>NC_140594.1:1002488581-1003759100 GCF_964204655.1 Triturus cristatus | reverse complement strand
AAATGCTTTAATGGAACATAGCTATCAGAAATGTTCTACATTTTCATATGTTTCCCCAGTAAAATGTATTTGCAAAGGATATTCGCCATAGATTGCATTGCAGATTACTGATGCAATAGTCATTAAAATTGTTAATACTAATAAAAACAACCTAACCTTTTTTCTAATAATGTAAAAGTAATTTGGATCACTGAACATACTTGTTGCCTGAGCAACCACAGTAGAGTGAATCACATAAAATACATTGACACTTCACCCACATTTTGTTACCATCAAAGTACTACTGGTCGGCAACAACCTTCCCAAAAGGGTATTCTCCATGCCATGAGGCATCCCAATCTTAACTTACACATATTGCTCTAGAGACCCAGTAATACATTAAACAGAATTGTGTAACATCTATATCTATCGAAAGACGAGAGAGAGATCCCAATATTCTTCGTCCGCTCGCAAAGGTGGTCTGTGACTGGCTTGGAGGGCCTTTAAAAATGTCAGCAACGGTTCTTCTATTTAAGACAGACCATGCCCGGACACTCGTTGAAATCTGCATCTGTGATTTATTAGAAGTGATGGCTCCAACCAATAATTACTATCAGAGCGTTTTGGCCAAAGCCTTTTACAGGACCCTTGAGAAGGGCTTCGGATAAAACAAGTTGGGTGGGGAGCAAGTTGCTTGAATTAAATCACTGTTGCAGATTTCAATGAGTGTCTGTGACTTATTTCTTAATTAAAAGACAAAACACACCATTGAAAAGGTATACACAACTTCAAATGTATGCAGAATATATTGACAATTTGAGGTGAGGTATTCTTCCCAATGCTCACTTTTGACATCGCATTAATGTATTCTCTATCAAGGGCATAGAACATGAAGTCACAATCCCTCTCTTAAGAAGACACTTTTCGGATTCCAGGTATTAGTCAACTACTGTACAACCATGTTAATTACTGATTTGGTCAACCACAGAATTAAGGGAATCCAGTTCTGTCTTAATGGCAACCAAAAGAGATCATGTGATTGTGGGTGGAGTCAAGCTTAAAGTGATATCAGTTGTGTGTTCTTTCCCTGCAAAAGGCAGCACCTTAGATGAAATAAAAAGGCACAGGAAACTGGATATATTCTTTGCATTAACCTTCTTCCCTTCTACCCCAAATATTCTGTGGACAAGGAAATTAGCCACCAATTACAAGAAACTTATCAAAGTGTGGTACTCGGGGGATCCCTGGTCATGGAATATCTGGACCACAGCAACAATCTACACTGGTTTCCCCAAAACAAAAGGCTTGGCATCACCATCATGGGGCTGTATGTCTTAATAAAAAAAAGTAAGGTCTCAATATCTGGTTCAAAGAATTCCATTACATTTAACGTGCCTTGAAAGATGCTCAAAGCATCCTGTAGCATGGTCCCAAGATACCACCAGAATAGCCAATCAACTACTAATCAAAGTTTAAGTGGCTAAATTACAAGGTCATGTCACTTGCAGGACAGAGTTTAAAGCTCAAAAATGTTCTCAATTACAAGCGAATACCTTCTGCAATAATGAGACTTTCAGAGCTCCCTTGAAAAACAATGTTTTCTATCCAAACAATCATCTGTCTTCTTAGCTACAATGGGGAAATGGAAGGACAGATTTTTGGGTTAAACAACCTGCACTAAAACTATTTCCTATTTCTCCACTACCTACATTCCGATATTGGGTTTCACTTTGCTACGCCAACCATAGGCATCAACAAACTCTTCCTCTTCCAGAGAGGCACGATCTCCTACCACAATTTATACAATCATAGGTATCTCAACTGCCACATCAATCATACAAAGTCACTATGCCAATGTATCCATGATTGCTTGACAATGTGCTGTGAACAACATACATAGTGACATGTGGAGATACAAAACATAGGAGAAATAAATAAAAAGGTCAAATTATGAAAGAAATGCAAGATAATCTAGACCTTTAGCTTATTCAGAGGAAACAAAATACTCACAGGAAACTGATTAAATTACCTGTAAATGGGATCCATAAAGAATGGGGTGGGCCTGGCATGTTGTAACGATGCATCAGATGCCTTTCGTTGTTCGTGGTCAACTCTTTTTTTTTCACCAAACACGTGATTTCTCCGGGGTTCGGGCTGTTTTGCTTCACTGGCCCTACTTCTGCTGCCCATGCTTAGATCTAGAGGTTGCTCCTGATTTGAGGCTAATGGAGTTGTTGGCTTTGAAGTTACTGGTGAAATAGTCTTTTCATCTTTACGCTTTGTGGTGAGGTCAAATGGAGAGTCCGAGCTTACTTTTTTGATTTTATTTTCTTCACCGGGTGACTGAGGCTCCATTTTTAAAGGAAGCGGCCTCAAGTCTCTTTCTGGAAAAGGGTACATTGACTGAGAGAATGCTGGGAAAAAGGGAAGGGGAAACATTGAAGGGTAAGGTAGAGCACCAACTTTCTTGTCTTGCAGACCCACAAGTCCCGTTGAACCAAAGTATTTTTCCGCAATAGAAGCAATGGCTTTAATGGAGTCATTTACAGCCCCTGACACTGCTGACTGTTCTTCTATCGATGGAGAGAAGACTAAATTATTGTTGTATTCTTTCCTATTATTTAACGATGCTAACTGCCGCAGCGGACTCAGTTTGTTAGTCAACAATTTACCCTTTTCTTTAAATCTCTCCTTTTCACTCTCAATATCACTTTCCAGATCTGAGCCGGATGTAGTTTCCAGATCACTGCCACTTGGGGTACTGACCTCATCAAGGTCACTGCTCTCAGATTGTTCACTGTTTTTTTCATTGGGCCTTTTTTCCTCAGGAGTCCTTTCTTGTTGAGATTCCGTTAACGTGCCTTCACCCGACGAGCCCTTATTACTTAGTGCCTTCAAAATGTCTTGGGAAGCTGGCAGAATCTGGGAATGCGTTGCATTGGAAGTTTGGCTTTTATTAGAATGTTCTGGGCTTGCCAAGCCTTTGATGGGAGAGCTAGTAGATATCAAAGGTGGTCTGTGGTACAGACCCGAAGGGAAGAGGCCTGGAAAGCCAAAGGAAAATCCAGGGGCTGTCGGAAACGTAAGACCCGCAGGATGCCTATTGGCACCAAAATAGTCAGCAAGCCCCATGTTTCCATGATTCATGTTCCCCATAGAAGATTTATCCATGGCGGATGTCCCATGAAGCGAAATACCTTGCCCAAAAAGTCCTCCTGCGGCAAAATGGTTTTTCCCCTCACAAAACCTCCTGTGTTTGTTAAGGGATGACGTAGTGCTAAACATCTGTCCACAGTCCTTGCACTTGATTTGAGTTCTGCAATCAGCATGCATACGCTTATGACGACAAAGGTTCGAAAACTGCGTATAGGACTTATGGCAGACTTCACCTGTGTCAAAAGAAAACAAAAATGTCAGGGATTTCAATTTAAACTATACTGTGCATATAATAAAAATGCTTTACCAAGTTATGTTGTTACTTGTGGCCCTAACCTCAGTGACCAACAAACTACTGTTGTTGCTTGAAAGGTAGACTTTTAACCTGAGAGCTGCCCTGCAACTTTGTACTGCAAAGTTATTCTTCAGGCATACAACATATTACATGAATTTCAAACAAAAAAATAAAGGAGTCCACTAATGGTGTAATAAAAGTTTAATGGAGTGATTTAGCCCAAAACCAATAACAACCAAAATCTTCAAGACAGATTCTTCATGGCAATTGGTTTATTATCAGTAATTCTATTTTAATTTTTTTAAATTTTATTTTACATTGTTGGCACAAACTGCCCTGGTTTTAGTCGATCGGAGCGGTAGTAGAAGAAACACCTTAACTAATATGGTATTTTTACATATGTTGTCCCAGTTATGTGATGTTTGGGTTGGTGATATAGCAGTGAGCCTAGCTGCCTTTATAATAAGTCACACACAGCAGAAATACATCCGTATTAATTCCCTAATAAATAAATATGGATGTTCATTTGAGCTAAATTCACACATGAAAGCTACTGAACAATGTGCATTGTCTACTGAGACATATTCAACAATCTTTTCTCATGATTTCAGAAGAACTGGCAAAGCTGTACAATGGCTCTATTTTAAGCCTGCGAAGGAAGCAGAATTGAATGGATCCCATCCTGCATGGTTGGTTCCCATGAACCACAATCGCATCCTTCGACTTCCACTCACACCAGTGCTTTTTACTAACTTTCCTACACTTGGAAGCCCTGTCCTTGGGAAGCCTCGCCGTGAACCTGCTGTCCTATCTCAAATGTGTACACGGACATCAAACTACTTTAAAAAAAATTATCAAGTGCTAAACAAATGTGCCTGTGTTTATTTACCGTGCAGTCCTGTAGGAGCATCTACCGTGTTATTAATAGTGTGAACGCCTGTGAAATACATAAATTCAAAGAGAAATATTACAGCCAAGACAAAAATAAGACTGACCTTTTATATATTGGCCAGAACAAGAAATTCGAGCATTCCACAGGTTAGCCGATACTTTTCCGGATAATTTTACAGTTAGAGCTAGGAAATTTTGTAGAGAAATTTGCACTGATTATCAGTGTAATTAAGACTTTTGTACTGACTGACCAGTGCAAAAAGGATATTTTTAGGTCATTCGGTGAATGCAAATCCTGGATAAAGTGCTAAAATATTCCATGGAAGTGGTGCAATTGACAAGATCTGGTCAGTTGTACTCATCAACATCACTCATGTTACCATTGCTGTCACTTTTTTAACATCACTATAACACACATGCATACATATTGCATTCAAATTAGTAAAATCAATTGAAACAGTTTATATGTGACTTCCCGGCTTGAAACGGGCGTAAATCTAGTCTTGAAAAAAGCGGGGGCAGGCATGTTTCTAGGTAGAACAGTAAGGGGAAAACATCAAACTTTCATAAGTAAATAGAAAAAGGGTTTCCCTGTTTCTAAAGTTTTTTTTTTTTTTTTTTTTTAATTGATGCACATGCAAAAACCTGCAAAACACCAATGGACAACCGGCAACAAGGCTAATTAATAGGAGTACATTCAGCGGAAGAGCAGACAAATACTTTCTATTTGCATAGATTTGCGTGATGCAAAGAAAAAGTCAGAATTCAGGGTTTGAATAATATCACCGGCTATTCTCTTTGACCATTCCAGGAAATACAATGAAACGGAAGTCAGCTACCTGTGCGAATTCTAGGTGTATTGTACGATTCATACATTTTATTACTATCTAGCGGAAGTAAAAGTTAGCATCCATTTTGCAAAACTTTCTCATGATCGTCTAGGTTACTTTTTTTTTTTTAAGTAGCGATAAAATTTTGAATGAGTGGATATGTACATATACATGTTTTGTAACACCCTTAACCCTGTCTTGAGATGTGAAGCTAGTCGCAAAGAATTCTGGAAACGTCTCAAATGGATATGTTTACACTCCTCTTTGAGTAAACTATTACTGAACAGGAGTTGTGATCAATGTCCCCTCTAATTTTTTCCCCTGTGTGCGGCAGTAAATGGTCTCTGTGCACTGCAGTCAAGGACATGTGCGTCAAAGATATGTGACAGCTCACTAACCAAGCAAGTGCGCTACCAGGATCAGTGGTATTTCTCAGAAGTGAGGTCACTCACCCTTTAACCAAAGACGACACCTCAGGGCTAACTCCCTGTCTGACTTTTCGCCCCTCGGCTGGCATCCATTAAAAAGTCGATAGGGGATGGAAGGACCAGGAGTGGACACGACGGAAAGTTAACTGATCGTTTATTGAGTATCGTATTGCAATTACATTTATATAGCGCGTATTAGTCCTAACGAGGTATTGGAGCGCTTTCTGCCAATCTGCACTTTGTTTGGGAGCAGAGGTAAGTGGTTAAACCAGTGGTTATTTTTGTAAAGGGTTTAGTCGGATTCTCTCGAAGAGATCATTCCATGTCTACATGCCTACTCTAATGTCTTTGAGGTAGATTACAATTAGTATCAGTTAGGTCTGATCATTAGTGAGGATTGGTATAGGAGTTCATGCAGCTAGTCGGTGTAATCAGTTAGACGAGCTACAGCACATTAGGTATTGCTAGGTTGCACGGTCTGATTTGCCAAGAAAGACTGGTTTCAAGCTTTGGGATGAGGTGTGGGCAATTTTAACAAATTCAATAACATTCCTATGCCTCCCCAGGGGAGGCGTAAGTGAGGCGCAACCAGGAGGAATAACTTTATTTCGCCTATTTCTTTTCTTTTTCTAGTCTCCTCTCGTGATTGTTTTTGTGCAGGAAGGTGTCCCTTCCTGCACAAAATCAATCACCCCCACAACGCAGATACCCTTGCACCAAAGCGCAAGGGTGCCTGCATTGGCGCATGGTAGCCCATTGTGTGCCAGCGCAGGGGAAAGGGACAGGGAAGCGCTGCGGCTTGTAGATACAACGCATTCTTGCAGTTTTCTTTTGCTGCACAAGGCTTGCTGCGCTGCCGATCATCAAAATACTGTAAATGAGGCCCATAGTTTTTAAACACGAACCACTAGTGAACTAATAGGTAAGACAGTAGGTGTCCCAGATTGTTTTTTTTTTTTGAATCCGTTTATTGCAATCTCCAGTATATACAAGTATGGGCCTACAACCTTCCGGCCGGCCGCTAGAGTGACAGGAGCACCTGACAAACTTACAAAAGGGCACTTGGCGTTACAGAGAAGCAAATCAGGAGACATCAACGACGTAAGCCACATGACTCTAAGCCCACAATACGGTTTCATTTTATACACACGCAACAACATAGAAAAAACACACCCGCAAGGCAACCCGCAATCGAAGGTAACCACACGTGCTCCTCGAATAAGGGACCCCGACCATCCACAGGAATCTGAAGAGGGGGAAGGGAAACAAGTCCAGGACTGGGGGAACTCTGTGCCCGGGGCTGGGGGAGGGGGTCAACTAGGGGGACGGAGCCGGTGAGGCAGCAGGCAGCAGTGGCGGCTCGCAAATACCCCCGCGGTAGGCGTTCCAGGGGCCCCATATTTTCACCCACGCCCCAGGCTTGCCCCTCGCCACATACACCACCTTTTCTCGGAACATGCACCAATCCATATGTTCTTTCCAGGCCGACACCGCCGGGGGACGCTGGGATCCCCACAGTTGAGCGATGTCACGCTTAGCTATCATATATCCCAGAGTCACCCATCGCGTCTGCGGAACCGAGTAATCAGTTGGTTCCCACACATTCAGCAAGCATCTCCTCGCTTCAGGCAACAGTGCGACATGCGTAACCAGACGCAGGACCTCATGCACACCACGCCAGAATCGCTCCACCTTCGGGCATTCCCACAAAATATGCAAAAAAGTCGCCAAAGCACCACACCCACGCTTACACAACCCATCCTCAGCATAACCCATACGCAGAAGCCTTGGCCCCGTCATGTAAACCCGGTGGAGTATCTTAAGCTGGACGAAGCGAAGGCGAGCCGGTATGGCCACCTCCTTTGGAGAGGCCACCGCGGAAATCCAGTCCTCGTCGTCCAACTCCAGCCCGTCGGCAACCCAAGCCTCACGGAGGCCGGTCAGCAGGCCCGAGCGGTCATTAATCAATTTTTTGTAAATGAGGCAGATCGTGCTATCCGGAACGTGGCCATCCAGCACTCTATCCTCCAGGGGGGAAGACTCCGGGATGGAGGCGGCGTCTGGGAAGACGGAGCCCAGCGCATGACGGACCTGCAAGTACCGAAAGTATTCACTGCCCTGCAGCTGAAACTCCGTCTGCAGCGTCTCGAATGTTTTAAATCCCCCTCTCGTCCAGAGGTCCCCCACTTTACTGATGCCAATCGTGTCCCACTTCTCGAAGCCCTTCGAGGTCCACAGGGAGCCCAACCGCTGAGGCGCATACAACGGCGACGCCCGGGTCAAACGGTCCTTCCACCCCATAGCTGCATTGGCCGCGTGCCACACCCGCACCATGACACGCGTGGGCCCCGTCAAGCGGGGGTCCGGCGCGCCAGAGTAGAGTGCTCGATTGTAGTCGCCACCGGGCAGGAGCATCTTGTCCATTTCAAATGCCGGGTTCAAGGCGGGCCCATAGAGGCCGTGATTAATTGCAGCTAGCTGGGAGGCCCAGTAATACCGCTTAATGTCCGGGAGGGCAATCCCCCCGTCGTACCACGGGAGCGTCAACTTCGCCAGGGCTATACGCGGCCTCCCGTCCCAGAACAGGCGGCGCTGTAGACTCTCCACCTCACGGAAGTAGCGCGCCGGGACTAGGTCCATAGTGTTCTGGAGAGCGTACAGGAAGCGCGGCAACGACATCATCTTAAACAATGCCACCCGGCCGAGCGGCGAAAGCGGCAGGTGCCGCCAGCGCGCGACGTCCTCCTTCAAGCGCTGGAGGGGGGGAAGCAAGTTTCGCTCGTAGCGGGCCGCCGGGTCCAGCGTGATATAGACACCCAGGTACCGAAACCCCTGCGAGGCAATCTGGATCGGACATCCCCGCGGGAAGACGGGAGCCTCCCCGGAAAGCACATAGACACATGATTTAGCCCAGTTGATGACAAGGCCTGAGTTACAGCCAAAGGAGCGCAGGACATCAACCAGGACAATCAGGGATTTGCGCGGGGAGGCTAGGTACAAAAGGATATCATCAGCATAGAGGGACACGCGGTCCTCATACTCAGGGGTCCAACGGAGACCACGGATGGAAGGGTGCCACCGCAGCCACTCCGCCAGGGGTTCCAAGGCCAATGCAAACAGGAGCGGCGACAAGGGGCAACCCTGTCGCGTGCCCCATCCCAGCGCGAACGGGGCCGAGACTCGCCCATTCACTACCACCTGCGCTAACGGGCCCGAGTACAACAATTTGACCCAGCTGATGAATCCCGGTCCAAAACCAAATTTCGCCAGCATCGCCCAAATGTATGGCCATTCGAGCATGTCAAACGCCATGGTGGCGTCTAAGGATGCCAAGATGGCCGGCTCCCGCACAAACGGAACACGCGCGAGCACCCCGTGCAAGCGCCGCAGATTGAGGGCCGTGTTGCGATGGGGGATAAAGCCAGACTGGTCTTGGTGGACCAACTCGCCCACCACGCCGACCAGCCGGTTGGCAAGCACCTTGGCAAGGATTTTGGGCTCCGCATTCAAGAGCGAGATAGGCCGATAGGAGGTAACCCGGTCTCGGGGTTTCCCCTCCTTGTGGATCACCACGATTGTAGCCAGACGTTGGTCCGGCGGGAGGGAGCCCCGCGAGTGGGCCGCAAGGAACATCGCGCGGAGGTGGGGTGCCAGTACGTCCGGTCGCAGCTTATACAACTCGATAGGGATGCCGTTCGGGCCCATGGCCTTGCCAGATGCAACCGAGCGTATAGCGAGGGCAATTTCGTCCGAGGTAGGAGCAGCATCCAACGACTCCCTGTCCTCCACCGAAAGGGAGGGCAGCGCGATATCTCGAAGCAGGGCATGAGAATCCGCCTCCGAGCAGGGGGAGACTGGGGAATACACCTCGCGGAAATAATCCGCGAAGCAAGAAACAATGTCTTCTGGCTCGGTGACACGTACACCATCCATCCTCTCAATCAGCGGAACCACACGACTCGCTCTCTCCTTTTTATCCAACCACGCAATCAATTTACCAGCCTTATCACCCACATCATACAGTCGCCCCTGTTGCTCTCTACTGAGGCCCCTGGCTGCCTCCGTGACGAGGGCCCTATAGGCCGCTTGCTTAAGGTGTAGAACATGCAGTGCAGCATCCGTCACCCCACTCCCCAAATCACCCTCTAGTTCAGTAATTTCGGCCTCCACTCGGGTCACCTCCTCCTGCTCGCGCCTCCGGGCATGGGATATGAAGGAGAGGGCCTCCCCCCTAATAACTGTCTTGAAGGCCTCCCAAAGGGAGACAGCCGAAGGGACAGACCCCACATTCTCCTCGAAATACCGCTGCAAGGATTTAATCAAGTCAGCGCGAATAGTGGGGTCGCGCAGATACCAGGCATTAATTGGAGCTACCCTGCCCTCCCCCCTCGGGAGGACACCGAAGTGCAACAGGAGCGGGGAGTGATCTGAAATACCCCGCGCCAGATGGCGCACCTCTCCCACCCTCCCAGCATAGGCCGCAGGGACAAGGATATGATCAAGCCGTGAGAGGCTACCATGGGCACCCGAATGGAAGGTGTATTGCAGCTGCGTGGGATGTTTTAAGCGCCAGCAGTCCACCAATCCCAATGTATCTAAAAGGCCGGACAGCCACGCCTGCGCCCGGGGGAGGTCCCTAGGGGGGTGACGATCCATAGTCCCAGAAACCACCGCATTGAAATCCCCCCCAACCACCAGAAGCCCCCCCGGAAGGTCAAGGAGGAGGCGCCCCAGGTCCGCAAAAGTGGTAGACTGTAGCCCCGGTGGGACATACACTGAAACAAAGACAACCACTTTGCCCTCCATTCTCCCCACCAAGGCAATGTAGCGTCCCCTCTCATCATGGCGCACCTCATCTATTTCCAGCGGGAGCGAGTTCTAAACCATGATGCCCACCCCCCGCGAGCCAGACGTGAAGCCCGAGTGGGCCACCAAACGATAGCCACGCCGATTCATGGCAAAGAAGGAATTACCAATAAGGTGTGTCTCCTGCAGGAAGACCACATCTGGCGAAATTCGTTTCAGATACTGCAGGACCACACCTCGCTTAATCCTATCCCCCAGTCCATTAACGTTCCAAGACAACAAAGTCAAGTCCCTACCCCCCCATCACATACAGAAGCCATCATTCGTCCCCCCGAGAGCACCTCAAAAACACCAATACAGTAAAGGGTTTGCCTTGCGGTAAAAACGAACAACACCCCACCCCAACCCACCCGTCCCAACAGAACTCCCCCCTCCCTGCACCCCTGCATGAGCCCGAACAGCCCCCCCAAAGTGCAGTGTGCCTGTCGCCCCATAGACGAAAACACTAACTAGTCCCCCAGAGGAGGAGGGAAAGCCCCCAAGAGACCCCGTACGACCTCCACGGGAGGGGAACTTACACAATCAGTCAATGATAACAATAATGTTGTCCAGAGCAAGGCCTACTATTAGTCCCTCAGTCCTGATCCGGCAAGCCCTCCCCACCAACCGCGCCCCCCCCACCCCCCCGGCCCCGGTCCCCGGGCAAAGTGTCCAACCAGTCCCCGGCCGCCTCGGGACGATCAAAAAAGTGCGTGCGGCCATCCACCTCTACCCTCAACTTCGCTGGAAAAAGCATCGCATACTTGAGGTTCAGGTCCCGTAGGCGACGTTTGACTCCGAGAAAACTCAGTCTCTGCTTCTGAACCGCCGGAGTAAAATCAGGATAGAAGTTTACGTCCATATTGTCGAGTCTGACCGGTCCTTGTTGCCTAGAAGTCTGCAGGATAGCGTCTCTGTCCCGAAAGTTGAAGATCCGGGCAATGAGAGGCCTCGGAGGGGCTCCGATCTTAGGTCTCCCTCCGGGGACCCTGTGGGCACGTTCCACTGCGAAGAGTTTACTCAGCCCCCGGGGCTGGAGACGGGTGAGGATCAGGTCCTTCACAAACAGATCCGCCGCCTCCTCCTCACGTCCCTCCGGCACCCCGACAATGCGAACATTGTTCCTCCGGGCCCGACCCTCGGAATCTTCCAGTCGACGATCCATCAGGGCGCTCGCCTGGCCCAGTCGGCGCACCTCCTTTTGGAGGGCCGCCACGTCCGTTGTGAGGCCCGAGGTGGTGTGGGCCAAAGAGTCGACCCGGTCATTCGTCTTGGACAGATCGGCCCTCACCAGGCCCACATCCACGAGGACCGAGTCAATCTTTTGCGCCAGAGTGTCAAAGCGCTGGTCCACTGAGGCCTTCATCTCGGCGATGGCGCCCATGACGTCCCGGAGGGTCAGATCCTCGGGCAAAGCAGGGGCATCAGTCGGGCCAACAGGGGACCTACGCGGCGCCTCTGGAGATCCCTTCTGGAGGGTGTAGCGGTCCATGTTGTTAGACTGAGGGGCTGCGCCACGGCGGGTCGATTTCACCTTTGCCCGGTCGCCATCTTGTTTCGTGGACATGGCTCCAGTCCCCAAATCGTGCCAATCTCCTTGAAAAGGGCTGACAGACCGGTTCACGGGCTCCGGGGGAGGGCGACCACAGCTCCGAAGGGCGGATCACAGCTGGCGGGCCGGCAGGGCACCCCGATGAAGTCACACCACCGCACGCCGCCTCGCGACCCTACCTCGCTTGGCAGCAAGGAGGGCGCGAAAGCGAAAGTGAAAGTGCGGGGTACGCGAATCGCCCAGCCTCGCCCGCCGCTGTTGCGGGTCGATTTCACCTTTGCCCGGTCGCCATCTTGTTTCGTGGACATGGCTCCAGTCCCCAAATCGTGCCAATCTCCTTGAAAAGGGCTGACAGACCGGTTCACGGGCTCCGGGGGAGGGCGACCACAGCTCCGAAGGGCGGATCACAGCTGGCGGGCCGGCAGGGCACCCCGATGAAGTCACACCACCGCACGCCGCCTCGCGACCCTACCTCGCTTGGCAGCAAGGAGGGCGCGAAAGCGAAAGTGAAAGTGCGGGGTACGCGAATCGCCCAGCCTCGCCCGCCGCTGTTGTTCACTTTGTCTCCGGATCGCCCCACAACTCCAATCCGGGGGGCCGGCGTGGAGAAGGCCGCAAACCTCAATCGATGCTCCCGCCGGTGTCCGAGGTCCGATTTGGAAACGGAAAACGGGTGGCACCTCAGCTCGGTCTCACGAACACAGTCCCCTCATCTAGGACAGGATATAGTCAGGATTTATGCAGGAGGTCGCGGAGGTCCTCGGGAGCCTCGCACCTACGTGGCCATCTTGGTTGCGCGCTAGGCTCCTCCCCCCAGATTGTTAAAGAGCAACATTATAGTCCATTAAATTCCACACAATAGGTTTTTGTACAACTGGTAAAACTCACATATTTGAAAGTGCTTTCAAATGCAGCAAAGAAGAAGAAGGAGTTTTGGTGAAATAAAATATTTCCCTAAGATCACACAAGTTAAGCAGGGAAGCTAGGATTTTAGCAGGTGTTACTCTCTACAAATCAGCCACTAAACGTGCATCTATATGTCTTTACTCTTTAATGCCAATGCTTTGATTTAACCTCAGTGTGCATTTTCCTGCAGTTTTTATTTAGGGCAAGGCATTGGAACATTTTACATGAGCACAGGTTTCATTGTTTTTGTAAATGGGAAGATTAAGTGATGTGCCCAGAATCACAAGATGTTGAGTGCTGCCGAGAATCGAGCTTGGTTCATCAGCTCCAAAGTCGGCAGCTCTGGCCCTAAGACCGCAGAAGACACAAGGAATCAGGTTTGAAAGGGCTTCTAAAGATCTAAGTGCATCGACATAAGAATGCACTTCACACCAGCAGGACAGCAGACTGCAATGGTAACAGCTGTCTGACTCTGAAGTCATACTTTCCTCTTCCAGAGGCCCCCATTAGAAAGAACAGATGCCCCCATATGGAAGAGCAGGTGTACTGCTCCTATGACAGCGCGCACCAAGGAAAAGCTTTCTTCAGTGTTAATGATTTAAAATGCTTGGGAAGTCTTTCTCTTGAAGCGCGCTCCAGCAGTGTCCCGCGCGCCTGCAAATAGTAGGGTGTGCTACAGGGCACATAGGGTGTGATTAAGCATGTCCAGGACTTTGAGTGGGCCTGGTGCTCAGCACTGGCAGTTCTTAAAAGTAGGTGCCGAGACGGGTCCCTATCGGGCTCTCCACTTTTGCACTCACCCACAGGGTGAAAAAATACCTCAAGGCCTTGAAGGCATCTTCAAAGAGACTCATAGTTCTTTCACAGTCTCTCCATTTCAGAACTGAAGCATTTTCAATATTATATACAACAAACCCATAGTTGTTTATTTATCTTACACACCTAACAACCATTGACAAAGCCAATTATCCTGGCTTGTTGTAGGTATAATGTTACTTGTTGTATTGATGCAATGATAAACAGTCAAATACTAGTGGGCGGCATACTATGCTAAGCACATATTTTTAGCTTGCGAGTTTAAGCCACGCCCCCAATTGCACTGGCCACACCCCTTTGAGAGACACCTCAGTTTTTTCATCCCACTTAAAGCCCTGAGCATGTCAGATATGGTGGACCACCTACCCGACTGAACTCTAACCACCTCTGTTCTCATTATTCAGCATTTCTGACACCCTTTAGATCTCTGGAAAGCAAAAGGTGACTTGTACTTCCCTATAAACACCGTAAGAGCAATATACCATCTAATGCCGAGGCCAGGTTTACTGTACACACAGGCACTTCCTATTGCAATTTCAAATTCGCTATAGGGCCATGTTCTGCAACATTCCTCTGCAACAGATTCAGCTACTTGCTAGTGTCGAAGAGAACCATTTTAGACATATTAAATCAACCTTATATCGGATTGCATTCTAAGCTTGTTTGGGCTTTAATTTGGTTTTATTTTCTCTGCTGGTACATTCAATAAGGATTTAAACATCCTCTGTGATGATCAGTCCTCCATTTTATTATTTTATCTGAATGACAAAGGCAGCCACCAGGGAGTTTAGTTCCCCTCGCTTGGCACTTAAACAAAATAAATAACCAACATTCAGCTTTCGTGCTTATAAGAATTGCTCTGTGTTTAGAGGAATCTATATCCAGTGCTTAATTTGAACAAACGTAAGTGCCAGGGCCTGCACCACCCACCGCCAATGACAGCACCAACACCACTACTAACCATCACACTCCTTCACATGTGACAATTCAGACTGTTTGAAGCCCCCAAAGCTATAAGAACGGCTTGGGCGGCAGGTGTTTGTTGTTTTTAATGCATATAGAATTGATAAACAACTGTTCTGCTCATCTCTAAATTACACAAATAGCTCCACCCTGTGGCAGGCGTGCTCAGTCCTGGTGTTGATAAGTGCTGGTGCCGAACAACGGAAACCAGTAGCTCAAATTAACCACTGTCTATACCTATGTATCTCAAGTAAAACAGGGAGTATTATGTAATAATAGGCACTCTTTTAGGTACTGAGTTAATAGTTTCAAACATGTTTTATGTGTTCCAGCAGAGAAAAGTAAAAAAAATAAGTACGAAAGCTCAGAGCCCTATCTGATATAAGGTTGCTTTTTAAAAACATATACATATATGCATATATACATATATGTATATACATATATGTATATACATATATGTATATACATATATATATATATATATATATATATATATATATATATATATATACATACACATACACACACACACACACACTGAAGAAGGCGATGCGCAGAAACGTGTTTGCGACAAAGTGAATAAATCCTAACGTGGCTTTAACCCCCCCCCCCTCCTCCACCCTGTGAGTGCCGGGCTTTCCTTCAAGTTGAGATAATTTATCAATGTAATTTATTGGGGAAATTAGATTGATTTCAAGGTATTCCTTATGCAAAACACCTTTACCAGAAAGGCTACCATGTGCCATGTTTAACACTCACCGCCTAGAGTGACAGCACTGACCAATCACTGTGTTTCACAATAATAAACATATCTCAAATGTCATTTTCTATAATCAAAAAAAATGGCAGTCCGCCAACAGCTTTCCTGCAAGTCTACCACGTCGCCTTCCGTCACGTGGCCACCACTGACCACAATACCCCAGGTGCACGGGTTCATCTGTCGCTTAGGGCAGTCGGTGCAGTGGTTTTCTAAGAACTGGAGAAGAAGCTGGCAGTTAGGCCTGCATATTTTAAACTTATTAAACAGATTAGGCGCCATTTTGAATGCGTTCAGCCTATTACAGCATGTGGTTTCCATTAAAAAAAAAGTGCAGAATTTGCTAAGACAGTGAGCGATTACTTTTGGGCTGCTAAGTTTTTCACTCAGGCTTGGGCACTGCGCTGTAACAAGAGACAGTTGCCATAAACAAGCCAGTAGGTGAAACCGTTGTGTGTGGGCTTTTGTTGAAAAACAGATATCAACTCCAAGTGAAAAAAAACGCACAGACCGACACATGATCTTTCAATTCTCCAGCACTGCAATTACATGGCTATTAGACATAATTGCTCCATGGTTTTCTGCCCATCACACCACGTTAGAAGAAACCATTTGAGAGAGTATTACACTGCAAATGGTTTGTTAGTTTCCTCGAGTTTGAAGAACAGCAGCGGTTCATTAGATTGTCGAAGTTTTTTTTAAACATTAGCAAAAAAAAAAAAAAAAAAAGCAGTTTATGGTTGTGTTCACATCAAGAGCATTATGGTTTCTGTGCAAAATATTTTTGTCTTCAACGTGGATAAAAAGGCTTGTATTAACTACAAGTCCATGCATATCAATTCCCCATCTAGAGGTTATACATGTATAGGTTAGTAAAGCAACATTTCTAGAATAGCATAAGCACCCTTAGATATACATTTATGCCATGAAAGGAGCTAAAGTTTGATAACTATACACAGCCCCTGCTGGCAGCTGCCGTACTTTAAAGAATTTCCTCTTTGACAGTGAACGGCTGGCCGTGCTGTCACGCAGGGAGCTGGGGCCAATCTATGTGGTTTGTCAAAATACTCAAAGAATGGTCTTTGAGCCCTGCACCTATGACAATTAACATTTAAGTTTTTTTATTCTTACAGTTCATTATGGCTAATCAATTTCTTTCTCCTTCTCTGATTTCCCAAAAAAGGCAGCAAAGTCCTAAACCGTCACAGGCAGTTGCAAGCAGTCTCCATTCATGCAAGCCAGTCTAGCTGTCTGATACTGAAAGGGTTTCAATGGTCCAGGTACTTTTTGGTACAGGTGCGTAAGCAATGTTTTTGTCATTTCTTGCACAAGCACTGTTGCACAAAAAACTGTAATGCACCACGTGAAAATGTATATATAATGCACTTAATGATGGTTATGTGTTAACACAGAAGAAAAACATGTAAGTTGTGCACGAGCTTGTACACGGCTCTTTATGCAAGTGTGAACCACTAGCGTCTTGGATTGAACTCAACCCTGCAGCCAATTCCCACACTCAAACACCTTATTTTCCAGCTTTGATGGTTTGCTCATTTGCTTTTAACAAAAAGAACAATTGATGGATGTAATGCCGAACAATGTCACACACTCACCCCCAGTACAAAGATTTAGGCCAAAATCCAATGTTCTGTTGCTCACCACCCCAATTTGGATGTTGCCATTCGTAAATCAGTCTTGACTCTGCTCACCATGGGACAGTCCAGCCGAACTGCTTGGCCAGTTCCTCCCTGGACCAGAAACAAGTATCCTAGGACTGGTTTCCGGGTATCACCCCTCATCAGTGAGGATGGCTTAAATCCAGTGGCATGACGAGCACGGGACCCACTGGATAAATGTTTGACATTGCTCAGCATTCCACCCATCAATTGTTCTTTTTGCAATTGTTACCCAAGTGGGAAGGGTATGCCCAGACGTGGGTCCCGGCTCTCCATGCCACTGGAGTCAAGCTAACCTAGCTGATGAAGGGTGATATCCCAAAACTGGTCCCAGGATGCTCGCTTCCGGTCCAAGGAGGACCTGGCCTGGAAGTTCAGGCTGGAGTGTTCCCATGGGGAGCAGGGTCAAGACTGATTTGCATATGTCTGGATCCAAACTGGAATGGCATGGTGAGCAAAAAACAATAGATTTAGGCCCAGATCTCTGACTTGAGGGGGACTATCTGACAGTGTTCAGGATTCAGTCCATCAATTGTTCTTTTTGCATTTTCCTTTAACAGTTGAGATCACAAAATAATTGATTGTATTTAAATTATTGACTGATTTACACCATGGTCAGACTGAAAACAAATTAGGAGGTTTGTGGAAAAGGTATTGCTTCAGCACTCACCCTTTTAATCTTCAATTAGGAAGTGTGAGAAGAAAGGCTCAGTTTTCAAAAACTGCAGTGGTAGAGAAAAACATAATATATGCATCCCGCGTCGTGCTCACCCAGGGCAGCTCTCTTATTCTCCCCACCCCAGCTCGATTTCTGACTCACTAGAGAAACTGGACTCTCTCACTGTTAACATCTGATTCTTAACTAATAGCCCAGATTACTTTAACTTACGCCCCCGGTTTCTCATCATACCAAACACTCTGATCTCAGGTTCTCCAGTGGAAGCCTGCACATGTATGTAGTGGAGTCTGTATTCTCCACAATTCAAACACCGAACAGAAAACATAACAAAACCTAGATTCCTTCCTCCTGCACTGTCTATACTGAACCACTTTTCTTCCAAAAGAGTCCTCTTTGCTCAGTCTCCCCATCTATCATTTAAACTCTTCACTTTTTCTCCCCCTTACTCTCCACGTTTTACCCTAAGCCTCTGCACTTCAAAAGTTACTCTATTTATAGAAACCCCACACATCAGCCAGCATGCCTAGGACATGATGGTGAATGACGCGGCAGCTTTGGTTATTCATTCTTTAGAAAATTCTGCAACATTAAACTTTGCTAACCAGGAAAGGAAATCCTGAAAATCTCGTCAGGGTCATGTTATTCTGAATCTACCACATTTTTAAACACCAGCTATGTGTAGATTCCCAGGGTGGTTTTATCTGCGTAGGTTTTTAATGTAATTCCGAAACCGGTCCCAGGATGCTTGTTTCCGGTCCAGGGAGGACTTGGCATGGCAGTTCAGGTACTATGAGCCCACTTCACTGGTAGACAATTTGTCACTGAAAATACAGATACATACAATACGACACTAAATCTTGGGGGGGGGTGAGGTGGGTTAGAGTGATAGGCAGATACTTTACAGGGTCGATGTTGGAGATTTTATATTTTATTTATTGGGATATCCATTTAGACAATGCAAATATCAAAGCTTATAATAATAATTCCGATTGGTAAAGCGCAAAAGTATCACCCTTGAGGGTTTCAGGGGGCTGGGGGTCCGTCGGGGAGATTAAGTGAGCGAATGCCCAGAGTCACATGATATTGAGCAGAACTGCCACCGGGGATCGACCAGCGAGCCTCGCGCCACGGAGTCAGCCGCTCTGGCCTCTGCGCCACACCTCTCCCTCCAAGCCACATATTGATTAGGCTTCCTTCTTTAAGAACTTAAGTTTGTATAATTTTTTATACATAGCCCCATGTTTTAGCCTGAACCACATGTATAACAATTCGTTTACCAATAACAGCTTATACAGGTACCAGACAGGACAACAGTTAGTAAACTATCCATCAAACACGGAGTGTGCTTTTAGTGGGCACTCTTCGTAGCAAACTGGAGAAACTTACATATGAAGGGCTTGACACTGCTGTGAATGTGCTTGTGCTGCTTAAGACCAGATGAGGTGGCAAACGTTTTGCCGCACTCCGGGCAAGCATGGGCGCGAGCTCCAACGTGCTGAGAACGAATATGCCTCTGTAGGTTGCTGGGGTCAGTGAAAACCTGCTAGGAAATGAGTACCGATTAGTCAATAAGGCAAGCAACATAGCATTCATGGTCATATTTTAATGCCTAAACTTTTACCACTGGTCTAATATTTGTTCATCTTCATCAGGACCAATAAAAACAACCCCCCCTGCGAACGAACCTAGGGCATTTACACCAAACAGTCTGCACAATTTTCTACCAAAATTAAAGACATGCACATTTTTTTCTACCAGGAGCCAATTATCTGCAACACAATTTCATCCAAGAAATGAGAACAATACCATTTGATTCAGACAAAAATATATATATATCTTTTCAGGAGAAAAAACAACATCTATGAGAAAATGTTCTATTTTTGAATGCAAAAGAAAACTTAACATCCCAATCCAGAATCCACTGAATGTGCCCCAAATTTACAGTACGTCGATTCTGAGGATCTGCAAATTGTAAGTTTGCACATTGTAGCATTTAGCCCCAAATGAGGACTTGAACAATACAATACTGACAAGTCTCATCCACTAAAGAACCCTCCTCAGCCACACTCTATCCCCTGCAGACCTCTCTCCCCGACCAATTCACATCAACCACAGGCTCCATTCCTTAGATCTTCCCAATCCCCACCATTCCTCTGAATGCCCATCTTCTCGCGCTTCACATCTACCACCCTCTTCATGGGCACCATATAAATCAGATTTATTTAACATAGGTCCAAAAGGTCAGATCCATGCCACATATTCAGGATTCTATGTGGGGTTTCTTATGTAAAGATCATTAACATCCAGCATGGTCCAAGCACTACTTGTCTAAGAAAAGAGGGGCCCCTTCTTAACCAAAGGAGTAGGGCACTGTGAAGTAAATGAGAAAGGTATCCTTTGGACATGGTAATTAAATGCAAACGATAGTTCTTCCACGAGTAACCTCATTCAGACCCTATAATCACATTCATTCGTCCATGCCGAGGAAGATTGGAATACATATAATCAGAGAATACACAATACAAGATTATAGACTTATAAAAGTCTGACTTCACAGATTAATTTATTAGTTGTTCAACATAGAATAAAAACAAAGAAATTGTTTCATACACACAATAATTCAACATAAGAACCCTATAGTTTTGAATAAAAACAGAAGACCCAAGTTCATAAAAATACAAATTCACAGTCACTAAAAACCATTAAAAATGAGAGTCACTAATACAGACAAATACAATATGTCATAAGGAATATTACACATCCGTGATAACAATATATAGGACGTAGAACCAGGTACTTTCGTGCTTAGTGCTCGTTAACTATCGCCCATGTGAACAGATTTGTGTAGAAGAATAGGCGTCGACGCGTTTCGATGGCTAAATTATATCTCCATCTTTTTCAAGACCAAACTCTTGACTCTCATGCAATGATTAAAAAGAACGAGGGACTTGCACAATAGCCAAGTCTGTACCTCTTCTTATTTAGGCAAGCTACCATCCATACATTAGGCCAGTAGTTTTCTTAAAGGAAAGACTCCTGTAAGTAGTCTGAGTAGCCCTATGGTTAGTGTTCCATTTCTTTGGGCTTTTATTCCCTTTTTTCCCCTTTTTTTATCCTTATTTATAAAATGTCACTGTTATGGTCCAATTGAATTATAAGAAACCATATACGGTATATAGAACAATCTTAAAGTGGAACACTCGCGATTTCAAATCTGCACCTCCTACGTGTTTCTTGGCTATCTTGCCATCATATTTATTTGGTTTCTTTGTAGGGATATCGCTGCGTGGTTTCCCTCTTATAATTAGGGTTTTACTCGTAAATGTCCCCGTGTGTGGTCGGCAAGGAAAAAAATCAGCACTAAAACTATAGGGTTCTTATGTTGAATTATTGTGTGTATGAAACAATTTCTTTGTTTTTATTATATGTTGAACAACTAATAAATTAATCTGTAAAGTCAGACTTTTATAAGTCTATAATCTTGTATTGTGTATTCTCTGATTATATGTATTCCAATCTTCCTCGACATGGACGAATGAATGTGATTATAGGGTCTGAATGAGGTTACTTGTGGAAGAACTATCGTTTGCATTTAATTACCCGGTCCAAAGGATACCTTTCTCATTTACCAAGCACTACTTGGCCAACCCTTGGGCATCTGTAATATACCCAGTCATGCCAGCCTTATGGCCCGGTGAGTAAATGTTCCCTGATGAAATTTGCTTCGCGTTCAGTTCATGAGTCGCACTCCTGGCAATGCCAGCTCAGGCTTAAACCCTAACGATGCTGTACAGTTAGAAACACTATACTCAATACATATTCATCTTATTATTATTATTAGCATCTGGCACCCTGACAAGCATCATTGCTGCAGAACCTGAGTAACCATAGAAAAGACGGTCCTTCAGTATTGTAGATGGGCCTGTAAGGTTTTGGTGCATAAAAGTTTAGCTCTTGTTTTGGTCCACATACACTGACTCCATCCTGTTAGCTGTCATATGTCAGAGATACTAGGGCTACAGAAACAAGGTGTTCTTCCCTTTGTGTACTTACCATGACCACCCAACAGACCACAGAAATGATTCCGTCACAGAAGCAGGGGTAGGTTAATAAATGGTCCCTATAAAGCACAGAGATCTCTCTCACGCATGCATATAAAGACATTAGGGTTGAGTGCACCACAACTTGAGGACTAGGATTATGCACTTTGGTTTGGAGAAAGGCTGCAGGGCCCACTTCGCTCTCTGGAGCTCTCATGTTCTCCCATACTGTAACCACGGGCAACATACCGACTCACAGGCTACAACCAAAGTTAGTGTAAATCAAACACCAGACCACATTTGGACCACTCATAACACCTTCATACTTCCCATGCATTAGCTTGGTAGAAGATCAGAAGACCCCCCTCTCACCCTTGCTGGTGCATCCTCCACAGGTACTACCTGCAAATAAAACATTACACGCAACCACACGCATGGCGAAAGTCAGAAGAGGATTAATAATTATGCAGTCTACTGCAGTGGTCAACCCACCACTTGAAGAAGGCTACAAATGAGACACCAACAGCTCAAAAAGGCCAATAAATGTGTGACTGCTGTACTGCATAACTGAATACAACAAAAATGAGAAGAGTCTGTAGGCACTTTTTCAAATCCAAGCAAGCAATATCAATTGCAGCAGCACCACTTTCCTACAAATCATCACCATTAAGAACACAGGCAGCTAATGTTCAGCACAGAAAATAAAAATCTAACACTGTAATTGAACACATGAAGCATCAAACCTAGAACAGGCTTCATTTAGAAGGGATTCTAGATTATGATGCAGCCGGGCATCAGCAGTAAAATACATATATGGTTTTACAAAAGGCATCGCTGCAAAACCGAGCATGTGAGGAGAGAATCAACCAACCAACCATCCAGAAAAAGATTTAAAATATCAAGGTAATTTCAGCCAGGGCTGCATAGATTCAGTAGGTCAATATAAAAACAATGAATATTAGGATGAGCCAGCTAGTTTCACAGCTGATGGCATTCTACAGCACCGCTCTGTTCTAAATGTAATTTGAAAAGTTAAATTATGAACCTGATGGAGTAGATATTTACAGATGCTAAACATACAAAACACTGCAATATACATGTTAATGCATGGGTCAGGGATTCCTAGTAGGCGCAGTGCTTTAGGCATAGATTATTTGCCAAGAGTACTCACAAAGTCATTTATGGGCTTAATTGACATCATTCAATGCACACTCAATTCACACTTTATTTATTTTTAAAAGTTCTTCTACCACTCTTTGAACACCATTATGACCAACGCCATTTCCTCACTAGGTTTGTGGACTGCCTCCGTATTCTTTCGTGCCGCCGTACTGGTGACATGCAAAACCAACAGGCGTGAAAAAAGGCTGAACACTGTACTGACGCAGGATACTGCACCTGCAACTGCTTACTTCTGAAGAAGGAACTTGCATGGTCCTGAATGCGAACGCGCTGTGCCCAAAAACTGAAATGACTGCATGGAATGGTTTGCTTTGAGTGCACAAGACTAATCCCAATAAATAAACAGTAACCAAGAACACTGAACTAACCATCAACCTTGGGTCCCGGAGCAGCGTGCTGCTCGGCGTAAATCGCTTTGACGCCTCATCCGTGGTAGTAAGCGCAATATAAATGCAATTACAATACAATAACATTTTTCTACTTTCATTGTTGGCCAGAGAAAGGTAATACAACATGACACACACTGGAGGCTTTCGTTATAAGACAGGAACAAACTTCAGTTTCAGGGGTGGTTTCAAACAGCCTACTACTTCCAGGCCAGTACTGAAGATTGATCAACCCACCAAATAATATGGGGGAACCACTATAAATCATCCAGGGTGGACACACAATAGTTTCTTTTGTCGAAGATAACTTACTGAGAACAACAGAAAATTCAGCAAATCAGCGGCACACACTCACATAATTCAATGGAATTCAAAGAGAACAAGTATTGGTAAAGCCAAGATGTATGGCACTGGCTGTTAGTCTTTTGGCTTTGCTAATGTTTCTTTTGTATTGCAATTTGCTTTATTAAAAAACTTTGTTGTTAGGGGAGGGTGATCTTCAGGCCCCCACTAACAAAAAATAAACATTGGTTAAAGCAAAAATACATTTTGGATTCAACAAGCATATATTGAAGTAGTAGTTCCTGGCACAGAAGGGAACAACTTTTCACTCAACGGGAAGCTAGCCAATAACTGATGTGAGCACACCCACTGTCCCATGCTGCATGCTGTAGTGAACAGAAGAAATATGCGAATGACAGCAACAGACCAATGGATGAAGAGGGCAGGATAGAAATCTCTACATGTCAAATATTATATGTACAATTTAGCAAAATCAAAGTTTTGGCTAATGCCCGACCTCACAATAAAATAAAAATATAGGTGAGACACTTGGGGGCTGATCACAATGTCGGGCGGACTTGCGCTTGTCCAACACCATCTCGGAAACTGGACTGACCGACCTGGGGTCAGTGGTCCTGACCACCTTATAAGGATGCGACCAAACGCTGTTCGGTCGCATTCTGTCATTTCCCTATGGAAGCATGCGTTACTGCCGTAAACCGGCCGTAGTACATACTCTCATAGGGAAACGGGAGGTGGTGTTAATCCCTGCACCCATGGCAGGCACCTTAAGGTGCCAGCCACGGGGTGAAGGGATCAACAAGGGGCACCATAAGTGCCCCGTAGGCCCTCAACCGGAGGCTGCAAGGGAAAGGGGGGCCCCCCCAAACACGCTTTCCAACAAGGTTTCCATATCGGAAAGGCCGGCATTGAAACCCTACCGGGAACCATGCATCGTAAACCGGACAACGTAAATCGCCGTCCATTTGGATTACGTGCCGGTTCCAATGAGCTCCATGAGCCCGTCAAAAGCCAGCCGGAATGACCGTCCGGTTTCAATTCCAACCTGCTCAATCAAACTCAGCCGGTCGGAATTTAAACCGATAATGTAGGTCGTAAGGACTTATGACCGAGATCGTTAACAGGCCCCTTAGAACACAAACTTCTATAGTAATTACCAGTTAAACAAGCATTGGCATTGCCAATAGGTCTCGCTTTTGGGACCTTATAAGTATATTTACTTTTGCTATAATCGCGGCATGTAAAGCGCGGGTGCCGCGATTATAGCAAAAGTAAAGAAATAGAAAAAAACATCTATTTCTTTTCCTATAATCGCGGCACCCGCACGTTATGTGCCGCGATTATAGCAAAAGTAAACATACTAATAAGGTCCCAAAAGCGAGACCTATTGGCTATGCCAATGCTTGTTTACTTTTCGCGCAGGGGAGGGAGCCTGCGAGATACCCTTGCGGGAGCGTTCAACCATATGGTGCCACCATATGGCGCCGCGCGCTCCCGCAAGGAAATCGCCAGACGTGCACGCGTTGCCATTGCAAGCAATGCAACGCGTGCACGTTTTTGTCCCCAAAGCTGTGCCGATGGCATTAGGGCTCTCTCGTAAGCAGTGCATGCGCGCTGCGTAGGCGAGACCTAAAAAGGGGAAGCAGATAAGAGAAAGCTTTATGAAATGCTTACAAAAAAAAAGCATTAAGCATGGTTAAATGAAAGTTGATGTTTGGTTTGTAGCACAAATAAAAAGATGCAAACCAGGAGGTCTAGCTGGAGTCTAAAAGGAGGAGATTCCATCCTGATGATTTTGTGCATCTTAATTTTATCTTCAACACCCCCAGACTAATCAGGAAATGGGGCTCTGATGAGGAAAAGACATGCAAGGTGACAATCTTGGGAAAAAATAACTAAATAACTTGCAATGTTATCTGAAAGTAAAGGAACATTGATTTGGAACAACAGATAAAATGGCTATTTGCATCCCAGAAAAAGAAATGAAGAATACACTTTTATAGTCTTAGAGCTTCTTTGCAGCTAGCTCAGACGCAGACCACTTTGCCTATCTTTGTGTAATTTACCCACTTAGAGGTCACTTCAACATGACTTTTTTGTATCTCTTTTTACTCTGCTATTGACAACGCCTGCACAGTGTCTATTCCAAACTCACAAACACCACACTAGAGAGCCTGGTGAGTAACCACCAAGGTGGTTTGAAAGAGCACATTACCTACTACCCTAGCACAGCAACATAGCTGTGGTAGACATGCGCTAGGTGCCGGTGGGCCGTAAGACTGGGATACCGAACCACAGAACCCTGGAGGGATAAACCACAACATGACCTACTTACATTACATTGGAGGGGTGCAAATTCTCTCTCCTCATAGAAAAATGGTATTACAGTCTTTTCAACTACATCACCCACTTAAACGAGCCAGTTGAAAGATTCATGCAAGCATGCACGCACTCCAAGAAAACCCTCCATGGAGCCGACGAATAATCACGGCTAACAGTCTGCCTTAGAACACAACGCGCTAAGCTGTCAAGTAATCGTCAGCACCCTTTCCTTACTGCACAGAGTTGAATAGCATACTTCGACGCCAAGTACAATAACAAGACTTGACAAAGTAACTTTGGATCAACCACACCTTCCCACTTGGATTAATAGGTAGTTTTGCTTCACTTCACCAAGCTATAGAGACTGTTTTTTATTTGGGCCCCACAGCCAATAAGTGCTAAGATGTGGCTAAACTCTTAATGAGCAAACTTTTCAGTGGCTACCGCTGCCTTGCAACCTAGCACCGACATCACCAATAGCACAGACATGAAGCTTCATGGAATGAGCACTGAATGAAAGTCTATAGCTGGTAAATTGATTTTACCTTTGCACAGTTTTCACATTCGTAGTGCTTTCCGCTGTCATGAGACATCTGATGGCGAATCAAATTGGACTTCCAGTTGAAGGCTTTGGGGCATTGGTCGCACTTGTACTCCCTCTCTTCGGTGTGCGACAGCATGTGCTTCTCCAGACTATGAAAAAATGATGTTGCTTGGTTAGAACACTGAATCAGTTGGAATAAAATCAGAAATCCCATCCATTTACAAGACATCAGGAAGGCACAGTAGAAACCCATTAGCATAGGATATAGATTTTGCAAACCTTTTCCCTACAGTGTGACTGTGTGCTCGTATTTGTGCGCATGTCCATCTTTTCAGAAAGGAAATAAAGAATCTCTCTCCTCCCTTTATACTTTTTGGTGCAGCATGGTGTATAGATTCCTTGCTTTCCTTCTCTGGAGTGTAAAACATTGCCCAAGAACTGTTTTAACTTGGTATTCTGACCCAATAACAGTATTTGCTGCCAGTGGCGGCTCCCCTGCTAAGGCGGAGGAGCTTAACCCCACTGCTGCTGTGTAGCAATAAAAGAAAGGAAAAATGATAATGCGATGTTATTATCATTTTATTCTTCCCTGCTGCTGCAGCATGAGGCCGGGGCTGCTCTGCTGACAGAGCAAGGGAACAGTGGTGGGCACACTAAAATATGCATGATGCTTTGACCGGACCTCTCGGCCTGGCCAAACAGTCATGCGCACTTTAGCATGTTCTCCATGCAGGCTGCATCACACCCTGAATGGAGGACAAGCCCAGGTCCACAGTCCCCATCTGAGAGCAGTCTCCATCTGAGCGCAAACCACGGCGCTCAGACCAATCACAGCGCTGCATTGCAGCGCTGTGATTGGCTCAGGGAAGCCTGGCTGCTTCCTGTTCGGCAGAGGAGAGACGACGTGGGACAGAGCAGTGAGGCGGTAAGTGAATTTATTTTCTTTTTTAGAATTATACCTCTTTGCGTCCCCGCCCCACCACCCCAGATCATTGTTGGCGGCCACCGTTTCCTGCATGAATTTTCATATATTAGAACTTAAAAACACCTACACCTGTAGTAAAAATGCACACAATAAGGCGCAGAGATAGAGCAAAAGAAAAAAAAAATGTGGTTGCTTAACATTTTTGGGAGAAAGTGGAAAAATAATCTAAAACATCGATTGGTGCTGTATTGCTGGACACCTGTTCACATTCATCTTGTAAATCATAAATATGTGTCTTTTTAAAATTGGACATCATCTGAAGCACATAAGGATATGGGCTGTTCCCATGAGGTACAGGGTCAAGACTGATTTGCACATGGCCATGTCTGAACTGGGGTGGCATAGTGAGCAAAGGAATGATATATTCAACCCAGATCTGTGACTGGGGGTGAATGTTTTGCTTATGTGCAACATTCCGTCCATCATCTTGTGTGTTTTGCTGTTCGCCCTATGTGGGAAGGGTATGCCCAGACGTGGGTCCCGTGCTCACTACATCAGTGAGTCAAGCTATCCTGGCTGAAGAGGGGTGAAACCCCGAAACCGGTCCTAGGATGCTTGATTCCGGTCCAGGGAAGACATGGCTTGGTAGTTCGGACTGGACTGTTCCCATGAGGCACAGGATCAAGACTGATTTGCATATGGCCATGTCTAAACTGGGGTGGTGTGGTGAGCAAAATAACGATGGATTAAACCCAGATCTGTGACTGGGGGTGAATGTTTTGCCAATGTGCAACATTCCGTCCATCATCTTGTGTGTTTTGTGAAAAACTGGTCACCACTTCATTGTTTAATTGTAAGTAGGAGCTATTTAAAAATGAAATCAAACACTTCAAAGTTTAAATTACCAGCCAATTATAATGAATGTCTTTAAATACCAATCATCAAGCTGGAAATGTGTGTTCTCATGCACATTTTTACATAATTTCTGGGAACATTTTTCATTTAGACCCAACTTGTTTTATGTGCCTAGTCATTGTTATTTATTATTTTAATAATGACCTATTTCCAATTAAATTTTCAAATAAAGAAAAATGAATACAAGGCAATGAAAAATATTAAAATTCAAAATGAAATACTAAATCTGCAAGTATTTGAGGCTTTTAATTTGTAAATGTCTGGCTGAGAGCCATCCCAACCTTTGTAGATCCGGGAACACTTGGTCACACTCTTTGCACTCTTGGCCGTCATGCATATCGAGGAGGTCGCTTTCATCGTCCAGCTTTTCCTCAAAGCTATCGTCGACCATAGAAAAAGCTGAATGAGGCATCATACAGGAAAACTTCTGGTGATCCACAAGTTCAGCTTTGGACTCGAATAACTCGTCACACTCCACGCAACGATACTGCCGCTCTTCTGTAAGAAAACAGTGCGTTTGTGGATTAGAACATAGGTCGCGTTACCACAAAGCTGAAAAGGTTTGTTCTGATTAGGTCCATGAACGCCAGATCAGATTTTTAGGATAGCCACTAACTTTGAGCACAAGTCAAATTAAGGGCCAATAAATGTATTTTAGGTTGATACCCTGAAAATGTGACATGGATCCTGCCATTCTGGTACATGAAAGACACCGCAATTGTAACAATTTTACAGAAGATTTTAGATTGGGGCATTATTAAAATTACTGCTTCTTTTGGGCATCTCTAATGGTGGCAGCTACTGAGATAGCAAAGAACTCGAAGGAGAAGGGAAGGAAGGTAGACAGGTCCATGATTGCCAGGTAAGATTTTTAGGATAGCCACTAACTTTGAGCACGAGTCAAATTGCGGGTCAATAAGCGTATTTTAGGTTGATACCCTGAAAATTTGACACTGGTTCTACCATTCTGGAACATGAAAGACAACCCAATTGTAACAATTTTACAGAAAATGTTAGATTAGGGCATTATTAAATTACTGCTTCTTTTGGGCACCTCTAATAGGTGCCAGCTACTGAGATAGCGAAAGAACTCTGAGGTGCAGGGGAAGGAAGGTAGACAGTTTATCAACCTACTTGAAAGGACAGGAAGCCTGATGCAATAAGGGGAAGGTAAGAAAGCCGTACATGTAACAATGAGATCAGGTTACAAGGCGGTGATTCAAAGGGTAGGAGAGGCAAACAAAGTTGTGACCGGGTAGGTAGCATTAATGGTGTGGATTTCCATCTCATGGTTCCAAGACGCACTCCAATAAACTCGAGTTTTGCTCACATTGCCTGCAAAATTGAGGAGATGCCTTTGTGGGGGACAATCCTGATATTAACATCTATCTACATTGTTGTATTCACTCCTGAACATCTCAGCACAGGGAGTCACAGCTCTAAAAATACAAACCATAGCCACTTACTTTCTGTGTTTCCAAGCCAGTCATATTGTACTTTCATTGTGGCTGCTTATTTGGAAGATTTATTTCATAGATCTCAAACTTTATATCCCTAAACCATTTATTTCTCGCTTTCAAGGAAACGTGTATAAACGTGGACCCCAAAATACCTAACCAGAAATAAAAAGGTCTTACTTCGCTCATAGAGGTGACAAATACCCGGATTCACAAAATTATTGACTTACTCCTGGAGCACTACTGAATACCAGGAGTAAAAATACATAGGTGTGACATACTCCTGGAGGACTTCTCATTTATCAATGAATGGATGGGAGTAAGACCTTACACACATAACATGAAACTGCTAAAATACCACGAATGTATTATTGCATGGAGTTTTACCCTTTGTTAAACTAAGGGTGGTTCTTCAAGTCTGTCTGGTGTTGAGTTTGGTGACAAGGGAAGGCGGCCTGCCAAAAACACTAACCGTGAATGTCCGGAGCCATAATTTCATGTGGGAAATTTTCACTCTTCATGTAGAGCAGCAACTCCTCTCCAGGCTCAATATCCGCTACAACTCTGTAGAATACCTAAAGGAAAACAGAACTTTTAGTGAAGTTAAGTGCATGGCAAGGTAGGTGCAGGCAAAAGTTCCTGGCAAAATAGACTGCAAACCAGGGCAGAGGCCTCCCGCCATTTTGTAGACTTTGCTTAGTGTGGGATTATTTGCACAGAGGTACAGTCTGTTGAAAAGTAAGCAGTGTGCATGCCAGAAGATAGAACCGATCCAAATTTAAATAAAGTGATGTATGGCCCACGCTAAAATTTGGCATCAGCATAGCTTACATGTTTGGCAAAGCTCAAATACAGTTTTCAAGCAGCAAGCAAGAAAAGTAGAAAAGTGAGTCCACTTTTGGTGTTTGAACAAGTTTGGGGCAGTCTGTAAATTTAGAGGAATGGGGTTACAAATAATGAGGGCTAGACAAGGGGAAGTTTCCATGTGCCAAAGCCTGGTGAGAAGAGAGCCATAGCTTAAGGTAGTCATGCAATGTCCATGAATTCACCAACACATATGCACATGAGCTCGCGAGCGCATACATGCGCACGCACATGTGCACATCCCCTCTCCCACCACCCGATGACGGATTGGAGACTTACGGTATATTTAGGTGCTAGGCAATACAATGCACTGTGAACCAAGGAAAGCCTTAAATATCCCAAAAGCCACTACCACACAATTTAAAATGTGTAGCGACGCTTGATAAAAGCACTAGTCAGATATCCCACGTCAGAAACCATCAAAAGCCATCAGTGGTGCACTTCTTGTCATCTTCATAGAACTCCTTCACCCATGTACTGGGAACCCTCATTCCCTTGGCCATAACAACTCTAGAGTTAATTTGGGGTGCTATCTGCACATCCACCATCAGACGCATGTGGTAATTGCTGGGTGCACAATTACCGCATTATTTAGAGTTTCAGACATCAGAATGCGGAGGGGGGGGAATAGTTCTGGATTTGCTTGAATTTGTGCCATCTGCCTGCACAATTCGGGGCAAATTTACATGGCGAAAATCATGCAGGTAGAGGAACACTACATATATATATATATATATATATACATATATATATATATATCCCCCCCCCCCCAAAAAAAAAAAACAAGGACTTCGTACTTGAAACAGGATTAGCCCCGGAGGTGAACCCCATCTGGGGCACACTGGATCCCCAGTGGTCACAGCCCAAACCTTTTAACAGATACCAAAATTGCACAGAACACGCTCGAGCTGCAATCAGGACACAACCCCACAGGGACCCATAAGAAGACCTAACCAATGCACAGAAACTCCCCATCAAATGTGTACGGAACACATCAATGACTCAAAATCCCTTGCGTTATTTTTAAAGACATTCTTGTCAGTGACACTGTACACACATGTAGGACAGGAGCCACTCTTTAAGCAAGCATTGTCAATGTCGATCGGTCTAGTTCTCACTTGTTTGTTTTTTTTAATCCAAGTATTGGGCACAAAAATGAAAAACAAAATGGAGCCACCCAAGCATACCTGCCTTCTGGTTATAATAACATTCACAAATTAAAGAGCATTGACTGAGGTGGCTACTTTATTCGTGTTTTCTAAATAACAAACCTTTCAGCTTTAACATGCATTTTGGAGTTATTAGTGGTAGTGGTGGTGGTGGTATTTACCAATGAGACAAGAACATATCACCACCAAACGAGGCACTCAAATTGCAAGCAGATATAATTTCACAGTGTAATTTCAACACTTTGGTAAAGAAACTTTAAAAATGAAACAGGAAATATAAACAGCATCATCTAACTGGGCACCCAAGTGCTGGCAAAATAAATAGCCAACTTTTAAAGTTAACATAAAAAATAAGTAAGATAATGCACACTTAGAACTAGCTTTGCCATTGAAGAGAATGGAACTATTTTTTAAGCACATGTAAAGAATGTGCACAGGCTTTGCAGTCACTGAAAGTTCAGGGAGCCAGTGGGTAAAGTGGGTGGATCCATTGCCCTATTCAGTATGCAGCAAGCAGGCAGAAACAAAATGTGATTGACAGTTTAACAGACCAATGGATGAAGCTCACTGACCAAAAGCCCCTCTCAGCTTGTACATTAAGTATAAAGTTAAAAAAAAACACCAAACACAATAGTCTGCCTCAAAGTTCAGACCTAAAAAGTGGTACTATTTTGTAGCAAGTTAATAGCGGAGATGCCCGAGAGTCAAACAACCTATCCAATCTGAAAAATCAGTCAATAAGGGTAAAATCTGTTGGTGGTTTTCCTGAAAAATGGACATTTAATCATAACACAGAAAATGGTACCAGCTGCGCACGGTTTGACACTTTCCTTCAAATAGTTTGGCACCCAGAGCTTTGTGCGCCACCATTAAAACCTTACAGCACTTTTGGGGAAACAACCCCACCCAGTTTATCTGATATCACAAATAAGATCGCCGTGGCCGCCTCATAAAGTAATCAATTTCGAATATTAGTCGGTGGCACCTGGCTGTTGCATCAAAACCTTGATGATCAGTGGGCATCAGCAAAACAATCAAAGAAGATATTCAGAATTAGGAACTTTTATTTTTGGGCTTAACTTTTGTAAAGTGGTTTGTGTCTCCAGAGGGTACTTCTACTCTTGGGTGCTCTTGGGGCAGAAACTCTACCTTTCAGAGGCTGTAGGTGAAGACGCACAGACACATTCAGTGATCTTTGGAGAATCATGTGGTAATGTTGGGAGTATGTATGAAGTAAGAGGAAATCCCAGAGTGAGGGAATCACAGGGCATGAGTACACGGCATCCACCCACTATTTTCACAGGGAGGACGCTGTCCACCCTGCCAAGAAGTTTGGCCACACAAATATGCTGAACTTGTCCCGGTGTCATTTTGAGACACCGGGGCATGTTCAGCAGCGCCTGCACATTTAGTCTGCTTTCCATTCCCAGCAGCAACGTGCAGGCGACGATCACGCTTTTTTCCCAGCTGAGGTGAAGGGGCCATCAGGCTCCCTTTTGATCGTGTATCCCGACTGGAGGCAGCGTGGACTCACACTAAAATGCAACAGAGGGAAAACAAAAGCGCACCGCTTGTTCTCTCTTCACAGGTACTTCAGAGAGGCAAGTGGTGTCCCTTTTTACTTTGTTCAGTCACTGTACACAAGTCCATGCACTGTGAGAATGCCACATGTGTGGGTCTGTCCCAGAATTTACACAAATAACAATTTAAATAACCTTCTTTTATTTATTTTTTAGCGCTACTCATCCCAGTGCAGGGTGTTAAAGCGCTTTACATAACATACATATTGTCCATTGACAATAACTCATGGACGTGTGCCTATTAATGTACAAGATGCGTTACATGGTGTAGGAGTCTCATGTCCTTCATTTCTCACTGTGCTATATTAGGATTACAATTTATGACTTGCAAGTAACAAAAGGATCACTGTGTTCAAAGCAGTAACCCATTTACCTATCTACAGAAAATAAAAAATGTTACATAAAATAAAGAATGTCATCTGCGCATTACATGATGTGCTTTACAGGACACACCTTAATCTTCTGTACTACTTTTATTCATATCTGGGACCACACAAAACACAAATCTCTCCAACAAATATGTTTAATCTCACCATTTTCATTTACTGGGCACCTCTGCAACAGATGCCTTAACCCCACAAAATATTTTAAAATGCAGACTTTGCAACCAATTAAGCAGAAGAGATCTAATACCAGGCTTCTTCTTGTTGCCAGTTTCTATGTGCAAGGGTTTGTAAAAAAAAAATATATATATATATGTTGAGGCCCAGATTTCCAGTCAGGATTGCGTCACTTATTTGACACAACCCTAACACCAAATCTCACTTGTTAAATCTCATAATGCGCTTAAAATGTACTCATGTGATGTGATGAAAATATGTGTGAGGTCTTGCGATCTGATGTCACATCTTGTGGTGTCACTTCCGGTGAGGTCACGTACAATGTCACGCGGCTAGACGTCGTGCGCTGTGATGACACCTGTCATGACGTCACTTGCTGACTGCCTAACTTGGTTAGTCCTCCAACTTCTTTTTATAGGACTTGTGCCCTGGGGCATCAGATGTGTTGTGCCACCGCTCTATGGCATTCTTTCCGCCTCTTTCAGAAAGGGAAGATGTAGGGGAGCTGGCCTTGGGTGTGGAGGTACAGAATTATAATCAGGACCACTGGACTTAAGCAATTCGACCACCATTGTCTTTTAAGCAGCAGACTAGGAATACCACGCTTGCCACATAAACCATCTGCTGCACAATCGTCATATCAACCACAAAAAAAAAAAATGTTTCAACTTTAAATTGATATAACATAGCTAAAACAAACTGCCACGTGGGTCTGTTCAGTGGCAAGCCCTTTGCAAAATGTTAACACGTTCAGCTTTCAGTAGAGGAGGGTTGCTGTATTTAGTAGGTACTGATCTGGTGAAACTTTGGCCCAAGCAATGTAAATGTGTGTTAAGATGGGAAAACCGAAAAATTATACTTCCTTAGATTGTGCCACATTATGCCGCATAACATGCATATTCTTGCTGTGTAATTTTGTTAACCCTGCAGCATAATTTCGCCCTGCACTGACGATTTAGTCTACCGGCCCCGTCAACACTAATGTCTGGCACGACAAAAGCAAAGTGTAACGATCAAACTTTTACAGCACAAGTATTCCGCATAGAAAGCTCTTCTGTTTTTAATTCACTTTTTAAAGCTGTTGAGATTTGTTTTATGTCGTATTGATTTTTTTTAAAAAAATCAAGACGAAAGAGTGGGCTCAAAAAGTACTGCCGCATAACTAAAACGAACTCAACGCCATCACAGCATAATTAAGCACGTCACTTAAAGGAAAGCACTATTAATAGTTTTAGCATAGGATCTGATTCTGATGCCAATAATGAAGCAGTGTTTCGAAGCCCTGAGGTATGCTACTGCCAACCGGGCACATAAAAAACACTTTAGTTAAGAATACCAAACCGTGGCAGGTGCAGCAATAAAATAACGGGTAAAACCACCAGCCGCTGTTTGCAGAAGAAACACAGTAATTATAAAGTGGGATTTCTACTTGGCAGGAGCCAACCTCTCGCAAGCTTATGAGAACTACCACATGCTAAAGGTCTGAACAGAAATCAGGTACACTCCAAAGATTGGTCACCCAAAGAGAAGTACTACTACATATAACTAGATCTATATTGTTGTTGAAAAAAAAGTACTATATAAAATCAGTGCTTTAAATGGGCCGGTACTGTCCGGTACGGAGTACCGGCACTTTTTTATTTTGAGAGGGAGAGTACTGCCACTTCTCAAGAAAATTGCAATACTTTAAATTAGAGAGTACCTGCACTTTTCAGAAACAAGCAGGTACTCTGGAACAGAGTACCTGCACTTCTATTTTTCCATTTAAAGCACTGTATAAAATGGAAACTGCCACTGATTACGCGTAAAGGGGTGCATGTAACAGGATTTGGAAAACCCCACACGTCATTTTTTCAAAAGTAAAACCAATGAAAGTAAACTACTTTGTTTGAGTTAATCAAATTTGCCAATGCACTTTTTGTTTTGTCTAACCCCGTACTCGGGTCGTAGCGAAAATACTACTGGCCCCGGTGCAAGCATGGAAAGGGCCTCATGAACTGCTGGTTGGACAGTAAAATGCACCAATAATTAGAATCCGGCGCGCCCCTACAGGCCTCTGGGCCTCGGTGACGCTGCGCCTGCTGCACCTTTCATAGCTAAGCCACTCCCATTACACAAATTATTTAACGCAAGACAGTAAGTGACCAATTTTGGGATGTCACAGGCGTCCGTCCATTGGCTACGAGTCCTGAAAGACTATCCTTTCCCAAGAGTGCAATACTCCCATCTTCCAGCAGATGTCCTCAAAGTACAAGTTTTTATCACAGCACGAATTCAAACCCCCACAACCGAGATCCAAATACCTATAAATAACTTTAATGGGCATTCTTCTGGGGCGTACTCTACCTCCCCCTCTTTCAAGTCAGTTTATGGCTTGTTTTAAAAACAATCATTTCACTGCCTGCCGTTCATAAACTGGCCATTATGCAGCGGCGGGCACAGGGGAAGCGGTGTTCTTGCTAGACAAACTGAGCTCATCCCTGCATTGTCTCCTGAAAGACACCGAGTTCTCCCAGAGGCTTCGCGCTGTTTGCCGAGTGATGACGTGCGCGCAGGTACACAGCCCTTGGCCCCTCCCTCCCTTTATGATTTCACTCTGTAGAGCTTTAATGCTAACTTGATATGTGTTCTCCAAGACGTGTTAGACTTGGGCCCGCGTGTCTCTTTACTTTCCCGCCCTCCCTTTTATGGGCCCCTCTTTGAACCTCGCTGCTAACTGTCGCTGCGCGGAACTGAAGCAGCGCATCACTTCCCATTCGCTCATTGGCACTCCTGCTGCGCGTTTGACGCCGCTTTCTCACTTCCCCCGTTGAAACAATGGGCCTCTGCTCGACACTTGGAACCGGCGCTCCTTGGCAGCCCGCGGAGGTTTCACGTTCCGGCTTCCTTTCTAGGAGCATGTTGACGCTCAAATTGTGACTTATTAGAACTTTGCGATGGTTTCTCGGAAAGTGACAGAAAGACGCGCTACACCTCCTACACTTAACGCCTGTCCCAGAGCGCCCTTGGAGCACCTGCCGGGGAAACTTAAAAGAAACGTGTGCCACCAACTAGTTACATTTATATAGCGCCTGACAACTTAAGATCTGAAAGGCCGCGAAGTATCAATAACACAGATAACCGATTCATCGCAGGCTACGGAGATTTTGATAACTGTTCACCACAGTCTGGTCTACATTTGGTTCTTTTCTGTAAGTTTTATCTTAATGAAAGGAAAAGGTTCCTCCTTCCAATTTTAAGGCGAAAAAACTTTTTGCAATGCAGAGTGGCACTGCATTTTCTGAAAGCTCTCTCGGACCCCCATGCCTGTTCTTTTGTAGCTTTGGAGGAATAGAAGGGCCAGGGGCTTGCTATCATGAATTATGTATCTTAATTTTTACAAATCAAATTGTACAGACGATTTTGGTTTTAATAATGATTTTAAAAGGTTTAATAAGGTTCTTATAATTGTTTTATGTCTTTCTAGCCAATGAGTTTCATTGTAATTCAACTAATGAATTTGTGCTTTATGATCTGTCTGTACATAGAACGAATAAAGACTTCAATTGATTTCACACATATATACACACACATACATACATATATATATATATATACATACATACGTTCATACACACACACACACACACATATCTCTAAGAGCACAGTAGGCACTCACTGGATTCTTGGTATCTTCAAAGATTTATTTAAAGCAAATAGACACGTTTCGGCTGGACTGCCTTTCTCAATATTTGCACAGTGCACGAAGCAGGCTGAATTTCAGGGCTTTCATCTGTCCTCATTGGAGCGCTCATTAACATCAAAAGAGGACTGCGCCTTCACAGTGTAGAGCACTCCAATGAGGACAGATGAAAGCCCTTAAATTCAGCCTGCTTCGTGCACTGTGTATTATGCAAATATTGAGAAAGGCAGTACAGCCGAAACGTGTCCATTTGCTTTAAATAAATCTTTGGAGATACCAAGAACCCAGTGAGTGGCTACTGTACTTTTGGATATTATACGTGAGGCCACCCTCATGATTGAGGACACCCGTCAAGAGTTCAGCAAGGTTGGTGAAACTGAATATATATCTACACAGAACCCATCGATCGCTTAGGCACAGAGCAACTCTCGATAAATTTACAACATTCTAGAGGGCCATATTTCAGGAGACAGTACCCTCCATCAGGGAAATGCAGAGGTAGATGGTGCAGACTGGACTCTTGCTAGAGACAAGCTACTACTTCTGCTAGGCCCTCCTACCACTACCGCAGGTGGAAAGGACTCATTTTCATTGGTGAGGTCCATGTAACCCAAACCCACCCGCCATTACTTTGGTAATAATTACAGATTAAGCATAACATTAATGGGGGCAGCAGGAAACGCGCCTACACACTGGTTGCATATTTAAATAAGCGGCAGTGGTTTCTCTCTAATGTGATTATTTTGAGTCTTCATCAGGGCCAAGGGTTTGTTCTGCGCTAATGGGGGATCTTCAGTCATCTGGTTTGAAGCTCAGGATAATTCCTTTCAATGAACTTAAGCAAGAGTGAAAACTTGATAATCACAGAATTACTTGCAATGCTGATTGTCCATGAACTGTGCTGTGCCTGACTAGATGTATATCTTTAATGGGGCAGTCGCTGAACTAATTGCGGAGGGGAGAATAGAGTCTCAGTTGCTCCACTGTGAAGAAATGGGTCACATACCTATCAAGGTAATTGCAGAGTCAGTTGTCTCGGGAGGATACATCATGAAATACCTAGTGTGTGTGGGAGTAAACACTGTCCAGGATAGCTTTGCATACCAATGTATTCTTAATATATCTTCTGGTACCAATGCATGTTTGATTGACCAGTGGATCAACAATGTTCATTGTCATCACTGCAAAAATCTGTAGCTATCTGGTGACGTTCCCACCATCGCCAAGCACCTCTTGAACGGCGCTCACAAAATGTAATGCTTAGGACTTCACAACATTTATACCAATAAGTAACAACACCTAAAAGCATAACTTAACATACTAGAATCAATAAATATTACATTCATAGTTGTTTTAAATCGCGGGTAAGGGTAGTGTGATAAGTAATCTCATCTTAAATCCAGCGGTCTCATCAAACGGAAAGTCACGAACATTGCATTTGGTGTCAGAATTATGGTTTGCACGACTGTTGTGAGAGTTAATAATTGAGGCGGTAACCATAACTTGCACATTTCAGTGTTTTTCCAGTTAATTTCATAATCAAAAATGCAACTTTGTTTTACTTTCTTTTTAAAAAACATACTTTAAGATGTTAAAGCCAAAGCTAACCGTAAGTTAACCTTTTTTATTTCAGTGAATATATATGAACGCATGCATACAGACACAAATGCTTTGCAGCGGTGTTAGGCAGCAACATAATTCTCTACAGTACCTTCACGATTCTTGGAAAAGATAAAGAAAACCTCAGGTTTCACACCAACACTCAAACATATTTAGGCTCGGAATAAAATGGCCGAAACACTGCCCTCCATAGAGAACTCTGAAAGAAAAGTACATCTAATAGACTAGAGAAATTAAATAACAATAAATGCCTATAGACGTGTTTTTTTGGCTCAGTGATGTTTTATATTTTGAGTTACGACACTTTAGTGTACAACAGGTAACCTCCACATAACAATCCGCAAAAAAAAGGAAGTAATTTTCTTAGGTCCATAACACCACCAAGACTGCAGGCAGACCAAGGAAGCTGCGCAGTACTCGACTCAAAATGTGTATTACACATCAGAACATTGCACAGTGCGATCAAGGAGTAATGTTGCGGTCAGTCATCAGACCTAAAGTTTGTTGTCAATCCACCTATGCATCAGAGACTTACCCTTTCAATTGGACCAAGAAAAAGCTACTGGAAGGCAAGACAATCTATTACATTTGCTTTCTAATGCAAGCAAGTTGTTGGGTGAAATATCACGAACACTATTGGGGATGGAGAGGAAAGGGGACAGCACTGATGAACACGATTCGGTGAAGCGAGAACTACCACACATCAACATTCACGAACTACCTATATCCCTCCCACTCCCATATTGGTACTTTATTCAGTGCGACTTAATACACATTCGCCACACACAGTAGAGTGAGTCTCTAAATAATCTACACTGCCTGCAAGAATAGGATATATATTAAGAAGTCTTTCACGTAACCTAAAGGATATAGACCAGATGGTTGCTCCTTCAAGCATTGGCCAAAAACACAGATTAAACATGTTCTTTCCTGCACATACTTATCCACCGTGTGTACAATACAGACCTCCCCCACCTCACCATGACTAGTAAATGCACTGGGTGGGTTCCATCCAGTCTTTGCCATTATGGAGTATACATGAAAAATATTTACGCGGTAGATCGCGCCGACTCTACAGATTGGATGTGAGCCAGTTGCATATTTGCTTATGAAATGTACACGGTCAAGTAACTGTATTCTTTGGGGCGGAGGCAGGTCAGCGATGGAAACAGGTGTAACATATCTTGGCGGTACATTCAAATGTAACACAGAACACTCAAGATTTTCACTGACATGTGTGCAGTCTATCTGCTTCAATTAGCACCCTCTCTTTCCGCCGCTCAGTGCCCGTGTTCAATAATATTACAATAAGTCTCCACAAGTAAACTGTTTCCTAAAAATACTTTTACTACGCTCTGCATTAAGGACTCCCTCTTCTATCTCTTTCAGTCCTTTCCGACCAAGCATTTGCTACCCATAGGCGTGGCCGCAAAAGCGTTGACCAAACAAGCAAAGATCTTGTCAGCGGAACGTGATGCTCTTGCCTTGAAAAACCTCTCCCATGGTAGCTGGGCGTCAAAACTCCACTATCGTAAAACCCTACCATACTATTTATCATCCCCATGAAGCCATTAGTGAAACACCACTTAATGTGACTTCATTTTGGCCTAATCCCCCTGATAGCATAGAAGTATGGCCAGAGGCATAAGGAAGATATGCCCTTACAATGCTGTTTCTGCGGCAATGGGGAAGAAACTTTAATCCACATTTTATGCATTTGTAAGACCCCCGCGCCCCTTGCAAATGTTTTGGCAGCGTCCAATTTGGCGCGTCCTCAATGTGCAGACATGCCAAGAGGCCCTAGAGGAGTGCATGAAGGGCGACTCTGCTCAGATGGCCACCCGTTTTGTAAAATTCATTCTGAAAATAAAATCAGTTTTACCTGTAGATGATTGCTATGAATTTTAGCCATGCCAGACACAAACTTTAACAGAGAGCGGAAATTGTTTTTAACATGCTTTTGTAAGAATTGCAATGATTTTAAGTAATTGTGCAAAACATTTTTTTGTATTTCCGACAAAGCACTTGAGCTTGGACGGAAAATTGATGGATCAATCCTGCCGTCCCCTCTGTGGAGTATGAACCATGTGAACCATGCCCTCATCCTGCAACAGTTTCAATTTGTTTAAGTAAACACAGTAACAAAGAAAATATTGAATCAACAGATTCCTGTCTCCTACCATCCTTGTGTAGCCACAGGATTTACAGGGAGGGTCCTTTTTCGGAAGTGAAAATTTAATCTTTTAACATCGTTTTCTTTTATTTCTTTAATCTGAAGTAATTGGGAGAGCAAAATCCAGGTCAAAATACAATTTATAGAATACGAATTAAGAAAATTATCTAAATGTTCAATGTCAGAAGAACTTACAAACAATAAGAACATAAGCACCAAAAATTAGGGCTAAATGGACTACTTGTGATCATGATCCTTAGTTTACCAACCTGAACCGGCAAGAGTAAACAAGGTAAGAGTCAAGGGGTTAATTCAAGGTTAAACTGAACTTGCGATCACATCTCCCAATTAAAGGATTCATCCTCCATATAAAGACATCCTCTTAGCTCTGGATTTCTATTTCTTGCACTCATTAGACTGCGTCAGCCTTGATTTCAGAGTTCAAAGTTTGACTTTTCTTTACTGAACTTAAATGATCCATCTATTTTAATTCCACTCTTGCTATAAAGATTTATTTTTTTAGAATTTGTTACACCTGAAGTTCCTCTGTTCTTCTGGCGAAACAGTTCGGGGTTCAGATCCAACAACAGTAACGAATTTGCTTTGCGTTTTTGTTCATTTCAGACTATTCATGCAAGAACAATGAACAGAATTTTAATGAAGGAGTATAGAAGTAAAGGACCCCAAAAATGTATTTTAAAAATCAGATTAAACAGAAAAGGTATTAAAGAGAAAGGAAGATTGAAGAAACATCTGAGGGGCTGTGTTGGCACTTGCTGCATCTATACTAGAAACATTGGAATAAGACTGACTTTCTGAAGCGAGAGAGAGATGGATAGGGTGAAATCACAGCAAATTTATGGCACTGTGAGCTCTGCCCAAGGGTGCCACTAACTAGACCACAACGCTATCTCAATCCCGCTGAAGTTGTTTCAGATTCCAATGTGGTGATCACTAAAATTATTTTATGCCATCAGGCTTCCATGGGTCTATGCGCGATCCATACGTTGCGCAAATGGTTTGTCTTCGGTGTTGTAACTCTTCAGGTTCATGATGTCATCAACAATTATGCCACGTCACTGATTACCATTCCTGAATAGGTCGCTCAGGGGATATACCATGGAAAGGTTGGCCTCAAGTTTACATTTTTTCAGGGTGATTTAAATTTTTCCCATCAAGCAAATAAACAGAACACACCAACGTGTCTCTTGCACTATCTCACAGGTGCAATCAGCTGACATGTTTAAATGTTATTAACTGGGTTTACTTCGAAGAGGAGATAATAGCATCTTGATAGCACAGATCATCTTTATTCCCGTGGCTGCGATAGCGCTGCTTTAGGCCTACAATGGCCTACAATGCCGTCGGCGATTTGCAGACCCCTGTCCGTGGAGCCACCTAGGCTCACTGTTTTGTGAATCGCTTTGCATCCGACTGCAAAAGGTATGATTTTCATAGGCTGAGTATTAGTTACTGAAGCAGCGGACGAAGTAGCACCCATTTCTACTCGAAGCGCGCTCATACCTACGTCACACAGTTCTATGGATTGACATCCATACAGATCAGCAGTAATTCAAGACTTCCAGACAACATCCACCAGACAGTTCATGGAAGCTGCTCTAGTTTTGAGTGGGTTTTGCGTGATGCTACCCAAAACCAGTCTTCAAAGGGGGCCGGTGCAAATGATAAACCTATGTGTAGGAATAGCTGTATTTTGGCCTTTTCATGTTTTACCAGATCGTTGTGCTTTGTTAATAGATAAAGTACATCAAATGTGGCTGCAGTTTAGCGATTCCCCAAATGTCAATTGAACGATCAATGTCGAAGTGAACAAAGTTTACAACCTTATAGCAACACTATAGAATGACAAGCAATTATTTAGAATACAATTCTAGAATATGACAATCTGGTTTTAATGATTTGAGGTATGCATATGTCCAGTTAGATATGTAATTTGAATTTGTATCTAGCTGCTTTTGATATAAGCTGCCAGAGGACGCGTCCCTTCCCATTTTCTATTAATCAAAAGATTATGTGCCATCATATCCTTGTTTAGCAAGGATAGCATGCCCCAGACCGCAGAGGCTGAAGTAGATAAAGCTATGGTCCACCAATCACAATGGGTCAACCTGTCCTATTAAGGTTTGCGCCCCCAGGAGGCTTGGGAGCCACCAGGGTATTTAAACAGACATTGGTTAATCTAAATTTACAGTAAAGATAAAGATATCGGAAGTACTTTACCGTCTATTTGTGATGCTACAGGTCTGGAACTCCATATCACCTCTCAGGTGTTCCCGTACCAGGATTGATTTGTTCATTGTATCTGTGTTCAGAACATCACTGAAACTTCTGATATTTACCATTATAATCACCCATCTGCAGGATTACTCCGCTAGTTGAACACTCGCTTCTTAAACATGCTGTCATAGGAGTGTCAATATTTTGAATCCTGGAAAGATAACTCAGCTTTCCGCACTTCAAAGGATGGTAAATTTAGTATAGTTAAAAATCGGTAACAATTCACTTTTGCCAGGTACTTGGGTATTGTGTTCAATGCCAATCTGAAATGGGACAGACTAATTACCCAGAGAATCCAGAAGATGGTGGCGGCTTGCAAACTGATTTGTAGGTTTGCATAAAAGCTAGACCACAAGCCAAATAGGAGAGGATTTGATTTTATAGGAGTAAATGCCTCTCAACTGGCACTTATGGGGTGGGACTATGGGGGTATGCCGGTTTGGATAATTTGCAGGTAGGAGAGAACACATTTTTGTGTAGGCTCCTGGCCATTTCTAAAATCCTGCCAAGTTTCATTTCACACCTTGAACATGTTTTTGGTTAGAGGATCAAGGGAAAATGGCTCCCCTACCATTGTGGCTGAAACTGTGGGCTACACCCGAGACCAGCTTTTCCCGTAAGGTTTTAGAGGATTGCCTTAGTTTAAGCAACATGGCCACTATCCCCTGGCTAGCATATGTTTAGAATACTTTTTAGGATCTTTTGGACTCCACAGGCTGTATTGCCCCCCATTCCAAGGAAGTGGTACAGCAAAAGTGTTCTGCAGACGGGTGAAAATGCCAGAATAGCAAAGTCTCTTGATATGGTCTTGATTCTCCGGTATGTGCCAATTTCACCTAACACAGGGATGGAATCGTACTTATCTTGGATAGTGAATCTTGAGCATAGATTCCATCTAACACGTCTAAGATTAAGCAGGGTCCACTTTTTAGTGGCATTCCCTCCGATAAGCCCCTGGTTTGCCGCACTCCCTTGTTGCCTCTGCGATCTCTCCCCACTCTACACCGCACTTTTGCTTTTTTGCACCCTGTATAGCACTTTGAGATTGTGCTTTATGCACCCTCTCCTATGTCACATGAATTTTAATACACACCAAGAATGGTTGTACCTCTTACAGTGTTTAGACTCACCGTCAATATGTTCCTCAGTTATAAATCCTATTTCTTCTGCTCTAAGATGAAGTAAATATCCTTCACAATTAGGCTAATCTCACATCTGGTCTAGTTGAATCGCTCCCTTTTTTAATTTCGCCGTATTATTAACTAAAGCGTGTAGACTGCCTGTTTGTATTGATGTACCCCTTTCATATGGTCTTCTAATTTGATGGGCCCAAAATTGTGGGCTGCCTTTTACGGGTAATAATGGGGTGGTTGATTTACTACAATTCACTAAGCTGTCTTCATTAAGCGAGCACACCTTCATGTTTGTCGTTACGTCATTGCGTCTTTTTAAGATACACTAATAATGAAAGTTTGTTTTATTAGTGAGTGATATTAATGTTTTATTCTATGCATTTATGGTCCTTTTTTGACCCAATAAAGATTTTACAGGCTCACTTTTGCCAGACGACATAACTTAGCATTATTTTGTGTCGATCTGCATTATATGAATCGGGTGTCACGAATACCCATTGGCACATGAATACCAGAGGCTTTTTTTTCTTTTCTTCAAAAGGGCTCTCCCTTCAACAGACATCTGGGCTGTAAGCAGCACATTTCTTTCAATGGTGGAAGACTTGCACCTTGTTATGGGGAGTCACTCTAATCAGCTACGTAGAATTTAAAATAACTTGGATCCAAATAACCCTACTCCAGAAGGAACCTACATGTTGAACTAGGGATATAGAGATATAAATATATATTCACTGAAAAAACCATAGGTTTCACACATGTTATAGTCAGCTGGACATTTCACTCGTAAAAAACCATTGAAATTCCCCCGTTATAGTTAGTTCAGCTAACTATAACTCGCGCGACCGCAATCCACTGCTGATGACGTCACATATTACATCACTCATGACATCATCCAGTGAATACGTGTCTTTCTGAAAAATAAATATTTTTTAAATATGTATATCTAAAAGTTAATGGAAGAATAAATGGGTAAATAAGTGTCTAAATGGATGTTTTTTGTAAAATTAATTGTATAACTGACTTATTAACAGTATCTTAGTGAATACAGTGATGTAATATGTGACATCATCAGCAGTGGATTGCGGTCGCGTGAGTTATAGTTAGCTGAACTAACTATAACGGGGGAATTTCATGGTTTTTTTTACGAGTGAAATGTCCAGCTAACTAGAACGTGTGAAACCTATGGATTTTTCAGTGAATATATATATATATATATATATATATATATATATATACATATATATATATATATACACACACACACACACACACACACACACACACACACACACACACACACAAAGGTCTGGTAGCATTGCATGACATACTGTTTGTGATGAAAGTCAAGTTCAGAAATAGGTTCTAGAAATAAAGCGATAGGCTTTCACAGACCCAGTGGAACAATGTAAATCTTGAGGGCAGGCTGTTCAGCAGTTGGGTGGCAGTGGGAATTCATCAGACTTCCGGGGAAAGCGATCACTTCAGAGTTTAATCTACAGGTGGAATTCAAAAGCTGTGTTACACGCGAGGCATAGGACATTCTGCCAATGGTCTGCACCTGGATCTACACTCCCTACAGAAACTGAAGACTTCTGTTGCCAGCCAATTTTGAATGCCGTCCAGCAAGGATCCCTGCCCATCTGTTCCACTCACTGCCATGATCTTTCAGTCATACTGCAAATGTCTTCACAAAATAAACAAGCATTAACAAAACCAATAAGTCTGTCTTCAATGTTGTAATGTGTGCAAGCGCTTGAGCCCAGTCATGGAGACCACAATAAAAATGTTTTTACAATGCACCTATGAATAAACAAATCGAACGTGCAATGAATAAGTGTGAGTTTTAGATAAAAACTAGTCCTGTGTGTGTTGCAATGAAAAGGGGGAAAGGATACATCACAACGGAAAATGGAATATAGTGTGAAAGTGGTGTTCTTTTAGGGTGGGTACCAAGCCCTCTATGTATATGGTAAAATATTAGAAATACGTTAGCAGACAGCTGCGCTATGAAGCCAGACTTAAACAAAATACACTGAAGTCTGTAGTAGGTAAAATACAGTTTAAATGCAAAAACAAACACAAATAGGCTGACTTTCAGTATTGTTAGATACTTTGCAGACAATGGCAAAAGTGTAAAGCCAATGTGGCAGATAAATGAAATTAAAGACATTGCCAAGTCAAAGAACAGCCAGCTTCTGATTAAACCTGAACTTTTAGCCCCAGCTCTTTTTTTAAATGAGAAAGCTGTTTTCAAATTTCAGGAAATAGAAACCTGTTCCATAGAACACATTTTGTAATCTCACATTGCCATCACGTTCATTCAAAAGAAATACATGGACTGCTGGTATTTTTACCTTTTTTTAAAAACATTTTTAATACACGTGTGCAAGGTAGATAAAACAATATATTAATCTAACAAAAATTAACACCACATCATCTCCAGAAGTAGAAACATTTTAAAAGCTAAACGTTATCAAAAAACACACACAAACAGGGGAAGGGAATATTTAAACAAATCGCTCAGTCAAACATGCTTGTAGGAATTTCTAACAACTTTAGCAAAAAATGAATGAGTGAATTAACACGGACAACATTTTTTTGGGGTAGTAATTGTGTGTAATGATTAATGCAAGAAATATCAATCTTTGTAAGTGTTCTACTATTTTATGGTGTTTACTAGAGAGACTGCTCTGTTCAAGAAGCATCCTTAAATGGGAACTCTTCCTTCTTGCCAGGACTGTGCTATATAGTACCAAGGATCAACATTCCCACCATTGACTATGAACTAGGCCCCAGGTGTACAACAAAGCTACCACAGTGAGTAAAATTGACTTTGGAGGCCCAACTTTGTGTTGCCAGATCAGTACCCAGACTCACGGTCAGCAAAGAGCACCCGCAGCCTCAGCCATCAATACTACTGAGTGGATACTACAACTTCACAGATCTTGTGATGTGGACACCAAAGGTTAAAAGAAACTGCACATATCACACAAATGACTGATGAGGCACACTAGAAAAGACTATGCAAGAGGTAGAGATAACATCCAAGATGTGCCATGTTCAAACTTAGGATTTACAGATACTCAAACCACAACTACACCCCTATTTTTCAACCATCACTATTGAGTTTGATAATATGCACTACAACAAGCATGACAGGCATCAATAATCCGAAAAGTCACCGCTGGCAAACAGAGTTTGTCATATCCAGTGTAACCGGATTCTATGACAGTATACAACTATTATAAAACAAACCCAAATGAGAGCCTATGAACCATCTCAACTTCACACTTTTCTACTGGGAAATGTATTATAGTAGAGTTGTTTCCACAGTGGTGACTGCAAAATCAAGAGTGGGAATATGGGTAGGTTTGTCTGCTGTAAAAGGGCAAGTGGTGGTCTTGCAAACCTTTTGAATATTTGTACAGTACCTCTCCCAACTCGAGATGTATGCAGTGTGCACATCTCAATACATTTTAAATAACTAGCTGCTTTCTGTTGTTGGGTTCCCCTCAACTAGCACCGAGAAGCTTAGGCGATCGTGTGCTCAGAAAATACCCGTAATCGAATAGCATACATCCCGCTTTAGGAAAGCTACTCATTGACAAATTAGTTGTTCCCCAATGTTTTCTCCTAAGGGAATGCTATTCAGGGAAAGGACACCCTTACACATGTCCTGTAAAACCTGCACATTTATTTTTACTTCTCATCTTAAGCCTTACGCACCTGTGTATCAAGGAGGTGCCCTTTTAGAGGCAATCAATAGTAGGTTGCAATTTTGAGATCACCCTCAAAGTAACTACTTGGACATGGGTTCATCAAATTTGCATTGCATGTCATAGACACTCCTTGGCCATTCCCCTAGGACTGTCTGCTATTGCGCATCCACGCTTAAGCTAAGCTATGCACCTCTGAACGTGTAATGCTGCGGCTTTGTGAATTTCAAGATCTTTACCCATGCATAAAGCACTAGTTATCGTTCTATCAGTGCTGATGTCACACTGTACTCCCGAAATAATGAGTCACGCCCATTAAGTTCAAAATCTGCGTCTGTGTACATCACAGCAGCATTGGGGTATTCACCTGCTTGAAACAAGAGGGAATGATGGGCCTGACAACTGCAAAAAAAATAAAAAATACTTTGAGATCCTTATAAACCTGGGCTTGAAAATTGGTAATTTTCCTAACAAGTCAAAAACAGTGGTCTCCCAAGTTTAATACATCAAGGAACATGGAAAAGTAAGGGTCCATACCAACACATTGTATGTCTTGGGAAGCATCTTGCGAATTAATTTGTCTCAAGAACAATCACAAGTTATGCAATGATCAATTCTTGCTATTTTTTTCTTTTACCCTATGCTCATCCTTGCAGTGGTGGACAGAGGAGCCACTGCAAGGATACAGCAGATGCAGCCCTCAGTTTTCATCCCGAGTCACTGTGCATGGGCCAAAGATGCAGGTGTGTTGAGATGATGCCCACAAAGAAACTTCTAATTGGGCACACAATGTCGTGGAGCGGAGGTCGTTTGCTTTAAGAGGGTGTTGCTTGTTTTTATACTGTCAGTGAGGAAGAGTGGGTGGAACCCCCTCTATTTCTCAATAAATTTTGTTAAGGTGGGATTGCATAATTTTGTTAAAATAACTTACTGGAGAGCGGTGTCCATTGGTCATTTAGATTGTAAAAAAAATGAAATGGGACAAGTGCATAAAAATCATTTTGATTTGCCGGTTTAGATGATCCTTTGCTTTCTGCAATGCACACGTCCACAAACATAGTAGGTGTTAAAATGAAAACTAACTGCATTTCGATCATGCTCTTGATTGATAAAATCGTCACAGTAAACAAGACAGCCAACTACAACTTATTCACAGAATTACTCATTAGTCCCTGGGTGGGCAACACAGACCTCAACATACCCACGCCATCCCTCGGTCTTGTCTTCTGGCAGCTACAGTTTGAGTCCTCCCAAAGAAATAAAATATTCTTCTTTCTGTTTGGGTAATGTCCTGGCAGGTAGAGTGAACACTGTTGAACATGTGCGGAGGCCGAGTGTTTTCCTTAGTATCCTGCACTGGTGCCACTGAATGCCTAATGTCAAGGTTGCCTAGTTCAGATGCCTCCTCGTGCCTTTTCGTTCACTACCATACCCTTCCTACATCACTCTCTTGCATTTTATCCCCGTTCTCTTGCTTGGTCATGGTTTTCCTATCTTTCTTATTAGCTAAATTTCTCCAGTTTCTGTCGCCGTCTCGCTTGTTCTTCGTCAAAGTATCACGATGAAAAAGAAATCCTGGTCCGCCAAAAACAGAGTGGTGGTGACCACCACCTGAGAAATAAACACAACTGACTTGCATCCATGAACACTTCCTACTGCACCCTTACGCTTGCTTTTATCAAATGTACAGACATGAATAGGGTCTTAGAGGCCTTACGTCACTAGAATGAATTAAATCACTATCCCTACTTAATACAAAAGAAGAGAAGGCGAATTTTTGGGTGAATAGTTTCACATAAAAAAAAAAAAAAAAAAAAAAAAAAGGTATACAAATTTGAAACAGGTATTTTTATCAAGCCCTAAGTTTTGGATCATACAAACGCTTTGTGGCTTCAATCTCCTACTTGAATACTTGTTCCACAACATAAAACTGGGTCACAAATTTGATTTTGTTAATTACTAAAGTGTAAGTTGTGTTTTAGGAGATTGCCTACAAGTTTTAGTTATTTTCAAAATGCATTTAACGCAGTAGAACCCTTAATTTTTAAAGTTAATTTTTTCAATTACTCTCTAGATGAAACGTGAGTCCAAGTATTGAGAGCAGTAAAAAACTAAAATAAATTCAAGATCATCCATCAACCATCAGAAACCAGGTAGAGCGCCGGTGAACAAGGCATCTTTGTTGTAGAACTTGGCTTACTATTCCAACTAAATCACAAATCATTATAGTAAATCCCAACAGTCTATTGGTACGACCAATGCGAATGACCAACGCCTGTTCAGGAAGTTACAAAACTTGGAGAAAAAGCGCTCCCTTATAGCTTACAACCGCACAATTTAACTGGCTGCTACTATTGCCCGACAACTCTGGATTGTTGTTGATTTTTTTTTCCAACTGTCATCTGTGAAAATTCAGTCACTACAGATTTTTCAATATCATGTTCAAAAGAGAAGTATAGATCAGGTATGCACAATTTTTTATGCAAGTGAAATCTCATGTATATGCTAACTTGTGCATTAGGCGTAGTTTGCAAACGGTATAACTTATTGTATGCCTTCACCTTCTATAGTTTTTCTGTGCAATTTAGCAATATTTCCCTGCTTAAAAACCCAATGCAGAAAAGTTCACAATCTATGGGTGGCAAGCTTAGTATTTGTGGGAACTATGTGGTCTTCGCATGAGTAAAAAGTTCTTATCTTTGTACACCCCTAATTTCTATTTCTGTGCGGTCAACTGCACTGCAGGTCGCCCAACCACCTCTAGGATCTTCTCTCCAAATTTACACTTCCAATGCCTTTTACACTGGCCTGGATAACATTTACCACCTTCGGCAAAAGCCCAAATTTCAGATCACACAAAATGAGCTAATTTTACGTACTACGTTTTTGTGTAATTTGCACCCACATGAAACAGATCTGCGCAGAAAATTCCTCATCCAGAGACATTTTGTTCCGGAGCCTCTTTCTTTTTGGGACCTTGTGTGAGTTTTTTCACACAAGGCCATACATAATTCGTGTGAAAATAGCCACACTGGGATAAATGCAACTCACCCCACATTCTGCACCAACAGCATCATTTACCCCAAAAAATTACATAATTTCACATACTCCTACTTTTATGTCCCCTTTCAATCCTAAATTTTTCATGCGCAATAACTGATGGATTTAAAGGTCGAAGGCTTTGCTGAGTCCTGATACACCCACAGCCAAACAGAGTTTGTTCAATGGAGAGATTGTGCTTTGTGGGAAGGTCTGCATTTCAAAGCCCTGAGCTTCGGAGCTCTGACCTTCGTTACCTTCATTGCTAGGTTTTAGCAGTGATCTTATTCTTAAGTCTGCTTTAGAAGCAAAGACAAAGGAAAGGAAATATTTCTGGAAAAATACATTTTTTAAGAGAGTAAATGAATAGACTTAAGTATGTGCAGAAGCTTAATTCTAGCAGAGTATTTTCAAAGACAGTTTGAACATGTAATTGAATTTAAGACTATAATCCCCACCTGCCCCCAAAAAGTATTGCCTGGAATATATTTTGCTTCATTTTAAACAACAATAGATCATTGGCTATTATACAGAGTCTGGAAACTAAGTGAACAACATGAGGTCATGTAGAAACCTACACTGATCACTGACAAGTAGGAGGCAGTGAGCAATCTAGAAGTTTACTTTCAGCACTTTCTCCTTTCTTTCTTCATTCCAGATACAAGTCTCCTCTTCCGCACTCTCTGTCTTTATCAGCCTTTTTACCAATGTCCCTCGTCTTGCTTTCAAGTAATATTTATATCTTTCTTTTCAGAAACAACTCTCTCCTCTTCAGTACTCCCTCGGTCTTTCTTTTCAGCATCTCCTCTGATTTTTTTATTTTTTTAATTATTCAGGAAGGGAAGAAAAGAAAATACAGAACAAGGCGGACGCAGTACAAAATAATAATAGTTCTTCCTCATTCCCACTCCATTACTCCATTCAGTGTTCACCTCCCCTCACCCAACGGATTCATTTTTTATATCCCCAAACTTGTCTAAATCGCCTCTTAAGTTTTCCCACATATCTTTGCATTTGAAAATTGCAGATGTCAAGTACTAACTGTGCTTACAATTTGACATCCGGCTGTAGAAGGCTCTTCAACTGTTGGAAGAGCTTTAATCTCCATATCAAAATAGCTAAAAGGTAAACACACATTTAATACCCTTATTAAATCTCAGACCAAACAGACCTTTGCATCAGCAATCCTTTTCAGCATCACATCCCAAACCACTGGGCTCACTGCAAACGTCTCTTGAGCTTTCAATTTAGGGCACAGACCAAGGTTAAGACAGCAAAAAGGTAACTATCTTAGCTGGCATAATATAAAAAGGTAAATACAGTTAGGTAGTGGTGAATTCTAAATTTTGCAATTCTAGTTACTGGATTACTAACCCCATAGATTGAGTAACTACTGTTGTAGCCATCTTCTCTCTTTTGGTTTGTCCACTTGCCTGTCCATTTAGACACCTGGTCAACTCTTAATGAGAATACCGATACGTTTGTACCCTGCGGTTCTCTGCTGGTTTTTAATCAACCAAACATACACATATTTCTGTAAGCAGCCAGGTGCAATGTTTCCTTACTCTTTCCCCAAGGAGTTTCCATTTTTGAAAATAACTAAAGAACCTCTGTTGAATATTTTGCTCGGCCTTAATCTGCTGAAAGGATTTAAATACCCCCTCAACATAGAGCCGATTAAGAAATACAATGTTAGCCCAGCTGAAGGTTAAAGCAATCTAAAAGTCCACATCTCATACGGACGTGTAACCATAGTATTTCAGACCTCTGAAATGCTTCAAATGTCTAGCCAATCACTGACTTTTCAACACTTCCTCAAACTTTATCTTCAGCACTCCTTCCCTTTATTATTTTCTCCTATCTTTCGGCAGTTCTTACTAACTCAAAACGGCCATTCGAAGCACCAAACAAAAACATCATTGTTATCCCTAATATAGTGAAGTTCCAACATATCCAACCTGTATTTTTAATTAAGACAACAACTCTTTCTCCTTACCGAAACATGCTCATGAAAGGTCGAACCAGTAGACCAGGCAAGGTCAAACCAGTAGACCAGGCATGGTCAAACCAGTAGACCAGGCAAGGTCAAACCAGTAGACCAGGCAAGGTCAAACCAGTAGACCAGGCAAGGTCAAACCAGTAGACCAGGCAAGGTCAAACCAGTAGACCAGGCAAGGTCAAACCAGTAGACCAGGCAAGGTCAAACCAGTAGACCAGGCAAGGTCAAACCAGTAGACCAGGCAAGGTCAAACCAGTAGACCAGGCAAGGTCAAACCAGTAGACCAGGCAAGGTCAAACCAGTAGACCAGGCAAGGTCAAACCAGTAAACCAGGCAAGGTCAAACCAGTAAACCAGGCAAGGTCAAACCAGTAAACCAGGCAAGGTCAAACCAGTAGACCAGGCAAGAATAAACAATAAATCAAACAGATCGGACCACAACGGGACATGCGATCCTCAATCCCAAATGAAAGCAACAATTGTGCAGCAATGGCAGGATCGGAATTGATTTCATTTTTAACCATATTAAGATACATTAAATTAAATGTCTACGGCTAGGAAAACTTGTTACTTATGCATTCCCATTCTTTTGTATTTATAGGTTCTTCATATCGCACTTCCGCCAGTTCTAAGCACCATACATATACCAGATGTTCGGATCACCTAATGTAATAGTACTCAATTTACCAACTTCAAAATAAAGAAAGGCTGAATTTGCCTTGCCGGGAATCAAACTTCAGACGTGCAGATCACAGCAGATGTCGGCAGGCATTGTTAACTCACTAAGCCCCTCTATAACTTTTGATAAAACATTCCGTTGTGTAGTTCATAAAATATAGGTGCAAACTAGCTTAACACCTGCACTGCAGCATTGCATGCTTCGAACAAGTGTGACAACTTATAGCCAAGTTTTTTTTCAAAACATACACTAGAAATAAAAGCCAGATTGTAACGGGGCTAAAATAGTGTTTCATTAATGACCAGATCAGACTGTCACAAGAAAAACAGGTGAAAGCAGTAGTGATATAAGGATTACGGGAAAACAGCCATTTTACAGCTGTTGATTGCTTACCGTGTTAACAGTCACATCTGCAGATCACAGGTTTAAATCTCAGCAAGACCAAAAGACTCGAATATTGCTTTGAGGTTTGTAAACTAAATACTAGTACAGATGCCAATAGTAAACACTGTTAATTCCATGGCTTAGAAGGGGCAGAAATGTTCTGTGAATCACCAGGTAAAAAGCTAATTTATTTTTGTTGTTGATCATTTAAAATTGATCAGAATATCATAAACAAAGCAACTGGGCACCATAATGACCTTTTCAATACCATCTCACCAAAGTGGGGAAATATGAAACTGCTACACAGAGTTTCGCTTTCCTTTCAGGGGTTAGATATATGGAGATTAAAAAGTCATCCTATGAATGAAGAGCATATAGAAGAGTGTGACCCATCAGAATCATAGCACAAATTCCAAAACTACTGTAATAAGATTTTAACAACCCTCAAATAGATCTCAGCCTCCAGACACTCTCAGGAACGCACCAAAAACAATTTAAAAAAACAACCACACACACACACACACACACACGCGAGAACAGTTCAACACAATGTTACTAGCACAGGTCTACTGTGTGGTGTTTAGTCCCTTAGAAGTTAGTTTGAATCTGGCTCAAGACTAGCGATCAAAACTCACTCCCATCTGGAAATGTACTTTGTGGTCTGTGTGAAAAGGTTAGTGGTCTTAATCCAGGCCACAGTAGACTGATGTCTACTTAACTAAAAGCAGTGCCACAAATGGTGTGTGTGCTGGGAGTATCAGCAAGAGGAATCAGCGAATGAGCAGAGTTTCAAATCCCGCCTCCACAAGACAAAATCACTGGGAGTTGGGGGCGCTATCCCTGCCATTGAAAACTTAATTCTAAAGTGGTATCAAACCAGTACATTTCGCAGATTTTATAATCAATGCATCAAACTGGGATCTATCCCGCCTCGCGAATGGAAGAATGATGGCGTTATGTCGATCACACTCACTTTATTGAGGCTTGTTTGTTCATTACAAGTAATTTTATTCCTTAGCGGTAACATTTTGTGACCTTGGATGAAGTTCAGCTTGTGACCAGCAGATCTCTCCCACTGAGCGATCCATCCACCTTGGATGTCCTTCCTAATCAAATTAATTCCACATTCTAAACAAAACCATGCTCAAACATACAAACTGTTTTGTGTTGCAGATAAACTGCAGCCTCCTGAGCTGGGAAGCTGACCATCTCTGCCCGTCATCAATACCGAAGTAGTAAAGAGGTGCTTCTCCTAGACCGAGAGACTTCTTCATTACAGAGATAACCCTGACCCAAATCTCCCGCAGGTGCCCTCCTAGAATATCTAGATCCTCTACGATTCCCTTGTAAACCACTTTAAAAAAAAAGGAAACAAAAAAAAAATACTGAAGCAACTTCTGGACAGTTCCACCTCTCGGCCTCATGGTCTCAAAGACCACATGCTCAAACCATACTGCCCTATAACCTTTCCTCTTACTCTACGATGATATCTTTCCTTCCTTCTGCACACAATTCATGAATTCCTCAAGACACCTTTTGTTATGGCTTAAGAACGCAATTTCTCTATTTGTGTATATCTTCCACATCTCTCCATTCCACTGTAGGAAATATCGTGTACGGTCCTGCCCTGAATTTAAGCACTGGGCGAATACTCTTGTACGTCTTTCTGTCGATGAAGTTCACACTATTGTGTATACCCCTGTATATATGTTGTGCAGAATATCCAGAGGCTCAATTTTATGCTTATTGTCCATTTAGAAGTTTTTTGCTCCCACTATATTTTCCATCACTGTACAACTTGTTTACATCCTTTGCAACCTGGTTCGCTATAAAATAAGACTATAGCCAGTATAAAGCAATTTTATGATCACGGGCTCTCCAAATCGGAGTTCGTAAATACAAAAATTATTTTGTAAGTACTAATGTTTTTTAATAATCAGTAACTTTTTGACCCACTCCTAAAATGGGATAGCGACTCCATACCAGTTCGGTATTTTGAAGGGACATGCTGTAGGCATCCTTTTTATATACCGCATTTTTACAACATGTATAAACGTTTTACGTTCAAAATTCAGTCGCAAATCATCAACGCAACTCCCAAACTGGGGTGGAAAGCCTTTGAGATTCTTACCGTTTGTGAATGTCAAGAAACGTTTTTTGGGTAGTTAAGCAGGTGACAAGCAAAATTTAAGAAAGCTTTAAAAAAATATATATATATATATATATATATATATATATATATATATAATATATATATATATAATTTAACCCAACAACATGCAAACGGGATGATTTTTTTATTTTTTATTTTTTTTTAAAGTTTACTGTGTTAAAAGACGATCACAGACATGGTGGTCTGCTGACTTCAGAAGGCCACTATCCCAGTGATGGCCACCAATCAGATCAACTCGCAATTTGAGACGAATTGCATTAATATTTATTAGGTAGGATGGAGTATGACCCAGTTGGGCTCAGAATTTTATGAATTAACCTATTAGAGCAGAGATTGCCTCGTAAATTTCAATATTGGTCATAAAAAACACTGGTTGGACATTGCAACCAGTTTTTTTGCACCCAATATTTCGCATATTTGACCCTAAATAAATAAGAGAACCATCGTAATCGATACATAAAGTTCAATTTAAATCAGTTTAAAGAAACCGCAGTGTCAAAGACAAAGAAAAAATAATTACGGCACAAGTGGGAATCAAAGCACAAACAATTAAACTTTTTCATCTCGGATCTTAGCAGCCTATTGTTTCACTTTTGGGATATTCCAGCAAGCTCAAGTGGGGCAGTTCAATTAAGTACTCACTTCTTCCCAAGCAGTGAGACACTTTAGAGAATCCCTCATGCACCATAATGCCTTAATCATTAATCAATTTCTGCATGCACTCAAACTAAAGATTCATGAACGCAAGATCACTGCTACTAAAATGCAGGAGAACAGAAATGGAGATAACGGGGCTTATAATCTATGTGCCATCACCTTAAGTAAATGCATCAAATCCCAGATCAAGGATTGAACCAACGGGTGGAGTTGTATCTCAGCTCTACAATTCAAAGACACAATACCTCAGCTCATGTACATATGTTCAGCATACTGCTACTTGCAAATCTCATATCACACTTTACAACAGACATGGTTTACTTCTGATGTACGCGAAAATTTACAAATTGAATAGCCATTTGCCAAAAGAATATTTAAATTTAAAACTAATAACATTGTGACACAAAGAAGAATTGACTATACGGTGTACCTTATGTATTCATTTTTAACAAAACTCTTCAGGGGTAAAAAATGCCTCGACTCAGATCTTCTACCCTGTTTTGCGTTAGACGAAAATGCACCTAAATACTAGATATGTTTTTCTAGCAATTTGCCTTCTTCCTTTCACAGTAGAAGATGTCACGTAATTGTGGGTAATATGAAGGCACAAGAAAAAGGAGCCTGAATTTTATCTGGAAAGTTTGCATTTCTTCAACAAGTAGAACTCAATGGAGAGAAGACACAGAGGAACGTTAGGAGCTGGAGCGAGAAGCCTGCACATCGGCTGCGTCCATTGCTCAAGTCTGCGATCCAATTGAATTTACGGATTGACTGATATTATTTTCAACAGACCAGCCCTAAACCGATTGACCTACGCTTTGGCTTAAATGCAATTGACTTTGTGTCTTTTAGAAGAAGGTAAGTCAGCACGATCCTTATTAAGCACATTTCAGCATAATTTCTATTGAGCAAGTCCTGAGCCTAATACAGTCGTTGGGTGTTAAAACTAATATATTCTTTGGCAGCGGGCTACTTGCGGAGAATATTTTTATAGAGAAGGTGAAATCCACTTAGGTAGGGAATACTGTAACAGGTCTGGGTGCCAAAACTAATTGACGTGATGTCAGGCTTAAGACGTGCAGACGGTGTATTAAAACAGGAATGTGGAGCTAAGTTCCCATGGCTGACATTCACTTGGATGTATGCAATACTTTACGAAAGATAATTTCCTAAATGTGGGTGCTTCTTCTCAGACCTTAAATGATCACTTTAGCATTCCAAATGATAGTTCAACTCTCCGTGCCCGATTTATTTCAGATGGAGGCTACTCTGTCGGGAAGGTGGAAGACGCTAACTCAACCATTCAGAGGGACCTTCTCCCGCTAAATTTAGAGTTGTCCGCCAGCCCTACAACTCTGTACACTGACAGGAACTGCCATGGCGGTTCCTGTCAATGTATGAAAAGTTTGATGGACAGTTCCATCAGCCACGATGACTGTCTGGTCAACTTTTCAAAAGATTTAAAATAAAAAAACACCTTCAAAAGTGGAAGTTTGTTCTTTAAACAACTAAGGGCCCTCACACCCTGAGAGCTTTCTCCCAGGGTGTGGGGGTCATTATTGCTTTTTTTCCCCGTCTCTTACCCTCAGATTTTGTCTGGCAGTGATGGACAAGGAACAAAGACCTTTCCACCATCCACCCAACATAGGGTGGACAGTGTTAATTCCTTCCTAAGATAGCCTCTATATTTTTCAGGCAGTCGGCGAAAGTATACGGTCCACAGAGCCGATGGAGGGTGCGTTGACAGAATGCTTACAGTCAGCCCGACTCCAAGTAGATTGGGCGGACAATCAGTTTGGCGGACAGGATACTCAGTTGAGTTTGCGACAGAGCACCCTGCCCACCAAACTCTAAATGACGCCCTCCGTCTCTTGATTCAGTGATGATTGCAACTTTAATTAAACAAATTAACTCAAAAGTATGTACTGGTTTAGATCGCTTTCCAAAACTCCACATTATCCTTCTCCATCTCTTACTCTTCTGAAGACTTTTTGCCACATTTTTGTTTGCACCATACCCTCATATGTCAAAAACTGTCAAAGATTTAACCCTCTATGCAGAGGTCTTAATTTCACTTCTTGGAAGACAGCCCCACTTATTCAGATAGCTCTCCTTCAGTATGGCCTTGAATTTAAATAATTTCTCTGATTAATAATGACAGCCCTAAACCCCACATTATCGGTCTTGAAATGCTTACCGATAAAGCATTTTAGGATTTCTAATGGTACAAGTTTGCGACCCTTGAAATAAGCATTTTCGGCTTCATTTTCTTTTAAATTGCAAGGCAACGTGCGCCATCTCCAGGTGTCTTCTACCTTACATTTGGGGTGATGTTGTCCTGTAAAGGTAGATCTACCAAAAATCTACCATGGGTTTGAAGAAGTAGGTCATGCTTTCTTAACTTCTTTTGTCTTCATGGATACTGAGCATTGCTCAGGTCTTTCAGATTGAAAGTGACGTATGGAATGCCAACTGGATCTTCAACACCTTCGTAGACAGATCAGCTTGGTCAGCTCTTCGGTGGTTCTTCATCCACTGGTCTTTCTGGTCTCCACAGAGCAGGCTTTGATTCACAAGCTATGGGGTTGCACCAGACTTATGACTTCCTTTATGTGTTTGTTAAATGTTTGCTCAAACTTTGTAACTGAAGCAGACAGATAGTAGTTTACACATTTGCTGTCCACCTCCGTATCATCTTCTGAGCCTATAGTCGGGTCCCAAAAGATAACTTTTTAAGTATGTGCTCACCTTATTATTGGTTAAGAAGAGGGGCTAGCCCAACCCTTGCCCATTCACACATATGCATATCCCAAATGATAACATACTTGGCACGTGCAACCTCCCAACTAGCTGATCTGGGCTGATTCCTCAAAAATCCAAGGTTTAAATGCAGGGGTCTCCTTTGTCCCTGGAAGCATGTCTATCCAAACGGGTTTGCCATCTGTCCATCTGGCCCAATTGTGTCTGCTTTGCTTACTTTTAAATAAAGGGTCTATGTGCACAGGTATACCATGGAGAAAGTTGGGCCCCTGAACCAATCAGAGTTTCCGAATGCGCGGACAGTGTATTCCTCTACTCTCATCCACCTTATTCCATGTCAAAGATATTGAGCCGTACACCTCAGCCTAGGAAAAGAGGAGCTGTCAACCATTGTTCACCAAAGCATGATCCATACGGTTGCTCATGCCGGTGCATCACTTGGTGGAAGTCCTTGTCCGAGAACCTAGCTCAACAAGCCAATTATGAATACAAAACACTGCCATAATTTCTTATTACCAATCAAAGAAATAGCCATATAATACGGACATAGAAATGTAAAAATACATGCAGTTCATGACTGTTGTATCTGCCTCAAGATCAAATGCCTCTGTGAAATACATTGCCTGGCAGATAAGGTCTCAAACTTTTAGGCATCCAGCCGATCAGAAGTTTTGACGAGGGTTCTATTGTCCAATGACAAAAAGTAGAAAAACTTCTCGATAAATTACAGAAACAAGGTTTGGGGGAATGAATTTGCTTTCTGCAAAAAAATGGTTACACTTACAAAAGTGAGGAGAAAGCTAAACTAATAGTATGACCAATCTCACTTCTAATGGGGTAGGAAAAGGAACATAAGAAGACCTCAGAGAGTGTGCAGCTGTACAGCAGGTACTCTACTTAAAATATCAACTCACTGCGGCGTTATTACCTGTTGACTAATTCAGTTCTCACCACAAGGCCATCTTCTGATGGATTTAATGCTGTTGTACAGTTCCTAAAATTGATTATCACCAAAGTCCCAATTTGAAGGCCTGTATTCAACCTGCATATTAAAACTGCAAACATCACTTACAAAGCTCCTAAAACAATAAGTCGATAATCCTCTCACAAGTGAGCTATTAGAACGCAATGAGGTTTGCATGGATTCCTGGGATCTCACAATTATATCCCATTAAATATCTAAAAACGATGAAAAACTTTTAGACACTGAAAATATGTACTCACAACTACAGAACAATTCGTTAGAAATTAGATTCATTCATAGGGTAAAAGGAATAGATTCTTCCATATGATCAACAAATCATAAAATGATCACGTCACCTTTTTCTCAAGTTAACCGATCCACACCAAGCCAAACGTCCCCCACAGGAGCATACACAAGTGTTACCCAATATTGAGGTTTCCACCTTGGTCCCGTCTCATGAAGCTAATAGCCGGAGCACAGTTTAGCCGTACAATGGTCTTATCGTCCTTTCCCATCAACCGATGAAATCGGATCTCGCGCACAAGGTGGAAAAAAATTAGGGCATCTTAAAAACGCTTATCCTTCACAGCGCTTGTTCTCCATGCCCCTATTGTCTAGCAAAAGAGTACCTGCCGACAAGAACAGTGAAACTGTAGACAGTTCGGAGACTTGCCTGAAACCTCTACCTCCAGCTGTCTATGGCTCATGGTGCCGTTCTACAGGTAAGAGTGGCGGATCAAGACACTGGGAACCGAAGATTTCTATGGCCGGCCGAGTGCAGCACGCCCTGGGAAGTTTCACAGGTGAGTTGGAGCAATTAGCGGCTAACAATTACCGCTGATCATATGTCTAGGCTTAGCCTGTGGTCTTCCGTAATCCTGCAGACAAAGCACACCTTCATTACGTGATCAGGAGCACTTACTGACAAATTGGCAGGTCCTATTCTTCCAGAAAAGGAATGAAGCGGCAGACATGGAGAGCCTCTAGTGTCATTTCATTCTTTACCCCTCCAAGCACCCGCTTTCTTTGCGCGCCCAACTAGGCCCAGAGGGCCTTCCAACATGAAGTCAAAAATAATGTATCAGCCCAAACAGCAGTCTTTAATATAAAGAGCTTGCACCCAACTATTGAAGCCTGGCTTTTAACAGGGAATCCTCTAGGATTACTTGTCAATTTTAATTCATGTATGTTGAAGACTGGGGTGAAACTTTAACTTCCTGTAGCAGTAGTTCAGCAGAGAATTCACCAAGGGTAACTTCCTGTTAACGGAAGATCAAAAAGTCACGCTCTCCATATTTTGTCACTTTGTAATTTATCTTCTGTTGCCCTCACAAACACCAATATGCATAAAATTCTGAAAGACATTTCGAAACCAAACGAAGGGGTGTCAAAAAAGATTGTGTGCAAAAAAAAGTGTTCTAAAATAAACAAATGCGTTTTCAGGGAGTAACATTCTTTGACAGCTAGACTCAAATTATGAAATGGAACTTGGGTCGATTGGGCCACAAATCAGTCAGGCTTCCCGAAGCCCAATCAATATGCAAATAATGCCAGCCATATGTACCCTAATCTCATGCATATTCAGTCGCAATTTCCAGGAGATGTGTGCCCCATCTCACCCAAGGAACAGAAGCATGAATCTGGCATATGAAGCTGGCGACTGCCAATGGGGACCCCTCAATTACAAGAGGAAATTGGCATTCTAGATGCCCCACAATTCATAAATTGTCTAGCAGTACCCCCAACAGGCACAGTAAACCACGCTCCCAAAAAGGCCTTACGCACACTGCATGTACAATCCCTGCAAGTGACCAAGATAAAGTGCAAATTTACTATTCTGACTCCCCGCGGACTGCGATATTCAAGTTATCGAGAGAAACAACGTAAATGTTTCGGCTCTTTTACTTTTTTAAAACCATGCTGTAAAATTCCTAAACATGCCATGTAGACTGATCCTTTTAACGCCAGGATATCCGTCTGCCACAGTCACTGTTTACCAACACCACGACAGGTCCTATCCCCTATACGTGGTTTATACACGCGCACAACCACAGATGTTAGATAAACATACAGAACTATACAAAACACATGAGTAAATTGCCTTTTCTGGAAATGACGTGTTTAGAAACCATATGAAGACTTAAATGAAACGAAATTAGGACCGCTTACATTTTTCCACAAACACACAGAACACCATTCCCACATGCATCACAACCACATAAAAGACATTTGTTTGATCAATCAAGAAGATCGAACCAAAAAAAGCAGAAATTCAATTTAGGAGTGGTCTCATACATTGTTAGCTAAAACATAAAAATTAAAATATAAAATGACAATTTTGCTACAAGAAATGGCCCAAGGAATGAAAGGGTTATAATTTACAACAACAAAAAAAACACTACCAAAACCAACTTTTCCATCCTTCCCAAATAAAACTATTATAGAAATTTGCACAATCCTAATGACATGACGTAGGACTTACAGAAACTATGTGAAATGGATTTTATAAGCAGATACCACACCAGCACACGCACATCCAAGAACTGACCTCTTATCGCTGCCAGGAATCACATTCTGGCCAGGAAGAATGTAAAAAAATGTAGGATCAATACAAGAAATATTATATCAAGAATTACCCACTGAACCAAGCAAACTATAGAGGGGAAATATCAAAGGAACAGTACCATCACGTTCACCATAAAATAAACATGCATATAGGAAAACCTAAGCAGCCCACGATCACTAGAAACTGTGCCACACAGCACCCCTCAAAGGCAATCACCGCCCCTCAATGCCTAGTGTTATATAAATGGGTGCTTGGAAATGCGATGGCTATCAATGTGTATGGAAGCCTGTACACTATGCCCAATCATGATTAAAGCGCAAACTGTGACCAGACAATTTAATTTCAAGAACTCATCTTGCAAATATCACAATTAAACAGCCCAGTCTTTCTCGCTGAAAAATTGTCATTTTCAGGGGAGTGGGGTTTGCATTGGAGACCCCAAAGAATCAATGTTCCTCAACATGTGATTGAATATACTCTTTATTAATACCACTGTAATATCCATATTTAGAACAAATATATCCTAATTTAAGAATTATAAATAACAGTTTTGTACCAATTGCCTTCGTTGTAAGCCTGTACCATCCAAAACATTCCATTAGAGAATTTGTAAAATATCTATCATACTGAAAAACCTGCACTTTTTGAAGCCTTATTTTATAGCATTCTTAATAAGACCAATCTAATAACGGTGAACACTGATGGCTAGGAAACAATTTACGCAGGAAAAACACTCCGCACCCATGGTGGTCGCACACAGGATGGTGTTAAGTTGGGTAGGATTTTTGCTCGGCTCGCTATCCACTTGTATAAAAATAAAAGACGGTTATTCTTACTCAAGGCTACTAAATATGTGGGGCAAACGGATTTGAGTGGTTCTGCAAAAGGTGACTGGGACAATTAGCACCAGATATGTATGCATTTAAAACTCAACGTGTTAAATAATCAGTGGTGGCACAAGATAGGACTCAAACAAAATTGGCAATTTCCAATGGCATAAAATATTTATGTGCACCTAGTAAAATAATCTTCATTTCAAGTAGGTTTCGGTGTCTTCTTGAATACGGTACTTTCAAAGTAAATCACTGTTGAGAGCGGTATATGAACAGTTCAACCTTTCCTTACGATTTCCTTATAGGTACTCTTCAACAAAAACCAAGATCCAACATGGGTTCTCATCAGTGTAGGACATTACGCGACCACGCTCAAGCATACTAAGAATGCTGCATAGGACATGGGTGTAAACATTTAGAACCAGGTTTCCGCAGCGTATCCTTGTATACTCAATTTAGGAAAGTGGCCTGGACACGTACGATAACTAAAGCTGTAGGCGGACATGGTCTCAGTTTTACTCCAACCTTAAATACTTGAACAACAAAAGTTTTTATGGACGAGGAAAGAGGTTATTTAATGATTCACAGGATTTCTATAAAGTGGAGCAAGACACCTGGTGTGATCTTAGGCGGAGAATAAGCAGATGGCATGAAAAACACCGGCGAGTCATCAAATCTTTCAATGAAGTTGGGCTGGTCTGTCTCAGGATTATACAGACAGGGTGTTTACATTTGCCTTCAGTCTAACACACATATATGCACACACACCCACACTACAATAAAAAGCATTTGGTAGACTAATAACTGCCACCACTGACCTGGTAACATACAAAAAAGAATTGGATGTCACCCATAATATGATCCCCTGAAGGTAACAACCGCCTTGTGTGATCAGACAAATTATAGGTTAGAATACTATGTTTAGCTAAATGATTGCACAATATATACTCTCTGCCACACACACACACACGAGTCCATAACACTTCCTCTTATGTGATGCATGGATACAAGCACAAGTCTGCACAATTCCCAGCGAGATAATGGATGCATAGATATAAATAAAAATAAAAAATACTTTTACAATGACGACGGTGCCAGGACTGTCTTCAAAACATAATTTGTAAACCGTATTCTGTAATGGGCACCAAAAAATATATATATACGTAATCTGAAGATCTTTAAGGCACAGCAAAAAACAGTTTCCCCAACAGTGAGTTTGGTGTATCTCGGGTTCCACCACGAAACCTACCCTTTAATGAGATTCAAGCAAGTACACTGTCAGAGAAGGCAAGACAAAAGTCAATGAAAATGGTGTGCTAATATGACAAACTCTACCTAAAACACTAACCGAGAAGCTGTCAAGTTTAAATCCAATTTCCATCCCACCTTGCATAAAAGCACAATGTACCCCCACCATACACGGATCCTAGTATGGGATTTTCCTGAGCTTGGATATCACTCATTCTACAAAAAAACACTGAAAAGCAGCCAACTTCAAAATATAATTTCCATCCCACAAGAGCATAACACTACACCACAATTCAGGGGTCCTTTTATGCCATAACCATTCCTGGATGTGGCACCTGGGGGTGATCTGCCGTCAATAAATTGGCATTTCCAACAATACCAGACCACTGCTTTTTGATTTCATCTTCCCAAAGGCAGGCCAATAAACACAGGTCCAAAAACCCGACACAATGCTCGCCTTGCATTCCAATACAGGCAAAATCGTGTTACCAAGACCATAGGGTGCTCACTGACACGGCCTCAGGGAATCATCCCAGTTCAAAGTTTACTACCAATTCACCATGGCTCTGGGAACTCCGGGGCAGGGATAGAGCGCATTGTGCTGCAAGTTGCCAAAATAATGTGACAAAAATAGGCAAATTATGGGGCATAATCTGACGCATTTTATGGCAGTGTAATTTAAATAGTACATGTTAACACTGCCTGGGCTAAGGTTGCAACTCACTCGAGTCAGTTTAACACATAAATGCAATAATCAGTAACTTAAAAGGTGACCAGTTAACCTCTGCAAAGAGCCTGCAACCAAGTGGCATCTCATGGCAGTGTTTTGGGCACTTTTGAGCGAGAAACAATCGTTTTTGTTAAAATCTGACAATTATGCAGCAGATTATGCGGCAAGTGCAGCAACTCCATTATTATGTGGAAAGCACTGTGGGAGCAGAATCGCACGATTCCAGCGGCCCAGCATATATTTAAGCACCTCAGAAAACAAGCCGAGGAATGCGGAAATTTCTTGTGGTTACTTTGTCTTCGAGCAACAGTTACACCCCCAAAACACAGCATAAAACTTTAATTGTATTCAAAACCTACCTGGTCATCGAGCTGGCACGCGACGAGGTTATGCTGCCCCCGGAGGCCGGCAAACTTTACAAACTTGAGCCAGCTGCCCACATCCGGTGGAGAGGCATCTGTGCACACATTCTCGGTGTAAAACTCATCCAAGATCTGCAGAGGGGAAAAAAAAGGTAAACCAACGTCAGGTACCCACCGTGCATAGACTATCCTGAGAAAACGTCACTTCCTGGTCCCTGATGAACCAAAACATCTACAATCTTACTAAATATATAACAATTGTTAGCCACAGTTATGTGGTCATCTGGAACCTCGTCTCAATGGGTGTTTCTCTACTCAGTCGCGACATAAAGCATAAATCAGACTAGAGATTCAAGCTTAGTGTCGGCATCAAAAAAACATGTACTCTAGGCGGGCAGACTGTTTGGTACCGCTTGGTCTGGACGTTGCATAGGCCCCAACGTGCGGCCTAGACGCAATGTCAACAATCAACGTTGCATAGGCCCCAACGTGCGGCCTAGACGCAATGTCAACAATCACAAACAAAAACGATGCCCTTCTTCAGGGCACCCGCAGCATTACTCTCGCTTTTAAAGTAAACCAAGCGCGCGTCACCTTTCCCTGACCTGCATTGTGGGAGCGCGGAGCAAGCGCCTTTTGACAGGGAAGTTGTCGCTTGCCGAACTAGAAACCGTCAAGTTCAGCGTCCTCTCTCGCTGTTCCTCCAAAATTTACAGCCCAGTCTGACTTAACATCCCGTGCATCTGACCCCCCCCCCCCCCCGCCCGCATTTTATCGCTTTAACACGTGCGGGCCCAAAGCGAGGCGTGCTGCGCACTTCGGCCTCTTGCGCGCGGTTTATTCACGCGCAGTGAACTAAAGGTATTAATTGGAAACAAAGCACGTTGAACCTGGAAACTGAAAAAAATACAAATAATTAAAAAAAATGGCATTATGGCCGATTAATAACTGGACGCATGCATGTGTTAGTAACAAAAAAAATCCAAAGTGGTAATACACGGCAAAATGCTGAAACAACCGCCCAGGTGTGCCCCCGTCAGCATTTTCAGGGACCCCGTGTACTCCGTCTATAAATGTTTAAGAAACATAACACCCGAGGGAAACTGTATATTTTTTTAAAAGGGCAGCATTTTGAGAAAATTAGTTCACAAAAAATTACCACGTGCATGAAACATATCAAAAGTCATAATATTAGACGTAACGTGGAAACCGGGAAGGAACTCTTCAGTTTTAGGTTATTGGGTGTCCTTAAAAAATAAATAATGAAAGATTCATACATGTGCCATAGGATACGGCAGCATTTTACGCTCATTAAATGGGGGGGGGGGGGGGGAGAGAGAAATAGCACATTAGTTTTAAAATGCGCCCACGTGCAGGCTAAAAAAGAGACAAGCGGTATATTTAAAGAGCCCTGCAGCTGCGTGGTTCAGAGGGTATGCAATGACCCGGCAGCAGATGTAGGTCACTAAACTCACCACAAACTTCGACAGAACAAAAGTAGCTGAGGCGACACTGGGCACGGGACACCGCGCACGAACATTTGACCACAGCAAAGTAAAAAATAAACCGGGGAGAAAACTCAAGAACAGCACACAATAACTTGTTCTCTTAAATAACACAAAATTATGCTAAAAAAAAAAAAATATACAAATGTTGATCGATCTCGAAATATATAATAAACACTTTCACTATTTGTGATATATTGTATTGTCTGGTTTACCTTACACGGGTTACTGTGACGGGGGACTAAACTTATGTTTACCAATTGTGAGGTAAAGTTAAAAAAAATATGTACACAACATTCCATCTCCCCGTCATCTAAGGAGGAGAGCCCGGTACGGCGTAATTCCTTATACCGAGACTTGACGCTTTCTGACTTGGAAATAACCCCACCCGCCATGCGATACTTTTTAAGAGCCCTTTTGTGTCCCTTGTGTTTCCGAATTTGTGTCGCTGCGGTGCACATGGGGGCAGGGACTAGGAGCTCAAAGACGGGGCTAATACGTGTGAACACAGCTTTAACCCTCGTCGACGAGCAACATTTTTTTTTTTTTAATAAAAAGCCGAAATCAACCCCAGTGCGTTCGCAGACAACTTGGAAACCTGTTGGGAGTCCCTGAAACAGTTGCAGTGTAGTGTCCACTATCGGTGTGCCTTTTTTATGATGTACGAAACACAATACGCCTGCAATTTATGGCAGCCGTTCACAACAGGTCTATTCGTGTTATAGAATGTGATAAATCCAGTTGACCAGTTACAGGTGGTTTCCACGCCGTTCCATAGGGGTTAGGGTTATCTATTGAGCGACCACGGGGAATATTCCAGTTGATTCGGCTGTGAAACTGTTACTGTGTCAGCCGGTGTTTTATTTCAGAAGTGAAGCGCTTCGGTTCTCTTGACTCTCAACTGGACCCATTAGAAACCATTTATAATTTGTCACATGGAACTCTCATCGAGGAACATTTCTGCGGCTCACATAAAAGTGCAAAACGTGATGTCTAAGAATCCCCTCGCACGCATAGGCGCAGACCCCCCTGAACGCTTGTGCTCACAAGTTTCGTGTACGCTGCAAAACATGTCAGAGGACTAGTGTTTAAGATTTTGAGTGTGGATAAAGTGGTTTCTTGTGAAGGTAAACTGTCTAGTACATTAGAATAACGGAGGCACTCTAGACTTCGAGGCGCTAATACCAATACACCGGCCTGATATTTTCCAAGTGCGGAATAGAAGAAGGGGGCGCTCAGCGTTGAGTCAGGGGGTAGGCCGGGATTCGGAAAGATCGCGTATTTAAGGTGAGCCGCGGATGGGAAGGAATTATAAAGAGGTGTCACCCCCCCCCCCCCCCTAAAAAAAAAAACCTCCATAAGTGGACCACGAATCGCACAACAGGGCAAGGGGGGCGTCCTGCCAAGAAACTTCGGAGAAGTTGCACAATAGCACCCAGGAGGCTGGAACCCCACGGGGGCCGAGGTGGCTTTAGAACTCTTAAGGTGACTATCGGAAGAAAGTGGTTTAAGAAGGGCGGGGGTGAGAGCAAGACTGGACCGAAACCAGGACAGGTGCACGACTGGGGTCGGGAGGTCTCGCGGTGGGGTGAGACCCCATGGAGGTGCAGGAAGGGCTGCATAGATAGGTTAAGGGTCACATCCAGGAGTAAGGGGGGGTGGGGGTTCCATGGAAGGGTGTATGACATGTGGAGACCGCACCGGACCTGTTCTCGGGGAGTTGGGATGAGTGTCTCCGGGAGGTACAGGACGGGAAGCGCAGGAAGCGGGTCCGTATGACAGGCAGGAGTAGATTTCACTTAAATGTAGAGTGCTTTTGCGGAGGTGAAGAAGTTGTGCATTCCTAGAGTTACGGGGGTGGATTCCTAGAGGTACAAGAGTGGATTCCTAGCAGTACAAGAGTGGGTCCGTGTGAACTTTAAGAATGGATTCCAGCAAGAGGTAGGGTGGGTGTCGGGAGGTACACGAGCGGATTCCTAGCGGTGCAGGACTGGATCCACTGATTATGATGCAGGAGTGGATCCCGGGAGCTCCAGGGTCAGTGCACCTGGGGACACACCGGGGAGCCCAGCAGCGGACGCTGCACGGTCGCTGTAGCAGCCCCGGTGTGGGTGGAAATATGGATCAAGAGAGGGTGTAAAAGTTGATCCCGTGTGAGGGAGGGTGTGGATTCGTGGGGAAGGGGTGTGGGCCCACTCACGTGCTGCAGGAGATCACTTCCCAAAAGATGCAGGAGTAGGTGGGGACCGGGGTGCAGCGGTGGGTCGGGTGGCGCACGAGTGGATCCGGCGTTTGGATCCAGTGGGTCTCATGCCGGGACATCTGCAGGAAGGATCGCGGGAGAGGAAGGGAGCGCGCTGGCGAGGAGAAGGAACAAGGAAACTCCGCCGAGACGGAAGAGGCAGGAGTGGATCCGGGGGGGGCAGAGACAGACACGCGGCCGCGGCTCCACTTACCTCTGGCGTGGCGGTGGCGAGCGGCGCCCCCTCTCCAGGGCCCGGGTCGGTGCGAGCTGCTCAGAGGGTCCCCGCGGCGCCCCCCTCCCCGGGGCCGGTGCTGCTCTCCGCGGCCTCTGCTGGGCTCATCCCGCGCCCGGCGCCTGTCCTGGTCCCGGGGCTGCGGACTTGGAGTTGTGAGAGAAGGAAATGAAGTTGGTCACGCCTTTCAGCCTCGGGTTCCTGCCGCTGCACTGTCTGCAGAGATAGCCCGCCCCCGAGTGCACTGCCGCTCGCCTGTCAGGTCTGGGGGTGTCCACTCACCCAGACATCCGAGGAGCAGACACCTTTCACTGTCACTCTCGCTCTGCGGGGATATCCCTCCCGAGAGGACTCCACTCGCCTGGCAACCGGGCGGAATGAGGGTCTGGGGATGCGCCGTCACCAAGACATCCGAGGAGCGCCCACCTTTCAGGTGTCACTATCGGTCTCTATCACTTCACTCCCTCACACTGACTGCCTCTATGACTGTCAGCTGAGACATCCCGCCCACGAGTGGACTCTGTCAGCCAGGAGGGTGGGGGTGGGGTCCGGTCACCCAGACATCCGAGAAGCGTCCACCTTTCACTAGGTCTCTGTCACTTCACTGCCTCCCCCGCGCTCTGCCTGCTTCTCTGTGTCTACAGAGATGTCCCGCCCTTCAGAGGCACTCTACTCGCCTGTCAACTGGGCGGGAGGGTCTGGGGTGTCCCATCACCCAGAGATCAGAGGAGCGGCCACCTTTCCTTTCCACTGTCTGTCTAAATCACTTCACTGCCACTTTCAGACTCTGCCTGCTTCTCTCGCTGTCTCCGGAGATGCCCCGCCCCCCAGAGGCACTCTCCGCTGCTCTGTCAACCTGGCGGGAGGGTCTGGGGTGTCCCGTCACCCACAGGTCCAATGAGCTTCCAACCCTATCACTTCGCTGCCTCTCACACTCTGCCCTACAGCGTTCAGTGTCTGCGGAGGCATCCGTCCCTAAGAGGCAGTATCCTGCCCCTCTCGCCCGGACGGGTGGTTTTGGCGTTGCCCGCCACCCAGTTATCCCAGATGCTCTGTCCCTATCACTTCGCTGCCTCTCTCACTCTGCCCTACAACTTTCACTATCTGCTGGGGTATCCGCCACTAGGAGGCAGTATCCTGTCCATTTCACCCGGAAGGGTGGTGCTGGGGTTGTCCCGTCACCCAGTTACTCAAGGTGCTTCCACCATTTATTATCTGTCTCTATCACTTCGCCGCCTCTCTCACACTCTGCCCTACAACTCTCACTATCCGCCCCTAGGAGGCAGCATCCGGTCCCTCTCACCCGGACGGGTGGTTCTGGGGTTGTCCCGCCACTTGGTTTTCCCAGATGCTTCCACCATACGTTATCTTCACTTCAGGTGACTCACACCTGCCGTGGTCCTCTGTCGAGACACCCAACCTTAAGGGGGCACGCTGTCAGCCGTCCCTGCCCCGCGTCCCCCAGTCCCACTCTGAGGGCGCCCCGCGTCACCCAGTGACTCTTTAAAGAAGCGCTGCTCGTCCATCCAGAGAGAGGGAAAGGGGCGCCCTTCAGAGCAATCGGAAGCAGCCGGAGGCGCTTCTCCCGGGACTCTCTTAAAGTGACAGCCGCCTCCGGCGGGCAGGTCACCCAGAGGTCGCCTGGGGGACAGTCCCGTCTGCTCCAACCTGTGCAGGCTGCCTGCGTGGGGGAGGGGACTGTGTGCGCTGCCATGTGCCTGCGTGTGCTGCCATGTGCCTGCGTGTGCAGTCCAAGCCACCGGCCAGAGATGAGGTGTGACTACAAATTTAGTCAGGTGGGCTGCTCAGAGGAGCCAGGGAACTGCAGGCAGCCTGTAAGTGCTCGTTTACAAACTTTAGGGTTCACATAAAATTCCATCTGAGCGCTGCCCACAAGCCTCGGAGGTTGAAATGGATGTAGTACAAAAAGTGAAAAGGAGTAATCCTGCCCCACTTGATACGTTTGCTGTGTTTGGAATCGGGTGCGATTGCTCGCACGTGTTTCGCTGCTTGAACTTGTTAGTTGTAGCAGCAAGCTCAGCAGACGGATTTCCCGCGACCCAGCACAGGCAAGGTAGCTGTGTCAAATCAAAGGCAATCTTGCATTATTGAAATTGGCTGAGTTCAGATAGACATTATGAACTGACATCAAGAATTAAGTGGCAAGACTTTTCTTTCGTTTTGCAATTAAAAAACAACTATTTGATGTCTATTGGTGCATATAAGCCAAACGTGGATGTATTAAAATAGCTACGAAATGATATTTCGCAATAATTTCGAGGTAGTTACATAATATATATTTATCTAAAGGTGTGTATAAGGTTACAAAAAAATTGTTATTCCGTTACAACCAATGGACAGAAGTTAATAAGAAAAAGAAAACGTTATTATGTGTGTTGCTTGTAGGCATATGTAAGTACCAGTAAAATTATAATTTTGGGCAGATGGAAAAAAAGAAATAATGCTGAACCTACATTCATTTATCAAAATAAAATGGCAGTTCGATGCTCAGATGAAACGCTTTCACGTTTAACAGCTTTACGATTTGGGCAGTATTGTTTAAAGGCTGTGCCCCGATCTCCTGGGCCGCGTTAATTTTGGGAGTCCTGGCACTTTATGCACGCACTTCGGGAGCCCTCCCCTTTATTTTCTTTACTCGCGAAACCTCTCCGGAGTCGTTTTATTGTACTTTTAATGAGCGTCTGGGTACATCTCCCACACCAGAATTGCACTTTAAAGGGAAGGAGGTCACGACAGGCGATTGTGATCGATGCGTCTCACTGCCCTGCTATCTGTGACATTGACCCGCCACCGGGATAATCGCCATTGTTCTGCGCAGGATCACACAGCCGTGGTACGTAGGGCAGGAACAATCGTCTGTGAGCGGCCACAGAACGGGCCGCTGCTTCCCAGGCTGCGCGCTGCTTGAGAACCTCCGACAGCCCCCGGTTCGCTGACCATTCATTTCCTGCCTTTCCTAAACTGGCCCATTGTTGGGAGCTCTTTTTTTTCTAATTTAGCCATAAATTGGAGCAGCTCGCGCTATGAGCTGTGCTATTTTCTTCCTGTCAGGATGAGGGATTTGTTTTATGATGCATTGTGCATTAAATACAAGTAATCTGGGAAGCTGATTGCCTCAGCCCACGGGCCTGGGGCTTCTGATAGGACGCGGGGCGTCGGCCCCTCACGCGCTGCGGTGGCGAGCAGGAGGACACGTCGGCGAGTAAATAAACAGGGGCTCGCGGGTCTGCAGCCACGAGGTCACGGCTAGCTAAGGGCTACTTCTGCGGCCAGGGCTGTGGAATGTCAGGGGAGACGGCTGTTGTACCACGCGCGGCCAGCAGATGGCGCTCTATACTGAAATACCGCATCCAGCGCTCCTTTACGGTAGCAGCAGACCGCGCACTACAAACTAGAAGTGAAAGGGTAGAGTGTCCCGCCCACCCCTGGAACACGATAACTATGTTATCACCCGTCGAGCAATGGGAAAACCCAACCTTCACAGCACTGGTACCGCCGGTGCGAGGGGCTCGGGGGCTTTCCGCGTGTTTTAGGACGTGTCTGACGAGAGGCGCTTTCTTCGAGCAGACGGGGCAAGGTTCACGAGCCAAGGAAAGCACACAAGTAAATACACGTGCGAGCTTACAAAACACAACAAGACGGTTCAGCTGGTGTGAGGGGGAAGCCTTTGGACAAACCCAAACAGTTTCTTTTGCCTTTCTCATCAGTCAATGGGGATTTATGGAATTGTAGCGCTGTGAAGCAGTTGAAATATCAACGTTGAAATAGCAAAGTTCTATCCATCCTCACTGTAAATAAGCGAACTTCAGCCCTTGATGACACCTCTGTTGCTACTCAGGAATCGGATGGGAGCACATTTTTTTCCTTTCTCTAGTACTGCTCGACACCCCCAGGAAAACTCAGTCCAAAAAATAAACAATGCGACGTTAATTCCATTTGCATTTATATAGCGCCTACTACCCCTGACGAGGCGTCGAAGTGACATGCTTTTCCGTTTGCTTTGTTAAATGATTAATATGCAACACAAATTACGGATTTTCTACCGTTTGGCGATACAGATAATCTGTGTGTCAATGTAACGCGTGTATGTACATCACACGTGTTCTTTAAAAGCGACCATTTTAAAAGTAATTTTAAAAATCAATTAGCCACGTTACAAGCAGTAAAAGTAGCACGCCAGATAGCTGGTTATTTAAATCAAGCGCTAGGGAAGGGCACGTGTTTCTATGCGCTTTCAAACCCTTTTAGTACATTTTACTGCAGGCTCCAAGCACAACATCCGAATGTTTGTCAACACTAATCCGTCAGGGACTGGTGGGCATATACTACCAGTTACTCACCCCACGATCCCTCGGCTTGCGATCAAACGGCGGACTCTGGGATCCTTTTTACGGAGAGATCCGCCTTCTGCGTCTTTCCGGCGATTTATCATTTGCACTTTTGCGGCCGTATCCAGGTGCCCGGGTTGCTTCCTCTGCGACTCCACAGAACAAAATTCTGCATCCTTCGTCCGGTAATGTTTATTTAAAATACTTCACTCATTTAGCCCAAAAGTCTGCCAGGGTCCCGAGAGGCTGTAAACCGAGGCCTAGTTTAAGTCTTTCACTTAAAGATCTCTCCGAGGAGCGGGGGTCGGGCTTCTAATGGGAACCCCCGGGGCACCGGGCAGATTCCATGGCACCGTTCGACAACGGCGAGGAGGAAAGCGCCACGCTGGATACACTTCTTTGCGCACGCTGGATACTCGTGCGCAAACAGTGCCGCATCATTCATCCTGTGTTCCTGTCTGTATAAGAGGCTACCCACGGACAGCGGAGCGGAACAGCTCCGTGTCTACTTTTAATGGGCCTTCGAGTGCACAAACGGATCAGCGTCACACACCACAGTCCACTTTTAATGGGCTTCATTCACCAGCAGAGCAGCGCAGTCCACTTTTGATGAGCTTTATTCGCCAGCAGAGCAGCGCAGTCCACTTTTGATGGGCTTCATTCACCAGCAGAGCAGCGCAGTCCACTTTTGATGGGCTTCATTCACCAGCAGAGCAGCGCAGTCCACTTTTGATGGGCTTCATTCACCAGCAGAGCAGCGCAGTCCACTTTTGATGGGCTTCATTCACCAGCAGAGCAGCGCAGTCCACTTTTGATGGGCTTCATTCGCCAGCAGAGCAGCGCAGTCCACTTTTGACGGACTTCATTCGCCAGCAGAGCAGCGCAGTCCACTTTTGATGGGCTTCATTCGCCAGCAGAGCAGCGCACTCCACTTTTGACGGGCTTCATTTACCAGCAGAGCAGCGCAGTCCACTTTTAATGGGCTTTATTCGCCAGCAGAGCAGCGCAGTCCACTTTTGACGGACTTCATTCGCCAGCAGAGCAGCGCAGTCCACTTTGACGGGCTTCATTCACCAGCAGAGCAGACCACTTTTGATGGGCTTCATTCACCAGCAGAGCAGCGCAGTCCACTTTTGATGGGCTTCATTCACCAGCAGAGCAGCGCAGTCCACTTTTGACAGGCTTCATTCACCAGCAGAGCAGCGCACTCCACTTTTGACGGGCTTCATTCACCAGCAGAGCAGACCACTCCACTTTTGACGGGCTTCATTCACCAGCAGAGCAGCGCAGTCCACTTTGACGGGCTTCATTCACCAGCAGAGCAGACCACTTTTGATGGGCTTCATTCACCAGCAGAGCAGCGCAGTCCACTTTTGATGGGCTTCATTCACCAGCAGAGCAGCGCAGTCCACTTTTGATGAGCTTTATTCGCCAGCAGAGCAGCGCAGTCCACTTTTGATGGGCTTCATTCACCAGCAGAGCAGCGCAGTCCACTTTTGATGGGCTTCATTCACCAGCAGAGCAGCGCAGTCCACTTTTGATGGGCTTCATTCACCAGCAGAGCAGCGCAGTCCACTTTTGATGGGCTTCATTCACCAGCAGAGCAGCGCAGTCCACTTTTGATGGGCTTCATTCGCCAGCAGAGCAGCGCAGTCCACTTTTGATGGGCTTCATTCGCCAGCAGAGCAGCGCACTCCACTTTTGACGGGCTTCATTCACCAGCAGAGCAGCGCAGTCCACTTTTAATGGGCTTTATTCGCCAGCAGAGCAGCGCAGTCCACTTTTGACGGACTTCATTCGCCAGCAGAGCAGCGCAGTCCACTTTGACGGGCTTCATTCACCAGCAGAGCAGACCACTTTTGATGGGCTTCATTCACCAGCAGAGCAGCGCAGTCCACTTTTGACGGGCTTCATTCACCAGCAGAGCAGCGCAGTCCACTTTTGACAGGCTTCATTCACCAGCAGAGCAGCGCACTCCACTTTTGACGGGCTTCATTCACCAGCAGAGCAGACCACTCCACTTTTGACGGGCTTCATTCACCAGCAGAGCAGCGCAGTCCACTTTGACGGGCTTCATTCACCAGCAGAGCAGACCACTTTTGATGGGCTTCATTCACCAGCAGAGCAGCGCAGTCCACTTTTGATGGGCTTCATTCACCAGCAGAGCAGCGCAGTCCACTTTTGATGAGCTTTATTCGCCAGCAGAGCAGCGCAGTCCACTTTTGACGGGCTTCATTCACCAGCAGAGCAGCGCAGTCCACTTTTAATGGGCTTCATTCACCAGCAGAGCAGCGCAGTCCACTTTTGATGGGCCTCATTCACCAGCAGAGCAGCGCAGTCCACTTTTAATGGGCTTCATTCACCAGCAGAGCAGCGCAGTCCACTTTTAATGGGCTTCATTCACCAGCAGAGCAGCGCAGTCCACTTTTGATGGGCTTTATTCACCAGCAGAGCAGCGCAGTCCACTTTTGATGGGCTTCATTCACCAGCAGAGCAGCGCAGTCCACTTTTAATGGGCTTTATTCGCCAGCAGAGCAGCGCAGTCCACTTTTAATGGGCTTTATTCACCAGCAGAGCAGCGCAGTCCACTTTTGATGGGCTTCATTCACCAGCAGAGCAGCGCAGTCCACTTTTGATGGGCTTTATTCACCAGCAGAGCAGCGCAGTCCACTTTTGATGGGCTTCATTCACCAGCAGAGCAGCGCAGTCCACTTTTAATGGGCTTTATTCACCAGCAGAGCAGCGCAGTCCACTTTTAATGGGCTTTATTTGCCAGCAGAGCAGCGCAGTCCACTTTTGATGGGCTTTATTCGCCAGCAGAGCAGCGCAGTCCACTTTTGATGGGCTTCATTCACCAGCAGAGCAGCGCAGTCCACTTTTGATGGGCTTCATTCACCAGCAGAGCAGCGCAGTCCACTTTTGATGGGCTTTATTCACCAGCAGAGCAGCGCAGTCCACTTTTGATGGGCTTCATTCACCAGCAGAGCAACGCAGTCCACTTTTGATGGGCTTCATTCACTAGCAGAGTAGCGCAGTCTGTTTTTATTAATGGGCTACCCGCGAACAGAGCAGCAGTTCCTTTATAAGAACGGGCTTCACACGAACAGACCAGCTACGGCCGAGGTGCCCAAAAGCAGCATCGCTCACCACAGTCCACTTTTAATGGGCCTCTCATGCACGAACAGAGCGGTGGCATCCACCGTTGTGTTCTTGTATATAATGGACTTCGTGTGCACAGATTAGCAGGGCCAACCACAGTCCACTTTGCTTCGCGTGCACAGAGCTGCGCCATAGTCCACTTTTAATAGGCTTCACATAGAGTAGCAGTGCCAACCACAGTCCACTTTGCTTCGCGTGCACAGAGCTGCGCCATAGTCCACTTTTAATGGGCTTCACATAGAGTAGCAGTGCCAACCACAGTCCAGTTTTTATGGACTTCGCATGCACAGAGTAGAAGGACCGATCCACCACTGTCCACCATGTAATAGACTTCCATGCACAGAATAGCATCCCCCACCACAGTCCACCTTTAATGGACTTTGTATGCACAGTGTATCAGAACCGACCTACGACAGTCCACCTTTAGTGGACTTCGCGTGCACAGAGAAGCTGGACCGACCAACCACAGTCCATCTTTAATGGACTTCGCATGCACAGAGTAGCAGAACCGACCAACCACAGTCCACCTTTAGTGGACTTCTGTGCACCACAGTCCACCTGACTGACTAACCACAGTCCACCTTTCCAACTAACCACAGTCCACCTTTAATGGACTTCTGTGCACAGAGTAGCCGAACCGACCAATCACAGTCCACCTTTAGAGGAATTTGCGTGCACAGAACAGCAGGACCAGCCAATCACTGTCCATCTTTAATGGACTTCACATGCACAGAGTAGCAGAACCGACCAACCACAGTCCACCTTTAATGGACTTATGTGCACCACAGTCCACCTGACCGACTAACCACAGTCCACCTTTAATGGACTTCTGTGCACAGAATAGCATCATCCACCACAGTCCACCTTTAATGGACTTTGCATGCACAGAGTAGCCGAATCGACCAATCACAGTCCACCTTTAGAGGAATTTGCGTGCACAGAACAGCAGGACCAGCCAATCACTGTCCATCTTTAATGGACTTCACATGCACAGAGTAGCAGAACCGACCAACCACAGTCCACCTTTAATGGACTTATGTGCACCACAGTCCACCTGACCGACTAACCACAGTCCACCTTTAATGGACTTCTGTGCACAGAATAGCATCATCCACCACAGTCCACCTTTAATGGACTTCGCATGCACAGAGTAGCAGAACCGACCAACCACAGTCCACCTTTAGTGGACTTCTGTGCACCACAGTCCACCTGACCGACTAACCACAGTCCACCTTTCCGACTAACCACAGTCCACCTTTAATGGACTTCTGTGCACAGAATAGCATCATCTACCACAGTCCACCTTTAATGGACTTTGCATGCACAGAGTAGCGGCACCAACCAACCACAGTCTACCTTTAATGGACTTCTGTGCACAGAATAGCATCACCCACCACAGTCGCCTTTAATGGAGTTCACATGCACAGAGTAGCAGAACCAACCAACCACAGTCCACTTTTTATGGACTTCCGTGCATAGAATAGCATCACCCACCACAGTCCACTTTTAGTGGGTTTCTCGTTCACAAACAGGAGCACCCCACCCAGCCCTGTCCAGCTATAAGGGTCTCCCGGTGCACACATCGAGCATTGACCCGTAGAACAGCCCACTGCCGCCAATGTAGAGCTCTATGGTTGCCACAGACCATAGAGTGCACGCGTGCGCAAAGTGCAATAGTTTCTATTTCCATACACACATTTATCAGCAATTATATTTATTATGGAGGGCTTTTGTTATACCCAAAAAGGTTTCATGCAATATGAAATATAAGTGTAGGGAAGAGATATGGCGTAAGGGCCAAAGCTGCCGACTTTTGATCTGGGTTACCAGGTTTGATTCCTGGCGCGTGCTTAACATCCTGTGATTTTGGGCAAGTTATTTAATATGCTTGTGCCTAAAAGAAAACTCTGACCATGCGTAATGTAACCGGTGTTCATGCAAAGCGTCCCAATGTCCTTCAACAGAATTCGTGCTATATAAAACTCCCCCAAAAATGTATTCTGATGTTTACAGAACTTTCCTGTAGACTCGCGCATACTTTATCTAAGTTGTAGCCTAATTGCACGGCCTGGCTGTTTGTCGCTTCCAGAGGCGTCAGGGAATCATTAGGTATGGTACACATATAAAGATAAGAAAAAACGATTCAGAAAAAGATGATCTTTTTACACACCACCTTAAAAAACTCTGTCCCAGACCCCCCCTTACTAGGCGAGCTCTGATTGGTGCACTGCTCCGTGCGCTGCGTGTGTCCGGTTGAATTTAGCTGTAAATTTATGTGAGTATGGGTACATCAGAGGTGTTCTTGCTCTCCTCAAATGTACTACTTTAAGGGGTGATTTAGCTAATTTGCATTGCCTATTCCCGCCCCCTTCCCCGTCACTCACACTTCACATCCGGTTCTGAATTTACAAGCCCGACAGGGAGATTTAGATAAGTAACCCGTGTGCGTAATGTAAGGTTGTGGATTGTATTTTGTAATTGCACGTATATAGCGCTTACTACTCCAGACGAGGCGTCGAAGCGCATGCCTACAAACAAGGGATACGTAATTAATCCATACGTCGTTTGCAAACGAATACTGGTGCTTTCCCTCAGTTCTGTTCGCCTATTCAAATGAAGTAATGGCGCACACTCCTCAAAAACACACATTGCTCTATGTTTTCAAACGAGGAGCCCAGCGCAGACGCAATAGACCCCAACCCTAATTCACTTAAGACCCCTCCCGCCACCGCGCTTTATTAGCAGCGGATTTTCAGCCACAGAGCTGTTAAAAAGGGAGGAAATTAAAGGTAAAAAAAAATGTAAATAAAAAACGGCCCCTCGGTCTGGAAACGGGCCCGGGTGAAGGCATGTTAATCTGCGCCTCGGTAATTTGGTTCTGGCGGGGAGGACAGAAGCCCCGCTGCCGCGGCCTGCACTCCATAAATCACGTCTTTATGTGGACAGGGTCAGGGCAGCGCCGACGAGGGCCTGGGCGGCGCTCCCGGGCCCGGCATGTTTATTCTCCCGCACAGATCTCCGCCGAGCTCCAGCACGCTTCTAATTACCCGGGATTATGTTCATGTGCCGGGGTCAGGCCGCAGTGCGAGGGGCGAGGGCTGCTGGCTACCTGGACATGGCGGTGTCCGACAAAGGGACTCTGGGAACTGGCTCCATCAAAATATTTGTCTGGAAGACGGCTGCTGTGAGCTAGCTGCCTGGAGACATCCGCATGAGGTGCCTGTAGGATTTAGCTATTTGAAACCATCCCTGTCTGCTGAATTTAGCTACCTGGGCATAACCGTATCTGAGGCAGGTCTTCTAGGAGGTGTGGGGGCTGCTAGCTAGCTACTTTGACACAAAGTTGTACACGAGGGCTGCTGTGAGCTAGCTGCCTGGAGATATCCGTGTGAGATGCCTGTTGGACCTAGCGGCCTAGACCCATCCCTGTCTGCGGAATTTAGCTACTTGGGCATAACAGAGTCTGTCACAGGGCTTCTAGAAGCATGTGAGAGTGCTGTTAATGGCTAGCAACTATGACACACCCTTGTACAAGATGGCTGCTGGGAGCTAGTTGCCTGAAGATATCCGCATTAGGTGCCTGTAGGACCTAGTTACTTGAAACCATCCTTGTCTGCGGAATTTAGCTACCTGGGCATAACAGTATCTGTGGCAGGTCTTCTAGGAGTGTGTGGGGGCTGCTAGCTAGCTACTTTGACACATCCTTGTACATGATGGCTGCTGTGAACTAGCTGTCCGGATATATCCGTGTGAGATGCCTGTTGGACCTAGAGTCCTGGACCCATCCTTGTCTGCTGAATTTAGCTACCTGGGCATAACAGTATCTGTGGCAGGGCTTCTAGGAGCATGTGAGAGTGGTACTAGCTAGCTACTTTGACACATCCTTGTACATGATGGCTGCTGTGAACTAGCTGTCCGGATATATCCGTGTGAGATGCCTGTTGGACCTAGAGACCTGGACCCATCCTTGTCTGCTGAATTTAGCTACCTGGGCATAACAGTATCTGTGGCAGGGCTTCTAGGAGCATGTGAGAGTGGTACTAGCTAGCTACTTTGACACATCCTTGTACATGATGGCTGCTGTGAACTAGCTGTCCGGATATATCCGTGTGAGATGCCTGTTGGATTTAGAGACCTGGACCCATCCTTGTCTGCTGAATTTAGCTACCTGGGCATAACCGTATCTGTGGCAGGTCTTCTAGGAGCGTGTGGGGGCTGCTAGCTAGCTACTTTGACACATCCTTGTACATGATGGCTGCTGTGAACTAGCTGTCCGGATATATCCGTGTGAGATACCTGTTGGACCTAGAGACCTGGACCCATCCTTGTCTGCTGAATTTAGCTACCTGAGCATAACAGTATCTGTGGCAGGGCTTCTAGGAGAATGTGAGAGTGGTACTAGCTAGCTACTTTGACACATCCTTGTACATGATGGCTGCTGTGAACTAGCTGTTCGGATATATCCGTGTGAGATGCCTGTTGGACATAGAGACCTGGACCCATCATTGCTAAATTTAGCTACCTGGGGATAACAGTATCTGTGACAGGTCTTCTAGGAGCGTGGGAGGGCTGCTAGCTAGCTACTTTGACACATCCTTGTACATGATGGCTGCTGTGAACTAGCTGTCCGGATATATCCGTGTGAGATGCCTGTTAGACCTAGCGACCTGGACCCATACTTGTCTGCTGAATTTAGCTACCTGAGCCTAACAGTATCTGTGGCAGGGCTTCTAGGAGCATGTGAGAGTGGTACTAGCTAGTTACTTTGACACAGCTTTGTACATGATGGCTGCTGTGAGCTAGTTGCCTGGGGATATCTGCGTGAAATGCCTTTGAACCTAGCAACCTGGACCCATCCTTGTCTGCTGAATTTAGACACCTAAGCATAACAGTGTTTGTAAAAAGAACAATTGATGAACAGAATGCTGAACAATGTCACACATTCACCCCGGTACAGAGATCTGGGCCTAAATCCATAGTTTTATTGCTCCCATGCCGTTCCAGTTTAGACCCAGCCATATGCAAATGAGCCTAGACCCAGCCCGAACTGCCAAGCCAGGTCCTCCCTGGACTGGAAACAAGGATCCTGGGAACGGTTTCAGGGCATCACCCCTCATCAGCCAGGCTAGCTTGACTCCTGTGGCATGGTGGGAACGGGACCCACATCTGGGCATACCTTTCCCACTCGGGTGACAAATGTGAAAAAAACAATTGATGGACAGAATGCTAAACAATGTCGTACATTCACCCCAGTACAGAGATCTGGGCCTAAATCCATCATTTTTTTTGCTCCAGGTTAGACCCAGCCATATGCAAATCAGTCTTGACCCTTTTTGTGACAGGGCTTCTAGGAGCATGTGAGAATGCTGCTAACAGCTAGCTACTTTGACACATCCTTGTACATGATGGCTGCTGGGAGCTAGCTGCCTGGACACATCCTTGTGAGATAGCTGTAGCAGCTAGCTAAATTACCAGGACCACCTTTTCCTGTGAGAGGGCTGCTGAAGGTAGCTGCCTAGAACTATCCTCATCTGCCACAGGGTTTCTAGGCGCGCAGAAAATATCTGTGTCTGTGAGAGTACTGCTAGGGGCTAGCTACTCTGACACATCTTTGTACATGATGGCTGCTGATAGCTATCTGTCTAGACACATCCTTGTGAGATGGCTGTAAGAGCTAGTTACCTGGACCTCTCCTTCTGTGGTACAGGGCTTCTAGGAGCTGTCTACCGGGACGCAACCTGCATCAGTGAAAATGCTGCTGGGCCTTGCTACCTGGACATAACATTGTCTTTGAGGGCCTGTTGGCAGCTGCCTTTTTTGGACGTATCTGTCTGTGGAGGCCGTTTCTAGGGGCTGGCTATCGGGCATGTCTGTGTCAGTGGCAGGGCTTCTGGGAGCTGGTAGCCTGTATATATCTATGTTTGTAAGAATGCAGTTGTGAACTGGGTTCTGCCCATAGCTGTGCCTGCTGCAGGCCAACCTACTGCCTACTCATTGCCCTTGTCTGGGAGCGTCCTGGGCTGGCTACCACATATCTGTTTCTGTGACAGGGTGGCTGGCAGCTGCCTAAAAGGACATCTCCCTGTCTGTCACAGGGCCTCTGCGGCCTGGGTTCTTAGACATATGCAGGTATGTGAAAGGGCTGCTAGACACTCTTCCTGTGCATGTCTGTGATGGGGTTGCTAGGAGCTGGATGTCCGCACATATCCCAGTCTGCGAGAACCCTTCTAAGGGTTGGTTACCTGGACGTACCCCCTTCTTTGAGAGAGATACTGGGAGCCACTTACCTGGACATATTGGAGGGGGTGGGTGTCTGGTGGTCAGGGTTCTATGGGACTTTCCCCTTGTATGTGATAAGGTTGTTGATGCTGACTATCTGAATATATCTGTCTTTGCGAGAGGGCGGTTGGGAGCGGTCTACCTAGATGCGTCTGAGTCTGCAGAAAGGCTGCTTGGAGCTGGGCACCTCAGTGCTTAATTTGAGCCGGTAGTTGCAGGTGGGCCTTCCCATCACTTATTTTTCCTCAAAATACTTTGATCCAAAGAAATACCCCCAGGTGTTTGAGCCTGTAGGCCACACTCCAGTGGCAATACTGATCACTACATGGTATGCTGCCACCACCCCGCTCATGCTGCGTTAACTCCTGGTGAAGCTGGTAGCCTTCCATCACTCTGAGGTTACCCCTTTGGGCGCCTCCCCCGGTTCAACAAGACAGCAGTCCATGAGACAGGCCTATATCATGACGCACACGCAATGATCCGTGTTCGCTTATGACAAAAAAAAAGCATTGGGGATCCAGATAACTGTACAGCAGGGCACCCAGGGTGGCGGTACACATCTTTACCATGCAGCAGATTTTTCCATCGCAGCAATATTGTTTTGGTATAAAATAATTTAGTAACCTTTTTAAATTTAAAAATAAATGTAACTTTAGTTTTTTAAAAAGAATAAAATTATTTTGAATTAAACCTATATATAACTTTTAGTAAATTTGATAAATAATAAACATTTTACTTAAGCTGTTTGTAGAAAATCTTAAAAATAATTCGAATGTACTATAGATAATAAATGACATTTATTTTATAATTTAGTTAATAGTGTAGCATTTTGTAAACTTTGTTGTTCATGTAAAATACATATACATTCTTTTACAGAAATATAAAATATTTTAACCATTTTTTTTAACTTTGTGAAACTTTTGTAACATTACCTGTACTTTGCTTTAGGGAGACCTCTGCCTGATAGCCGAGGTCTCCGCCAACTAGTTGTAAGGTCACTACTAGTAGTAATGTTACTGTCGTATATGATGTTTTTACAGACTCCACCTCCTGTTTCAGGGGGTGGGGACATCTAAATCTACACTTTGTAGTAACTTTACAATCAGAAAAGGTGAATAGCCTGAAATAGTAAAATTACTACACAGTGTAAAAATAACTGCATGTGTAGCTTTAATCGTTAATCGTTTAATAGTTACCTTTGTGAATAACCCCATATATCTGTAGTTGGCGACAGGGCATCTGGGGGTGCTGTTTTCCTGGCCTAATTCATATATATGTGACAGGGATGCTGGGGAGCTGCTCTTCCTGAATATATCAATTTCCGTGGCTTGACTGCAGTAGGCTGGCGTCCAGGGCATGTCCATGTCTGGAGAGGGCCGGGGGATTGGCATCCCGGACATATGTCTTTTCTGTAAGAGTGCTGTTTTGAGCAGACTATCTGGACATACCTGTATCTGTGACAGAGCTGCTGGTAACTGGATACTTAGAAACTGTGACTTCTGCTGCTGAGTAGATGTTCCTGAATATATCCATGACTATGAGCGGGCTGGTGGAGCAGTAGAATTCTGGATCTATCCCTGTCTGTGAGAGCCCTTCTGGAAGCCGATTACCTGGGCATGTCTGCTTCTGTTACTCCTGGTGGGCAGCAGGTCTTCCTGAGCGCATCGCTGTCTGAGTGGGCTGCTGGTGCACTAGCGTCCTGGACATATCAGTGTCTGTGAGAGTGCTGCTGTTTGCAAGCTTCCTCCAGATGAGGGCGAGTACTGCTTGAGAATGCTAAAATCAAGTTCATGTTCCTGTCTATGGGAAGGATGCTGGACAAGCATCTGTTTGGACCTATCTTCTCTGTCTGTGAAAGGACTGCTGAGGGAAAGGAGAGACAGTCTTATTCAACAGATCTGTGTCTGCGAGTTCAGTTGCTGCCTTGATCCATGTCATGAAGAGATCACGATTCTAGTCACTGGCCTTTATTTAGCAATGTATGGATTCACCGCGTTGTAGTCTTGGCTTGTTTCTGCTGAAGCGTAGGGCTATCTCACCTTATAACACTGATTTTAACCAAAAAGTCCAGAAATGGCAAAGATGTTGTCCTGACAACATGACGCAAAGTGGAAACACTATTTGTGAGGGCACTTCTGAGACATGAACGCATCCCTCTCGGTGAGCGGCCTGCTGGGTTCCGCCTGGACAGATCTGTGTAAGGGTTGTCGAGGACCTGCCTTGGGAGATACCTGTGAGGAGGCTGCTGGGTGGTGTGAGGGGATTCCTGGAAATATCTGTGTCTGCACAAGGGACTAACAATACACACAATTCCCATATGCACCGAATGACAGCAATCCATGCAGTGCATGGCTTGAAACCTAAACCTTACCTTGCACAGAACTCATCTTCATGGAGTGACACATTAATTAAAAAAAACATTATCCCCTTCATTCACTCCCACGTCACAGTCTTCACCAATTAAGTTAAGACCTCTTTATATGGACACAATCACAAACTGATAGATTGAAAATAAAACAGGCAGGTAACTCCACCCACAACACACATATCATGAAGTGCAGCCCTTACTGGAAACATAGTCTGTTTTTTCTTTCCTCTGTTCTCGCGGACAGTCAGTCGCAGGTACATGCTTTCTAATGTGTCATTTTTCACATTTTCCGCAGGCTGATTTTCTGCAGATACCTAAAGCCCCTTCACTGTAGGGGCTTTTTACTGTATACTTAGTTAATAAATTATAAGTTATGTAAAGGTATTAAAACTCATCTTGGTATATTGCAGTAACAAACTCTGATACATGGAGATTAATCTCAGGCCATAATATACATGTATCTGCTGAATGGATTACAAATTCTAATTGGGGCTGGATTGTGCATGAACGTCGCAAAAAGGACCTCTGGCAAGTAAATATCTTGAATATTACATCTAGTAAAATTGCTGAACTAACTAAAATAAGAAGGACTCAAACAAAAACTAATTAGAAAGAAAACTACCCCTATTACCCTTCAAAAAAGTGGTAAACAACTACTATGTTTTTCTAAAAAAGATATTTCCATTGGTATTAGGGCTCTTATAGGTGGATAAGGATGTCATTCAGCTGTACTGATGCCCCTAATCTCAAACATTATATAGACAGAATTAAACAGAATTCGTACAAAGAACTAGGATTTTTTTAATGGCAATAATTAAAGGCTTAAGTAAACGTGTTTGGTCTAAATGTTATTTTCTCTTAGTGAGTTCAAACTTGTTAAATATTTACTTCACACCAGGTGTAGCAAAATTAGAGCATGATTTTACAAACTTTCAATTTCTTCTTATAGGCGACTTTAATTCAAGGATCCCTACAATCTAAATGGAAGATTCTTCTTTAAATACATTAGGAAAATTGCTTTCTTTTCTTGAGCAGATACTGGATAAGGTTAAACTAGAAAAAAAGTAATAACAATTAAATTGGTAGTAACGGTTCCCAATAAATGAGAAAGAACCGCACATTCAAGAAATGGAACAAACGTATCACCTTATACTGTAATAGAGTGCAAATGAATTTTTGTTCGGCTTAACAGGTATTTTTGGGGTGCTAGCTTGGCTCCAATGCACCTACTACCAAAAGATGCTAGTCACACAAGAGAAAAACAAATGTGTATGCAAACCCAAAATTATAGATCACTAATGAGCACACCCTTTGATATTAGTAATCCACTAGGGTACTGGATAAGTTAAATGACTCCTTATGTCCAATGTTATATATACAATTCTTCAGCAAGTAATGTCCGTCGAAGCGATCAAACAGCATATAGAGTCCACAAGAATCAGAGTTTCTTCAATTTGGCGATTTTATTCTTATATTCCAAACATCCAGCATGAAATCTAACAATGTATGAAATATAAGAATAAAATCGCCAAATTGAAGAAACTCTGATTCTTGTGGACTCTGTATGCTGTTTGATCGCTTCGACGGACATTACTTGCTGAAGAATTGTATATATAACATTGGACATAAGGATTCATTTTACTTATCCAATACCCTAGTGGATTACTAATATCAAAGGGCGTGCTCATTAGTGCTCTCTAATTTCAGATAAAAAGTCGAAATATTTTAAATTATCGGATGTAAGTATATAACCTTGCTACTCTAAATAGATGATACTCTTCCCCAAAAACTGATGATGCAGCAATCTCAACATAATTTTTCCCCTGTTCTTAGACCAAAAAGTTGGTAGTATGGGAGGAATTAAGAATTGATCAGTGGCCATTAAATTTTTTAATTAGTCTACTGAATTATGAAAGAGAGAAGAATGTCAATAAATAGGTTTTGATGCGCTCTGGCAAACACTAGAGTTAAAATCGGTTACCCTATTCTTGCATGGCTGTGAATGTCAAAAGGGATAGATGCAAATATGGAAAAAATCCTTAAAATGCTTCATCTAACATTGCTAGATCTGGTATCTATATTGAGGCACAGAATATTGGAAAAAATAATAAAATACTTGAAAAGAGAGGAAAGCGACTTAATGACTCTTGATGTCTACGTTGATCATGGTACATATGTACATACAGTGATATAACCAACCGTAGGCTGACCTCAGCTCTTTCTGTCGAGTGCACGATCGAAGCAAGACGTTGACTGCTGAGCTTAAGGCTCCCAGTAAGACAGCTAAGAAGAGGCTGAAAACATATTTTGGGAACAGTCCTAATGTACCCCTTATGTCAAGAGGTGACGCAGTCGATAACACGCATAGTAATATTTTGGGTAGCTCTTAAACCAAAAATAGACTTGTTCGTACCATTATACAGACAGCGTCAGACTGTCAATTTTACAATGAAGTGGAATGATTTTCAATTATGTTTTAATTTAGGTACATTTCTAAAAGTTTTTGCTGACTCCATGAAAAAGGTGGGCCAGTGTTCGGATGGTTTCGTTTTATTTTCTATTCAGTGCTTTAAATGTTGTATTGTCATATATGCCATAAATCAACAAACTACAGAGTTTGAAAACAATTGACTTGGAAGGGTTGCAGTTGCAAATGCTTCATCGAGGCATGCTCAAGAGTGCAGGGCTGTTCTATATAGGGATCATTATTTCTATTTTCTTCTGGAGGACTTGGTGCTGAAGCCTTTTCTGCCTTCTCGGTCTAAGGCCTATCACATTTTCACCTCTCCTAGGATAGTTTGTTGCCCATGATGGCTACTGAGGGTTCTGGTTCCGCTGGTCAGGGCTTTGATTCCTTTGGTACTGGGCTAGCAGTTTTCGTGCAGTAGGCCCGTTCCAAGCCATTCCATAATACGGATGTTCTTTTTTGTTACATACTTGGACATATTGGTGGAAAGCATTGTGTGCCCATCTGTGGTGGGATTCGGTCAGTCATCGCTTCAACTTGTGCTGTGTTGGAGTCGTCTCCTGTCGTTTTCAGGCTGGAGCATAGCTTCAGAAAAGGTGGGTTTCGGGTGTTACAACCCCTAAAAAAATGTATTCTGTAGCAAATAGTTGGGTACAGGTGCTTTCAGTCGGATATGGTGAGGTGTCTGTCGGATTTCAGCATGGATTTTTACATGCCCACAAGAACAAAACGCACACACTCTGGTCTCTGCCTTGAAACTTGGTTAATTTTAAAATGACTGTGTTTTAAGTACCCCTAAACAATCCGCACTATTCTCTCTTTCCACTGCCTGTTAAGCCCTCTTCATGTCCTGCTTCTCATAACATATTTTAACAAGATTTCCCCACGTGATTGTTAGGAAATCTGAAGCTTACACTCCCCAGTCTTACTGACCAAGCTACGCCCCTGTTTTCAGGGCTTTTCTTCAAGAGGGACGGCAGTCTCCTGGGCAGACTGTGAAGGGGTATCCATGTCCAACAGTTGTAAATTTGCTACTTGGGTTCTCCACATACTTTTTGTTAGACCTGGCACAATTGGCGTGGGTCTCCCTTCCATTTTTTCGCTGTTGCCTCCTCTGTTTTTGCTGGTAATAGATGCTCTGGGCGCTGTGCCACTGCCATTCAGTGCCACAGCGCGAATGCTCCCTGTGTAAAGATGACATGTGAATTGGTGTGTCCTTGATTGGCTTATTTGGTTTGCCTGTTAGCCCCTAGTAGCGTGGCCTGTGTGTGCTCAGGGCTGGTAAACCAAATGCTGCCGGTGGGCCTGCAGCGCTGGTTTGCGCCACCCACAGAAGCAGCTTGTAAAGTGTGTCTCAGACCTGCCACTGCAGTGTCTGTGTGCAGTCTAGAACTGCCATCTTGGCTGTGAAGTGCACCCGCTTCCCAGCCCCTGAACCTTCCCTTGGCATCATGTAAGCCACCCCTATGGTAGGGTGCATTGTATGTGTAAGGTAGGACATGCTCTGATGTGTGTAGCATGTCCTGGTAGTGAATTACACCCAATTTCGTTTTTCACTACTGTAAGGCTACCTGTTCTCCATAGGCCAGAATGGGAGGTTTGGCTATTACATTCTATAGTCCTAACTGACCCACAGAACATGGTAGAAAAACGAATTTAGTATGCCTGAGCTCAGAATATTTAAGTACATCTTTTAGTGAAGTTTATTTTTATATTCTGTGTTTGAAAATACCACTTTTAGAAAGTAGGTATTTTCTTGCCTAAGCCTTCCAGTGTGCTCTGCTGTTATGTGTATTGGCTGTCTGGTTTTGGAGGGACAGGGCATGCTGAGTCAGACCTGGGTTGAATAGAGAGATCTGCATTGGAGTATGGGGATGGGTAGCTCCTGGACCTGAATAGGGCTGTGCCTGGCAAGGTGAATGCTGGCTCCACCTCCCACTGTGCGTCTGATGGCAGAGCCCCTCTTTCTGAAAGGAAGGATGCAGCCTGGTAAACAAAGTGCTCCAGGGCTGGGCAGAACTGGTTCTGGCTGGGTTCAGTGACTTGTAGCTTCTGAGAACAAAGACGTTTGGGGTATAAATATCTGTGCTGAAACCCCTACAATTTGTGTTGCTCCTGGACAACAAGAAGAACCTCTGTCCGTGTAACTGAAGGAATCTGCAGGAGAGGACTGTTCTTGTGCTTGTGTGCTGTTTCTTGGACTGGCCTGCAGTGATTACTACTGGACTTGGAAGAAGAGGATAAGGACTTTGAAGGAATTTTTATTTTTGCTACAGCAATCACCCAAGGGCTAGAAGAGAGCTAGCCTCCTGCTGGAGTCTCAGGCACATCAGACTCCACCACCAGCCTCCTGTTTCCTCCCAGCGAGGATTTCTATCTGCAGGTGAGGCTCCTGTGAGTTCCAGGGCCTCTAATTCTACTGTGGAGAAGAGAGTGCTAAAAATCGTCGCTAACGCCCATTAGTGAGCCTCCGCAGCTGAAGAGCGTAAGGAAAATCATCGCGCTGCTGCCGCTGAGTGCTCACTACCGGAGATCATCGCATCGCCTGTCTGCAGGCTGCCAAAGGCTTGCTGACTTCAAGATTATCGCATCACCTGTGTGCGGGCTGCCAAATGCTCTCTAACCCGAAGATTATCGCATTGCATGTTTGCGGGCCTCAAAGCGCTCGCTAACCAAAGATCATCGCATCGAGTTCATCGCTTCACGACATCGCAGCGCGGACGCCGAGTGTTCGCCATTTTCATCGCATCAGGATCGTCGCTCCCTCGCGGGGCGCCATTTCTTTTCATCGCAACAAGATTGCACACGCAACAGGCTCGGCGCATCATCCTCCCTTCGCGGCAAGGATTTAATCGCATCGCCGGCTTAGCGTGTAGAAGTTTGTCGCTTTGTCCTGCACACAAATCAGTGCATCATCCTCCCTTGCGGCAAGGATTCAACGCATCGCTGGTTAGCGTAAGGAAAATCATTGCTACAACTCCTTAGCGACATTTTGGTTGCTTTGCTACAGAATCCAGGTATTTTGTGAGTAAAAGGGTCGCAGAGACCACTGCCTTGAACTGAACTCCTCTTTGCACACTTTGAACTATTTTTGCAGCATTTCAAGAGTAACCCTATTTTCTAGTATTGTGGATTTTTACTGTTATTGATCTTGTGTTAAGTCTATATATAAAGATACTTATTTTTTATAACTACTTGCGTGGTGTCCCTTTGTAGTGTTCTTCACTGTGTTGCTGTGTATGGTCATAAATGCTTCACACACTGCCTCTGCGATAAGCCTAACTGCTCGTGCTACGTTACCACAGGGTTGAGCAGGGGTTATCAAAGGGTGTAGCCCGCTTACTCTCACTTAGGAAGAAGGGTCCCTACTTGGACAGTGGCCAGCCATTGCCAACTAGAGACCCCCATTTCAAACACTTTTGTTTCAAGTTAGAAGCAAGGACACCGAAATATGTGGCAGAGTTGATTAAAATATGTGCTTTAGAAGGCCAAATTAGGTGGCATCAAGCAAACATTTTGTGATAGTGCTACTTCACTATTTTGTCATTTTTACACGTGTTAACACTGTCTAAGAATGGATTTTATCTAATTAATACCAATTTAGCACCAAAATACAGCAATAAGCAACTGAAAGACGACCGGTCAACCGTAGCAGAGGGTCCTTCCAGTGCGCAGGAACATGTGCCACTATATTTTAGTAACTTTTGATCTGTTTGAAGTAGAAACAATTTTTTTGTTAAAAATCTGCAAAAATACAGCAGATTATGGATTAAATCTGACGCGCTGCAAATCCATAATTATGAGGAAAAGGACGCAGAATCGCATAGTTCCAGGTGCCCTGGATATAAGTGGGACGTGTCTGCTGTAACTTCCATTTGGGCAGCCGCACTCTAGTGTGGCATTCACTTCATCTAAATAGGCAGCTCTTTATCTTGACCTGTAATTCTGATTTTGTACTCTGAACGGTATTAAAATTTATCAGAAATACACTTGCATTACTTGGTTACAGTGCATCATTTGATTCAGTGGTTGAAAGTGCTCAGCACCAGCACTTAAGTGTGAATGCCAGCACTTATGACAGTCTAATTCTAAGTGGAGCACACCAACTAAGGCCTTTATTACGATGTAGTGCGGGAAAGGAACCGCAATTCGAATTAGGATGCGACCACACATAGTGCGGTCAAAAACTTCAAATTTTCAATGGTAGCCTGTACGTCGGGCCTCATGGGGCCTGCCACAGGGTGCAGGGATGTTGAGGCAATATTCGGTGTGCCTACTGTGGTTCCGTGAATTCTGAACCCATTCAATGAAGGTTGTCGTATCGTGATGATTTTGGTATCAGCGAACCGCGACTGACAAGTGCGGTATGCGTAAGCATTTTCGTCATGCTACACCGTTGGATTCACTGTGTATTTGACGATCTAGTCTGCACCCGTGGGTTCCATTTTGTGCATAACCACCATTTTGTGGTTGCCCTCACATAGGCTAATGACTACAGGATGACTGTGGCCAAGCGAGCCTCTAGGGACGCATACACCTTGGTTTGAGCTCGTGTTGACTTCAGTTTGACCTGAGTCAACTGACCCTGTTGCCCGAGGCTAAACTTGTTGAGCCAGTACCTTGTTAAGCAGCTGGTCAGATAGAGATCAAAGAGCAGGGCATTATTGATTCTATGGCACACGCACACACCCCTCTATCTTTCTCCTCATCTGTTTCTGCTCCTTACTTTTATGGCCTTATGGCCTAATTATTGATTTGGGTTGAGGTCTTTTATGATGGGCCCGTCCGGCCTGTTCGAACAAGAATGCTGGATTCTTGCCTTGTCATTGGCGATGGGTTGGATAACTGAAAGTGGGTTTGTCGTTATGTGATGCCTCTGTAAATATCATCCTCTGATTGGTCAAATTTGTGAGTAATTGATGCTAGCCAGGAACGTGGTTTTTGGCATAAAAGACGATGCTCCGCTCTATTATGTTGAGCAGTCTCCTGAGAACATACGCCGTGTTGTACTTCTAGGACCTCTGCTACTGGCTGCAGCTAAATAACTTGATCTTTGATGTCAACAGAAGAATCCCGTGTCTCTGTACTCTAAGACAGGTGAACCCGAAGACTTCGGGCGTGTCCCCTGCGCCGCTGGGTTTAAATCCCGGTTCTTCACTTGGCGCCCAACTCTGGGGCGACTTCAGCGGTACTGGTCAAAGCCTGAAGATCGTGAGGAGCTTCGTGTGAAAATTCTGAAGGGAGGTCTACCACTTCATCGACCCCTGTATGTCGTTGTGGTCCGAAAGTCTTTGCTGCGAAGTTCCCCGCATTCCGACGGCTACAAAGGACTGCTGCCCTGACTGTCGCCCTGTCTTGGAGCCCTTTGATGACTTGTAAAGCGAGACGATAGACAGGTCTTCTGGCGACGTCATCGATATTTCAGTTAAGGATGAGTGGAGCGTCTCCCAGTCGTTAGTTTGTTTTGGTATCCTTCGGGATCGCTTTGATTTGGTACCTGCAGGCCCCAAAGCCGAGGGACTCGTGTATTCACGAGGCTATCGTTTTGATATTCCCTTGAAGTTTGAAGCTAGACTAGTGAGCGAAGATGCCTGGTCTTAGCAGACTTGGAAAGATATTTTGTTATGGTTGTAATAGGGATTCCCGATTGGAGGACTCGTGTCCGGTGCCTCCGATTGGAACTCCGACCTATGAGCTCTATTTAAAACACGGCGTGGGCCCCATCACGTATAATGATGTATGGATTAGGTATACTAGGAAGGATGGTGTCCTAAAGTGGCCCCAATATGGTAGTTACGACACGGAAATTTTAGATAATTTGGAAGTCAGACTCTTCAAAAAGAAAGCCCGGCCGGCAATGTTTGACTCTTTCCGCCTTTGGCGAAAGGAAGCCAAACAAAAGGAAATTAAGTTAGCGAAACGAAATAAGCGTGCACGAGGTATGTCGATGGTGCAGGCTGCTATACAGTTTAAGGATAATGAGGAAGAGCAAGAAAGCGAACAGATGTTTAGGCAACGTAAATTAGCGGTAGACAAATGTTATCCAGCTTTGCCGCCTCAACAGCAAGAAGAAAAGAAAGATCTTGCGAAAGATCCTTTAATGTGGCATCCATTAAGTTCGCCACCCCCTTATGCTCAGAGTGCTACCGCACCTCCGCCACTGGTAGTTGCGCAACACCCGGTTGTTTTACCTCCAGTGGTTCCTCAACAGCCAGCTCTCCCTCTACTGGCTACTACTGCCTCGGCGCAGCCTTCTCAAGGGCCGCCGTCTTTGCTACCTCCTTCGTCTGCTACTCCTATACCTGCGTTGTCTGTTCCCTCTGTCACTGTTCCGACTTCGGTTCCTTCTCATTCTGCTTTGTCTCCTGTTCTTTTGTCACCTTCTCCTTCTGCTCGACGGAGGATGACTGATGCGGTTGCTAGTCTTTTTTCTCCTCTAATGGGTTCATTGGGTATGTCTCCTGTTGTAGAGCGTAAGCAATTGCGTAGTCAATTGCCTGGTCCTGATGAACGGACAGTGTTAGATCACTTGGCGCGTAAATGGGTTACCTTTCCTTCGCACTATGATCTTGAGGGTGTTATGGATGTTTTCCATCAATGGGAAGCACCGAAACAGAGATACGTATTCGATATGATGTGTTCTTTCCTTCGTGAACAGTGGGAAGATAGCGAGGTAGGGCAGACTCCGCATGAGTTGTTCCGTGTGCGGTCTGAGTTTGCGAAAGGAACTATAGTGGGTCTTGATGTTGAAAGAGCAGTCGCGACATTGTTGTCGTTTAGGAGTGAGTTTCCTTTTAGGTCATTGTTTGAGCCTGATTCTTCAGTTTGGAGAAAGGCACGTCAATACCCGATGCGTGAGGTTCCTCCCGTTTGGAGACCTGGTGATGCGAATGCTAATCCACCTGTTCTGGCACATTTCCAGCGCGTTTGGGTACATGTTCCATGGAAGCGTGCCGAAGTCCTAGCTCTAAAGCAGACTCTGCCTGATCCACGTAAAAATCCTGCGGGGTTTTATAAGGAGCTATCTCAAACTGCGGGTTCATGTATTATGAATCTGGCTGATATAGATATGTTATTTGGGAATGTTGTTCCACAGCCTATATGGAGTAAGATTCGTCATACAAATCATGCGCAGGAATTAGGTGATACATGGAATAACCTTAGAACTGCAGATGAAAGACAAATAGGTGGTGCTAAACCCGAGAATGTGATTGCTGACCTCCCTGGTAGAATTATTGATTATATGAAGACTTTGATGCCTGCTATGCGTGTCAATTGGGACAAGTTGTCTGCATGCAAGCAGAAGAAAGACGAAACTGTGTCCGACTTTTTCACTCGATTTGAAGAGACGTTTGCAGACCACAGTGGTCAAGACATGAGTACAGAAGGTGGTCAAAGGTTGTTCGTTGACAAGTTTGTGCATAATTTGCTTCCCGAGTTGTGCAATAGGTTGAAGGATTCTGAAAGTGCCTGGGCTGTTTCTTCGTCAGCACAGATATTGGCTACTGCCCAGTACTATGAGAATAGAAATAAGGATGAGATAGAGAAAGCGGATAAAAAGACTAAAGAACTGAAAACTAAGGTTCTTTTGCAGCAAGCATACCCGCCTCGCAATACCCAGCGTGATTATCAGCAACCGCAACAATATCAGAGAAACTTGCAAAGGTTCGAGTCTTCTCAACAGCGTTTTTCTGTAGGTCCTAATCAGTGTGCGTATTGCAAAGAAGAGGGTCACTTTAAGAATAGTTGCCCGACTTTATTACAGCGCACGAATGGTGTCTCTGGTATGAGAGGTCAAGGTGTTCAACAAGCTCCGCGAGGTCGAGGACGTGGTATGAATCAGATTGCGCGTTCCTTGCCTCCGCAGAATTCGATGAATTGTTTTGATCAACAGAATGGTGCGTCTGGAAGGACGGCTTAATACTATGCGGATGATTATTACGTTGAAAGTGAGAATATGGAAGGTAACGATTGCTAGGACAGCCACAGACAAAGAGAGGGAGTCGTTTCAGTTCCAGTAGATCAGAGTGGACCTTATGTTGAAGTGATTGCATCAGGTGTGTCAGAGCCTTTTCTGTTGGATACTGGTGCTGCGAAGAGTTCTATCATGCACTCTAAACTCCCTGGCGCACCTTTGTCTGGCTCAACGAATGTTTCAGTAGGTTTTTCTGGCGCCCCGGTTAAAAATCCGATTTCTAGTCCTTTGTCTCTTTCTGTCGGACCTTGTGAATTCGAAGCACCCCTCATTCTGACGACAGGTTGTGGTGAGAACTTGTTGGGATTGGACTTGTTGAAGAGATTGTATGCGACGCTTTATTGTTCTCCTTCAGGAGTGCAGCTTACATTGGGAAAGAGAGTGATCTCTCCGATGTATTTGGCTAAAGACAAACTTCCAGCTGAATTGTCTTCTCTTCCTGATTCTCTTTGGGCTACTGGTCCTAATGATGTGGGTCTCTTGGAGATTCCGCCATATGTTGTGACATTGAAGGCGAATGCTAGATTGCCACGCATTCCACAGTATCGTATCTCAAGTGATGGTGAAAGAGCACTTTTGGCGATCATCTCTGATCTGATTGAGAAAGGTGTGATTGAGGAAACGAGAGGTAATGTGTGCAACAGTCCGGTGTTGCCTGTTCTGAAAAGAACCGATTCTTCACAACCTCCTGTATATAGGTTTGTGATCGATCTTCGCGAGGTGAATAAGATCGTTGTTCCACAATTCCCTGTGGTGCCTGATATCACCGCTTTACTGACCTTGATTCCGGCCACAGCCACGTGGTTTTCGGTGATTGATCTGAAGAATGCTTTCTTCAGCATCCCAATTGCCGTGGAGAGTAGAGATATTTTTGGCTTCTCTTTAGGAGGCCGAAGTTTCCGTTTTAAACGCGCTCCTCAAGGCTATTGTGAGAGTCCATCGATCTATAGTCAAGCCTTGAAGACGCAACTTGATTTGTTGGTTTTACCTGATGGTGCTGCCCTTATTCAGTATGTTGATGATCTTTTAGTCGCTGCTGACAATGAAGAGACTTGTAGAGAGGCTACTCTGTCGTTGTTACGTCACTTGTCTGATTTCCATCATAAGGTCTCTCTTTCAAAGTTGCAATATTGCCGACAAGAAGTTACCTACTTAGGTCACCTCTTATCGAAGGAGGGAAGAAGATTGACCCCAGAAAGAATTCAAGCGATTGCGAAAATGAGTGTGCCTACGACACAGAGAGAAGTGCGTGCGTTTCTAGGTATTACATCGTACTGTAGACAGTGGATTGCTAATTTTTCATTGCTTGCAAAACCTTTGATAGCTCTTACGGTTAAGGATACTCCGAATCCTATTCCTTGGACTGACGAATGTCAGAAGAGTTTTTCAGAATTGCGTGATGAGCTGTGTTCGGCTCCTGTGTTGGGTACTCCCGATTACAGTAAACCCTTCACATTGTATGTCCACGAGAGAGAGGGATGTGCATTGTCAGTTTTGACTCAACAGTTTGGCGATAAGCAACGTCCATGTGCTTATTTTTCGTCGACTTTGGATCTGGTAGCTAGAGCGTTGCCGAGTTGCTTGAGAGCTACAGCGGCTGTTTCAATCCGACAGTCTGCTGGTTTGGTGATGGACAATACACTGATCGTGATGGTTCCACATGCAGTGGATACCTTGTTGAACCGTACCAAGACACAGCACTTAACTAGTGCTCGGTTGTCAGGTTACGAATTGACCTTGTTAGCAAGTCATGTACATATAAAGAGATGCAACACGTTGAATCCAGCCACGTTGTTGCCGATCTCAACTGAGACAGATGATACCGAACAGCATGATTGTTTTCTTAGGACTGAGGAAGAAACGAAAGGGAGGATAGACCTTAGGGACACTCCTCTTGCGGTATGTGATGGTACTTTATGGGTTGATGGTTCGTGCTTTAAGCTTCCGAATGGTGATACGACTGCGGCATATGCGGTTACGACTTTGCATACGAATGTTGAAGCTGCTCGTTTCCCACATAATTCAGCACAAGCGGCAGAGATGATTGCATTGACAAAAGCGTGTGTGTTGTCGAAAGGGAAAAGAGTGACTGTGTACACTGACAGCCAGTATGCGTTCAGTGTTGCTCTTAGCTTTGGACGATTGTGGAGAGAACGTGGGTTTCTGACTTCGCATGGGACCAAGATCCAACATGGTCAATTGGTGAATGAACTTCTTGAATCTCTTACTCTGCCGTTGCAAGTTGCGATCGTAAAATGCAGTGCGCATAAGAAAATCACGGATGATGTTGGTCGTGGTAATGCGTTTGCAGATGAAGTCGCGAAAGAGACTGCGAGAGATGTGATGAGTCGAATGTACGTTGCGGGTCCGGCGAGATGGATTCCAGATAGAAGTATGTGTGAAGATACGATTGAGAGTGTGAAATCCATCCAAGCTGAAGCTACAGAGAAAGAGTTGAATGAATGGAGAGAAGGCAAGGGTAAATTGGACTCGAATGGTTGTTGGGTTGAGTTGCCAGAGCATCAGCGATGGTTGTTGCCTGATGCGTATGTACTTCCAGTGGTTACGATGGCACATGGAATGGCCCATATCAGCGTGAAAGGAATTTGTAAGTTTTTGGCCCCAGTATGGCAAAATGCTGGAATTCCTAAGTGTGCAGAGAATTTGGTCAAGAACTGTATGGTCTGTTTGATGTACAATCCTGGTAAGGGAACTCCAACTCCAGCTGGTCATTTTGCTCCTCCCACGTATCCGTTTGAGGCTTTGCAGCTAGATTTCATCCACATGGAGAGGTGCAACAATCTGAAGTATGTCTTAGTGGTTGTTTGCTCTTTTTCTAGATGGGTGGAAGCCTACCCTTTGAAGGACAATACTGCCTTGTCCACAGCTAAAGCCCTTATTAAGGAATTTTTCCCTAGGTATGGGTTGCCAAGAATGGTCTGGAGTGACAATGGGAGTGAATTTGTGGGTCAAGTGATGAAGAGAGTGTGTGATGGGTTAGGAATCCGGCAGAAGTTCCACGCTGCCAATCATCCCCAGTCAGCTGGTCTAGTTGAGTGCTACAATGGCACGTTAAAATTGAAATTGGCCAAAATTCAAGTGAGCTCTGGTCTACAATGGCCTGATGCTTTGCCGTTAGCCCTTCTGTCCACAAGAATGACGGTGCATTCGCGAATGGGTCTGAGTCCTTATGAGGTTGTGTTCGGTCGCCCAGCAAATATTTGGGGAGTGCCGCGGCCGACAAAATTTAGTGAGATAGAACACCCTGTATTGCTTGACTACCTGTACGAATTGACGGCTAAATTGCGTGTTCTGCATCAACAGGTTCATGATACTTTGCCACAGGTTTCTGAAGATCCAGGGCTCACCATTGAACCTGGCGCGTGGGTGCTCGTGAAAAACTTTCAGCGAACCAAGAACGAGCAGCCCCGCTGAATAGGACCGTATCTGGTGTTATTATCCACCCGTTCTGCGGTACGAGTGCACGGTAAAAAGAACTGGATTCACGGCGTACATTGTAAGAGGGCCCCTTTGCCTCTGCCGTACGACCGGTGGGTCCAAAAAGAACTTCCTGATTCTGAGACTGAGACCGTGCCTCGTTTTCTGCCTTTCAGCGATGCCCGTTTGATTGGAACAAACACTGAGCCAGAAAGCGATAATCTTCTTCAAGAAGCTGTGCCTCCATCGAACCGTTTGAACACTGTTAAACCTGAGCTACTTTTCCGAGAACAGACATTGCCTGGCAAAGAGCGTTATAATTTGCGACCAAGAGTCGCGGGACGAATAACAAATTAAGTTCCTTCTTTGCTATTTTTTTTTTAAGGTTAGCTCCCCTCCGAGAAATTATTTTGATTTTTGTTTTTCGAACCACCATCCGGGTTCAGCTGTAGGGTCGCGGTGCCAAGTCCTTGGAGTGCAAGCCGAAGACGTTAGGTCGACGGTTCTGGTTGGTCTAAGGGCGTTCCCTGGACCAACAGGCGCTTTCTTTAGCACGGAACACCCATCCGCCGCGAGCAGCACGGTTAGAGGATGGAGTTTTTCGGAATGGAGAGACCTACTAAAAGAATGAGCTTCAAGAACGAAATGTGTATAATAATGAGTAGAAAAAGTTTTTTAATATTATGTCTGTTTATACTGTTTAGTTTAATGATGTTTTTAATCGGATATGTGACATTCTCTATTCAAGTAACATTTATGCCCACTGCACAACCGTTGCCTCCTCCTACTGTTTCTTCGCATTCTTTTCACCCTCTGCCCGAACATGAGTCCATTAGGAGAATGGAATTCGCTAATAATTCCTTTGTTCAGCTTCTGCACCAACACCAGCTAGTAGTGAACACAACTAACTGTTGGGTGTGTGGCCTTATGCCCCATACTACAGATAAAGGTATTCCTTACCTGGTCCTGCCATTTAGCTACAATGGTTCTGTGTGGGCATACAGAACAATGTTCATTTATGCCCGTGAAGTCAACCCCCTACGTTCTGTGAAGGATAATCCGAAGAATAGTGCTCTGGTCAAGGGAATAGTCGACATGATTAGAGGAATAGGTTCTTATGAGACTATCCCGAGAGATGAGACGCTAGTGTATATTGGATGGAACGTTACTGGATATGGAGCTAGTCTGAGTGGGAACCAGCGGGCGAAGAGATCCTCCCCGATTTGGATAGTACCCCATCAGGGTCATTACTGTCTGCAAGGTAATGGCAGGAATCCTAGAGCTCAGCTAGGGAAGAGTGTTTGCATTGAGACATATGTTTTTGCATCCGAGACTTCCATACCGTTTCTAGCAGCTAAGGGTGCCTACTTCATTTGCCATGACAGAGCGTATACATGGTTGCCCCCTGATTTCTCGGGCACATGTTTTGTCTCGTTCTTGTTACCCCCTAAATTTACAGCTGCGGCAGATTACCACAAGATGAGAGTCGTTAGAGGGGTCTTCAGAAAGGAAGATACCGCAGGACAAGAATTGGGAGATTTCTTGAAGGGTTTTCTGCCGTTCTGGGGACCTATGGTTAACAGCAGGAACATACGGCAATTGACGAGAGTAGTTGAGTCCACCATAGTCGAGACTGCCGGCGCCCTTAGTAACTTGACTGCTGAGCTCCAGTCGGATCGCCTTATGACTCTTCAGAACAGAGTTGCGTTAGATGTCATACTTGCAAGAGGAGGGGTATGTAAATTGATCCAATCAAGCTGTTGTGTTTTCATTCCAGACAACGCTCCGACAGTTTTCCAAGCCATCTCCAAGCTACATAAGCTCTCCGAGTCCGTACATGTGGACGAAGGAGATTGGTCGTTAATGGGATGGTTCTGTGGATTGTTATCCACCTGGGGATGGAAGATTCTGATGGTCATTGGGATGGTATTAGCTATCCTTTTCCTGTTCTGTCTTTGTATGCAGTATGCTCCTGCTATCTGTGGCCTTTTTGCTACCTCGTGTTCGAGGAGAGCTGTCCAGAGAGAGTTACTAAGTACCAGGATGATGCTACAGCAACATCTCAATGATCTGATGAAAATAGACCTGGACTCAGATTGACGTGAGTTTAGGTTATTGTCTATGTAAGGGCAAAAGGAGGGTCTGTGGTTCCGTGAATTCTGAACCCATTCAATGAAGGTTGTCGTATCGTGAAATTTTGGTATCAGCGAACCGCGACTGACAAGTGCGGTATGCGTAAGCATTTTCGTCATGCTACACCGATGGATTCACTGTGTATTTGACGATCTAGTCTGCACCCGTGGGTTCCATTTTGTGCATAACCACCATTTTGTGGTTGCCCTCACATAGGCTAATGACTACAGGATGACTGTGGCCAAGCGAGCCTCTAGGGACGCATACACCTTAGTTTGAGCTCGTGTTGACTTCAGTTTGACCTGAGTCAACTGACCCTGTTGCCCGAGGCTAAACTTGTTGAGCCAGTACCTTGTTAAGCAGCTGGTCAGATAGAGATCAAAGAGCAGGACATTATTGATTCTATGGCACACGCACACACCCCTCTATCTTTCTCCTCATCTGTTTCTGCTCCTTACTTTTATGGCCTTATGGCCTAATTATTGATTTGGGTTGAGGTCTTTTATGATGGGCCCGTCCGGCCTGTTAGAACAGGAATGCTGGATTCTTGCCTTGTCATTGGCGATGGGTTGGATAACTGAAAGTGGGTTTGTCGTTATGTGATGCCTCTGTAAATATCATCCTCTGATTGGTCAAATTTGTGAGTAATTGATGCTAGCCAGGAACGTGGTTTTTGGCATAAAAGACGATGCTCCGCTATATTATGTTGAGCAGTCTCCTGAGAACATACACTGTGTTGTACTTCTAGGACCTCTGTTACTGGCTGCAGCTAAATAAATTGATCTTTGATGTCAACAGAAGAATCCCGTGTCTCTGTACTCTAAGACAGGTGAACCCGAAGACTTCGGGCGTGTCCCCTGCGCCGCTGGATTTAAATCCCGGTTCTTCACTACTAGGGGCCCCCAATGTCATCTTCCGACAACCTTTCAATGTCGGAAAGGCAGACATGGAATGGCTGTCGGAAACTGACCTCATAATTCCGAAGGCGGAAACTCCATCCTTCAGGAATTATGCTGCCTTTCCGACTGACCGATGGGCTTCTTGAGTCCATCAGAACCACATTGGATTTCCCCACAGGTTTAAACTCTGACTGGTGTCATCCTAATACAGTGGTCGGGCTTTAAATCTACCATGTCGGGCGGAAAGCCTCCAACCAGTGGTTGGAGGCCTTCCGCCCGACATCGTAATCGGGCCTATAGTGTTTAATCATTCATTATTTATTAAAAAATATTAAGCCCTGCCGCCCAAGCCATTCTTATAGCTCTGGGGCCTGGAATAGTCTGGAATTGTCACACTTTTAGCAGTGTGATGGTTAGTAGTTGTGTTTGTACTGGCAGGGGCAATGGGTGGTTCAAGCTTCTGTGATCTTCTGAAAAGGGCCTTGGCACTCACTGTTTGTTTAGAAATTAAGCACTGCTTGGCTCTGTGTATATTCTCTGGACACCCACTTGCTGCTTGCTATATTGATCTCCCTAGCTTCCTAAATGCATCTGCGAACAGCTTATCCACTCCAGGGATTTCCTCTTTGCATTCTGGGACTTGTAGTTTGAATTTTATAATGGGAGCAATAGGCCTACAAGTTCCAAACTCAAAGAAAAAAAAACGTGAACAAGATGAACTACTCACATGTGGAATTAGGGAAACTTAAGTGAGGACAGTGACGAATGGAGGAAGGGGCGTAATGCCCAGATTACTTTTCAGTAATCAATATAAGTGAGGACCACGATGAGGAAGAGGGATTACAATATGACTCCCTGGGGCACAAGTTTCTCAGTTCTGGGCTTTCATTCCATTGCTCACTGTTTTAACCTGTGTAGGGCCAAGGAAGCTACAACTCTTAGAATGCAGAGATTTGATAAATGAAACCTGGGGCTCGGAACAATGTAAATGATAGAAATAAGGTTCTTTGGTAACCCCATAAATTACACTGCATGTTTGTGTATCTTCAGTACTTTTGATCAAAAAAAGCAAGAAATAGACAAATCCTGAGAAGCGCCTTTGTACTTTTTGTGAAAAATCGAAGACTCTGCTCTGATTGGTCTGAATCACTTTGTGCAGAGATACGTTAATGGAATGAGTGTTGGCTCTGATAGGCAGAAAGCTGGGTCGCTCTGTGATCGCGACCCTCCCCACCCCCCCAAACACAAACACCTATCTTTTATTACCCTTCACACCTGTTTTTTAGAGTGCTTAGAAGAGGTAAAACTGCAGTACAAAGTGCTATTCAAACCAGGTAATAAATGTACTCAGTTGCTGGTTGCCGGGCATGCATCCGCTAAATTGTATGTTTTTGAGCCAACAGCAATGTCCAGTCTGAGATTTTTGACCCATACCTACAAAGCTAAACTAGACACTACATGTCCCAGAGTCCCAGAGTGCAACATGCTCTTGGTTAGGAATTGACTGAGAATGTCAAGCATGACTTGGCGTACTTGGTAGCCATGGCTTTGTCTCTGCCTTCCACAGTAGCCCATTGGCTCCTTGTCATCAGCCATTCCTGGCTTTCTACCCAGCCGCATGTTGGATTCTGGGATTTGCAGTTTTGCTTTGACATTGTGTATATTTCCTCAAATAGCCCAACATGTAATCTGCTATTGTTAAAAACCTGGGATATGTTCAGCGGGTCACAATTGACATGGAGCCACTTGTCAGCTTTGGTCTTCTATGTATGTTCTGTCATTTTCTTTTCATTTTCACTATCATCTTCTCCCATTTGGACTATTACTCTTTTCTAATAATTAGCCTGCCCTCCTCCAATCTTCTTTTTTAATGCTTCAACCTATCTCCCCTGCATACCTTCTCCTCTCAAAAACTTTAAACAAAATATCAGGTTGGACACCCCAGTACAATAACTAGGTGAGTGGACTATGATCATGAGAAACACCATAAAGGGACCTGCAGAGCTTCTCAAAGCTTTCATTTTTATGAAAACCATAAACTGTGAGTCTGTCTCTCACACCTCCTCATCCACTTCACTACTAAGTACCGCGTCCCGTAACATGATAACTGCACATCGGTGGTCATCACGCACAGCATGGAAACGCTTCTGACATAGGATCAAACTACAAGGACAACACCCTTCCAATCACACAACCTACACGGCATAACCTGCTGCTCATGCAGGCATGTGCTTCAGTGCCCCACATCGGGGTACTCGGCATTATATAAATGCTGCAAAATACTACAGTACAATATTTTCAGGCAAACTTCCTTTCTCTCTCCTTCTCCAATTTGAATTCTCTGTGTTATCTTTAAATTCATTCCTAGCCTTGTTCCACTCAGTTCTTCCACTCAGAGAGCTCTGAGTGTGCTACCTCGTCCAGCGGGTTAAGCTTCCAAAATACTACCTTTAGCGCCTCCACACCTATGTGCCTCGTCTGATTTCTGCTTGTTCCATACTTATGTTTCCTTCATCGTACTTTGAATTCTATTCGCTCTCTCTTTCTGTCCAAGCCCACACCATATTGCCCCTCTGGTTCCCATATCAAATCCATATTTATTTGTTACGTAAAACTGGACTTTTTTTTAGATATATGCCAAGTGCTGTAGCAAAAACATGATGCTAATAAAAGCGCAATAAAACAAGTATATAAGCAGATTCATCATTTTCCCATACATCATGCTATCAAAAACGGAAATAATTCATCCACTTCCTTTTTTGAAATCAATATCATATTTTATGTATTTAAATAAAGATACCCATACAACTATCTGCCTTCACAGCCAGCAGATTGAATCCAGGTTTTATATTATTTTCATTGGTGATGGACAGCATGTCAAATCTAGGGACTGCAACCATCCAAAAACAACCTCCTGATGACCTTTAACCCGCCAACTGATCCTATTTGCCCTCTAGTCAACTACGAGGCGCCAATCCATACCCTAGAAGCACACATGCAGTCATGCAATGGTTCACCGCCTCCCTCACAATCTGCTATGAATTTATCCAGAATGGAGCCTCAAGACACCATATCATCTCTTGTTTGGAGTAGCATCCCTAGGAGCCACCCCCTTCAGCCCTTCTATGGATCTCCTTTAAATTCTAACCTCTGAAAACAACAAACAGATCCTTCAATACCAAGATAACACTACCTGAATTTCTCCTCATCTCACACCACTCACCAACTCAAATTTGCCTCAATATATAATCTAGAATTGGTTCTTAAGAACCTATATAAAGCCAAGTCCTGTCTGAAGCGAATTCCTGCTTATTTATTAACATCATAAAAAAACACTGCTTTAAGCATGGCTGGAATAAAGACCTCTTCAAGCCCCAAATGATAGCCCACACAAAATCACATGAATTTATCCCAGACACAAACCTTTCCTTGAAAGAACACAGTGCCAGAAAAACCAAGACAGCGTGTTCCTCGGTGCCCCTCCTGAAAGAAGTGAATTCCTCCTACCAAGAACGCATTCAGTAAAACAGTCTAAGCCTTAGTTATTTCTCGCATAGATGGAGGCAACACCCTGCTCAACATTCTCCCCTACCCACATCCCATTGCCTCAGCTAGAGCACCATAAAAACAGCAGCATCCTCATCAAAGGTCTGAGCATTGATGGAACCACATAGGCTCCATCTCTAAGCCCGCAACATCATCCCCACCAGCCGCATTGAATAAAAGACCACCTGAATGACTCCTATGCATACATATATATAATAACCACATCAGGTAGTCCGTGCCAAACCAGGAGCCAGAACATCACCAGGGTGGAACAAAGAATTGCAAATTAAGTCCTAAAGGTGTGCCTTCAACATTTACATACACACAACTGTGACCAACATTCTTGTGCCCCCACCCTCCTGCTATTATCGAAGGAACGGAAGAGACACTTCCCAAACAGCACCTCCATCGTACATGATAGGGACCTAACACACCTCGAATAAAACTGAATCTTGTAAACACTAATAAATCCTACCCTATGGTTCTTGCCCTCCGCACAGCACTCTATTGCCTCAAGCTTGAGTCATGATACAAATTATACCACACGCGTACAAAACCGAGACTATATTTGCTGTATGTTGCATGCTGTGTGACTGCATTTAAAAACAATACTGATGCTACTTTGGGCTGATTACATTAACAATCATTCAATGCACTTATTAACCTATTATACAATACGCAGCAAGGACTGCCAGAGATTAAGTTTTAACAATGTATGATTCAGTTCCGATCAGTCTCCGTTGAGCACTTGCTTGGCTCTGCTCAGATCAACACCTCATTATATTAGAACTCAATGTGTCCAACCAAAGTATAAGGGTTCCTACTATCCAAATCTCGTTTCCGTGTACTTTTTTGGATGTTGGCCCGGCGCTCAATCAGCAAAGGTAGAAATTATGAACTACCACTGTATTGTATTCCATTGCAAAAGACGCAGAGTTTGGCTCCTGGTTGAACCCAGAATCAGTTTCAAATCCTTCTGTTGCACTGCCCAAGCTATTATCAAGTGCTGGTTCACATTAAATGTCCAAACAAATATTCTGAGCATGTCTGTTTATGATAATCAGTCATATATCAAACAGATGAAATCAAAATGAAATCCCATAGTTTCCGGTAAAGGGAGAATAGCCATCAAACACCATGCTACCCTATGGGAACTGGTTCGGGAAGAGCACCATAAGGCCATCAGGTCTTCCTGGGCTCCTGTTGTGTCAATTTGAGTCATTTACCAATGATCTCCTGGGACTGCTAATTTTTTAACCCAAAACTGGACACCAAGGAGCCGAGTACGATGTTGATCGGAAAGCCTCGACTGCTAGTTGGAAGCTTTCCAACCGCAGTTGGAGGCTTACCGACCGACACAGTCGGTTTGCGGTATGACCACCGAATTACGATGTCGGCGGTCGGAGCGTGAACCGGCTGGTCATTCCGACATGGTTTCGACCGGCTCTCACAGTCTTCTGGCCAGTCAGAACCCCACCCTATAATCCTTTATAGACAGCGTTTCTGCCCTTGGGATTACAATGTTCGTTTCCCACAGCCTTTCTGTGCCAGCCTTTCTGACAGGGAAAGGTTGTTGGAAAGCAACTTTGGGGGCACCTAGCAGGGCCCCCTTGTCTCCGCAGCCTGCGGTTGATGGCTGAGGGGGTACCTAGGGTGCCCCCCTCCAAATCCATGCACTGTGTGGCAGGCACATGGGGTGCCTGCCACAGGGTGTAGGGTTACACACCCCCCCCCCCCATTTCTTTAAGGGAGCCTATATTACGGCCGGTTTATGCCATACAGGCTCCCTTTGAGAAATGTGAGCATCCAACCAAACAGTGTTCCGCCGCATCGTAATCAGGCTGTCTGAACCGCCAACCGGAGTTGGGTAGTCCCGGGACCGAGATGCTGTTGGTCAGAGGCAACTGCAACCGACATCGTAATGAGCCCGCACGTATGATCTGTAGCAGAGGTAACAAAGCAGAGGCATAATCAGGGAGATGGTGTGTTCTAGAAACTCAGGACTTAAGAGAGACAAAAATGACACTCACTACCAGTTCCTATCCAGCTAGAACTTTACTTTAAAAGGTGAAGTATTTATTCTACATACGATAATATAAATAAAAATGGAGCGAGCACAAGCAGCGTAATACATGGTTTACACAATAAGCCAGTCCATGTCTACTGACTTTAGTAAATTCTTTAAACAACTAGAAAAACCTGTGTTTACAGCTTTGATGGCAGGTTTTGGTTCAGTGTATCGCGGCTGCTCTCGAAAGGTCTCTGAGGAGTGCTTCAACAAATGACCATTCAGATCTACTTCAAGGTTGCTTCTCATGAATGAAATAAGGATTATTTTTACTTATATTGATGGTCTGAAGTATGCGGATTAGTGTATCTCAGAATATTGTATAAAAAAATGATGTCTGATATAATTATCATGCCCTAAATATAGTTTTGTAAAATGTGGCACCATTTACTGGAGATTTCCTAGCATTAACTCCAATGGGGAAATATTTTCGCAGACAATATTTAGGACACAATATTTAAATGGCATGATACTCTGACAACCATATTCTGGTAGCGCATCCCTTGGACCCTCCTGGGAGGCTTTACATGCACATAACAACTGGTTTCAAGATGAGCGGGCGATCTTGGTCAGATGCAGGAAGGCCTTCTGCTGGTGCCACACAGGGGGAGACAAATCACACATACAACATTCTCTCCTGCTTGACCTAGGGCCTCACATCACTCTCCTGCTTCTTCAAGGTCTTCCTTGGGCCTAGCAGTCCAACATTTCCAAAACTGCAAATTTTTCAAGCTGCACCCCTTTACCAAGCTTTGTACCCTCAACGGTTGATACTTCTGAAACCGCTCACCTTGGTTTGTTAATCGAAGCTGCCACACTTCAGACGACAATAAGTTTGAACCACACAGTCACACCTCTCATCATTTCAGATGTTGCACATTTATGGAGAACTGAACTGGGCAACCTCAGAATGTGGTTAACCTTTTCCATGTCTGGGCTACACACAGAAGCATGGGACTCACGGCCAGGCACTCAGGCTCTCTTAAAGAAGAGTTTCAATCCAAATATATCCACAACTGCTGAGTGAATGTGAAAGTGGTTTGCAGGGATCCACTCTTCTTGGCCTACTTTGGCCAACCCAACAGGGCACCTCTGGGCCAGGAAGAGGGACCAATCAAGCTCAAGTTCCTGTTGTGTGCTACCAGCGGCACATGGCAGGGACAGTCCAGAGGGGACTCATCACAGAAAGAACCACTAGTGTTGATCTGCTGTTGAATGGTAGTTCTTCACCACACCTGCACAGATGTGATCTGCTCTTCTAAATCCCACCCTCCTACATGGCACACTTCCAACACCCATCTTCACTGAAGGCAGATGACACACTTCCAACAGTGGTAGGACACAAGTACTCTGCACAGATTTGAGACACCAGGCAGAAGGACTAACTACTAAACCAGGCAGTTTCTGCTCTGCGAAAGCAAGACCAGCAGGTAGTTTTGCTTCTAGAGTCAGCCTACAGTTGTTTTTGCAACCTAGGCTTGTCACCAATCCTGGACAAGAGGCCAGCATTTAAGAGTCCTAGCCCTGACACACAGTTGTCTTTTCAGTTACAATGCAATTTAATTCCTATCCCTGGTCGTGTCCATCCCAGGTACCACGAGCAGGAATTATGCCCACTATTCTTTTGCCCTGTGTCCAATCAGTTCCCTGCAATGCTTTTTGTGCATCCTCCAATCAGATCTTGCAGACATAGTTGTGAGATCCAGGGCCTTCTCTCTGGAGCCAGTTTTAGTCAGTTCCTGGCTTTTTGATTATTGCTGGCAGACTGTCCTAGTCACAGCCTTTCTTGTAAATATGCAGCCGGAAAAGTGGGAGTGCTTTGACATGGAACAGACATTATACTTCCAAGGGAAGGAAAATGCACTCCCAATTCCCATCCTCTGGAACCTGACTACAGTCGCAAACATAGGGGTCACTCCTACATGAGACAAAAGAAAATGTATTTCACCCGGTCCCTTCCAGCCGCCAAAGCCCAGCTCCAGTAATAAATCCCTGGGGAAAGTTCAGGAAACTTCCAGGCCTGCCTGCTAGGTTAACAAATAGATCTGGGCAACCTATCTAGTTTCTCAATTTTTGTAGTCATCCACTCTGAGCAATTCCAAAACTGAGTTCTGTTGCCAGATGGTAAACTCATTGGTCACCCAACTGAGCACAATGATCATGCTCTCTCCACCCATAGCCCAAAGGGTCTAGCGAAGGACTGAGTTTAGGGAAACTAGCTGATGGAGAGACTTTCAGGCATTTCTACCCTAAAGACGACAGGCAAAATGGGCCTCTTTCTTCGACAGGAATTAGCTTCCACCATTGCCGGTCTCTCTCAGACCTTTGAAAGGATAGGAGTCCCTCTCCAAAGGAAGGATGCACTTTGGGTGCCACTTCTGGTTTCAGAGTAACACTTTAGGGTCTCAGTCGTTATACACAAGAGGCCCTAGTGAATACCTGTGATTGTTATGTTCTTTAAGAGCAAAATGATAATCATTTATAGACATATGGCCAGATCTAGAGCCTGACGGATGGCTTAATCTGTCACAATGGTGACGGATATCCCTTACGCCAAAATATAAATCCAAATATATCCCATGGGATTTATATTTCAGCATGGGGATATCCGTCACCAAGATCTAAATCAGGCCCATAATGTGCCTTTAGAAGCACACTATCATAGGACGGAGTTTAGGTTCCCCTCACTCCTAAACCTTATATTTTCATCCGACAGCTATGCTTTGCAACTTCATACACCATGCAGTGCCCCAAAAGGCTGAAAAAAAGTAAATTGGATGGGCAAATAATCAAATTGTCTCTATAATACCTTGGGTTGTAAGGGAAGTGAATTCTCCAGGTGTACAGAAAGTAATTATTTTTGTGGATTTAGGTGTGTATGTACTAGAATTATTGTGAACAACATGAAAGAAGTAACATTGCAAAAACCATAGGTGTAATCCTAAAATGTAAAGAACAACGATTTTTCTGGATGACCTAAAAGCTGAAACTGTACAAAAACATAAGGGTAAGCCTAAAATGCAAAGTACTTAGATTTTTGTGAAGGACATAAAAGTAGTATTTTTATGAATATCATAGGCGTAATCTTACAACTCATAAAGTTAGAAATTCTTTGTTAATCAGCTCCATTATCTTTGAAGTAGATGGAGTAATGCAGATTGACCTTTGCAAAAGAACATTTGCTGAAACTGTTGATGAAATATCGGTGACAAAAATATTGGTGACAAAACTATAGTAGGCACAAATATTGATTTTATATACTTTATATGTGAAATCAAAACTAGTGGCAACAAAAATAAACAAGACCAAAAGTAGATTGAATTTTAATTATTATAAACTGTATAGCTTTAAAACACATGAACTTTAAAAATATGATATTTAAAATATACTTATAATTTAAAAAAGATATATTTAAAATAATACATTACATACATAATATAAACTTAAAAAATTGCAAATTAATAAAAAATATTATTTAAACATACAAAATAAAAGTATGAATACAAATTAATTAAATAACAAACACTAAGGGGCTTATTACGATGTGAGTCGGAGTTGCCTCCCAATGACACGTTCTCTGGACCTCCGGTCGGCGGATTTCAACCGCCTGATTGCAATGCGACCGATACTCACTTTTCTCTATGGGAGCTTGTGTTATGGCTGTAAACGGGCCATAATACAAACTCTGATAGAGAAATGGGGGGGGGGGGGAGGTTGAAACCCTGCACCCTGGGGCTGGCACCCCATGGTGCCTGCCAAACAGTGCTGGGTTTTACAGGGGGGTACCCCAGGTAACCTCTCAACCACCAACTGTAGGCCGCGTAGGCAAGGGGGCCCTGTCGCTTCTCGACAGCCTTTCCGTTTTGGAAAGGCCAGCAGGGAAAGGCTGTGGGAAACCGACATCGTAATCCCGATGGCGGAAACACTGTCCATAGGGGATTACGGTGCAGTTTCGACCAGCATGAAGACTCAGAGAGCCGGTCGGAACCCCGTTGTAATGGCCAGCCGATTTAGGTTCCGAACGCTGACATCGTATTTGGGCGGTTGGACTGCAAACCGACCATGTCGGTCGGAAAGCTTCCGACTAGCGGTTAGAGGCTTTCCAAACGACATCGTAATCAGCCCCTAGATATGAAAATGTTAAGAAATGTATGCAACCGCAGAATGAAAATATAATAAAAAATACAAAAATAATTTACATTTAACTAACTTTTACTATTAAAATAAAAAAAGGATTAAAATAGGTTTGAGGAAAACTAGATAAAAATTTGAATTGAAGTGGTAAAATTTGCTACTCCTACTACAACCTGAGCAACACTTGGGAAAAGTGTTGAGCTTTGGAGGGTTTAGATTTTTCAATCACACTCCAACATAAGCAACAGCAGGGAAAGTGTTGGACTCTGGAGGGTTCAGATTTACTCTTCCCAGTCCAACCTGAGTCTCAGCCGGGAAAGTGTTGAACTTTGAAGGGGCAATATTTGATAGTCCCACTCCAACGTAAGCAAGAGTGGGGGATGTTTTGGACTCTGGAATGGTCAGACGTACTATCCCCCACTCCAACCTTAGCAACATTAATCAAAGTATTGGAGTTTGGAGGGGTTTGATTACCTATACCCACTCCAACCTAAGCAGTAGTAGGGAAAGTGTTGAATTTTGGAAGGGTGGGAATTACTCTTCCTACTCCAGCATAGCAAACAGTAGGGAAAATATTAAACTTTAGAAAACAATCTGTATTTCCATAAACCAACTAAAACATGGATTTCTAACTTGACATCATTTATAAAAATTATTAAAAACTAACATCTGGAACTGAACATATAAAGTTAAACATAAAATAACATTAAAAAACTAAATGATCTAACACATTAAAAAAATAGATTTGAAATACTTCCACATATTAAGTTAATTCCAGAAAAAATAACAATACAGACTATTTAAAATATAATGCATTTATACAATTAATTGTCAAATAGAAATCTTAAACATAATATAATATATATGCAAATTAGTATAAACAATTACATAAATAACAGAATCATCCAATTAACCAGCAATAACATTTATTGAATATTCTCACGTACATAACTAAAACAAATTATTTACATAATTAGAATTTATACAAAAATTATAATAGATACAAAAATAAATATTTTAAATACTTCCTAGCCTGTCCCCCTACAAATCCAACAATCCAGCAAAAAAAAATGACATACAAATAAAAACCATAAATGTTATTAACAAATCGAAAAAAAGTATAACACAAAAAACGAATGAAAGAAAAAAATAACAACAAATAGGATATTGCATACAATTAAATTTAAATAAATGATATAAAATACAACTTTAACGATATTCTTCTATACTCTTTCCTACTAAAAGTTTTGCAATCACAATATTTTTGGTACGATATTTGTGTTTAACTAAATAATTCTCAAAATATTCTGTTGGAATACCTCTGAAACAACAGAGATGTAGACAATTTATTTTAACATAGGAAACAATCAAGGGGGCCCTGGAACTGTATCCTTGTTTGCAAATATACATGGATAGATGGAACATATTTCACAGTGGACTTTTGCACATTTACAAGCATTGATATAAATAAATGAATAATTATGCATACTTCCGAGGTTAAACGTTTTGCAAAAATGGTAAGGTATTTCACAAAGATGGCATACTGCTTAATATGGACTTGAACAAAAAAGCGTGAAACAGAACAAAAGAAATGGTAAATTTTCTTTATTTTTGTTGTATTACAATTTCAGCGATTCTGCATAATGAGTGGTATTCGGAAATGTATCATTTTCATGTCAAAGTTGACTGGAATATGTTCGTTCTACTTAGTAAAGTCACTTTTGAAGTGTGTTCATTTATTTACATCCATTTTCGCTGTTTCCTGTGAATTTATATAATTTGGATGTTCACAAATTCAGATTATTTTAGCCATTTCATCGCATAAGCCTTTAGTGAACTCTCTCACCTTTTAGTTAATTTATGCATTTTATAATAAACATACAGGGCTGTGCACTGACAGTCTCAACTTGAAAATTCAGCAACAGTTATTTTTTTCTGTGGCCTTTGGCTCGAGGCCTTGAAACAATCTGTCAGCAATTATGGGGCATGTAAAACCGCTCTTCTTCACAACTTTATCTGCTGCCCCCGAGCTACAGAAGGGAACCTTTCTAACCTCACACACTGAACAGGGCCGCCCTTCACCCTCTCATGTTTAATATGACCTGTTCAAGTAACCCTTTACAACTCCAAATCTTTAAATTACTCGTCCTTATTTCACCCCTGACCTTTTACTATAGTGTTTCATTACAGATATTTGCATTTTACCAGCATTGTACCCTATTTTAAACTGCTTCACCCTACCCAAACATGAAAGAACTAAAAACACACCTCAAAGCTATATTAAAATAACAATCACTTATGCTCTCAAACAAGTCTGTTGGAATTGTCACGTGATGCATGATGGTATTGTTACAACTATAGTTTATTTAATGCTTCCAGCATCTATGACAGATTTACCCATTCAATCACAATACCTAGTTTTCTCTTTATTATGGCCACCCAGGGCTTGATTCACAAAGATTTTGCTGTGACTAACTCTTGGAGTTATCCCGGCTTACTCCTGGAATTCAGGTGTAAGTCAGACGTAAGCCGGGAGTTTGTAGAGCTTTTCGCACTCTGTGGAGCTCACGGAGTTCCGAAAAACTCTGCTCCGCATAAGTTGGCGAGCGCAAGTGAGGAAAATCCAATGCTAGACCACTTCCCTGCGAGATTTCTCAATGCAGGCGGTCGCTGATGGTTACAACTGCTCGCGTTGAGAAACCTTCCATTCGCGTTGATGAAGCAGTTGCTCGAGTTAGCTGCCGCTCGGGTAGAACTCCTACTCGAGCAGCAGAAAGAAGCAGCACCCTCTTGCACTGTGCAAGAAGCCGTTTGCACTGATTTTACAGCACGGGACAAACACCCGGCACTAAAAATCAGTGTGGACTGCGCGAGGTAACCCCCTCTGCAGCTCGCATCACTCCATTTACCTTGGCAGTGTTTTTTGTCACTTTGCGGTGTTCCGCTTAGTGGAACTCCACAAACTCTGCCCAGGCTTAGTCAGAAATAGTCCAAGAGTAAGTTACACCTACTCACAGCAGTCTTTGTGAATCAGGCCATCTTGGGTCAACATAATGTCGTCCTCATTAGAAACCCTACAGTGATATTTAGACATGCTTTAAGACTAACAATATTGCCATAGGATCAGTGGCAATGGAAGTGGGGTTGGGGGTAGGGGCAGCGGCCTCCCCCCCTTACCTGCGTCCATCACGGGCAGCAAATGCAGGGATCAACAGGACCCGCTCTTTTCTGCGGCTATCACAGGGCAGCAAACGCAGGGACCGCCACGGGCAACAAAAGGTCTAGCTACGCCACTGCATAGGATAACATTGACTTCCACAGCTTTATATATTATTGGCTGGTCCAAGCAATTAAAATTAAATTGCCCATGTGTCACCATTTTTCATTTACAATTTTTTCAAACAATTTTTATTGCTAGACAATAAATGAGTAGTTATGGATTTCATTTGGAGGGTTCATCCCGTATTCTATCAAAGACATCCCTTTATAAAACCCTTCTACTTTTCTCATCCTCCCTCAACATAAGCCTTGATCTCGTCCCTTTCTACCAATAACGAGAGACAAGAATTCTTCAGGAGGTCCTTCAGTTGGCCTTACAGAGTGTTGTAGTGGTTTGGCCATAGAATGTGTTTTTGGCTATTGCCATTTTTGTCTGCCTGCGGCTCCTTTTCCTATACCTACATATGTGTGCACACAACAGCACACCAAATATGTTGTTAATATTAAATATAATTCATTATTTTGGACTTTGACTTATTTTTCCTTTTTCAATAATTAACCCCTTCAGTGCCCCGCCCTTTCCCCCTCCTGTGCCGGGCCTTTCATTAGCGGGCGGGGTCCATGACGAGATAGTCTCGTCATGGGCACAGCGCAACCGTGCTCCATGACGAGATATTCTGTAATATGGCGCGGGCGCAGAGCCAAAGGAATTCCCTCATTTGCATAGGGCATGCCCCTATGCAAATGAGGGAACACCCTCTGTTGATAGCACTGGCGCTTTAAGTGCGCCAGCGCTATCGCTATCGGTATTATAGAAGGGGACACACAAGCATCTGCGCCCCCGTCTATAATACCAAAGTGCTCCGGGGGCACGCAAAGCAGGCGCAAGCGCCTGTTGCACCACCCGGGGCACCTTATGTAATACGGCCCGTGGTAATTACTAAGTGGAGTAAACTCAAACAAACTTATAATTGCGACCCGACACAAAAGGGCTGCAACATACTGGGCCACTTGCCATGAGGGCGTTCATGCACCACCAGTAATTTAATGCCAATTTACCAAACAGGAACACAAATGGCCTTTTGTTCAGCATATGGGGAAGGCTCGAGAGGCAAATACAATTTTTTCTTGCACTTAGCAAATCCTTGTGTCTTTCTTGAACACTTTTAGTTCAAGGTGAAAGGGAAAACAAGAACTATGAAATGTATTTCCGCAAAGATCAAATTATTACATTTTGAAACAGCACAGGCAAATGCTGAATAAGCAATTACATGTTAACATCTCCTGGAAAGGGAAGTCTGACAGTTTTGTACAAATGCAGCGGTGTTACACAATTTTTTTGCCGAATATTTCAGAAAGCTTTGTTGCATAATTCAAGAAGCCCTCGCAATGGTAAAACTCTTCAGGTTGGTTGGGAACCTGCGATTATGATGATGAAATCCATATTTCACACTAGACTGTGTATTTTTATGTTTTAACCGAATTTTCTTGACTTTTTCAGGTAGTACAAATCCACAGGTTATGAGAATATTTGCAATAGCAAAAGTGATGATAATTAATATGCTTCAAGCATGTCATCAGTGTGAAATAACATACATTAGTAGTTAAACATGCAATAACAAACCTGATATCATACGGAAAAACACCCACTCAACAATCCTTCGATGAGAGAGTGTCTATGTTTATGTCCTCAGAGTAGTACCACAGCCACTGCATATTACTGGTGTATCCATCACTGGGGATGGAATTATTGGTTATGTGAGGCACAGTATTAAGGGTGTGGGAGTGGACATTCTAGTAGTGCTTCCATGTACCGTATACCATGACTTCCGGTAGAGGGGGAGCTGTAGAGTTTGATGCACTCTGGACATAAACGTATGGGCTACAAATGTGTCCTTGTATATATCAAATGGGATCGACTTATCATACTAAGGCGGAATGGTATCTTCTCTGTTTGCACCAGTCATCGCTCGCATCAGGGCCTTCCAACTATCTGATATAGGTTTCTTACACCATTCTCTATATTCTTCTCGAAGCAAGGCCTTAAATTCTAGGTTAGCCCAATACTGACCTCCAGTCTCCAAAGTGCCATCTCTGGGGGATTGTGTGATTTCCACATCACAGTAACCGCCCTCCTTGCCAACATTGGGGCCAGGTCAATGCATTGTACATTAACCCTATGTTTTTGCAGTCTGGGGTAAATGCCTAATAGGCAGCCCTCCACCGAATGTAAGTCGGCTCGCCAAGTCACCTGCATTATTTCTCTCACTATTGCCATCCAGTAAACTTGTATTTTGGGGCAAGTCCACATCATGTGTAGAAAGTCATCTACTTCCACAGGGCAACGTGCACCTATGGAGGGGAACATCCGGTTGAGTGACCTCGGGGTAAGATATGTTCTATGCAGGATATTAAATTGTGTGTATTTAAATCGAGCATTGCGTGACACTTTATGGAGGTAAGCCAAGGATTTTTCCCACTCTATATTATGTTGGCATCGTCCCAGGTCCGTGTCCCACTTACCACTGAGGGGGTGTAGGTCCACCTCTGTGTACTCCAACAAGGCTTTGTATCGCCATGTTATCATGCAGCGACCTGATCCTATTGTGTAAAGTATTTGCACTAATGCATATGTGGGAAGTTCGATGGGTCTCCCTTGCCCGTGATCTTGCAGTACTTTTTGAATTATGCTATAGAGCAAGAATTGGTCCAGTAGGAGGTCCCATTGCTCCACTAATGTGGGAAAGGGTATCGGGGCATTTTCAGAGTAAAGATCCTCCAGTGTTTCTATACCCAGGATTGTATTGCGTGGCAAATCAGGGTGACAGTGCCCATCCCCAGTCCCTTGAGTGGAATTTCTGGAGCAAAGGGGACAACGCCTTGTGAACATGCTATAGTGCACTTCCAACAGCATATTGCAGTGACAGGAAGCAGCGGAAGTGCTGGACGACAAGACTGGCCCGGTAAGTTCAAGGACTGTAAGCCTTGTTCGTCTAACTGTAGTTGGGAAAGGCCCATATTACGATGATGTTTCCCTCCCAGCCAACCTGCCACCAGTTCTGATTGAGCAGCAAGATAATAGTTCTGGAAAGCCAGTGCTCCTAGTCCCCCCTTGTCAGTGGGAGGGCTTAATTTGCTAAGTGCTACTCTGTGTCTGCCTGAAGCCCAAATCAATTGCCCTAACAACATATCAAGCTCTTTATATACTTGAGTACAGTACGAAGGGGAGCTGGGCAACGTAGTATAGGAGGCACCGGAGCGTTACCATTTTGGAAAGTGCTATGCAACCGACCACCAACAGGGGCAATTCAATCCAAAAGGCTATCTGAGAGCTCAGTGACCTTTTGGCTCAGTGGAAATTACCTTTATAGTGTCTTGTTGTTCATGAAATATTTTGACACACAAATATTTGATTGTGTGGGGCTCCCATCTAAGTGTCTGGCCACCTAGGGCTAGCAGCCGTTGGGGTTCAGTGGGTCATAAGGAGAATACACATGATTTAGCATAATTAACTGTGAGACCTGAGACCTCATGAAAACAAAGCAATAATTTGCTGATATACTTCTGGCTGGCAAGACTTTCACGGATATAGAGCACCATGTAATCAGCATAAAGACAGTCAATATGTGACTCTCTTCTGGCACATATCCCCAACTCATCACCCAGGGATCTCAATTTTGCAGCCAATGGCTCAAGGGCCAAAGCTAAAATGATAGGTGACAATGGAAATATTGTATGCCTCTGAAATGAGTTTTTGCATATGTGCTTACCCCATAAGCACTGAGTAAAGCAGGTGTATCCTACTTATTAGGTTAGGTCCCAAGCCAAACCGGGTCAATACGGAATGTACATAGTCCCGTCATATCGTATTGAAAGCGTGCTCCAAGTCTATAGCAATACAGACTGCCAGGGGCCAGATCATGGGAGATTGTTCTATAATTTGGTATAGTCACCTCAAATTCAATGAAGTATTGTGATATAGAATGAACCCATTTGTGTCTGTATGGACCAGCTCAGGAAGAAGTGGTAGTAGCCTGTCTGTCAATAGCTTATGCAGAATCTTGTAGTCTGTATTAAAAATAGATAATGGTCTGTAAGAATTCAATACTGTGAGGTCTCTACCGGGTTTCAATATAGAGGCTACCAGTGCTTCCTGAGTGGTAGCCAGGAGGGAGCCGGCATTTTTGGCTGGATTAAATAATGTTAGGAACTTAGGGCCCATTAATGCTTCGTAAGTGAAATAAAAGTCTGTCTGCAGTCCTTCGAACCCCGGTGTCTTATCCTTAGTCAACTGCTATATGGTTTGTTTTAATTCTTGTCCTGCTAGTGGTTCTGATAAGTTAGGAGATATGTGAGGGAGGGGAGAGTCTGCAAAATATGTCTCTACTTGCAGCTGTTCAGCAGAAAGTAGGGGCGTTTAAACTCTCTTAATGTTCTTAAAAACTAAGTTGATGTCAATGTGCGTTTTTTGAACTCGTTGCCCTCTGTGGTTAACATTTTTCGTAATTGGAGGATCTGAAAGCAGTGGTCTGATGAGCCAGGCTAATATTCTCCTGCCTTCTGAATGTTGAATTCCACGTAGCCGAGGCACCAAATATGTTCTAGAAGGTCTGCATGATTTTTGTGCTTCTGAGTCCGATTGCCCTCTTTAGCAGAGTCAGTACTGTACCCCCTTTCCACTGTGCGTAACTGCTGCTCTACCATTTGTAGTTCCAAGTCAAGAATCTTCTGTACACCTATAGTGGAATGGACACAAGCTCCTCTTAAAACAACTTTAAAGGCCTCCCATTCATTGAAGTCTGAATGAGTGGAGATCTCATTGTTCTGAAAATAGTCCACTGTTTCTCTTTGCAGGTCACCATGGAAGACTGGTTCCCCCTGGCCATGAATGATGCAGTCTCCAGGTAGGAATTGGTGTAGGTATATTGCCCCAGTGAACTCACACCTCCAATGAGCAATGATCCTAGGCCGTTTCCCAGTCTGTTTACCCATGGAAACAGTTTTCTGTAGGTGAGAGGAGTAAAGAATGCGATCTGGGTGAATATGTAGCTTGTGCATGGGGAAATAGTACGACTACTCGAGAGCTCCAGGGTTCTGGGCGCACCAGGTGTCCATCAAGAGCCAATGAGTAAGCCAGTCTTTCAGGGCTTTCGCATTGCGAACAGTAGGAGCTCCTGGTAGGGCCGGGTGTGAATGGTATAAGTTTATATAAATGATGCAATTATAGCCGCCCCCACCGCAACATTCAAAGGGTATCTGCCCAGTCAGCTAGTACTCTCGACAGGCTGCATAAAAAGTGGGATTGGTGCGCTTTATCAAAGTATAGGCTACCCTGGACTAGTAGCTGGCCGTCTAAGTGACCCCAGAGGAAAACTTAGCTCCCCCCAGGATCAATCCATTTGTCAGTAATCGTAAAAGGACGCATCCATATTTCTATGCCACAGGCATAAGGAGATTAGGATGAGTGGTAAAATTGGCCTTTCCATTTATTTGGAACTCTAGTGCCCTCAGCCTCATTAACGTGGGTCTCTTGCAGTAACCTGCTTCCGCTTCAGCTGTGCATGTATTTTGTAGCATTTAATTGGATTACCCATCCCCCGACTATTAGAGGTGTTGAGAATATATCTGCCTACTGGCCCCATCAAACACCTTTGTGTTTCTCAGGGCAACAGGGATTGCCCTGCTTGAGGAAGGGAAAACTAGCGCTGGGTAAGTATAGTAAAAGCTCATGATTATTTCTGATTGTAATCAGACAAAGGACCCTCCCCCCCATAAACTCCAGGTCAAGCACAGAAACGCATGCTGGTCTAAACTATTTAACCCCAGAAAACAACCCATGCAAAACAATCAGACAACAGGCACTTGCGTTGGGGTATTATAACAAGCATGTCTTACAGATGTTGCAGTCAGGGTAAGCCAAGTCCGAGCTTTTACATTACGTAGCATCTCAACCAATAGGCATAGCCCATCGGGGGAGTGGACCCTGGCGGCAGGCTAGTCTCAGGACACAAACTTCACAGGCAAATAGGGGGGGGGGAGGTCAAGCCGCAGTCCTCTCCATTCAGGGCGGGTCTAATTAGAGGAGTTTGTCCGCAGTTTGTGGGGTGATGCTAGGCCGTCGATCCCAAACTACGCTAGCTTCAGTGCCTCTTGTGCTATCTTCTGATGTGACAGTGATTCTCCATCTCCCCCTACGGGCAGCCCCCATCTGGAGCACAGATCTGCTCCCTTCTGGTCTGGTCCGTGGAGGGTGCTGCAGTGAAGCACCTAACTCGTCCTCAAAGCTCTGGCCCTGTCGCCTTGGCTTACTCTGTGTCCAATCATCCTTAGGCATGGTCTGGCGGGCACTCCGGTCCTAATTTTTAGTTTGGCTGGGAACATCAATGCATATTTAATCCCCAAGTCACGTAGCCGTTGTTTGACCACGGTAAAGGTGGCTCTACATTTCTGCACCACTAGGGTGAAATGAGGAAATATCATCACCTTAGAATTATCAACTGCAATGGGGCCCTTGGTGTGGGAAGCTTGAAACAAGACATTGTGGTCGCAGTAGTTCATGATCCTAGCTAGGATGGGCCACCGCGGCGCTCCTAGAGACAGTCACTTTGTGGGTAATCTGTGGGCCCGCTCCACTACAAAGCATGAGGATATGCCCACTGGAGACAGGGTCACCTGCAACCAATGTTCGATGAATGTGCTGGGATCTATTCCTTTGGTGCGCTCATGGAGGCCAACTATATGCAGGTTGTTGCGTCTACGACAACCCTCAGCGCCTTTGGTCCGATTTTCCAGGATGTGAATTTGTTCCGTCAGCACTCGCACCTGCTCAGCCATATCCTTCACTTGTTGAGTCAGTGCAGTTATTGTTGTGTCATTTGTGAGGACTTAGTCTCTAAGCTTGTGCTGCTCATCGCAAAGCAGGGTGAAGCTTTGCTTCTAGAAGTGCTCGAGCACCCTCTTTAGCCTCCAGAATATGGTCTAATTTGCTTGTGTCAGGGTTCAAGTCAGTGGTTGCTTGGGGTCCTGTGGGTGGGATCACTGATGGAGCCGGGGTGTGTGTGTGTGTGTGTGTGTGTGTGTGTGTGTGTGTATATATATATATATATATTCCAAACATGGCGTTATGATGTGCTGTGAGGACGTATCTGAGCTTGCTGCTGCCTCCCTTGCAATAAAAGGTGAAATCGAACGTTGTGTGTGGTGTCTTCAACTGGGAGCAGTTTCGATTGGAATATTTTGTGGTCCGCTCTGACCACGAGGAACACCCCACTGTTGAGAAACAGGTCCGGGTGCTGATAGCACCAAAAAAACGGAACAACGTACCTGCTTGGAGCGGCGTCACTGAAGTAGCGAGCGAGGATCCTTCCCTGCAAGCGACCTAACGGGATTTTAATTGAGGAGGCAAAGGTTCAGCGACATCCACTATGGACAACAATTCGCCAAGAACTACATCATCCAGCATGCCTAGCAAGCATGCGCCCAATGGGGCGGGACTACAATTTCAAACTACCTTGATAAACCGGCAAGCTGCTCCTTTCCCCTTTACACGCCAGCCAATGAAAAAGGAAATACATCCGAAACGCGTATGGCAAACATGGCGTTATGATGTGCTGTGAGGACGTATCTGAGCTTGCTGCTGCCTCCCTTGCAATAAAAGGTGAAATCGAACGTTGTGTGTGGTGTCTTCAACTGGGAGCAGTTTCGATTGGAATATTTTGTGGTCCGCTCTGACCACGAGGAACACCCCACTGTTGAGAAACAGGTCCGGGTGCTGATAGCACCAAAAAAACGGAACAACGTACCTGCTTGGAGCGGCGTCACTGAAGTAGCGAGCGAGGATCCTTCCCTGCAAGCGACCTAACGGGATTTTAATTGAGGAGGCAAAGGTTCAGCGACATCCACTATGGACAACAATTCGCCAAGAACTACATCATCCAGCATGCCTAGCAAGCATGCGCCCAATGGGGCGGGACTACAATTTCAAACTACCTTGATAAACCGGCAAGCTGCTCCTTTCCCCTTTACACGCCAGCCAATGAAAAAGGAAATACATCCGAAACGCGTATGGCAAACATGGCGTTATGATGTGCTGTGAGGACGTATCTGAGCTTGCTGCTGCCTCCCTTGCAATAAAAGGTGAAATCGAACGTTGTGTGTGGTGTCTTCAACTGGGAGCAGTTTCGATTGGAATATTTTGTGGTCCGCTCTGACCACGAGGAACACCCCACTGTTGAGAAACAGGTCCGGGTGCTGATAGCACCAAAAAAACGGAACAACGTACCTGCTTGGAGCGGCGTCACTGAAGTAGCGAGCGAGGATCCTTCCCTGCAAGCGACCTAACGGGATTTTAATTGAGGAGGCAAAGGTTCAGCGACATCCACTATGGACAACAATTCGCCAAGAACTACATCATCCAGCATGCCTAGCAAGCATGCGCCCAATGGGGCGGGACTACAATTTCAAACTACCTTGATAAACCGGCAAGCTGCTCCTTTCCCCTTTACACGCCAGCCAATGAAAAAGGAAATACATCCGAAACGCGTATGGCAAACATGGCGTTATGATGTGCTGTGAGGACGTATCTGAGCTTGCTGCTGCCTCCCTTGCAATAAAAGGTGAAATCGAACGTTGTGTGTGGTGTCTTCAACTGGGAGCAGTTTCGATTGGAATATTTTGTGGTCCGCTCTGACCACGAGGAACACCCCACTGTTGAGAAACAGGTCCGGGTGCTGATAGCACCAAAAAAACGGAACAACGTACCTGCTTGGAGCGGCGTCACTGAAGTAGCGAGCGAGGATCCTTCCCTGCAAGCGACCTAACGGGATTTTAATTGAGGAGGCAAAGGTTCAGCGACATCCACTATGGACAACAATTCGCCAAGAACTACATCATCCAGCATGCCTAGCAAGCATGCGCCCAATGGGGCGGGACTACAATTTCAAACTACCTTGATAAACCGGCAAGCTGCTCCTTTCCCCTTTACACGCCAGCCAATGAAAAAGGAAATACATCCGAAACGCGTATGGCAAACATGGCGTTATGATGTGCTGTGAGGACGTATCTGAGCTTGCTGCTGCCTCCCTTGCAATAAAAGGTGAAATCGAACGTTGTGTGTGGTGTCTTCAACTGGGAGCAGTTTCGATTGGAATATTTTGTGGTCCGCTCTGACCACGAGGAACACCCCACTGTTGAGAAACAGGTCCGGGTGCTGATAGCACCAAAAAAACGGAACAACGTACCTGCTTGGAGCGGCGTCACTGAAGTAGCGAGCGAGGATCCTTCCCTGCAAGCGACCTAACGGGATTTTAATTGAGGAGGCAAAGGTTCAGCGACATCCACTATGGACAACAATTCGCCAAGAACTACATCATCCAGCATGCCTAGCAAGCATGCGCCCAATGGGGCGGGACTACAATTTCAAACTACCTTGATAAACCGGCAAGCTGCTCCTTTCCCCTTTACACGCCAGCCAATGAAAAAGGAAATACATCCGAAACGCGTATGGCAAACATGGCGTTATGATGTGCTGTGAGGACGTATCTGAGCTTGCTGCTGCCTCCCTTGCAATAAAAGGTGAAATCGAACGTTGTGTGTGGTGTCTTCAACTGGGAGCAGTTTCGATTGGAATATTTTGTGGTCCGCTCTGACCACGAGGAACACCCCACTGTTGAGAAACAGGTCCGGGTGCTGATAGCACCAAAAAAACGGAACAACGTACCTGCTTGGAGCGGCGTCACTGAAGTAGCGAGCGAGGATCCTTCCCTGCAAGCGACCTAACGGGATTTTAATTGAGGAGGCAAAGGTTCAGCGACATCCACTATGGACAACAATTCGCCAAGAACTACATCATCCAGCATGCCTAGCAAGCATGCGCCCAATGGGGCGGGACTACAATTTCAAACTACCTTGATAAACCGGCAAGCTGCTCCTTTCCCCTTTACACGCCAGCCAATGAAAAAGGAAATACATCCGAAACGCGTATGGCAAACATGGCGTTATGATGTGCTGTGAGGACGTATCTGAGCTTGCTGCTGCCTCCCTTGCAATAAAAGGTGAAATCGAACGTTGTGTGTGGTGTCTTCAACTGGGAGCAGTTTCGATTGGAATATTTTGTGGTCCGCTCTGACCACGAGGAACACCCCACTGTTGAGAAACAGGTCCGGGTGCTGATAGCACCAAAAAAACGGAACAACGTACCTGCTTGGAGCGGCGTCACTGAAGTAGCGAGCGAGGATCCTTCCCTGCAAGCGACCTAACGGGATTTTAATTGAGGAGGCAAAGGTTCAGCGACATCCACTATGGACAACAATTCGCCAAGAACTACATCATCCAGCATGCCTAGCAAGCATGCGCCCAATGGGGCGGGACTACAATTTCAAACTACCTTGATAAACCGGCAAGCTGCTCCTTTCCCCTTTACACGCCAGCCAATGAAAAAGGAAATACATCCGAAACGCGTATGGCAAACATGGCGTTATGATGTGCTGTGAGGACGTATCTGAGCTTGCTGCTGCCTCCCTTGCAATAAAAGGTGAAATCGAACGTTGTGTGTGGTGTCTTCAACTGGGAGCAGTTTCGATTGGAATATATATATATATATACATATATATATATATATATATATATATATATATATATATTACCTACTGGCGGTCGCCAGTAGGTAGTTATAGTTAGGACCACGTTTCCATAGGAAAACCTCAACATTCTATTTTGAATAACTTTGGCGCCGGTCGACGAATCCTCGCGAATTTCTCAAAATAGGTGGGGCGCTACGCTCCGCTCCTACCCTGAAAGTCTCGGGGGGATCCGTCAAGCGGGGGCTGAGATAAAAGGGGGGTCCCAAAACGCGTTTTTCCCATGCATTTTTCCATAGGACCTTTAGAACGAGCTACAGCCCGAACGGCTGAACAGAATTACTCAAAATTTGGCAGAGAGGTAGTCCCTAGGTCAAGGAAGTGCCTTTTGTAGGTTTGGTGTAAATCTGTTCAGTAGATTCTGAGAAAATAGCCTTTAAATCAATATATATATCTGAGCCCGCTTACGGTACGCTTACCGTACGCTTACGGTAAGCGTACGGTGGCGTGCGTGAGCGCGATTCTGATTGGCTCTTAGATCTTAGTAAACATTCGAATCGGCCGAAACCAGGAAGCGGCGGCCGCCATTTTGTGTATTTCACTCTGAAAAAAAAGAGTGAAAACAAGGAAAGGGGGCAATGAGGAGAGTTACAGACCCCCTAACATTTGTAAGGGGGTCAAAGAAGGACAGAAAAGTACAAAAAAAACATTTATTGATTTTAAAAAAAATCACGGGGTACGCGTACGGTAAGCTTACGGTAAGCGTACGGTAGAAAAAAAAAAAAAAAAAATGAAAATCAGATTTAAGTGTTTAGATATTAGGGGGCTCTAAAAAGAGCCGTTGTGTTTATGAAATGGTTTTTTAGTGGTACCTACAAGTAAGTACCGATGCAGAGTCTAAGGTTCAAGAGGAAGACTCTGTTCCCTTCATCATTGAAGTGCACACCATCTCCTCTATAAATGTCTTGCATGTCATAACGCAAGTTGTTGTGGTAAATGGCACCCATACCATAGTCACGGAGGAAAGCAGAAACAGATTTGTTGACGTGCTTTCTTGCTTTGTCATCGCACCGCGTGCCCACCGTGCGTGCACGGCACTAACTGCGTAAAGTGGGCGCGCGGTGCGCGAAGCGCACCGCGTGCTCACTGTGCGCGCACGGTACGCGAAGCGCACCGTGCGCGCACGGAACGAACTGCGTTAAGTGGGCACGCACGCCACGAATGGCGTAAAGTAACTTAGCATTTAAAAAACCGTACAAATTCACTGAAAAAACCATAGGTTTCACACACGTTATAGTTAGGAATTAGCATTTAAAAAACCTTGCAAATTCACTGAAAAAAACCATAGGTTTCACACATGTTATAGTTAGCGGAACTTTTACTGATAAAAAACCAATGAAATTCCCCCGTTATAGTTAGTGCAGGCAACTATAACTCACGCGACCGCAATCTTCTGCTGATGACATATGTGTCTTTATGAAAAAAAAATATTTGTAATATATGTATAGATAAAAATGTATGGAAGAAGACATGGGCAAATAAGTGTCTAAATACAGTATTAGCATCAGCAGAGGATTGCGGTCGCGTGAGTTATAGTTGCCTGCACTAACTATAACGGGGGAATTTCATTGGTTTTTTATTAGTAAAATTTCCGCTAACTATAACATGTGTGAAACCTATGGTTTTTTTCAGTGAATATATATATGTATGTATATATATATATATATATATATATTCACTTAAAAAACCATAGGTTTCACACATGTTATAGTTAGCTGGACATTTCACTCGTAAAAAACCATTGAAATTCCCCTGTTATAGTTAGTTCAGATAACTATAACTCGCGCACCCGCAATCCACTGCTGATGACGTCACATATTACATCACTCATGACATGATCAGTGATTTCACTCATGACATCACTGATGACATCATCCTTGTGATAGAGTGGCGGTCGCGCGAGTTATAGTTATCTGAACTAACTATAACGGGGGAATTTCAATGGTTTTTTACGAGTGAAATGTCCAGCTAACTATAACATGTGTGAAACCTATGTTTTTTTAAGTGAATTTGCAAGGTTTTTTAAATGCTAATTCCTAACTATAACGTGTGTGAAACCTATGGTTTTTAAAGTGAATTTGTAAGTTTTTTTAAATGCTAATTTATGTATGTATTATTATATTTTTTATATATTTATTTTACAATAAACTACCTATGTATATAGTTATAGATTGATTGTATCCTGTAATATGGAATGGATCAGCTCTTTTTTTTTGTATTTGGATAAAGTTGAACAGCATAGTTAATATCTTCTATAAACTTATAAACAGTTGAATTTTTTTAAATTTTTTTAAGTTTTATCACGGTGCGCACACCTTGCGAATAAAATGTTTTTTTCACCCTTCGGGGTCCTTCAGGGACCCCCTGACAAAGGCTAGGGGGTCAGGGACTCTCTACCCTGCCCCCTTTTCACATTCTCCACTTGTATTTGTAGCTGTCTTCTGCCTCTAAAAACTCAAAATGGCGGCTGGGGGGTGTGCGCACCCCGCGATTTTTTGAAAAATAAAAAACAAAAATCACCCTTCGGGGTCCTTCAGGGACCCCCTGACAAAGGCTAGGTGGTCAAGAACTCTCTATCCTGCCCCCTTTTCACGTTCTCCACCTTTTCTTTTTCACTGTCACACACAAAATGGCGGCCGACACTTCCTGATTTCGACCGATTCGAATGTTAACTGACATGTAACCACCAATCAGAATTACGCTCGCGCACGTTAAGGTGCGCGCACCGTGCGTGCACGGTGCGCGCACGGTGCGCGCCTATAGATATTTATGTACTTTTAACTGCAATTTTCTCAGGAACTACTGAACAGATTGACACCATATATGCAAAAGGCATATGTCTGACCTGAGGACTACCTCTTTGCCAAATTTCAAGTAATTCTGTTCAGCCGTTCAGGCTGTACCTTCGACTAAAGGTCCTATGGGAAAATGCATAGGGAAAACGCGTTTTGGAACCCCCCTTTTTTCTCAGCCCCCGCTTGACGAATCACCCCGAGACTGTCAGGGTAGGAGCTGAGCGGAGCGCCCCATTAGTTTTGAAAATTTTGCGAGGATTCGTCAACCGGCGCCAAAGTTATTCAAAATAGAATTTTCAGATTTCCTATGGGAACTCGGTCCTAACTATAACTATCTACTGGCAACCGCCAGTAGATAATATATATATATATATATATATATATATATATATATATATATATATATATATATATGCTTTTCCACGGCGGTTCTTTTTTCCGGTTTGTATGGCGCTGTAAAAAGGTGCGTTATCCTCGCGGTTCGAACCACAAATCGCTAAAACATGCCAACCATTTCCTCCTCGAAAGAAAATTAGGGCCGCACTCCAGTTCGTGAATGTTGAAGGATTTATTCACAATTCATTTTCAATGTCAGCAATAAAGAAACTACATGAGCTGGAAAAGGAACTTGAATCATTGAAATTAAACCCTGAAATGTCAAAATTCAAAGAGGATTTGGAACGCCAAATTGACAAACACGAGGACACTGTACGTCAACGCAAACATAATAAATTTGTGCGAGATACCATTGACTATGCTGAGGGAAGAATCTTTACCTTTGCACGGAAATTTGATCTTTTTCAACAACCAGGAATGGCCAGTAATTTAATGGCTACATCCAGCAGTTTTTCTTCCCTGGCATCTACTGACTTAAGTGGGGGCGAATCAGAAACCCCCATGGACAGTGCTAAACAAACTTTTTTAGGGGATATGCGCCGTGTTCTGCAGCAGCGTCAATGGGAGCAGAATCAAACGGCGCAAAGACAACCTCGTGGTCGAGGCAGAGGAAAATCAAGGTACCAAAGAAAAAGAAACGAAGGGGACGAAGGAGCAAGCAGCGAAACAGAACAAATTGGTACGAAGACCAGGAGTATGAGGCAGAGGAAGGACAAGTAACGGATGAACTCCAAGTGGTAAACATCTCAAAACATGAATTATCCCCGGCAGAAATCTCGCTATTAAAACGTGGCATTAATTATTGTCCAGTACAAAAAATGGATTTAGCCCAAATGAGGATAGATTTTCACCTCTACATACGAAAAATCAAATTGGCCAAATTCTTCTTGGAAAATCAAAACAGACAAAAACAATCCAAGTCTTTGGAGAAACCGACTTCGTCCTTATTGGTCAAAGAAACCAATGATTTCCTCACACTATTGAATTTGAATGCGGAAGAGGGGGAGGAAATATCGCTGGAAACAGCATGCCCACAATTGGGAGCGGGTTTGAGTGCAAAACGCCCGAAATCAAAATTCTACCCACAATTACCCCCAGGAAATAAAATAGATCTATTCCAGGAAGCAGTTATCCATGATCTTTACAAAATGAAAAAGCCCCAACATAAAGACAATCTCACAAAGAAGGAAAGAGAAGCCCTTGAGAGTCTAATGAAGGACCAAGAGATTGAAATCAAGATGGCCGACAAAGGGGGCAACATAGTGATATGGGATAGAACCCTTTATATCGCAGAAGCTATGAGGCAGTTACAAGACAACACACATTATGAAAAACTGCATACAAATCCCACTGCAACCTTCAAACTGGATATGGAGAAAAAACTCAGGACACGGAAATCACAAAATTTGATAGATGAGGAGGAAAGCAGGTACTTCCTTGTAGATTTCCCGAAGCTGGCAACAATGTATTTTCTCCCCAAAATACACAAAAACCAAGAAGACCCACCGGGGAGACCAATTTTATCGGCAAAAGGTTCCTTATTAGAACCAATATCAAACTACATTGATTTTTTTCTTATCCCATATGTAGCCAAACTACGCTCATACATAAAGGACACAACAGATCTATTAAGAATCCTAAGAACAATAACGTGGCAAAGCACATACCACCTAATAACAATGGATGTAATCGGTTTGTACACCAACATTGACAATACCTTGGGTCTGAATGCCATCAGTTTTTTCCTACAAGAAAGAAACATTCATTATAAAAATCATAATGAAATGTTATTGGATATGATTTCAACGTGTCTCACATGCAACATCTTTTTGTTTGGTGAGGATCTTTTCCGACAAAAGAACGGAGCGGCTATGGGTTTTTCGTTCAGCCCAAGCTATGCCTGCCTAACAATGGGCTGGTGGGAGGAGAAAGTTGCATGGAACATCCAAAATGAGAAATATACCAAACAGATTGTGAGCTGGACTCGTTTCATAGATGACCTTTTTATCATTTGGAACGGGGAGGTGGAGGAATTCCAGGATTACTTCCAAATATTAAACAACAGCATAAGTGAATTGAAATTCACTTACGTAATCAACAAGGAAAGAGTGATCTTCCTGGACACGGAAATTTATGTGAAAAACAATCAACTGGAAACAACACTTCACCGCAAGACAACAGCCACTAATGCAACTTTGGAAGCAACAAGCTTCCATCAACCCTCTCTGATATCAAGTATACCGTACGGTGAATTCTTACGGTTAAGAAGAATATGCAGTGAAGAAACAGAATGGATTAAACACAGTGCCGGGACAATTAAAAGATTCAAGGCCAGGAAATACAATGAAAAGATTGTTAATCGATGTTGGACCAGAGCCAATGAAAGTCTTAGAAATGAGTGCCTGAAACCTAAAGAAATAGAACAACAACCAGAAACGGAACCCATCAGATTAATCATGGACTTCTCTTTGGAATCAAAGGAAGTATCAAACATCATAAAAAAGAACTGGAAAATTTTACAGCTGGATGGCACAATTGGCGAAAGAATGGGATCAAAACCAACAATAACATATCGAAGAGCGACCAATTTGAAAGATCGGCTGGTACACAGTCATCTAAAAACAAAACAACCCAAGGAAACTTGGCTCAAAACCAAAGGATTCATCAAATGCCACAACTGTAAAGTGTGTCAAATTGCGCAACCAAACCATGGAAACTACAATGGCTAATGAGAAAGTCTGGCAAATAAGGGATTTGATATCTTGCAAAAGCCAATATACCATATACATTATCGAGTGCCCATGTAAATTAAAATATGTGGGAAGCACCATATGCGAACTGAAAAAAAGAATCTTAGAGCATGTTCGTGCAACTAAAAACAAAGATAAGAACAATGCAGTGGCAAAACATATGGACCTTTGCCACAATGGTAATTGGAAAGCTTTAAAATTCTATGGAATAGAAACCATCCCTATTCTGATACGCGGTGGCAATAGAGAGAAAATGCTACGCCAACGGGAATCCCGTCATATTTTGAACTTCAGAAGCTTGACACCACACGGTTTAAATCAGTCGGAAGAATTATATATACACATCTGATTCAAAGCAACTAAACAGTAACCTGCACAGGAATGTACCAACAACAAGATCAAATGGAAGGTTGAAATCCTATCTCAATATGGGGAGAGACACTCCACTGGAGGAGTTTTAAATGCTTTCAACCCGACATATTGGAACTTGATCCCAAACCCTTAGAAACAAAGTGACGGGTTTGTTTCATTCAATGAATGAGAATGTTGTTATTATGTTGATTATGCATCATTTTGTAGTACGGGAAAAACGCATGTGTATACAACTCACTATGATTGAAATCACGTTTTGAATTATGACTCGATGTACGGCCTGATCGGTTAATTTGATTTTGTTTGATGAATTATTCCCTTTAATCATTGCCTACCTATGACTGTCTCGTAACTACTTAAGAATACAGAAGGTTCAAATCTAACGGACTTCAACTCCCATCAGTCAGAGGAGTAAGTCTTGTCATGAACAGGAAATGAGGTACTACCATTTCCTTTTGTTAAGTTTTTTTCAGCAAAGTTTAAATATCAGTCACCAGGAGTTAAACAAATGACCGTGAGCAAGGTATCGTGAGCATACCGAAATGCGTTGGTTGGGACCTGTGTGTCTTTCTTTATTGCTGACATTGAAAATGAATTGTGAATAAATCCTTCAACATTCACGAACTGGAGTGCGACCCTAATTTTCTTTCGAGGAGGAAATGGTTGGTATATATATATATATATATATATATATATATATATATATATATATATATATATATATATATATATATAGTAGAAATATTTTTATTTGATTTAATAAAAACCATAAAAGCACATCAACATACACATGAATTTAAAAATTCCCAGCTCAATTCTAAAAGTTAGGGTAATAAAAATCCCAAGCATAGATGCAGCATATAACTCTGTCACGGTAAACACTATCTCCTTGAAAGACTGTTTAATTTTTGGGTCATGTCCAGAGTTCATATCACAGCTGTGCTGATGTAATAGTAACTTGTATGCGTTTTAGTGTTTGGTAAAGTGCCATGTGCAGGATTTCATCGATATGGTTGCTATATAATAGTTTCAGTATAAAAATAAATGCAGTTCCAACAGCAATTTAAAAGCTTAGCTATTGTATAAATAATATTAACAAGATTTAGGAATATTAGTACTTACAAATATAGTCCAACTAACAAGAAAGATAAACCTTATCCGTCAGCATAAAACAATACTCTTGGTAAGCTATATCCGTGGTCATGTGCATGTATGTTAATGTCACTGATATGCTTAGCAGGGTATGATTAACAAAGTTTCATCATAGTTTACTGCATAAACATTCCTAAATGGATGAGTATGATACTATCATGAATTAAGACATCATAAGAATCCCGGGTCTTGTAAATTAATATAACTATTCCGTAAACAGTATGTAAACATGACAAACACATACAGTTCTTTATAATTGGTTTAATTAATACTTGGAGATTTCAGCTTCTTAATTCTTAGTCCCCAGGCATGTATCAAATATCTGGACACCCCAAAAATTAGGCACTCTGTGTGATCTCTTTTAAGGATCTTAATGATCTTATTAAGTCAATTAGCAGCTAAAATCCGGCATATAGGAATTAGCCAGGATCTCCTAATCTGCATATACTTAGGACAGAAAAATAAAAAGTGTACCTCAGTTTCAGGTTCGGCATTACATACCGGATAGCTAGGCGAGTTGTTAGCACCCTTCCAGGTACTGCAAAAGCTGTTGACTGGTAGGATGCTGTACCTAAATTTTAGGTATAGAGATTTCGCTAGCGGAGGTTCTATATGGTTCAAAAATTCTTCCTGTTGCAGATTAGCTGTATAACTCAGGAACCTGCTTGTCAGCCCCCCACAAGCTCTTTTAGTTAACCACATATTGTTGATATAACTCCAGTATCACTTTTTAAGAAAGGGCAGAGACCTCTTTTGAATGCTATTGGGGTTGGACCAGAGATCACTCATTCCCAAATTGACCAGCCAGCCCTTGATAAATGTAAACCACTGGACGCGCCCTCTAATATCAAGTGATAATAAATCAAAAAGCAAGTTTTTCATGGGTAATGGTGAGTCATTTGACTAAATGTGGATCCAAAAAGTGAGGGGCCTGAGAGCAATCGCATGAGTGACGTTCTTTACTCCCAGATCCAGTCGCATCGGTAGTAGAAGGGGGTTCTGGGGGAGCTCCAGAACTGATCTTATAAATATCAACTCGCTTTCATTAAGTGTGCCCCAGTCCATTTCCATTTATCTACACTTCACGAGGGGGTTTTAAATCAAAGGGGATTCTGTGGAGCACAATATTCAATGAAAAATAATACTGTCGCAAGCAAAGTATATTAAGTTCATACAATATTAGTTGACTCATCATACAATACATACCATGTGATCATAATATAATACCATACAATAAACTACTATAATCATTTCTGAATATTTGTGCGCTAATTCCTGATTTGCTTTCAAGCATACACCCTGCTGCAAGGACTGAATGTTTTTATTTCTTGCCAACAGATGTGTCTGACATTTGTTTTTCACCTGACAACTAATGCTGTGTCTGCTTACAGTGGTGGCGTCTCCGCTAAGGCGGAGGAGCATCGTCCACTGCTATTTAAGCAGTGCACAAAAGAAAAAGAAAACGATATTAACAGGACGTTCTTATCATTTTCTCTTTCTATGCTGCACTCGAAGCCAGGTGGGGGCAGGGCTGGGCTCTGTGACGCCGTGATGCCAAGCAGAGTGAGGAGTGGGTTGCACAGCCCTTTAGAGAACATGCCCAGCCTCCCCAAGCACTGCCTGAGCATCCAAACAGGACGCTCAGACCAATCAGGACGCTGCTTCTGGGGTAATTCAGCTTTGATCATCTATAATGTATCTTTGACACTAGGGTCCACATTGTGGTTGACTGATCTCAATGCAGCTGGTAATGGGACTTACCAGACCCATTAGAATCATAGGTTTTGTGGGAACACAACAACTCTATGGTGCGCACTTGGAGATTTCCAGTCTCCAAACAGTGGGAGAATAAAGGGGAGAATTGGCATGGTAAATCTGATCCCTGCATGTTATTGAACCAAAATGTCTGAATTCCTGTTGAAGGTCTTCCACCCACCTTAGATTTACCGGTTTCCGGTAACTGTATTTCAGAGGGAGGAGGGAATAACCGTTGAGCTACCGGGCCACTCTTATTGAGTGCTGTTGAGTAGAACAGAACAAGCATTTGCAATGCAATAGGTCTTGCATTTGCGAGACTTTATGCTATTGGCATTGTAAATGACAATGCCTTTTTTTAATCTGTTTTGATAATTAACACACAAATAAAAGGCATTGACATTTACAATGCCAGTAGCTCAAACTCTTGTAACTGAGGGACCTATTTCATTTCAAAGAAGCGTCCGCCATTGACCCGGGCTGTGTGGAAAGTGAAAGCGCGAATTGGGCACTGAATGTTGCAGGAAAGCATGTCGTGTCTGCAGTAGCAGAAACTCAGTAAAGAAAATAGTGCTTACAGACTAAATAAGTTACCGCGTAACAGCAGAAGTAAAAGGGATAGTCCTCATGGGAGGTTACAAATGAAGACAAGGTAGTACTAAGGAGGGACTAACAAGCCTGTTAACGAATCAGAAGCCAGCATTGACAAAGGACAATGATTGAAGCCAATGAAAAATAAGGACGGAGAGTGGGCGGAGCTTCAAGTACATACTAGAATACAGCTTCCTTCGCAGAGCAGCGCATGCGCTGCCCAGGCTCGACCTAAGAATGTCGTGGTGAGACAGGGAAAGTTACATAAATTTACAGTTTACATCAACCATGAGAAAGGTGCACAAAAAACTGGCACTTCACTGAATGAAGTTTTTGAGGTGTGTCTCTATATGTTCGCCTTTCCTGAGTTTCTCTTTCGGTTGTTCTCTCGGTTTTGTGTTCATCTTTCTGAAATCCGCTTGGCATGCCCCTCACTTGGTGTGGGCTGCGTTGTGTTTGAGTTATTGCGATACAGGAACTCGGAATCTGGGCCCCCTGCCCGCTCCGGAGGGAAGCTCCGGCTCTCTCCATAAAATGGGCGTTTGTTTGGCGCCGTTTTCACTCCCCACACCAGCGCCCACTGAGAGAGAGTTCAGAACATAATCAAGGAGGGTGACAGAGACAGTGATGCAACCTCCATTAGGAGTCAGACAGATAAGGCATTGTCCTCTGCAGGGCTGTTGAAAGGGTCAGGCAGAGGGATGTTTGCTGAGGAGACCAATTAAGATATAAAGTGCTCGCTGAGTGTTTGCTTGGCCGGCTGCGTGTTTTCAAAACTGTTTACAGAAACGGGGCAGCTGGGAGGGCAGCAGCGGAGCAGGTGGAAGAAAGGTCACAATGTGAAGTCCATGTCTGTGCAAAGGTCTAACTAACATGGTGGAACAAGATGTTGGCGTGCCTGTCCTCGGTTGGTCCATGTACCAAGTAGCCTTGAATTACAAGGTTAGTTGTTAAGTCGGTTAGGCACACTTACTGTAAAGATGTGTTCGTTATTATCATCAGGAAAGCTTTGCAAATACTATTTTTGAACCATGAATAATGTATGCAGTTGTATATAAAATGCAAAAACCAGTAAACAGATGTTTTTAAAAAAAAAAAAACAGGGGGGGGGGGTTCTCAGACTAATGAACAGGTTTGCTCTTCTCATATGACAAAGGCAGTGTTCACGCAGTGCCAACTCAAGGAATTTTGTGGCCCTGGGCAAGGCATGTTTTGGGGCCCTTGTTCAGAACATCTTTGAAACTGTTATTCTTTTTGAGCTCATTGAAGCCCTCAGATTGCCAAACAATAATACATTATACATTGAACCCTCGAAAACAGCAGGATGCAAAACAGCCAACAGCTCAAGCTACCAAGGGCCGCATTACACAAAGTGCCCCAGGGGCGTAACAGGTGTTTGCACCCACTTTGCGCACCTCCGGGGCACTTTGGTATTACAGAAGGGGCCGCGGGTGCTTGTGTGGCTCTTTTTGTAGTACCGATAGCGCTGCATAAAGCGCCAGCGTTATCTTCAGAGGGCGTTCCCTCATTGCACGCCCCATGCAAATGAGGGAATCCCTTTGTCTCTGCGCCCGCGCTGTATTACAGAGCGGGCGCAGAGGCAAAGAAGCTCTCAGGAGGTGCACTGACAGTGCGCCACCTAAAAGGAGGCGCACAGTCGGTGCACCCCCTGAGAGCAGCCCACTGGAGGGCAGAAAGGGGGCCCGATGGGCCCCCCAGACATCCCCTTGCAGGCGAGTGTAGTCAGTGACTGCAAAGGGATCTCTAATCCCCTTGAAAGTGCAGGCGGGCTGCCGTCTGCACTGGCAAAACACTGGGCGGCTTTAAAGCAACCGCTCATTTTTTTAACAAGAATGCGCTGCCTTTCATCATAAGATGGTGCATTCTCCTTCATTGCACTGGGCGCACCGTTTTAAAGGTTTAAAGTTTCAGATTTAATACCCTGATATTTGTGACTATATGTACATCCCTCTTCACAACTGGTATCGCTGCCGGAGAGAAAGTCAAAGCAGAGAGTGCCCTCTGGCCCTCCTGAGTGAGAAAAATTAAAGTGGGCAAAAGACAGGATGAGGACAGAGAGGTAAATTGGTAAAGAAAAGAATATAGCAGGAAAGGTGAAGTACAGAAAGAAAGGAGGTAGAGACATAAATGTGGTAGAGAGATAAACGAGCTAAGGAGAGATGTTATGTAAAGAGAGATAGGGAGGTAGCCTGGAATAAAGATGCAAAGTTGGTTTAAAGAGGAAGAGATAGGTAGAGAAAGGGAGGTAGAGACATATGTAAGGTTTTATAGTGAGAAAGAGAGTTAGAGAACCAGAGAAAGGCAGAAAAAGGACATCGGGTGAGAGGGGTGAGATACACCGAAGTGAGAGGTCGCAAGAGCGTTAAGGTAGAACAAGAGGGTAAGAGGAAGGTAGAGCCAAAGAGAGAGGTTTTCGGTAGACAAAAATATACAGAGATGCAATGTAGAGAGAGGGGATTGAGGGGTAGAAAGAGATGACGTTTGGAGAGAGAAGAGCTTTAGAAGAGAGATAGCAGTGAGGTAGAGTAAGGAGGTGAGGTTGATACAGTAGTAGGGGGTAGAAGTGGTAGGGAGAGGGGGAAGAGGAAAAGAGTGATGAGATAGTGAGAGAGATATCAGCTAGGAAGAAATAAGCTAGATAGGCAAGGTAGAGATTGGTGAGGTGGAGGGGGTGAGAGAGGTAGAGAAAGGTAAGGTATGGAGACAAAGAGAGAAATAGAGAAGTGAGGTAAAAGAGGGACATGGGTGAGGAAGAGATAAAAGTACATGGAGGAGAGATACAAGAAGATGCAATGCAGAGAGAGAGGTGTGAGGTACAGATTGTTGAGGTAGGGATATAGATAGGAACAGAGAGTGGTTAGATCATGAGAGAGAGGCACAGAGGTAAATTGGAGAAGAGAAGTACATATGTAGTAAAGGCCGAGGAAGGGATAGGTAGATGGTAGAGAGAGACAGAGGTAGGCAGAGAGACGTTGAGTTAGTCACAGCAGAGAGTTATAGAGAGAGAGAGAGAGAGAGAGGGGTAATAAATAGTGTCTCACTGTCTCAATCACATCATGTGGGACCAAGCTTTAAAACATCTCTGTGTTCACGAGTTCCCGAGACTGTATTTAGTAAGTCTGCACTCCAGCTTAAGGTATGTTATCAGATAGCTTATATTAAAAAACAGAAACGTGCAATATGTTGCTTACATTCATCAAAACATAACAAGACCCTCATAGAAACGTAGGCACTGGTTAGACGGTGTGCAGTAAGGTGGGGTGTTTACCACGTTGGTCATCGCCATTGACCTAGGACAGGTATCTACTGGGTGTGGTAAATAGCTCCTATTCCCAGTTTCAGCTTGGAAATGAGGCATAAAATGCAGAAACAGTATTTAAAGCATCAAATTCAACTTGTTTTGCCTTTTTTCTGCGTCTTCTGCCCCAGTACAATTCTGCAAGTTTGGCCTGCTAGAATCAGGGGAAACTGGAGGGTGTGATAATGATCAAACAGCTAATCATTCTGATCTCTGTACAAATTTTTGCACACGGATCAGAATTTAGTCCTAAACTTGTAAAGAGGGCATGCTATTGGTACAAAACATAATTGATCTCCCTTTGATAAAGATGGTATTGGGACAAATGGCCCCTGCAAGTTGAAGTAAGGCCCTGGAATGGCAGAAACACAGCTTGCATCCAGCACTCCACTGCCTCAAGCCAGCTGCTTCCTAATCAGCTAAAGAGGGTCAAGTGCAAGTGACCTGCTTGCTGCATGATGCATTTCAGGGCATCTTCACAAGGGTACCTCTCAGGGATGGAAAAAAGGCAAGGCTATGTCTTGTTTAGTCATGAGAGGGACAAGAGCTGGGACGCCGGGTTGTGTGGGTTCTGCAGTGGCGGCCGACACTGGTAAGATTAGTGAGGCGGGGGCGGGTAAGTCAACATACGACGGGAGAAGTAAAATTAAATTAAAAATTAAATTAAAAAAATAAAACCACGTACCTTGCGCTTGCCGTATTGCTGAGTTGGCGATGTGGCAACCGCAAGGTAAGTGGTTTTATTTTTTCAAATGTCATTTTACTCCTCCCATTGTATGTCGACTTACCCGACCCCCATCCCGCCCCTCCCCGCTGCTCTTACCTGTGCCGGCCACTGCTGGGTTTCTGAGCGAGCACCATACCAGTTACCATATGCTTCTTACATGCCTTTCTTTGCACTATTACTGTCATCCCAAGCACATGCAAATAAAATGCTGAATTCCTTTGGAACACCAACACACAGACCATCCTACTTTCTTCATTCACTTCTTATCGCCCCTCGTATTAACAGAGCGCAAAGATAGCTTCATCCTTATCAAAACTTGCAAAATCACTATTTTATTTACACATGGTTACTCTCTCTACTTTGCTTGGTTATTGTCCTTCTCACTTAGGGTTCTACTGAAAAACTATCACTACTCACTTGACCATGTGTGGCTTGTATATCTCTCTAGTTTTCTTTTGAAAATAAAGTCGATTTGGACGAATTGATTAATATACTGTTTGTCTCCTTCAGTAATTTCATGCTGAGATTCACTCACGACAGGATATTTTTGTCCGAACGAATGAACAGTAAAAGATCTGCTTGAATTTATCCACCAAACTAATGGACAAAAAAGTCCCTGAACCTTACTCGATGGCAGTCACAAAGTTACTTGACATGCTGAGATGGGCTTTGTGATAAATGGATGTTGACTTGGTAATTCAAAGGGATAGATTCCCATCTGACTAGGGTAGCCTGGATGGGAAACAAACAATCTTTCCAAAGCCAAATGTTCTGCTCTGACTCACAGTTAAAGGAGAGTGGGACATTTGAGGGGCTGGATTCAGTGGCTTCCTTAATACAGTGGGATTTCTCAAACGTTACAAACTTGCACAAGGTGAACATGACTGTGAGGCACACATAGAACCATACAGAACCATCCTTTTGTGGGTGTGGAACATCTGGCCCGCTACCACTAGGAACTCTGGGTGAAGTCGGCTTCTGATGCATGAGATTAAATAAATTGGCTGGAATGAGCGAATTAATATTTACCAATGATCACTATTGAACAATATGTAAAATTTCAGGTGTCATTGTAAGAGAAGGTGTCTTCTCTGAGAAATAGAAAAGGCACTTAGGTACTGAAATACAATTTGCAAGAGCCGAGGCGGATGACTCTTCCAACAGTCTTTATTTAAATGTCATTTTAGCGGCCTGCGGTCAGGTTCTCTGATGGGCATGGAGAAATGCGCAAGTGCTGACCTATGCTTGTGCATCTATCAACAAGAACACAGAACCTCAGGTTCAGAAGAATGGGTGGAACCAACGCAGAATCTCTGGACTACACTGCTAGCCATCTAGTTAATATTGGGAACTCACACCAGCCCTAGCAATTTTGTAGGACCAGCCCCAGGAGGTGAGGGGGGGTTTAAGTGTGAAGCACTGTTGCTTTTGTTCCTGGGAGCCGATATTGCGGCACTGCTGCGAATCCGGATCCCAGTAACAAAAGTGGCCCTCACATCTGCAAAACCGGCTCCCACCCTTCCAGCCTCCCGGGGAAAGGCCCGATGCCCACCACGAACAGTCCGGCCCTATTTCTGCATCTCCATTGGCAGCATAAGACTGTGAATTAGCAAATCAAAAAAACATACAATGATTACTACGAAACCCTTTATGATGTTTCCTTGCAAATATGTGTCCTCCCAATTCTCGCCTGTGCATGCTACACATGTAAATGCTCACCTCTGTGACACATTTAACCAACAACCATACCACGCATTGCCTAAATCACACCCGTTTCCAGGATTCATGAGCAAAACAGTAAAAAAACAGAATTTGCGGGAGCCAGACTGGAAATACCAAGGCTTGACATGTTGGCCATATTATCTTGGTCAGTGCTTAATTTCTTAAATAAATGAATAATTAAATAAATAATTAAGTGGACTACAGGCACCGCCGCTGAAAGTCCGGAATACTAAATACCAATGCTGCTGCGCCTTGACTCTGCTCATGCCACTTTCTTCCACCACCCTACACTTCCTGTTTCTCTATCTCAATCTTGCAGGTTCTTGGTCGTCTATGTTTTTTCCACAGTCACTCTTTTCCTGTATTTTTCTTCCTCCCTCCTTCTCACTTTTTTTTGCCATTTTCTCTCTTGCTGTCAGTCAATGTCTTCTAAAAAATAAGTGCCAGACCCTAAAAATGAGTGCCTGTGTCCACCACCTGCAACAAATTAGGTCTCTTGAACTGTGTAGAGCAGCATGATGTTAGATTACTAGCTAAGGGGTAAGATCCTGCTCTATCCTTTTAAATATTTGTGATCTAATGTGTTTTTCGTTCCACACTATAATCGTAGACACACACCATCTACAAGAGTTCACAATAGAAGCAATTTTGCACACAAACGCAGAAGTGGCAGAGCAAGAACAAGTCCCTCTGAAACATTTTATGAATACATTTATTGCATGTACTGTAAGAGGTGTTGTCTGACAACCGGTCTAAGTTGATTTGTAACCAGGCAAATGAAAAAACAATGGACAAGCACTGATACCAATATCCTTGCTCAAAAATGCTTGTTGCTGATATTATCTGTGTTTAACTATTAGCTGTCCAGTACAACTGGGGCTGTACCAAAAATGTATGCAACACAATGCATCAAAGCAATTTGCTGCACTGCGTTGCGTGAACTAGAGAGAGCTGAACTGCAACATATTTACAAAGATATACGCTTTCTGCTCCTTTCCTAAGCTGGCCCATTTGTGGAAGCCTTGCTCCTATGAGCCAATATACATGGGTGGATCCATGCCCATGCTCCACCCATGTAATGCCTACCCAACACGCTGTAAAGCAAGACAGCTCAAGACGCTGTATTGCATTACTTTGTTTTTGCAGTGCTACGCAGGGCGCTGCAAATCGGCTCCTGCGTGGCTTTGAAGATCTCGACTACCAAAAAAGTGGTGCAACCACAAAGTAAAATGTTAGCCAATCTGGGATCTGGTTCCTCAGGTAGAGTTGTTATTTGTGAAGCACTGTAACACCCTGTGGGTAGAGAGATGTATAGGAATCCTGAATAAATAAACAAATACATAAATATATAAATAAATAAATAAATAAATAAGTATATAAAAGCCTGTTCAATTTCCAGCCGAGTAATTTTAGCACAACAAATTATAATGTCTTATGTAAGTGTTCGTTTTTAATTTCACATTGAATATTTATATTATTACAACAACACCTAAATAAAGTGATCCATTTTCCTGGGGAAATGAATTGGAAACATTATGTTATTGGCAGGGCATGCACTGGTAGATACAACTCAAGCACCAACCTGTATTTCCACCTACAGCCCATGAGCCCTGTATTCAACTGAGTTCTCTTGTTGAAGTTGTGCATACCCTGTAGTAAGTGGACATTTTGTCAGGTGGCGTAGGGAATTACTGGAATTCGATTTTTCAGATAAACCACAAACCAAGATGAACTACCACAGTTCCGGCTGAATTAACCCATCATCCCAGCCATTCCCTTTCCCCCACCAAGAGCCTAATAGCTGTGATTAATCCTTGTTTGCTGAGAGGTGCTGGCTAAAAGTGCACAGCATCCATGTCAGTACCAGACTAAGAATTAGCAAAGCCGCAGAAAAAAACATGGAGCAAGAGGCGCTAAAAATAAATTAGTATTAGAAAGAGAACAGAATGCTAATTTTTCTCCAAACACGAATGTATACCAAAGTAAGCAAGGTGCAAGGCATACTATAATGCTTTTTTCCAAATGCCAAGACGAGGTCAATTATGTCAACCTGCAATTTATTTATTTATTTATAAAGTTTTATATAGCGCGAACAAGATCCCGAGGGATATCAGAGCGCTTTACAATATGATGGGAGGAAGGACAAATCTGCAATAATCATATCAAGTAGGAGAGAGAGAAAAAAGACACAGGAATGGTCGCAGATTACAGTACAATTGCACCCAGGAGGGTAGTACAATAAACAGGTGTAAGCGGGCAACGAGGGGGGGCACAGTATGCAGTAAAGAAGAGCCGTATCAGATGGAAGTACAGTGGTAGTAGGAACAATGTCAACGGGCACGTGAGCCTATCTGTACCTATATATCGTCTATATAAATCTGTTAACTGTTGTATTCATCCATGATGCTTACCCATATGTAGCTTATTAAGTAGTTCGTGTGTCGATGTAGTGGATGTGATATAATATTCATGCAATGTGTGCATAGTGCCATGAAACCTACTAACTTAGTGGTATATTTACTAAACTGTGCACCAGTTTTGAGTCACTAAAGGGAAGCAACTTAGCGCAGAATGTATGAAATTTATTTTCCAGCGCTTACCACTTACTTTGCCTGAAGGGGGCGTTCCACGAGTGGTGCATGGCATTCCCATACAGCCACCCATGGATTCTAAGACAAAATCCTATCTACTAAAAAAGGAAAAGAAACAGACGGGTTTGCATAAAAAAGTAACGCCAAATTGCCATTGGCGCTATCGAGGAGAAATGCTTTTATTTCGCCAATCTTTTCTGACTTTGCATGTGTGGTGCACTGTACGGCACACTACAAACTAGAAGAAGTTTGCAAGTTAGTCTAAACAGAATATTTTGGCACCCTTTCAGTACAAAACCTATACTACATATGACACAGACACTTTTGCTCTAAGGTGGAAAGGTGTGTGCAGAGCACATGAGAGGCAGTTTCAGATGGCAATCAACTACTCAACGCAAACTGAGGCTGGGCGAGAAGTCTTCAGATCAATAATGGCTGAATTTGAAGAGGAGCTATGTTGATGCTTGTAAAGAAGGCACAGAATAGAACAGGGGTTAGCGGAGTCTCAACCCACAGGCCAAGAAGGGTGTACAGTTTATAGTGTCTTCAAAGTAAATGTGGCGTGTGGCTTTCAGAGGCTTATCTATGTCCATCGGAGCACCTTGATCTATTTGTTATATCTGATTAATGTGTATGCATTCATGCCCATTTATAGTACTAAAAATACCTGTGCTTCATTTACATTTTAGTGTGTGCCTGAGAATGACAGTCCAAAATCCAAGACCTGAAGACACAGAGAGAGAGACAGAGAGAGAGACAGAGAGTTGTGCGTGAAGAGTCTGAGTATTCCTACTGTCTCTTCTCTCACACTTATCCCCCTTTGTCTCCAGTATTTAATTCTGCTTCTATTATTAAACTCTGTACTAGCAGAATTACATATTTTGGAGCAGTGTGTGTTGTCACCAGACTCTGCCAGACAACACTAGAGAAACCAGAGTCCAACACATATTTGCCAAAAATACATCCACCCATCCATCACCCAACGCACACTTATCCCTCAAGCTCACCAATTTGCATGCCTTCTCCTCACCTTACACATCATTTCCCGGCTTACCTTGTGGGGGTTCCTTTTCAGGAGTCCCAAGGCTGACTGTAGTTACTAAGCTCATATCTTAACAACCAGAGATTTTTTCTTGCTGGTGTATTGTTGCTTTACCTCACTGCTGAACGAAAAGGTGAGCACCCAGTTTACCCCTTGAGCACTGACTCTCAAGGTAGCGAAGTCAAGCAGTCCATGGCTTACTTAGAGTGGTAGTAGGTAGGGTAGGTGGTAGATAGTGTATATTAGAAACTCAGAACTCAATGAGACATCTAATATCAGTCAAAAAATCAAGGTCCAGTCCGTGTTTTTACTCACAAAGAAGAAGTAATTTACGTCTGAAGCACAACTAAATACCGTAAAGAAAGATCAGAGAACACTGAAAATGTACAGTGATCAATGAAAAACTTTGAAAAGAGAGGGCAGCCGGTACTTAATTAGGCACCTACTCTGGGAAAAGTATCATATGTTTATGCAAAGCAATTTAGGACTCCAACCCCCCTGGCATAACCGTTGGGCATGCTTCTTGTATTTCTCTGGGCCCTGTTCACCTCTTCCCATGAGACCATGGCTAGGTAGAGCAAGTGTAGTCCCTAGGGTTTGTTCTCCTTTGGTTTTCACCCTTGCACAGTACCTATCTTTCTTTTCTCTCCTTCGGCTAGTGCTGAAGGGAAGCTGCGGCCTTGCTTCTCTTGTGCTGTGTTTTTCTCAGTGCTTAATTTGAGCCGGTGGTTTCCAGTGCTCGGCACCTGCACTTAATTGCCAACACCGGCGCTTGTGACAGTCTTCCACAAGGTGGTGCTGTCTGGTTAATTTAGAGATGAACACAATAACAGTCCATTATTAATTCAATATACAATCAAAATGAATATTACCTGCTGCCCAAGCCATTCTTATAGCTTTGGGGGCCTGGAATAGTCTGAATTGGCCCACTTGTAGAAGTGTGATGGTTAGTAGTTGTGTTGTTACTATGATTTGCAGCCTGGCAGTGGCAATGTGTGCTGCAAGCTGCAGTCGCCTAGATGAGAGCCCTGGCACTTATTTCTTTTTACAAATTAAGCACTATTTTTTTCACACAGCCCACTATGTCTTTGTCCTCTGCATCTGGTGCACACAAGCATGTCCTGGCTGGATGAATACGAGCAGTACCCGCAACAGTGATGAAGATGCTGCACTCTGCTTATGCTAATGGAGTATAGTAAATACAAACACACCATTCAAACAAAGCGAAGAGCCCGCCTTGGGTCATAGCCATAACCAGGAGGTGAGGGCTGAAGCTAACTTCGATTGTGGTTTACGATCCAGGCCAAGCGGCAAGCCTCTCAAGGTATTTTAGTTCTTCAGAAAACACTGGCAAATGTGCCAAGTGAAAGGATACATCAAAACATCCAACAGCTGAGCCAACAAGACATGACTTACAAAATCTTAAGACAAAGGCTGAAAGAGTCTGGTTCAAGAAAGCCAATAGCTGAAATGGGCGGAACCAGAGCCCTTGTATAATGTAAGTAATCAGTCTATTTGATAGCAGTCCAACACCATCCTTAAAAATAAGGTCTTTCCCCTTCCCTCTACCACCTTCTTGACCATAAAGCCTCACAACTGTCTTCCACTGAATGATCTTCTTAATCGGGGAGATCTCCAAATCACACCCTTTTTCCTGTGGTTCAACATTCATAACTATACATTGATAGACTACAATGATCCAAACATATCCATTGCCAGAGTACTACAACCCTCACCCACATCTTTCAATCTCTAGGAATTTTCCGAATATATCGACCAATAGAAACTGTTGAAAAGAGGGCTGGTAAACTACTTATATATTTATGCCTCATTCTATTAATTAGATCCGACCTTTAAAAATAAGCGCCATTGCTTCAGAAATTAGACAGTTCCACTTACTACATCTCTGTATTTGCCATGCAGTACATTTCAGCTCCAGACAGGTTTTAAATAAGGCTCCCTGTTTTCCGTTTTTACTGATTTTTTACAGATGAATACAGACAGAAAACCATTTATTTTATTTTCTGTATTTATTTTTAAATGTGGATAAAAACGGAAATTGGGTGCTTTTTGAGTGATTCTAAATGCACTTTGTCATGACTGCCAGGCCAATCACTGTGTGGATTGATAGGTAAATGTGCTAAAAGTGAAAGATATTTTAGTAAAGAAGCTTAAACAGCAGGAGATATGCACAAGGCTGATACTGAAATGTGTATATTTTCATATAAGTGCATTGATTTATCTTCTGCGGGTGTTCATATCACTAAAACCTGGCAGGCATTCAAGCATGACTGTATATTTATTGGGTAAATAAATGTGGATATATACCAGTTTCAGCTTTATTTTTTTCACAATACCCATAATTATTATGGATAAATACAGATAAAGTCGTCAAAAACTAAATATGGATAAATACAGACGGAAATGACAAAAAAATAAATACCATAAAATCGGGAGCCCTTGTATCGTGGGACTATCTGTGCTCCCCCCCTGGTGGATACGTCTGAGGTTGCCTTGTCCCCCTGATCCTTGAGGGTTCCCTGCTTATCTGGCACATCTGAGTATAGATTTGGTTCTCCCGTGGCCCCCCCCTACCTCTTAGTTCTCCTTCTTCTTGACCGCCATCGGGTGGTCGGGTGTGTAGTCCCCCTGCTGTGGTCCGACGCCCATTTCATGTCATCTCGCCTCGCCTTTTGTTTCTAGTTGTTATTTATGTTAAAAGGGTGTATCCTGATTTCCCTTATGTGCAGTCTGATCTTCTGTAATGTGCGGAGCCCCGGTGGGCCAGTCATTGTTTTTGCACTGTTTGATCTTTTTTGACTATTAGCGGCCGGCCCAGGCGGTTGTAGGCCCGTGCTTGTACCCTTTTCTCTGCACAATAAAACTTTAAAAAAAAAAAAAACGGGAGCCCTAGTTTTAAATGACAAAATGCCGTGCTTTGGTATATCCTCACTGAACATTAGTACCGAGGGAGATCTCTTCTTACAGAATCTGGTAGCGAGGGAGATCTCTTCTTACACAATCTGGTAGCGAGGGAGATCTCTTCTTACACAATCTGGTAGCGAGTGAGATCTCTTCTTACATAATCTGACAGTGACTCTTGAAAGGAGGGGCACCCAAAAACATGAACTGAGATCATTCTAGGAGCATCCAAACACTTTGGATTCCAGGATGCAACAATAACTTATCTTCTCCCCGATGTTTGGGAAGGTATTTTTTTTACAAACTTTGGCAAACCACTTTGCGACCCTATCACATTTCTACTTTGTTACTGAAAATAAGAATCATTTGCATAGGGAAGGCACGGTTAAAATAAATGTCCCAGGAATAAACAGATTCCAAAAGAGAAACAAACATTGGCAAAGCAAGTAGGTCTAGGCTGTGCAATGCTGCTTTTTTTTAAATCTAGGTATTTATTTTTGTAAGCATATGTAATAGGCATTAAAAGTGTAAATGTAATAAAATGCCTGTCATCTAGAAGTAGTGGGAAAATAATAAACGTCCTAAATCAAAAATAAAAAAATGAAATAAGAAATAAAAGCAGAGATGGGCCTTCCAGCTCTGGCACTAGATTGAACTACATTTTAGGCAGATCTGCATACGCAAAATGATATCACTCGCTTTGAAGAGAGCCAATGGCTGAACTGGGCTGACCCACTGCCCAAAGCTGTATTCTGTGGTGGGCGGAATCAACATGTGAATGACACCTGAATAGACCAATGGAGAAGGTGGTAGAGGAATATATTAAAGCTCCTGTATGTATGTATGCATGTGAGGCATTTTTATTATGAATGTGTTTGGAAAACATGAAGCTAACGTAAAAGCTAAAACTGCCTCCGTTTAGACCTAAGTTCATATTTTCCAATAGTACAGCAAGCGAGCCATTAAGGCCCTTCGAAGGATCAGTCGAGATCGCAAAGATTTTGGACTGCTCTACTCAAAACTTTGTTGGCAGAGAATTCCACAAATTAGGGGTTGTACATCAGAATTTACAATTGCTTCTCATTCAAAATCATTACCATAAGTGATCTCTGTTTTAGGTCGTTTGAATATCTTTGGTAGCATATTTTGGAAAGAATTTTGCCATGGAACCATGAAGGCATAAACCTAAGACATAGCAGTTTAAACACAATATGCTTTTTAATAAGAAGCCAGTGTGAAGATCCAAGACCCACTGCATTAGCTCTCTTGCATGATGTAGGTAGGGCGGGTGCAATAAGTCGATCATCAATTCTTTCTGATGGCCCTCAAGAGGCAAATTTATTTGAACATTCAGGATACTTCCAAAATGCATTCCTGAGATACATTTAAAAAGAATAGGTCTCAGGGGTTTTAGCAAAAGGAAATTTCTAAGTGGAGCCTTCAAGGGGCATCCGAGTGTACTCGTGAATCAGATACACGTTGCTTTTCTCTGGTAACGCCATTATAAACCGCTCTTCACTGTTGTGTCTATCACTTCTGAATTAGAGGTGACTTTGGGAGGATTACAAATTTAGTAGAATAAAGTAACGTTGTCCATCAGCTCCCAACCCAAAACAGCGCATTATAGAGAAGGATACTCAGCAGATGTTTTTTAGGATGGAAGAGCAGTGATTGAATGTTTAATGAGTCCCACATACATAAATATTCTCTAACAGAAGGAAGCCTCTTCTTTGTCAGGTAAAAACAGGAGACATAGTCCACGTTTATGAGTGGGCCGGATGGTGGTGAGGAAATTATCACATAAGGTAAATACCAACACCATGGGGGAGGTATTTACCAGGTGTTTACCACACCAACCACTGTACACCTCAATATTGACTATCCATTTCCCCCCAGAAAATTGCAGCAGATTTGACCTGCAGAGATTTACCTGTAGTAAACTACAGGGGATAAGATAGTTACCACATGACTAATAATTCCAATAGGAGTCATTGCGTATATTGAATTTAATACACCACTCGTGATTGGGGCTAACGTATACTTGCAGTACAACCTCATGCTCACAGAAGATAATACAAGACCCAGATGAGTCAGTTGTTCCTGCAGTACTCTGCTTGTTAGGTCAAGGGAGCCTAAGCATGAGCAGCAGAGTTCACTCAAGGGATTGATTTTCATATCAGCATCACACTTTTCACAGTGATGTGTGAGTGTAACAATGCATATTCACACTGTTCAATTCATTGAGGATGAAAGTCTAAAACAGAAAAAAATAAAGAAAAAAATCTCAGTACTGAATGGGATAATCTCCAGAAGCAGTAAATGAAAACCAATCATGTGCGCTACCTAAGAGTGCACCTTGGGATCAGAAAACAGGCAATAAATGCAACACCACCCCAAGGATTAGGGTTTGATATATTTATTTACTTGTGAAAATTAAATCATGGGTTGTGTTCTTACCTTATAACCGTCATACAGTAAATTCCATTTGTTGGAGTTTTATACAGTCATGGATTTGCCTACAAAACATTCAAAATGTATTGGTACTCTGATGCAGGTGGGTAACAACAGCAAAGCTGTTAGTTGGTGAGTTATTAGGGGGGTCATCACTCTTGAACCCACTGGACAGAAATGTAGCTATGTAGGCGCCAAAAATGTAATTTTACAAAATGCATCCCACCCCTACGTAGGACATTAAAATACCTTGAGACACACAAGCATTGCTCTATCTATCTATCTATCTATCTATCTATCTATCTATCTATCTATCTATCTATCTATCTATCTATCTATCTATCTATCTATCTATCTATCTATCTATCTATCTATCTATCTATCTATCTATCTATCTATCTATCTATCTATCGCTATATATAGATATATCTTCCTCCACATCAAGAGTACGGCCTGCACTCTGGAACGTGAGAAATCACTGCCTTTATTTCAAACAGAGCTCGACCCAGAGAACATGTTTCGGCAGCTCAATCAGCCTTTTTCAACTCAAGAGCACCATTTGTAAAATACTTTTATATCCATTTCACCTGAATGCATTATGACAAACATAGACAAAATAATATATCCTTTCCGCTTGCACCTATATATCATATAATAGGTATTTTGCAATATCACAATCAGTATTGTATGAATAATTTTATTAGGAAGTTTGCGGATGTACCAGGTATAAAGTACTAAAGTTCATTATCACATGGAAATGTGCCCAGGTGTTCTTTACATGTAATGAATCTAGTTTGACCAGTTCAGCTCTTCCACAATTCATGCAGTCAAAAGCATTTTAATCGTACCCATGAGTGTTTAAGTCTGTCATTCAATAATAAAATTATTCCACCACTTCGGATGTTTTTGCAATCAAAGTACTTTCTTCAAACTGCATAGCAACGCTTAAAAGTCAAACACTATGTTGGTAAATGCCACAGTCTCACATTCCCACCACTTGTCAAAGTTACCTCCATGGTGCTGAGCTCTGAGTAACCTCCATATCCTAGAATTAAAGGTCTTTGCACAGGAATAAAAATCCCTGCCAATGGTAGCACACAGCTCCCAACGTCTAACTCATTCCTCTATCCAAGTCTCTTCTTTCCTCCGTTGATCCAACATGGTGCTCATGGGCTCGCCAGCCGTAACTATACAGCAAGAGGGCGTGCTTCCTGACTGCTGGTGGTGCAGGCTGAAAAAGCATTACCATACAAAAGCAGTGAAATTCAGCAGTTATAGCTACCTGAGCTAACCATAACTTACTCCCCGCAATGCACTGCTTATGACCTCACATATTACGTTACTCATGACATGGTTAGTGACATCATTGATTGACATTGTCCTGTGAGGGTGTTTCGTAAATAGTTCTGAGACTTAAAGATATATACTAAGCTACAGCAGAATTTAAATTACTATTCTTTCCATACTAGTAATTAGTCATACTATTTCTAACATATCTCATCTGAGTGACTGCTTGACTGTCTGTATCAGTGTGTGAGTGGATGTCTGAGTGGCTGTTCAGGTGTGTGAGTGGCTGTATGGGTCAGTGAGTGGCTGTATTGGAGAGTGAGTGGGTGTGAGCGGATATATGGGTGAGTGAGTGGCTGTAGGGGTGAGTGAGTGGGTGTGTGAGTGGCTGTATGGGTGGATGAGTGGGTGTTAGTGGCTGTATCAATGTGTTTGTGTGTGTGTTAGTGGCTGTATGAGTGAATTAAAGGGTGCGTTTAGGTGTTTGGGTGCATGAGTGGGTTTGTGAGAGGCATGTAAAGGTGAGTGATAGGGTGTGTGAGTGGCTGTATGGGTGAGTAACTGGGTACATAAGTGTTGTATGGGTGAGTGAGTGAATGTGAGAGTGCCTGTATGGGTGAGTGTGTCATTGTGTCAATGACTGTATAGGTGAGTGAGCACTTGTGTTAGTATCTGTATGAGTAAGTGAGTGTCTGTGTGTGTGTGAATGTATAGGTGAGTGAGTGGCTGTATGAGTGACAGCATGGGTGAGTGAATATGGTGTGTGAGTAGCTGTACGGGTGACTGACTCAGTGTGTGATTAGCTGTATGGGTGTATGAGTGGGTGTGTAAGTGCCTGTATGTCTAAATGACTGGTTGTGTCATCAGCCCTCTACGGGGCGGAACTGTGGGGCTTTGAAAACTTGACAGAGTTAATTAGATCTGAGAACAAGTTCTTTAGAGACTTAGTCTCTCTTCCCCTGTCTACCCCACTAGCTCCACTCCGTAGCGACATTGGCAGATTTAACATCAGCGATGTGGCTAGGTTGCGACCTATTTTATTCTGGTCGAGGATTAGAAGGTCCCCCGAACTACACCACCATGCCTCAGCCCTAGATGAGTTATTAAACCTGGGCGCAGACCACAAGATCCCATGGGTAATAAACCTGAAAAAACAACTGCAGAAGATTGGTTTGGAAGAAGCCTGGGCGACTCAGGCCCCTCCCCCCAAACTAACGTTAAGAAAAATCTATTGGGATTGTGTTATGGCCGAAAACTTAAGAAGCCAGGATGGTGTCCTTACTGTGCGTTTTTTAGATGTGAAACCAGCTCCCAAACTGGAGCTTTTTCTGGATTTTATTGAATCACCGCATGACAGATCATTATACCTCAAGCTCCGGTATGGCACCTTTCCTCTCTACGATTTCCAATCTAGTTGGAACAAGGTAAATACGCATCCAACAGGTTGCCCTGGTTGTGCTTCGCCCACAGAGTCCATTGGCCACTTTATGTTTGCCTGTCAGGCGTACAGGCAACCCAGACTAAGGTGGCTTAAACCCGTCTGTAAAAATCTGGGCATAAGGTCTGCAAGGGCAGCATTGCGCATTTTGACATACGATACATCTGTCCCAAGTGTAATCTGTGGGACTGCCAAGTACCTGGGTTGGGCCTGGAGGTTAAGACGTAGGTTGCTTAGGGTGGAACATCCTTAAGTATACCATCTACCTACTGGAATTTCCAACATTTTCTGCTCACAATAGTAATGTTAGAGGTCATGTGAATATAATTTGAGTATATATGACTCTTTTTATTCTTTTTAACTTTATATGAATTGAAGTCGTTTGCTGTAGTATGGTATGTTTTAAACTGTTTTTATATATATTGTGATGAACTTTTATGACATTTCTTGTTAATGTAGAATAAAGTACTACAACAACAACGACTGGTTGTGTCAGTGGCTGTATTGGTGAGTGAGTGGGTGCATGAGTGGCTATGTGGGTGAGGTAGTGGATCTGTGAGTGGCTCTATGGATCAGATAGTGGGTGTGTGAGTACTTGCATGGGTCTGTGAAAGGGTATGTGAGTGGTTGTGTGGCTGTGTGTGTAGATGTGTGAGAGGTTGTATGGGTGTGTGAGTGGTTCTGTAGATGATATCATCAGTGATGTCATTTGAGATGTCATCAGTGATGTAATCAGTGATGCTACTGACCATGTCATGAGTGATGTAATATGTGAGGTCATAAGCAGTTTTTGTAAGAGTGAAATTTAAGCCTAATTATGATGTCCCTGTAACCTTTGTTTTTTTTCCATGAATTTCTTAGTTTTTTTAAATTCTATTTCCTAACTGTAATATCCCTGTAACCTTTGTTTTTTAAGTGGATTTCTGAGGTTTTTTAGTTATTTTTCCTAACTGTAACCTGTAACCTTTGAGAGTGAGTTTGTGACTGAGTGCCTGAGTGGGTGTATGAGTGAGTGTGTGAGTGTCTCATTGGGTGTGTGAGTGGGTGTTGTGAGTGTCTGTATGAGTCTGGGAGTGGCTGCATAAGTGTCTCACTGGGTCTGTGAGTGGGCGTGTGACTCTCAGTGAGTCTGTGAGTGGGTTTGTGGTCTAAGTGGGTCTGTGAGTGGGTGCATGAGTATCTCAGTGGGTCTGTGAGTGGGTGCATAAGTGGGTTTGTGAATGGGTGTGTCAGTGTCCGAATACATCTCTGATTGGGAGCATGACTGAGTGAGTCTGTGAGTGGGTGCATCACTGTCTCAGTGGATCTGTAAATGGGTGCATGATTGTCTAAGTGGGTCTTGAGTGGGTGTATGTGTATGAATGGTCTGTGAGTGACTGCGTAAGTCTCTGAGAGGGTCTTTGAGTGTGCTTGTGTGGCCAAATGGGGAGGGGGCCCTGTAGCCCCCTCCCCAGGCCAATTTCAGCCCCCAGGAACTCCATGCCCTGATGTCCGGCCTTTTAATTTTTGTACTTTTAATACGGAAGGGGGCCATGTGGCCCGGTACCCGGGCCAAATACGGCCTAGGGACACTATCCCCTGGGACCTGTCCATTAACAAAGGTGGATGTGTATTGCGCACACCCCCTCCCCAGGCTGATTTCAACACAGGGACCAAATCCTCCAGTGCCCGTCCTTTTATTAAATTGTTTTTAATGGGGAGGGGACCACCCGATCCCCCTTTCTGGTCCGATTTGGCCTCTGAGACCCAATTCCGCCGGGATCTGGCCTTTTATTAAGGGAGAAGGGCACGCAACCCCCTCTCTGGGCTGATATCAGCCCTGGCGACCCCATTTCCCGGGGATCAGCCATTAACAAATGGGGGACGGGGGCTGCACGGCCTGCCTCTGGCAATTTTGGCCCTGGGGACCCCATCCCCTGTGAGGTTCCGTGCGAGACAGAACGACACTTTTTGGGTATTGTCGAATATGGATGAGTTTGGTGTCTACGAACCGCAAATGACGAGTTTAGTGGGTGTACGCGTTTTCGCTACGCAACCACGTATGGTTCGTCTTATTTTTGGGTTTGTTCATCCGAACCCTCGGGTTCCATTTTAGATACGGCATCCATTTTGTTTCTTGCCCTCAAGTAGCCAGAGAACTGACCTTGTCCGCTCTGTGACCCTGGGATTCCCAAGCTTACACGAAGGACACGTGTTTCTTTGAGGGTGACTTTTATGATAGGGGAATGACACGGCGAAGGCAGATGGCCCCGCTCAAGGCTCATCTTACCGCGCTGGTCTATTGTTTCAGTCGTGCATGCATTGGGCACGAGGTCTTTGATCCTGCAATCAAGTCCCCGGTATCACCCTTTACACTGTTTTCTAAACTGTTATACATTCTTGTCTTTTCCTTTGCATCTGTTTCTGTCCCCTCCTCTAATTCGTTACGGTCAGAATGGAATGTGCTTAATGTGCTTTTACAGTTGGGAACCGGCAATGCTGCTGTAATTATGTTCCGGCCTCCTGAAACATGAACGCGACTCTTTTGAGGTTTATTGTGGGAACTGAGTTGTAACCTTTGTTTGTCATATTGTGCAATGACCAAAATGTGTATAAAAGGAGCGATCCACTTTTGCAATTCGAAGCAGTCTCCGAGAACCTACACGTTGTGTACTTCTTGTGATTTCTGTATCCCTGCAGTAATAAACGCTGATCTTTGACGTCGCTGGAAGTGTCCCGTGTCTCTGTGTTTTGTACGCCAGAACAGGTAACCCACGAAGGTTTCAGGTGTTGTCCCCTGGCACCGCTGGGTCTTAGAATAACCCAGTCCTTCAGTTGGCGCCCAACATGGGGCGACATCAGCGGTACCGGTCCAAAGCCCGACGATCGTGAGGAACTTCGTGTGAAATCTCCGAGGGAAGGTGCACCCCGCTTCATCGATCCAGTTGTCGAAATAAGTGGCCCGAAGGTTTTTCCCGCGAAGATTCCCGCCTCCTGACGGCTGCGACGGACTGATGCCCTGACTGTCGACCTGTTTTGGCGCCTGGCGTAGTCCTTTGTACGGCGAGACGATAGACGGGCCTTCCTGGTGACGCCATTGCTCTTTCAGTTAAGTATTTGTGGGTCGCTCCCAGAGTTCCTTTGTGGTTTGCATGGTTCCATTGCATTTGTGGTTCTTAGTTGTTGGTTCTTAGTTGTTGGGTTTTATTTGACGATTGCAATTGCCAAAAACCGAGGGTCTTGCATTTTTGTGCGAGGACATCATAATTCGATAGCCCTTGAAGTTTGTAAACTCGGTTAGTGTGCACGATGCCTGGCCGTAGTACTTTGTTTGGTTTCCTTAAATGTTGCAGAACGGATTCCCGGCTGGAGGATTCATGGCCGATACCTCCGGTTGGAACTCCAATTTATGAGCTCTATAGTCGCCATGGCGTAGGTCCTATCGTATATAATGAATATTGGGTTTGTTACACTAAAAAGGATGGCGTTCTTAGTTGGCCATCACACGGTAGTTTCGAAACTGCCGTCTTAGATAATCTTGAAGCTAGACTGTTTAAAAAGAAGGCTAGGCCAGCCATGTTTGATTCCCTCCGGTTATGGCGCAAAGAGGCCAAGCAGAAAGAAATCAAACAGACTAAGAAAAATAAGAGAGAAGGTGTTATTACGGTGATGCGAAATGCAGAACAGTATCAGCGAGACAAAGATGAGAAGGAGCAGGAAGTCAGTGCTAGACTTCAACATATGGCGGTGGACAAATGTTATCCGGTGTTACCGTCTAATTCTGATAAGACGGGAGAGGAAGTGATAGAAGATTCGCTATTGTCTTATCTATTTAAATCACCACCTCCCTATGCTCCAGATACCGTGGGTCCTATGATTCTTCCTATTCCTCAACCTGCTGTTCTGGCGGCTGCAGGTCAGCCCGTCGTTCCTCCTGCTCTCCCGAATCCTCTTGTGCCGCAAATTGTTCATCCTCCTTTACCGGCTTTTCCTCCTACTGCTCCTTTGCCAGTCCCTCCCCAGCCTGTTGTTCCCGCTACTCCTGCTGCCCCGTCCACTTCTACTGTCTCTACTCCTACTGTTGTTGCTCCTGTACCTCCTTCTTCTTCTCCTTCTGTTCGTAGCCGTCTCCTTAATGCTGTTGCTACTCTTTATTCTCCGCTTTTTGGGCCAATACTCGAATCGACTTTTTCTGATGTTGCTCAGAGGCGCAGTCAGATTCCTGATGGTAGGGAACGTGAGTCGTTGGTAAAACTGGCGCGTAGATGGATTCGCCATCCTGTAAAGTACACCTCGCGTATAGTGTTTGAGACATTTTCTCAGTTTAATGCGCCCATGCAAAGATTCGTGTTCGAGGAAATGTGTAAATCTTTGAGAGAAGAGTGGGATAATGATGCGGTTGATAATGTTCCGCCCGAGGTCTCTGAGCTCCAGAATCAATTTACGACTGGTGTGATTGTAGGTGATAATGTTCAATGTGCTCTAGAGCGTCTGTTATCTTTTCGATGTACAGTGCAACCTCGAGCATTATTTAAGGACGAGACTGCAGAGTGGATGTCGAAACCTGGTCAGTATCCTATGCGGGAAGTTCCCCCAGTATGGATGCCAGGTGATCCTAATGCTAATCCTGCTGTTCCAGGACGTTTTCAGAGAGTTTGGATACATCTCCCTTGGAAGCGATCGGAAGTTTTGCAGGTGAAGCAAACTTTGCCCGATCCCCGTAAAAATCCTGCAGGTTATTCTAAGGAGTTGTCCCAACTAGTGGATGCTACCGTTATGAACCTTGCCGATATTGACATGTTGTTTGGTAATGTAGTGCCTCAGCCGATTTGGGCGAAAATCCGTCATGAGAATCACGCGACTGAGTTAGGCGGTGACTGGGCTGCTCTTGTGGCGGCAGATGCCCAGCAAATTGGTGGGGCTAAACCCGAACAGCTTATCGCGAATTTGCCCCAGAGGATAATTCTCCTTATGAAAACACTTATGCCAGCAATACGCGTTAATTGGGACAAGTTGTCTGCGTGTAAACAAAAGAGGGATGAGAGTGTCTCCGATTTCTTTACGAGATTTGAGGAGGCATTTATTGATCATAGCGGTCAGGACATGAGCTCTGAGGGAGGTCAGCGGTTGTTTGTTGATAAATTCGTATCGAACTTGTTGCCTGAACTCAGCAACAAGCTGAAGAATTCTGAGAGTTCGTGGGCTGTTTCTACCACTGCTCAGATCTTAGCCACGGCCCAGTACTACGAAAACAGAGAGAAAGAAGAAAGCGAACGCGCGGATAAGAAAACGAAGGATCTTAAAACTAAGGTCTTATTGCAGCAAGCGTATCCTCCGCGTTCGAATCAAAATGACTCACAACAGCCAAATCGATCACAGTCGCAGTTTTCTAGATCACAGGTGCGTAATGACTCTTCTGCACCTCGCTTTGTGTTGGGGTATAATCAATGCGCATATTGTCGAGGAGAGGGCCATTTGAAGTTTAGTTGTCCAGTTCTACGTGATAGGAACAATGGTGTTTCGGCTCAAGGAGGTCGTGGTGGTCCTCAACAGGCTTCACGTGGTAGAGGTCGCGGTGTTACTCAGAATCAGGCCGAGCATTTTGCTACTTCGTCAGATTCGCAGAATTGTTTCGATTGACGCGATCTCTCGTCTGGTAGATCTGCACAGTATCATGTGGATGACTATTATGTCGAGCGTGATGTTGATGCGGACGGTATCTACTAGGACAGCCGTAGACAGAGGAAGGGAGAAGTATCAGTTCCGGTTGATCAGAGAGGGCCTTATGTCGCAGTTGCCACATTGGGCGTAGTTGAGCCTTTTCTGTTGGACATTGGTGCAGCGAAAAGTTCCATCATGCATTCGAAACTCCCTGGCGCGCCTTTGTCTGGCTTAACGAATGTTTCCGTTGGATTCTCTGGCGCCCCCGTTAGCAATCCAGTTTCTAGCCCTTTGCCCCTTACAATTGGGTCTCATGAGTTAGAAGCTCCTTTGATTTTGACTACTGGTTGTGGTGAGAATCTTTTGGGCCTGGATTTGTTGAAACGGTTACATGCGACTTTGTATTGCTCTCCTGCGGGAGTGGAGCTTACGTTAGGTCAGAGAGTGATCTCTCCTATGTATTTGTCGATCGATAAGCTCCCACCGGAATTGAGTTCTCTTCCGGCTTCTTTGTGGGCGACAGGTCCCAATGATGTGGGCCTGCTGGATATACCACCTTATGTTGTTCAATTGAAATTCAACGCGCGATTACCGCGCATTCCTCAGTATCGTATCTCCCTTGATGGTGAACGAGCACTATTAGCGATCATTTACGATTTGATTGATAAAGATGTCATTGAGGAAACACGAGGTAACGTGTGTAATAGTCCTGTGTTGCCTATTTTGAAGCGAACTGATCCCTCTAAGCCTCCTGTGTACCGTCTCGTTATTGACTTAAGGGAGGTAAATAAAATTGTTGTCCCACAGTTTCCCGTGGTGCCAGACATTACAGCTTTACTGACTCTGATTCCAGCCTCTGCATCATGGTTCTCGGTAATCGATCTGAAGAATGCGTTCTTTAGCATTCCGATTGCTGAGGAAAGCAGAGATTTGTTCGGTTTTTCATTAGGTGGTCGTAGTTTCCGGTTCAAACGCGCACCTCAGGGCTACTGTGAGAGTCCATCGCTTTACAGCCAAGCTCTTAAGAGTCAACTCGATGCGTTCGTGCTGCCAACTGGTGCGGCCTTGATTCAGTACGTTGACGATCTGTTGGTAGCTGCAGACACTGAACAGACTTGCAAGACTGCTACAGTGTCACTGTTACAACATCTTTGTGACTTACATCACAAAGTGTCACCTTCTAAACTGCAATATTGTTGTCAAGAAGTAACCTATCTCGGTCACTTATTGTCAAAGGCCGGAAGAAGGTTGACCCCTGAAAGAATTGCAGCAATTGCTCGAATGACTGTGCCAACAACTCAGAGAGACGTGCGTGCCTTTTTAGGTATCACGTCATACTGCAGACAGTGGATCCCGAACTTTTCACTGTTAGCGAAGCCATTGATAGCTCTTACGTGCAAGGACGTTTCGACTCCCTTGCCATGGACGGAAGAATGTCAGAAAAGTTTTTCTGAACTTCGTGATGCGTTGTGTTCGGCTCCTGTGTTAGGTACTCCTGATTACAGTAAGCCATTTACACTATACGTCCATGAGAGGGAAGGTTGTGCGTTGAGTGTTTTGACGCAACAATTTGGTGGTAAGCAGCGTCCATGTGCATATTTTTCCTCGACCTTAGACCCGGTAGCTAGAGCGTTGCCGAGTTGCTTGAGGGCGACGGCGGCAGCTGCGGCGTCTATTCCACAATCCGCAGGTTTGGTCATGGATAATATGCTCATAGTGATGGTTCCGCATGCAGTTGACACTCTCCTGAATCGGACAAAGACTCAACATCTGACGAGTGCAAGGTTGTCTGGGTATGAGCTGACCCTTTTGGCAAGTCATATACAGATCAAGCGTTGTAATGTACTGAATCCGGCGACATTGTTGCCGACTAATATGGAATCAGATGATGTACCACCACACGATTGTTATTTACGAACTGAGGAAGAAACAAAGGGTCGTGTGGACCTGAAAAACACCCCATTGACAGATCCCGATGGCACTTTGTATGTGGATGGTTCTTGCTTCAAATTGCCGAATGGCGATGTGACGACTGCGTATGCTGTAGTGACGTTGAGCACGGTTGTGGAGACTGCGAGATTGAATCAGAATTCGGCGCAAGCGCCAGAGTTGATTGCATTGACAAGAGCCTGTGTGTTGTCTAAGGGAAAGCGAGTGAATGTGTTTACCGACAGTCAGTATGCATTCGGCATCGCGCACAGTTTTGGAAGACTGTGGAGAGAAAGAGGATTTATGACATCGCATGGTACGAAGATCCAGCACGGACAGCTCGTGAATGATCTTTTGGATGCACTTACATTGCCTAAACAGGTGGCTATTGTTAAATGTAGTGCACATCGGAAAGTGACGGATGATGTTGGTCGTGGTAATGCATTTGCGGATGAGATTGCTAAGGAAACGGCTAAGAATCTTGCAACTCGAATGTATGTGATAAGTTCAACGAGATGGTCGACGGAAACTGGCATGTGTGAGGACACCATCGAGAGTGTGAAAGCAATTCAGAACATGGCCACTGAAGCTGAAAAGACCAAATGGAAAGAAAGTACGGGAAAATTGGATATGCATGGATGTTGGGTTGACTTGACGGAACGTCAGAGGTGGATGTTACCGGATGCGTACGTATTAGCTGTCGTGACGATGGCGCATGGGTTGTCACATATTAGTGCGAAAGGGATATGCAAGTTCTTGTCCCCTGTATGGAAAAATGATGGTATTACTAAATGTGCTGAGAGAGTGGTTAAAAATTGCATGGTGTGTTTGATGCATAATCCTGGCAAGGGCACCCCCACTCCACCTGGTCATTTTGCTCCCCCTGTTTGTCCCTTTGAGGTTATCCAATTGGACTTTATCCATATGGAGAGATGTAGTATGTTTTAGTTGTGGTTTGTGCGTTCTCCAGATGGATAGAGGCCTATCCTCTTAAGGATAACACTGCTCTGTCCACAGCGAAAATCCTACTGAAGGAATACTTTCCTCGGTATGGAATGCCACGGATTGTGTGGTCAGATAATGGAAGTGAGTTTGTGGGAAGTGTGATGCAGAGTGTATGTAAGGGCCTTGGAATTCGGCAGAAATTCCATAGTGCTAATCATCCTCAGGCAGCGGGTTTAGTTGAAGGGTACAATGGTACCCTGAAGCTGAAACTTGCAAAGATACAAGCTACGACTGGCCTATCATGGCCTGATGCCTTGCCTCTGGCTCTCCTATCAACCAGAGCGACTGTACACTCTCGAGTAGGGCTTAGCCCATATGAGATTGTGTTCGGCCGCCCTGCGAACATTTGGGGAGTACCGAGACCTAAGGCCTTTAATAGTCTTGAGTATCCAATGCTAATTGATTATCTTCATGATTTGACCACTAAACTAAGGTTAATCCACCAACAGGTCTTTGAAGCTCTAACGGCGCAGACAGAGGGTCCTGGACATCAGCTCCGGCCAGGCGATTGGGTCGTTACCTGAAATTTTGGTCGAAAACGTAACTTGGAGCCAAGATTCGTGGGACCCTTTCAAGTTTTGTTAACAACAAGGACTGCAGTTCGATTGGAAGGCAGGAAGAACTGGATTCACGCCGGCCACACGAAAAAAGTACTGATCCCCTCACCAACAGATGGTTGGGTGAGAACTGGGATTGCGGCAACGGAAACTGAGACCCCTTTAAGCTTTGTGCCGTTTAGTGATGCTCAACCTGTAGGAGACAATTTGTCGCTGCCAGACGCACTTGTGGAGTCATCAGTCGTAGAGAACTCAAGGTCCGAATCATCATCCACTCCACCGAACATTGATACACCGGCTGAACAATTGTTTGTAGAGCAGACTCGACCTGGAAGAAATCGATACTTTCTTCGTCCACGTAGCAAGGACTAATAAAATTTAGTTTTATATATTTTTTCCTTTACTGGTGCAATGAACATTATGGACAATTACATCCTTTCTTTTTGAGGTTTTTATGTGCTTTTCACTGCTGAGAGATTTGTATTAAAAACTGAACGTTTTGAGAAAACCTATCATCCGGGTTACCGTAGGGCCGTGCGGGTACTCCTTTCTGTTTAGCAAGTTTCTGACACTAGGTCGGTTACTTTTGTCGATTCCTGGGAACTCCTGGGAATTGATAATCGCTACTCAGAACGAAGTGCGTCAAGAACGTACGGACGGTTTGTAGAGGATGGCATTCTCTAAGCTGTTGGAAGTAGAAAGGATGTCGATGCAAAGATCGAAGTTGCGTAAGATCATGCGCACAAAATGTTTTCTGTTTCAGGTATTCCTACTGTTTCTGACTGTGTCTATGTTATTGGTGGGCGGAGTGTATTTTGGAATACGGTCGTTATTGCCTTCTGTTTCACCTACTCTTTCTCCTAAACTAAGCTCCGTCACCACTGTTTCCCCACATTCTTTTCATCCCCTGCCTCAACACGAACAGGTTAGACGTGCGGAATTTATGAATAACTCTTTCGTTCAACTCCTACATCAACATCAGTTGGTGATGAATACTACCAACTGTTGGGTGTGTGGGTTAATGCCACATACCATGGATAGGGGTATTCCGTATTTGGTTCTTCCTTACAGCTCCCAGGGGTCAGCTCGAGCATTCCAAACTACGTTTCGTAGTGCACTAGATTCCTACCCCAGTCGAGAGCCACGCTCTGCAAACTTTGGTCCTGGTCCGTACCACAAGCCTTTGGCGATAGCGATTGCGGATTTAGATAGAGATGTTTTTGATGCATCGCTTATTCCAGATGAAGAGGTGCAAGCCTATAAGGATCTGAGTGAGGCTGAGTATAGTACGTCAGTGGGTGATAGACAGCTCAAGAGTTCGTCCCCAATATGGATTGTACCACACCTTGGCAATTTCTGCTTGAAAGGGTTGGGTCGAAATCCGAGAGCACAACTCGGGAACAGTGCTTGTACTGACACGTATGTTCTACCGATGCTCTCTTCCCCTGTTTTTCTGACTGCTAAGGGCACTTATTTCATATGTTATGAACGCGCATATACATGGTTACCCCGTGATTTTTCGGGTACCTGTTATATTGCGAATCTTTTACCACCGACTTTTACAGTTGCCTCAGACTATCACAAGACTAGAATTGTGAGAGGCGTTAGTAGCAAAGAAGACACTGCGGGTCAAGAAGCGGGAGACTTCTTTAAGGGTTTCTTACCGTTTTGGGGACCTATGGTCAATAGTAGAAACCTGAGACAGTTGACCCGTGTGGTAGAATTGACTGCTAACATAACTGCGAGTGCTCTTGGTAATTTAACAGCAGAACTTCAGGCGGATAGACTCATGACGTTGCAGAACCGTATGGTTCTAGACGTTTTTCTCGCAGATAGAGGTGGGGTGTGTAAAGTGATTCATTCGAGTTGTTGCATTTTCATCCCTGACAACGCTCCAACTGTCTACCAAGCCATCTCGAAGTTGCACAAGATTTCCGAGTCCATACACGTGGATGAAGGTAATTGGACACTTTTAGGATGGTTTTGGGGCTTGATATCCACTTGGGGTTGGAAAATTCTGATGGTTGTAGGGGTTGTTGTAACGTTTCTGTTCACGTGTTGTCTTTGTGTACAGTGTGGTCCTGCCTTATGTGGCCTCTGTGCTACAACGTGTATAAGACGGCCATCTGTTACCATGGAGACATTGATGGATAGAATGATGTTCCAGCAACAGCTGAACGATCTGATGAATATCGAAATCGATTCTGATATTGACTAGTGCTTGCCTACATGAGGGCAAAAGGAGCGTCTGAGGTTCCGTGCGAGACAGAACGACACTTTTTGGGTGTTGTCGAATATGGATGAGTTTGGTGTCTACGAACCGCAAATGACGAGTTTAGTGGGTGTACGCGTTTTCGCTACGCAACCACGTATGGTTCGTCTCATTTTTGGGTTTGTTCATCCGAACCCTCGGGTTCCATTTTAGATACGGCATCCATTTTGTTTCTTGCCCTCAAGTAGCCAGCGAACGGACCTTGTCCGCTCTGTGACCCTGGGATTCCCAAGCTTACACGAAGGACACGTGTTTCTTTGAGGGTGACTTTTATGATAGGGGAATGACACGGCGAAGGCAGATGGCCCCGCTCAAGGCTCATCTTACCGCGCTGGTCTATTGTTTCAGTCGTGCATGCATTGGGCACGAGGTCTTTGATCCTGCAATCAAGTCCCCGGTATCACCCTTTACACTGTTTTCTAAACTGTTATACATTCTTGTCTTTTCCTTTGCATCTGTTTCTGTCCCCTCCTCTAATTCGTTACGGTCAGAATGGAATGTGCTTAATGTGCTTTTACAGTTGGGAACCGGCAATGCTGCTGTAATTATGTTCCGGCCTCCTGAAACATGAACGCGACTCTTTTGAGGTTTATTGTGGGAACTGAGTTGTAACCTTTGTTTGTCATATTGTGCAATGACCAAAATGTGTATAAAAGGAGCGATCCACTTTTGCAATTCGAAGCAGTCTCCGAGAACCTACACGTTGTGTACTTCTTGTGATTTCTGTATCCCTGCAGTAATAAACGCTGATCTTTGACGTCGCTGGAAGTGTCCCGTGTCTCTGTGTTTTGTACGCCAGAACAGGTAACCCACAAAGGTTTCAGGTGTTGTCCCCTGGCACCGCTGGGTCTAAGAATAACCCAGTCCTTCACCTGGAGCCTGGCCATGTTTTCCTGGGTGCTCACAGGGCACCTAGAGTGAAATGGGACCCCGGGGGTAGCCTGAAGGCCCCCACGGTCCCTACCAGCTCTCCGCCTCCTGCGGGAGCTGGCATTGCTTTCATACACAGGGAGCTGCTGAACATGCAGTTCCCTGTGTGTGAAAGCAATCCGTTCATCTGCTTCCCTGCCCACTTGACAGTGGGCAAAGAAACAGACTAAAGCTCTGCTTCCAGCAAGCAAGAGCATTTCTCTCGCTTGCTGGAAGCAGAGTGTTTGCTGTGGCTTGGCGGGAGCTGTCAGAGCTCACCAAGCCAAAGCAAACAGCTATGTCTGAGGGGTGGCCCCCCTAGGACATAGCAGGAGTGGGCCCTGGTGGGTGCCAGTCCCCAATGCTATTATTAGCTCCAAAATGGGACCACGTGCCCCGCCTCCTTTCACTTTCAAGGGCCTGCCTCGGGGAGGTGGTTGTCTCCGGGGCTGAGAATGGCCCAAGAAGGGTGCCCGTGACCCCCTTTCTTGAAAACAAAAGAAAGCTCCAGGGAGGTGGGGGTCCCCATGGACCCTCTTCTGAATATGTGTATTTTTGCTCTGGGGAGGTCGCTGTCCCCGGGGCCTGGCGGGTCCACATGGCTCCCCCAATTTATTTTTTGTTTGTGGCCCTGGGGAGGTTGTGGTCCCTGGGGCCTGGGTGGTTTCAAGCTGCCCCCCCTTATTAACTCATAAGCCACAGGGAGGTGGTGGTCTCCAGGGCATAATTAAGCCCACTGGTGATCCATCTGGCACACCTTCAGTGATGCCATAAATGATGTCATAGGACATATCATCAGTGATGCCATATGTGAGGTCATATGTAGTGCACGGGGGGCGCAAGTCATAGTTAGCACTGCTAACTTAAACTGGTGATTTTCTGTGTTTTTGTAGTTCAAAACATTATTATTCACAGTGAATAAATTCACCTATGACGTTACTTTAATATATGTTTTAATATATATATATATACTGAAAAAAAACAGACCTAATTTTCTGTAGCCTCTTTACTGCCAATGTTTTTAAGTTTTTAAGCTTTTGCCACATGCTTTTACAACATGCTCGGTGTCCTAAATGGTCTTGGGTATGTGAAAGGAGTGAGCTATCCATGAATGGTTGTGTACAGGCCAAACACCGTGCACATCAGAGGCTTGCCGACGTTTTGTCTGGTTGATTGCCCACAAGGGATCAGCTATCTGTAAAACCTTTGCTAAAGGGCAAAGGTTGTACATAGTATGTGCTTACGTTCCTAAGGGGCCTGAGTAGCTGGAGAGTGTGGGCTTGGCAGGAGAAGTGGTGCATAAGAATGTAGACTGTACGCACCAGGTATTTGCTCACTCATGGGTGTTTGATTGTCCACAAGAGTTCAGCTATCTGCAAAGTGCTCAGTACAGGGTGAAGGCTGTGCGTAGTATGGTGTTCACCACCTAAAGGGCCTTGGGTATCTAGAGGGAGTCAGCTCTCTGTGGAGGGGCTCTTCACAGAGGGAAAACTGTTTGCAGTTGGTACTTTCCTATCCGTGTCTGGTTCATTGAGAAAGAGAGGTTGGCTATCTGCAAAGGTTTAAGTACACAGCAAAGACTGTGCGTAGGGCTTGGCCACCTAATGGGGCCGGGGTGTCTGTATGGACTAGGTTCTTCATGAAGACTTGTTCACAGGACGATGACCACGTGCAGCAGGGTCTGCAAACCCTGGCTAATCCCTAGGGATTAACTGCTAATAATCTAGAAATATAACGCAACCCAGTAATAAAGATACCACCAGGATCAGTATGAATTTCTACCTCGGGTGGTAATGCCACAGAAGTATAATGAGGGCCTTAATGTGCTAATGTGATGATGCAATTGTTTTAAGAATTAATAAAATACAGGGTTTGTTTTTCCTCACCTGGATTATGGGTCTGACCTGCAAGCAATGGCGCATAATAATGGAAAGAGACAAAAGCCAGCATTATTGACTGGCTCCCAGGTCAAAAATACTAGTAGGCTATAAATTTTCGAGTGTTGTCAACGACCCCTTCCTTCTGTGCAGGTCCTATCAGTTGGTTGTTGTGATAGCTCTTGAACAGATGACACACTGTTCACAACAAACAACCAGGGCCTTTTTTATGTTCATGTTTGTGCCATGGCGCACCTGTAAACAAGCGCGCCGGGCTCAAACATGAGCAGTGCACCGGATTACAATGAATGCGCTGGCCTCAGGGCAGCCATGAACTCGGGGATGCCCGGGGGGCTGCACAGTCAACTGAAATGCAAAGCAGCTGCTCTGTGTTTCACAGTGCCGGCGGCACGTGCCTACACTGTAGAGAGGCGAGAGTGAACCCCCTGCAGGTGTGTGCAGTAAGTGACTGCACACGCTTGTAGGAGAATGTCTGGGGCGTCCACGGGAACCGCCTTTGTCCCCTCCAGAGGACTGCCCTCATGGATGCACTGACAGTGAACCACCGTTTTGTGGCACACTATCAGTGTGCCGCCTGACGGCTTCTTTGCCTTTGCACCCAAGTCCATAATATAGCGCAGGTGCATAGGCAAAGAGAATCCTCATTTGCATGAGACCACGCCCCCATGAAAATGTGGTACAGTCCCCCTGAGATAGAGTTGGCGCTACATGTACACCAGTGCTGTCAGTAATACAGAAGGGGCCGCACACCTGTATGTGGCTCCTTCGGTAATACCAAAGTGCCCTGGGGGGCGCACAACGCGGGCGGCCACACCCATTGCGCCCCCAGGGCACTTTGTGTAATAGGGCCCCTAATGGTCTGTCCCACTCTCAACATTACACCATCTCTGCCAATTCCATAGATCAGAGACATGTAAAAATACATATCATTTGGAGACATTACCTCCAAGAGGTATGTTACAAAAATACTAAGGCTCCCTGGAAAGAGAATGTGAGGGGAGGATTATAAAACACAAATAGGACTTTCAAAGACTGAAGCTTATTCAGGCAGATATCAGGCACCCATCTCTTAAAACCCTGCATATATTTTTTTTAATATATCAAATAGGCTCGGTTAACAGTCTACTAACATGACCAACAGCAAGAGGGTCAAGGGAAGGACAACATTGCTTCATTTAGCCAGTGGCAGGCGATACTTAAGGATTACACGTCCTTACAACGTGTCATCGCTGAATGACTTGGATTAGATTTTGTCTTTGTTGTTGAAACACAAGGTGAAGATGTGCACAAGACAGATAAATCCTGGAAGAAGAAAGCCTGCAGAAACTGAAACTAAAATAACAAGTAAACCAAACAATCTCTAGAAACTGAAGCTGTACTTTGCAATTAGTTGGTGTTTTCCCATCATCCTACAAGTCTTTGGATATCGTCTTAAAAGAACACAAAGGATGATGTTTAACAAGAGATCTAAGGAGTCTGGGACGCGCATCCACTATAGATCCGTCCCCGTTTGCTTTTGGAAGTGCTGTGCACATGATACAGGAAGGCAAAGCATTTTATGTGTTCTTAGTAATTTGAAGCTTAATGTTTAATGTTCTTAGGAAATGTCCACAGAAAGTACACTCAGGTGGCTTTGATCTCCTTGACTTTATGGCCTCCAAAGAACAAAAGTTAACAAGCAAGGAGGTGGAGTATTTCATAAATTGTCTTAGGAACGGGAAAGTGATGTATTTTCTGGCTGTAAAGCTCTCAGTGCTTTTTGTATGAGAACAAGGTGCAAACTGAGTAAAAGAGGAGGCTCTGCCCAGGTTTATAGGATTGTTGAAGTATTAACCCAAAAAATGTTCGTTTTGTGACTAACCAATGTTATACATCAGGTCCTGGGAACAATAAACATATGGGGTCGATTTAAAAAAAAGTGAGAAGTCTATGAGTCATAGGTTCATACATATGGGCACTATTCAGAGAAAACAACGTAAATGTACAGGCGGATTTCACATCGCTGTCTGAACGTACTTTTACATTTTGTTTCTATTCAGAAACATTTCCAGTAGTACATCTGGAAAGCTGCACCATGCCTCGGTTTCCGGGTGAACTACTGGAAATGTCTTGACAATTTCAGCATGCTCCCATTCTCCCTCTGCTGAGGTTTCTTCACTGGAGAATTCCTCACAGGGGGAATAACAGCCCCTTGTGCAAAGGCATGTTTATTCCTCTTTCAGGAAAAAAAAAATTCCTGGAGAGAAAGGACTTTCCCCACTAATCCACTAGATCTAAGGGTGGTTTGCAGCCCCTGGGTGGAATAGACCTTTGCTACTTCCAGAGTGTAGAAGGGCTAGACTGAAGTTTAGGCAGGCCTACATAAGTACATGTTTGTGGGCAGTCCCAAATTTACAAGACAAACCACACTTTGGAATGCCCATTTTCCATTGCTTTAGTGGGATTTGCTATAGGTAGATTCCTCTGCACCTGGGCAGAGAAATCTGCAATAGAAAACACATATACGACTGACAGGAATCAGACATTTGTGGCAGGAATAAAAAAAGGTACTCTGTCAGAAACATATGTTCTACACATTTCACTTTTTGTCCATGGCCCTTGATTTTTGTAATTTGCTTGTTTTGGGATGAGTGAGTTCCCAAAAGGCAGCATGAGCAGCTAGGATATATGTAAAATTATGAGCATCTGCTGGTTTCCCCAAATCCTGCACTTGAGGATTATTCATATAAGGATAGTATGCATTTGCAGAATTAGTTTTGTTCCCCCCTTCTTTCCAAACATAAAATATAGACACATTTTAACCAGCCGCTGCCTGTGCAGGTAAGAGCGGTGGGGCCGGGTTGAGGGGGGGATTTGACAGACGACCACAAGGGAAAATTCAATAAATAATTAATTTACCCTCACCGTCGTCTGACGAAATCCCCCCCACGTGCCCCCACTACCCCACCGCTCTTACCTGCACGGGCTGTGGCTGCTTTTAACACATAGAACTGGATAGGATACTTTCCAAGGGAAGGTTTACCCTATTTTGGAGTAAATTTATCAGTAGCGGCCCGTGGAGGGAGTGCTGCCGGGTGCTGACGTGGGGCAGGGGAGGGGCAGGGTGGGGGGTAGTAAACTCCAGAATACGGCCGCACAGAGGTAAGTACAAAAACAAATAAATAAAACAAATGTTGTTGCGCACGCTGCATCGCATTTAGCATTTACTACCCCCCATCCTGCCCCTCCTCCGCCCCACATCAGCGCCCGGTAGCACTCCCACCACGGGCCGCAACTGAAATTTATATGTGCTATCTGGGTGGTAAAAAAACGTGGGAGTTTTTGTAAATACCTTTAAAGTTGCGATTTTCTCGGTACTCCAAACATTAACAAATGTCTATTCCTTTGTCTCTCTTTCTCGAACATCCATGTTGCCTTATCTTTCTGAAAATTGAAACTAACAAAAAAAAAAACAAGCTGCATGGCTAGTATCCTCTGCAGATACACAAGTCTGCTGAATCTGGTTCTAATAATCTGTGTCTGTCATTTTACGGGGTCCGGTGGCTCAGTGCACTACACATCCACTTCACAAATCTGTGTTTGACCTCATGGCTACATTTTCAGTCAAATACGAGTGGGTTCACTCAGTCTTTCATCCTTCTGTGGTCGATAAAATAACCACTGTAGAATAAATATTTTGAATTCCTGATTTTGTAAAGCACGAACATATCACCCATTAAGGGTTTCAAAGTGCTGGGGGCTGTCGGGGAGATTAAGTGAGCTATTGCCCAGTGTCCCATGATGCTGAGCTGCGTTGCCACTGGCAGCAGGGATCGAACCATGAGCCCCGCGCTCTGAAGTCAGCCACTCTGGCCGCTGCACCACACCTTTCCCACTGGTTTTGAATGCCAAGATCCCCAAAGTTCAGGGTGGCACTTATTGCTCCTAGGAGATAATTTTCAGAATCAAATCCTTGGAATAGAGTCTCAGAGAGGAACACAGCAGATTTATATAACTGGATAAATTACTACTCCATGTGTGAAATGAACACAAAGGCAAGCTACACACTGCTCAATAACCTTTCACAGTCGCGCAATAATCTTTGCACAGCTGTGAAAGTGGAGTGCAACAATTTATACAATTGCACATCAATTTAGTATTTTGCTTCGGTTGTTGTGGACAAAGTAAGCACACACATATGTACATTATGTTGAGCAAACAACTGTATGTGTTTGCTAAAGTGTTTTTGTTAGTGTAGGAGTTGCTTTTGATTTAATGAAAATGTGTGCTTAATATTCTGAACATTTCTGCACTAACACAAAACACTGCACCCCAGAGAACTGTACTATTCTTATGTTGGCTTCTCTACTTTGTAGACTGAACCCCTGTCGGTTTGTCTCATGCTTTGAACTTAGAATATTTTAGCTCTAAATCTCGACTTCATCTCATGCTCTTAACTGCATTTGACTGAGCCTTGGGTTCATTCCCTCTTATGACTTGCCTGCATTGGGACTAAACTGTTTCTTGTCTTCTGTAATGCCTTCTTAATATTTTATTAAACATTCATGTTTTTCAATCTGCTTCTAGCCCTCTGGGGTCCTTATGTACTTGAGATGCTTATTATTTCACTTGTGTTTGGGTGTCATTTAGGAACACATTGCCTCATGGGAAACGGCCACTACAACGCGGACGTTTCCACGCATAACTATAACCATGCATGCATTACAACGCATGCATGGTTACAACGAAAAGCCTTTACCACGCATACCTTTACTATGAAATTCGTAGTAAAGGCATGCGTGCTAAAGTTAAAAGAAAATAAAGGGGGGTTGGGGGATCTCCCCCCAAAAAAAACATGGGATTAAAAAAGAGGGCTTGGGGGGGCACCCCCAAAAATAAAATATAAAAAAATCGTACCTGATTCCGTCAAATAAAGAGAGATGTGGAGGCAATCCACGTCGTTAGACGAAACGGAAGGACACTTCCGCTTCCTCTTAACGACGTGGAACGTCACCAACGAAGATCAAGAAGAAGAGAGGTAAGGGGGAATGAGGGGGTGGTGTCGTGCAAGGGAAAAATTTAAAGGGTAGATAATAAGTGCGATATCCTTTAACAAGAAAATGCAATTAACATGCATAATTTAACAACGAAAATCGTTGTAAAAGTATGCGTGTTAAAGGCATTTTCGTGGTAAAGGATATTCGTGGTGATGGCATTCGCGTTGTAACGCATGGGTGGTAAAGGCATGCGTTACAATGGAATGCGTTGTAAAGTCATATATTCTTGCCTCATACATGCTTATGGTTCAACACGCCTCCGATCCTGTGTATGCGCTTTGTCTCGATTATCTGATGAAATAGCATCAACATCAGTATATAAGGACTCTGCATGAAATGCTAATATTGGCTCAGCCAATTAGAATGCTTAAAATGCAGTCTATAGTCTGTACTCAGTGAGAGTGTGAAGCAGGATCAAAAGCTCATAGGGATAATTCGTCTTTTGACTGCCTGTATTGGGTGATATGAGCAGGGCAGGTGCTAGTAGCCTTATTGCACACATGCTCTTGGGCATTAACGTCGGATAATTAATCATCCCGCATTATATGCCCTTGACTTTGCCTCAGACCCATATTTGCAGGCCTGGCAATTACCAGCAGTTAATGACTTCCTCAGCAGGTTTTAACTGCTGGTAACACACTGAGCAGGGAGCAATAAGACTTAGGAATTGCGTTTATAGGAAGCAAACAACAAATTGACCCATCTTTAAGGTGTAGAAGGATTTCCTAATAGATAGGACTGAAGTCCAGAGAGAATGCTCAGCAACACACTCGGCCACTCTGGGCATTAAGCTTTCCTCATCTCTACAACGGCCCCCCCCAGACGCCAGGGATGCCTGGTTTCACCTTGGAGATACCCAGAAAGGGACCATCTCACAGGGATAGCCAGGACGGGTTCCCCAGCGGTCTATAGCGCCGGGACACTTCCGAGTAGCTGTGCGCTGTATAAATGAAAATAACATAACATAACATAACAAAGTGGGCTTTCTAAATTGCATCTAGGCTGGTTTTAAACCACCTCCCACATAGTTAAAAATGGAAGTGTTGATTGTTTTATGTCAAAAAAAACTTTATTTCGGCATGCATGCCATAAAAGTTTTCACTTCTTCACTATCCATACAATAAAAAAAAACACTTGACAATTAAAAAGTAAGAGCGTATTTCATGATTGGAAGATTTTTTTAAAACACAGCTTTAGGATCATATACTAAAAACATAAAAGCGCGGAGCCATCTGGAAAGTTAAATTCTAAAAATATACAATTAATAGACATCTAATAAAATTAACATAATCCAGACTTTTTCGCTTTTCTCCTAGTGCCCCCATGTGTCCCTGGAGTTAGACAACGCACATGTGAACAAGGTAGCGGTATGTATCCTGGTTAAAAGATTTATTTTTTTAAGCAATACAATATATTAAGAACATATCCTAAAAACAGATAAGCACTAAGCTAACTAAAAAAGATAAAATTAGCGGATATACAATTAGTAGACATATAATAAAATTAGCACTCTTTAGACTTTTGGTCTTTTCTCCTAATGCCCCACATTTGTCCAAGAGATTTGACAACAGCACAAGCGAGCAGGGGTCTAGCATCAGATCTTAAAGTTCGCAGGGCTTCTTCATGGTTGCAAGTTCCTAGCTGCTTGCATGTAGGTTTTAGCCAATTTGCTCTTGGAAGTGCATATGCCGGACAAGCAAACATTACGTGGGCAACAGATTCTATGGTTGCTTTGCAGCCAAAACAAATCTGAGACATCGATAAATTACGGTGCCAGCTGCCTATGAATACATTCAGTTGGAGTGTACCAAACCTAAACTAGATGTACAGTGTCCTGCCACTTGGTACCTGTATATATCCCAGCGAACTATCCAGTTTGTGATCCATAAACTCAGTTTATCAGATATGTAAAAACCTCACAATTCAGCCCCGTAAAGGGCAGAGCTTACTGCTTTTGAGTCATAGATCTGCAAAATGGTTTACTAGTTGATGTGCTGTATTCCTTCCCCAGAGACCCAATTAATCGCCTTTGCTTCAAAATCAACTTGGTCACATCTGGTTTCCAAAACATGCGTTCCGATAGTTTTATGAAAAGATAACCAAGAGTACTAACCCCCTCGAGTTGGTCTCCACCAAGGGTAGGTTCCGCCCTTTAAAACTTGTGAGGGTTTAGTGTCATAAACGTAGTTTTGGACATATTTATCTCTAGGCCTCACATATCTCAGAAATCTTTAAAATGATTTAAAGGCATCTGGAGCCCCCTGGAGTTTTTTTCAACACCAGCTGGTGTCATCTGCAAATAAGAGGGTCACAACTCCCCCCCCCCCCCCAAATGTAGGTGCATCTGCCGGGTGCTGAGATAAAAAGTGGACTATGCTATTCATGTAGAGGGAGAAAAGAGCAGATGCCAACACGCACCCCAGGCGTACTCCTCTACTAACATGAATTGAAACAGTGAGCTGACCTTGAGAGCCCACTGCACTCTTGCATAGTTGGCCTTGTGTAAGCGAATAACCAGGGCTAGGATTTCGTTTGGCAATCCCATATCTTTTTACACATGCCACAACTCGTTTCTCGGGACGAGATCGAAAGCTGTCTTTAAGTCAATAAAAGCAACATATAAGCTTCCCTGGCCTATGACCATGGTTTTCCAAAATAAAAGAGGAAGGCAGAACACCTGATCAGTTGTCCCCGTCTTCTGTATAAAACCAGGTTGGTAGAACAAAGAATATCGTCGTCTCTTATCCAGTCCTGGATCTTGGACAAAAGGGCACAATTGTTTTATGTACACCCTGTATTTCTTCTGTGTTGCATTTTTTTCTTCTTACATATTCATCTAGGCACTTCTCCTATTGTTTGTGGATTACATCATAATTCTGTTTTGCAGCTACATTGTATGACGCTAAAATCACAAACGCATGTCGCACAGGGGTGAACCATGTAAGTAAATTCAGTTCTTCTTTCAGGACAAAGTTCTTCTAGAGAGCTGAAAAGTCACGTGTTCATGGCTGCAGATTCAGCACAAAAATCTCTGTCATGTTCCTGGGTGCAATATGTGGCAATGGAGATTGTCCATTTCAGCACATTCTAAAAGTCATGACTAAACAATAAGGGCACGGCAGGGTCTGTGTGGGATCAGTGAAATGATCACTAAATGCACCTAATGAAGAACATAATTCTGGGCTCTAGAGAGACATGAGAACACCCCTTTACTTATCCTCCTAAAATGTGCAGTTTTTTCATGTGAACTATTCTGAACACTTTTCTCTTTCTCAGCAGATACTGCAAAGTTCTGCAGATGGTCCATGACAGTGATGTAGAGGGCAAGTGTGAAGACCAAGGATTCTACTCCCAGAATCTCTCAATCAAACGGCTGTGTGCCCATCACTTCACAAGCTCCTACAGAAGGCAACAGAGACCTTTCAGGAATGTAGATACAGGTCGTGTATACAGGTCAATGTACCTTAGAAGAATCCAAAGAGAATGGATGTCGCTACAAACCAGTGAGAATTCCAGATCTCCTTCCACTCTAATCAATAGAACACCACTTGAGAAAACAAAGACCCCGGGTAAAAATTGGGGAAAAGAGAGGATGCAGACGGAGACAAGAGAGACAGCAACGTTTAGGAGCGTGGGTAGTCCTTCAGAATCACTGTTTTGACCAGGCGGAACTCATGCAGTACTTTACAGTGGGTAGGTCATAACTTGCCCAGGCACTACCTGCAAACAGAAATGAGCCCAAAAAATTGTACTGAAATATCTGAGTCATACAAAGACCAAAGTCTTGGAGAAAAAAAACTTCACACCAGAATGATCATAGAAAAGAATAGACTTGGCCTAACCATCCTGAGTGAAACCCAAAGGGGAAACACGAAAAGATGAGGGATGGAGAATGAGTGTGAACTACCAACACAGAGTAAAGCCTGCACACCATTGTTGCCTATTGTGGTACACTGTCTTTGCAGGCTTTTCATTCCCTGTCATGCCTGAAACTCTGAAAATCCTGCCTCTCACTGACTGCTCTGTTTACAATATGGGGTCTACAGCTTCAGCTTCCATTGCCTTTGATGTGCTGCCATCTTCAGTGACCCAACCTCCATGCAGCATAATGCCAGCATCTCCATTCATTCATTGGAGTTGCATGTGCTATGCACAGGGACAGAGTTGCTCTCTCAGAAGTACTGTTCCATGTTTTATGCTGGAAGTGTCCAAGGGTAAGGCTCCCCACAGTGAACAGCCAAAGCACAACTAGAGAGGAAGAGGAAAATGAAGGCACTCAAAGTGATCCCTGCAAGAAATTTGATCTTAGGAGCATCAGCGAAAGAGGAAACTGCAGATAATATTTCACCCAATAAAATAGAGAAAAATGGGAAGAGGGAAATAAAGGACTGTTAGGCCCGGCCCTCTCTGCAGGGTCATCCCCAGACCTTTTGCCTTCAGCCCTCCCATTTTTTGAATGTCATTTTTGTTGCTTTTGGGACTCTGTGCACTTTGCAGCTGCTAACCAGTGCTGAAGTGCTTGTGCTCTCTCCTTGAAACATGGTATAATTGGCTTTCACTCAATTGACACATTAAATATACTTATAAATCCTTAGTAAAGTGGTATAACGTGTTCCCGTGGCCTGTAAATTAAATTTAACTAGTGGGTCTGAAGCACCTATTCTGCCACCTACTTCAGTAGCCCTTTATAATATGTCTTTCCACTTAGGTCATTATTGCCCAGTGTAATAATACATTATTTAATGTGCGGAAGGCAACATCGCTCTTGCCAGGATTAACACTTGTCACCTGCAGATTATAGAAGATACCCGCATCAAGTGTTTAACTCGCTGAGCTTTCTTGTTGGCTATTTCTCAGTTTCCAATACATATGTCCCAGTATCCAAATTGCGCATGCTAGACTTTGTTGCAAGAAAAAAAGATTCAATAGCCTTTCAGCTATACCCTTTCATGCATGACCCATAAACTCTTAGTAGTTCTTGCACATTCTACCCATTTTCTGTTGAGGGAAGGCCAAGGAATGGAGCCAACAGAAAATGTTGCCCCCCTGGCCCCTCAGCTCAGTGAGGGGGCAGAGCCGGAAGCAAAAGCAAAGCTGGGACAACCAGATACGAGTCATCAGTGGCGTAACATTAGCCCCCACGGTGGGTGGAGGGGGGCCGAGCTGTAGGGGCCCCCTCTGGCAGTGGGCACGGGTGGCGGGCCCATGATCCCAGAGCTCCTGACTGGGTTCTGTGGGGGGGGGGTGGCTCCGTGTACAGGGAGGACCCCTCAAGTTTCGTTACGCCACTGCTACCCATACCTATCCCTAAATTAATCTGTTTATGACCAAGTTGTCTTTATGGAGGACGCAGCTACACGAAAAGAGGGTGGTTATTTTACTGTTTTAGGAGTGCTGACCAGCAAACAACTGTCAGCTTCATTACATTTAAAGAAGCTACTGAAAAGTCGAAGGCCACATTAAAAAAATCATCAATAATTTACTGCCTACAGATTATATTAAATTGTGATCTTTTATTTTAATCTATGACTGTAATACACACTTTTTGTTATTGGTATTTTAAGTGGTGTATTAATTGTTTTGTATATGATGTATGTTTTATATTTTTTCAATGGTTTTGATTGACTATGCAAATAAAAATAATTCATGGAAAGAGGGTAGTTTTTAGAGGATACAAGGACACAGTCTGGATGTATCTGAAGCTTGCGAACACTATCACTGCTGCTCAGTAACATTTACTATTAAATTCCACAGGCTATGTGTTCATCCTCTGTTTACCATTCAGTAGCATGGTCCTTTCCCTCCCATCATCAGTTGAACTAATAATTGTCAGGTGGGTAAGACAAGCATGTGGGGCTAAGGGGGGTCATGATGATGGCGGAAGGACCGCCACTGCCGGGCCGGTGGTGGCGGTCCTTCCGCCATCACCAAGCATATTACCCACCGCCAAATTAGGATGGCGGTGGGTACCGTGGCGGACGCAAAGTCCGTCCGGCGCTTCATCGCCAAAGGCAGTCGCACCGACAGTGCAGGGCCATTAAAATGGTGGCAGTACCTTGTGGGCACCGTCCGCCAAATTAGGATGTGGCTATGGGAAGGCCTTTTCATGGTGGCGCTTCCGCCATGGAAAGGCTGGCGGGATTGGGTTTGGGGGCCCTTTGTGGCCCCCCTTGTTTGGGGGGGTGTCGCTGCACTGGGGTGTACCCATGGTACCCCCCTGCATTTCCAAGCACCAAGTGGCAGGCAAGTGGCAGGTACCGCGTGGTGCCTGCCAAGTAGTGCAGGGAAATGCAGTGCAAGCACTTTTAACATTGCGCAGGGTGCTGCAGCCAGCAGCACCGCCCGCAATGTTAAAAGCCCTGGCAGTGGTGGGACCGCCGCATGTCTGGCGAGTGGTCCCAAACACCGCTACGATGGCGGCATCATAATCAGCCCCTAAATTCCTAGTATTCAGCACTGTCTTGTAAATATTGTGAAGTAGCATCTGTAGAGCACCTCCTAATCCTCATGAGTCCCCAAAGCACCCCCAGGTAGTAGAGCCTGAGGTCTCTGTGTGTTGTGCATATTCAGTAGCGTGTGAGTTATCAGGTGGCATTCATAGGCCGAGGGCAAGTGTTGTGTGTGAGGTCCAGAGCTGTGCTCCAATTGTGTTGCGGCCATCTTGTGCTGCACTTGAGCATGGAGTGAAGCAAAGAAACAGAGATGTATTTACTTGCCTCTACTCTCTGATACATATAATTAGAGTCTTTTAAGCCACCAAGATTAAAGGTTCCTGTGTCAAGAACTAATATCTGGTCAAGGGAGATGTGATCCACAGCTCACGTATGAAGGAGTCTATGCAAGTGGGATATTCAGATTTATGAAGCTAGCCACTCAGGGCAGGGCCTTAACCACGGGGTGGGGGGGGGGGTGGCCTAGCAGGGCTGCACCAGCTCATATTTTCATATGCCCCCCTCATTAAAGAATACAGGCTTTGCTAGAGTTTTTGATCGCATTAAAATTATTATTTTGTTTGGGCCCACTGCACCATTGCTCCTCTTAGCTTGACTGTCGGATATGGCTATATGGGAACTTGTTTTACGGGATAGTGGAAGAGGCTGCTTTCAAGCTGCGGGACGGACATTTCCCACTGCATCTAAAATGGGAAATTAACTGACAAGCAAGGTAAAGTAGGGGCTGTTGTTGGGCATGTCCTCCTTTGCTCTACCCTGCTCTGCCTCCAGGAATGAAATCATCAAGTTGGTGGAGTCTGTAGAGAGCTCCACGCGCACTACTCAGCCCAAGGAACACGTTCTGTTCCTCTCTGAGCCCAGCAGACAGTGTCACAGTCACAGGCAGCACAGGATCCCACAGGGGTGCTGCTGCTTTTAATGCTCCTGCAGCCACCAGCCTGTCAGAGCTGCCTCCCCTGCAGTCTGTGTCTTCTGTGCCACAGCAGCCGCTATCACCCATACGGTCTGCAGACTACACCAGGCACTAAGCCTGGAACAGGCAGCCTGAGCAAGGAATCAGTGGCCCTCCAGGCAGCTGAGTGACCCAAGGCTGCCATCTCCTGCTCTGCAAGTAAGTCCTGTCCACAAAAACAAACGAGAAAGGAGTCATTTCTCATAAGAAGCAGGTAAGACAACAAATGGACAAGGAGCGCCTGGCCAGAGGCCAGCAAAGGGCCTGGCTTTGCTTTAAAGAGTCTGGGCAGCTAAGCCAATATTTGGCATGTAAATCATGCAGCAAATATCATGTAAAAAAAACTCCTCATATTCAGAAACGTGTGTTAAACATTCGCAGACTGAGAGTGTTTTACTTTGAAATACGAGCTTGTGTCACTTCTTATAAAGGGCGTTTCATTTGAAACTGAATTTTTAAACTCAAACTTAGAAACATCTCTGAACATCTCTGCCCTCCACCCAGCCACAATGGACTTTAGTGAACACTAAGAGGCAAGTCAATTATCATGTGTGCCCTAAATGGAATGTATTTTTTATAAACAATTAAAACAGGAGCGCATCACATCACAATCTAGCTTGGGTCACGTAACTAGTTAGCATGGAGGAGTCTCATTCGTTATCGGAATTAACCAGACAAATCGTTCCACCAACTAAGAATAGCCATGCACTCTGGAAACCTCACCAGGTCCAGGCACGGAAGGGATTGACAGATTGATAACTCTTTCTTGATTCTTTGGTTGGTGCTGAATGGCTTTTCTTAATTTGTGGAGCTATTTGTCCTGGTAAAATCCCATAACGATCGAGACTTCTCCATGCTAACTAGTTACCCGACCCCAACCATGATTGTGATGTGATGCGCTCTTGTTTTAGTTGTTTATAAAAAACCATGCTTGTATGACGATTCATGGGCTGTGAGCTTGTAAACAGTTGAGCGCTCTAATTTATTAAATAATTGATATTTATATTGGTGCGATTGTGGATTTGCCCACACAGCCTTGTTGTTGCCATTTGCCTAAATTTAATGTAGTCTGCACATTAAAGCCCATTAAATCAAAACCGTTTTTGCTGTTGTATAGCACACATCCTAGACTCACATATTTGAAGGTGTTCTCCTGTGCAATAATGAAGAAAACAACAGCGTGGGGAAATAGAACATGTGCGCAGGATCACTCAGTTTGGTCAGGTGGCGAAGCCGGAATTCATCCCATGTTTTATAGTTTCAAAATTTAGCCACAAGCTGGGAAACTCTTTCTCCTGTTTTACAAGAAAGGTTAGTGCATTGACTTTAATTCTTTGTGAATGATCCTAAAGCATGTGTGGCGGGCAGAAGCCATATTAAAAGTTATCTTGTTTTGAGCTGGAGAGGCAAAGAAGACGTTGAGCTGAGCTAGACCAGGCATCTGGTTTGAAATTTCAATGGCTCACCAACCTCCACTTTCTAATATGTTATATAATGTGTATTTGTAGAGTGCACAACTCACCCAAGAGGGTATCTGGGCGCTGAAGCAGGAGCGGTATGCGCAGAGTCAGTGTCTGGCTTGGTGAAGAGCCACACGTTCGATTTCTTGCGTAATAAGGAGGCTCTGATGTGCCAGGGCTGGCAGGTCATCTTATTGGTGATGCAGGCTTGGGTGAAAGATCTGCAAGTGTTTTGGTGAGCCATTTGGATACCTTGTTAAGCATCTTGCGTGACGGGAAGCAGGAGATGAAGTCTGCATTCACTTGGTTGGTCATGGTGAGTCGTCTTCTCTGTGTTGAGCTTGGGCCAGTTGGTTTCTACCCCTCTGCGATTTCAGTGTCTTGTCAGATAGGGAGAGGATGAGCTGGGTACCCTCAGCAGAGGATATGATGTTAATTCCATGGGTCGCGGATGATGCTGGTGAGTGTGGTCACGTAGGTGTTGAACAAAGTAGGGCTGAGTGAGAATCTTTGTGGAACTCTGCAGATGTGGTTGACGATGTCCGAGGTGAAGGGCTCCAGGCTGACCAACTGGGTGCGCCTGTCAGGAAGGAGCAAATCCAGTGAAGTGTGGGACCTTGGGTGCCAGCACTGTTAAGTTGTTGGATAAGGATGGGGTGAGAGACAGCGTCAAAGGCTGTGTAAAGATCCAGTAGGCTGAGGACCGCATCACCTCTGTCCATGATCATCCAGAGGTCATCCATGGCGGCGATAAAGGCGGTCTCCGTACTGCGTTTGTGCCTGAATCCGATTGAGCTATGTTGTTGAAGTGGTTGACTAGTCATTTGGTTATCATCTTTTTCATAGTACCAATGGCGTGTTTCCAGGCCTAGGTATTTTGTGAGTATTAAGAATCGGGGTGAGTCCTTTAATGAAGATGCAGTAAGGGCGGAGGTTCAAGGGTGCTTCAGAGTGTATGGACTGCATGGTCATTGCAGTTTCTTGAAGAGTGAATGGTGGTGCGATGTGGTCAGGGTGGTCCTCTGGGTGTTGATAACGATGGGCAGGAGGGCTGGAGGGCTGTAAGGGTGGAAAGGTGCAGTTGGGGCTTTACTTTTTTGTGGATGTTTGTAATCTGGTTGCTGAAGAATAGGGCCAGCTGCGTGCACAGGTCCTGAGAGAGGGTTACAATAGTGGAGCTTGCTGCCAGAGAGGTGAAGTCTTTCACTATGGCAAATCTTTTATTGGTGCTTTTGGAGCTATGGTGCTACTTTTGATGTGGTCAGTGAGCACAGTGCATTTGGTGGCTCTGATTTGCTGATGGTAGCATCTGAGGGATTTATAGGTCATTCTGACTTTGTCTCCATCTTTCTCACCACTATAACCAGGAGTGGCAGATAATGGCACTGAGTTGGTTAACTAAGTACAGTCCCACTATGGATTATTCTGCTATTTGTTAAACTACTATCATCTTCAAAGTGTTCAAAAGCTATTATGTGGTGTGTAGAGCTAAACAAGTTTATAAACATAAATTCTATGCAGTAGGTGAGGGAGAAGTTGCTTTAGTATTTGGAGTTTGCCTGTCTGTTAAATACCGCATTGTATTTATGATAATATTAGGGTGACCAGGTTTTGGGACATGTAGTCCTGGCTTTATAATGGGATAAACAAGACTAGTAGTAACGGAATGCAAGGAAATAAACACTAGACTGGAGCAGCTAGTCAAATAAAACTGGTAAACTTGGCAGGGCTGTGGCAAAAGGTTACCTGTCTTTGTACCATGCTGAACATGAGATCGGTCCCATGGAGTTGTGAGGATGAGCAACAATTTACACATCATGCTTGTGCTCATTGATGTGCGAAACTGCAACAAGTATTTCATTTAATGAAAAATGTCAGGACACTTGGACCGAGGTAATAAAAAAAGGACTATCCAAGCAAATCAGCAATATCTGGTCACGGGTAGAGGCAATGCTATCTCACTAGTGGCCATCAACTATTCCAGGGGGCTGGGCACAATCCACCCAAACTCCGCCCTCTAATAAGCATCCATTCATTTAACATTCATTCACCATACACAAACCGTCCCCAGTAATTTCTATTCACTAATTGTCCATTCTGTGCTGAAAGCACCATTGCAGGCCCTTGAAAAGGACTTCAGATGATCCTCAGACAGAACACAAGATAGGTGACCTCTAACAATTGACAAAAACTCCATCTGTGCACCCATAACTTGAAACAACACTCCAGGGGCCAGATGTACAAAGCCATTTAGCATTTCTTACCAGGACAAATCGCTAGTTTGGCCCCTTAAGAAATGCTAAATGTCCTTTTCAGATGTACAAAAGCCCGTTCAAGGTTGCTATTTGCGATTTCTACCCAGTAGGCATGGCAAATAGGAATTCCCTATTTGCGATTCCTAAAGCACATGTACATAGCATTTGCTAAATGCCAATTTGCATTTAGAAAATGCTATTACCATCAACTTAAAGTCGATGGGAACCATGTGCAAAATTTAAAAAACAAATTGTAATGTGACATGAAGCGCACATATTCCCTAAGGGCATATTTGCACTTACATGTGCACGATGCATTTCAGGGTGCCTCCAGGAGGGTCTTAAGGCCAGAGGTACCCTTCGTTTTGGATTTCCTAGATTCCGATTTCCTATTAGGGAATTGCAATTTAAGAAATGCAAAGCATTTCCTATTTTACCCATAGGTCGGAATGCAATGGCATTTCCTATTTGCGATTCCCTAACAGTGATTCCTACTTCGTAGGAATCACTATTAGGAAATCGCAAAATGAGTACTTATCATTTTGCATTTCCTAAATACCATCTACGTACATCTGGCCCTAGACGGGTACTGCAAAAACAAAAAGGTGGGGTGATCACAAGAGTAACGCAAAATGCTGGAGGGGGCCCCTAAACACTGGACAAACACTTGCCTTATTGGGCTTCAAGCCCTTGACACTGACTCCAGACTGCTCTGCATGCAGTAGGTGAGACTGGAAGGGGATTATTCCAAACATGGGAGATCTTCCCCTTCTCACTGCATCTCTTTTCCCTAGCGGTTCTCATAGATGAAGATTACAGTCCTTGCAGTTGTGGGGTCTGAGATATGATTGGGCCCAGAACACAGGCGCGAGGGCTGTCGGCAACTTCCATAAACTTAGAAAGAGCGAGGGGTGTAGAAGGAGAAGTAAGAAAGGAAAATGCAGGTGGACAAATAGGATCATAAATGAGGGAGACATGACAGACATATATTTGGCAAGGGTTTAATAGGGTCAAATGTTGCTTTCAAGGGGTTTTGATTACATCAGGCTCAGTGGCTTGTAAATGTTACCAGAACCATAAATGGCAATAAAGGACCATATCACACACGTAATCACTTGTGTATGAATATGTTACCTGTTTATTTTGGGTGGTTATCTTGAAAAAACATAGTTTTATTCAAAGTGTCTGCCTCAGGGGCTGGGAGAGGAGGCAGACACCAAGACCAGAAAACTGAGTCCAGGGTATCAACAGTGACATACGGCTCCTAGCAAGTGCGCACTAACACTGCCACTGGCTCACTGCCACAAGAGTCGCAATGTGGACATAGGGACACTGACATGACAACAAAAGTAGACTGACACTAGGGCACTAACAAAGGGGCACTAACACAATTAGGTACTGTCACAGGCAAATCAACATTAACACTGGGGTACTTGCACAGGAGACACAGAAACAGGAGACCCAATACTGCCATAGGAAATGAGACACCAAAGATCTGACATGGGGCAAAATCACTAATGCTGGGACACTGGCATGGGTAGTTTCACTGGATACACTGACACAGGGACTCTGGGGCACAGGTATATTGACACTAGGAACAATACTAGAACACATCGTAGGGACGCTGGCTGGCAGGACGAGACATTAGTGAACTGAAATGTATATACTGACAGGGGGTGATGATACGAAGATGCAAACGTGAAGACAACGCCTGTGGAATTTTGCCCCTGAGGCACAGATACTAGACACCAACACTGACATGGGGATGTTTACCTGGAACAGTGAAACTGGAACAATAGCACTGGTCACAAACTTGACACTAAGACACTGACTTAGTGGCCTCAACAATGACACAGGGAACAACTGCCACAGGGGGCCCCATCGATCGCAGTGCAACACTGATACAAGGATACAGTCACTGGAACAGAGACACATGGTGCGACAATGGAATGTTGACCTGGGAACAAACATCAATACTGGGGCAGGGCAGTGACACTGTGACATTGAAAAGGCGATGTTAGGATACTCACACTAAAATACTGATGCAATGCACAACAGCAGAACACTCACTGGACGGACACAATATTGGGGTACTGATCGCTGACATAGGTCACTGACACTGGGACGTTGACATGAGAACACTGACATGGAGACAGTAACGTAGGGACACAGACATTGATACTGACGCTGGGCACTGCAACAGTGCAAGGGGTTACTGCCACAGTGACATGACCAAAATAATGGGTATGGGGACATTGATCCTGAGACGCTGATGCCGGGGCACTCAACAGTGGTAGGCAGAGAAATGGGGGCACCGAACGTGACAATGGAAAACTGATGGGGGAAACAAACAGAGAGACACTGGCTCATATGAAGCAACACAGGAGAGGATGTGGCCTAATGGCTAGAGCATTCGACTTCGAAGCTGGGGAACCGGGTTCGAGTCTCAGCAGGGATGCTCAACATCCTGTGATTCTAGGCAAATCACTTAATCTCCCCATCTCTAACAAAATGAATGTGTCCATCTGTAACTCAACTGGTGCTCATGTAAGCGCACTGATACCTTCAGATTGAGTTCACGCTATATAAAACTCCCCCAAAAACACTGACATTGGGACACTTACCCAGGAACATAGGCGTCCACAAATACTAATGATCAGTCGCTGAAACAAGGACACCAGCTTTGGGACAATGATGAGGGATGCCCCAGCACATGGACACTAACGTGACACCGGGCACCAGCATGAAGGCTCTGGCAGTGATCACTGGCACTAGAGCACCTGAACTGACACAAGGAAACTATCAGAGGAGACATTATTGGGGCACAAACAATTGCACAGCAGTACTTTTTTTTGGGGGGGGGGGGCACTGACACCGGGATACTGACACTGAGGCACAATGTTATCAATATTGATGCAGGGTTACTGGCTTGTCAATGGGAAAGGACATTGCTCCTACTGGCATATAGTCCCAGACATTGTGAGACACTGATATTAGGATAGTTAAAGATACATGATTTATTGATTTTTTATGACATATTTTATAAAGAGCAGTTACCCCCAGAATGAGGCGTCCTGGCATTAGCAATCTAACCCATATATGGGTTAAAATATATGTTTTGTCAACCAACTAGATTCAGCAGCAGGTTGGCCGATTAGTTGGAAACCAGAAACATTTTTAATTGGTGCCTGAAAAGAATTAGATCCTCTTGGGTGCGTAGGTTGCATGGTAAACTATTATCTGCGTTAGATGTAATCAGTGCTAGAGAGATTCCCCCTATTCTAGATTTCCTGAAGCTGAGAGTCGTAACTAGGAAGACATTTTATGAGCTAAGCGGGCAAGATGGCCGTTACCAGGTGAATATAGAAGACATATGTATAAGCTTTGGTCTATATCGTGTATAGATTTGTGGCATAAACATAAGGCCTTAAACAGACACCTTTTCTGAACCAGGAGTCAGTGAAGTGTTTGTAGCTTGCAGGATTTGGGGAGCAGATTTCTTGAGACCCAGATCTAATCAGGCTGCTTTGTTTTGTAAGATCTGGACTTTGTGTAACAGGCGTTTTGGTAATCCTACTAACAGTATACAATAATCTATCCTCATGAAAATTAAGGCCTGGATAACATCCTTCCTTGCCAGTGCCAGAATTAAAGGAAGGGTTTTTATGACTTTTAAAAGCCAAAAACCTGTGGAACATAGCTTGGTAACAGGGTGGGAAAAAGTTTTTTCTGAATTGACAATCACCCCCAAGTTACATGCGGATAGAGGGAGTAACCAGGTTTGAGGCCAGCTCTTTTTAGTACCAAAGGCGACCGATTCATTCTTGTTGCAATTTAATACAAGGGAGTTCAGGCTCATCTCTTTGGCAATGCCAGGGGGAGAGTTCTTACAATTAAGAGCAGTTTCTTCAGGGTTATCTTGAAGCTTTGGGACAAACTGTGTAGGATCAGTATGGCTGAAAACTCCAAAAGGATTTATAAGACGAACCAGAGAAGCCATGTACAAGTTGAAGAGTGTGGGGCTTCGCAAGGAGCCCGGGGAGCTCCAAACAGCATGGGCGTAGGTGAAGATCTACAGTAGTCCAACATCCTTGAATACATCTGGCCCTGTAAAGAGGATGTAAACCAGGCCAGGACTGTTCTCGGGATTCTGGTTGCCTCAAGTTCTTGGAGTAAAATGGAGATATTATCAAGAGCTAGAGCTAGGAAATCATAGCCACGCTCCACTTCGATCCAAGGTGTGTCTGATGTCTTCAGTGGCTTTGGCAAGGACTGCCCTTTACGAAAACCCTATAGAGCTTTGTGCAATAACTTGTAGGATTTCAGATGGCTAATGTGATAGTTACGGACCACTATCCCAGTCATTTTGGCCAACAGAGGCGGAAACAAGAATGGCTGATAGATGGTTAAGATTTCTGGGTCTAAAGAAGGCTTCTTTAAAAGGGGCGAAACAATTGCTGCCTTCCATTTTCTGATACTATACCGCAGAGTAACAAATATTTGCAGGTTTGAGTAAGATATGAAAGATGATAGAGCTAGCTGACTTTCATAAGTAGTTGTTGTAGACAAGCATTCATAAGGGAGGAAGAGACATGTTTGTTAGCATTGTTTGATGATTCAGATTCACTAATAGGGTTAAACGTGTCTCAGAGGGGCTCATGAGATAGGGAGGGGTCTTAACCCCAACAGATTCTGTCTCTAGAGCGTGAGGGATGTTATTCACCAGGTCAAGAATTTTTCTGTGGAAAAAGAAAGTTAACTGTTGCATAAAAACTATGATAGTTTGGGAGAGTTTCTATCTGGTTCTGGGAGGGTGAGATCGTTAAAAAGTTTAAAATCTTTTCCTGTGAGGTTTTTAGATTCTAAAAACTATGTTTGAAAGAACTGTGCATTTGATGTGTTGGACCCGATATCGAAATAAGGCCCACAGTGTTACTAAGAAGGGGACTGAAAAACACATAAGTTCACTGGCACTGGGACATGAGGACATAGAGACATTAATTCATGAACAAAAAGACTAGGTCTGTGAGATGAACTGGAAGACCATGGACACTTGAACCAGGTGCAGAAGAACAAACAAATCTATGGTCCCATCTGAACAACATGGTTCTTTAACAGCCCTCATCTCACAAATCCTTTTGAAGGTTCAAGGGGCACGCAGGGGCTACTAGGCCCAACCGTGGTGGTTGAGGCCTTTTACTTCTGATGTCCCAGGGCCCAAACTAATATGGCTCCCCTTAACTGGACCAAGCGCCCCTTCTGCATTTGACTCTCAGTGGTAGCTGTGGCCGAGCAGTCAAGGCTCTCTCTAGGGTGGATGTAGATACAGGTGACTGAACCCAACTCATACATCAAAATGCAAACAGGAGGAACAATAAATTAATGTCCATCCAAATACTTGCTTTTATAAGAAAAAGTGGTATATTATTTCTAACTCTGCACATGCAAAGAGGTGCAACATTCATATGCAACAACACAGTCCCCTTTGAGGTCAGAGATCTAATGGTCATCAGGCAAATCCCTGTCCCACCCTCCTTCGTGTAACGTGTTCAAGGTTATTCCCCATTCACTGGTGGCCGCATTAGAGAATGCAAACTATTAGGCCGTACTCAGGAGTTCCTGTTTGACTTTTCATAATGTGAGTCAAAATTGTTTATGATGCCGCAGCACACCGGGCTGGCTCTAAGGCGGTGCGACCGGTGCCACCGCACCGGGTGCTGACGTTAGCGGACGTTGTGTTTGCAAGTTTATTTTGGTTTTAAAAGAACCTGCTGTCGCAATCCTTGCCTCCAGCAATTTCCAGGCAACAATAAAAATGGCAAGATAACTCCGGTGATTAATGTTCTTCCTGAAGAGAGATCTGAGTTTTCTCTAGTTTAGGTTTTGGCTGATCATACAATAGCACAGAGGAGTCATATGCCTGCTGCAAAGAATGTGAAGCAAGCAGATCACACAGTGCATATAAAGTAAATAGATCAGTGGGTATCAGTGGGTTACTGCTTTTCTAAGAGACATCCTTTTATTAATTGCAGTCTATAAGTTAAAATCCAAATATAGAACATTGAATTATTAACTGCCACCAAAGAGCTGCATGCACACTGCAAGGTATAGATTAGGGCATAGATTAATGTAGCAAAAAGGGTTCATTTAGGTAGAGATCAATACTTATTATTAAAGAGAACCCAAACTATAATGTTCCGTTTTCAATTCTAAGTTTGTGTTTCTCCAGACCAAGCTTAAACTATACTGCCTACCATTATAGATGAAATGTCACTCCTACACCTTGTAGTCCTCTGGCTTATGTAGCATTTCCTATAAGCTGATTTACACACGTTTGATTGATTGTCTCTGTGTAATGTGTGAGTGATGCAAAGTGATCTGACATCCTACACTGGTATGAGTGGCGCTATATATCTAATTTAATGCACCTGAAAGAAAGTGGTTATGGAGACTTGAGGGGCACTGTTAAAGGTGGTGGTGAGAGAATCCGTGGTGGAGGTGGTTGCCCCCTCCACTATGGATGGGGAAGGGCTCTAACAAACATAGTTGCACCGGGCGACACCAGCGTTGCAACCAGCCCTGGCAGCACCTTTACCAGTGAATCCCCTGGTTTCACAAAGGCCCAAGTTCAAGTATTAGCTGCTCCTGCAGCACAGCAGCATATAGCGTTACAGCGGTTGCCCATAGTGCGGGCACTCGCAAGATCCAGTCCTGCTTGGAGAAGACAGGCTGCTCTCAGTACACACTGCAGCACCGGGTGGGCACAGGCTTACTCTCTGAAATGGCGAAGCTGCTCACCCCAATGATAGGAGCAGCTCACAGTGTTGCTGTAAGTCAGGTTCTCACTCCCACGAGGGCATGTCATCCTCCTCAGCATCCTCCTGGTCTATAGGGGTTGGTCAGAGCAGATTCTTCAGTGAGGCTAGACCTGCCAATCACCATCACTTCAGTCCCTGACGACGGCTCTCATTTTTGGTCCCAGCAACCCCCCTCAGCATACAGGGTTGCCGCGCTGTACCTTCCGGACGCAATGCAGACTTTTCAGGTGCAATCGCCCTCACCATGGTGGCCCTCCATACATGTGGGATTGTTGCTCAGATGTTCACGAGTCCTGCTATGCTGGTCTCGCAACTTCTTCACCTGTGACCCCTCCTGTCATACGAGATCACCGCAACAAGGCCATGTGGGCCCTCCACAAAACGCTCAATACTTGGCACAGTTTCCGGTGGCCCGCTCCTGGCATAGAGGGGTCTGCAAAATGCACATGGCCTATGGCACGATCCATGCTCAGCAGAATCCTCACGACTCGCACAAGGAGTCCTCACGGTAGGCTCCCCACTGGACCTCACTCCATGCAATACTCTCATCTTCCTCACAGGACACACTGGTCTTGGTACGCAGGCAGGTGCTGGTGCTTTAGGCTCCAGGGCAAGTGGTCTTGGTTTCCCTGGGAGATGTCCCTTCAGCCAGCAGGCAGACTAGCAGGCCTTTTCCCCCAGTCCTGGTTATAGAGAGAAGTCCTGCAGAGCTTCCCCTTCTCACTCAGCTCCTTTGGCTGCTTGGTAGATAACACAATTTTGGGAACTCAACCTCCCCTTCTTATAGTCCTTTTCCAGACACCAAATGTGATCTAGGGTCTGGATCTTTGTTATGTTGGTGTTCGGCTTCTTTTGAGGTGGGCACTTCTCTTTTTCATCTTTCTTTATGAAAGAGATCTGCCACAGCAGGCACAACTCCGAAGCTGAATGTCCACAATACAATTGAAGGGAGTGAGCAGAGTTCACACCTGGATGTCAGCTGCAGTGATATGTGCATCAAAGAAATAATCCCAGACCCCCAGCCCTACTATTTATGATTCTCTTATCAGCCCCATCTCCCTTCCTGAGATGTGTCCAACCCCTTCCTTCCCACCAAACTCACAGGAATCCAGAAACACACAAATCTGTCGGAGGGGATTCCTCTCCTCCTCATGTCTTTACCAGGCAGGCCTGGCCTTCCCAAAATGGAACCCAGGGTCCTCCATACAATGTACCATTGCAGGCACATTCACTCAGTGTAAATTCATAGCACACTTTGTGTTCAACACTAATACTTCTATGCATTGTACCCTCACAGGTACACATGCCTCCAGCACATGCACTCAGTCTGCCTGCACTTTTCAGCTCTGACGCTTTTCTACCTTTAACCAGTGTTATTTCAAAACACATTCACTGCCAGCACACATTCTCACTTAGTGCTCGCTGCACAATTCGTCACCCTTCATGTATTGTACTTCATGCAAACACACGTACACCCAGCACATGCTCTCCTGCGCACGCACTGCACAGCACTACATATCTCATGTAATGTATTCCTCTCAGGCATATATACACCCAGTACATGTGGTAAGCACACATGTACTGCACAGTACTGCTCCATCCTTGTATTGTACCCTCCCCGGCACACATACAACTAATGCAGTGTCACTGTTCCTGCGCTGTGCAGCACTCCACACCTACGTGATGTAGGCCAGGAGTGCATTAAGCACACAGCAGCGGAACCTTCAAAAAGGTGAACCTGTAGGCCTTACTCCAGTGACACAGGGAAAAAAGATCCTGTTCTACTGATCACTACATGGTATGCAGCCACCACCGTGCTTGTGCTGCTTAGCTCCTGGTAAAAGCGGTAGCCTTCCACTAGGATAAGGATGGAGCTTTGGGCACCACTCCCGGTCCAACAAGACAACAAGCCGTGAGACAGGCAACCGCATGATTCGTGTTCGTCTATGACAAAAAATCAGCAATGGGGATCCAGACAACAGTACAGTTGGGCACTAAGGGCAGGGGTACAAGTCTCCTCTTATGCAGCGGACACTTTAGCACCAAGAGTATATATCGTTGGCAATTGCTGCTCATCAGCAATACTTGCTGAGTTTTATTCTTGAGAGAATAAAGCATTCTTTCATCGTCCAAACAATATAATTCCCCAGACCTGCCAAAATTAACCAGAAGTCTGTCTTAGTCACTGTCCATTCCCAGAATGCAATTTTTACAGCTTACAGCATTGCAAGGATGTCATATACATTCTGATGTCACAGCAAAGAAAGATGGCCTTCAATCAGGCTAGGCCTGCTGCATTTGAAGGAGAAGACAGGCTCTCCCTTTTTTATAGTTTGAGCTTTCATCATCTTTTAAATTGCACCGCCTACCACCTGCCCAGCCAATGTAGAAGCACTCTGCAGCCAGCCAGAGAAAGAAAGCGACCACAACAGAGTGAGGGTCTGTCCCCAAAGTGCCTCACTGCCACTCCCTGCTAGTAGTTTAAAATCCAAACAGAGTTTAATCCGTAAAGATATAAGTGGAGGGGCTAAAGGGGTTTCTTAGGAAGCTGTCAATAAATTTTTCTGAATACCCTCCAGCCGAATAGCAGGGCTGCCTACTTTTGATTCCACCTCGTCACTCTCTCTTCTACCACATACATTTACTACATTTACTGTCTCGTTTGCTTTACTATAACAGGTAATTTTTCATTCATGTTGCACCCTTTTATCACTGCTACCCTGTACTTCCCTTCCACCTTGGTATCTTTTCTTGTTTTTTAGTATGGGTCAAAGTCTGATGGTGAAAAGTAAGTCTGGGGCCTCAAAAATAGTGTTGGTGCACACCACCGTGAATCATCCACTCAAAGCACTGTCCCAATGATGTGTAATGATGGATGAGTAGCTTCCTGGCTAGTTCTAGCTCCTTTTGGCTAGTGGTAGTGGACACATTGCCACACGGGCTTGCTGATCCTTGACCATGTTCCCCCAGCAACCTCTGCTTACCTTGTCTTTCTGTTCTGATCATTGTATCATTGAGGTCTGTCTTGCATCGTGTCTGTGTACTCTCACGTGTGACAATGTATTTAGAACTGCCTTTCAAACTCATTCAGGTATTATCAATGATGCCTTGATGGAGAATACTCAACCCCATGTATACTTGCCTTCATATTCTATTCAGTTTTAAATATGTTTTAATTGTATTATCTAGATGTGCTTTCAAAACACAATTTCACAAACATTTACTGAAAGGCTCCAACCATTCCTTTCTCATTGTGCTTTAAGAGCATAGGGCCAGATGTACGACCCGTTTTTGCATGCGTAAACGGGTTTGTGACCCGTTCGCGCATGCCAAAACCTACAGGGCCATGTACAAAGCCTATATAGCGAGACACAATTAATTTGCGACTCGCTAAATAGGTTTTGTTACTTGCTATTAGGAAGGGGCGTTCCCTTCCTAATAGCGACCCCAACGTCATATATGAATGTTTTGCGACAGAAATTGCGGTCGCAAAACACTCGCAAATTACCGCCATCTTCAAGAGGGTGGTAATGGAGTCTCAAATGTGAAGGGGTCCCCAGGGGACCCCTTCCCCTTTGTGACTGGCTTCAAAAATATTTTTTGAGGGCAGGCAGTGGTCCCAAGGACCACTACCTGCCCTTAAAAAACAAAACAAAAACTTTTTTTTTTTTTTAAATGCATCGCGTTTTCCTTTAAGGAAAAAGGGCTACATTTTTAAAAAACTGCTTTATTGAAAAGCAGTCCCAGAGGCCCAGCAGGCCACCATCCCTGGGAGGGCCAGCCATTCCGAATGGGGTCGCAAACTGCGAGTGGCTCATTAATATTCATGAGCCTCGCATTTTGTGACCCCATCGCAATCAGTGTCTCTGACACTGTTGTACATTCCAAATTGCAACTCGCAATTTGCGACTCGCAATTGAGCGCAAATTGCAAGTCGCAATTTGGATGGTCGTACATCTGGCCCATAATTTCCTATTCCTTGTCACATATAGCTGTCTAGGAAGAATACTGTCAAATGTATCGAGTTTTTTAAATCATCAGTAGGTTGTGAGACACGTATCTGTCCATCCCAAGACCCCTTTTATGGTATACCTTCATTTGGAGCCAGGCCTCCCAAAACCTTTACTCCTGGCTTACAGGCCTGCCTCGGCGTTCCAGTACTCAGAAAGAAGTGCAAGAGAAGGAATTTGCCACTGAGATTGGGAGTGGAGTGAGAGAGAGGAAGAGGCAGAACAGACAGAGATGGGGCCCTTCTGGAACAGATTCAAACTGAGAAGTTGTCACAGGAGGTCGCCTATACCTTACAGATCTTACATCAAACAGAATAGTGGCAACATAAAGTCACCCTTCACCTTCATTACCTTTAACTAAATGCCTGGGCTGGACACCCTGACAGGAGAAGTTAAGTGGTGGGAAAGGTTGGGGGAAAGGTTTAAACAATCAGAGAACTGCTGAAGGAGAAGGGCGACCAAGACCATACAAAAGCAATTCACACAACCATGGAGGAAAGGGGGCCTGAGCGTTTGCTCTATCGGAGGTTGGGAAAAGTACTACGAGGCATATCATCAAGGGCTGAAGTTATAGTTATCGCCGCTTTAGCGTCCGTTTTGGGCGAAAAGCGGCGATTATTATATCGCATTATTTGCAAGGACACGCTAGTGCGCGTTTCCTTGATTCAGCTCCCGTTTTGTCCACGCCTCGCTCTGCATCTCTAATGAGATGCAAAGGAGGCGTGCCTGACAAAACACCAATGGAAAATATCGCTACCCCAGCTTCGTGATATCATCAACGAGGGGTAGCGATATTTTAAATCCCGTTCACTATGCCTTAACGCAGGAATTTAACGTCTGTTAAATTCCTGACTAAGGCATAGCTAACATGGGAGGTGGATTATGGTGATACGACCACAGGGTCGTATCACAAAGGATATCTCCGTTTTGGGTGCAACATCGCTGGTTTTCCAGTGATATTGGCCCATTTCCCTGGAATATTATCGCCCTGGAGTAATGCATTACCAGGGCGATAAATTCCAGCGATATACGGCCATAAATAAACAAGCGCTAAGCGCGCTTTGCGTTTATTTATCGCCGTCCTAGTAAATATGCCCCTAAATGCCTCAGGACAGCAAACTGCTAGGCAGAAATGAAAATCAAAACACATGCTAATCACCACCAGTAGGCCAGCAATGTTCCTGCTGGCTCCTGTGACCTACTGTAGCACTGCAGTAATCCAGTAGCAGCTGCTACCGGACTTGGGTGGTGGGGCGGGGAGGATGAAAAAACACAACCCCTCCCCCCAAAAAAACACTTGCCTGGCTACGGTCGGCCACCACATCTCCTCCGTCCTCGTCATCTTCCTGTCCTGTCCTGCAGGAAGCAAATGGGCTCTCAGGCTCTCCTAAGCCAATCACAAAGCTGCTGTCACCATGACAGCAGCGTTGTGATTGGTCTGAGTGCCGTGGTTTGGTGCTCGGGCGCGGACTGGGAGTCTGTGCATGTTCCCCACCAGGCTACGCATTACAGTCTGGTGGGGAACATGCAAAGTGCACATGACTGTTTGGCCGGCCCAAGATGGTCGACCAAACAGTCATGCACACTTAGAGGGTACCACCATTCCTGCCCCCTGCTCTGGCCAGCCCCGCCCGCATGAAACTGAGCCACTAGAGTAGGAAAAATAAAATGATAATAACGTTGCGTTATTTTGATTTTATTTTTCCTACTGAACAGTGGGGCGACACTCCTCCGCCATAGCGGAGGAGCCGCCACTGAAGTGAAGCATCATGTATTCAAGTGCATTGTTTGTGTATCTGCACTTTCCCCAAGAGCACTGAAATCGAATTGTGGCTCTGTACCCTTGAGTCAGGCCAAAGTGCTGCACCAGGGAATAACCAAATGTTTATCTTAGTGAGCAGACAGTTACAGAAACTTGCATGCTGAACTCCCTGTTCTGCTCAGCAAGAAAAACAGCATTACCTAATTCCTGCGAAAGAAAATGTGACCCAGCCAAAACACAAAAGGCAAGATGCTATCTCACTGCCAACGCAATTAAGTCATGCTTTAAGAGAATTTTATTTATAGTTACTAACGCAGCTAATCTTAAAACTGGAACCCAAAGCGCAACAAAGAATACATCTGAATCAAAACGGTTACCACCCACATGGTGAAAGAAATAACTTCTGTACAAATAGATATGTGTGTCACACCACATCACATTCTGATGAAGTTACAACTTTAATATGAAAATGCAGTTTGCAGGTCTAGCCCACACTTGAAGCTCGTGATTTTAGACTGTTTTTTTTAATGAAATTGTAGTTTGCATACACGGACCTAAATAGTGTATTTAAATACCACTATGTATTGTGGGTCGGTAAATTCGGATCTCTGTGCAAACCTGCTGACATTAACTGGGTGGAAACTGTATGGGAAATTTGGAAACATGCAGAAATAATCTCTAATATCACATGAAAATCCTCGTTTTTCGGAGGAAAACTTGGTATATACAGAATGTAACACTCCTGCTTAATAACACCCTCGGCAGTGTTGGTATTTTAAGAGAAGAGGTGTGGCGCCGCATGTGTTGCCGCGGCCAGTGCGACTGACGCTGGAACTCAGGGGCTCATGGTTCGATCCCCGGCAACAGCGGCAGGTCTTGCCAGCACCATATGACTCTGGGCAATGGGGGGGCTGGGATGCCTTCGGGTAGCTGTATAAACACCCTCGGCAGTGTTGGTATTTTAAGAGAAGAGGTGTGGCGCCGCATGTGTTGCCGCGGCCAGTGCGACTGACGCTGGAACTCAGGGGCTCATGGTTCGATCCCCGGCAACAGCGGCAGGTCTGCCCAGCACCATATGACTCTGAGCAATGGGGGGGGCCGGGATGCCTTCGGGTAGCTGTTCGCGCTTTACAAATACTAGATTTACATTTATAACACACTGTGGTAAATACCTCATCTAATCTGGCCAACTCAGACTATTTTAATTTTTTTTCAATCAGTAGCCACTTGTGCCCTCCAAGTACAAGCCCAATTCTTCATTTATTTGCCCACATACACGTATTTACTCCTTCACAGATGTCTCTCTAGGCATAAGCCAAACTAATGGCTGGGCAAGTCATTATTTGTGCATGCATATTTTTCAAGTGATTCGGTAATCAAAGCAGCAAACATTAGTGCACGCAGAACCTACGTGCATAATGTAAGCAAATCATTGGTACTCTTTAGTCAGTGCTTAAAATGAGCCGGTGGGGGGCACTGGCACTCATTTTTGGGGACCAGCACTTATTTTTAGGGCTTCAGGTTTTACGGTCTTTATTTTTGGGACATTTCTGTTTGTATTTATCCATACTTATTTTTGTTCATTTTATCTCTATTTATTCATTTATATTTGGTGCTAAGAGTAAAAAATGAAGCTGCAATGAGTATATTTCCTGTGTCTGGCTGGGGAAAGTGTGTGCAGTTGAGGTATTGTGGGCTTGAGTTGTGTAAGGCTTTGAATGTGTGCTAAAGTGTTTGAAATGGGTGCATTTGTGAATGGAGAGCCAGTGGAGCTCTCTGAGGTGGGGTGAGTTCACATACTTCCTAACCCTATGCATACATAGAGAAGGCAGGGTGTGCAGTAATAATATGTGGGGTTCGGAAAACAGGCGTTTCTAAAGTTTTGTGCAAATTCCATATACCTTCAAGACTGACCTACTCTATGAGGGCTTTCATGCCTGTGTTGGTCAGAAACCAGTGGTATAACAAAACTTGCATGGCCCCCCGGCAAAGTGCATGGGGGGGGGGGGGGCACGCTCTGGACCCAGTCAGGAGCTCTCCAGCCCACCAGTGTACAGTACCGGAGTGTCCCACCTGGAACTCGGCCCCCCCACAGTGGCGTAACGAAACTAGAGGGGGCCCCCCTGCACACTACAGGGAGGTCCCCCCTCCGGACTTCTTCAGGTGCTGTCAGGCCAGGGTAAAGTGTTGAGGGGGCCCCCGGGAGCTCGGGCACCCCCGCACCGCGGGGGCTGCGGGGGCCTTTGTTATGCCCCTGCCCCCCCACACCTGCACCGTGAGGGTTGCAGGAGCTATTGTTACGCCGCTGTCAGAAATGCTTGTGATTCACCCAATCACTTGCAAGCCGCAATGACTCATGGCATAAATTGTGCATGCCATTGTTTGCCTGTGTGAGTGCTTGCTTCTATGAAACAGCTGCCTATACTCTCATTGCACACATTGTCCAAACAAGGGGTGATGGGGTTGGAGATTGGGAAAGTGGAAGGACAGTGTTTTCTTTCGATACTCTCATTGACTTGTTTTGCTGTAACTTTTGAGCGGGAACAGGCGCCATCTTGCTGTGGACACCATCGAAATATTCTACAGTTTGCAGCACCGAAAAGCCTTCCTTAGAGAAAATTCTTAGATGACACCCAGTTATCAATTCGATGATATTGTAGTGGGAGCAGAATAGAGATCCGTACAACTTCCTTTTCAAATCTACAATTCCTGAACGACTCAAACAGCCCAAGCTATAGAATCTGAAAAGAACTTTACCCAATTTCAAACCGACCTCTGAAAACTGCAATATTGTCTTTAAATTTCATCTATCTATATCACCTGGGAAATGTGTTTTGGATTAAAGGTTTAAATTCTTGAAGGTAGTTTTAATTTGGCTTCAACTCAAGAACAGACTGGAGCAAAGTAAAAGCTGGTGTGTGTCTAATGTACATATTCAGTGCTGGTGTCCAAAGTTTTGCTCAGAAGCCCGTGGCTGGTGCTATCGAAGGTTGGGGTGCCAAACACCAAGGCTGCGTAGCCTTGATTTCACTTCAAATCTATTCAGTCCATCACCAGAGCCTCCCTGCCTCTTTATCTCACTCTCGCAGGTTATTTTTCATCTCTACTTTATCCATTATTCACTGTTTCCTTCCTTCTTTCTCTTCCTTCTTTTTTTCCCCTTCTTTGATCTTTTCTTTCTTCCTCTGGATCAAAGTCTGTCGGGGGAAAATGAGTTACTGTCCCCAAAAATGAGTGCCAGTGGCCCCCACCTGCAACCACCAGCTCAAATTGAGTACTGGATATATCTAGCCCTGGACAAAGGATGTGATACTAAAAGTCTGTTCAAAGTGACAAAAATAGAGCCACTATACCCCATAATGTGCTTGTACCAGTGTCTTTGTCTAGTTGGACGTCTTCAAATACCATTGCAGTTGAGATGTAGGAACCAGTGGGTTACAGAGGGCGATAGTATTGTCCTGGCCAGATTTCTTATCCATTCTGAAGAAAACAGAGAGTGTTTTTCTTATGCCTCACAGTGAGACAACCAAGCACCAAACGGAAGAGTTTAGAAATGTTTTGGTGACATATTAACATTGTGCTCCCCTTAGCCCCCAGTCTCGCCAATGAAATCACCCCACAATACCATAGAGACAAAATACCACAGCCTGAGAGAAAGAAGGTTGCCTCCAGCTAATCGAGATTAGACAACGATCAGCTGTGGGAGGTGTCCGACAGACGCCACTTTTTTGTTGAAAATTGGAACAAGTTACTCACTGTAATAATATGAATTATCTCAGTTCAAGAGAACCTTTTAATTATGGACTTGTTGGGAGAGCCTGGAGGCCACAGGTAGCACTGGAAACCTTAAACGATTTCTGGCAAGCTCTACCAGCGCAGGGTAAAGGTACAGTGCCGCTTAAAGGCCACACTCCTCGCTTTCCCTTCATTGTACGATTAGGCTTCATGCGTTTTCCATCATTTTATTCCTGAGAATGTCCCCTCTCTGGACAATCAGATGGTTTAGGGTGAGGGTACGTGGACAATTGCACATATTATTTTGTCTCCCTTTTCCGCATGCTCCCTGGACTTTTGGTTGTGTGTTAATGCACTCTCCCATCCTAAATACACTCTTCCTCCAAATTTATATTGGAAATATATGTACACATAAAATGTACCCATAAATTAAGATTTTTGGTGGACAATGCATTGGAAATATTGGTGAATGCCCTTGAGTTTAAAATTGTGTTTTTTCTCAGCATCACCAATAGTCACACATTGCTCCTCACATGGGGCTACATATTTTCTACCTTGTTACTATCCCTACAACACTGGAAAATCTGTCAACCAAGAAGGTTTGCCATTAGAAATTATGGTGAAATTTTCTGCAAACACTGGTTGTAAAAAATAATGATTTGGGAATTTCTATAGTAAATCTCACCCTGTCCAACAGTGTCTCACATTGGCTGTCAAATAACGTTTTGTGAACCAGCTCTATCTATACCTCACTCCCTCGCCAATCCACCACAATTCAATCCAATCCACCCCACTCTAATCCAAAACAATTAGCCCTACTCCAATCTGCCCCACACACACTTAAAACAATCTGCCCCACTCCAATCCAAAACAATCTGTCCCACTGCATTCCAATGCAATCTGCCCCACAACAATCCAAAACAATCTGCCCCACTCCAATCCAAAACAATGTGTCCCACTGCAATTCAATTAGCTCCCCCTTCAATCCAAACAATCTGCCCCATTCCAATCAACCCCAATCCAATCTGCCCTATTCCAATCCAAAACAATCTACTTCACTCCAATCTGCCTCACTTCAATCCAAAACAATCTGTCCCACTCCAATCAGCCCCACTCCAATCCAATCCGCCTCACCCCAATCTAATCCACCCCACTCCAACCCAATCCAACCCAACCAACTCAAATCCAGTCCACCCCACGCCAGTCCAATCCACCCAAACCCAATCTGCCTCAATCCAATCCACCCTATGCCAATCCACACCGCTCAATCCAATCCACCTCACCCCAATCAGTCCACCCCATTGCAATCCAATCTCCTCAGCTCCAATCCAATCTACCCCACTCACCCTGCTCCATTCAACCACATTCCATTCCACCCCACTCCAGACCACCCCACCCCAATCCACCTCCCCCACTCCACTCTGACACAATCCGCTCGAATCCACCCTACCCGTAGTATAAACCACGAATTCCAATAAGGTGCACACTCAGGTGGGGAATCAAAAGCTGTGAAGTTGATTTATTAACTTCATAAATCTGTTACGTGTTTTGACTGACTAGTAGTCTTGATATATATGTATTTATTTATATATACATATTTACTCATTATATTATTAAAGTTTACATAAAAATGTGTAAATTATAATATAAATTAAACTTATTATTCGAATAATAATTTTAAATTATATATGTTTGTAAATAAACATGCACACATACATATATGTGTGTGTTTTTTTAAATAAGTATAACATTGATATATATTTTTAAATTATTTAAATAGGTTTAATTTAAATGATATCACTGTTACATGTTAATATAGTGCTTATTATTTTTAAATATATATATGGTAAAAAGGATATCTTCGTAATAGATATTAATGTACAACAATATTTTTTCTTTTCAATATTTTTGTCACTAACATCACAAGTATAGTGAAGTTATATTTTTGTGCTCAATATTTTTGACTCAATATGTATATACCATGGTATTTAGGGTTTCCATATTTCACCACAGTCCAATCCATCCCACCCCAAATGGATCTAATCCATCCCACTCCAATCCACCTCACCCTATTTAATTCAACTCCAACAGTAGGGAAAGCGTTGGACTAAGGAAGTGTTAAATTTACTAATTTCACTCCAGTCAGTGCAACAGTAGGGAAAGTGTTGGATTGTGCAGGGTTAAAGTTAACTATTCCCACTCCAGTCTATGCAACAGTAGAGAGAGAGAGTAGTTCACTTCAACAAATAAAATATTTAAACAACGACATTACATAACAAGAAATATAAATATTTTAATATAAAAATTATATATGTGAATACAAAAATTAAACAAATTTCATATGTATTAAAACGTTTAATAAATATTATAAATTAAAACAAATAATAGTAATATAATGAAAATATCACACTATACTGTCACAACAATGACAACCAACAAAAATAATGTTATTTACAATTTAAAAGCATAACACAATTAACACATAACATATTAAATAACCCAATTTGTAATGACTGAATACATATTTGTACATTTATTATTACTTAAATACCTTCCTACCCTATATCTCTACAACACACACCTAAAGTATATCTTAACAATTATAATAAATACCCATTTTACATCATTAATTATCAATTAAACAATGAATAATAAATTACTAATACTAAATCAATCATATTTAAATAACTTTCCACCCTTTATCCCTACAAACCCAACAACACACACCCGATATGTAACTTAAAAATATCTTCAATACACAATTTACATAATTCATTATCGATTAAATAATTATTAATAAATAACATTAATGAATCCCACGTCCCTGATAATTTTGAGGGTGGGCCCTCACCATTCTCTTCTCATCTGAACAGCTACTTATGCTTGCTCATTGAAGGAGTAATTCTCTGATGGGGTCCAGGGTGAATGTGGCTTGCAAAGATTGTTAACAACCACAGCAGCATTCATCATTCCGGCTGGCTTCCGACAGGCTTAAGGAGCCCGTCGGTCAGTCGAGGCCGGCTCATAATCCTGATAGAGCGTTGTGATGTTCTGAAAATTGTAGGGGTGCAACATTATCGTGAATAGTCCGCACCCGCATATAATCACGTGTTGTACTAAAATTGATTATTAGAATTGTAGAGGTAATAATGAAATGTGTGCCTATAACGACTGAAAATTAGTTTGTGCCATTCGAGGAAGTAAGATGGCATTAAATGTGATTATATAATTTTTGATGTTCATTACAAATGCTTAGTGAATTAGCTCGTGTGTAATGTAATTAAGCCTGGGCAAAGCACTACGCTACGCTCGCGTAGTTTGCAAAGTTTGCGCTACTTCGCACTACGCGAATTGCACGTAGCACAGTGCAAACATGTGTAGCGTAGCATTGCGTAGTGCAGCGGTCATTTTTTGCTTGCTCGCGGTCCTCAACATCAAGTTGGCGACCGCGAGCAAGCAAAATGACATCCCGGCAAGACTTTTTCCTTGTTCGCGATCAGCAACATCAAGTTGCCGATCGCGAGCATGGAAAATTAACATCCCGCCGAGATTCTCAACGCGAGGAGGTCAGGTTTCTCATTGCGAGTGGTCGCGTATGCTCGCGACCGCTTGCGATGAGCAACTACCAGTCCGCGTTGAGAAATCTGCCGCTCGAGTAAAAATCTACTCGAGCAGCAGAAAACTAAAGCTCGCACTGTGCAAGATGCCGTTTTCAATGATTGCACAGTGCTGGATGCTTGTCCGCACTGTGCAATCATTGAAAACAACATCTTGCACAGTGCGAACAGGGTACTACGCAGTTCGCGAAGTGCTACGCGTAGCTCGCGTAGTGCGAAGTGCACTTTGCGTAGCTTCGCGTAGCTTCGCGTAGTGCAACTTCGCGAACTACGCCCAGGGTTAGTAATGCATTAGATTTAAACGTGTATCATATTAAAGTCTGCATATGTAGAAGTGAATAATCGTGCCTTAAATTGATGGATGTAGGATTTCAAACCGACCTCTGAAAACTGCAATATTGTCTTTAAATTTCATCTATCTATATCACCTGGGAAATGTGTTTTGGATTAAAGGTTTAAATTCTTGAAGGTAGTTTTAATTTGGCTTCAACTCAAGAACAGACTGGAGCAAAGTAAAAGCTGGTGTGTGTCTAATGTACATATTCAGTGCTGGTGTCCAAAGTTTTGCTCAGAAGCCCGTGGCTGGTGCTATCGAAGGTTGGGGTGCCAAACACCAAGGCTGCGTAGCCTTGATTTCACTTCAAATCTATTCAGTCCATCACCAGAGCCTCCCTGCCTCTTTATCTCACTCTCGCAGGTTATTTTTCATCTCTACTTTATCCATTATTCACTGTTTCCTTCCTTCTTTCTCTTCCTTCTTTTTTTCCCCTTCTTTGATCTTTTCTTTCTTCCTCTGGATCAAAGTCTGTCGGGGGAAAATGAGTTACTGTCCCCAAAAATGAGTGCCAGTGGCCCCCACCTGCAACCACCAGCTCAAATTGAGTACTGGATATATCTAGCCCTGGACAAAGGATGTGATACTAAAAGTCTGTTCAAAGTGACAAAAATAGAGCCACTATACCCCATAATGTGCTTGTACCAGTGTCTTTGTCTAGTTGGACGTCTTCAAATACCATTGCAGTTGAGATGTAGGAACCAGTGGGTTACAGAGGGCGATAGTATTGTCCTGGCCAGATTTCTTATCCATTCTGAAGAAAACAGAGAGTGTTTTTCTTATGCCTCACAGTGAGACAACCAAGCACCAAACGGAAGAGTTTAGAAATGTTTTGGTGACATATTAACATTGTGCTCCCCTTAGCCCCCAGTCTCGCCAATGAAATCACCCCACAATACCATAGAGACAAAATACCACAGCCTGAGAGAAAGAAGGTTGCCTCCAGCTAATCGAGATTAGACAACGATCAGCTGTGGGAGGTGTCCGACAGACGCCACTTTTTTGTTGAAAATTGGAACAAGTTACTCACTGTAATAATATGAATTATCTCAGTTCAAGAGAACCTTTTAATTATGGACTTGTTGGGAGAGCCTGGAGGCCACAGGTAGCACTGGAAACCTTAAACGATTTCTGGCAAGCTCTACCAGCGCAGGGTAAAGGTACAGTGCCGCTTAAAGGCCACACTCCTCGCTTTCCCTTCATTGTACGATTAGGCTTCATGCGTTTTCCATCATTTTATTCCTGAGAATGTCCCCTCTCTGGACAATCAGATGGTTTAGGGTGAGGGTACGTGGACAATTGCACATATTATTTTGTCTCCCTTTTCCGCATGCTCCCTGGACTTTTGGTTGTGTGTTAATGCACTCTCCCATCCTAAATACACTCTTCCTCCAAATTTATATTGGAAATATATGTACACATAAAATGTACCCATAAATTAAGATTTTTGGTGGACAATGCATTGGAAATATTGGTGAATGCCCTTGAGTTTAAAATTGTGTTTTTTCTCAGCATCACCAATAGTCACACATTGCTCCTCACATGGGGCTACATATTTTCTACCTTGTTACTATCCCTACAACACTGGAAAATCTGTCAACCAAGAAGGTTTGCCATTAGAAATTATGGTGAAATTTTCTGCAAACACTGGTTGTAAAAAATAATGATTTGGGAATTTCTATAGTAAATCTCACCCTGTCCAACAGTGTCTCACATTGGCTGTCAAATAACGTTTTGTGAACCAGCTCTATCTATACCTCACTCCCTCGCCAATCCACCACAATTCAATCCAATCCACCCCACTCTAATCCAAAACAATTAGCCCTACTCCAATCTGCCCCACACACACTTAAAACAATCTGCCCCACTCCAATCCAAAACAATCTGTCCCACTGCATTCCAATGCAATCTGCCCCACAACAATCCAAAACAATCTGCCCCACTCCAATCCAAAACAATGTGTCCCACTGCAATTCAATTAGCTCCCCCTTCAATCCAAACAATCTGCCCCATTCCAATCAACCCCAATCCAATCTGCCCTATTCCAATCCAAAACAATCTACTTCACTCCAATCTGCCTCACTTCAATCCAAAACAATCTGTCCCACTCCAATCAGCCCCACTCCAATCCAATCCGCCTCACCCCAATCTAATCCACCCCACTCCAACCCAATCCAACCCAACCAACTCAAATCCAGTCCACCCCACGCCAGTCCAATCCACCCAAACCCAATCTGCCTCAATCCAATCCACCCTATGCCAATCCACACCGCTCAATCCAATCCACCTCACCCCAATCAGTCCACCCCATTGCAATCCAATCTCCTCAGCTCCAATCCAATCTACCCCACTCACCCTGCTCCATTCAACCACATTCCATTCCACCCCACTCCAGACCACCCCACCCCAATCCACCTCCCCCACTCCACTCTGACACAATCCGCTCGAATCCACCCTACCCGTAGTATAAACCACGAATTCCAATAAGGTGCACACTCAGGTGGGGAATCAAAAGCTGTGAAGTTGATTTATTAACTTCATAAATCTGTTACGTGTTTTGACTGACTAGTAGTCTTGATATATATGTATTTATTTATATATACATATTTACTCATTATATTATTAAAGTTTACATAAAAATGTGTAAATTATAATATAAATTAAACTTATTATTCGAATAATAATTTTAAATTATATATGTTTGTAAATAAACATGCACACATACATATATGTGTGTGTTTTTTTAAATAAGTATAACATTGATATATATTTTTAAATTATTTAAATAGGTTTAATTTAAATGATATCACTGTTACATGTTAATATAGTGCTTATTATTTTTAAATATATATATGGTAAAAAGGATATCTTCGTAATAGATATTAATGTACAACAATATTTTTTCTTTTCAATATTTTTGTCACTAACATCACAAGTATAGTGAAGTTATATTTTTGTGCTCAATATTTTTGACTCAATATGTATATACCATGGTATTTAGGGTTTCCATATTTCACCACAGTCCAATCCATCCCACCCCAAATGGATCTAATCCATCCCACTCCAATCCACCTCACCCTATTTAATTCAACTCCAACAGTAGGGAAAGCGTTGGACTAAGGAAGTGTTAAATTTACTAATTTCACTCCAGTCAGTGCAACAGTAGGGAAAGTGTTGGATTGTGCAGGGTTAAAGTTAACTATTCCCACTCCAGTCTATGCAACAGTAGAGAGAGAGAGTAGTTCACTTCAACAAATAAAATATTTAAACAACGACATTACATAACAAGAAATATAAATATTTTAATATAAAAATTATATATGTGAATACAAAAATTAAACAAATTTCATATGTATTAAAACGTTTAATAAATATTATAAATTAAAACAAATAATAGTAATATAATGAAAATATCACACTATACTGTCACAACAATGACAACCAACAAAAATAATGTTATTTACAATTTAAAAGCATAACACAATTAACACATAACATATTAAATAACCCAATTTGTAATGACTGAATACATATTTGTACATTTATTATTACTTAAATACCTTCCTACCCTATATCTCTACAACACACACCTAAAGTATATCTTAACAATTATAATAAATACCCATTTTACATCATTAATTATCAATTAAACAATGAATAATAAATTACTAATACTAAATCAATCATATTTAAATAACTTTCCACCCTTTATCCCTACAAACCCAACAACACACACCCGATATGTAACTTAAAAATATCTTCAATACACAATTTACATAATTCATTATCGATTAAATAATTATTAATAAATAACATTAATGAATCCCACGTCCCTGATAATTTTGAGGGTGGGCCCTCACCATTCTCTTCTCATCTGAACAGCTACTTATGCTTGCTCATTGAAGGAGTAATTCTCTGATGGGGTCCAGGGTGAATGTGGCTTGCAAAGATTGTTAACAACCACAGCAGCATTCATCATTCCGGCTGGCTTCCGACAGGCTTAAGGAGCCCGTCGGTCAGTCGAGGCCGGCTCATAATCCTGATAGAGCGTTGTGATGTTCTGAAAATTGTAGGGGTGCAACATTATCGTGAATAGTCCGCACCCGCATATAATCACGTGTTGTACTAAAATTGATTATTAGAATTGTAGAGGTAATAATGAAATGTGTGCCTATAACGACTGAAAATTAGTTTGTGCCATTCGAGGAAGTAAGATGGCATTAAATGTGATTATATAATTTTTGATGTTCATTACAAATGCTTAGTGAATTAGCTCGTGTGTAATGTAATTAAGCCTGGGCAAAGCACTACGCTACGCTCGCGTAGTTTGCAAAGTTTGCGCTACTTCGCACTACGCGAATTGCACGTAGCACAGTGCAAACATGTGTAGCGTAGCATTGCGTAGTGCAGCGGTCATTTTTTGCTTGCTCGCGGTCCTCAACATCAAGTTGGCGACCGCGAGCAAGCAAAATGACATCCCGGCAAGACTTTTTCCTTGTTCGCGATCAGCAACATCAAGTTGCCGATCGCGAGCATGGAAAATTAACATCCCGCCGAGATTCTCAACGCGAGGAGGTCAGGTTTCTCATTGCGAGTGGTCGCGTATGCTCGCGACCGCTTGCGATGAGCAACTACCAGTCCGCGTTGAGAAATCTGCCGCTCGAGTAAAAATCTACTCGAGCAGCAGAAAACTAAAGCTCGCACTGTGCAAGATGCCGTTTTCAATGATTGCACAGTGCTGGATGCTTGTCCGCACTGTGCAATCATTGAAAACAACATCTTGCACAGTGCGAACAGGGTACTACGCAGTTCGCGAAGTGCTACGCGTAGCTCGCGTAGTGCGAAGTGCACTTTGCGTAGCTTCGCGTAGCTTCGCGTAGTGCAACTTCGCGAACTACGCCCAGGGTTAGTAATGCATTAGATTTAAACGTGTATCATATTAAAGTCTGCATATGTAGAAGTGAATAATCGTGCCTTAAATTGATGGATGTAGGATTATTAATGTAACGTTTATTAATGCGTGTAATTCGTGATGTGTAAAGGCCTAAATGAATGTTCACGTTTTGCTATGAAAGGCCTATTAGTTTCCTTATGTTAGCTGAATTTTGTAGGCCCGAAGTATATTTTCCCTGGAAAGCTTTCATTTGGAGGTAGTCAGCGAATTTCATGTGCGTGGAAGAATTTTCTGTTCTCATGCTTCTGTTGCAGGTGCAAGGACACCGTCTTCGTTAGTTAGACAGATGCCTTTTGTTTTAGGAGTTAGGTATGGAGGAGAGCTGAAACAGTGTATCCTGGAATGCTGATAATTGGAAGAAGCTTAGGACCCAAGGACGTATCAACCGTTGCTGGATGAAGAACAAGTTGATGGAAATTTACCTACGAGAGGTGCTTAGCCAGAGGTGGTGTTCCAGAGGTGTGTCCTCCATATTGTGCATTTTGTATTAGGGATAGTGCCCCGAGGGAGGAGAGAGCAGATGGAGCAGAGAGCCATTAGAGGGTAGAAGGAAGGGATCGATACTGAGGAAGGAGACTTAGAACGAATTTGTAGCTTTGGCTACTGACCCTTAAAACGTGAGTGTACTTCTTAGGAAGTCTTCACGAGCTGACACCTTTTCTTGACTTTGCACAGGAGATTCTGAGCAGGGTTACCTTAGTGATAGAGTAGGGACAGATTAACCGATTTCCTTGTAGGTATCCATGAAGACTGATTTAGATGCCGGAGCAGTTATCGCTTGTTTAATATTTTTAGTTTCTTATTCTTTTTATGCTTCATCGCATTAGATTATTGAGTAGGATGAACTTTGTATTAGTGCCCATGTATTTCCTTAACCTCGTCATGAGGTGCTTGTATGTTCAGTTATTCTTGGCATTGTAATAAATCCCCTAAAACTTAATTCAGAGTTAGTGATTCTTCAGAGTCGGAATTGATTTGTTTATTGGTTTCATTTGAATGAATTGGTTTTCTCCCCTTTACACTTCACAGCAGGTAAAAAGGTCCAGTCGGCCGAGGATTCTTAGGAATGGTAAAATAAGATAAGAACTCAGCGTTATCAATCCCAAAGGACAGGCCTTTCAGCCCTTGGGCTTATGATGCACGTTTTCCGGTATGGTTTCCATGCCGGCCTGTCCGACATGGAAACCATGTCGGAAAGCGTGTTTGGGGGCTGCCAGCTGGGCCCCCTTGGGGGCCAATGGGCTGTTGATCCCTGTGCCCTGTGGCAGGCACTGCCACAGGGTGCAGGGATGAACTGCACTTCCCATTTCCCTATGGGAGCATGTATTACGGCCAGTGTACGACTGTAATGTATGCTCCCATAGGGAAATGTAGGAATGCGACCGAACAGTGTTCCGTCGCATCCTTATTAGGCAGTCAGGACCTCCGACCAGAGTTCAGTCGGTCCCAGGACCGAGATGGTGTTGGGCAGTCTCAATTCCGCCCGACATCATAATTAGCCTCTTAATGTGACATCACAACTAGCTTAATAAAAAAATAATGTACACGTTTGTAAAAAGATTAGAGGGTTTCCCTCAATAGTTCACCGCAACGTTGGTAGACTTCATAGTCCTGCAGTTATAGCGCCCATTTCATTATAAGGAATTTGTAGGCAATTAGCCTTGCAAATGCCAGTAAGAGAACAGTCACTGAACTTGCAATAAGCACTTATGGCTATATGTAATAGGCCTCATGACTGGAAAATCGACATTTACTGCCACAGCCTTTACTCTGACTACCTCCTTTTCAGATCTGCCCTAGTGACGGGCAACTTTATATTTTCCCTAAAAGAATCATAAAAAGTACATATAAATGTACACACACACAGGTAATTTTGCTCAGCCTTTTCGTCCTCCAGTCTGTTTAGATGTCATTCCCATTTTGCTTTCGTCAATCGTGGCATGCAGCATTGGACAAAGCACCAACCCACTTTATCCATTAGCTTCCTTGCATTGTGAGTGACAGCATTTTGAACAAATGTGCTCATTCACCTGAAAAGCAGAGCACTTTGGTGCTTGGGCTGATATGCCAGGGCTGCTGAGTCACTCCTTTTTTATGTTTTCCATATTTTTGTCAATATTGTGCTGCGTTTTGTACATGTTTGCAAAAACAATAAATACAAAAAACAAATGCATGCAAAGGCCACTCCTATTAGCTTTGCCAATGATTGTTTCTCTTATAGCATCCAGTGGGGTGGCAGTCTGGTCAACCCTTGTTCATTTTGTAACCTTAACACCAATACCTTAGTAATAAAACGGAGAACAAGTAGCTCTATCCGAGACCTTTAACATTCATGGTCAGCTCATGTTCATTGACTCTAAGGTGATGTTATGCTTGAGAAGAAATTTAATTTGCAAATGGGTTCAATGTCTTACATCTCATTCATCACTCAGTAGCAGACGGATCCGGCATAAGGTCAAGAAACAAGGGCACATATTGACCTACGGTATCACCTCTGACACCCATTAATAATATTGTTATTGTATATCTTCTGATACTTGTAAAGGATGTTAGATATTGACAGGCAGCCAAGACATCTTATGCACACACCATACTCAAGGCAGCAAATGGATTGCCCTAAATAGCCACTTTTGAGTACACTGCTGACTTGTGCATTTCCCCTTTTATATTTGAGATTGGGTTTCAACAGGAAACAGGATTTACAAAATAATTTGCACAATTAAAAGGTCTGCAAAACATCAGCAACATGAAGACCAGGGCTTGCATTAGCAAAGCATATCCTAGAATATGCTCCTTGCTACTCAGGGAAGCAAGTATACAATGGGAAGGCATGGAACAGGTAGACATTTAGCTCCAGGTGGACCTAATTAACAAAGCAATGTGCACATGTAAATTCAGTTCTATATTGCAGCGCAATTTTATTGTAATTTGCACATATTATAATGCTTGTGCACTTTTCATTTCCATCGCTGTCCCATTGTGCTTGACATCTCAGTTTTAAAGCTCATGGACCCTCCCGGTTACGTTTGCTCTATAAAAGACCACCAAAATAAATACCACCGAGCCAGGTGGATTCCATTACACGCAATACTTGCCTAACGCGCCCTCACACAGTTCAGCTGCTATCACTTTCCGTGTATTTGAAGACCCAATCATCACTCTCACACTGCCCTCACACCCTACAGAGCTGTGACGTCACCAACCGCTCATCTACTCTAAATGGCGTCCACCCGCCCCCCCCCCCCATCCCTCCCATATGTGTGAATGTCCTATGACCCCAGTCCCTTCCCGGTGTTATTTAATGCCATGACTTTGTGAAACACATTTTTACTCCTTGGAGCAAAGTCTACTTTGAATAAACACCTTAGAAAAGAACCAGTGGACAGGACTGGGGTAGACAGAGTCATATTTCAATTTGGTGAAAGCTGTAGGGTCCAATGAGAACACATACACACCGATGGGCCCAAAGGAAGGGCCCTGAACCCATTTCTCAATACAATGAAGGAATCTGTTAGATTAAACAAATATTAGACCATTGCTGTCTAGTACAGGTAAGTATTTGCTGGAGGGTGTTTGTAAAAGTATTTCTTAATACAGTGTAGGATTCTTTTAGATAAAGAAATCTTAGATCACTGTTGTGTATTAAGAGGTAGTAGTTGATAGAGGGTTCACAAAAATGCTTTATTGCCTCTTTAAAACTTTAGTTTAGCAAATTCTTCAGCCAGCATGAAGCTTTCAGCAGTAGCATCTTCCATTGTATTTCCATTATTACAAATGTGCTGCTGGACAACTTGGGAAGTCGTATGTAAAGGTTATCTCATAAGGATGTTATCTAGAGGAACCGAGTCCTCTATAGAAATATAGCTCTTTTTGCTTATTCCTAGGACAAGGTGGTCTTTGGCACTCTGTTCCTTCTGAAAATGAACCACACTACTAATATGAAACAAAGCTCAAATTTAAATATGCGCAAAGTTTAAAACGTGGCGGCCTCTGATACAGAGCATGGACCGAAGTTTCACATGCAGTGGCGGCCCTTCCTCTGCCAAAGTGGGTGAGGGCGGGCTGTGCCGGAAGAGGGAGGAGGTGGTGGGGAGAAGGGAGGTAGGGAGGTGTGAAGGGTTCAGGACAAGCAGAAAATATATATTTAAAGCAAACATGAACTTATCCTAACGCCTTAACGGCTCTTCCTGCTTCTGGCCCTGGGCACAGGCTCCCAGCCTGCCTTATGGCCAATCCTGAAGCAGCTCTTGCATGAGAGCAGCTTCAGGATTGGCCTGAGCACCAGCAACTTGCGCTCCCAGGCAAACTGGGAGCCAGTGACTGCTCTCTCCAGCCCCCGCAACGCAGCTGTGGCTGGAGAGAGCTTCACTGCGCATGAGGGTTTGGCAGACCTGATACGGCTGGCCAAAGACCTCATGCGCAGTGAAGGGAGTGCCCACAACTCCCCCAGTTTCACCTCTGGACCTGCCCCAAGACTCGTCAGAGTCCTGGGGGCGGGTCCAGGGGATTAAAATAAAACGATAACAAAACAGGTTTAAAACCCATTTTATGATCATGTTATTTGCTGGTGGAGGGCGGGGGGCGGCGCTCCTCCGCTCTAATGGAGCAGCCGCTGTTCACACGCCAGTGAAGAACATCCAGGACTAAGAATGTGAGAAGTCAAGGTATGATTCAAGATCCTCATATGAGGCAATTGAAAGCAACACACAGTGGGAAAAAAATCATAGTTCACATCCTAAATCAATGAAGCCTCAAACCAAACAAGGGACGTTTCAGAATCTGCAACTAGATCACAAATTTGATTTAAGCAACACGTTTGCTCTAGGCCATCACATAGCTCCGTTATGTTCTGCTTAGTATCTTTGAAACCAAAAGAATTAAATATGATGTCGCACTCGCTACTCCTCATCCTTCCGCTTGCCATGTTTACCCTTGCCTTGGGAGCAGCTTCACAGTTACATGCCTTACCCTAAGTACTGCAATATTGTATGTGCTGCAAGTGACTCAAAGCCTCCCTTTTCTGTTTCACACAGTCCATGTGCAGCCAAGCACACCACAAGAACTCACCTGCTAAGACAGCTGTTGTCAGATCTTGATGGGATAGCCGACTGCTGGCTCAATGTCTAATCCTACATTTATCGCCAAGATCCTCATGGGTAAGATAATAATCCTACCACAAGGAAAGTTTTATGTCAACAATCTCCTTATCACCCAATAAGGACACCCTTTAGCCCTGATATTCCTTGATCTGGACCATGAGACCATTGAAGACTAATTCTGGAAAAGGGCATGAGTGACCGCTGTGACTCTTAAATGGATCTTTTCCTTCCTGTTGGACCAATGCCAATGGATCAAAATTCAATCCTTCACGTCTTCAATAATGGGTCTCACCAGAGGTTCCCCGTTGCTCCCATCTCAGCTCCTATTTTGACTGGTTGTTAAATTTGTACAATAGCCTATCTTCTTTGTATCACAATGCACATGCTACACAATCATTGTCATGCTCAATGCCCTGTTTCACCTCCAGTCTATATTTTCTATCTAGAATGTTAACATTTTCTTGTACTGCCTTTTATTTGGTTTTCAGCTACCACTTTTAGAGTTTTTTTTTTAACTAGTTTCTTTTTAGCTCTCTCTGGGTGCATTTCACTTAGTGTTTGCCCTATGAAAGTTTCTCGCTGTCTTGCTGCTAACTTAATCTGTCCCTGATTTTGAACAAACCTCTGGCACGGTGAGAGTTGGCGAGGTGGTGTCAGCGGACAGTTGCCCTCAACATTTGTTTCATCAAAAGGTCAATTGAAAGGGAATCTGTGGGGATCCTTTCTATATTTGCGTACAGAAATGTGCAAAAATGTGCACATGGACCAGAAAGTACATATTAATTCACATAAATGTGTGCATGGACCAGAAAGTGCATATTAATTCACATAAATGTGTGCATAGACCAGAAAGTGCATATTAATTCACATAAATGTGTGCATGGATCAGAAAGTGCATATTAATTCACATAAATGTGTGCATGGATCAGAAAGTGCATAGCCCGGAACACCTGAATGGAGAAAAACAAATAGCAAATTACATGACTTTTTAGAAAACCACAATTTTTTCAATGGCACGCTGTGAACAGCCGCGGCCCGTGCAGGTAAGAGTGGTGGGGCCAGGTTGGTGGGGATTCGACAGACGACCACGAGGGAAACTTGAAATAAATAATACATTTTTCCTCATCATCGTCTGTCGAAATCCCTTACCCCAGCGTGGCCCCACTGCTCTTACCTGCACGGGCCATTGCTGGGTGTGAAGCATGCTAAAAAAACGGCAATGAACTATCACTGTGTCTGAACATAGTTTTACACTTTGTGCTATCCACAAAGCTGTTGTAATATTAAGCCTGGAAAGCCACTACTGGCAAAGGGTTCTCATTACACCTGTCAGATGACTTTCTTAAGACTGCCGAGTTCTACTTTGCAGATTTGTATAATATAGTGTCCAATTACACACTGCCGAAAGGTCAGATGAATGTGCAAATGCACATTTTTGTCTTTTTTTTACTCTGCGGTAAAACATTACCCTGTGCAGAAAGTCCTTCCTGTACACCCGCAGATTATTTGGGGGTTATTGAGTCCTGGAAGGAGAGTTTCTCCAGCACTTGGTTGTGGTAACTTTCCAGGGATTTCGAGGGTGGGAAAGGGTTGGATTAGAGTTTGTGACTCCACACAATCGTACCTGTGTGTTGGCATTCACAAACTGACAAGGCAAACCACGCCTGGTAACACCCACTTCCCACGCCTCGCACAGTGGCGTAGCTAGACCTTTTGCTGTCCGTGGCGATCCCTGCGTTGCCGCCCTGCAACGGCCGTCTACGAGAGCGGGGGGGGGGGGGGGGTTTGCTGGCGATTCCTGCATTTGCTGCCCCACGATGGCCACAGGTAAAACTATAGTTAATCCTATGCAAGGCCAGTGGCATAGCACCACCCCTTGCAACGCCACTGGCCTTTCATAGGATTAACTATAGTCCATCTCGCTGCACTTGTGGCGGAGAAATCTGCAGTAGTAAATGCATTTACGCATGCCAGGAATCCTTTTGCGAATTCCTGGCAGGGGGTAGAGGAGGTATTTTGGGACATAAGCCTACATTTATGGCTGAAAATAGTTGTGTGGATGGGGTCCAGGCTATATACGTTAGCCGGGTCTGGTGGCCTAGTAGAATAATGTGTCCACTGTTGGGCTCTGTGTTTGACCTCATGGTCACAGGTTCAAATCATGGTGGGTCCACTCAGCCTTTCATCCTTCTGTGGTTGATAAAAGGAGTGCCATTGAGTTGGGTAACAATAAACATCTGTTATTCAGCGCCAAGATGCCCACGGGTGACCGTGTGCTCTACAAATACTTATGTTATGTTCTCAATCTCCTCCAAGGTGAAGCCCATATCCAGCTGTGGTGCCAGTTGTTACTGACTCACCGGAAAGGCTGGATAGTGCTGATGACAGAGTTATGCATGCAGTAGCTTCCTTTCGCCATCCATCAATCACTGAGAAGCAGGCCAGAGGAAGAAGGCTGCCTACATTCAGATGGGTCCCTGATTCAAGAATGTAGAAATGGAAAATAACCTGGGCGTTCACAATTTAAAAACAGGAAGAGTTAAAGGGAGCATTCTGACACTGTTCATTAAAGCAGCGATGCACTTTGTCCATTGAATAACTGAGGAGTGATGCCATCGCCATCTTGCACGCTGCCAACTTGCAGCTGTCATAAAGGAACAATAACACCATCTCATTTCCTTGAAAGTTTGTCAAGTACCGTGCAGATGTGCACAACGTCTTGTAAAAGTTTCCAGGTTTAGATATTAAAAAAAGGGGGTGGCAGTGCATTCTGGGTACTGCTGCTCTGGCCTGGAACTCAATCCCCTACAGATTCCAAAGAACCGTATCATTTAAAGTTAGCAACATTTTGAAAACTTGGTTATTCCTCTTGTAAATGTCCTTTGCTGCTCCCACCTATATTAGAATTACCGCTAAAGTGCTAAGAGACCCATATTTGATGCACTTTGCGCTATTTAATGTACCTCAAAAGTAAGCCAATAGATATGAACTGAGACAAACCAACTTTGTTTTATTCGGACAGTTACTGAAATAATTTTGGAAACACTGAGTTAGTTAAAAGGAGATGTGCTGGTTGAAGTTTTCTGTTTTATTTTGCACTCTATGTTATTGTAGTTTCTGTGTCATGCTCCTTTCATCGGAGGGGTCCCAAAGAGCTTCCGGTTAGTACAGTGAGTGACTCCTCAGTCAGTGGTCCATGGCTTGTAGAGAGTGGGTGGTGGAGTAGCCAAAGTGAGATATTTTATAATAAATTAGAACTGATATTTTAGAATTTTATAACGAAATATTTTTATATCTTGTCTAGAACCGGTTTTATAATTTCGTAGGGAGTACACCCACCAACAATGAAGTGAGATTTATTTATTATCTGATATGCATATAGGTCAAGAGGATTTTAATCTGGTTTTAATTAGGTCTGAATATTTAATCAGTAAAATTGCCGGTGCGATTGATGTGAATTAATTTTAAATTACACTATTTGTTTTGTATTGTTTAAAGATTATGATCTAAAATAAACATATCTTTGACTTGACTTGACTTGGTACAGTGAGTGACTCCTCAGTCAGTGGTCCATGGCTTGCAGAGAGTGGGTGGTGGGGTAGCCGAAGTGAGATATATACGTCATGCGTGGGGTTCAGAGGTGGGCTCCACTCGGGTTGCAACAAACGCATGGAGAGATTCAGAAATGACAGAATCTACTTTGCATAAATAGTGCGTCATTGTAATTGGAAATCTTTATGAAACAAATCAGGATTTTCCCCCCCTAATCTACTGCTTAATTTGTGTCGGTGGTTGCAGGAAGTGGGCACCAACATTCATTGTTGGTGTTTTAGACTTATTTTTTCCTCATCAGACTTTGACCGAGAGAGAGAAATACGAAAAAGGGGGGAAAGAATGAGGACCAGAAAGACAGGACAATGGGAGAAGCGAATGAAAAGGAGCGTGCAAGAAAAAGAGAAAAGCCAATTGTAACGTGCTGGACGAAAGAGACATAAAATGAAATCATAACGTGGCAGTCTCAATGTTGGACAACAAAGAGTTTCGCCAACAGCAACGGAGTTGTGGCTTTAAGATTACGGCAGAAGACTTTCGAACTGGGGAACCAGGTTCGAGTCCCAGCCTCGGTCCTTTGTCCTTGCGCTGCTCGACGGGACACACTTCATCTCCTTATAACAAACAAGTAACATGTCGCGCACTTAACATACTTAATTCCCTTGGGCGGCTTTAGTGCTTTTTATAGCTACAAAAAATGGTCAAACTGCACCTATTGATTGCAATAAATTAACCACTGCCTATTTCCTACTGTTGTCGTGCTTCACGTCTGTGTTTTTTTTTTGTTTGGCAGACCCACCACACAGAAGCCACGATTTGAGCTCCTACTGCAGTCAGTTCTCCTTCATTACATATCATTTCATTTCAAGCATTTCATGGGAAATTGTGTGGCTGTGAGATTTCAGCTGCAGCGCTTATCACCCTCCTCTGACCGCACAACGGAACAATAAATTTAAACACTCCACTCCTTTAACGGTTATCATCAATGAAAGGCATGACGTCCCCTCATTGGAAGCTGAACTGATCCCTTTGCCACGCGACGTTTCCTTGACCAGGAGCTTGTCACTAAATCTGGCGGAGAAAATCTCCGCGGAAAAACATGGAGGCCCCCTGCTGAGAAGGACACTAATTTAGACATCACCAAAACACATACTAATGGGAAGTGATGGGTGAATCATTATAGGCCATAGAGCCAACAGGCACTTAAATGTTTCTCAAGAATAACAAACTAGCCACATCAATTGCATTCATGACTAATTATTATTTATAAAAAAAAAAAAAAAGGTAATTGTGGAAAGTAGGACAGTAAAACGGTTTTAATAATCTCAATACACAATTGACCTATTCCTTCAGAATACTCTAGCCAAACGAAAATAAAGCGTTATAGAAAGCTTGCCTAACGGGGATATGGTAAATGTAAGACATTTGGAAAATAAAGTTTCTTAATCTAGGCATTCTGTCCAATAGCCTGCACCTGCTCCTCTGACTATTGGAATCCATTTTTGCACCCTTGACTACAAGCTAATAAAAATGTCAAAATCCAAATAATCACTACTCGGAAAATATAGTGATTAATCAATCTTCTTTGGTTATCGTTCTTAAAAATGTAACTATAGTTTTTGTTTTTCTTTATTAAAAATTATTGTATTTACTTTATGCTCACAACTTTTCGTATGTGCCTACAAACATGCTCATGCTCACAAGTTTCATATTTTGCATGTCAGTAAAAATGATTAGTAAAAATTCATGTTTGCGTGGCAGCAAACTCACGTTTTTTTTTTATAGTGCGAGCCTTTAATACCTAGGTGACGTCACTTGCACTCTGTAGTACGCTACAACACGAGCCACTACATCAGCACCACTGCATCGTGAAATATTGCACCGTTAAAGCTAAGTAAAATAAATACGTTAATGGTAAACGTTAATTACTTGAGTAAATATAATAACTAGATCATATTCAATTAAGAATGTTTTAACAATTGGGTGTTGTAGGATCAAGCGAGGCGATGTAATGTCCTAGCCGTAGTCCTTTTTGACCTAGGATGTAGTGGCAGTGATATAGTGACGTACAACCCTTCCCAGTGGTGCCTTTGGCAGTGATGTTCCTGGTACTATCATCAGGAGTACAGCAGCCTTCTAGTCTCAGGAGGCGTGCCTCAGTGACGTACGCACGCACGCCGCACTTGAAGCGCAGGCTCACGTAGCCTGCTTGTCTGCTTCACTGCGCGCGTGGTCGCACTCCTCCTGATCAATCCCGCTCCCATCCATCAGTTGCCTCACCTTTTGAACTTGAGCCTTTGTGCTTCATTAACCTAAATCTACTCCAATGACCTCAGTGCTCCAGAAACGCTGACACTGGCCTATTAATGCATTGCATCACTTGCGGTTTTCTTTTCCATGTTACATTGTTGCAGTACTCCTTGTCAATATGTGTATTTTTCACATTCATATCCTAACGTTGCATTTAACTGACAATAAAATGCACGTATTTAAATGTTGCTAGTTATATTTAATTGTTCCTTTCTGTGTTTATATCACTTAGACGCTTATTGTGGGTGGCCAGGATTGATATCCTTGAGGCGGCCATGATTCCAGGCCATTCCAAGTTGTCAAGTTTCTCCACATCCAAGCAGAATTATTGGGCCCGTAAATTCTAAAAGAGAAAGTTCCAGGCTCGAGACACTGGACCCAGACTTATCAGTGTGGTTGAGGGGGCCGCAGGCAGCTTCTGCACCCACAACACAAAAGGTGGTTGGAGAAATGCTTGCAATAAGTCTAACCATGGGCAATATTTTGGGGTAGCATTGTGACCCACTGTTTCTCTGCCCACCGTGCCACCTCAGTTTGGACCCAGCCATATGCAAATCAGTTAAAACTTTGCTCCAATAAGAACAGTCCAGCACAAACTGCCAGGCCAGTTCCTCCCAGAACCGGAACCCAAGAATTGTATCACTCTGATTGGGGCTCTTCAGTCAGATATAGCTTAGCCCAGTAGCGCAGTGCGTATAGTACCACGTCCGGGAATACCCATGGCCACTTAGGTTTGAACCTGCTCCAATAAGAACAGTCAAGCATGTGCTACCAGGCCAGGCCCTCCCTGAAACGGAACACAAGCAACCTAAGAGGGGTGGTGCTCTGCAGTGAAGGGAGCCTCTATGAAGTGGAAGTCATATTGTGGAATATGTAGAGAGTGAAAGTTTTACAGAGGTACTTTTAACCTGATTATGAGTGGGTTGGTATTTTCCTACCCCTACACATACTCCTGTCTGTGCAGGGGTCAGAATTATGAGTTGGAGATCATTTAACTCACCCAGTAATCAATGGGCGTGTTAAATATTTCACCCTTTGTAAAATTACGGCAGGTCAAACCTGCCAGAATTTAACAGGGGAAAAGTATTTGATAATTACTGTCTCATCAGGTTTTGGTGCGTTAGGCAACAAAATCCACATTATATTCCACGAAAACTCATGATAGTTGTTATTTATCGCATATGATAAATAACAAACCCTGTGGTATGAGGTGCAATAAATAGCAACTTGATTCTGATAAACTGTAGAAAATGACAGGATATTAACATTATGTAGAAACTGGTGCAGTGAGCTTGATGGAGAACAAAATGGTGCTGGGAGGTGCCTTTAGTTTTGAATATATTCAAGACAGCACCTCTTTTAAAGGTGGTAATGTAGTGAAACAAAATAAAAAGCAAATGGTGGCCCTGAGGATTTGTATGAACAGATATTGTAAGTGAAGTGTGGAAAGAGTCTGCCTGAGTGTAAGAAAAGCCCTGCTGAGTGTTTTGTAGCACGTGTAGTACAAAAAACAGGCCATGCTTACCATTTTAGTTGCCCAAATAGAAAACCTTGCTGAAATAAATTTTAAGTAGAATTGCAAACACATTTTCAATTTGTCCTATCACCAACTCATCTTGTTGCTTAAATAGCAACAGTGCAGCAGGAGTTACCCATGACCCGTGTTCCTGAATTGGGGAACTTCTGAGAGAACATCTCCATGATTACAAGTAATCTAATAAACTGGGTCTCATGGAACTCGTGTCTTTGTGTCCTCTTTTGCACCTAATATGATTTTCTTCAGTGTATTTCGATTATCATTTTCCTGCAGTGCAATGTTTCCTACTATAGGAAATCCGGAAGATAGGCTGTGGAGGGACAGCGGTCGTAGTCTCGTAGAGAGATTTTACTGAGCCAACATAAAAGGACCTAGAGGGGTTCAGTAGGGGTATCCTAGGGTAGCTTGATTTCATCATTAGGCAACCCACAGAGGAAACGCATAAAACATGCATTTAACAAATTAGCAAAACAACAATGCAGTAAATAAAACAAAACAATAGCTTGAATGATCTTAGCAAATTCAAGAAAAAATGCAAAAAATAACAAAATGTAGCTAAAGGTAAGAAAACTGGTAAAAGGAAAACAAAGAAAAGCATTTGGTTCTCAAGTCCTAGTTTTTGGCTCGATGACTATGCCTAAACCTTTTTAGTTAGATTTGAGTTTAACATGAAACATATATTTCCTAAATCAACAGTATGAGTTAAATTTGCTTAACAATGCCCTAGCACTGTAACTGTCAGGCAAAGAAAAATTATAGAACATTCATCACTAAGACAAACAAAAAGGGTCGCAAGAAGGTGGCAGTGGGGAGAACATGTCCGCCAGCTAGGTAGCAGGCTGCAAGAGCACCCGATACCTGGTATGCTGGTAAAGGGAATCGTGTGAAGGAGAATTTGAAAAGCGTACTATATGGGCGCTGTTAAAAATTAAGTTTCTGGTTGGCAAAGGTATGCACCCTGTCCAAGTAGGAATCACAATCCTAGTCAGGGTAGGTCACAACACAACCTAAATTATACTGTGCTCACCATCTGGTAGCTTGGCACACAGTAGTCAGGCTTAAGAGGCAATGTGTAAAGCATTTGAGGAACACTTCCTACAACCACACAGTGAAAACACCAAAAAAGACTCCACACCAGGTTAGAAAAATAGATTATGATTTTATAAATAAAACATGACCAAAACAACAAATATCCATCCAATAGAAGTCGAGATATGAATTTTTAAAAATTAAAAGCAAAATATAGCACTTAAAAGCAAGTAGCACCTAAAGAGTTAATTCATGATGCTGGACCGGGACAAAGTCAAGAGTTCAGGCTGACAGCAATGGAGTGCGGGCCGGATACAGGACCCAAGCTGGCCCCGGAGCAAAAGTACCTTGATACTGGTCGCAACAGCAAGATGTGCCGGAGATCCCCGCGCAGGTAAGGTGTTGGACCGAATTTCTCCATGCTACTACGGCGAAGCATCGGGCCCATGAGCAAAGCGTCGGTTTCGAAGTGCTGTTGTTCCGAATGCGATGCGTGGGGTTTCTCGACACTGTAGAGGCGATGCGTCGATCTTCTCCACCCAGAGGCTGCGGTGCATCGGATCTGAAGTGGTGGTTCTGAGTGGGATGTGGCGTATGTGAATGTGCTGCATCAGTCCGGTTCCCTAAACAGCGGCGATGCAGTGATTCTGCATTTGCAGTAGAGGATGCGTCGGTTCCACTGGAGCAAACCCCTAAGTCCAATTATAAGGGTCCAGGACTGGGGTGGCACCATTTGGCAGGACAGACTCACAAGCAGATGAGCTTAAGGTTTGGAATGGGAAGGTTCTAAGCCTTTTGTGTCTCTGAGACTTAGGCAACAGGAGGCAAGCCGGCAAGTCCTTGGAGTCACTCTGGGTTCAAGTGATGCAGGTCCAGTCCTTCTCACTTAGGCAGCGGGAGAGCAGCAGGCAGCAGAACAACACATCAAGGCAAGAGTTTAGCGAACAGCAGTTCCAGCAGAGTGGCAATCCTTGAGCAGCAAAGCAGATCATCTTCTTTCTGGCAGAGTGGTCACAGGTCCAGAAGTGTACTGATTTGGTAGTGCCAAACGTCCAAGACTCAGTGGTGCCTTTGAAGTGGGGAAGACTTTAAAAAAGCTTTGCATTGCACAGAGGCTCTCCCTTCTTGCCTTGGCTCCAGACACACTACAGGAGGGTAATCAATCATTTTTGAGGGAGCAGGACAAATCCCTTTTAGGTGTGTCAGCTACTCCCTCCGTCTTGTTCCTGACCAATGCATGCAGATGACCACTCAGGCACACCTATCCTTCCTTTGTGTGTGACTGTCTACAGGAAATGCAGGAAGCCAGTTGTCACTCACCCCAGATGTGTATTACAGAGACAGGCAGAAGACACCAAGTGACTAAAGTAAGTAAATGCCAACTTTCCAAAAGTGGCATTTGCCAAACTGAAATTAAAAATCCAACTTCACCATAAGTTGTGATTTTGAATTGCGAGTTCAGTGACACTAAACTTGAAAAGTCTTCCTCTTCACAATGAGAGTTACATTTAAAAGATGTAATAAGGTAATACCAATGTTATCCTATGGGAAAGATATGCCTTGCAGTAGTGAAAAACAAAATTGGGAGTTTTTCTCTACCAAAACATGTAAAGTTTAAAAGTACATCTCCTGCCTTTTAAATACACTGCATCCTGCCCTGTGGGTTATACAGGACCTACCTTATCAGCGACTTATAAAAAGGGAAGGTTTAGGCCTTGCAAGAGGGTTTAATTGCCAGGCCGACATGGCAGTGTGAAACTATACACACAGGCTCGGCAGTGGCAGGCTTGAGACATGGTGGGTGGCACAATTAGTACTGCAGGTCCACTATTAGCATTTAATTTACAGGCCCTAGGCACATGTAGTGCACTTTACAAGGGACCTATAAGTAAATTAAGTATGCCAATTGGGTATGAGCCAATGTTACCTTGATTATGGGTGAGAACACAAGCACTTTAGCACTGGTTAGCAGTGGCAAAAGTCCTAAAGCCAGCAAAAACAAGGTCAGAAAAAGAGGAGGAATAAGTCAAAACATTTGGGGTGACCCTGCATAAAATGGCCATTTCCAACAGGCAGCAATTTGTAAAAGTTGGCACATATACAAGTAGAGTATACCTTGTGCAGTGGGATCCTTTACCCGTCTCCTCCCAACTCGGGCATCATGGCGGGGGTAGTGATTGACAAGACCAACACTTTGCGCTGGTCCTTAGTCACGCTGAAGATGAGGTAAGGCTGTAGGGCTGCTGCAAGTATTTCCCTTTGGGGGAAAGGAAGCGGTGGCAGCACACATACTTAGATCGGCACACTGATGGCAGACACACTAGCGAGTGGAAGCAGGTATAGGAACAGCCAAGGCTTGGTATCTGGAGTCCCCTCAGACAGCACTGCAAAGAAGAGTGAGACAACGGCATCCAGGGTAGGGAGCCAGGGGACTTTGACTGGGATCAACAAGCCTGGGAAAGACCAAAGGGAATTGCAGTATACCTATTTGATAAAAGTCACTGCAAAAAGGAATAGGTAGTTGTTGATGAATACCCCTAAAGAAGGATGTATGGACTCTCCTATCCATCCAAAACAACCTTTCCTGCCCATAGCACCAATAATAGAAAGCAAGTCAAGGTCAGCCATTGAAACAATAATTCTCTGTGAGGGTGTGTCCCTGTCATCATTAAAAGCTGACATCCTAAATTGTAAATTACAAAAGTGTGTTAAGCAGACAGATTCTTACCGATCCCTGGAAGTTGAAAATTACCCCCTCATTAAGGTCCTCTTTCAAGGTCTTGCCAAAAATAGCTGACCCCAGAGGGGCAGTTGGTGAACCAGAGGTGGAATTAGCTGGGGTAGCTGGGGACAATCATACAGGGCATAACCCCAGACCAGAGGAAAAGGCAAGTGGAGAGGACTGATGCTAGTCAGGCCTAACAGATACCAGATATAGAGGATATGGATGGAGAGGAGGTGAGACCAAAGTTGGTAGAAGGTTATAAGGAGCATCTGGCCCCAGCTGTTAGAGAACATCCTCAGGAGTCTGGTGATGTCCCTGCTCAGGATAGTGTTCAGGCTCTACCCTCGACTTCTGGTGAAGTGGATGGTAAAGCAGCTATGGAATGTTCCTCTACAACATAATTTGAATCAATGATAATAATTCTGGCGACAGAAACTAAAAAAATATTTGCTATTTCCGAAACTAACTAGAGAGAAATACACGGGACATATGAAGGCATTGAAAATGAATTATACTCACTGGTTTCTAGGGCACAAGCACTAGAAGACACAATTATGGAGTTAAAAGACTCAGTTGAAAAAACTAGGAAGAGATTCACGCACTGATGATGAGTGAACTTGATTACCAGACGAAGTTAGAGGCACTGGAGAATAATTCAAGATGCAATCTAAGAATCCTAAATGTGCCCAAGAAGGTGGAAGGGGAAGATGTAAAAGTTTACATGGTAACTTTGATAAAGGCAGATGTCCAAATACGAGATACCGATGAAGACATTGCTGGAGACATTCAAAGAGTCCACAGAGATCTGTTTAGAAGGCGATAAAAGCTTCACACGTGTCACATCCAGATGGTGGAATGAGATGCCAATAAAGTTAAAAAAACTCCCCTGATCTACTCTCCTTCAGGAAGGGACAGAAAAGCTGGCTTTATACTCTATACTCGCTCATAAACAACGGGCTTAATATCCACTGGTTGCCTATGTGTTGAGCTGCAAGCGCCTAGACGACCCTGGGTAGTAGTGCGCTATATAAATATATAGATCAATAAATAAATAAAATAAAATAAACCCCAATAGAAGTAAACCCCGAAAGATTCTACTGAACTTCCATGAATATTCGCTGAAAGAGAGGATCCTGTCAAAAGCTTTTAAAATGAAAACTTTGAAAGCAAATGGGACCTCTTTTGAGATTAGATCTGATATCTCCCAGTCTACCCGGAACAGGCAATGGGAGCTGGGGAAGTGACAAGATGACTTCAGAAAGTTAGGCACAACTGCTCAGCTAAGATTCCCAGCCTCCCTCAGCATATGTGCAACAATAACATGTACAACTGAAGAGGTCACAGAGAGGCGGATGAGCTGTTAGAGGCCATTAGGAAGGGTAACCTGCTAAAGGAGTAAGGACTGCCACACGCAGATTAGGCTATTGCAGGTTAATTATAAGCGTGATATTTTTCTCCTTTTTCTTTTTCTTACTCGTATTAGGCCATCCCACAGGGTGCTCTAAAAAAGGGCTACCAAAGCCTATGTGGAAGTTTGGGAGGGTTCTCCAAGGGAGGGAGAGGGGCAGGGACAGGGAAACGGAGGGGGCGGGAGTGGGGGGGGGGAGATGTGAACAGGGTGGGAATCATTGGGGTAAAAAATAATAAAAATTCCTGTGAAACCTTAGGCAGTATATAATATCACTTGTGTGCATTCCCCAAAAACCGACTATGTATTGGTCCCAGAGATAAAGGCAAAATAGTGCTCATACAAATACTCATGAGGAATACAAATGGGATTCGTACAAGAGGGAGGCGGGAAAGGATCCTACAATACCTAAGGGATTCGCAAGCCTACCTCATTATTTTGCAGAAAACCCATTTGACCAGGGACGAATGTTTAGATTTATTTAACACTCAAAATAGGGTTTGACAGATGGTTTGTACAGATCAGAGCTCTAGTACTAAATGAGCGGCCATCCTGGTAAATAAACAAGTAAATACATTTATTAAATGCAGTGTCACAGACAAACTAGGAAGATGGATAATTACTAAGTTGCATGTATACGACTGAAACTATACTCTAGTGGGCTACTACGGTCTGACTATTGATGACCCTTTAAAGATGATTTTTTCAATCTGTTAGGCTTCACTTTTCTAATTATAATGGTTGCAGATTTCAATGTTTTAATGGATAATACCTTAGATAGATCAGTCAAATGTAGATCGATTGTCTCCCCTAAATGCAATCATATATAAAAAATATGATGGGGTAATTAGAATTATGTGATGTATGGAGGGAAAGGGCGGTGATTAGACAGGGATACACTTTTCACAATAACAAATACAGTACTTTTTCAAGGATTGATTATTTCCAAATAGATCAGGCCATAAGAGAGGAAATCCAAGAGATTAAACATGTGGCGGCCCACTTGTCAGACCATTCGCGATAACCTTTGAGGATAAGTATATTTTTAAATCCGAGATGGACCTTGGACTGCACCTTATTGTTAGAACAGAAGATAGTGAATACGCTTAGAGATGGAGGAATTGTTTACATTTAACATAGATACTGCCCCCTAACATTTGTATAGGACTCATTCAAGGCCATTTTAGGGGAAAGATCTCCAGTTTATCACATTTTATGGAAATAAGTTAAAAAGCGGTTAAAATCTTGGAGTCTGAAATGAAGAATCTAGAGGGGCTACTACTAGCGCAACAGTTAAAGGCTAAAGAAGTCATACCTCTAGAGAGTAAGTTGTAAAAACTGAAAGAGCAGCTGGCATTTTTATTGGAGGCCAAAGTGAGGAAGAGGTGGGAGGTGAGTAAGCTAGCCCATTTCGATTATGGGGAGAACCGTGGGAAGCTACTTGCCTGGAAGATTAAACCAGAACCAGCAAGAAACATAATTAGAGAAATAAAATGGAATATGACAGGCCTAAATCTGACTAGTAGTAATGTTATTGAGAGGACGTCTCTTGTTTTTTTAACCCTTTTACCGCCGCGGTGCGGCACCTTTGATGAGTGGGCGGGGTCGCGTCGGCCAACGGATGTGCGCAGCACTACGGAAGTAGTGTGCGCGACGGCCGTAGGCTGACAGAAGCACGCAACGGGTTAAGATACATAGACTGAGGATTTGGTGCTAACCGAGGAAATGGTCAACGATTGAATAGGTGTTGATTTGCCAGGTAGGCTTAGGACAATAGGGCTTCTCTGAACTTCTGTATTACTCAGGTTGAAGTAAGTTAGGTTAAGCAAAATGTGCAAAGCGGCAGGCCCTGATGGCCTGCTAGTGGAGATATACAAAGCCCTCAATGACTCAACTTTACCAGTAATGGCAACATTATTTGGGGAGATCTTTGAGCAAGGAAATCCATTGCCGTGCTCCTGGAGTGAAGCCACAGCTACTCTAATTCTTAAATCGGGGACAATTCCACCATCTGTGAGCCTTATAGATCCATATCATTCTTCAATAGTGATTACAAAATCTTTGCAAAGGTCTTAGCTGAGAGAGTGATAGAATAGAGTAATAGGTGGTCTGTTACATGAGGATCAGAAGTGTTTTTCAAGGGGAAGATCCTTGCATGAGATACCATATGGTCTCATTTGCTCGATTGACCTGGCCACTAGCTTTGAAATCCCATTGGAAGTTGTAACTCTAGATGCCACAAAAGCTTTTGATAAGTTCTATTGGGTTTATTTGCAAACAATGCTGAAGCATTATCATTTGGGAGAAGATTTTTGTGGAGCCATTCATTTGATCTATCGGGATCCCTCCGCTAGAATACTGGTAAATGGAAGTCTGCCCTCACCATTTATAAAATCTAGAGGCACGAGGCAAGGGTGCCCCATTATTACTTAACCTATACACCGAGCCTCTAGCCTGCAGATTTAGGAAGGAGATGTCCATTCACCCTTTTGTTTGTAATGGCTGGGAGAAAAAAAGTCTCTCTGTATGCAGATGATCTGATGGTTTATACCTCTAATTTACAAACTTCCCTCCCTATCATCGGCCAGTTGACAACGGATTTCCTAAAAGTTGTAGTGTATTCAGTTAATGCTTCAAAATCTGGGAGTATGAGCTAGAACCTTGCGAGGGGGAATGAGCTAATCAGGAGGGAGATGAAATATCTTGGCTCAAAGATCACATAGGATCCCGATAAGATTCCCTAAGTAAATTTCTCTAAGGCTCTTACTGAGACAAGTAAATTGATGAAGGGTTGGACCTACCTCCCATTGACTGTTTTTGGTAGAACAAACTTGGTTAAAATGGTCATCTTGCCTAAATGTACCTTGCTTTTCAATGCAATTCCTTTACATTTTAAGAAGGAGTGGTTAGACAGAGTTCGATGAAATATTAATAGCTTTATACGGGCCCTTAGAGGTGTTAGGATCGTGTGGAAAAAGGGAGGTTTAAGGCTACCTAACATGCAGAATTATGCCTGGGCATTCCAGTTAAAAAATGGTAGAATGCTTCTTAACACACCAGATAATTTGGAGATTGGTCCTCTGTTTACAGCCATGTTAAAAGATTTTAGAAGAAGTGAAACGCTCTTTCTGTACAATTGTGGGGACGCGAAGTACTACAAGAAAGTGAGGCTGAAAGTATTGAAATCAATGGCCATATTGTGGTTCCGAATTAGAAGGGTTACAAGCTTATATATTATAGTAGTTTTGCCCCTATCTGGAACTCTCTGGGAACCACAGAGTGTGTTAAAGATAAGCTGGCACTTCCTATATGGCACTGTTAAACCTGCTTTTTTTAAGGAGAAATCATCTCCTTCACCTTCACCTTCACAGAACATACTGGATGCCCCATAGGATCTCAAAGATGGGGAACAGGCGCAAAACTAAGTGTATGAAAAGTGGGCTAGAGAAGGCGAACGATATCCACATGTTCATGGAATGCCCTATGATCCAGCAATTTTGGGAAAGTGTATGTAAGGCCATTGCAAACATTTTGAAGATAAATATCAAGGTAATCCTCTCCCTAATTATCTTTGTGGCTGCAGAGGCTCATGTGAAGTTAGGCAACAATAGGATCAAGTTGCTATTTTATTTGATACTTTTGGCACAAAGGGACATTTGTTTACATAGTTTATTCAAAGGGAAACAAGAGTTGGGGCCAAAAGACAAGCCCTAGCGCCCCTTTGCTTTCCATCTCATTCGGGCATCGTTTCTCTTGTGTAACCTTGTTAAGATCGATAAGATATTATCAGGGACTCACATCGAACTCAATTCTTCCCATAGTTTAATGCATAGGATTAAATCAAAAGCCAATCTAAGATCAAAAAATGCCATATACAAGTGGCAGTTCCCCAAGTTAACAGTTTTCCAGTATATTGTGTATAGTCTTTAAATCTGATTGATAGTGCTACTGTTCGATCGAAACCCTGCCTGGAAATCAGAAAGAATCCTATTCCCCTTAGCCCACTCTAGGAGTTTACTCCATATTAGCCAACATTCAGCAGGCCATCAATTAAACTGATCGGCCTTTAATTTTGGGGATCTGACCTTGTGTCCATCTTGGGGACTCTTACAGCTTCTTGCCATGATATTGGGAGCACACCAGCCTCCAAAACTGAATTAGTGAGCTTGTTAAAAGAAAGGCCCCAAACTTGAGGCTCTGAAATGCACACGTTGCCTGGAATGCATCAAGGCCTGGGGCCTTGCCAGGGACGTCCCAAAGAGGGCATCATAAGATTATTTAAATGTAATCTCTACTGGACTTTACATGCATTTATGGAAAATAAATCCATACCTGATAACTCACAGTGCGCCTTGTCAACTTCTCAATACAAGAATGCCTTACCCAAACCAGGGGCTGGTTATATCTCCACATGTAAACTAAATATGAAGATAAGTAAGGAGGGGGGGCGTGGCTTGGCTCCTGGGGAATATGGAAGCGCGGACATGAGGCTCCCGGACCGATGGGGTGAAGATACGTTCGAGGACCAAGTAGCGTGCCTGTCTTCGAAGCTCCCAACTGGTGAAAACTCACTCGCGATGATGAACCAGCCCCTGGAGGTTTTACCGATACTTTTTGTTGTTAATTCCTGCCGACGCATGCATCACGGAGGTCGCGCATGAAACGCCGCCATTTTGTCTGATGCAACGCGATACCCGCGCTTCTCATTCTCTTCAGGAGTACTCCGTTTTTTGGGGTTTTTTTCTCTCTTCTCAAGATAATGAACTGCTGCTTGTGCCTGTAGAGCGCTCCCACTTTCTCAGCTGCTTTTTTTTTTTTTTTGGATGAAAGACGACCTTATTTACCCTCATTTGTTAATAGGGTTTTGTGCTCCTTTTATGGCCGCCATTTCATGAACTATCACCTCTTACCTGCGATTTATTGCTAATAAGATGTCGACCACACGATGTTCCTCTTCATGGAATTTTTTACTGTTTTTTTTTTACCATCTACTTTTTGTCAGCTCGCGCTCCATGGAAGTTGCGCACTAAATAATGCTGCCTTCGCCCTCCTAGCGCAAAACAAGAGTTCTTTTTTTTTGTCTCCTCAGACGGCGCTCTGGATCAGCTGTTTAAGGTACAATATTCTGGTTATCGTGTTGTCTGCACTTCGGAATATGGTGACGGGGCAGATACACTATTGACACTACACCTCATCTCTTTGTTGCTGCTCTTGATGGCATGACAACCCTGTTTCACCTTCATTTCTTAATACTGTGGTGGTCATCTCACGAAATAACAACATTCTCACCTGCAGTGATTCTGTGGCGCATGTTGACGTAGTTCTGGTTGCCCTTCTGTGCTATTACAAGTGTCTTTTGAGCTACACCCTCAATATTGAATATTTCTTGCCTCTGGGATTTGCTCTATATCAGTGACTTCGTTTGTGAAGGGAGAGGCGTACCATCAATGTTTTACTAATTGGCTGATCCTTATCTTTAGTTACATGTGTCCCCTGAATAGGTTGTGAATCCTCATCACAATTGCACCTATCTGCTCAGTTATATATTTGCCCAGCTGGCGTGTGCTTCCCTCTGCTTAACCCTTCCTATCAAGTGTTATTCGCGCCTCCTAATTTCTTTATTATAAATTGATGGGCAGAACAAAAGGCAACCTCTCTACTAATCTAACACCTAAACGGGTTTTTCTTAAAAATTCAAGGGTTTTCTCTGCGTTGTCTAAATTAGAAAACTCAGACGCAATTGAGATGGACCAAATTAAGTCGGATATGGATCCTGTACAATCACCTTCAGGGAAATCAAATGTGAAGCGTCTTAAGAAAGATCCTCCTTCGCCGCCCAAACCAACTTCTCCAGTTTCATTGGAATAATTGTTACAGGAAATTAGAGCCCTCAGGCCATTTGTGGAGGAAACCAACACCAAACTACAAGCTCTTTCAGACAATTGGTTGCAGTTGGATGCAAGAGATACAACAGTGGAACATACTGTCTCTTCGTTGCCAAAAGTGTACCTTCTATGCATTCTCAAATTTCAACGTTACAAAAGCAAGTTGAGGATCTTGAAAATCGGAATAGGGGAAACAACCTACGTATATATGGTTTGGCGGAGGGGATCGAAGGTACGAATCCTATCGACTTCTTTAAATCCTTTCTTCCCAAGCTCTTGCACCTGCCAGAAGACACTACATTGAACATCCAGCGAGCTCATAGGTTGAATTTGAATTGAATTTGAATTTTTAAAAATGTATATAGCGCACGTACACTGTGCAGTTTCTTGGCGCTGGAGGAGGTTCCTGGGCGGGATGAGGGCACGGGAGGCTAGGGGCTAAGGGCTAAAAGCTTGCTGGAACAAAAGAGTCTTAAGAGCCTTACGGAACTCCATATAAGAGGGGGAGAGGCGAATGGAGAGCGGGAGGGTGTTCCAAAAGGTGGGTGCGAGGACTGAAAATTTCAGGCCTCCCGAACGTTGTTTCTTGAAACGGGGAATGACAAGTAGGGATTTGGTGGAAGAACGAAGGTCTCTAGAAGGGTGGTAATTGGTGATGGCAGAGTTAATAAAGGCGGGAGCTGAGCCAGCCCGAGCTTGAAAAGTGAGGCAGCCAAGTTTGAAAAGGGCCCGTTGTTTAATGGGAAGCCAGTGAAGGGCGGTGAGGAGAGGGGAGGAATGGTGAGATTTGGATAGTCCATATACCAGGCGAGCTGCCTGGTTCTGCACCAGTTGAAGAGGTTGAAGAGCATAAGCGGGGACACCATTATAAATAATGTTTCCATAGTAAATCTTGGATAAGATCATAGCCATTACAATCAGTTTAAGTGCAGAGGGAGAGAAAAACCGGGATACTTTCCTAATGATGCGCAGGGAAAAGAAGCAAGAGGATACAACAGCACTTATGTGGGAATGTAGTGTCAGATGATGATTAAGTGTGATGCCAAGAGTCTTGGCTGAATGAGAGGGGGTGGGAGGGAGACCGAGAGAGGGGGGCCGAAAGGAGGGGGACCAGGGGTTGCCACTGCCTCCAGTCAGTACCAGCTCTGTCTTATCCGGGTTAAGTTTAAGATGGTTCGCATTCATCCAGTCCCGGATAAATAGCATGACGGACTGGAAGCTAGTGATACCTAATGAGGGGGATGAGAAATTAAAAATAAGTTGGAGTCATCGGCATAATTATAGACTGTGACCTCCATTTGTTGCAATGCGAATATTAGGGGAAAGATATAAAGGTGGAATAAGAGAGGGGAGAGAGAGGAGCCCTGGGGAACACCGCATTGCACCCTGCGAGGCGGAGCGGAAAATTCGGCTAAGTGGACAGCCTGGGTGCGGTCAGCCAGGAAGGAGCCTATCCAGGCCAGCGCCTGTCCCCGTATGCCCACCGCTCTGACACGGGACAAAAGAATGGAGTGGCACACCGTGTCAAAAGCGGCGGACAGATCCAGGAGGACAAGGGCCTGGGGGGTGTTGGTGTCAAGCCCCTCCCTGAGTTGGTCCATGACCGAAATAATCACCTTCTCGGTGGAGTGGCGGGGACGAAAGCCTGCCTGGCAGGGTGAGAGATAGTTGCTGTCCTCTATGAAGTAGCTGAGCGCCTGATTGACGTGAGCCTCAGCTACCTTACCCAGATAGGGAAGAAGGGATATAGGGCGGTAGTTTGCCGGGGAAGCATGGTCCGCTCCGGGTTTTTTTAATATAGGGAGAATTATAGCGGTCTTGAAAGTGGCAGGGACAAGGCCGTGTGAAAAACAGTCATTCAGGAGAGTGAGGACAGGGAATGGGCACTCAGCAAAAATCTGACGGAGAATGCGTGCCGGGCAGATATCAGTTGGAGAGCCCGACTTGACATACCTGAGTTCTCCTACTAATTCTACTTCTCCACAAAGGCCGAGAGGTGTCATCTTGTATTTTCTTGAGTACACCGACCTATTAAAAGTCCTGGTGGCGGCTAAGGCCATTCAAAGAATCTCATGGTCTGGTGCCACATTATTATTTGCACAAGTTTACTCCAAAGTCACAGCATCTAGCCGCAAAGCCTTTCTTGATATGCGACCGGATCTTCGAGCCATGGGCGCCAGATATGGCCTTTTTCATTCATGTTTATTTAAAGTCACGTACAACAATAAAACAACGTCCTACGAGGATCCGGTACGACTGCAGAGTTTCATCAACGCCCATAGAGCAGAATTCATGGATTCTTCAAGACCATCTTCTTCACATGTTACTTGACTTTCTTAATTTCTTTACTTAATTACCGTTTTCTCCTTACTTTGTAGCTTCCATGATGCTATATATCCTGGTTGGATTCACAGATTAATGTTACTTTTGCTATCACATGTTCATATTTTTAACTATTGCTACTTTTATTGTTCATTGTTCCCGCACACGTTTACGCTCATCTCATCTCTCCTATTTTTTCTTGCTTCCACAGTCATGTCCAAGTCCTGACGTGTTTCCCCCTGGTCCGGTTTAGTCCTCACTGGACGCTTCGTCTGTTCCTTGTGGTTCCACCTACCCCTACATTTGTGTTCCCTTCTTGTAAGTATGTCATTCGCTCTCTTTTCTCTTTTTTGTTCTTCTCTATATTTTTCTACATTCTCTGAGTACGGTGTTCATCACACCTCTGTCTCGTTCTATCTTTTTTATGCATTTTCTTATCTGTTGCTACATTACCTATTTTGTCTCACCTTTTTTCCTTTTCTCATTTTCCTTTTCAGCTCATTTCTTCTTTTGCTTCTACTTCTATTTTTCATCCTGGCTTCTGGTCATCTATTCTTTACACTTTTCTATGTCTTTACTTTACATTATTCCTTTACTTCATCCTTTTCTTTCTGATTACTTTACATCTTTATTATGGAAGGTTAGACTGTTGTTCCATCAATCCAATTTATTTTTTTATTTTTTCTTGCATTTGCTTATTTACTTTCTATAATTCTCACTGCTCTAATTCAGTCTCCTTTTCTCCTCTTTTTTCTATATATTTTATTGTTATACAATTTTTTTACACGATATTGGACCTTTGCACTGTTATCTTGTATCATTCTGCTGTTGGTTTTCTTTATTCTACTGCATTGGATTTTTTTTTTTTTATGTTTTGACATTTCACCTTAATACCTTAATACCTCATGTCACTTAAGTTAGTCTCATGGAATATTAGGGGTCTAAATTCCCCTATCAAGAGACAAACCGTTTTGTCGCATTTAGCAAAATTGAATGCTGATATTGTTTTCTTACAGGAAACCCACCTTACTGACGTTGAATCTCTCAAATTGAAAAGAGGTTGGGTGGGGGAGGCTTATTTCTCTACGGGAGATGGCAAACAAAATGGTGTCGCAAATCCTTATCAATTGCATTGGTATCACAGGAATCAGATGATGAAGGGAGGTGGCTCATTGTTAAACTTTCATTAAAGGGTGTTTTGATTTCTCTCCTTAACGTTTATGCTCCTACAGGTGGGGATGCTTCCTTTTGGCATAATTTGGCACAGCGTATTTCTCAACATATGGAAGATAATTTTATTTTAGCTGGAGACTGTAACCAGGTGTTTGACCCCTTCTTAGATAGAAATTCAAGAGTGTCCTTTGTACCCAACAAATCACATAAGTCTTTTACTCACACCATACATCAACATAAATTGCTTGATGCTTGGTGCCTTTGTAACCCGACCACCAGAGAATATTCCTTCTATTCCTCATCCCACCATACCCAATCAAGAATCGATTATGTTTTCGTATCTCATAACATCTCACAGTCCCTTACACATGCAGACATTGGCCCTATTCTCCTATCAGATCATGCACGGTTTCCATTTGCTTTGATATATTCCCTAGGAATAATACTCCTAGAAGATGGCGTTTCAATAATGCACTTCTTTTAGATCCCAATTTCACCACAGCTTTTGCTTTATTCTCCACAGAATATTTTGAAAGGAATAATACAGATTCCTTATCTCCCGCAGTTATTTGGGACGCCTTCAAGGTGTCAGCAAGAGGTTTTATTTTGGATTACGTGGCAAAGAAGCGAAAAGTTGCGCGTAAATTGACTACAGACCTTCTTCAAGACATTAAGGCATTAGAACATTTATATTATAAATCAAAATCAGATGCAACTTTAAAGACCCTCATCAGGGCTAAGTTGGAATTTAATAAAAAATCAACGGAGGATGCTTCACTCTATTTATTAAAATCCAGCGCAAAATTTTACGGTGGTAAAAATAAAGCCGGTAAGATTGTAGCCAATTACTTAAAAATCCGCCAAAATAAACTAAATATTGAATCTATCTTTGATGAGCACTCAGTCTTAAAATTTAAAGATACTGAAATATTACATGAATTCTCCCTCTTTTACAAATCCTTATACTCATCAGAAACCCAACCTACAGATCATTTACTTTCCCAATTCTTCTCCAGCATCCAAAAGCCTCAGCATACCCCTTTGGATCTTTCCTCCTTGGAATCGAACCTTTCCCAGCTTGAACTTTTAAAAGCCCTTCAGACTCTCAAAAAGGATAAAGCTCCTGGCCCAGACGGCTTTACCGTTGAATTTTATTCCCATTTTTCTACACTTTTATTACCTAAACTGCACTCACTTATAAATTTCTTTTATACCTCAAAAAATTCTTCTGGATCATTTTCGGAAGCCCATATCTGTCTTATTCCCAAAGAAGGTAAAGACTCTAAATATTGCAAAAACTACAGACCTATTTCGTTGGTCAATATTGATTATAAAATTTTCTCTAAGGCCTTAGCTATACGTCTTAATTCCTACCTTCCAAAATTACTAGGCAAGGAACAATCTGGCTTTGTCAAAGGGCGAGTCATTACAGACAACACACGCCTCATTTTTGATATCTTATCCAAATCTTCGCATCTTGATCATCCTCTGGCAGCAATCGCACTGGATGCCGAAAAGGCTTTTGATAGAGTTGAGTGGAAATACTTATTTGACACCCTTAAATTGATTGGTTTTGGTCCCAATTTAGTTAATTTAGTGTCTCTTCTTTACTCTAATCCTTGTGCAGCAATTTGTGCTAATGGCTTAATTTCTTCATTTTTCGATTTAGGTAGAGGGGTACGCCAGGGATGTCCTCTTTCTCCCTTCCTCTTTAATTTGGCCTTAAGCCATTTTTGTCCAAAATATGTCAAAACCCAAACATTTTTGGATTCCAAACAACGAATGTGCATATCAAACTTGCGGCTTATGCTGATGATATCCTCCACTTCTTGTCCAAACCGGAAGCTTCCACTACAGCCTTTTTAGCGGAGGTGAAATCCTTTTCGTGTATCTCCGGATATAAGTTAAATAATGATAAATGCGAAATATTACCGCTAACGAAACATACTTTCAGTTCCCATTTTCAAGCTTCTCAATTTAAATGGAGTCCAAATCATATTAAATACTTAGGTTTACATTTTACACCCTCAATTTCAGAAACGGTATCTTTATGTATGAATAAATGCCTTCAAAAGATTACAGAATTGACGTCCAAATGGCATCCCCTTTATTTGTCTTGGTGGGGCCGCTTGGACACTATAAAGATGATGCTCTCACCTATAGTCTTATACACTATTTTGAATATCCCAATCCCCATTACTTCCAAATTAATTAAAAAGATTAATTCAGTTTTATCCTCTTTCCTCTGGAATAATAAGAAATCTCGATTGTCTTTACTGAAACTAATTCGTCCTAAAACGGAAGGTGGAGTCAACTTTCCGGATTTTCAGGCTTATGATAAAGCATTCTTATTGCGTCAGGCTTCTCTGTGGTTGCTTGACTCTGTAGATGACTGTCCTCTCTGGACTTCAATTGAACGCCTGTTTATGTCTCCTTACTCATTTAATGAATATCTATCTTTCTCACGTAAACCGCAATCTATTTCCACTCCTATATTGAAGCACACTTCTACGTTACTCTGCTTACCTATTCGTCCAGCTCTTGATTCTAAGGACTCCTTGTTAAACTCCACAATTTGGCATAATAAAGCTTTATTGATTCGTAATAGATCCCTTTATTGGAGGACTTGGAGAGACAGGGGTCTCATTTGGATCCACCATTTATTCTCTAATTCAGAATTTTTACCTTTTGATGCACTCATGAAGACATTCAAATTACCAATCTCCTTCATTCATAAATACAACATTCTTAAGCGAGTTGTATTGGAAACATATTCCCATCTACCTCCTCCTAATGGATCAGAACCTTCTTCTCAATTACACACCTTGCTGTTAACTAGGCCCACAGCTTCTACTATTTACAAACACTTACAAGGTACTACCATAGATAGACAGAAAACAAAAATCGAAGTCGCTTGGGAGACAGACTTTGGGGTATGCTGGCCACTTTTACTTTGGAAAGGCATTTGGTCCAAATTACGTAAGGCCTCTAGGGCAGCAAACACCACCCAAACATTATTTTTTGTTTTCAATAAACTTTTATTCACACCTGCCAATTTATGTAAGCGTTTTTCAGCTATTTCGGACACATGTTGGACCTGTTCTTCTCCCAATGCTGACCTGTTTCACATGCTATTCGTATGTCCACAGATACAAACTTTTTGGAAGCAAGTATGGCTCCAGGTTAACTTGATATATGGCACTTCATTCCCTTTTTCTGTTATTCATATTTTTTGGGGGTAGTCTCTCTTCTATCTGGGAGGGGGTTTCTCTCAATGTCAAAATTATTGACTTATTGTTAGGGCTGGCCTTTCAACAAATTACTGTTAATTGGAAAGACTTTTCGAAGATTTCATACAGAGCTTGGTGCTATACTGTTTGCCATAATCACAGGTTGGATACTTCCTTTGTTTACCCACCTCAATTGGCTATAAAACGAGTTGATTTGTGGTCACCTATCACAACATTTATCGACAATAGCGCAAAAATTTGCTCTTTGCTAAAGCCATCTCAACAAGAGGTTCCCAAACCACCCTGATTTCCCTAGTAGTTCCATAACTTCTTGTCATTCCTTTTTATTATTATTATCTATTGATTTTTATCTTTTTTTTTTAGATACAGTGCATATATGCTTTATTTATTATACAATGTTTTTTTGATGTTTCATCTTTGTATTATTCGTCCAATTCCTTCATTTTTAAGCAGTAAGATTGATGTGTGATGTTGCAAGTTTTATACCATATATTTTGTATGGATACCTGAATTTTCTTTCAATAAAACTTATTTGAACTTAAAAAAGATAAGTAAGGAGTGCATTTCAGAATGTTTGTGACTACACTGCATATTCAACTCAGACCCATTAAACTTCACTTTCCAATTCTCTGACTCTGCTCTGGTAACGCAATCCTGTCAAGTTTCTCAGGTCCTTGCATCATGTTACGCTGCAGTTTGGTTTTTTTTCTCTGAATTCTGGGACTTGTAGTATTATTTATGACCTTATAAACACTACCACAGGCCCCAAAATCCAAAGAAAAAACGTGTTTGGACTGAAGCTACACATCACAGATGGACCTGGAAAAGTTGGCAAATATGGGACCACCCATTGTCTAAACCAGGTGTCTCCAGCCTTTTTTGTAGAAAGAGCTACTTCTGTTTCGTCAAACTCATTGAGAGCAACAAATATTATTAGTGGTGTAATAGTTAACATTAGTGGTCACCAAATGGAAGATTATTGCCAGTGATCCCCTCAGTGCATCAGGCGTGGTTGCCAGCCGTAAAAAATGCTTTTCCAATATGCAATGCCTCTACATGGGTAATACATAAGAGCCATAGGAGCAATGTCTGTGATGCCAAGGCAATAACGTTTCTAAAACGTCTCCACAGTGCTTTAGCATTCAAATATCAGATTTCAATATATTTTGGAAATTCAGCCATTTGTCTTCCAATTGCAGGATATGAGATCTGAAAATTAACATATTTTCATCTCAAATATACACTATCATTTTTGGGACACATATGTTAATTCAGCCAAACAAAAGCTTCTTATTTATTAGGCTGGACTCCACACAGGAGGGCTACTTATAGGTTGCAGGAGAGCTACCAGTAGCTCATGAGCTACTCGTTGGAGAAGACTAAACTAAATACAAACTAAACCCCGATTGTGGTACCGCTCAAAGCAATAGACAACTTTTCAAAGGTGAGTGCCTTGGTAAGGCTGCCTACAGCAGGGCCCCTTGTTGCTTTTTTTTTTGCTTAAATCTTAATTTCATAGTAAAATACTGACCAATTTGAAATAAGATAATTAATTTATTTTAAACAGGTAATGTTTGACTAAGTTACTTAACTGATATAATGATGTTTCACTTCCACTAAAACTGTTCAGAGGTACTCAACCTTGTTAGATATTGCTTACATTTAGTACTGCAGAATAATTCAAATGGTAAAATAAAATAACCAGATACTTCTTGAAGCAAGAGAGCAACCCCTCAGCGCAGATCACTCACACCAGAAGCCACAAGTACCAAATACACAAACACAAATTGTGGTAATGCTTAAACAAAGCTGCACATAACTTTTCACAGGTTTCCACCTTCATTGAGGCTGCTTCAGTATGCCCCCAAAGCATTGTGGTACACGTAGTCCTTGCATCTTTTACTGCTTTTTTTCATACTTGATTTAACCACATAATTCCTGGGCATCCAGACCATAAGGGCAGCACGGCCAATGGGGAAACAATCACCACAGTGTAGTTGTAATTTGAAACCCCCATTTATCCCCAATAGCTTTCCATCAGACTTTCAGGTTTAAATATCGAGCTGCAAAAAGAACAGAATATTAACTACTAATATATTGGTATGTCTTACTAAGTATAGATTTTTTTTCTTTCTCGAAGTTTTATAAAGCACGAACCTGATCCAAAATCAGGTATCAGAGTGCTTTACATGAACACCAGTTGCATTACATGAGGACACATTCATTTTTGTTAGGCACTGAGGAGATTAAGTGATTTGCCCAGAATCACAGGATGTTGAGTGTTGTTGCCGAGACTCGAACCCGGTTCCCTGGATTTGAGGTCAACCGCCCTAGCCGTTAAACTACATCACTGAACTCCACATATTTGCACCTTGAAAATATATATTACCATCAAGGTACACATATAGAGTTAAAAACAGCCAATTTACACTTGCCCACTTATACTTATCTTCACAATAATTCTCCTATACAATCCCTCCAACAGAGTGCAATTTACTCTTGAATACTTAGATCAAAGTGAACCATCACTGCATAATTTTATGCAGCGATAAATTGCTTATCAAGCGCGAGGTCACCTTTGTGCATACCTTACTGAGACCTATGTTTTCAAGAAAGAATGGCAACAGTCTCTGGGGGTCTGACATACTTTTCTTACCACTCTGGTGTCACACTAGGTACCACTTACCATACAATGAAGAGTCCAGTCCCATCTGCAAATCACAAGAGAATTCTAATTCTTAAAAAGGGCCAAACCTTTTAATATTTTATTTATTTTGCACTTTAGGGTATAAGTATTCCATATATGATACCTTAGTGCTTTCATCTTTCACATTATCATATGAATGGCCAGCTGATCATACAAAGCCCAGTGCAGAGCTTAGTAGGGTTTTTACAACCAACTTTCCTATATTTCTTGTTTCTGGTATTACTCTTATTATCATCAGGTGAAAACAACAAAGTATGATAGTCACAAGTTAGTTTCTCAGCCACAGGATATTCTGTCAATCAGCGGTGGAGTATACTTGAGTGTGAAATAGCTCCACCTGCATGCCAGGAATGGGAGGTATAGGGTAGGTGATATGGAACGTTGGAGCCCCGTGCTTAATTTGAGCCAGTGGTTTTACGGTGCTCAACATTGGCTCTTAATCATCAAAACTGACGCTCTTATGTGGAAATTAAGTGATTTGCCCAGAACCACAGGATGCTGAGCCGACGTGGAGACTCAAACTTGGTTCCCCAGCTCTGAAGTCAGCAGCTCAGGCCATTAAGCCACATCCTCTCACAACTTTCATGGTTGGCAGTTGGTTCTGTTTCAGACAGCGCTAGCTGGAGAAATGGGCTGGTGCAAGCTGTTTCCTGATGAGAGCCCCGGCGCTTATTTTTTTACAAATTAACCACTGTTGAAGCCCAATATCAAGCCTAGAGATTTAGAGTATGTGGCACACACGCCTTGGCAGGAAGTTAATTGTATGTATGTTGAGAGGTTGCGAGGAGTGAGGTGTTTGGCAAGTGAGGTGCCATGGGTGTGAGTTCTGATGAGGGACGGATGCAGAATGCTGTCTATTTACCCCTTTAAGCAGCCCATCATGTTAGCAGATGCAATGTCCCACTGCCGCGAATGGCCACAGTGGCTACCCCAAGTTTTTTAAACTTCTCAAGCTTTCATTGCGTAAACAAACCACAAGGTTGGAAGTCGCTTCACATGATCCTATTGAAAAGCTGTAAAGCACATTATGCCTTGGAAATAGAAATATTAAGAGCTCTGTAGTAGTTCACTACTTGGTTGGCATAAAGCTGTTCCATCATCTGTAATGCAATACTGGGGTTACATAAACACCAAAAGATCAGAGTTTCTGTTGTATGAATGAATGTGTAACCAGATCACTAATACCCTCCAGAACTGAAGAGCTGAATTCCTAAAGAATAGCGCAATGCAGCGCAACAATCAAAGTTGCTGCACTGTACTAGGGAGCAGCGCAAAGCTACATCTACTAAGATGTGGCGCTGCTGCTATCATCCCCAATGCTGGTGCACAAACAGGCTGACAAGAGCCACAGCCACAGCATTGCACCATAGTGCAAGGGTTTGTGCATGACGTCTAACATAGGATATGAATGGGAAGGGTATCCTTCCAGTACAAAATACTATACCTAAACAAACCTATAAATGGTCACACATTGGATGTGTGCTGTACAGTGCCGCTTACAAGCGATTCGTGAAAAATTTGGGGAAAATTCACCCCTTCGTTGCACCCGTCAGCCAACGGCCATCGCGAGCACTACCTCAATAGTTCTGCGCACCTCCGTTGGCCGACACGGCCCCGCCCACTTAATAAAACGCCACGCGGCAGGATTACCGTCGCGGTAAACTGGTTAAAAGATTTCTCCTGAGCACCTGCTTCGAGGCGGCAATATTTTTTCGTGCAAAGCCCTGTCTAACAATTTCATTAGGAAGGCTTTGCAACCAAAACTGTGGGTGGGAATTTGGAAATGCCCATGTACCACCCAAGCGATGCCCCTTTCACAGAAAGTAGCGCAAACCAGGGCAAAGTGCTATTTGTGTTACTTTAAGGGCTATTTTCCAGCACACAAAATGCTTCTGCTGGAAGTAAGTTCTTTAGCAACACTTTGCAGCTCTTTATGTCGGCGTAAAATGCTGATTAATCTGCCCCCAACTTTGCATGCTGGACTTAAAAAGGCAAATAATATGGCAGTAAAAACAAACATTTGTTTGAACTTTTTCAGGGAAAGTGATCCCCTTGCTGTCCATGTGGGGAATGCACCTTCCCTCTCCCTTGCTCTTGCGTCCATGAGTAATTCCTTCAGTCAGATTGTTTATAAGATGTGAAGTTATTCATAAGCGTGCCCTAAGAGTATGTATACACTCTGGACACCCTAATAGAGCGCTATGAATTAAACTCTCGCTTGTTTGACATAAATCCTGCCCCTCTCTCTTTCACTCAGACAGGAAGCTTCGCATTTATTTACGAATAGGTTAAGTCTGGAGCCCTGTTCGCACCCTTGCTCCTAAGTGCTCCCATATATTAAGTAAATCCAGAGACTCTTCCCCGCTGGAAAGAACTTACACCGGTTGCACATAAAAAGACAATGCAATCAATCTGTGGCCGTGTTTATGATACACAGACTCATCTCCTACGGATGGGCTACTTTGGCCCTTGCAGCAGATGGACTGCTGTGGTAAAAGCATTTCACAGGGGCCAGCATGATTTAATATAAATCACATAAAAGACAAATAATAAAATACCTCTAAATGAAGCGGGTTAAATATTTAGACGTGCAATTTTTTAATGTTGTTTATGCAGATTGGATGTTCACAAACATGAAGCAAGGTCTCTGGAGGAAGTTAAACCATAACAGTGTAATTTGCTGCTTGAAAAAGGTGGCTGTGAATTACTTATGTGACACTTGTGCAGAAACATTAAGGTCCGTTCCTTCACATGAGGGCACAATAGTCAAGAACACATGCTCAATAAATTCCGCAGGATTTGATAGAAATAGGATAATATTCTTTATCCTTGTTTTTAATATTCAATAAAGTGTTATTTTATGTCAATTTGATGTGTCTAGCACACGTATGAACATGATTCTTTGTGCTTTAAAAAAACCACGAACAACTAGAAAGCGCAGAAGGAAAAGGCAAGATTGCGCGCATAGACAGAAAAGGTTCAAAGGCTCCTACAGAAGATGAAAACAGAAACATTCAGGGCCGGACTGGGAACCCAAAGTAACCCTGGCAATTTAATCGGACCTGCGGAAGCACTGCCTGGCCGCAGGAGGCTGGGAACGCTTGCTTGCTGCTTTTTGTTACTGGGGCTGATATTGCAAAACTGGTCCCGCAAGTGCAAAACCAGCCCCCGCCCTTCCAACCTCCTGGGCAAACGCCCGGTGCCCAGTATGGCCAGTCCGTCCTTGGATACATTTTTAGTCAAAAGCCCATATTTCGTTGCCATGACATCCGGGGTAGGTTGCAGTACTGCTATGTGTGTGATTACCATAGAACTACACACAGAGGTCACTGAAGAGTTAGTAGAATTGGGCTGCATGGGCTCCAAGATGAAGTCCCGTAAGTAATCATGTTGCAGCTTTTTGCACCAATTGTTTTGTTGTTGAGTCTAAGTGGATGGAGTTGCCATAATCCAGACTAGACTGTACTAATGTATTAACTATTGAAACATGGAGGCCAAGCTGGCTAAATAGCCATATCCAGTTAAGACAACGTTGCTTTATCGATGCTTGTGATTCTGCAGGTCAGAGTAGATAATGCAAGGCGGCCTGGAGCAGGGGCGGCTCCTCCATGTGGGCGGAGAGGTGTGTCGCCCCACTGCTTTCTCGCAGTGCGAGAAGCAGAAACATAAAATGGTATTATAAATACCATTTTATGTTTCTGCTTCTCGCACTGCGAGAAAGCAGAAGGGTTTGGTTGGGGGCGGGCAGGTGAGCGGTCCGGCTCTAGGGCAGGGGAGGAGTGGCTTGCCCACTGTTGAGGGCGTTGACTCTTTGGTCGGCCCTCTGGGGCCAATCAAACCAGTCATGCGCACTATGCCTTTTCTCCATTTAGGCTGCATGCAGCCTACATGGAGAAAATGACCTCCCCATAGAAGCCTGGCTGGTCGGCGTCCCAGCCAATCACAATGCTGCCATTGCAGCATTGTGATTGGCTTAGGGGAGGGAAGGGAGGCCGCCTGCTTCCAGGAAAGGCGCAGACACAACGTGGGACCGGGCCGCCGAAGGTAAGTTAACTTTAAAAAGAAGTATTTTAATTTTAAATTAACCCTCCACCCACCTCCCCCCCCGCGTGCCCTGTGTGCCCCTGCCCTCCACCCGCTAGTCATGCGGAATGAGAATGGCCTGGAGTGCACATTTGGATATGAACTGCTTGAACACTGTCATATGTCCTTTATGTTTAGGGAAAGTTGTGTTGGTTCAGGTCTTAATATGTAGTACTGTTAGATTTATATTTGGGGGCTGCACTCACAAGTACAAATAGAGAGACCACATAATTGACAGTTACTAATCCATGTACTTGTAGCTGCTTTAGCATAGGAACAAGGCTCAAGGTTGAATGACAGGCGATCCCCTCCTCTGTGGCCGGCTGCATTGAAGGGTCATTGCCACTTGTCACCTGCCCAATCACCCACTTACTACGTGGGCACAGAGCAAAGAGTCTGGAGTGCATAGGGCAAGTTTAAAGGAGCACAGAGGCATGGCGGCAAACACTATCTCTGTCCTTTGGCAAGGCGGGGTAGAGTTTATAAATTATACCCCACTGCTTTTCAGCAAGGCGTGGGGATAGGCTTCAAGTGCCCCCAACAGTCTTGTGGGCAGGGGAGAATGGGTGTATTTAAAAACATTTTCACTGGCAGCCTTTTTAAAAAAAATTGTTTCCCAAGTTCACGTTCATTGGTAGAGATTTTTTTTTAATTAGGCCCGGGATCGGAGGTGTAAGAGAAACATTACTCCAATCCCCAAGCTAATAAAAAAACTCTCTCAATGTTTACAGACATAGGGAGTCATTTATTTAAAATTACAAAAAACTGTGATAGTGGTGAAGCTTTTTCTCGTGTGTGATGGCTGGCTCCATAGAGAGCCCAATTCAACAACTTCTCATCCACAGACACCACCTCACTCCTGTTCCAAGTTGTGGATTTATCACTGGGAACTACTCCGGATCTTCAATGTCCCGTTTTCTCTCTGTGGAAGTGACGGATTATAGTGTATTAGCCTCTGCAATACCCCCTCTAGCATCACATGCAGACATCACCATGATGTCTCACATACTGTAATCTCAGATGATTTAGCTTCCACCAGGTACATGACCTCACACTGATCGGAGCCACAAAGATGAGGAGTGCGGGTACTGCTGCGGCTTCTCTAAGCTTGTGGTAAGTCACTCCTAGGCTTTGAGATCCCAAGGCAAATACAGAAACCAATTCAAGCGGCAGGGTTTCACTTATTTTGACCAGATGCTACTTACCAATGACTGGGCTTCATTCCACCATCACCTTTGTCTTTCTTACCTGTGCCCATAGCAGTCATTTTGGCATGGAAAAGATGAGGATGGATGATGTCATAAAAATTACAGTAAATCCCAATTTTGCTCTGTATGTGACCTGTACATGACCTATGTCTGCCCTCTCTGGAATCCATAGCCTTCCCAGTGGCTGCCAAGACTACATAGTACCCTATTGCCTCTACATGCTTTAACATCTGTCATGGATCCTGTCCTTTTATTGTCACTTAAGATGCACTCGGCCAGCAAATGCACTCAGACTAGAAGCACAATAAAATTTGATTAGGACAAAATTCTATTTCTCCCACTAAGGAAATACTCTTCATAAGACATTCCTAGTGTTCAAACTTTCCTTGAGGAAGTGCGATTTTATTTTTGTTTTTTGACCCACAGGTATCGGGTATCAGAGCGCTTTACATAGCACCAGTTGTGTTACATGAGGGCACATTCATTTTTGTTAGGCACAGGAAGATTAAGTGATTTGCCCAAAATCACAGGATGTTCAGAGTCATTTCCAAGACTCGAACGCAGTTCCCCAGATTCGAGGTCGACCGCCCTAGGCTTTAGGTCAACTCCTCTTCCCAATTTGGTTTGGTCTGTTGAAACCTGCGACAATGTTTATGACCATTGAAAAAATAAAACGTTCTTATTTATTTAGAAACAGATTCCTCTAATGCCCATGACGGGACAGAACCTGGCAACTTCACCTCATCTCCAAAGTCTAATTGCCACCCATGCCCTTGAATAATCATACATCCTCATGGGATCAACATTTTTAGGAGGTGACCATGTAAAGAGTAAATACAGGGACAAGTCAGCTGTAAAACAGCAATCCACAACCACTTGACACTACCATTTCTGTTTGCCTGTTAAGAAGAACATACATCTCTAAACCCTCTGTCATTTGTTAAACTCACATCTCTACACTTGCTCTGTCATGCTTTTACCTGGTGAGCTACGGCATGACCCTACAAGGTGTTACGCTACTGTTAACAGGTTTTGTTTTGTGCAAATTGCATGCAATGCTGATTACTGTAGGTCTATTCGTCAGCGGATCTCTTCTATCATACACATGGTATCTGTACTTACATTTTACAGCCACCTGAGAATAGTTGCTGTCAGTACCCTTTTAGATGAGAATTGCAGGAAGTCCACCAATTATATGAGACTATCCAAAAGTACCTCTTTTTCAATAACATTCAAGACCTGCAAAAATGCATGGGGCCACTTGAATTAGGGAGAACATTTTACATCTCCCAGAAAAGGGACAGCTTTTGATAGATGCTTGTTGTGGAATTCAGTGGAAGACCATACCCTCCCAGATCCATGGCGCCTGACCGCCCCTCCCCAAAGATAGAAAACACACATTCCTCTCCTGTGTACACGGCCCAGAACATAGGACACTTAGAACAGCCTTCTTGGTACCTAAGTTACAATGTTGCTAAATACCGGAAAATAGGATAGCAGACCACTCCAATGCAGGCAACTACCTTAGACCTGTATACACTGTTCCTTCTGAGTCAAAGCTGGAGAATGCCCGGGTAAATATACGAGAGCACTGCTGAAAACTAAACACTACAAATGTCTCTGGAACAATAGAAGTTTGGGTCACATAAAATCAAACTTTAGGGCTTCTTGTAAATTCTTCCTGAGAGGCCTAATAATGATGGCTTCAGCCCTTTCCTGCCCAAGCTTATTACTGCAATAACTAGAGCTTGAGACACAAATGAGAAATTTGATGAAACAGTACCAATCTATTCATCCACCGGGTATCCTACGGCTGCAAGTGAAGGCCAAACCTAATCTAAATTCTATTTTTAATTCAAAATAAGAATAGAATCTATCTCAAATCAAATAAACAATATCAGGCAGGGCTAGAAATGAGTACAACTTTTGGTAATACAGGTGAAACAAGTGGACACGCATTGATTGATACCAGCTAACAAAACCTCAAATGGCAGACTGCTCACAAACATTATGGAGATTTTAAAAGTATTTACTTCTTTTTTTTTTTATCTCTCTCGACACTTCAGAAGCTAAAACATGCAACAAAGTGACATGATTTTCTCAGGTATTTCTCCCTTCTTTGCTTATAAACGAAAGCAGCTCCTGTAATGGGGATGACATTCCTGAATCGAAAATTGCTGAAGCAATAAAATCCCTGTCATTGAGAAAAGCGCCAGGAGAGGATGGATTTCATAATTATATAAAATCAAGGCATCTGCGATTGCTGCCATACTTTGCAAAGTATTCAAGAAGCAGTGGGGGAAATGGAATGAACAGAACATCCACCTTCCTTATCCATAAACCTGGTGTAGAGAAGGACCACTGCCAGTGGGCCCGTTACAAGCTTATTAGCACAGATATGAAGATAGTGGTAAAGATCTTGGCCACTAAATTGATGAAATATCTCTTCCTGTTGGTTCATAGGAACCAAGAGTCTTTGTCCTGGGATGATCGTCTATCTATCACATAAAGAAATTAATGCTTATGATGTGGCAGGTAGGAATTGACCATCGGAATAGACCAGCTGTGTCATTCCATACCAGTAAGGCCTTTGACTGGGTTGAATGGGAATACATGTTCTGTATCTTAGCTAAAGCTGTACTAAGTCCTACATTTTTTCAAAATATTATATGTCTTTATCAAAACTCTCCTGTATATGTGAACATCAATGGTTTCATATCAGAACAATTCAAAATCCACAGAGTCTATTCTCTTTTTGCATTGAAACCTTCAGTTTTCACAGTCTGAAATTGAAGCAGGGTGAGGGCTTTTGAATGGGCACAAGTGAAGTAAAAATGTTTTTAAACTCAAACAATGTTCTGCTATTATTCTTGAATCCCGAGTTATCATTCCCCAGTGCACTGGATATAGTTTCACAATCCTTCTTTATTTCGGAACACAAAATAAACTGGGGGAAAAGAGAGGCTGTCCTTATGATCTGATATGCATCTTCTGTATCAGGACTAGATTTCAGATAGCTGCCCAACAAATTAAAACACCTCAATAGCCTAATAAGTCACCACATGGATCCAATGATTAGGAATGATATAGATGCACTCTTGGAAAAGATGACTCTAGAGTTTTCAAGATAGACCAAACTAGGGGTATCATTACCGGACAGCGTGCAAATGATAAATATGGTGGCAGCCCCTTTGTCCAATTGCAATTTTAATATGCTACCACTACAAGTTCCTTAACCCCATTTGCTCCTCATCAAAGGACGACTCACAAGGACTTCTGAAACGATCAAAGCCGTAGACGGGAAATAAATGAGCTGCATCATGGCAACACTTCAGGTGGTATGAAGTTATTCTTCAAGGCTCTATCATTTCACCTCAGAAATTGAGATTCCAGCCTGGGCACCCATTGAAAGACAATAAGTGAGAAAATGAATTTGCGAGATCTGCACAAATCATTGGGGGATAGGTGTGGAGCAACGACCATAGCGGGCGACTCCAGAGCACAGGCGTCACAGTTTGATTCCCGGCAGCAGCTCAGCTCAGCATCATGTGACTCTTGGTAATAGCTCACTTAATCTCCCCGGCTGCCCCCAATGCTTTACAAATATGGAATTTAGAAAACAGTTTTTAGAATTGCTACGAGAACCAGACCTCATATGGCCCTCTCCATGAAATGCTCTGGATGAATGGCTTCATGCACCCACAAGCATTGATTTGGAACAATTAGACACTGATGATGGACAGTAACTCACTTCACGGGAGAGAGTGGCCATCTAAAAACGTTCTGACAGTGGAACAACTTTTAACTGAAGGACTGGTAAATCCTTTTGAAACTCTGCAGGAGGATTTCCTTATTGGCTCTGGTCAAGCATGGAGATATATACACAATAAAAGGATTGCCTTTTGACAGACTGCACAAACTTCCCAACAACATCAAGAATTCTCCTCAGAACTTTACTTCAAGAGATGGAACAAATTGAAAGGGTTGTATCTGGTTCATGCAATACTCTCATTGAAGAAATTCATTCTAAACCAGAGAGAACTCTTAACAAGCATTTGTAATGCAATAGGTCTCACATTTACAAGAGTTTGAGCTATTGGCATTGTAAACGACAATAGCTTTTATTTATGTGTTGTTTTTAAAACAGATAAATAAAAGGCATTGTCATTTACAATGCCAATAGCTTAAAATCTGACAAACGTGAGACCTATTGCATTGCAAATGCATTCGGCGCCCATGCTATAAAAAAAATTCTAAAAGCTTTAGGAGAGAGCGTGTCCTGACTGCAACAGCAGGCAGGACAAAACTATTTGCGAAAATATTGCTCGGACGCAGTAATTAAATCCTACCGAGTAACAACACATTTGAAAGGCGGTTTGGCCATGGGAGGTTACAAAATGAGACAAGGCGGTACTAAGGAGGGACTAGTAAGCCGATTGAACAATGAACAGCCACAGTTTACAGTACAAAATGACACAAGCCAATGAAAAATATGGGTGGAGCTTTAAGTCCCTTCCTGAATACAGCATGCCTCGCAGAGCAGCACGTGCGCTGCCCAGGCTCGACCTAAAAATGACTGGCAAATCAAGCATTCCAGAGACTGAAGACAAGTGGTCCTCTCTGAATGTAATACCAAAAAGAGGATTATGAGAGGCCACACTCAAATTCAGTATTTTAAAATTCTTACATGCCCAGCACTCATCTCCATAGAAACGTAATCGAGCTGACCCCTCCCTTCAACTGCTAGAGATGTGGAGGCCAAGATGGAGATATGTTACTTCTAGTTTGGTCTTGTTTCAACCTACACATTCTCTGCCAGAAAACAGGGTCCACAGGAAAGATGTAAGTGACATTGCTTGAAAGGTTTCCCCACCACTGGTGTTACTGCTGGACACATTAAAAACCCCAGGGGTACTTATTATTGAAAGAGGAAGATTGATGCAGCCCTAGCTGTTAATAAAATGCGTATTCTATGACGATGGAAGCCTCAACCCACTCTTACACTTGATGACAAGCTTAAAGATCTGGTAACCACTGCAACTCATCAACATGTGATATCTCATTTACTCAACAACCAGCACCATTTAGAACCAATGTGGGCCCCCTTCAGCGCAGTTTTAAAGTATAGAAACTTGGGATGTCTTCAAGTTCTTTGTCACCTTATGTTCTATTGTGCTCAATATTTGTTTACTCAGCTCAGAGAGGATTGGAACTGCTCCATACTCCTAGTATCAGTTCACTATTATGTAGACGTGAATGTATAGATAAGCTTGACGCAGCATAAGGCCCTTGATTTAATTTATTTAACTTATTGCCCTCATGTTGCTGCTGGAATACTAGCTTAGGGTAAATATCTAAACACTATTAGGTCTATTACAGAATTAGGACTGAGGGGCTATAGTGCTTTCTCTTTGTCCCAAAATCTGCTAGGAAGGACTATTCCATAATTTAAAATAATAGGTAGAGGCTATGCTGTTGTTGCTTATTGAGACTTGACATGATATGGATGGATTTCTATCCGTTATCACATAATTTCTGCCCTAATAATTGTGGTGCTTTTGTATTTTGCATAAAATGACAATAAGGGTCGTTAAAGAAACACTGGCAAAGCCAATAGGCCTGGCTTGCATTGTAAGTTACAAGTCAGTCCTATTGACTTTGCGAATGTTAAAGACTGGCACACACACACACACACACACACAGGAACTGCAGGGCAGGGTGGCACATGTAGGAACTGCAGGGGGCGGCGATCACACCAGGGCGGCTGGGGGGCAGAGGCACAAGGAATAACTGCAGGGGCAAGGCAGAGCCGCACTAAATTGAGCTGCAGATGTACAAGGGGTTACTCGCAGGGGCACAAATTTTCTGGCATCTCAGAAAGAGGGCTGCAGTTGGCAATACGGTTTGTAAGGGACAGGGCACATAGAAAAGAGGCAACGGCACAGAGAAGGGCTGCATGGGGGTTGGGCATATAGAAGAGCAGTAGTGGTGAGGAAAGGTGGTGCACAGAGGGGGTACATGGAGGGTCAGGAACACAGGGGTTGCAAGGGCGCAGAGGGGCACACAGAGGTGGCACCAGGTGAAGAACAGGGAAGCACACAGGCATTGCAGAGAGTCAGGGCTACTCGGAAGAGCTGCAGGAGGCTGGGGGCACAAAGAGGGCATTCAAGACGGTTGGATGGCATATATGGGGCTGCAGGGTGAGGTAGGGGGACACAAAGAGGTTGCAGGGGTTGGGACCACATACTGAGGGGATGCACTGAAGCATTAGGGTCAGAGAGAAGTGTTGCTTAATTGTGGAGGTGTACCCAGTGGGACACTAGGGGTAGGACAAGGCAGTACACAGGTACCCGAGTGGTGCTGGGTCACATTGATGGGATACAGAGAGGCTGGCGGCACTGAGAGGAGATGTAAAAGAGGCAGATGGCATACAGAGGTGCTGCAGGTTTTGTGAGGCCACAAGGTTAAGGTTGAAGGGTTAAGCAAAGGTGGCATACAGTCTGCAGGAGGCACACCCAACATCACACATCCACTCAACCACTTTGAATCTCCAAACAATCAACATCATAGACCAATACACCCACCACAATTCAGCAAAACACAAAGCTCCTTGAGCCCAGTTACACAAGACAGTCTACTGAATCCCTAGCCTCCTTGGCTTATTCTCCAAATTCTAAAGTCTTAATAAATGGATCTAGCACATCTAAAGCCTTGCCCGGGCAGGATAGCTACGGCCTCTCAATACAATTCTTTGGATTACATAAACAAATTGCTTTTTATCTGTTTCATTGAACCTTGAAACTTCTTGTAATGAAACAGACACATGATCTTGGCAACACCAGGACTCAAACTCTCCGACTTCAGACTGAGAAACCTTACACCTAAACCCTTAAGCTACACCTGACAATACTACGTTAGGTGGAAAGGGTAACCATTGTAGGATCTAATATAGGGGCAGCTGTGATGGATCTGGAATGCTGTAAAGACAAAGATCAAACATATGGTTAACTTTGGCATGTATAACAATAGAGATAGAGGACAAGGGCAAAGGACTTCCTCAGAAAGACCTCATTAGGCCTCCCTAGAAGCATGCAACACATGCATGCATGTGAGCTGTCTTGGAGTCTATGATAAGCTCCAGTGCTGAATCTATACTACAATAGCAATGTGTATTGAACATTATAGTGTTCATGTCATGTCTTTAAACAAAATGTCAGTGCATGAAATATAATGTGCCTTTAGTGGGATCCAAAGAACAAAGAAGAGGAAAACAGTGCCCAAAAATCTATTTAGATGTATAGAAACAAAGCAAACAACAAGCACAAATGTATGAAACACAGCCCACTTAAGCCCAACCTACTCAGGTATACAATAATGAGCACATTTCAAACAAATTCCTAACAGGTTAAAGGATAGAGTGACGTGGAGTACTTAACTCAAGTTAGAGCATCTAGAAAGAGGCTGTTCTTTCTTGGTGACATCTAAATAAAGACTAAGCTCATGACCAATTGGTGGTTTCACTTCCTCTCAACCTGTAGTTTGTGACCCACAGTTTGCTGGGAACTAATTTTTGTGTGTGATTTGTGGCTGCCATAATAAAGGTATAAAGTTAAGAAGGAATAGTATGTGGTCCGGCCTTGTAAGAAAATTGCAAAACAAACTCATATATTTGGGGGGGACCATGTTCACACTGTGCATGTTCCTAGTACATACGTTTTATCCCACCCTTCATTGGAATATGCATTATGTCTGCTGAGCCAGTACCAAACCCTTCCCTGAAATCCATAGTCCTGGGGCATCAATCTAGCATATGGAAAAAAATCTTCAACTTCACACATCTTCTCACGCAGAGATCATCATCTGAACTCCCAAATCAAAGCAGTAGAACTTGTCTGTAGTGAACTATATTTAGAATTTTATACTATTGCTTAAATACCAAACTTAAACACACTTCAGAAAAGCACTACCAATACATTACCTCAAAACATTATCTAGACACACATTAAGAGTATGGAGTATTACCAGATGGAATGTCTGCCCCCAGGGATTACAGTGGTCCATGCTTTTTCCTGGCCGAAGCACCCATTCCAAGTGTCAGCCCTTGGAATAAGGAATAACCAACTGAAAAAAAGTTGGCACACCAGTTTTCATGTGTTACCTCTCATTCTGATGACTACTCCCTCCTCCCCCAGAAAATATTATGCTTGCTTTTCACATGTGAAATGTGATGAGGGAAAAACCCAAAGTGCTGTTTTCACTGCAAATCTCATAATCGCAATTTAGGTAGGAGCTACAGGATTTGCAGGAACTGAGATTATCTCTGTACTGGTAACAAGGACCTGGTTATTTGCAAACCAAGACCAACACCTTAGATTGCACTAGGCCCACATCTAACTCAAATTTCTGACCAGAAGATGAACTCTACAAGTGCCCTTTGAAGGAAGCCTTCTTAAACTAGAGCATGTCTATGTGTTTAGTCTTATTTACTTTTATCTTTCATCCTCTTTACACTGAAAACCTGTATTTAGGTATTTATTCAGCAGCAGCAGCACACTGATGCAGCATTGTGGCTGAATAGGTGCTTTTTGTATAGTTATATTTATTTTTGGCCCTTCTTTTTCCTTTCTTGCTCCTTGGGCTCCCACTAATGGCACAACTGTATCTCACACACTGAAATTTTGTTTAAAGACATCACATGGAAACTACAACGACCAGCAAAAGCAGTATAAAATGACAATTACAGCTTACATGAGTGTGGATCTTCTGATTTTAAACCTTACATTGTATCATATAGATTTGTGTGAATAATGCTGGAGCTGGTTCACTGCTGCCTAGTGCCAACAAATACACCCCTGCACCATGATGCAATAGTGCTTGCACTACAGGCAGGATTGTTTTTGTCCAGGAAGGGATACCTTCTTCCACACAAAATCAATCAGAAGAGGCAATTTCCTCTTTCTGTCTGTGATACGGAATACATTGTGCATAGAAAGAGGAAGTAACAAGTAGAAATAAAAATATTTTTTCTCCTTACACAATCCTCGGAGGCGCCCCATTTAGGCACAATCCCATATTTAATGATTTTAGTAAATCTGGAATTGCCTCAAATTTCATGCTTAGATGCACAGGAACCCCTATGCTGCCCCCATGGAAAACCTACCACTATGACATGTAACTCAAAGCAGTGCAATTGGAGCGTTGTGTTACATTTCTTTACAAAGTCATGCAAGTTGATGCAAATCGTCCCTTGTGTGGCTACGTAAATATCACTTAACTACTTGCGTTGCCTTGCATGACACAAGGACAACATAGGTCCTTAGTAAATATGTGCCTTAGTAGGTATTGTTAGTAGTGGTTTTCAAATGCTGAAAGCTATTGACACGCAGTCAATACTTTGGACCTCACACTTGGGCACTGCAAGTCAACAAAATGACCTAATGTTGTTTTGGAGGATGCATAAAAGGATGATAATGATAATTATGATAAAATTGATTCAGGCAATGGTACTGTAATGAGGACCTCAACGGGGCGGACCGGAAGTGGGAGGAGAGCGTGCCGAGTCCATCTACACCGGAAGTGGACAGCGGTCTAGTTGCGGGTCGAGCAAGGAGGGAGGCGCCTATGACGAATGAGGAAGAGAGACTCTCAAATAGCACGGAAGGCGAGGAGACAGTGTGCGGCAGCATCGGAAGAAGAGAGCGGACGGAGAGTGCAGAGCAGAGCAAGGAGACAGAGGAAGATGGTATCAGAGGTGAACGGACGGAGTATACGGAGCGCAGCAGCGAGGAGGAGGACGGCGGAGGCGCGGAGGAGCCAACGAGGCGGAGTTCACGGAGAGTACTGTGTACCACGAGCATACCCGGCAGGCTGAAGGAGGGGGAGAAGACGCCCCGGATCCTGACGCCACTGCCCTGGAGACTGGCTGTGGCCTAAGATGAGTACCTCTCAGGGGATCGTTCTGGTGGGGGTGGTGGGGAGGTACGGGGAGGTAGCGCACACGAGTGTAGTGCGATAAAATTCCTGACACCCACCTAACCCTTCCCGAACGCAGTTATTGGTGACGGTAGCACAAAACTACATCAATACGAGATCAGTATTTGACCCAACCTGTTTTTCTTTTCCCTTCCCTGCCCACCGGCTACAAGAGAGAGAGACCCGGAGGACCCCGACCATAACGGACCAGAGCCAGACCTCACGGAGAGGACCCATTTTTCTTCTAGATTTGTACCCTTCTGTTTGGACATTTTGGTTGTATATAAAAATCCTGAATATCCTCATTGCTGCGAGAACATCAATAAATCTCATGTTATACTCCAAAGTGGTGTCAGAAGTGGGATACTCTCCCAAGGGGTCGAACCATGACACAACCCGTGCCCGTAACTGTTGAAAGCATCATTAACCAGCTAGCGGAAGGACAATGACACCTGCAACTGGTGTTCGAACAGCAGGTCCAAACCGCTCAGAAAGACAGGGAGGCACTGCAAGATGCCTTGAGGGATCAAGCCGCCCTGCTTACCTCAAACCAGCAGGCTCAGGACACGGCTATACTATGACTTACGGATGCCATTGTAAGCACCAGAGCGCACCCCAATGTCCCTGGGTCCGTTCTCCAAAAGTTTCAGGAGGGGGAGGACCCCAATTATTTCTTTATTAATTTTGAAAGGGTCGCAACTACTGCTGCATGGCCCCAAGAAAGGTGGAGCCAGTACATCGCCCCTCTCTTGTCCGGAGAACTTCAAGCAGCCTATCAGGCCGCCAACCCTGCTGGTACAACCGCCTACGAGGAGGTGAAAAAAACCCTACTCGGGAGATTAGGATGTGACCAGGAATACTACAGAAACAAATTCAGGAAAGAAAAATGGGCCGCTGGTGACAACCCGCGTGCCCTGTATTACAGGATCAAGGATCTTGGACATCGTGGAACAGTTCTTGGACGCCATGCCTGCGACTCATGGGTAAAACAGCACCCTAACCTAACTTCTACAACCGCAGTGGAGCTAGCATGTGCTTTCCATAGATCACCTTAATTTAAGGCGGGTATACCACGGACCCCTTTTGTGTCCCCCAGAAACACACCCAGACCAGAAACAAAAACCCAGGCAGTTCCCCGTGCCTTTTCCAAGCCCTTCCACCCCACCCCTGGTCCCAGCGGGCAAGGACCGCAATGTTATCACTGTGGCGAGTGGGGCCATATAGCCCGACAGTGTCCTCACGGGACCGCAGCAGCAGAGCCTCTGGAGGTGGGATACTCTAGAGGGCGGATAATGGTAACCGGAAAGGGTCCCCAACAATACAGGAAGGATGTCCTCTTAAATAGGAAGAAACAACAGGCACTCTTAGATACCGGGTGTCATGTGACTGTAGTAGACAGAGCCCTGATACCCAGACCACAAATAAAAGAGAACGAACGTGTACACGCTACGTGCGTACACGGAGACACCAAAACTTATCCCGTAGCCGAGGTCCTACTGGATGTATCCAGTGACCCACAAGTACGAAAGGGGGGGGGGTCATACCCTCCCTGCCTGAAGCAGTGATCATAGGTACCGACCACCCCAGGTTCGAACAGTATCTAGACGAGACAAAAGGGGGGGGCATGACTTGGTTGTATGAGGCCCCTTTTAACAGCAGTGACCTGGACGGTATAGTAGCAAAGGATAAGAAGAGCAAGAACGAAAGAAGAAAAGAGAAGAAGCAATACCTACAGACATCCTACCATGCTTTTCCTCTCTCCAACACAGATCCCGTTGAACCAGCCCCAGTTAGCTTCCGGTCAGCCCAGAGGGACGACAACACACTTATCCATGCCTGGGAGCAAGTACAAGAACCAGAGAACGATCAGGTAGGACCCTATTTCTTTGTAAAAAGGGGATTGTTGTATAGATCAGTAAAAGGGGAAAACACTCCAAAAGACAGTTACTGGTACCCCTTCCCTTCCGTGAACACATATTACACCTAGCCCACAACCAAACGGGGGTGGGCATTATGGGAAGGAGAATACGCTACAGTATCTCCTGAATAGATTCTACTGGCCAGGGGTGTATAGGAATGTAGCAAAGCATTGTGCAGCCTGTGTGAGGTGTCAATACACGAACCCCGAAAGGATAAAGAAGGCCCCCCTGTGTCCCTTGCCTTTTATAGACGTTCCGTTTAAAAGAGTCGGTATGGATCTGGTAGGTCCGCTGCCACCCTCAGCCAGAGGCCATAAGTATATCCTGGTCATTGTGGACTATGCAAGCAGATATCCGGAGTCGTTTCCCTTGTCTACAATGACCACCCCTGCCATAGCTAAGGCCATGGTAACCTTGTTCTCCCGGGTGGGGTTTCCATCAGAGATTCTTACCGATTAAGGAACCCCTTTTATGTCCCGCGTCATGGCCCAGGTTTGTGAGATTTTGGGTATTCGTCAAATCCGAACTTCTGTCTACCATCCCCAAACAGATGGCCTTGTGGAGCGTTATAACAAAACTATAAAGCATATGCTACGCAAGGTCATCTCAGACACCGGGAGGGACTGGGACCAGAAGCTACCTCTAATCCTCTTTGCTATAAGAACACATGAGCAAAGATCAACAGGCGACTCCCCTTTCGAATTATTGTTTGGGAGAAAACCACAAACTCTATTAGATATGGCAGCGGAACAATGGGAAGACGAGGATGAGGAGGGACAGCCCCTGACAAAATATGCGGCTGATTTGTAGTCAGCAGTCACTAGGATTTGGGGACTTGTGCATGAGAACATGGAAAAAGCTCAAAACACTCAAAAACAGTATTATGATCGGAACAGGCAGTTGAAAGAGTTCAATCCAGGAGATAAGGTACTCCCTCTACTCCCTTCTTCAGAAACGAAGTTATTGACAAAATGGCAAGGTCCCTATATCATTGAGAAAAGATTAACTCCCGTCACCTACAGCGTCCTGCAACCACAGTGGCTTGGGGGCAAACAGATTTATCATGTAAACCTATTAAAGAAATGGGAAGAATCCGCAGCGCCTGATGGAACAGGAGGGTTGTTGCTGTTTGTGAGCACCGAGAGACCCTTAGAGATCTCCACCACAAATAGTCAGGAAACCCAGAACGAGAAAGCCCCAACCAGAGACATGTTGTCCCTAGAGCAACAGTCTCAGTTAAGTGCTATGCTGGGGCGGTTTCCTGGTCTTTTTTCCTCCACACCTGGGTTGACATCTATGGTTCAACACAACATCATACCCTTAAACCCAACCATTATAAAGCAGAAACCATATCGCATTCCTGCAGCAAGAAGGGAGGTAATAGAGAAAGAAGTAACAGCTATGCTACAATCACAAATCATAGAACCGTCCACAAGCAATTGGTGTTCCCCAATCGTGATTCTTATCCGATGCCACGGATAGATGAACTAATTGAGCGATTGGGAAATTCCAAATACATGTCAACCCTTGACCTTACTAAAGGTTATTGGCAGATACCACTAACTCCTCAGGCCAGAGAAAAAAACGCCTTTGCAACTCCCTCAGAACTCTATCAGTTTAAAGTTCTCCCTTTCGGCCTCCATGGGGCACCGGCGACATTTCAGCGGTTAATGGACTGTTTATTGAAACCCCATACACAATACGCTGCCGCCTATTTAAACGACATAGTCGTGTTTAGCCCGAACTGGACAGATCATCTCAAACATCTGGCTGCTGTGTTTTCAGCCATCCAAGCTGCTGGTCTCAAGATTAACCCAAAGAAATCTCTATTGGTCACTGACTTCATACAGTATCTCAGAAACACAATACAGAGGGGACTTATCAAACCTCAAATGAGCAAAATCGAGGCCATTAAAACACTCCCTACTCCCAAAACAAAACATGACATTCGCTCCTTCCTGGGGTTCATTGGCTACTACAGACGATTTATCCTGAATTTCTCTTCTTTAGCCAGTCCCCTAACCAATCTCTTGACTAAAACACACCCATCCCGAATAACTACATGGAGTGCCATCCACGAGAGCAGTTTTCAGAAATTAAAAAACGCCGTCTGCACCGCACCATTATTACACTGCTCTGATCTCTACAAACAATTTATTTTACAAACCAATGCCTCGGGACTGGGTCTGGGTGCCGTCCTATATCAGCCTGACTTACATGGTGATCTTAAACCTCTTCTGTACATTAGCTGGAAACTATTTCCCCGGGAGGTGTCATACTCAACTATCGAAAAAGAGTGTTTAGCCATCAAATGGGCGATTGAGGCTCTTCAATATTATCTGTTAGGATTACCATTCACCGTACTCACTGATCATGCCCCACTCACCTGGCTTGTGAAAAACAAAGACTCCAACCAGAGTATACTAAGATGGTTTCTGGCACTACAATCTTTTTCCTTTCAGACCCTGCATGTCCCTGGCACCCGACAAGTCTGTGCTGACTACCTATCCAGAAACCCCTCCACTGAATGGCCTCACCGTCCATTTCTAAGGGGGGAGATGTGTAATGAGGACCTCAATGGGGCGGAGGAGAGCGTGCCGAGTCCATCTACACCGGAAGTGGACAGCGGTCTAATTGTGGGTCGAGCAAGGAGGGAGAGAGACTCTCAAATAGCATGGAAGGTGAGGAGACGGTGTGCGGCAGCATCAGAAGAGGAGAGCGGATGGAGAGTGCAGAGCGGAGCAAGGAGGCAGAGGAAGGCGGTATCAGAGGTGAACGGACGGAGTGTATGGTGTGCAGCAGAGAGGAGGAGGACGGCAGAGGTGCGGAGGAGCCAACGAGGCGGAGTTCAGAGAGAGTATTGTGTACCACGAGCATACCTGGCAGGCTGAAGGAGGGAGAAGACACCCGGGTCCCAATGCCACGGCCCTGGAGACGGGTCGTGGCCTAAGGGCTCTCAGGGGATCGTTCTGGTGGGGGTGGTGGGGAGGTACGGGGAGGTAGGGTACACGGGTGTAGTGAGATAAAATTCCTGACACCCACCTAGCCCTTCCCGCACGCAGTTATTGGTGACGGTAGCACAAAACTACATCAATACGAGATCAGTATTTGACCACGACCTGTTTTTCTTTTCCCTTCCCTGCTCACCGGCTACAAAAGAGAGAGACCCGGAGGACCCCGACCATAATGGACCAGAGCCAGACCTCACAGAGAGGACCTGTTTTTCTTCTTGATTTGTACCCTTCTGTTTGGACATTTTGGTTGTATATAATAATCCTGAATATCCTCATTACTGCGAGAACATCAATAAATCTTGTGTTATACTCCACTACGACTTGTGGTTCCCTCACGCTCTCCCGAAAGCCCACGCAGCCACAGGTACCTTGGATGCTTCCAGTACTTTCAGTTTTGTGGTTAGCGGTTCTTAGATGCCCAAAGATAACAACTCCTAGTCATTAGTTTGGTGATATCCTTCTCTTATTTCCTTGTAGGCACTCGGCATGCCGGTTATCTGGAGGTGCCTAGCTCCTGTCACTTCTCGTGCACCATATTTTAAAGGCTCATACCTTTTATATCTTTCTTTTCACCCTGATTATTTAGTCTATATTCCTTTACCAGTATTTTACTCCACAGGGGCGCCTGTGACAAGGATTAGGGGGTTGCTAAACCCCAGTTACTTTAAATTTGCCCTACTTATTTTCAATCAAGCACCTTATTAAACCATGCCCACTGACACTTCCCCCCAGGATGATGGGCTATATAGAGCACTTCACGGCGTGTCCGTGCCATGCCAAAGGCAAGGTCGTCTGCGCCCAGACAGCAGACACCACCAGACCCTCTGACTGTTTCCAGCCCCATAACTCCCTCAAACAGAGTTACACCACGGAGGAACTGCTTGACCTCAAAACCTCAGGTAAGAGCCCTTGTTCCACAATCTGAGGTGTCAGGAGTTTTGCCTCATGCTAACAAGGAATATGATAGGCATAAGAAAACAGAGCAGTTAGAAATACTTGTGACACTGATCAGACCATAAACCAAATCATAGTAGGAACAATTTCCTGTGCATTAATTAATGCTAGATCTTTAGTGAAGAATAAAACCGAATATTCCGAATTTCTAGACCACCGCAGACTAGATTCGGCATTCTTAATGAAACTTGGGCAGATCAAACATCTGGTCCAGACATGGTATCCACAGGGTACTCCATCTTTAGATTGGACAGAACCATAAAGAGGGGTGGGGAAATAGCTGTAGTATACTGAGATCAGATGGCAGCCATTTTCTCTGCAGTGTCCTCCCCTGAAAGTGAGGCACTCTCTTTTAAAGTGGAACTCACTAAGAACCAATTGTTCAATGTTCTAGTCCTGTCCCTCCCCCAAATCCTAACGCTGCCTTCATTCAGGCAGTTAGCTCTCCTAGAAATTAGCCTCCCCTCCGCTGACTTCCCTTTACTCAGAGAATTTTTATTTCCATTTAGAGGTTTTAACAGGTAGAGACACAGAAACTTTAGTTGACACATTGTCCAGCCTGAACTTATCTCAAGTGGTAGAGACCTCAACATTGTTCCTTGCGGGCCAAAATATTGGCAGATTGTTTACTGATAATCCCATTCCTAAATTCGCAGCCTCATTCCCTCTGACCTGGACCGACCATAGGGCGTTCATGTTTGAAATAAGGCTACCTCATAAACCACACCCAGTGAATGCTCCCCAACACACCTCAACAGGACGTGCCTAGAATAAAATTGAATCAACCCAATTTAATCAAGCTCTAACCTGGTCATAGCCCAACGTGACTGGAGATTTAGACCTAGCAACACTGAACTGTTCCAACTGGCTGGGTTCAGTGGTAGACCAACTTGCCCCCAAAAATCACATGCAACCCGTAGAGATAAACCATCGGCACCATGGTATACAGATAAACTAAGAACCCAAAAACAACTCTGTTGTAGATAGGAACACAAATGGAGGGATAAGTAGGACAACTTAGAAAGAGATTAATATGAACAAATGATCAGTGACTATAAGACTTTGATTCAGAAGGAAAAATCTTTGTGCTTCAAACAAATGATTGAATCCTCCAAAAACTCAGCAAAATAACTTTTTCAGACAGTCAAAAAACTCCAATGTCACTAGCAAAAACACCGCTGGCTGCTATCAGTTCTTCTGTAACACAAATTTCTTTCAGGCCAAAGTAGAAAATGTATTCAATAATGTTTCTCCAAATAAACAAACCACCTCAGAGGTAAATGACAATTCACTTTCCACTGCAGGTATGGAAACTTTCTGCTCTTTCCCCACTCTCACAGCTGAACAGGTAAAACGTCTAAATAATTATATCAACTATGGCTTTCCGCTCAACCTCGGCCCCCCTAAAATGGTACCGTTAGTGCCAGAGATTATAGGTACTCACTTTACAAACATTTTCAATGGAATGTTTAGTCCAGGGTATTTCCCAAAACAATGGAAAAAGGCATCTATACTGCCTTTAATTAAAAAAACGAATCTCAACCCTCAGGAACCTAGCAGCTATACCTTAAGGACAATTAGGAAACTTCTCCCATGCATTCCTGCCAAATTACAGAAGACTGTTGTAACAACCCTTGTCTTATCAAAAATAGACTATTGCAGTGCTCCTTACCTGAACATGCAACAAAGACTTCTTAACAAACTCCAGATACTGTAGAATGCAGCAGCTCGTATGCTTCTATGGATTTCCAGGTTCCAATAATCTGAATAATCCTGAATATCCTCATTACTGCGAGAACATCAATAAATCTTGTGTTATACTCCACTACGACTTGTGGTTCCCTCACGCTCTCCCGAAAGCCCACGCAGCCACAGGTACCTTGGATGCTTCCAGTACTTTCAGTTTTGTGGTTAGCGGTTCTTAGATGCCCAAAGATAACAACTCCTAGTCATTAGTTTGGTGATATCCTTCTCTTATTTCCTTGTAGGCACTCGGCATGCCGGTTATCTGGAGGTGCCTAGCTCCTGTCACTTCTCGTGCACCATATTTTAAAGGCTCATACCTTTTATATCTTTCTTTTCACCCTGATTATTTAGTCTATATTCCTTTACCAGTATTTTACTCCACAGGGGCGCCTGTGACAAGGATTAGGGGGTTGCTAAACCCCAGTTACTTTAAATTTGCCCTACTTATTTTCAATCAAGCACCTTATTAAACCATGCCCACTGACACTTCCCCCCAGGATGATGGGCTATATAGAGCACTTCACGGCGTGTCCGTGCCATGCCAAAGGCAAGGTCGTCTGCGCCCAGACAGCAGACACCACCAGACCCTCTGACTGTTTCCAGCCCCATAACTCCCTCAAACAGAGTTACACCACGGAGGAACTGCTTGACCTCAAAACCTCAGGTAAGAGCCCTTGTTCCACAATCTGAGGTGTCAGGAGTTTTGCCTCATGCTAACAAGGAATATGATAAGCATAAGAAAACAGAGCAGTTAGAAATACTTGTGACACTGATCAGACCATAAACCAAGTCATAGTAGGAACAATTTCCTGTGCATTAATTAATGCTAGATCTTTAGTGAAGAATAAAACCGAATATTCCGAATTTCTAGACCACCGCAGACTAGATTCGGCATTCTTAATGAAACTTGGGCAGATCAAACATCTGGTCCAGACATGGTATCCACAGGGTACTCCATCTTTAGATTGGACAGAACCATAAAGAGGGGTGGGGAAATAGCTGTAGTATACTGAGATCAGATGGCAGCCATTTTCTCTGCAGTGTCCTCCCCTGAAAGTGAGGCACTCTCTTTTAAAGTGGAACTCACTAAGAACCAATTGTTCAATGTTCTAGTCCTGTCCCTCCCCCAAATCCTAACGCTGCCTTCATTCAGGCAGTTAGCTCTCCTAGAAATTAGCCTCCCCTCCGCTGACTTCCCTTTACTCAGAGTATTTTTATTTCCATTTAGAGGTTTTAACAGGTAGAGACACAGAAACTTTAGTTGACACATTGTCCAGCCTGAACTTATCTCAAGTGGTAGAGACCTCAACATTGTTCCTTGCGGGCCAAAATATTGGCAGATTGTTTACTGATAATCCCATTCCTAAGTTCGCAGCCTCATTCCCTCTGACCTGGACCGACCATAGGGCGTTCATGTTTGAAATAAGGCTACCTCATAAACCACACCCAGTGAATGCTCCCCAACACACCTCAACAGGACGTGCCTAGAATAAAATTGAATCAACCCAATTTAATCAAGCTCTAACCTGGTCATAGCCCAACGTGACTGGAGATTTAGACCTAGCAACACTGAACTGTTCCAACTGGCTGGGTTCAGTGGTAGACCAACTTGCCCCCAAAAATCACATGCAACCCGTAGAGATAAACCATCGGCACCATGGTATACAGATAAACTAAGAACCCAAAAACAACTCTGTTGTAGATAGGAACACAAATGGAGGGATAAGTAGGACAACTTAGAAAGAGATTAATATGAACAAATGATCAGTGACTATAAGACTTTGATTCAGAAGGAAAAATCTTTGTGCTTCAAACAAATGATTGAATCCTCCAAAAACTCAGCAAAATAACTTTTTCAGACAGTCAAAAAACTCCAATGTCACTAGCAAAAACACCGCTGGCTGCTATCAGTTCTTCTGTAACACAAATTTCTTTCAGGCCAAAGTAGAAAATGTATTCAATAATGTTTCTCCAAATAAACAAACCACCTCAGAGGTAAATGACAATTCACTTTCCACTGCAGGTATGGAAACTTTCTGCTCTTTCCCCACTCTCACAGCTGAACAGGTAAAACGTCTAAATAATTATATCAACTATGGCTTTCCGCTCAACCTCGGCCCCCCTAAAATGGTACCGTTAGTGCCAGAGATTATAGGTACTCACTTTACAAACATTTTCAATGGAATGTTTAGTCCAGGGTATTTCCCAAAACAATGGAAAAAGGCATCTATACTGCCTTTAATTAAAAAAACGAATCTCAACCCTCAGGAACCTAGCAGCTATACCTTAAGGACAATTAGGAAACTTCTCCCATGCATTCCTGCCAAATTACAGAAGACTGTTGTAACAACCCTTGTCTTATCAAAAATAGACTATTGCAGTGCTCCTTACCTGAACATGCAACAAAGACTTCTTAACAAACTCCAGATACTGTAGAATGCAGCAGCTCGTATGCTTCTATGGATTTCCAGGTTCCAATCAGCTTCTTATGCCCCAGACAAACTGCACTGGTTGCCAATCAGAAATCCCATTGCCTTCAAGGCCTTATTGGCCCAGGTTATCTTAAGCGCAGTTTTATTTGGTACATAGCCCACTAGCATGCTCCATTCCACTTTCGCCAATAATGTCACTGTCCCCAAGATCAAGCGGTCCTCTTGGGGTGGTAGGAGTTGCATAAACAGCAGGCAATAAGTGATGTTTTTGCTGAACATCTGTGAAGGGTCTATGCTGCACCGCAATGGGACGGCCAAATCGCTGGGAGGTGATGGACTCCCTGCGCAGTTTACAAACAATTTCCGGAAAGCCTACTATACAAATTATTGGAAGTGTTTGCGGAGACTCTCGAAAAGTGGGAACTTCCACAATCAATGAGAGAGGCCTTAATAGAGGTGATCCCTAAACCAGATAAAGATCCCATCGAGACGTAATCGTACCGACCCCGCTCTATGTTGAATGAGGAGCTCAAGCTCCTCAGCCATCTTCTGGCAGCACGACTACTCCCCTATCTCCCATGGCTAATACATGAAGATCAATCTGGCTTTATACCGCAGAGAAATACGCTCTGCATTATATGTAGACTTGTGCATTTGCTACACGCACCAGAGCTGCAAGATGACCAATATCTCTTGCTTTCTTTGATATTGAACAAGCCTTAAATTCAGTAAGGTGGGATTATATCTGGCAGGTGGTTTGCAGGATTGGGCTGAGGCCTCACTTTATAAACTGAATTAAATTGCTTCATATGAATCCACGGGTGAGAGTCCGCAGAGGTCGCTATGTGTCTCTTGAGATACTATTACAATGTAGCATCCAACAGGGATCCCCACAATCTGCATTGAGTTTTGCTATCGCGATGGAGCCCTTGCTTGTAGGCTTTGGCAGACCCTTGAAAGATGGGGTACACAGGTGGGTACTACAGAGCATATAGTATCCCTGTATGCTGACGGTGCTATGATTCACTTGCGGCAACTAGATATCTCTGTCCTGATCTTGCTCAACCTAATGAAAATGTTTTGAGAGTTCTCGGGACTCCGGATTTATACGTCCAAGTCAGTTTCGTTCCCACTGGGTTAACTTGAGGGATTATCTATGCAGCGACTCCCAGAGCCTGGCCTGCCCTGGACAGTGGATAAGGTCAAACATTTGAGTGTACACATTGCGCATGGCGAGCGACAGTTTCATGATTATAACATGGGGCGAGTACTAAATAGATTACGTCCCTCAGTCCAGTTCTGGAAATCTTCAAACTTATCTCTGATGGGTAAGATAGTGCTTCTAAAAATGGTAGTGCTCATGAAGTGTTTGTATGTCATGCAGGTAACCTTCTACGAAATACCCGGAGTGTGTTCAGCGACCTGGACTCGCTCTTTGTGGAGCTCCTCTGGAACGGCAGACGCTGTAGAACGGGACTTGCTACTTTAAGAAGGGAATGGAGGTTCCAGACTTGGAACTATATTATCTGACAGACCAATTATAGCATGTTGTGCTCTGGCAGGATGGGGAACACAACTGGGAGAGATTCCTGCTGGAGGGAACCCATGATAGACCCCAACTTTGAGGGTCGCTAATGAGGGGGGGACTACCCCATGAATTCCCACATTTGATTTGGCTGATGAGCAGACTATCCGATCGAGTGGTGTAGCAGGTGATACGAAGGGCGCCCTTCACCCCTGACTTAGATTTATGGATACTACATGGAAGCAAAAGGGGGAGGGTTTAGGTGGGAGGGGTAATGTTTACATCAGAACTGTTGTCTGGTAACTGTCATTGTTAAATAGATAAAGAAATGTCATTTTCGCTCTTACTATGTTCTAACTAGGTATTGTAATTTTCTATACCGCTGCCGATCGGAAAGATGGACTGAAAATAAAATTGCCAGTATTGGGGCTTTGTATCCTGAATTCAGTCCCCTTATTGGTCCCAACACATTGTAACATGAGGGTTACCTTCTTATATTATTGAATGAAGTATAAGAATATATCCTGTATGTAACTGGTAAATATCAATAAAGATATATTTTTTTTAACTGTTTGAAGAGTCGATGAAACAAGTAAAAGGTGATTTATTTCTGTGATATAAAGAATAGTAATGAGAGCATATGTCTCCTGTCAAGGCAAGTTTTAGAGGTGGTGGATCTAGTTGGTAAGGTTGTTGAACTCGACAAAGGCAAATTTCACCATACTTTTGCAGATGGACAACATTTCTCCAGTCCAATACATAAACAATCTGGGAGTTGCTACGTGAAAACTCTAGGCAGGATTGGCAAAGACATTTTGAGATTTCTGTCTATATTTCAGTTATGGCAGAATTTGTTCTTCGCATTCACATGGTGGCAGGTTGGCATTCTGAGTACCTTCATGATCTGAGACTTAATTCATTACTTTTACCTCACTAAATCATTACTGGTGCCTCTTGCAAATAGATTTTGTTCTCATGTTCGAATTCAGTATTGTCCCACTTTTACAGAAAATTCATGCCTTAGACATTTCTTTGCTAGATTAGTCACATTTACAGTTTTCCTCCTTTGATTATGATTTATCAGATTTTGAGAAAAAGGGCCTTGGTGGTTCCAATTTCCCCCACTCTGAATGGCTCCGAAATGATTCTGATCTTTCCTCAAAAAAGGCCATGGAGGTTCTTAAATTGCATTTATTTCACCCTCACCACTAGCCTCATAAAAGTTTCCTGGACCGCAGGTATCATTACGACTTACAAGAAAGCTTGGAAATCTTTAGGTTGGTTCGGGCGTGGAAAATTATTGCTATCTCATTTTAGCGAATACCTCCTAAATTTTAAATTTCGTTGCCTCATTGACAACTTGAGGCATGTCTTTCAGAACTATAAATGGCTGCATATCAGCTATTCTGCTAGCTCTGCGCATTTGGAGGACAAACACAGATGGGGACATCTTTTAGTCCGTAAATTGCTGATGCATATCAGATATTCCACCATCTAAATGCTGTTATTCCTTAACATGGGATGTTGAAATCCTTCTAAACCTGGCCTGACAATGCCTCATTATCATTGTAAAACTAATGTCACCAATCTGCTTTATTTCATTTTGAAAGTGTCTCAAATTATAGGGTTCCAGGTGCTTCTACATGGCAATATTCTTCTTCTGGATGTTTTTTTTCTGTTACTAGGTGCCGGGAGTAAATGCTTCCACTAGTGTTGAGTATCCTTATATTCCTTCTCATCCAAAGTTGTGTGTAATGGCCAATAATAATATTTAAAGACTAATGATTTGAGAATGACCTTTATCACATGTTAAACTTTCTAAAAATATGTCATTATTTAGCCAGAAGAGCTAAGGCTATGTCTTTGGCTGAAGAAGACGCAAATACCTTTGGGGCTTCTTCCATCAGAGGAGGCATTTTGGGTGAAGCAAGGTTAGAGGACATTCTGAGATCAGCAGTTCGGTCAAGAGTATAAACATTTACTGATGTTTTATTGCAAACCGGTGGCTTATGCCTAATTAGCAGTAGTGAATGGACTTTCAACAAGCATAATAAAGCTTTAAGTCTTTTATTAAAATGTAGATTTTCCAAGCTACCATAGTTTTTTTTTTTTTTTTTAATTTTTATTTTTATTGAAGTACTTTAGTTACAATAAAGATTACTGGTCAAACATATACAGTATCAAACACCATAAAAGACAGCTTCAACATAAAGGATTCTCAAATAATAAAGTTAAGCATCATCCACTAAATAACCATCAGTCCGAATCAAAAAAAGAACCCCAAATTTTATCAAATTTTCTCCCACCTCCCACCCGCAGAGCATAAATTTGTTCACTCTTTCTTACTCTCCTCATTTTCTGTATCCACTCTAATTTACTTGGAATCTGTTTTGTCCGCCAGTTTTGCAGTAGTAAAGATCTTGCAACTGCCGTTACTATATACAATAGTTTAGTCAATTGGGCGGATATTTTAAGATCTGAATCAAAACCATATAGTATCAGTTTTTCATTAAAAGGGAGCGTAATTTTGAAATTAATCTGGCAGAACACAAAAATATCGTCCCAAAATTCCCTTATATTGGTACAATGAGCCATTACATGAGACCAGTTGGCGGATATGTGTTGTGTACATCTGAAACAGTTTGAAGGATAGTTTGAATACATTTTGGAAATAGCAACAGGAGTACGATATAATAACCATTTCCCCAAAAATAACATTCTTCGCCAATTAGCTCCCCGAAGTATATTAAAATTAAAATGGTTAATAGTCTTCCAAGTATTCATAGATAGTACATGGTTTTCTTGTTCCTTCCATTTTTTAATTACTTTTTGACTTAAATCCGTTTCCCTACTATATGCTAAGCAACGTTTCCATTCCCCTGGTCTCTTTATACACTCATTTATCAGGAGATCTTTAACCAATTGCGTTGGTTGATTAAGCTGTTCAATATCAAGTTGGCCCAAAAATTTAAAAATAGTATTATATGACAAAACCAACAAAAAATTTGTCTGAACAAGACTTGCCATCTCTCTAGGAGTTATCCAGCCTCCATTTTTTAAAAAATCAGCTACTTTACTAAATCCTACTCTGGCCCAATTGTCCACTATATCAGATCCACCTTTAATACCCATCAGTGGAAAAATACTGGACAGTGGAGTTATTGCATTAAATAATGGGAGTGAATATCTATTAAACATAACAGTACGTTTTTTAAGAAACCATAAGAGAATCTTATAGCGAACTAATTTGGGAGATTTAAAAATCTGCGGGGGAGGGGGTAGCTCATTTTCAAAACAAATTAGGTCGAAGAAACAATTAATAAACAAGTTTTGACGTTGAGTTTGATTCCTAAATCTCGACAGATACTGTATAAAATAAGCATTATAATAATCTCTAATATTTGGCAGAGAAAGTCCTCCTTGATCTAAATCCGCATAGAGAGTATTGATTGCTATACGAGGAGGCTTCTTTGCCCATACGAATGCAGAGAACATAGATTCAATCTTGGAAAATACATTCCTGATAAAAAACAAGGAATAGTAGAAAGCAAAAAATTAAATAATGGAAGAATAGACATTTTTATCAGGGCAACCCGACCCAGGATTGATAGTGGCAAGGAATTCCAACGTGTAAACATTAAGCGGATCTTTGAAAGAAGGGGATCAAAGTTAAGCATATATAAGTCCTTAACTGACTGTGAGAAATAGACCCCGAGATACCTTTTGGGTTTAGTATTAATGCAACGCTTTAGATCGGGATGTATTTCTGGATCTCTATTCCCACAGATCAAAATCTCTGTTTTCTTTTTGTTGATCCGGTAACCCCCTAAGGCTTCGAACTCTTCGAAGATCTGAAGCATCTTAACTTGCGAATGAAGCTCAGGTTTAATTAATAACATAATATCATCCGCATAAAGTTTGATCTTACTTATTGAAGGAATTGGGGGAGAGATATTAACACAGTTCCTTATTGCAGCCGCAAGGGGCTCAATAAAGAACGCAAACAAGACTGGGGATAAGGGACATCCCTGTCTCGTACCTCTCTTAACGAAAACAGTACCGACCATTACCATATTTATAATAATATTTGCTTTGGCCATAGTATACAGATTTCGAATTAAATTTACAATTTTATGGGGAATACCAAAGTGCCTTAAAATAATAAAAAGTGTCTCCCAAACCACCAAATCAAACGCTTTTTCTGCATCTAATAACAAAATCAATGCTGGGATCCCTCGTGTCTCAAAATAATCTAAGGCGTCAACTAAATAATGTGTGTTTGTAAACAGTTGCCTTCCTGGAATAAAACCGTTCTGATCCGGGTGGATCAATTCTGTTGAGATTTGATTCATGCGCATTGATATTAATTTAGTAACGATTTTATAATCTGTGTTTAGTAAGGTAATTGGTCGGTACGAGTTTGGATCTTTAGCATCCTTCCCCTTCTTCAGAAAACTCACCACCGTTCCTTCTCTAAAAGAGTCCGGGATCGGGCCTCCTTCCAACATCGAATTTAATAATAGCAAAAAAATATTTGAAAAAGTGCAAAAAAACATTTTAAAAAATTCTGCTGGCAATCCGTTTGGGCCAGAAGCCTTCCCATTTGGTAGGTTTTTGACCACCAATTCTACCTCTTCCAATGAGAAAGGACATAACAATGCTTCCTGATCGGTTTGAGAAAGGCAGGGCAATGCACAATTTTCTAAAAAATCCGATAGTTTTATTTGATCAATACTATGTTGCTGACTATAGATTTTATTATAGTGAGCGAGCATTATCTTCCCTACCCCAATCGAGTCTATTGTATCTATTTGAGTCGCTGGGCATCTTAATCCTCTAATCAAATTAGCCGCTGCTTGTTCTCTCACCTGCCAAGCTAGAAACTTCCCAGTAAAATTACTGTCTTCATATATTTTTTGAGAATGTCTGCGAAAAATCTCCTCGCTTTGAGCATAATAATGTGCACTTAATGCCCTTTTGGCTTCATCTAATTGATGTGAGATCGTATTGGATGAGTTCGCCTGTCTTAATTTGTTTAAAGCTTGTATTCTTTGTTCCAGCGCCTCTTTTTTACTTTTAATTGCTTTAAATACTGCTGCATCTTTACTTATAATTATACCGCGAATAAAGGCTTTCATAGCTTCCCAGATAATATTAATCGGGGCCGAGTTGACATTACGAGATACAAAATCATTGATCTCTGTTTTCAAAGACGTTGCCCACATTTCATCATTCAAGTATGTTTTGTTGAATACCCAACGCTTAGGAGTCTTTAAGTTTGGATCCAAAGCAAAATTAATAACCAACATTGCATGATCTGAGAACCCATTATGGATAGGCCTTTGATTCAACATATTAAGCTGTCTAGAGGCTAGAAAAAAGTCAATCCGTGAAAAAGACTTAAACCTGCCTGACCAACATGTGTATTCTTTTTTTAACGGGTATTGAGTGCGCCATGGATCACAAAGGTCTAAAGTTTTTTTATAATTAAGAATAACTTTCAATGATTTAGGTTTGACTTGTTTCCTAGATTGCGTGGTCTTATCCAGCCGTAAATTCATAATTAGATTGAAATCTCCTCCAATAATGATATCTCCTACCACCATCAGTAAAGATTGAAATAGATCCTCATAAACTGAGGAGCAATCGTCTACCGGAGCGTATAAACTGACGAATGTAATAGGTCTCAATCTGTTTTTTATTCTACAGGAGGCCCAGCACCAACGTCCTGAGCCATCCTCATTTGTTTGTATGATCTCAGGATAAATATTCTTATTCAGAAATATGGCAACCCCTCGCTGAGCCTCTGAAAATGAGGAGAAACCACGATATGAGGCCCATTTTTTAAACATAGAGAATTGATCCAATTTTACATTTGGGATATGAGTCTCCTGCAGCAATATTACCGAAGGATTTTCCGACTTAATCCATAGCTCTATGGCCCGTAGTTTCTTTTTGTTATTTAAGCCGTTCACATTGAAAGAAATAATTTTCAAACAATCGCTACTCAGTATTTAGATAGATTACATATTTTCTGGAGGAATCTCTCATTTTATCTTTAGTAAACAAAGAATCACCTATCAGGCATAGAATAGTTAATAATAAACATAATAATAGACATAGCACTAAAGACTTCATTATTTTTACTTTACCCATTGCCCGAGCACCCCCAACAACACCCTCACCACCCCCCCCTACAACACACCCACCACCCCCCCAAACCCCACCCTCCAATCGCCCCCCCACCCCCACCATTGGCCAAGATTCCCCAACCCACGCGGACCAATGGTTCCAACCCCCTGCCAATCGGGTGACATCTTGCACCCCCTGGACCCCCTGGATTCCGCACTCCATCCTGTGCAACTGATCCTCCCCTCACCCTACTCAAAAAAAAAAAAACCCCAACAGGAAGAAAACAAGACAGGGTTTCACCATCTAAGCACGACCGTCACAACTATCAGTCTATATTTAGGGGAGAAAAAAAAACAAGACCCCACAAAATCCAAGTCCTTAAAGACCATAGATTTCCCAAATTTTCCCAAATTTAACCTTATAAAGAGCTGGAAATGTCCTGGAGTAGTTCCTGCGCTGCTGCGATATCTGACAACATAAAAAATTTGCCTTTCACTAAAACTTTAAGTTTGGATTGCTGCGCTATCGTGGCTTGAGCTCCTTTAGCTTTGAATAATTGTAGCATCTGGACAAACTCTTTTCTTCTGCGAGCAGCAGACGCAGACATGTCTGAAAAAATGCGACACTTCACGGTTTCATTGACGAAAAATTGTCTTTGCTGAATTGCCGTTGAAAGAATAGTCTCCTTAATCCGTATGTCCGAGAAATTCAATAAAATTGTTCGAGGAAGGGAAGAATTTGGGAAAGGCTGAGCGGGAACGCGATGTGCTCGCGTAATAGTCAGGTCGCCCTCATGATTAGGGATGACTTTAGATTTCAAAAAAGAGGTGACCCACTGCAGCGTGCTGGGCCCTTCAAGACCCTCCGGAACCCCCACTATACGTAGGTTAGATCGACGATTATAGTTCTCTAAATCGTCCAATTTGGATTCAAGAGCACGTGAGGTGAGGGAGAGCTGATTTGTGTCCTGTTTGACCTTAATCATTTGATCCATGCTACCATAGTGAGGGAAAGTCCTGCTTTTATTAAGGACACAGAGACCTCAACTGTCTCTATTTTGTCAGATTTTGTGTTTTTCTCCTATTCAATTTTCAATACTACAAATGTTTTGATTCTTCTTTCAGTTTCAATTGCTACATATTCTGATTCTTCCTAAAGCTTCACCTCAAAAGGACACATATGATGGTCAAGCATCCCGGCTTCTGGATTTCTGTGGTGCAGCGCAGCTTTGCACATCCTTTACACGTCACAAATACGTCACCATTTCATAACAGTTACATGACGTGAAATGTGTGCATTAATAATTCATAAATGTCTTTGAAATGTAGTTCTTAGCCATACTTACACATGATTATTTAAATGATTCAATGTATGCTTTATGTAAAGTGAACCTCATTTACTGATTTTTCATATTTGTTGGTGTTTAAAAATGCAAACGCATATTAAGTATGCACTCTTGCTAATACTTTAAGTTGACAATTTAGGCCTATAATTCTTCATACTGCATAAATGCTGGCTTTCATTGTCTGCTAACATGACATTTCTTGCAGGTATTCCCACGCATTGTTAGTTGAAGAATAGATACATTTGTGTACTAGAGATAGAGAAAGAGCCTGAGAAAAAGATCTTGACGAAAGAACATTGGGAGCCAGAGCATTAACTGAAAGGTCTAGTCAGCAATGTTTCAACCTGGCTTGTGCGTGAGAAGACTATTTAATTCCCATGTTTTGTGTGGGTATTTGGAAATTGTTGTAGTCTACACCATGAGAAGTGGAGAAAGACAGCAGATCACTGATGATGTGAGCAAACAGGTGTTGCCCAAGGAGACTCTTGGGTGTTATAACTTAGTGTTCCCACAGTTGGAGATTCAGATGCCCCTTAGATTCCTTTTAGATTCCTTGCAGATCCTTTCAGAGACTTTCTCCTGAATTCTTAGATCACTTTTCCCTGGACTTTTAGAGGTTTAGACCTCTATGCTATCCTTGATTCCTTGATGAGTGTCTCTTAGGCTAACACTTACTTACCTGACCCAAGAAGACTCTTGACCGAGCTTCTGAAATGCTGACACCTTTCCTACTTATTTTTCCTTGCCTAGCTCTAATTTCCTTTTCTGGAAATTCCTGATGTTTAACATCCTCTAGATTTTTAGAACCATCCCTTTCATTGGGACTTATCTTTGAAGATTAGACTCACCCATGTATTGACAACCAATCTAAGATTTTTCTCTGAGCATCAGATTCTTTAACTGATCTTTTGTAATGCCGTGGAATAACTGCTTGTTTGCCTAAAATTGGTCCGCTTAAATTTCTTTCGTAGGTTGAGCCTGCCTGTTGCTATTTTGTACTTTTATAGAAGGGTGTTGGGAGTTGGGTATGTTAACTTGATTCAGAATTTGTAATACACTTTTTTAACCCTAGCTACCTATTCTTGGTCCTCATTGTGTAGTAAAATGGGATGCACTACTAATTGAATTTGATTGATGTAAATGTTTACTCACATCACCTTCCAGTCGGATAAAAAGGTCCATTGGAGGACCAATGGTAAGCAAGTGGCCCCAGAAAACGCTGTATCACCTGTCAAGTCATTTGGGATTCAATAGAAGTTGTTCTGTTTTTGTGTTTGTTTTTTCATCTGATGCTTTTATGTTTCATTTATGGAGTTTAATTTGTGTTCACATTAAGAAAAGAGGCTCTTTCTTCCTGGTGGCTGCTATATAGATACTAAGCTTGTGACTGATTGGTGGTTTCACTTCCTCTGTAGGTTGTGACCCAGGGTTTGCTGTAAAGTGTAGTTTTTTGGTGATTACTGTTTTCTGTAATTATAGTAGCAAGTTAAGAAAGAATAACATTCATCTTTGTGTCTTTAGTAAAATATTTTCCTTCGTTATTCTAGCTAGCAAAATCTGCATTTACCTCCACTTCCACATTAGTCTGGGAGCTTAACAGTTGCCTTGGAGAAACTGTATTGAATTTGAGTAACATACCAATGTGGGTTTATCCACCCACTCCAGTCTAGGCACATCTCACCATATTATAGCCAGCAGTGTGAAACGCAGTGGCTCCCCCTACTTTTCCTAGTCCCTGAGGGTCCTGGGTAGCTCCTTGGGTGTAGTATGAACAGTTCGGGTTTTTGGACTGTAATGCCCTCACACCCAGAGATACTGACACATCTGTCACAAGTAAATGAGAGCAGGGTTCTCTCCGGATTATGGGATAGTAGGGAATAACATGAGAATTGCTGTTTCTCTGTTTTCTTATAGATTGTCAACTTGAGATTTCACCTACTTTCAAAAGACTATGGGTCATATTTACAAAGGAATGGCGAAGCTTGGCATTAAGCAAACATTGCTAACGCCACGCTCCGCCATTCTGAAAATGCAGAGATGCGTCATATTTACAATGGTACGGCACATCGCTGCGTTTTCTCTAGCGCTGGCGCTAAACTCAGCTGCCTAGCGCCAACGCAAGCAGCCTTGCACCATAGTGCCTGTGTTGAGGGAATGAAGGGACACCTTCCTGCACATAAACAATCCATAATGGCAAATTGTAACTTTTATGTGCGCTGCATTATGCAGAAACACATAGAAGTAACAAATCATCATTTTTTAAATGATTGTTAATGTGCACGAATAGACACCTTCCAGCACATGAACAATTATTCATGGCGATTTGCTGTTTCTATGTGTGCTGCACAATACAGCACACTTAGAAACAGCAAAAACAAGGAGAAATTAAGCATTTCTCCTTTTTTCGCCATGTTAAGACCAGGTTTTCTCTAGTCTTTATTTTAGCACTGCCTCCTATTTACGCCACCCTTGTAAATAGGGGCCAGTGTCAAAATCAATGGGTGTTGCAGCGGAACACGCACCGGAACACCCATTGCACGTCCCTTTCACACTTAGGGGCCGATTCCGATCTCGGTCGGAAGGGCACCGAATCGGGTTCGGCCGGAAAAACTACGAGCCGTACGTGTGTTTTCCGGCCGACTCGTACAGCTGTAGGAGCGAGCAAGTACAATGCGAGCTACATGAAATTCACCAACCGAGTCGTTTCCGGGTCCGAACTGCTCCGTACGTCCCGGGCCGGAAGCTAACCGTGGCGTGCAATGGATGCGATTTACAACCGAGCCAGTACGATGCACGCGTCGGACAGCCTGTGCGAGTCGGAGTGTCCGGCTCGCAAAAGCTCCCGGAGTCGGACTTTGGGGGTCCGCGTCGGACCCCCTGACACCCGCAGCCCTACGACTCGGACACAGGGGGAGACCTATGGGTCTCACCAACAAAGGCATGTACGGTGCGGGTGGCACCAACACGTACCCACTGTGGGGGCGCACTTGTTCGAGATGTACCCATTTAGTCAATGGGAGCCCATGTACGCGTCGTACTACCGGCTCCCATTGACTTCTATGGGAGTCTGACCGAAACGAGTCCGACAGCATACGTGCGCATCGTACTCGCTCGGTCAGACTGTAGGGGTCCGGCTCAGTCGGAAAACACTCCGGATCCGACTCAGTCTGAGTGCTTTCCGGCCCGGATCGGAATCGGCCCCTAAGTGTAGCGTGAAAGGGGGCCTTATTTACAATTCGGGGTTATTGTAAATAAGGAAAAGGGTTTATCGCCACAGGAACGTCATAAAAAGTGACGTTCCTGTGGGACAGGGGTTTGTAAATATGCTCCTATGTCTCCCGATTAAAAACTCCTGAGCCACGGTGTTCCTGAATTTGTATTCCCGATGGGGGACGTTAAATGCCATTACTGGCCCCAACGGGATCACCAGCCTAATCTTAAAAGGGCCCCCTCAGACCCATACCACTCACAAAATGAGGTTTTTGGAAAAAGAGAGGAATGCATAAATTTCACCATCTTTTCCATAAACTGCCGAGAAATTTAAAAATCTGTTCAAATAGTTGAAAATGATTTTCATTGTCTTAGTAAAAATGGAAAACAGAGCATGGTTCAAACGAAAAGAACATTTTTGAACTCTTTCCTAACTAGAGCAGTGATGCGACGGTCCTGATGGGTACAGAGATGTTTTAGATCCTGGGTCCATACATGAAAAGGCCTGCTGTCTTGTTTTTTCTTTTTTACATTTCTTAGCCTGTGTTCTGGAGGTGTCCTAGCTGTGGATGTGCCGAGAACCATCAGAGAGGGGGGGAAGGGGGTGCTGATTTAAAAAATTATCTTTCTAAATTACAAATATCTTAAGAACCTAGCTTCAGAAGACAAAAGTGGTTGAGGGACAGGTTTCCATTTAATAATATATTTAATGATATGTTCATCTGAAGCACACATTGCACAAACAGTACATATGAAACACTGGCACTCTATGGTTAAAAGAAACGCAGGGCAAACAGCGCGCCAGCTGCAAGACAGTATACTACACAGTTAGAACAAGGTATGCGGAAACACCACAGTTCGAATTGTTTTAACCCGGCACATTTAAGCAAAAACCACTGGCAAAATGTGTGCAGGGGAGGCCCTTTAGGTAATTCACCAGTCCTGTGGCAAATATTCATAATTGTACAGCAATAGTGACTTGGAAATTACAGCACTCCTCAGCATCAGAAGTTCTGAGTGCGGTAGCAGCCAGTTAGCACACAATGATGCCCCCCATGCAATATATGAAGAGGGGCCCCTGAGCCGCCCGTATCTCACCGATATTCATTAGCCTTGGGCTGAATGGGGTGGGTGCCCTGAGGGACTGCAGGGGCCTGCATTACACCCCTAGGCGGTATTACCTAATAGGGAGTTTTTGTAAGTTACAAATATCTTAACAATATACACCTTACCAATGCTATAAGTGGATGTGTGACAAATTTGCGTTTAATAATCGGTTCATGTGAAATGCTCAGTGCACTAGCAAAAGATAGAAAACACCACTTCTGCCCAGATATAGTAACAAAAAAAGAAGCAATTACAATATGAAGGCAAGCAGTGCTAAGGGTGCCAAAAATGTATCTTAGCCAGTTACTCTGCAGCCAACCTCTTTGCAAGGGGGAGGGCTCTCAAATGTGCTGCAGCCGAGAAGTAGTTTAAATTTTCTGGGAAATGAATGAGTCTTTCTTCCAGCTCTTCTGCGTCACAGGACGTACAAAAGCGCTCGTGCAGGTGAACAACGCTGCTAATTTCTGGAGATTAATGTGGGCGATGGCTGGGGCGTCAACATATTCTTATGATGTAATTCATAGTCCACATACAAGTTATAGTTTGACCATTTAAAAAGATGAGGGGGTGACACTTCTGTGTCTAAGGTTTCGCACCGAACTTTTTTTTTAAAAAAACCCTTAAACCACTGGCGGGCGCGCATTATTTTTCAGCGACCGCCCTCCGTCTTCAAAGAAATCATTTGTTCGGGCACAGCTGAGAAATAACCCGAATAATGGGTGTTTTAGTAGCGGCTTTCACTTCCCACTGATAGCCATTGAGGTGGACAGAGGTACGGGCCTAAAGAAGCATTGTAGCCGCGGGGATGATTGAATGGATTCAGGGGGGGATGGTGAGGCGGCCACGCTGATTGGCCAATTTCCCACCACAGCAAGCCGGTGCAATTGATTGATGAATCCGCGCCCTGTCAAGAGGCAGCCCTTCAGATCTGATCACAGAAATACTCATTCAACTCAAATTCTGCTTGACAAGGCTCGGACAGCTTTGTTCTGTCACAGATATCATTGGAAGGAAAATGCTCCATTAATCATCCCTAATTAACTTTACCATACTCGGCTGGAACCAATGTATTCCCTGGCTAAATCCTCAAGACATATCTTGACTCCATACAAACCACAAAAGGAGCCGCTGTAAAGTTATTTTCACAGGACTAAAATCTTCACTAACTGAATTTTGATAGAAGTTACTTCTATGGATCCCATAATATATGGACGAAAGATATCGTATTGAAGCAATTTATTTAAATGTTTCAAGCACATTTTTAGATAGCAAAAATATTGGACAAGCGAACACAGGTGCAAAAAACGCGTAATTCAGTGGAGAAATCAAAACAATATTATTTAAAAAAAATACCAATATACATTGTATTTTGAAATCATTGAAATAAAAAATAATACAATATTATTATTGTGCCTCCTGTTTCAGTATATAATTCATCTAGTTTATTAGACGTTTGTAAAGCGCTGCGTGTCGCTTTTCAGTCACTTCATGGCGCTGAAATAACCAAAAGGCACAGTAACGGCACAGTAATTTGGTAGAATAGATGCTAGATAAACCTGATGCCCTGCGCATATATATATAAAAAGTATTATCTATTTTTAATGGGTCGCAACAAGTAAAAGCCATGTGGTTGTATTTGTGCAAATCTTTTCTTAACGGGGGAAATCTTCGTTGCCATCTCATATGAGAAGTCCCCCACCCCTATTTTCAGTTTTCTACCAACCTTGGACTCTCTTTCATGTAATCAGCATTCACTCTTCAGCTGTGCGGCTAGTCAGATGGAAATGGAAGTGACCATCTCAAGCTCTGCGCTGTTAAAAGCCAGCTGGCCCTTTTTAGGGTCTCTAGCAGCTTGACATATTAACAAATGATTTCTGTAAAGGAAAGCATTTACTATTTATTAAGGTGTTGTTCGGGGCTGTTTAACGCAAAAGTATTAAGTAGGATGAAACAGAATAAAAGCATTGTTTTCTCAGTATGGAGAACAACTATGGTCTATGGCCATACAAAATACGAGTGTGCCAAACATAACAGAAAATAAACCTTGAGGACAAAACTCTACTTGCAAGAGATTTGTGGAATACAAAAAGGAAAGAACCCTGTTTCTTAAGGAGGGTTTTTAGTTCAAACATAAAGCCATCACAAAGTGTGTGCCCTATCACAAAGCTTTCTTAAACTACATGGGAATTGTAAATCCATCTGTAAAGGAGACAATGCTGGATCCTATGAGAGTTGATTGATCAGCCACCTGAGGTAAAAAAAAAACCACCATTACGTCACCCTGGTCACAGTAGAACCCGGCAAGTGCTGCTCAAACATCTAGTGCTAAAACCCTCCACCTCTTCTTTACTCATCCAAAACCCCCTCCTATGACTATAAATTAAAAAAGAAAATGTCTAGACCCTTCCCTCTTTTATCCATCCACTATTCCTTTTCAATCCACATAACAGACTAACATGTCCACCACTCAAATGAATTGCAAATTTCTCTATACTAATTCTCACTAATCCTGTTTGGGGTCTGGAGTAGCGTGCTACTTGCCGAAAAAGTGCTTTGACGCATTGTCAGGGGTAGTAAGCGATATATAAATGCAATTCAATGCAATTAAGAGTTGGGAAGTAATCCCAATATAGTGGGTATCTGGAGTTACCTGCCACATCATGTTACACACTACTCACCGAAAAGCACTTCAACACCTCATCAAGGATAGCAAGCGCTATATAAATGCAAACCTTTTTCCCTCTTCTATCCCTCCACTATCCTTCTCTATCCAAATAACAGACTAACATATCCACTGCTCAATTTACTTCATATTTCACTATACTAATTCACCACTAATCCTTTATGGGTTCCGGAATAGCGTGCTACTTGCTGAAAATGCGCTTCAACACGTCATCATGGTTAGCAAGCACTATATAATTGCAAACCTTTTCCCTCCACTATCTTTTTCAATCCAAATAACAGACTAACAAATCCACCGCTCAAATTACTTTCATATATCCCTAAACTAATTCACCACTAATCCTTTATAGGTTCTGGAGTAGCGTGCTATTCGCCAAAAAAGTGCTTTGACGCCTCGCCAGGGGTTGTAAGCGCTATATAAATGCAATTACAATACAATTAAGAGTTGGGAAGTAATCCCAATTTAATGGGTATCTGGAGTTACCTGCCACATCATATTACACACTACGTGATTGTTTTACATGTGCACATCTCACCAGGAAAAACCTAATAAATGTAAATGAGAAAAATGCCCAGTATAGAGAAGCCTGTAGAACTTAATGGTGCAACACCAGTTCCCAAGGTAATTTCCCATTCCTGTGGTAAATAATCATAATACAATAAGTACACTTGGAAATTACTGCACCCTGTGGAATCAAAAGTTCTGGGTGCGGTATTACCGACTCAGGAGTCCTGTGATTCCCATAATGAGGGTCTAACAAATTTTACCACCAATACACAGAAAGACTTTCTATAAGGCCGTGAAGAAATTTTAAACTTGTAAATTCTGCCAAACGTCTATGTTTAGGGAACTAACTAACTCACTTATCACAAGGTGTTCAAACTTGAAGGATGTCTCATGAGTTGGCATTGCCATTAGACATAACAACATCCTGCACAGTGTATTAGATTGGACAATGCTCCAGATCAGGCTACTATATAATAAAATCAATCTAGGCACTTGCTTCTATAAAAACCTTTTATAGATTTTATTGGGCAGTACGTGTTCCTTTGGGACATCTTCAGAGGGGGCAAGACATAATCGTTTTCTGAACATTTAATGTGGACAATAAGACCCTTTGTTCCTGTGTCGCAGTTTAAGGTTTCTTTCACCAACAACTTAGTGACTACAACATAGGATAGTACCAATTTTTCTTGATACAGATTTTTGTTTACATTTTGTAAACTTGTAGCAAATGTGACATTCAGACTTTTTGTATAGCTCTGTGAAATATGAATTTGAGTTTCCAGGATCGAAACTTGCCAATCTTTTATATTCTTTAAAATTTAGTTTTGCTATCTGGTTCGTTTGTTCACCACTTCCACCAACCTTACTTGATTCACCTTATCCCACAGACTTAGCACTGTTTCCACATTCTGCAAAGATGGGGCCATAATTTGTTGAGCCCTGGACCATCTGCACTCCAGTTTTTGAAAGCCCTTTTGATCTAATTTCTTTATCCTAGTCATTTCTCTTGTCAGAATGCCCCATATATATGTGTTAAAAGCATCCCATTCCACTCTTTCTTCAGAGGTTCCTGCATTTATATAAAAGACATTCTTATATAAGTTAACTTTATTTGCCAAAGAAATCTCCAGCCTATAGTAAGATACTATTCACTTTCAAATGGTTATGGTCCAGCCGCTCTGCAGGGCCTATCACAGCCAAGGACAGTGAGCTGAAAGGATCTTCAGAATAATTTCTGTACCTTGGAACATCTCTGTAGTGAGAGAAAATCAATGCAGGCTTGGCTCTACCACTCTCTACTGTATTGAAACAGGACCCACAGCTTAGCTTTTGGATCCAAGGGCAGGGAAAAAACTATAATTAGAAAAAAGCTTAACCACCGAACTCATCTACAAAACCTTTTAAGTCATACATCCAAGCATGTATTGTCTAACAAAACATGTTCAGCGTTTCTTTGTCATTTTATTCATATATTTGTTTCAGTATTATACAGATGCATCAATTAGTACTTTATATATAACTTCTTTCAATATAAATGTACATCTTTTAACGTTTCCAATCCAGGTCACCTTGGAAAAAACACATGAATAGATATAAAACGCACTCCTCAGTCATCCCACATCACACATCCATCAATTTTCTTACACAAACATCCTTGCACACAATAGAACAACATTTGAACGTTTCAATCCCATTGTTCTTACCACTTTCTACTCTCGTTTCTCCTGACTTGATGGTAAACTTCATCTGTAGGCCAGTCATGGTACAGTTTCAGCCCCCTTTGTACATGGAGGTCACCAGACTAAACTAAATGTTCACATTGACTGTACTGGTTTGCTCATTGCATGTATTGCATGTGTCCATCAATTGTTAGTTTGATTATTAAAAAGAAACAAAAAAAACTCAATAGACCAATAGTTTCTGAGATTAAACCCAGTCTATGCTCTCACTTGCTGTTTTACCATTGCACTTCTGATATTCATGCACTCTTCCAAGAACAAGCTCTGCATAAGTTTGCGTACAGTCTTCCAATCTCCTTGCATATTCAGTCACACCCATGAATCAGCAAATCTGCTGGGCCCTGTGTTGGAAGAACCCAATGGAGGATGACAAAATACATAAATACATCCCTCACTATTTCAATGTAGGCAATTTCAGAAGTTACCTACACTAATGGCCTGCAGAGGTTCAGTGGATCAAGGTTCCATTTGCTGCCATGACTTTTTCTTTCTGTCAAATGCCTTTCCAGCACTTCTCTTAGATGGGGGAAGGGTAGAGAATCTCCCCTCTCATTGCTATTTACAGCTGTGGATCACATACCCATCCATTAGCCAAAATGCAGGCTTCAATTCCCCTTGTTCATTGGCAGACATCAAAAATGACCCTAAGCTTTAAATTCTACATTTTTGTCTTTTGGTGAGATTTGGATGGACCATGAACCACAGTATTAGCTGTGTTCTGAGCCCACAGTAAATACCAGATGAGCAATGGATGCCACCAATAAGCTTTTGAATCAGTTATCATTCAGGCCAGTAGGGTACTGGATATTTTCAAGGTCATCAGGTTCAAGGGTTCCCCAAACATGTCTTGTGGTCACTTCATCTAGAAACACGATTTGGGACCCAGCAGTGGCACTGCACACAGCAGCAGTACTGACAAAGGCAGCGCTTAGGTCTTTCATTAGGGGGCGTACTGACAGTGCCTCTTCTGACAGCTTCTTAGCCTCTGCACCCGTATCTAAAATATGGCGTGGGCACAGAGGCAAAGAGATTCACTTATTTGGGGAATGCTCTCTTGAGATAGTGTTGGCACCTCATGTGTGAGAGTGCTTTCAGTATTACAGAATGGGTCACACAAGCGTCTGCGGCCCCTTCTGTAATACCAACGTGTCCTGGGGAGAGCAAACCGGATGCACATGCCCGTTGTGCCCCTGGAGCACGTTCTGTATTACGCCCCCCTGTGTTTTTCTTATGATCTGGTGTTGTCTAATGTAAGAAAAAGGGTTCATAATACTGTAGGCATTTCTACTGAGATGCAGCTGAACTGCACCACCAAAACTATAAAACACCACCGACCACGACCTAGTTTGAAAGGGGTGAGCAGGAGATGTTTCCTGAAGTCTAGCAGACTGGCAAGACCAGTTTAGGTTCTGCGCTTACACTGTGAATAGAAATGGTGTCTCTGTGGTGAATTAGAGTTAATGTTGTAAGGGTCTCTTAAATTAGGAGCCATAAACAGAGTTAAGTAATGTAAAAAATGCATGGGAACATATGGGGACAAATGAAAACAGAGAGAAGGGGCACTTCAACCATGCATGCCTTTACAACTCATTTGTTTTAAAAAAATACATTTACAATCATAAACATCTTCTTTCCACATTAAACAACCATTTTAAAAGTAATATAATAAATAATTCTTAAATAAGTGTAAACAGGGTTTGTTTACATGTAATAAAAATGCCTCTAGTAAGAAGGCGGACCACTAGCCAAGGTCCACGTAAATGCTTCAAATGAATACCCAACATAAATGATATGTTTAGGATCAGAAAAATACAATCTTTCCAATACATATTTTGAAAAAACTCTATGGATTCACCACAAAAACAGTATATCAACGAGAGTTCACCATTAGCCAATGAGGTGATTGAACACCCTTGTGAGAATGGACGCAGCTGCTTCACTGTGATTGCTTTCACACTGCCACCTATTGCCAGACGTAAGTGCTATTACACGAAATAGAGAATGCTCAATTAATTTTGTTTGAACAAATAATTTATAAGAATCAATTTTTTAACAGTACCTTTCAGAACTTTTCACCACTAACATTTATTCAGAACTCAAAAAACAACCTCATTTTAAAGAAAGACACATGTATTAATAAAGTAAATATTTTATCTCAAATATATATAATTTTTTCCAAAAGACCTGTACTTTTTCAATCATTTCGGAATAGCAACATCTATAACAAACTAAAAGAAAAAGCTGTTCCACTACAAGCAAAATAACACCTTCGTAACAAGTTTCTAAACCAAACATCAATACTCTAAATCGAGAGGTAATCCACTTAACTTTTATTTTAAATTGAATACATAATGATTGTTTCTCCAACCAACAGTAAAATAATGACCTTTAACATATTTTCTCAAACAGAATTGGAGAAACTTACAAGTTTTTTTTCAGATCGAGGATATACAAATTAACCATGTTATTTTTACTTTCAACAGGATAAAGCATAGCATGTAAAACATTTGAAATGCATAATACCAACTTATTTACATTTTTCTGTCTTTCAGATAAATATAATCGAAAATGAAAGCTGCATTCATCCTTTCTAAGAGAGTAACCAGACTTCCAAAATGTGGTAGGTATCTTTGTGTTAAGGAGAGACCTACTGAGTCCAGAAGTCAATGGAGGTGAGTGAAGTACTCCTCAACCTGTTGCAACGGTAGAGCTATTACTCTTGGTGACATAGTTGAAAGAATGAAGAGAATAACCACTATGCCTCTTCAACAGAGTTGGAAGCATGTGAGAATGTACAGCACATTAAAGCACTTGGTGCCACCTCCAATGAACCCTGTCGCTCATTATTGAGGGAGGTAGCCCAGAAAGAACATCTCCATGCAGGTTGCTAGTAATATGCACACAATTCCAATTTGTTTTGGGATAAATTATGTTTATTAAATTTTTCAGTGTAATATCATCCAAAACATTTGCATGACAACCAAGGTAAATTACACAATTCCAAATTTAAGAAACATTGGTGCAACGTCAAACACAGGCGAGTAAACCAAAGTAACATTCCGACTCTGACATTAACATTTCCCCAAAATTAACAGTCCTTCAACCACAAGTCTTTTCCACTTTATGACAACCATCAACCTCAAAAACATATTCTTATCTGTGCAACCCTTCTCAACATAATTGCACTAGAAAACTGCAAAATGTGGATGATGGATGGTACCTTTAAAACCACCCCCCATCTCATTCACCCAAATTTACACAATAAATGCAAACATTAATCACACTACTGTCCCACTACTTTATGGTACAAAATACATTTTGCTTTTGAATTGCAGATGATAAACACTAGTGTTAAACAGGTTCCAAATACCCAACTTCAAGGATGTTTTTGTTCACTTTTCCCAGGTTTATTGGAAACAAATTAAAAACATATCCTTGGCTGAGTATTATATTTCAATCAGCAAATAACAATTTGAACTTTGATAAATGAACAGCTTTCTCTTTGCAGAATCCCTGTCCTAGTCTTTATATTTCCTACTGATTCTTCCTGCAATGCACAGCGTTATAGTCGGAGGTCTGGTGGGCTCCACTTTATGCATCCGTTTCAAAGTTATTCCTTCTGACAGCGAAAGATCTTGTCACGTCCTTTGGTGGATGCAGCACTGACCCTCTTACCCTCTCAGAGTCACATTCTTCTCCACCATCACCACCATCGTAAGTATGGTCTGTCTCCCACATGTCTGCAAATGTTATCTTATGGGATGCAGTAATGAGTTGCTGAGGGTGGGAGTATTCCCTGGGTTGTTTGTGCATGTGTCAATCAACCATCCCTACACAGTCAAAGTATCCCTTACACTCCATAATTGTGTAGGCTCTTACAAGAAACTTACAGTTCTTTGGGTCACATAGCCCGACATTACAAAATTCTCTTTCTCCTTCCTCCTGCTTTCTCCCTAACACTCCATAAATAAGTTAGTTTACTGCTCTCTCCCTTAGTGCTGCATTGCTTTCTGGCTTGGTTTGTCTTTTATAATACCAACACCTAGACACATACATAAGCAATAACTATCAAAAACCTTACGAAAAAGGCAAGCACTTGTAAATCCATTATTGCAATCTAACCAAGTCTTAGATGGAGCTAAACAATCTCCCTTGTGGTCTTTTATAGGTTCTTCAATAAAATCACACATTGTGTTGCTCACCTTTTATTATGGAAGTGCAGATCAAAGGTCACAACTTTGCTCCTCAATAGACTCATGTGATATTAAAACCTCGTTTTTTAAATCTCACCACCTGTTTTAGAAAGGCACCCAGATATTCAGAAAATGTAAGAACTAATATGCATAAAAATAAATCAGTCTAATGATAATACTTACAGGTCATGCATTCTGATTATATTATCTACTAATGGCCGAAGAAGCACCTAAAATGGACACTATACATGAGATCTGCCAAGAAACATATCTGAAAAAGGTATTGCACCTGTATGTATGTAATACAAGAATCATGGCTTGATGAGTGCCAATAATGCTTTCAGGTCTTGCTTGCTCCTAAGACCTGTTCAATGAAATCTAAGCCAAGTAAAATGAACTGGAAGCCAGGATGTCTATCATATCTAAAGGTTAGATGCTAGTTGAAGGTGTGGAGGGCCCACAGTCAAAATATGATAAACTAGCTTACAAAGCAGAATTACTGTTCACATGGAATGTAATTAAAAAAGTGTTTTAGATAATTATATAGTTTTCCTGTAGTGTTATAGAATATGCAGACTTATATCAAATAAGGGTCCTTTGGCCCCATGCAGTAAAATTAGTTGCTTTGCCAATGCTTGTTGTACATTGCAAATGTGGACTTAACTGTCAGAAAAACATTCAATATGCAGAGTGCCTGCCACACTAATGTACCATGTGTTCATGCATCTGGTTCTCAAGGTTTTGATTGGTGCATGAACTAATGTTTTTTTCTTTCTATTTCTGTAGCTTGCACTTTTGCTGTGTGTGCTTCAAATAAAAAACATAGGGGCATATTATTAACGGGCAGCGATAATTATCGCTAGCCGCGTGTAGCGATAATTTTGTTATCGCAGGCTATCTACGGCGATAACCTCGCTATCTCTGGAATTTATCGCCCTGGTAGTGCGTTATTAACAACGCGATTGTCCAGGGCGATAAAAATTCCAGAAATAGCAAGGTTATCGCCGTTTTGCAGAGAACATCGCTGGTTTTCCAGCGATGTTCCCTGCAAAACGGCGATAACCTTGCTGATACGACCCACAGGGTCGTATCAGCATAATCCACCCCAATGTTAGGTATAGATAAGTCTGCATTTTAGCAGACGTTAGTTTTTGAAGAAAACAGCGGTTTTCTCCAAAAACTAACGTGTGCTAAAATGCTGGGGCAGCCTTGTAAATATCACAATGTGAACATCAGCGATATTTACAAGGTTGTCCTGCCCAGTGACGCCCTCTTTGCATCTCATTAGAGATGCAAAGGGAGGCGTTGGGTAAAAGGGTGCTAACATGCGATAATGCATGTTATCACCCTCTTCTTAATAGGGCGATAGTTTTATCTCCGCTTTTTTGGATTTTATAGCCAAAAAAGCGGAGATATAGCCCTTGTAAATATGCCCCATAGAAGTAAATTTAACCATAGTACAATAATGGCAGGGCCAGACCTAGTGACTTTGCCAATAACTGTTACTTGTGTGTAAGTGGAATGAAACAAATAATTCTAGCTTCCTTCTAGGACTTTATTGAATTTCCAGGTACAGCAAATGCATTACAGTTAATTGGATCCACATGCAACATTTTTCCTTAAATTTATTTTTCAAATTCCTTTATTAGCCAGGAACAGACAGCATCTATATCATAGAGAACAGGATGATTATCAACAATGCACATTTGCACAATTTCCAATGTTGACCCAGATTATGGCTGCATTTTTGCTTTGCGACACGCCTTACCCACCTTGTCTTTGTGAAAAACCTTGTGAGATATATAAGCTGAGGGGGCCTGATGTCCACAGGCACTCATGACCAGTGTGCAACAACAGCCAACAAGACTCCTTCCCTTAATTAAGAGTCCTTTGTATTGTATGATTATTTACCACATCCTATAAATAGCGTTACCCTGGGGTTCGTTGTTTATCATATTCGATCAATAATGCAAATTAATAGCTTTGCCAAGGGGGAATAACATGTGGACTTTGATCCCCCATATATACACTAGATATGTGAATATGTGAGTGCGCATGTGTGTGTTTATATATATTCTTTTTTTTTTTAAAGAAAAAAACAAACCTTAGTTACAAACACAAAGACACACATACAGGCACGTACACACACACATACATGCACAAAAATATATGCCACGCCAGTGAAAACAACGTGGTACAGTAAAATATGTTATTTACAAGAAGTGCACTAATAAAAATACATTCATTAATTTATTATTACAGTTCAGGCAAATACAAAATTAGAATATTTGGTACAGTAGTGTTGCGCAGCAGACATTACAGCTGACGTAATATTAATGACACTCAACTCTAGCATATTTAATAGTAATACAATTCCTCCCTCTAATTATAGAAATACATATTGTCCTGTAGTAAAAACAGGGAGAGGTTGTGATTGCAGGTGTTGTTTCTATCCTTGTTCTCTGAGATGCTGCAGTAGTCCTCACATTGAGAAAAAGTCTATTCTGTCATGACATTTAATCATTATTTAAAAAATGAGGTCACAACTATTAAATGCTTGCACATTAATCAATGTCACGTGCCTATTGTGCTGAAGAATACATCTCTCATATTCATCAGGGACCACCATCTGGGGGAATACACAAAGACCTGTGCACCAAAGTCAGTACACCCGCCAGCATGTGTTGTTTACTGTGTGTGGAACACTATATGGACTAAAAATGGGCTGCATTTGAATGACTACATCAGTTTAAATTTGAATTAATAGATCAACACAAGGTTAGACCTTTGCATGTTTCTTAGTTATCATATTAATGTTAACTTTATGGAAAGTCATGACATCATTGAATTTATACTATCCATATCATAGACATGTGGGCTACGCAGCCTATAAATACAGTTGTAGCTTCTGTGTTGTTCAATGATACAATTTCTTTTTTTTGTGTCCTCATACATGCCACCAATTGATGTTTGCTCTAGATGAGAACTCTCCGTGCCTTTCACACAAACAAGCTCGATTTCCGCCCCCAGGGTCTGTGTGCGGCAAACCGGGTTCACCCAGAGGTGGGCTGTCTCCTTGTCCAACTCCCGTTCCCTTCGATAGACCATAGTAAGTACTAGGGAGGACCGGACCACAAACCCCTGGCATGATCATTGGACCAAAGTTATTATTTCTTCACCCAGGCCCTTAGTCCAGACCAGATCTTATTGGTACTCGCTTCGTCACAGGCCATGTCTGACTGACTAATCATCATGATGTTTTTTAGACAGTCCGCAAATCTGGGTGGGGCCTCTGACTTCCATTCTCTACAGATTTCGCAGTCCGCAAATCTGGGTGGGGCCTCTGACTTCCATTCGCTACAGATTTCTCTCCTGGCTATAACTATCACATAAAACACAAATTGTGAAGCAGCATTCATCCTATACCCCGGTGGAAGACCAAAAAAACCAGTCTAGGGCAACATATGATCGGTGTTGATAGAACCTCCTCTAAAAAGCTACATATAGCCACCCAATAGCTAGAGATCTTTGGGCAATCCATAAACATATGTTGATCGTCCGCTGCCGGAAGTTTACACCTGGGGCAATGATAATTATCTGACGCTACCCTGGATAGTTTAGCCGGTGTCCAATAAACCCTATAGGCCGTAAACAGATGGTTCCTCCTCAGATTGGCTGGTTTAATTACTCTCTGAGACATTGAGAATGCATCCGTCCAAATTTTCTGTACCTCCTCCATACTCCCTATTAAACCGTTGCCCCAGAGTTTCCCTACCTCAGAATCTAAGCAGTCCTCTACCCCAATAAGTGTCTTATACCAGAAGGAGACCTCACGATTCCAGCCTCCCCCCCTGCAAATGGAGTCTAAGATCGGGATGTCCGCTGCAGACCACCATGATTGTCTTGCCCACCATGCAGACAGTTGGTAAAACTTAAATCTGGTTAGGGACCTGTTGGTTAAATTTAGAAGGGACTCCCAATCCATAAGCCTAGAGTCAAGACATAGGTCGCCCCATGTTTTAATCCCTGCTACTTTAAGTGGCTGAGACAATTGATCTAAAAGGCATTCAGGAGTGCCAGGGGAGTCCCAAATCGGAGCATATAGGTTATAATAAGGTATCCCCAATGCTTTCCGGATGTATCCCCAATTTTTAAGCGCCGCCTGTAAGATCTTAAGGCGGACCTTTTTAAAGAATTTTTGGTCCCCAAATTTGAAGAGGAAAAACTCCAAACCCTGTGGCTGGTCATGTAACATTGCCTGGAAAAGGCCGCCCTGTAAAGAAAAGTCCAACTTATTGGCCAAAATTCTGAAATTTTTAAAATGAAAGGCATGGCAGTATACAAATAAGTCGGGTAGGGCCAAGCCACCTACATTCAAACCTCTCCTCAGTTTTTTCCAGGTTATCCTAGGTGATTTTGGGGCCCATATAAACGATACAATCTTCCCTTGAAAACTAGCGATATCTTTAGGATTAAAATGATAGTGGGATAGAATTAAAAAGAAAAGTTATTTTGGGGAGGATAGTCATTTTAACAAGATTTACTCTCCCGTAGATATTGAGTGGAAGGCTTCCCCATCTTAACATTAACTTACATGCTTCCTTCACAACTCTCTGCCAGCTAGTTTTTGGGATATCCGCCAATTTTTGGGTTAGATGTATTCCGAGATATCTAATTTTTTGTTTAGCCCCCTCTGTAGGGATTAAATTGTTCCAGCCCATTATGTCTGTTTTCTCCTTATTGATTTTATATCCAGATACTCTTCCAAATTCCTCTGCCAATTCAAAGAGCCGCGGGATTGCCTCTACATGATTAGAAGTGTACAAGAGGAGGTCGTCCGCATACAGGGCAGTTTTTTAGCGCTAACTCTCCGATTTTAAAAGGTGCGATTGTACTGTCCCTTCTAAGTGTACAGACAAAAGGCTCTATATAAACGTCGAACAATAAAGGGGACAGGGGGCATCCCTGCCTAGTACCTCTAGCAATGTTAAACCATTCTGCTAGGCCACCATTCACTAAAACCTTTGCTCGAGGGTTCCGATATAAAGATTTAACAGCTTCGATAAAAATCGAAGGAAAACCGAACCTCATCATGGTAGCCCAGAGATACCCCCAGTTAACCTGATCAAACGCTTTGGTTGCGTCGATTGCTATGATAGCAATAGGCAGCCCCCTCTCCTCTGCATAGTCTATTGCCCCTATTGCCTGAAACGTAAGTTCGTTGAGCTGCCTCTCTGGAATAAACCCTCTCTGGTCTGAGTGTATGATTGTTTTAATAGATCTGGCTAATCTAGTGGCCAGTATCCCAGAAAAGATCTTCAAGTCTGAATTTAACAGTGAGATGGGTCTGTAAGACTCAATTTTTTGTGGATCTTTATTTTGCTTGGCTATCAGGGTTATAGTTGCTTCAGGATAGGGGGATACTATCTCCTTGTAAGAAAATTCTGTTAAAGAGTGACCTGAGCACTGGAACTACTATTTCAAGATTATCACAATATATTTCAACCAGCAGACCATCTGGGCCAGCGGCTTTACCTCTACTCATTTTCTTAAGTTGTTCCTGTATTTCACCCTCCATGATTTCACTAGCTAAATAGATCTTATCTGATTCAGACAATTGGGGTAGATCTCTCAAATTAAGCCAGTCAGCAGCCTCCTCCAGTCCAGGTCTAGTGTCCTCTTGATACAAAGCCAACATAAACCCCCTGGCCTCTTCCTTAATGAGCTCGTCCTCTGATATCAATAATCCAGATTCTCTTTGTACCAACGTCTTAGTGTTGTTCCTGACCCTGTTCGTCCTTGACTTCCATGCTAGGAGAGCACCACATTTTTCGCCATATCAAAATTCTTAAGTCTGCTGACTTCCCACCTTTCCTTAGTGATCTTATCGCTCCTAGCTTTAAATACTGCTTGTAATTCCAACAGCTCTCTCTCTACTTTCGGAATACACTCCCTGCCTTTCAGCGCAGACAGATGTAGATCTAATTCTTTCTCTTTTATAGCTTTAAGATCTTCTATTTCTTTTTTCTTGATGGTTTTCCTCCTATAGATCATTTGCGAACCCAACAGTCCCCGTAAGTAGGCCTTAAAGGACTCCCAAACAATTTGCACAGTAGAGGAACCAAGATTAAAATTTAAAAAATCAATTATTCTTGCTTTTACCTCTACCTTCACTTTTTCATCCAGGAGGAGTGTTCTGTCGAGTGTCCATCTATATTCGATATTCCTAGATCCTAGATTGAGTACAAGTTCGACCACTGAATGATCCGATATACCCACCGGGATATAACAGACCGATACAATGTTTGCAAGCAGTACCTGATCAGCCAAAAATAAATCTATTCTAGAAAATTGCTTGTATTTTTTGCTATTAAAAGAATACTCTCTTTTGGCTGCATATTTCACTCTCCACAGGTCCAGTAGGTTAAAGTCCTTCATAATATTCCTCAGTGATGATACAGTTTTAGTCGGAGCACAATGTTTGACCCTAGAGGTCCGGTCCAGCTGCCTATCAAAAACCAGATTAAAATCTCCCCCTAATATAACCGGGACTGGGTTCTGTGATAGGTTTAAAAGTAGGACCTGGGTGGAGGAACATGGCGGCGGCAGGCTGACGCCGGTCGCAGGAGCTCCGAGGCGGCACAGCATAGCATGTAGAAGCGAGCAGGCGGCATGAGCGGAGTTTCTCTCTATTCCTACTGGTGAGCGGATGGTGTTTCTTTCCCCCTTTTCCTTGACTAGCGGGTAATCCGGCTCCTTTTCTCTTTTTTTTGTAAACACCCTGAAGTGAAGCGTACTTGGCAGCGCTAGGACCCAGAGGCGACGGATGGGCTACGACGTAGCGGTAGAGGCGGATCGAGCCTTCCAGGAAGCAAGGAATACATCAGCACAGCGGCCCGGAGGCCGTCGGAGGGATCTCTGGTGCCGGGCACGGGCTGCACTTGTATTTACCCAGTTTCGTGGGCCGGTCTGCAGAGATTTTCCCCATCTGTATCCCATTCTCCAACAGCTAATCCCGGTAAGGAGTTTCAAAGCAGGGGAGGAGCGTCAGTGGGATTTTATGGATCTGATCTCTGTCGAGGTTCAATCAGTTAACCCCTGTAGTGAGGGGGAGGGGTAGCAGTCCAGCGAGGAAGAAGCCCGGAGGTGCAGGCGTCGATTTTCTCAGGCTGCAATAGCAGGAGAGACCCTACGGGAGTACAGAGTGTGCTGTCAATTTCACCCCTAAAAAATAGAAATAGATATCAACTAAGCTCACAGCAAGAGCTGAGGTCAAAAGGGGTGCTCGACCTTGTGGCGAGGGAGGGTCCAAATCCGCTTACCCCCTACAAGAAGAAGAATAAACCAGGAGGTATTAAAAGGGCAAAAGGTCCCAAGGTGGTTCAACAAACTCAGAAGAATTCTCCGTCGCTTAAGACCTTTTTTAAAATTATGGAACAGGTTGTAGGCTTTGAGGGGGGAACTGAGATGGCTACATCAGCCCAGGAGCGCAGTAATCCCCCCTTAGAGCTGGGAAATCGGTATGCACCTCTTGAAAATATGCTGGACCTAGGGGGTGAGGGCGCAAATCAGGGCCCTTCAGCAATTAGTCGTAAGGATTACCTCTCTTCGCCTCAAACTCTTCAGGTTTCATCGAGGGTTCTAGCTCCTTCGCCTCCACAGGTTACAGCGGACTTTAATGGGCATTGTCAATCTCAAGTCCCAGCTCTGCTCCAGTTGCAGGCTCTGGTTAAGAGGGGCTCTCCGCTGTCAGACAACCATGATGGTGACGGGGGTAGGCTGGGTTCCGTATTTCAGTCATTAAAGGGGGATCTAATGCCTAAGTTCAAAATCTCTGAGAATAACCGATAGGTTTGACCTTTTAGAGTCCAGGTTGGATGATATTTGCGCGCGGACAGAATCACTTGAGCTTAAAGTTACTGCCCTGTCAGAATCTGTCCAAGGAAATTCCAAGGACATTGATACATTAAAAATCCAGAATCGGTCTCTCACAATGGACATGGAAAGATTAGAAATGCAAGCCCGCAGGAACAACCTCAGAATCTTGAAGATCCCCGAAGGGGAAGAGATGGAAGACATCAAAGGATTTGTCTGTAAACTACTGAGGGACGGAGTTTTGAAAGATCGGCCTGACATTGACCTGGAGGCAGAGATTCAAAGGGTACATAGGGACCCTTTTAGACTACATCCAGATAGGAAAGCACCAAGGAAAATTCTTGTTAATTTCCAAACATACAGCGTTAAAGAACTAATTTTAGGTAGATGCCTATCTCGCTCCACTCTCCACCATCAGGCACATCCTTATCAAATTAGATCAGATATCGGGGGAAGAACCGCGCAGAGACAGTGGGAGCTGGGCTCTAGAATGCCGGAATTAAGGTCTCTTGGAGCACAAGTTCAAATGAAATTTCCTGACCTTTTGAAAAGAATGTGGAGGAACAAAATGTACAATTGCAGCCAACCAGAAGATGTTGATGACCTATCTCAGATGAAACAGTAAAAAAAAAAAAAAAGGGGTCAGTAAATTCCACTTCGGGCTTCAGAGGGGCAAAAAAATAAAAAAAAGGGGGAAAATCAAATTTAAAAAAATGTATATATATAATAACTATAAAATAGAGTCAAAAAAAAAAAAGAGAGATGGTGAATGGGAACACTAAAAGATTTGTGGGCAGCCTCAAGAAGGAAAAAAAAAAAAGGAGGGGCGCTACAAAATAAGGGGTGTAGGTATAAAAAAAATATATATATAAAAGTGTGATGGAGTAGAATATATACAATAAAAAGTCGCGGGTAGATCATGAGTGGACTGAGTGGTATAAAATTCCTCTCCTGGAATGTTAACGGTCTAGGGGGGTAGGAAACAATCGAGGGTTTGTGAGTATTTAAAAAGTACGGGAGCCCATCTTTATTTATTACAGGAAACACACCTAGAGGCTAAAGTATGTGAACAAATTTTTGGTAAATTTGGGTGGGTACAGAATGTACTTTGTTCACGACAGAAGGGGTGTACAAGAGGTGTAGCAATTGTTGTCAGGTCGAACAGAGGGATTAAGGTCCAGACACTGATCAATCCGGCAGATGGCTCGTGGCAGCCCTCTCTATAGGTGGCTCATTCTTTACATGTGCAGTGTATTATGGCCCGAATGAGGACAACCCAGGTCCTATTTTAAAACTTAGTGCAAGCCTATCACAATGATACAATTTCGGCCAAGGTGCTCAGTCCAGTGTTAGTCACCCTCTTCTCTGAAACAACAAATATTTCTAATCTCAGTCATAGTCTGTATAAACCCCTAGAAGTAGAGCACTCTGAGTTTGGTGCTAAACAGCCACACATATCAATTAAACAGCCCAAAACTACATACTACATTCAATGTGGCTGCTCCCTTTAAAATGTACAGTATTGCTCAGCATCTTCCAGTGAACATACATATCCTGCCACACCATATATGTTCACCGCTGTGCACAACATAAGTTAGTGTTGTGTGTCGATTTATATACGTATATAGGTTTCCCCATTTATGTCCTTATATAGGCACAATTCGCATTGCCCATATTTAGGCATAGAAATCCTACCCTTATTTAGGCATTATCCATGCTAACCAAATACAGGCATGGCCACCTACATCCGTTCATCTACGTCACCACGAGTTCTTGGAAAACCAGACTATTAAGCCTTTAGGACTTCCCCTTGCTTGGATATTGATTTCTCCAAGAACTCATTTATTATGCATGAACATCTATTCCTTAGGGGTTCATTCATGACGTTCTTCTGCCCGACTTTTACGTCAATACTGGCATTCCTAAACACCTTCAAGGTATAAATATACCTTCACTTACCATGGCAAACCACGGTTCGGCTGCCTACTTTCACGACGCGGCTCGCCACGGCAAGTTCGGAAGGAAGTCAAGTCCCCACCTGACGCATTGACCAGACGCTGTCATCCTCCTCACAGAGAATCCAGCTCCAGTGTTTCTGACTCCCCTTGCGGGGTGTTAGAGATCGAGACTCGAAAAGAGATTCCAACCTCACTCATTCTAAGGTATGGAGTGGACTCGAACCTAGAGGGACTTTTGGCAAATCTTGGCAACTATAGCTAAACTAGATTATAGACAAATAGCACCTACTTCTTACCTCGTACTACACTTAGGTTAGGTACACTGGGATAGAACTAGCTAGAAGCATCAGATGAGTATTAACATTTTAGCATGTTTTATTTATGTATGTATTTTTATGAATATCTGTCATAGCTACAAACCATGCTATTGCAGTATTATTTTATCTTACTGCTAACGCTGTACATATTATACTTCGCATTCTGTCTCACGATTGTAGCAGTTCATATCTCTTGCAGGAGAAATAAGACTGTTCAATAAACCCTTTTTATTGAAACGCCCGTCTATCTATTTCTGTGTAACTCTGTAGAAACGAAGCATGCACGATTGACTGAGTGAAACTGTTATCTATTGTTTCCACAATTCTGAGATTGTTCCGATTCTAAGGGAAACAAAGTTGTCATGTTTATGCGGTTGTCCGAAATTAATCCCTTCTTGTTTATTCGAGAAGTTTCTAGTGACCTTTGAGTTAGCTGGCACACACAAGTAATTAAGTTTAATGTACTCGATAGAGACATACTGACCTCAGTCCTATGTTAAAACTATAGTGTATATTATTCCAATGCGCAGAGCCTATCAGGGATATAGGAACTACACTACATTAGTGCTTAGCTTTATTTACATCGGATAAGACCGAATTAATTTAGTCCCTGAATCCAAGTTTGGAGAAGCTCTGGGGCTGCTGTTTGATGAAACTGAGTTGGGGGAGAGGGGTTTGGGGATTCAATACACAGATTCCCTATGGTAAGGAATTTAGTGAGAGTTGAAGCACCTCTGAAAGCTTGTTTGCCAGTGGAAAATGATGAATTACACACAGAGACAGAGGTTATTTACAGCACCTAAGCAGCTGTATGCATCAGAGATGCATCCGTCGCATCATGTGAGCCTAGAAAATTCAGGTACAGTATCAACCAATGAAAATGCATTAAAAACTACATCTGAAGGCCAAAGGCTGGATTATCACATATGAATCTCCTGTGAAACATTTACTCTGGGCTGTTTGGTCTGCAAGGGGTGGCAAAAGTCACCACTAGGGACATGGCTCAAACCTCCACATACTGTTTTTAAACTATGGGTAGCTACATGGCATGCATAGCTATTTGTAATCCTAAAGAATCCATTTTGGGTCACTCTGGGACATGGAAGGACTGGCACCACTTGAAAGCACCCCTGTCTGATCGTGTTTATGACAGCCCTGGGTCCTGAAACAGATTCTGAGCTACACCCAAAGCCTGCCCAACAAGACTCCAGGCCAGACCGATCACACATTCACAATTTTCCCCAAGACCATGCAGCAGTCTATGCTCACACCATGCTTTATTCTCCATCTACTGCATCAAAATTAAAGCCCTGACTGTTCTACCATGAACCTACCAGAGCCTGCAGGATAGGGCATCCCTCTACTTTCCATTTACTTCTCCAGGTTATTCAACCCAAGGACACTTGCATAGTCAGAGGCTATAAGAAGCACAGAACCCAAATGTTGGCTGCAAAGTGAAACTGGTGCCACCCTTGGATTGGTCCTTGGGATTCCCTTTATGGCAGGGAAGTATCCTAAACACCGTCACAGGGCTGCAGGCACGCCTGCAGCGCTGTAATTATCTACTCTGCACAGTTTTGGGCACTAAACACTGTTGCAGTTAGGGAAGGTGGAGTAAACTGTATATATTATTTGATAAAGGTGTGCAGGACTGCAGAGCACTTGGTTGCTCAGCTGTTTATGGGTCTGCCAGAGTTCAACATAAGAGAAAGCTGGGGAGTGGTCAGGCTACAGGCCCCCATCTGTACTCATCTGTTATCATGATAGAACTTCAGGAAGGTGGTCAGGAACATTTTTCATGGCATACGTTTCAGAATAGGCACAACCCCTGGATCTATGGCCCTTTGTCCTTTTGCTAACAGAAATATGGAATATGCACATCAGTCTGACCATTTTTGGATTTTATGACCCATTGAAAAATAGACATTGATTCATCCAAATAGCAAGGGAAAGTAAGCCCCTGACACTGCATATTTGCCACTTAAGACAGGGCATAAAATGATTTTGCAAGTTATAAAGATGTTACTCTCAATTTCCAAGGTTAAGCAAGTAAACCTGACGTACTCCTGGAATAGAGGAGTAAGTCAGTAGTACTACACGATTAAATGACCGCAAAATGTTTGTGAATCAGGCTCATCATTTGTATGTGTTGGGTTCACAGCAGTAATAAAGACACAAATTGGCCCTATTGAGAAAGCTAAATTTAATAATGTGTAAGTCTACTCCTGCACCTTGCAGTAACTTTCCACTTTTGTGCTATTCACCATTTCCGAGTGTGAAGTTTTTCATAGGTGTAAACTTACATGTCTCCAACCCCTGATTGACCCCACTAGAACATGATTCATGAGTTAAGTTTAATAAACTTAGAAAACGCGTATTATAGAATATTATTGTAAAATACTTTATAAATATATTATAGATATTGAATTAATAAAACAATGTATTATTGCACATTAACTTAAATGTGTAAACAATAATTGATTATTTAAAACATATTCCTATTAAAACAAATCCTCAAAGTTGTGTTTTAATATAATATGCATTACAATTTCTTAAAAGTTATCTATAGAATTATTTTACATATTAATTATTGTTTATCAAAAGGTTTAAGGTGCATTATAATATTAAAATAATATTATTAATACATTTTAAATAATATAGTAATTATTAATTATATATGTTTTCAAATTAAACAAAATGTGTATATGTATTTTAAAAGTCCAAAAAATTGTATTTATTTTAACATTATTTCCCTATGAGGTAATATTTCTAGCCCATGCCTCCATTGTTTTCTATGAGAGTATGTTGCAGAACTTGTGACTGGCCATGTGTGGTTCAGGACTCACTTCGAGGCTGCGTTGGAATACATTTACAACTATTTAGGGACCTTTTTGACTAAAGTAACTTTAGACCTGACTGTCTGTGACTAGAAATGGACTTAGTCTCGTGTGGGTGGGTGTTTTGTTTCTACAGCCCTCCCTGTAACCTTCACTACATCTCCATAATCTGTTCCTCTGGAAGGGGAAGGTATTCCCCATTTTTCAGAAACACTCTTGCCCTTCCCAAATGTACTACTAAAATGTAGACCTACATGTGCGGAGATCTTGGTGCTCATAGCGGAGATTTCAGGGTATAAAAAGAAGGAGTGGCGAAAGTAGAGATCTCCACATGTTGCTTTGTGAGCTCAGTTTTCTAGTACATGAGCAGTACTACTGCAGTTTGTGAATACTCCCCAAACGTGTTTTAATCAGAGAATTACAAAAATCCAAAAGCTGTGGAGCTGGGTGCCCAAATAGCCTGTTAGTGAAAGGGAAGGGATTGTTTGATATTTGGTATTAGAGTGTTTGACTGGTGCTATTTCATGTAATTGTTGGTAAGTTCAGGCAGTGCTTGCTCTAAATACCTTTTATCATCATATTACAAAAACAAGATTAAGCGGTAATGTGTGACAAGAACATTTGCACAAATTTGTTGTGTGATATTTTGTTGTGGTGGTGATGTGTTCTTTTATTTTTAAAGTACTTTGTTTTGTGCTGCTTTATTGCAATATTATCATATTTTATCTCACTTCAGAGTAGCGTTGTATTCTGTTTTAACTGTTCTGTTGTGATGTGCCCTTTTATAGGTTTAGATCTGTTGTTAAGTTGCTTTGCACATGCTATTGTGTTATGGTCTGTTGTTTACTTAAGATATGAGAAGAAATGCTGCTACATTTCCAGCCAATAGAAGCACATTCCTTGAAAGTTCCTGTGACAAGCAACCACTTAGCAATGTCTACTGAGGTAAAACAGCACTATTCCAGCTCATTTTTAACTTAAGACAGCAGTCAGTCAAAAACTGTGGCAGAGTACAAAGTTAGTGCTCACAGTGCGCAGATGAAGTGATATAGCCCAATAACTGTTACTCCACATGAATTTAACCATGGTAATTAATTGCAGATCAAGTTCAAGTTCAAATCTTCATTCGAGATAAACCATAAAAGTCATAAAACAAATATAAATAATACCTTTACAGATAAAATAAGGGAATTGAAAGAATCCTCACAGTTGTGGATGCACACTGCATAGAAAAGATAGTGCAGCAAAGTAACGAATACAGTCATACAAAAAAAGCTATTTTCCTTATTATCAGCGCTCATCTAATAAAGTTTAAATCCGCACGACAGATCTCTATTGTACAAAGGTTCTGCAAAAACCAAACCTTCCTGGCATTGGCTCAGTTGTGATCTGTGCAAAAAGGGAAACAAAAAGAGCACCTAGGCTCTGCATGTAGATGGCAAAACATAATATAGTGACAAGTGCTTTAATAACATAACGTATTACGACAAATGGGAGTAAATCATGTGACCATGCACATTGCAAAGGGAAGACAACCTTAACATTTACAATTCTTTACCTTAAAAATGTAAGATAGTAGTGGTAGGTGGGGTTTATAATCTAGTTTAAGTATGGTTCTAAATTCCTTGCAGTTGAGAGTATAGCATATCTTGCTACTGACACCAAAGCCTGGACCCTCTGCAACCTGAAATCCCTACAGTAATTGAGGAAACATTGTTTGACTTCCGCTTTACATTTTAGAGTGATCGCATGAGGGTTTTCAAACACATCTTTCAGGCCTATTGCCTTGAAAGTTTTCTTCAGGCATGAAAGCCAAGAAATCCGGTCAACCCAAATCCAAAGACAGACAATCAGAGATGCAGGTTTGAACCAGCGCTGCCTCTGGATTTACCCAGGTCTTAATCCACAACAGGAGCGGGCAAGACCCATGGACCCATGGAGTCCTCCAAACATGGGAGACCTAATTCCTCATGGCAAGTAAAAGTGGCCGCCCCTTGGGGATTGCAAGGAGCCTACGTGTGAAATGCATTTGTTGCATATCAATAAGGAAAGTTAATGATATTACTTCGCCCTGGATACTGAATCAAACTGTTTAATTATATTTTTTCATTGTTTAGTTCTAGGGTTTTAGAGTAATGGCCACAATCTGGGTCTTTGAAGTGAGGAAGTGAGCTGAAATTCACTTTCACGTACCCATAGATATATTTCCCAAAGATAACCTGTTTTTCCCACACTTTTCACTTTCATTTTTCTTTGTGGACTTTCTCTGTGCCAACGTTTCCTTGTACTGTCTGAAACTTCCAGCTCAGTAGTTTTGAACAGTAGATTTAGAAGTTCCCTTGTGTGTCCTGGTATTTATTTGTCTAAGGATCTATTTCTTACTTCAGGTGTTGTGAAACCCACAATTACGTTCTGTAATCAGTCCAGGCTCAACCTGGAATCCGCTCAAATTACCTAACTTTAGAAATAGTTTTGCTATTTGCTGCCTCCTAACTGGATGTTTCTAAACCGTGCTCCATTTCTACTTTACAAGGTATTTCACTAGACTGTACAGTCCCTGTCCATTGTGTGGTAGCATGAGCATATCAAGTGACAGAGTTACACAATTGCCCATAGTCATGGCAACAGACAGTATCCCTCATCATTTCTGACAATTATGTACTAAGTTGAAAGGTTAATTGCAACATTGTGGTTGCTAACTTACCCCTGCTTAATGCCTACAGAGTTCATTGCATGTGCACATGATTATGAGAATCAGCAGATGCACTGTTTAGAATAGCTATGATCACTTTAACCTCCAAGAATGAAAATGTAGACATCAAACGCTTGGCCATATCCATAACTTGGTTGCTCCATTGGGGGCAGCTGCTCCCTTGCTCAGTATGGTTGTGGGAACTTAGTCCAGTATCACAGGTCAGAGAGAGATTACTGGCCTGACATTGTAACAATAAGATCCTTTTACCTTGGGAGTCCAGGGGCTTTCCATTACTAATAATCCGCCAAGCAGCCCAAGGTTTACTCAGGAAGGTGCTGTGGGATAGAATCTCTGAACTCAGTCAATCCTCTACATGCGTCATTCAGAGGGTTGAAACAGTACACAGTTGTGAGGTATTAATCCCAGTGTAGTACGCAGCCAGTACTAATTAAGACTGCTACCAATTGTTAAGTTATGTATATGTATCACAAATACCTTCAGTGCAAGGTAGGGCACATTGCTTTCTGGGGTGAATGGATGGCTGTGGCTTATTTGAGGCCATTGGTTCCCACCTAACACATCAACTTTGGTAATTATTCTTTTAATTGCCTTATTGATGGAAGAAAATTCCATAAAAGGTGTTTCAATTATAAATGCTTGTGTTCCTGTTGTTGGTGAAGGCATCCCATTTCTATTTGATACTTACCACTTTAAGGCTCTCACATGTTTGTTCTTCATGTGGTGCTCTGTGCTTTTGGTGGTTGTTGCTGTGCAGCCTTTCCTGACAGGTAATGAGGGAGGCCTCTGGCATCCTTGCTTACAGATTGGTTAGGGTACTGTTATGTTAAAAGCACTCAGAGTGCAGTTGGACTGAAAATGTCCTAATGGTGGCATTTTGAAACACTGCTCTGCTCCATATTCCGGGTCCAGAAAAATTAAAAGCTATTTAGCAAATAGGCCATTTTTGGTAGCTGCTCCAGAAGGCAAGATGATCAGGTTGCTCTGGTTCAGGCAGTAGCATTCAAGGATTCAAAGCTGAATGGCCACCACTGAAACTAACTTTCATTATTGTATGATTTAGGTGCCAAGATATGTTGGAGCTGAGTAGACTTCAAATTTCTACTGGTTGGTAGAAGAAAAAAACTCATTTTTAATGACATAAAGGACCTTGTGATTGTGCTGTATTTTCATGGATGCATTTGGCTGGTGGGTACTCATTTGTGAATGCAGTAGCACAGTGCTTGGGGACATGTGAGTCTGAACGACGCTCAGTTTATATATAACATTGACCTGACCAACAAGGAGGTTTCAATCCAGGACGGTGGCAGATGTATAAGCATTGGTTTAGCCGTTGACATCTTTTCAAATCTGTGATGAGGGATGTCCAGCTGACCATGTGTACATTAGGAAGAGCAGAGTTTCTTAGTCCTGATGACTGATGTGCTTTTCATAACCTTTTTGTTATTATAGTTCTCCTTATCCTACCTGAAACAGAATATATATATTTTGTCTTTTTGTTGATGTATTACTTCAGTACAGTCCTATCAAACTCACAGCCTTGTATCCCATTAAAACTGTGGTATTTATTCCAACCTATCTAGTTGCCATTACATTTTATCTAGTTAACAACGCTATTGATTTTCATACATTTTACTATTTTCATAAATCCTGTTATTATCCTGCTGCAGACTGATATTATTTTACTGGTTTCACTTTTTTTTTAACAATTCTTTTCATTTGATTTTCAAGATAAGACATGAGACCATTGGTCTGTCGGTGTGGGTGTTGGTCTAAGTTGTTCTGTCCACCAACTGTGGTCCAATGAGGAGGAGTTCTTCCCAAAAATCAGTACTTCTGTCTTGTCGGAGTTTAGTATAAGGCAGCTATCTCTCACCCATTTGGCTACATCAGTAATGTTGTTGCAGAAGTTTGTTTTGGCATTGTGGGGGGCCTTAGTGAGCAAGAAGATCAGTTGAGTTTTGTCAGTATAGGAAATTATGTTGAGTCCGTGGGATCTGACAATGTCTGCGAGGGGGGGGGGTCATGTAGATGTTGAACAGAGTGGGGCTGAGGGATGACCCTTGAGGCATGCCGCAGGTGATGTCCTTGAGTATAGCGGTGAAGGGTGGCAGACAGATGCTCTGTGAGCATCCTGAGCGGAAAGAGGCACTCCACTCTAGGGCATTTTGCTGATGCCGATGTTGTGAAGTCTGTAGAAGAGAGTGTGGTGGGAGACTATATAAAATGCAGCAGAGAGGGCAAGGAGGATCAGGGCTACCATTTCTCTGTGGTTGAGGAGGGTCCTGATGTCATCTGTGGCAGCAATCAGTGTGGTCTCCATGCTGTGGTTGGCATGGATTCCTGATTGTGAAGCATGAAGTATGGGGTTTAGTTCCAGTTATTCGGTAACCTGTTGGTTGATGGCTTTCTAGAGTACTTTGGCTGGGTAGAGGAGCAGGGAGATAGGTCTGTAATTTTCAAGGCTACTGGGGTCAGCAGAGGGCTTCTTTAGGAGGAGCCTGAGATCCTCGTGCTTCCATCCATCTGGGAAGGTTGCAGTGGAGATGGAGGTGTTGAGAATGCTTGTGAGCTCCATGCTGATAGGGTTGGTTCCAAGGTTGGAGAGATGGTGGGGTCAGGGGGTCAGTGGGTGCCACATGATAACATGATGGTTGCAGTCTGAATGGTGATTGGGGACCAGGCGGTTATCAGTGATGTCATAGTATTGTTTTTTTTGCCGCCTTATTATTGAATGGTGAATAAAATACATTTAATATTATTTGCTACTTTTTTGTAATGCACCAAATGTATATTCAGCCTCACCAGTCTGGAAAGTATCTACATTTTCATGTCTTATAGGACTTTTTCTTTTTTACTGCAAGCATTGCAAACTGTGCAAGAATGCCTCAAGACCAACAGTAGCACGGCATTACTGTGGCAATCAAGAATCTGAAACGTGGCCAAGAAAACATAAACAGATAAACTTCTTGCCATTAATTGCATGCATCTTCAGCTGGAAAGTCCCAGTTAAAATATCTTAACATTCGTTAAATAATGAATGTTTAACTTAATTATTTTAGAGCTGGCATGAATTAATGTTTATTGTATCCCCAATAAAGAAGCTGAATAATCTGAAGTTATCTGTAATGCCAAGTGCAACTTGTCCGTGCGAAATTCTGTATCTTAATAGAGGAGTGATTTGAATATAAAAAATGTGGCAAATAACAAAGTCAACTTTGGACAATCTAAGTAAGTTGGCAATGGAAGGACTCTTTTGTTATTGCCAATGTCCCACTGTGTTGCGAAGGTTTGGCTTTCAAGGCTTAAACATGTTGAATGGGTGATTTCCTCTTGATCAACCAGCAAGGCAACCATTTGTTCAAGGTGAAACCAACCCCTCCAATCGACCAAATATGCATGGATCATTGGGGATAGGCATTACCATCAAGTACTTTGAAGTATTAGATTGGATTGGGAGCGACCACTTGCCTTTTTGAGCATGCCTTAGTTTGCCCATAAGTGATCAGTATAGCCAGAAGGCAGATTTTAGTAAGGAAGGTGGAGTCAAATGGACTATCCTGGTCTCTATGAATTATGTTATTGTTCCCTGAGATAAGGCTGGAGCAATCTCCAAGAGCTCACTAGAGAAACAGAAGCCACTTGTTGGAAACCCAGTGTCAGATTATGAAACACATATCAAGGAAACTTTTAAAATTCTACTGATCTCTATGAGGGTGGACTCAACTCATTCTTTAAGCCCATCCTTGAATATGGATTGAAGATTCACAAGGCGGGAGTTCAAAAGGGCTGTAAGGAAGCAACTGCTTGATGTGTACTCAAGAACGAATGATCACACTAGATGTTCGAAAAAAGATTTATTGTGTTTAATCAAAAGGAAAAAAGAGAGATGATTAAGATGATGAGTTCCTACATGGCTTTCATAATGCAGAATAAGAATGTAAAAGACTTTTGGTGGTGGGTACCAAATGCTTGTGAGAAAGACCAACATGCATCTACTAGCCTAATTAAGGAGAAACAGTGGATTGACAACTTAATTTAATTGTAAAGGAATAGCAACAGTGATCAAAGGATTGAAATCAAGTAGAGTGACAAGACCTGATGATATGTTAAATGTGATCTGCACTTTGGGATGCACTTGTGTCGGTATTATAATTTCATAAAGAGCATAGGTGTACTTCTGTTTAGTTGAAAAAGTTCTTTGATTAAACCAATCTTTATGAAGTGTTGTAAAAGACCCTGCATCTTTTTAACAGATGTGTCATCAAAATTATTTGCCCGTCTACTAGTGAAGGTGTTTGAAGAATGGGCTAGCGACAACCAACTAATTACAACCATACATGATAGATTTAGACCAGGCCAATCGACACTCCATCATGTTTCTGTGCTAGAATACGTTAACCACAAAAATCTATAAGTGATAGATGTGTATGTATTTCTTAAGTGAATTTTAAATCCACATTCGACTAGGTGGATAGAAATTTGCTATGAAGAAAAATATTAAGTAAGGAAATTTCGGACGGGCTTCTTTCCCTTTTGATAGCATTTCACGCTGAAATTTGGGCACAAGTGAACATTGAGTCTCCAGAGGAAAGTATACAAAGAAAATTCCAATTAATAATGGGTTGAAGAACAGACATGTCAAATTACTACTTTATGGTGATAAACCTGTGATCACATCTAAGTTCCCTTACAGAAGCAGTTGAATGCCCTTAATAAGTACTGTAGGTCTAACAGGATAATTATAAACACCAGAAAGATGCAGATCATGTACTTTGGTAAGAAGGTAGGTAGATTCATTTAGAAGTTTAACTGTTTAAGATTTGACAGTGACATCCTATCGATATTTAGACATCACCATTGATGATAAGCTCTCATCCGGGCAACATGCTGAGCAGGTGTTCATTTGAGGTGAGGCAGCAGCCCTGGTCTATGTAGGTTTAATAGCAAATATATGGTGGGTACTCAGTGACCAGCTTAGGTTAATCATATAGGACGAAGATAATACACATAACCACCTCTGGTATCCCAGATGTGCCCATGGAGGATTTTCCCAACTACTGTACATTTGAGTAAGTGTTAAGAAAGGCTCTTTGCCTACTTCAAGCTGTGGATAGAAGAGGTTGGGATTGGGCTTTGTGTGCAGGGATGCCAAATGGATGAGCAAGGTATGCACTTTTTGAAGTGTCTAACAAACCCTGATTTAAAGTCAGTGGGAGATGAATGTATAAAGGCTGTTTGTTAGTAAATATTCACTAATCAAGAAATCAAGGCAACAGTTTGAGTGTCTGTGTGCAAAATATGATTCACATAACCAATTGGTGCTGGTTGGTCAACAACTAGAAATAAATAAGAAGGCCAAGAGAGAAAAACATGGTGGAACTATCTTTTAAAGGCTGATCTGGAATACATATAAACTAAAAAACATTTAGAGTTAGATGCTACATGTAAAGGAAAAAGTAGGAACTGCTGATTATTTAATAATGTGGCAAGCCCTAACTTGAAATGACATTCCTGTATGGCTGCCAAGTGCTTTATTTGTAAAATAGTAAGTGCCAGGGCCCAAGATATTTCTTGAGAGCCCACTGAAGTTGCACCAACTACGCTCCCTGCGAGAGCTGCCAAACACCAGTACTGACACCTACTTGCTGTTACAGTCCTATAATTGTGACGATTTGCACTACCCTATGTAGCCTAAAGCTGTAATAATGACCTGAGCACTATGGTACTATTATTTTTATTGTATATTGAATTTTTAAATGCATTAAGTGTGAGCTGCTTTTTAAAACTGACTGACCGCGCCACCATGTGGTAGACTGTAATAGATATGTGCAGTTGTTACCAAATAAGTACAGGTGCCAAGCATTGGCAAACACCGGCACAAATTAAGCTCTGGAGATTCTCTTGAAAGCAGCCTAATTCTCCAAGAGAAGCTGTGGTGGACAATGAAGCTGATTAATCAAAACCTGAATCGCAACCCAATATGCACATGGCATATAAAGTGTGTTTGTTTCTGCCTTCAACAGTAAAAAGAATAATGAATTGTCTGCTTTGTCACAAAACAGTATTTTTTCATTTGAAGGGTCCTACTAGCTGCAAAGAAAAATCAATATTTCATAATTTATGGCATCCCACAAATATTATGAGCACATATCTACCAGAAAAGCAGAAAATGCAATATGCGCATCTTTCTTTAAAAGGATTAAAAACAAAGGAATTTGTTTGAGAAAGTAATACATACTTGGCCTCCCCTACACGAGGGACTTGCCTTTCATGACAAGTATGATGTGGCTCTCACTCAGCAAACATGAGAAAACAAGAACCTGGCAAGTGCAACCATCATCACCAACAACAGGGCTATTTATTCTAAATAAAAGAAAAAAGCACTATGATGCGGTCAGCGCTTCCTGCGTAATATCATATTTTTTTCTTTACTTTCAGCCATGTTGCACGGTAAAAGATGCTGCATGGGCGAGACCTATTGGCTTTGCCACTGCTTGTTAACCCCTTGTGTGCCACGCCCTTTCCCCGCCCTGTGCCGGCCGTTGCATTAGCGGGCGGGGTTCATGACGAGCTGGACTCGTCATGGGCACAGCGCAACCGCGGCCCATGACGAGTCCAGCTCGTCATGGGCACAGAAGGGGTTAAAGCTGGATGGGAATCGCAGTTCACCTTCGGGAGGTATGTTTTTGGAATTATGTTGTCTGAAGGTCTTTGGCAGATTGTTAGCAATCTGGGTTAAATCCTTACACGTTGTTGAGGAGACTGTGACAAACTAAGGCAAAGGACACAGATTACAACACTATGCATGGTTTGCTAGTCTGCTTTGTATATAGTCCCTGTTAACAGAGTAAATAGAATGTTGCTGAAATGCAATTCCAGAAGCAGAAGTTCCAGGCCACTTTTGCAGATCACCCCAAGTGAGCCTGTGCACATGACAGTTTGGCCGGCTGTCTTGGTCCGGCCAAACAGTCAGGCGCACTTAGCATGTTCTCCACCTGGCTGTATTGCTAAGCCTGGGTGGAGAAAATGCACAGGCTACCACTCCCTGTCTGAGCACTGAACCAGGCCACTCAGAACAATCATGACGCTGCTGTCCTTCTGGTGACAGCAGGGTCGTGATTGGCTTAGGGGAGCCTGTGTGCTTCCTGCTTCCAGGAGTCAGGAAGAGAAGCGGAGGAGAGACAGAGGAGAGACGACAGCCATGCATAGCTAAGTGTTATATCTTTTCCCACCCCTGCTTCACCCTTCCTTCTCTGCCAAGGGAAAGGAGAAAGGTTACACAAACACTGAAAACGTTCTGGAACCTATACACCAGAGTGACACTCAATCATTTGCTGGAGCTGCAACATCTACACAGTATAGAAAGGTCATAGGTTCAAATACCATTGAAAGGTAAAAGTACGAAGATGTTTAAATTCTACTTAGGGAAGTGTCTTGAAAGAGGTTTTCTAACACTGAATCTAGAACAGGGCACCAAACACGCTAGCAGTCATTGTTCTCCTGTGATTAAGAAAACAAGCATTTGCACTGCAATCGGTCTCGCCTTCAGGACCTTATATGTATTTAGCTATGCAACACATTAGCCTGGGTGCTGAAACGTCTACTGTTCTTTAACATCAAGGGAAAGTAAGCACCAAACTGCTTGACACGCCAGGTATTGAACACATGGAGAGAAATATTGCCTTTCAGCTGGAAATGGTATGTCCAAAGCTCTGTTTTTAATATAAAATCAGGGCCTCTGGTGGTCATATCAGTGAAAATACAAGATTTGAAAAAAATATTATTGTCTACGGGTGCTCGTAGAAGACCATTTCTATGGACTGGAATCTAGAGAATGTTAAAGGGATTCTGGTATTTTACTGACCTCTGCTAGGCGTTTTTTATCAAAAAAGTTAAATAGAGGCCGTTGCCAGAAAAATAAAAAAATAAAGTCCCTCAGCAGAAAGCAATTCTGGTATTTTACTGACCTCCACTGGTCGTTTTCTATCAAAGCAGTTAAATAGAGGCAGTTGAACAAGCAGAAAGCAATTCTGGTATTTTACTGACCCCTAATGGTCGTTTTCTGTCAAGGCCATTAAATAGAGGCAGTTGAACAAAAAAAAGCCCCTAAGCGGAAGCAGACAAGTCCTAGGTCTGATTTCCAGAGCCCACAAAGTACATACACATTTAAGTATATACTAAAGTATATACAAGAGGTCTCGAATGCTCAACCTAAAAACGCTGTCGGTCCAGAAACCACATGACCACGCACTACTCAAAAGCAAAGTGGGGCAAGCACATAGTAGTCTGGGTGAGCAATTGCTGCTCTGAATCAGCAAAGGCATCCAATGTCAAAGGAAGAGCAAGCATTGGCAAAGTTGACAGGTTTCGCCATGATAACTATGCTTGTTACTTTGACGTTGCTCCGCTGCCACATAATCATGTTTTAAAAAATATATAATTTCATGAACCGAGAACAGATCAGTAGAATAACGTTTTTTTTTGACAAACAACATTTTAAGAGAAAAGCAGGTCGGAGGAGGGTTTGAAGCCACTTGGAGGGTGGGAAGAAGCCCATGGACAGCATGGGGGAATGCACGGAGTGGCGGGGGGAAGGTAGATAAGCACAAGAGTGAGAGGGACCTAAACTAGCACAGCCGGGGTGGGATGGGCGTTGGTTAGAAGTACACAGGAGAGACTGTCATGTGAACCACAGTGGTGCACACAGAAGGACACATGGTGCTTTACAAGGACACAGAGCACCAGCAAAAGGGGCGGTGGGTTGGATAGAAATATAAAAGAAAGAAAGGTAGAAAACGCATGCACTCTCATGGAATGCTTCTCGAAAAAGAAAACAAGCATTGGCATAGCCAATAGGTCTCGCTTTTGGGACCTTATAAGTGTTTAGTTATGCAGCACAATATCCTTGGTGCAACAACATCAAGTGTTGCATGGCTAAACACTTATAAGGACCCAAAGGCGAGACCTATTGGCTATGCTAATGCTTGTTTTTCAATGGATTTGGTACTTGTCCTGTACAGCAGAGCTTCTTAGGGCCTGGACCGTTCATGATAATGTCATGTATGCGAAGACTTTCAGATCTGTGGTCCGGGAGGAACGGGTTGGTTGATGTTATGATCACCTCATAAGTTGATGAATTGATTCGTTGAGTAAAGGTCAGGCTATCGATGATGTCAGTGATTTCTCTGATGTAGGTGTTTGTGGTGGTGTCGGCTCACCCATTAAAGGTTGCTTACAACGAACACTCACTTTGTCAAGGAGAGGATGTGCTGGGCACAATCATTGATGTCCACAGGGAAAATGTGAGGTATTTTCTAGGGTCATGGTATTACTAACGAGCATATGATGAAGACTGCTAAATTTGCGAAGAATTATTTCAGATTATACTCAAAACATTTGGCTAGGTGACTGATCCTTCCCATGGCCAGATCGGTGGCAATGATGGCTACCTCAGCACTTCTGACCTTATCCCTCTTCCTATATAGAATTGCTGGTAATGAGTAGCACTGGCTCTTATCGCGCTCTCACTTCAGCTAACGGTAAGGGTGCTCACCTTGAGAATGATGCACACACATGGGCAGGGCAGGTTTAATACAAAGGAACCAATGGACTTTGTCTCGAGCCCCCTGAACGCATGTGGTGCTGGTGGTATAGCTGGGACCTTGTGCCATCCCCAAACCTCTGAGCGCTGCTTCTGAGAAAAGGCACTCTTGTATGCTTCAAAGTGCAGTGGTTAACCTCACCTCAAATCATCTGCAATGTCTCTGAAGAGAGTGCACTGGTGGGGATTATGGGGACCACTTCACTCCAAGTCATTAGGAACACTGTGTCCAGTCTTACATTTTACATCTACAAATCACCAACTTAAAGTGTGTTAGTCTAATTAGTTCAATGGAAGCAAATCACAAAAGCCCATGACTGGACACAGTAACCATAATGACCTAGAGGGAGGTGGTTACTATCGGGGGAGTTGTCTTCGGAACGCCCAACATTTTACAATCAAATGAGCCATAGTAAAGCCATAATAGTACCAAAGAAAAAACACGCACAGATTCTGTATCACAAGATCTAAAACATATCATTTGCTTCACTTAATTTATTTATCTCCCCCAGCCCGCTGTTAACTTGGTGGATCGCCGACCACAAACCTGTGACTGCGGATTCGGAGCCTTATAAAGTGATGTTCACTCAAAAAGGGGGCGAGGAGCTCCATGGCAGGCGAACCTTACACTGAAAATAAAGAAATGATGAACAGAATCTCTCTCTGTCTTTCTATTCCAACATTTCACAAGTTTCGATTTCCTAAATTCACCGCCATTCAAGAAATGAATCAAACCTGGGGCGGAGGAGAAACGCAACTGAAACTTACCTCGTAGCAACTAGCGATGGTTTGGGACAAAGGGAGTGGATTTCCATCTGCCTATCAGAGAAAGGCACGCACCTTCGTGCATCACAAGGAAGGCACTATAAAGCGCTGCAGTGGGGTTTTATCGGGACATTCGATCGAGAAGACGGAAACAGCTGGAGGAGGGGAGGAAGTAAAACAATAAAAATAATAATAAGAGGTTCTTTAAGTTTATACGTTGTTTATTTACTTACTGTTTTTGCCACAGATGTTTCTAAGACTTGCCAGAGAGACACCCTGTATTAGTCCTGGGCATTTAATTACCAACCTGAGGCATTCTGGGGTTTGTAGTGCGAGTTCACCTCAAGCGTGCCAGTAGGAGTAAGTGGAGGTTCTACAGCTTTTCGAAGCAGGAAAAAGTAGTATCAATATGACATCTCTTGTGACAGTGAGTAAGTAGTATGAATTCTATGTTTTAGACGATTGGCCCTATAGTAATGTATCTGTTACTCTATGTTAAATAGCGAAAAGCAGAGAGACGCACTGGTGTGTTAAAATAGGAGATAATGCTGCATTTTTAGCGTGCTTTATGCCTCTTGCTATGCCTGAGGCGCGTTATCCGACGTTACCCCGCGGGGTGGACGAGTGCTTGGTTGGAGGGAGCTGTACTTGCAATGAAATCTATGTGGGGAGAGTTTTGGTGTTACTGTTTGGGGTTGGTGACGAGTGGTGCTCGGATCCTGTCTTAAATCACAGTGCCTAACAGTGAGCTGGAGGAAAGATGAACATGTGTCAGCAGGTATGAGCTACTCAGGAGGTCCCATGAGATGGTTTTTAGGTGACCACCGACCATCACACACCTCCTGTGCGGGACACAGCAGTAAGTAAACGCGACCACTCTATATATTTCTGGAGGGTAAGAGGGGGCTGTTGGGGGGGGTCTGCATTAAAGCCCCCACTGGAGTGAGATTTGAATCGACGCTGGAACAGAGGCACGTGACAGCGTTCACCTCTGCAGCTGGTGACAGGCACGCGCTGGACCTGAAGGGATGGGCTACATTAACTTCACCCCCCATGGCAGCCGTATTACATGGAAGCTGCCCAGTCATGGTGCTAGGTGGACATTAGACGTGTGTCCTCCCAGTACTGAGTGAACTGGCTTAGGACTGATGGGGTCTCTCTGTTTGTACATCCACGTTCTATTGCTTTTTCTGTTGTTACCAGCAGCCGGGTGTATTTTAGGAGACCGCCCCCTTCAGAGGGCAAGGCTAATGCAAGCCCTGCAGTGTCTGGAGGCCGTCGTGGAGCCCACAAGCAGAGTAGACTTTGTGAATTCCTGGAGGTGACTTTGTTCTGGTGTCTGGGATGCGCGCGCAGCATTGGAGAGGCGGAGCGAGGCACGCACGCTTGTGCGCATAACAGCAAGCTGGTGGTCGGAAAAAGCTAGTGGGTAGCACTTCAAAAACCCGCTTACTAAATGTTTCGCCAGAGCAGCGCATGCGCTGGCTCAGGCGAGACCTAAAAATGAGTTCCCAGGAAACGAACACTGGTGGAAGAATAGGATGACCCAAAGAAGGAGGTGGCAAACAGCCAACAGGATGGACAAAGACATTTTGGACGGCTCAAAACAAACAGAGGTAGCAAATAAAAAGCTAGTATATGTGACACAAAAAACATAGCTAATGGTAAGTAAACGGTGGAATGCATTCCAAAGTCAGCTTTCAGCATGTCCCCAATATGTCTCCGACCTAAAACCGCGTAACTTGTCCTGTTGTAAAATGCTCCAAGGCCCCTGGGCCAGGAAAAGCTGCAAGAAGGAGAATAGAGTGAATGAAAGGATGGAGGGTGATCACTGGTGAACAAGTATTTATATTTACATGATTAAAATTGGTTCCCGTAGTAAATCCAGTTTTTCCACCAAGCATTGTCACAGCACAGGCCTGCTACATTAAGATTTTGTCAGGCTTTGTCTTGGATGTACCAGCCTTATAAAGTTGTATAATGACATCACAAGAGCCAATGTAAGTTCAAAGATTTGGTAAAGTTAGTATAGAAGCTGAGAATGTTTTTGCTAATTCCAGGTCATCGATAATGGGTGAAATGCAAGACCTTTATGACAACCTACTCCAGTTATGGATAACACACATAATTAAAGGGACACAATGTAGGTGAACATTAATAAGAGGAAAACACTAGCGGAAAACACTTTACCAAACCTTCACAAGATGACGTTCATTTCTTTTTGAAAGATTACTTGCCAGAAAAATATATTTGATTTGCTGGGTTTCAGCTGGTAGTTAAGAAACAGCAGGGCAACCAATGAGAATCACCAGAGCACGTTCAAAGAGAGGTAAAGTTAGGGTGCCCTCCATAGGCCACTGCATTTAATAGATGGTTCAGCATAGACAAGATAAGCTATTGCAGCTGTACTTGGCTTGCACAAGTATATTTTATTACAAGTGCACAGGAAAAGTGACCTGGAGTTTGGAGATTATTTTGCATATGACTCTTTTAGCTGTGAACTCCAAATGTATTGCTTGTCAATCAATATCTTTATTCGGTCTGATTGAGAATAGACCATAAAAGTACATAGAAATATTGCACATAGCCATAATCACAAATAAAAGTATAAAAAATAATCTTAAAATAAGAACAGTTTAAAATTCATAAACAGCCTTAAAATTCCACATTCCATCAAATACCCACTTAAAATAAGCAAGAAGTGCTAAGCCACATTGCACATACAATGCTGACATAATTATCCTGTCATAGTTTATTACTTGCCATTATTTTCCTGGGTAAGGATTTTACTAATTTCCTGGACTGGATCATATAATAGCATGCGATGCCTACCACAATACGTACATACATTATGTCTGCTTAACTATAGTTCCAAGCCAATTATTTGTCTTGCATCATGTTGAATTTTTCACTTTTATTGGGGAGACAATCAAGGTGGGATTTTCAGCTGGTTAAGGTGGCTAACAGGTTTAATAATAGTTAACTGTGTTAATTAATGCCCACACATATGCTAATGTGCTATAACGACCACAGTGGGGTAATTGATATGCCACGAGTTTCTATATCACTACAGTATGGAATTTTCTAGTTGTCTGATGTTTCATACGAATATGGCTCATTACATCGCGATGTATTACATTGCGTGCTTTTACAACGCGGTCGTTACAATGACTGCGTTGTTAGTACGTGATGCATTTACATCGCAAGTCATTACAACGACTTGCACTAAGGGGCGCGCTGGACTGAGGAATAGTATTAATTATTATTCATTCTCCAGTTTGTGCAACAGTAGGGAAGGTGTTGGAATTCATTTCCAATACCTTAGCGTCCCCTAGTGCAAGTCATTGTAATGACCGCATTGTAATAGTAGTGCGATGTAATGACAGCGTTGTAAACGCTGTTTCCCGTTTCATACACACTAAGATTGCATTTCTCACATGCTATGAGGTGTAGGGCATATAGATTCCCAAACCTATCTTGCTAAAATGAATTAGAATCCTATGCACATTTACCATTTCATATCTCTGTTTTCCATTTTATTTGGGGCAGAAATAAGGGCAACAAAACAAATTCCACAAGCTCAAACGTATGCCAACAATATCACAAATAATCAGTAAATACTTCCCAGTCAACGCAATTGGCTTGAAGTTGTCAATTGACTCTTCAAAATCCCACCACTTTTGTGCTGTAAAACATAAAATGCTTGATTTGTTGGCCATAATCAAAGTTTTGACTGCTCCTGAAAATGGCTTGATTGGCTGATTGTAGGCAGTGGTGGAAGAGCATTAAAAAAGAGGGGGGTGGGGTGTGTGAGTGTGGGGGATTGAGGGGGCCAACAGATTGGCTAAAAAACTAAATATTCTTTACATGTTTTCGGTCTTTTACCTTCAGGTAAAAACTGCATAAAAATAAAGCACAGCTTAAATGAAAAATAGATCCAAGTTGAGTTAATCAGTGGGAAATGCACTAATACACATTATGAAAAGTTTATTAGTTAATGTACTGCAGAGGTCTCTGTCTGTAACCACAGAGACACAGAATTGAATGGTTGGTGCAGTGGAGAATAGAGACTTGTGTATATTTAGTGCCGCGGGGTCTCAGTCTGTGACAGAAAGCATTGTGAACATGTAACTCATTATTTGAAACTTGCATTACATACAGGATTAGATAGGATGCCAGAAAATGCCCAAAAAGGTTTAAGTTAAAGTGCTTTCAAAATGTATATTTTAGTAATACCCACGCTGTACCTAAGGCAAATTGTTTTATAACTGTACATTTAAAGCACACACTTCCCAGCTCTTCTGGTAACTCCCTTGCAATACCACTCAAAAAGAATAAATATGTCATCAGGAAGCTTCAAGTGATTCTATCAACTAAAGCTGATACTGGCTCCCAAGCACCCTTTACATTTGCAGAATAGCCAGTTGTGCACCTTTAGTTTCTTCAAGGCAAGCAGGCACCCTGGAAAGAAGACTTGTTTAGCTGTCTGCTCCTCCCTCGGTTTCACAGCACAGGAGACTGACTCCCTGCCTTACACGTCAGCTGAATTATTTCAACTCTCAGAATTAACTGCCCAGAAACAGTTCTCTTTTAACAAAAAATATGTGAACTGTTTATCTTAAATTTAAAAAGTATGGGCACGTTGTGGCCCCTAGTCAGATCCCGACCCCTAATTTTAGGACAGTCGCAAAGTACATAGCACCAGGTACCCACCGCCTCTTGGCACCTCAAACAGTGATCGCTTTAATAGTCATAAATGTTGTACAAGCATTAACAAATTTCATGCTATGTTGATAAGGAGAGGTGTGTCGCTGGCTGACCCTGGGGGGAGGGGAGGGAGGGAGGTTTTCGTTTATAAATTTGAATATGTTTCAGATACTGTTCTTTAGGAACCCACTGGATCAGGAGAGGTACAGTAAAAGGCATCCGATATCCACTGATCCTTTAGAAATAGAAACTGTATAGAAATGTTCTTGATCTATGTGTTGGGACGGAGTGTTGGTATAGATGTGATAATTATGATCGTGGCATATTGTGATGGTTTTTGGAAGAACATGCAACAATAAAGATATTTTTTTTAAAATGTTGTACAAGCATTCCGAAGAGTGGGATAATCTGTAAAATGAAAAGCACTAAGTGTGATTGAGGTACAAACTGCTAGGCAAAGTATGCATATTCATATTCAGTCAGTCAGTCAGTCAGTCAGTAAAAACTTTATTTCGGCGCAAAGCCATAAAAGTGCTTACATTTTAAAAAGAAATCACAGATACAATATATTTACAAGCCATTTACATCCTTACATGACAGGCCTCTCTATAGCAACACGGTCAAAGAATCCCTAAAAACTACTAAGTTAAAAGAATAAAATGATGTTAAATCTATCATTAAAAATAGATACAAGAAGATTTACAATAGTAGAAATGGCGGACATCAGGCTGTGCCATTAGACACTCCAATACAATTATACTTGGCAGCTTGCCTGATGTACCACATACTGTTTAAAAAACGAGAAACCGCAAATACAATTGGAGGGCTAGTATCATACTTTAAGATTCTCAATGCCGCTATACATTGCTTGAAACCCAGGTTTTTACAAAGTTGTGTTAACCAGCGTTTACGCTGTATCCGATAAGCAGGGCAGAGAAAAAGAACGTGGATTTCAGACTCCTCCTTATAATTACATACAGGACATTCCTTCTTTGAATCTTTCGCTCATCTATTAGTAAGTACATGAATTGGGAGGGTCCCTAATCTGAATTGCAGATATAATTTCCTAGCCCTGGGAAGTAGGATAAAATCTAGGAAGGTTTCCTTGTAGTATGTATCTTTTATAAGGAGAAATTCTGACGTGAAGCGCCCGTGTACGGAATTGTTTTGTATTTGGATGAGTTTCATTGCTCTGTATTGTCTTATTAGTTCCAATCTAGAGATCAGAGTACATGAAGTTTTAGGTGAACTCCACAGATCTGGGTTCTTTAATTCCTTCGCCCTTGGTACCATATCAAAGGCCGACTTCAGATCCACAAATATTAAATAGAGGCTGCCACCCTCTAGGACAACCGTTTTCCAGAACAACAGCTGAAGCCTGAATATCTGGTCCATGGTTGACATCTTTGATCTGAAGCTGGCCTGATATGGGCTGAGTATTTGTTCTTGTTCTACCCAGTCCTGTAAGCGATCCAGGAGCACTCGCCCAAAACGTTTCTGGGAGATGTCAATGAGGCTGATTGGCCTGTAATTAGATGGCGTGATATTTCTTGAATATTGGCACTATCTCGGCCCCACGCCATGTGTCTGGAAGATCCATACCCCCAGCAATTGCGTTAAATAAAACGCAAAAATAAGGGGCCCAGATCTTTGGCTCTCCCCGAAAAAGGACCCCTGGCAGTCTATCCAGCCCGGGGGCCTTGTTGGGACTGAGCTTGCAAATGGTACTGCTCACCTCCAACATACTGAACTCCATTCCCTCAGGACTTGTGCACTCTACTCTGCTAAACTCTCCACTTTCATGTTCGTCTCCCCTTAATGCATATAGTGACCCAAAATATGATTCCCAAGCTTCTGATGCTATATTAGGTGCAATAGCCAATGTCCCCTCCCTGTCACCTGTTGTCACTATAGCCCAGAAGGATTTCATATCTTTCTCTTTGAGGGTCGTCCTAAGGCCATCCCATATCCTCTCCTCCCATTCCTTCTTACCTTTCTGGATGCAACATTTGTAGTTGGCCCTTGCTACTTTTGCTTTCACCCTATCCTGTTCTTTCACCGCCCTCAAAAGTTCTTGTTTTGCCTTGCGGCAATCCCCATTATACCAGGAGCATTTGTTACCAGCGTTTTTTCTATGGCTCCCCGTCGGACAGAAAATATCTGCCAGATTTAAGGATAATTCCGCATTAATTTTTCCTACCTCACCCCGATCTATACTGGGCCCCTCCACCAACGTGAAATCCCTCATCCTAATTAACGTTGGGAGGACTAGTTGATATATTTTTGCTATTTTAAGTGGAGACTCCTGTATACGCTCCCATCTAACTTTCCTTCTATTGTTTGTTACAACCAATGTACTAGTCTCTTTCTCAAAACGTTGGGATGGATTGCCAATCCCCAGTTTGCAGGGTTTGAGGATCAAACTCAACGCATTATGATCACTGTCCTGCCTCTGTATAATGTAGAAATCTTGCACCCTACTCCAAAATCTGGTTTCTACCAGGATGTAATCCAGGAGCGAGGCGTGGCCTGGTCTGTTAAATGTACACTTCCCTGGCTGGTCTGATTTGGTCCGCCCGTTGCAAGCTCTTAGCGACAAGGTTAAAGTAAGCGCATTCAGCTGCAAGGCCAAAGGAGACCAGGTTTTAATGGGTGTTATCTGTGGGAAGGGTCTAAATAGTCGGAATCTATGAGTGGTTTGAAGTGGCAGTTAAAATCGCCTCCCACAATGACCCGAATTCCTGGGTCAAGCGACAGTATAAATTGGCCAAGGAGGTCAATAGTAGCCGATTCTTGGCTATTATTAACCAGACGAGAGCATACATTGACTAAGGCAATTTTTAGCTTAGAGCGGAAAGAGAGGAGTGCACACTGAATATCCCTAGAGGGAGTAGTCAACACTTCCACTGTACATCCAAGGTATGTGCCCACCCAAATTGACAGCCCATCCGATGGTCTCCCCCTCTTCCCCTTAACTGCTAACTTATCAAATGTGGCAAATATTTTTTTTTTAATTTTGTACAAGCATTCCGAAGTGTGGGATAATCTGTAGAATGAAAAGCACTAAGTGTGAAGGTGGTACAAACTGCTAGGCAAAGTATGCATATTCATATTCACTCCCCTCCTGCCCCCTTCGGCAGGGCTTAATTTGTAAAAAAAAATAAGTGCCAGGGCCCCTCGTCAGGAGGCCACTGCAGCTTGCACCACACATTTCCCCTGCCAGTGTTGCCAATGACACTACCAACACAACTACTAACCATCACACACCTATAAGTGTGACAATTCAGACTAATGCAGGCCCCAAAAGCTATAAGAACTGCATGGGCAGCAGATATTAGCCATTTTTACTGTATCTTTAATTAATAAACAACTGGTGTAATGCTCATCTTCAAATTAGCTAAACAGTGCCATCATGTGGCAGACTGTAATAAGCGCTGGTGCTGGCAATTAAGTGCCGGTGCCGAGCACCTGAAACCACCGGCTGAAATTAAGCACTGCTCTTCTGTAATCTTCAACTGTAATTCTGGTCGCCAAGTGGTTCTGATTTGTTTAAGATATGTAGACGTTCTCTCTAACTCTTGAACAGCAATGTTGAAATCCTCGCTCCTATTGATTGGCGTGGAAAAGTCAGCTAAATCAAGTGAAAGTTGCTTCAGAGCGGAAGGATCACTCATAATAGGATGATAACGGTGCCCAAATGTTACTTACTTGCTCCCCCTTTCATTCTACTTCACAGTTGTCCATGTCCTGTTTTTGCCTTATAATAATTGCAGCTCCTGTATCTACAGTATCCGCCCTTGCATATCGCTTAATCTCCCCATAAGTGAATGTGTCCTCAAGTGGTGCTCATGAAAAGCACTTGTGTTGATGATTAAGTGCCGGTACCACCGGCTAAAATACTTGTTTCCGACACCGTGATCTCAGTTTGCTTCTTTCTTGCCCGTCATATAGTCCCAACCAATGAAGTTCCAGTAACCTATTTATCTTTGACATTGCGCTTTTTATAGGAAAGAAATCGTTTCCAGAAATTCTTTCACATCAGTGACCCATTGGAACAGCCAAAACTTGCCTTTCTATAAAATCCTCAGTCTGCATAGATGTACAACTTGACCCTGTGTGCATACAGCCTTATAGTCATGAATGTATCGCACCTAATAAAATACAGTAGGCCAGGGATTCTGAATTTATTGTTTGTGATAAAGAGCATCTATTCTGAGCTTTTTTGGGGGGAGGGGGGATAACATGCAGATTTTGGTGCATACTGCATACATTTCTGCAGGTCTCTGTAACTACATGTTTTTGCCCTGCAAAATTTCGAGAGGTTGACCTGCTGAAGTTTAATGAAGGGTGAGTAATTTCTTGCACCCGGTTTTTACCAAGTGTCATAAATACAAACGAACTCGGAATTCCAACACCTGAGCCAACAGCGGTTTGTGCAGTGGTCGTAAGACTTCAACAAACTCAGAATCAGGGCCTTTGTGATACACTGCCCCCCCGCATGTTGGAAGCCTGCCATGAAGCTCTGGAGGAGGGCATACTTCCACTAACACTAAGGAAAGCAGTATCAATAACATTACCCAAGCTTCCTATCAAAGCTGAGAGAAGCTCTTTCTAAAAAAGCCTTTTCTTGTGAAGGTAAATGCTGGGTGACTGGTGCCGCTGATGGAAGGCATCATTTTGCCAGATCAATAGAGCCACAACTGGCAACCTCTGCATGCAATTTGCTGTGCTACACCAGCTAAAGCCAGTGGGGGAGGGACACTTTCAGCCTTCTTAGACACCAAGAAGGCCTTTGACTGCCTAGATACTCCATTTTTGACTAACCGCTGGTTGCTGTGGATTCAGGACATACTGTTGAACAGTGGGTGGCTGGCCAGACTTCACTTAAATGGGAAGATGGTGGAGCCCCCTCCCAGCTAAAGAGGAACTAGGAAAGAATGTCTTCTCCCTCTGTTATTGTTTGCTATCGCCATAGGACCACTGGCCTGCTGGCTGAGACAACAGCACATGCATGGAGACTTTGTGTTTAGATTGGGTAGAACATTGTTATCTATGTACACAGAAGACATCATGTTATTTATTAAGCAGTGAATGAGAAACCCTTCTTCCACAGTGCAGGAGATAGTGAGGTTCAGTGGGTTATCTGGGACCTCCATGAATTGGCATAAATCTGAGTTCTTCCTGCTCACTCTGGCCACCAGATAGGTCAGCCTAGGTGACCTAATCAGGTTGTGTATGGACAGTGTTAAATGCATAGCGGTCAACATATATAGAGGTTGAGAAACCACAGTCAGGGGAAACTATGGCCCAGTGATTGTAGACAGACAGTGTGGACAGATGGATTAAACTCCTTCTCTCCACTGCTGGAAAAATAGGAAGCCTTAAAATGTAATTTAGAAAGCCAATGCCCCTGAGTTGCAGGTTATTTTCCACCTTCTGTTCACTGCTTATTCGGGTAGTTTGGGGGGGGATAGATAGCCTCACACATGCTAGGATGACCTCACACTCCCATACGAGAAACTGAGCTTTGCGGTCACTGATTTGGAACATTATTATAATACAGCGAAGGCCTACTTCTCGATTTATTGATACCATCCTGTACTTATTTGATGAGGAACAACATTTTTCAGTGAATTGAGTTGATGCTTTCTTTTAGAGCAACATGGCCACGTGCTGAGGTCGCAACAGTAGCAACAATGTTCTTGTCTTAGACCATACTGAGTAAAATGACTGCTCTTGACTGTCTATGCTCCATTGACCCATGAAGTCAGTCTAGACTACTTCAAAACAGCTGGCCTCTCATAGCTGGGACAACTGTACTGGGACAATGACTTTCTGACTTTGGAGCCATTGGGCTGCCTTTGCGGGGGCACAGACTGTTTTTGATAGCTACTCAAGTGAACCAACAGAGTTTTCCCTTATGACACAGGTCATATAGACGAACAACGCCAAACGCTTGGTCTCCAGGTTGTAAGTTCTGGCACTGGAGGAGACGGTAGGTAGGACAGCAAACCAGTGGGGGCATTGAGGAACTGATTTTGGCAGTGAGCTAGGTGAGAAGTCTTGGATGGTTTGCTGTTCCCAGACAGCTATAATGTCATTGAATTACTGTCATAAAAGGATAACTTTTAAAGGTTTGCATCACACATACCTTTCACCATTACCAAAGCAAAAAAATAGATCCCTCAACAAATTCTCGTGCAGAAGATGCCAAGCCACTCATACAGACTTAATCCATCTTGAAGGGTATGGTCCAGCATTACCACATCACTGGAGACAGATACTGATGAATCTGGTCAAAATGATAGACTATCACTTTGCACTGTGTTAGCTTGTTGTGCTACTGATCAGTAAGTGTCAAAGGCATCCAAAAGGTTGGCTGCATTGGCCTTGTTGTTAGCCAAACATAGAATTGCAATGACGTGGTTCAAGGGCCTAACACCGCTGCTGAAAGACTGGTTACATGATATGGCTGTAGCGACAGAGTGGAGACGTATGCCTCAATACAGCCGCACACTTCAAGACCCAGGCATATATGGAGGCCAGTTAAGAGCTTATATGCTAGGGAGGTCTTACCCAGAGTGCTCTTCTGTGAGAGTTACGTAGAGCACAATGTAATCATGGAACTGAAGTAAACCTGAAAGACCGACAGAGGGTGTATGTTTTTAGTCAGTTCTTAAGGTCAGGGAATAGGTCACCTTGCCTTAGCAAACACCATTGCAGTTGCCCTCATCAAATCATGGCATTAGAAGTCATTTTACAAACCTGCATGCCATTGCTGGCTTACTAAGTCCACATATGTAATTTATTATTGACCGGATGGTTAACTTGTCGCTGTTTGTTTGGGTTGTTATGCATCAAATTTAGCTTGCTTGCATATATATGCAACTATGCACTGTATAATGTTTGAAGAGAAAAGAAAAATAAACATCTATATAAATAGTGAACAATTGACTACTACAACCATCATCATACTTTAGAAGCCTAACTCAGCCCTTTTTAGAAGTGTGATTGCCACTATGGGACAAAGTATAATTTTCACTGTTCCATATATCGTGTGCGCTTTGATACCTTTCAATTAATTCCCAGAATATACATTTTAGGTCAGTCAGATTTACGTGATCACCAGAAAAAGAGCTTCAAACGGCAGTATCAAGAGAGGGACTTAGTCTCCAACAACATTGTGATCCATCCCTCTACAAGTTGTGACTGGGCAGAAGGTGTATCCTTGCACTGAAAAATAGTGCTTGGATTGCTCTTTTTTCCTTCTGGATTATGTTCAACACAGTAGATCTGAGTTGGCTATGGCAACAAACCATTGTTCAAGGCTTATCTGTTAAGTGTCAGGACAAAGGCAGTCGATCAGATTTATTTATTGTGAAAAGCATATGTTAAAGGCAGTAGGTGTTTTTATGGGTGGCTTTTTATTATGCTGTGCTAAAACCTCCCAATATTTTGCAACTTTGAAGCTCCCAGTTTACCATAGTAACCAAGGGTTTTGGTATTAGTTACCCTCTCTGACAAACCGTGACTGCAGAAGATGTGCACTGTGACAATCCTTGATAGGCCATCTTATGAGTTGTAATTGCTAAATGTATTCTATACATACCTTTATTTTAATGCATGTATTCCCGACAGTTGTCTTGTAGGAAATCTTATGTTAAATACAGCAGGCCGGGGTTGGTTATGATGACAATCAATGAAAAAGGTTATAGGTCTGATTTTATTAATTGGGGAAAAGTTATGTCAGATGCCATAGATCTGACATATTTATTATGAACAGATATGACAAATACAGTAGACTTGACGTATTTATTGTGAAAAGCATATGTTAAAGTCAATAAGCATTTAAGGATGGATTGTTGTTACACTAAGTTAAAGCCTAAAGACGTGGAACCTTATTGATTACCAGAACAGGCAAAGGGTTTGGAATTCTTTACCCTCTGTGGATAAGAATTCTTATAAGGTCTACAAAGATGGGCCCTCTTAGAAGCGCCTGTATATTGAATATGCTGAATTTTGTTTCGCCAAGTGTAATTTTGTAGATTTTTGTAGTTAACTCTGTATGCTTCATAACTGCATTGTGGGAGAACGTATGCTAGTACAGTAGATCCGAGTTAGTTAGGCTGAAAAGCCAACAAGAAAAGCTACTGGCTGGAGTGGCTCATTCGAGAAAGTGATGTCAGAAAGAGTGAGTCTCATGCTCAGTGTTTGGAATTATTATTCACTATCAATACAGGAAATAAATGTGAAAAATAATATTTGATTATGTGTTCTTTTTTTTACGTGTTAGTGATACATATTTTTATATTGCTTTCCCTCTGCGGAGAAGCATTTTGTCCCTTCTTTGTTTTTAATTTGTTACCATCCTTTGTATTTTAATTTTTTACTTTAATCTTCTGTTTCATAGCTAGATGTCACCAAGAATAGCATTGTGACACAGTTTTATTTATTTATTTTACCGAGTTTAATATAGCTCGAACTTGACCCAAATCGGGTATCAGAGCGCTTTACATAGCACCAGTGCATTACACAAGGACACATTCATTTTTGTTAGGCACAGGGAGATTAAGTGATTTGCCCAGAATCACAGGATGTTCAGCGTCATTGCTGAGACTCGAACCCAGTTCCCTAGAGTCGAGGTCGACCGCTCTAGCCCTTAGGCCAACTCCTCTCCTCTCAGTTTAAGTCTGACCCTACTTGTTAAAAATACCTGGGTTGTATGAAAGGCCAGTTTTTTGCCCCAGACTTTCCTTAAATGATGTATGGTTAGATTCCTTGGAATGTTCATTTCTCATTGCAGCTAAATATATTTTAGCTGACCATCCAGTCTCATTAGATCGCAAACACTTGTAGCTTTGCCTGTTTGCCAATTGTATCCAGCTTAGATTTACAGTGGTATTTGTGCCGGATCTTTCCTCATTATTGAATGGTTTTCTTGTCAAACTCAGATCCTTGCTCCTGATTCAGTTGCTTTCCTCTCTATTCCTTTGTCCCAAACAAGGAGAATTTCAGTCCAACATATTTTGAATGATTGGCCTACCCTTCCACTGATGGTGTTAGACCTTTCATTGCAGTACATGATGGTCTAGTTTCTCTCATCCTCTTTACCCCACTTGTTTCCCACCCTGCTGCAAATGAGGTCTCTCCTGTGCATGCTTGCCACCCATTTCTCTCGCTCCTAGACACCTTCTGCCTCTGTATCAGTGGACATCCTTCTTAAAATGTTATTTAAGCCATTCCAAGATGGGTGCCTGTCAGCATGCACATGCAACAGTCACCTTCGTATAGTGTTTCTCATGCTTTAAGCAAATTAATTTCATGATGGGGCCTGCATATGAGCACACATGTTTGGCAGCTATTTTAAAAGGATAATTATTTTTAAAAAAAGGAAAATAATTTTAAGGTGGCAGCTGTGTATGTGCACACTTGTGTGGTGCACATCTCTGGACACTTTTTCCTTTCATTTAAGAAAAAAGGTAGATGTCTTTTATGTGCACACATATGTTGCACCCATCCTTGTACACACACACACACACAAACACACACACACATGCCATCTTTGAATGATTTTTTTTTTGGTTTAGAAAAATCCACCTGTGTGCTCGTGTCGTGGTCATCTTTGAATGAATTTTCTTAAACCAAAAGAAAAAGCTCTCAAAAATGTCACCACTCATGCTTGTGCCATGCTAGAATAATTTTTCTTTTGCTTGAACTATGTGTAAGCATGCACACAAGACTGTCATCTGGAGAAAAGAACAAGTGTTGGAATAGCCAGTAGGTGTCAAGGGTGAGATGTGCTGACTTTTTTGATACTTGTGTTTCATTGGTTATTTGGTGAAAAACTTTTTAAAACAAATCTTTATCTTAGTTTTGAAATGACACATCCTTCTTCCAATGAGGCAAAAACAATAATAATAAGCAAATTGTAGAAAATAGACTTCCAGTGTTCGAGGGCATTGCAACAACTTCTATTATGCCACCATGTCCTCCTGTTTTGCTTATCCCCATCTTTGTTATTCCCACCCTATTCCTATACATTTCTGGGGGTAACCTCCATGTTCATAGACCATCTTTTCCACTATTATTCAGTGGTGCAGCTCTAGTTTCCGTTTTGCTGGCAGGTCTTGTCCACTCTCCATAACATCAAAATATACCTTTTAACTTTACTTCTACTGAGGTGTCATGCAGAGCAACAATCGGTCTCCCCTAAGACACTCAGTATTGCTGACATGCCACTCAGGAGATTAATACGATTATGTTGCCCCAATATATCTGTATCGGAAACACCCCCCATCCATCATCTGTCACCTCTAACAGGTGTTTCTCACCCCTTTCCATCTCATGTAGGTGCTGCTTAGCTTACTATATAATGTGAAGCAATATACCAACCAGAGCCTAGCAGTGATCCAGCCCTCCCGATGCTGACGGAAAACCTCCTTCCAGTCCATTATGTCTATGAATTTGAAATGGATTCTGAAGTGTGATACTGGCACAACTTTGAACAGTGACGTACTGGTGCAATGATATAGATTCATAATTAATGGGAAGAGGATGTGGCATAATGGTTAGGGCGGTCGACTTCGAAGCTGGGTAACCAGGTTCGAGTCTTGTCAGGGACGCCCAACATCCTGTGATTCTTGACAAATCACTTAATCTCCCCATGCCTAATAAAAAAAATGAACGTGTCCGTCTGCAATGCAACTGGTGCTCATGTAAAGCGCTCTGATACGTTCGGGTCTAATTCGTTCTATATAAAACGCCCCCCAAAATAAAGAAACCCATTCTCCCCAGGTGGCCACTCATAGAGAACCAAATGGACGAACCTCAACAGTTATCGATCCACCTCCCCCATTGGTGTATGTAATGATGCACCTACCATTGAACAACAACATGACTGACAGCATCCGCAGCACAGATTTAATCTTGGAAGAGGAAGAAAAAGATCACAGCCTCATCTGAGGCTGGAGAACATGCAGAGGAGCACACCACTTTGGATTTCTCCATGCATAATATTTTGTGGTGAGCCACAGCAAAATCTCAACAGCATACTAGTATAATTAGAGCTGCCAAGTTTCCCAGGCCCATGCATGATGTGCTGCACCAGTCCAGCTTCTTTTTCTACTTTTCTGTTTTTAACTCATAAAAAGACTCATACATTGACATACAATAACAAAATGTATGCCCGACTGAGACTTTTCTCACAAGCTGTCTCAATAACCTTCAAAACTGCATCACTGATTCAAAAAGCAACAAGGACACCAAGCTCTTGATTTCTAAGGGATATTTGTAAAAGCTATGTACAAATAGTGCCTTAATATTATCTACACAGTGTCTGGTAACCAGCCAATGTCTCAAGAAGTCTTAGAGCAGATGATTACTGTTGGGCAACTGACAAAATATTTGAAATAGACACTCTGCTGAGATGGGAAAAAACTGTTTAGTGCTTATTCGAAAACTAAAAATATTCGTATGTTCTTAGAAAAACTTAGAGCAGACTAGAAGAAGAGTACAAGCAGATGTATTTTGCCTATGGTTTTAGTTATTTATCAATGAAAGTAGAAATATAGATTTTTAACAGACTGCCCCATTGGAAATCATGGGAGTAGTCTAAAATATGGTGGTGTCCTACCATCCTTCCAGCATTCGATGTGGCCTCAGTTCCTCTGGCAGAGGACCACATGATATGTTTAGAGATGCCCTCCTGCGACTGGGAGAACTCTGTAATGAAAGTGCATCTATGATGTGGTGGGTACATTTGATTATTGTTGAATGATGGGTGAGACGCCATGTTGAAGTGGCCCACTCAGCATTCTCTTTTGCTTTCTGGAAATTAAACCCCTGAAGCAGGGGTTTGTTAGTGTAAAAGAAAAGTCAAAATTCACTGAAATACAGGGAGTTTTGTGCGTCTGTAGCAGGAATATTCAAAGATTTTCCTTTCCTGGGCTGGCAGGCCTTTTTAGTTGATTGGGCGAGTGCCACTATGACCTTTGGCCCTATTGGCAGACTGGTCATTAGATCAAGGGTTTCATTGGGCAGAGTGGAGTAAGGCTGTGCTTTTGAAATATTAACAAATCCAGACCTTTAAATGTTGTTGAAAGTTCTCTACCAAACTCCAAATTACCCCATGGTCGTCCAAGGAAAGCTACTCCTTAATCAATCAATCAATCAATCAATAATACTTTGTTCGGATAGGGCCATATCCATAAAAGCACATCGACCATAACAATTAATAACACAAAAACATGATCACAATAAAAATTCGATGATATTTAGGCATAACTGTACAGTATTTAAAACGTGTTTAAATAAATACATATACATAAAATCAGACACATTTCAAGGATTACACATCATATTACCGGCCCGCATGGCAATTCTCAAAAAAGTGTCAACACGGAGGATTAATTCTTCGTCTGCCAATGTTAGTATCCTCCTATAGGCATCTACCAGACTGATGGGCATGTTTAAAAAAAAAATGGAATTAAAAGCCACTTAGCGTATTTTATATAAAACCTGCAGAAAAAACAGAAAATGTAAAATTGTTTGGCCGCTCTGTCCATCACATGGGCAGGGTAGGGAGTCATGATTTACATTGTAGCTAACAGGGAATCACAACAGGGATTTTACAGTTCCTGCCCTTAGGCGGAAGAGGAGGCTCCTCTCCCAATGACTCAAGGGCAGGGAGAGAAAACTGGCCAAAGGGTAGACAACTTGTTCAATAGTCATAAAATTATATACGGAGGGTTTTTTTAGATTCCCTCTCTAGCCATAGAGCGTGTAAAGTGCATTTCTAAGGGCAGTCTTATGTCTGGTCTCGGCTATGCCTGGGGTTAGAAAAAGCCATCCTAGGTTAACACTGCATAGGCTCCGTTTTACTCCAGACAACCACGGGATGTCCAGCCCTTTCTCGCAGCTAGTGCAGTCACCTATAATCTCTCTTGTGAGGGACACTGCTGGATTTTTCCATATAGAAAGCCAGAACACTCCTTAAATGTGTAGGTTCTCAAAACCTCAGATACTAACTAGCATCAGCAAATGAAATGCACAAAACAATTAGCAAAACTGTGCACCTGCATAATTTACTGCAGCTTCAACACTTTGCTCTACCTGCAACCAGTGCAGGGGAGTTTCTCAACATCATTATACGAAGAAAGAAAATTTCCTTGATATTTTAAAACCCTAAAAACCCAGCTATCTACTAATATACAGAAAACGCAAAACTAAGTAAACCAACGTGCAGGAAAACTTACATGTAGTTGCCATACCGCATTAATAGAAATGAAATCCCATAGGTGTGTTGTAAAATTCAATTTGTGAACAGTTTTAATTTCCTTCAGCTATGACGTCCATGCTGATGGAGCACATCCGACCCCAAGCCAAGGAATTTATGTGAAGATGATCCAGAGCTGGGAAACAAACTCTAGATTTAGGTATATTCATAGGATGTTGAAGTGATGAACCAATTGCCATTTCACATACTCTAAACATGACCCCAGAACGATGTGCTCAGTAACAGCTCAGAGGCATACTTTGTGACTGGGACTCACTAAATAAAACATTTCAGACACTTAACAATGTTTAATATCATTGTTTTCTATAGTTGGAAACAGAACTATGTACATGCAAACATTTACTCTTCAGGCAGAGTACAACGATCTCCTTTAATCTCTGACACATGCAGCACACACAGTAAACCCTATACACATTTAATAACATAACTTCACAATAATCCCTGTTTAAAATGATGGCCTTTTAAATAAACTCAAATAAAATTCATATCATGAAATATTTTCACAAGTAGTACACTTTGACACATGTTTAGCTAAAGCACGTGTGCTTGAGTGAACGTATGTGTCTGTGTACATTCACTAGTAAATTAGTGCTCAATAGATAACCTGTATACTGAATCTTCATGAAACTGTCATATTAAGATGTGTGTGTGTGTGCGCGCACATGTGTGTGTGTATGTATATTATTGTATAAAAGACAACTCAAAAACTAATGATATTGATCAAATTCACACCAAACCACAAAAAACTCTATTCTGAATAAAGTTCTACTTTCATGCCAAGTTTTGTGTAATTCTGTTCAGCAGTTTTTGATGCAGCAGAGAAGATAAATTCCTATGGGAGCTTGAATAGAAATGCTAAGTTTGTACCTCTCCTTTAACTGCTTCCTTCCTAGATGGATGTGGATAAACATTCACATGCTGGAAATTTGGTAGGTGAACCAAATGAGTGACACGTTTTATGCAGATTTGTCAAACAGCACCAATGAGACTAAATCTTAACTCAAAGTTTGCTGATGCTGCTCTTGTACTATAAATGATGCTCAGTTTAGTGATGTAGATAACACAAAGTTCATTTGAAATATGCACAAGCATCTTTTGGATTGTTGTAAAGGACATTTAGGATTTTCTGTTCATGAAAGCAGAGCAGCAGATGCAGAAAAGAGTGATCATCCTTCTGCTTACTATTGCTACAGGTGAATTTGATGGTACTTGGATACTGTCAATATATTTGGTAAATTCGTCCAGTATTCAACTTCCTACATTCCATACTTAAAATATATACTCAGTGTACCTTAACAAGACCAAGCTCTGGGTACTGGAACTATCATAAATACAATGACCTAACTTGCATATAAATATTTTCCAAATGAAGAATCCATCTGCGTAACCAAAGAATCTCTCTGTATCTGCAGATAGAGTTTACTATAGATAGGAAAGTTGTTGCTTTTAAGGATTAGTCTGTTAGTTTGTAAAAATGTTGATTTTGGAAATTTAATAGATCTTTTACGATTTACAGATAAAACCATCATTGTGTGGTATAGTAGCCCTAAAGGTGACAAAACAGTAGCAAATGTTTTCCAGCCCAGCCATGAAGCACCCATGCACCCAGGTACAATACATGACCATTCACAGTCACTGCAACACTTCCCCACTGAAACTAATGTAGGCAGCAACTTAAAATAATATGACTGGGGAATAATGTTCAATAAATAACCTTATTTTGAATCTCAAAATCCATCTAGCTATCTATCTATCTATCTATCTATCTATCTATCTATCTATCTATCTATCTATCTATCTATCTATCTATCTATCTATCTATCTATCTATCTATCTATCTATCTATCTATCTATCTATCTATCTATCTATCTATCTATCTATCTATCTATCTATCTATCTATCTATCTATTTATTAACTGAAAACAACAATGGCTAAAGTGATGTTATAGTTAGGTGACAATGTCAGTTAAAAGTAACATTTTAAACTAAAAAAAAATGAAATTCACAAGTTACAGTTTACTGAGCTAACTAGAACTTGTAACACCTTAATGCCTAGAGTTGTCACCAATAATGCAATTTGAGATGTTATCAGTGATGTCATCAATAATGTAATTGCATGAGAGGTGCATTCTGAGAAGTCATAAGCAGTGCCTGGGTGGGGCAAAAGTTCAATTTAGCTCACTCAACTATAAATTGTGAATTCCAGTCAGTTTTGTTTGCTTAAATTGCTACATTGTAACTGACTTGTAAGATATTATTGCCATACCTACTATAACGTCACTATAACCTTTGAGTTTTCTCAGTAAATTGTTAGGGTTTCTTTAACCTGAAGTAAGACCTTATTACAATACCCATGGCCCTGTATTGCTAATTACCTCAAATAGTGCATAGCTCATGTTCTATGACATCATTGATAACATCACTGCAAATCCGAAATTACACCATTGATAATACCACTGTGCATTGGGAAGGCCCAAATTATAGTTACATTAGGCCATCAGTCATAGTTACTTGAACTGGTGAATTTCAATGGTTTTGTTTGTTTAAAATGGTATGTTTTAACAAACATTTTCACCTAACTATAACTTTTCACTAATAACTATAATCAAATGTATAATTCATTATTTCATACATTGCAAAGCTTAATAACAGTAATTGTGACAAAGTATTTTCAATAAAGCAATATTTAAAACAAAACATTAAACTTTTCTTTGAGTTTTAAAAAAATGTATCTGGCCACAAAGTGCAGCCATAGATCCACTACAAGGGGTCCCTTCACTCCAGCTGAAGAGCATACAGCTGCAGCTCGGCTTGCTTTAAAACAATATGCTAAGCTCTCCTGGGGTCATGAATTCATTGGCCCAGGAGACTGACTGGGTTTTTTAAGGTTACCAGGGGGCTTCTGCCCTCCCTGCAGGGTCACTATCAGGAAATAAAAATAGAATTTTAAAAAGGCTTATGTGCGCAGCTTGCATGGAGCAGTGAATAATAAATGAGCAGTTCCTACCGCTCGTTGGCTATTCTTTCTCTTAATATATATTTTTATGGGTGCTCCGGGGCATGTCGTCAATGATGTCATTTGAGATGTCATTTGAGATGTCATCAGTGATATCATCAGTGATGTAATTGATCATGTCATAAGTGATGTGAGGCCATACGAGGAGCATGGCAGGGGTGCAAGTTATAGTTAGCTCAGTTAAATATAACTGGTGAATTGCAGTCATTTTTTTCAGTTTAATATTTAACATTTAAATATTATTTTCAACTAACTATAAAGCAACTTTAACCCATGTTTTTCTCAGTGAATGTATAACTACACACACACACATATATATATTATATATATATGTGTGTGTGTATATATTTATACAATCACTGAGAAAAACATCGGTTAAAGTGGTTTTATAGTAAGTTGAAAATATATATGTATATATACACTAAAAAAACAAAGGTTACATGGATGTTACAGTTAGGAAATAGAATTTAAAAAACCTTAGAAATTTGCTGAAAAAACCAAAGATTACATGGACATTATAGTTAGGCTTAGATTTCACACACACACGACCATAGAAATTCAGCAATTAGTTACCTGAGCTAACTATATCATACGCCCCCACAATGCACTGCTTATGACCTCACATTTTACATCAATCATGACATGGTCAGGGCCATCACTGATGACATCTCAAATGGTATTTCCTACCTGTAACATCCCTGTGACCTTTGGTTTTTCAGTGAATTTCTAGCCTTTTTTTTAGTATAAAGTGCACAAAATTTCATTTACAAGTTTAGTAATACTAGTTTATTTCCAACTATGGAAATTCATTCTTTTATAAATATAGTTAATATACATTTTAAAATAAAAAAAAGTACAATTCAAGTTAAAGTAAATTATTTACTGTTTTCTAAATGTATTAAAACAAGTTTTCTTTAAAAAAATAATATATTTTATGGTTCCGCAGTACCTCCGCGGTACCACAAAATAACATTAAAGAGAGGGGGGGTCACTAGCTTCTTTTGACCTCACCAGTGCCTGGGGACCCCATTTCCCACCAGGATCCGTGCCAGAAGGCCTGACTGCAGAATGGAGCCCAAGTGCCAGGGCCATCACCCCAAGGCTAAAAGCATCTCTGCTAGCCTACTGTGCGGGACAATACACTACCTGGACTTGGGGTCATTAACTCCTTTTGATCTTACCTGTGCTTGGGGACCCCATTTCCCACCAGAATACATGCCAGGAGATGTGACTGCAGAATGGAGGACAAGGGGGCGGGGATGTCACCTCAGTGCTAAATGCACCGTTTCTATCTCCCCCTGCGGGAAAATACACTACCTGGTCTTGGGGTCACTAGCCACTTTTGATCACACCTGTGCTTGGAGACCTCATTTCCCACCAGGATACGTGTCAGGAGACATGACTGCTTTAAAAGCGCATCTGCTATCCACTGTCAATCAGAAGAGGAGGTCACAAATTTAAGAGCCATTAATAGAAAATGCAAGCTTTAGCTGCAGATATTCCCATTTCTCTAATATTTGTTTACACCACAGTTACTTCTAGGAACCCTTCTGATCTGGGCTGCTCAGTGGGCGACAGACAGCGGTTACCCATGGAAGGTGCACCAGGATGCCATACAGACATGCCACATCTGCCAGTTAATCACAGGGTCACCTCAATTTACTGACCTCGTTCCTTCCCCTGGGAGTCTGTTCTGGGAGAGGTGGGATAAGAAATAGTGCAGATCAAGTGTACCCTATGTCCCATACCCTGTAGAGATCTGTAGACCTTCCTCATGCTCACTCCACTCTGTCATCACAATAGTGCAGGTCTGCAAGTGACCTGAGAGGCACTCGTGTGGAAGGGATGGGGTGGGGGTGGGTCGATAAGAGAGGAGATGGGTGGCCTCACAAGATGGCAGGTGAAAACCAACAGAGTACTGGTGACGTGCATTCTTGATGCCGTGGTATATGAGGACATCTTAACCAAACAAAGAAGCACTTACTTCATATGGTTAAGAGAAAGTATCCTTGTTTGGTGGAGATTTATCTCTTTGGAGTCTTGTTATTTTCTCGATCAGAGACTTCATATTATCACAGAGCTATGGCTAAAGATGCACATGGTACAATTACATTGCCGAAATGCACACAAGCTCACTGAAGACATTTGTTCGGGGTCCATTATGCGGATGTAATGTAGAATATGCACTGGTCATTTAACCAATGAGGTAGTTCTTAGAAATTAACCGGAAGAAAGTACTCCAGTTATGTAGACAGTTTATTGAAAATTGTGTTCTCTTGTAGGGTAAAGGGGCAGGTGAGGTTCAGTTTTGGTGCAGTCGCTCACACAGCTACTGACACTCCCACACAAACACTTACACACCCACTCTACACCCATTCTGCCACACTCACATCCACTCACAGATCCATACAGCCACTAACATCCACTGATCGATTCATACACCACTCATACACCCACGACACACTTTATCCGCAAAACCACTTACTCGCCCACTTACAGAGATACGACTACTCACACACCTACTCACAGACCAATACAACCCTACACACACCCTCTAGTTGACCTATACAGTCGCTCACACATCTACTCTAAAAGGTCACAGGTTAGAGTTAGCAAATGAAATTATAAAAACCTTAGAAATTCACTAAAAAAACAAAGGTTACAGAGCTATCATAGTTAGGAAATAGAAATAAAAATAAACTTAGAAATTCACTGAAAAAAACAAAGGTTGCAGGGCCATTGTAGTTAGGAAATAAAATGTTAAAAACCATAGATATTCACTGAAAAAAACAAATGTTAAATGGATGTTAGAGACAGAAAATAGAATTTAAACAAATGTAGAATTTCGCTAAAAAAAAACAAGGGTTACAGGAACGCTATAGGTAGTCTGTGATTTCACTCATAGAAAACCAGTGTAATTCAGCACTTAACTGAGTTAAGTCAGTGAGGTAACTATAACTTACGCCCCCGCAATGCGCTGCTTATGACCTTACATATTACATCTCTCATGACATGGTCAATGACATCACTGATGACATCACTGACGACATCTCAAATGACATCACTGATGACATGGCGGAGCTCATTTTGTTCCACGTCAGCTCTAAATGAAGAAGAGCTGCATGGGATTAGAATTGGATTGAGATGAGCGCAAGCTTAGTCTTTGAGGGTAACATAGAGTTTAATGGGGTAGGAGCACCACCATAAATTGGCTGTCCTCCCACATGACTGAACTTACAATTCCCCTAACCCATATAGCGATGGGGGCAATGTATGCAGTGGAGTCTCAGCCACCTCTTTCTTCAGAAACCTTTAACCTAGCAACCTGTTCAACAATGGTTGCCAAGTCAGAGTAGCCCCCCCACTTTTAGATGGGGTGGCACTGCTACTGATTTTTCTAGTTCAGGGCCGCCATCCAAGACATGTGACCCCAACCAAGAAAATGTACACATGTTTTGGATGCGCAGGAAGATGGAATCCTGCACTTGAGGGACATTCTCCTTTAGCATTTCAGCAACAGGCCCCTGCTCTACAGGTTGGTTGATGAAAAATAATAGAGAATGAGCTGAATCAACATGGCAACCCACTCAGAATTCAACTGTGAGAAAGTGCCTATGCCACAATGGGGGATGCATATGCATCACTGAGATCTCAGGCAAGCTAGGTGTGATAACCTGCCATCCACCGGGAAGGGGAGAGCAGAAAGTGTCAACCAGCCCAGCCAACTGGTGACCAACCCAACTAGCCTTAGATAAGCCCCTTTGGGTTTTCTTAGCATAAATTCCTTGATATAGTGATGGATCAGCGCACAACAGATAAACAAGACCTGCGGTCCTGCGTGGGGGTACCTGTGGTGAATTTTAGTGACTGGAGATATCTCAGTCAGTATTAGACTACTAGGAAGTTATATGCAAACATTGTATGCAAACAACAATAAGGATTGGAGACTCAGGTGAGAGTGAGTGAGTGAGTGAGTGAGTGAGTGAGTGAGTGAGTGAGTGAGTGAGTTGATAAGGGAGTGAGTGACATGAGTAAGAAATATTACTGTGACATGAGTAAGAAATATATCTGTGATTTTTCACCATATTTTCCACAGATGTTTTGGTTTCCCCTGCAAATATTTCAGACGTATTTGCATAGATTTGCACTGTCTCAACTTATAAGAACTTCTCTCATTCTGTACCAAAGGAAGCGGTACTATATAGAGTTGTTGTATTTATTAACATTATCCTTTGTGCCTACACGTTAATGTAATTTTCTCAATGTCAATTTTTCACAAGGGTTAAAATATTTTTAAATGGTCACCAAGTGGACTTTACAATACATTTGCTGTCAACACCAAAATACAATATTGCAGCATCAAAAACATAATAATAAAATGAAAGGAAAAGCAATACAAATGTGTTCAAACATTTTTTTGATTGATAACTGAGGGTCCCTATTTCAGTTTCAGGCCTTTATAGAAACTCTAATGTTTGTCAAGTGTTCAATCGCTCTGCACTAAACATTTTGAGGCCGAAATCAATTGAGTTTTGCTTCTGGAGTTCATTGCTAAAGCTATGCTCATTGATTTTACTCTCATTATGGCAATTCCTCATGTAACATGCCTGACAGCTGACTGTGATTCCCTTACCTGCTGCTGCAAACTTTATTTTCTCTGATGCCATTTCATTACAAAAGAACAATAGATTTCCTTTCAGGGTAATGTAAGGGCATGATAAATAATGGTCTTTCTATGCTACCTAAGGTTTTTTTTTACATTGCTAATTTGTAGAATCAATTAAAAGAAACCACTTTGGAAAGTACTACATAGAGACTTTCTACACATGGATTCACCTTTATATGATGACTCTCAGTTCAAAGGCTGACTGCCGCCCTAGCTGGCACCCACCAGCAATCTTTGCATTTGGCTCCTGCTCTGGAACAAATGCATCCTGAAAGCTTTGGGCCAGAAATAATTTAAAGTGATTTATAACACACTTTCTCATAATACAACATGAAACCTAAAGAGCCAGTTGGAACTGCATTTTTATTGTAATGTGAAGTAAACAATGTGATGTTACCAGCCTTATTTTGGAGCAGCACTTCAAAGAGCAGTCAGGGAACATGACATTATTGCTGGAAAAGCAGTTCCTTCTGGTGCTGAGCTGTCCATGGAGAAGGCTGGAGGAGTTGAATATGTCTGTTCTCTCCCTTCTCTCTGCTGTTTATTGGGAGGGGGTGTAGGAGGCGGCAAGCGTGAAAGAGTGAAAGAATGTGCGTAAGATGTTGTGACATGATGTGTCTGTGTGTGTGCATGGACTGAGTGGGTATGCTGTAGAATGTTGAGTGTGGATGCTGTGAGCAGGGTCGGACTGGGACAGAAAATAGGCCAGGCACCAAAATAAAAGTGTCCTCCATCAGTAAATAAGATAACTAAACAAGCACTGGCAAAGACAATAGGTCACCTGTGAGAGAGCAATTGGCTTTGTCAATGCCTTTTAGTTATGTTGTACAGATGCGTGGCTGCTCTGCAGCGTGAAAGTTAAAAAAAAAAGAGGTATGACCCAGCCACCACTGACCACGAGGGCTCATGATCAATTTTCTTAGTATGGGAGTATTCCCTACGTTCACAAAAGAAACATTTTCTAGAGCAAATGACAATGAAACCTTATCAGCAAACATGAACCAACAAGAAATTAAAATACATATTTATGCACAATCTTTTTTTAATGGGGGCAGGAAATGTAAGCCAAAGGCTGAGGATGCTTGGCAAAACACAAACTAAGCAATAATAAGGAAAATAAATGATAACCACGATCCATAACCAGGTGCAAGGCTTGAAAACTACTTAAAGCGGTTTGAACTTGTCATATGTGAGAAGGATCATGGCATCGCTAAGATGTCTGAAACTCAAAAATACATCAAAGGTATTCCAGGAAAAACCACGTACTTGTTTAATTATCTCACCTCCAAGCTGAAGTTCGCTGTGTTGGCCCCGTATGAAGACAGCATTAAAAAGGCTGTGCACAGCAGGGAGGGCAGCACCGCCTGCATCTGTGTAGTATCTTGAAACTTGCTGTCGCAACTTTAAATAGTTTTTTTTCTGGCTGAATGGTAGGGGGAAACAAGGAAGGGGCAGGGGGTGGGGATGCGGATGGGTCAAGCAAAAACCGGAGGCGTTAGCGGCAGTGGTGGACTGGACAAGCAACAGCACTGAAGAGATGTGTGGGGGCAGGGTAAGCAAAAATGTGGGAGGGTAAGACAGAAGCAAAGTAAAAGGAAAAAAAGTATGTCTTAAAGAGAAGTGGAAGAACACTGGACAATTGAAGCAGTGCCTGGGCCAGGCTCCAGGGTTGGGACAAACACATGAAGAGAAAGTGCAGCCATCACTCACTGACCAAAGAGAAGCAAGGACATAAGAGTGACGATAAAGCTAACCAATGGTGAGCAATGGGTGGGCTCTAAGCCCCCCTCTAAGTAAAAAAATGTCTCACAAGCCACAGCTCATGTGTTGCCTCAGGCTAGACCTAAAGTATGGGGCGTGGAGGGAGAAAATTGTAAAAGACATTAAGGTGCCCACCGACATAAGAAGGGCATGAAACAACTGAAAGTCCTCCCAAAACATTTAGGGGGCTAAGATGAAGGAAGGACAATATATATTTTTTTTTATTTTTTTTAAAACTATTTATATTAGAAAGAATTCGACAACAAGGCATAGGTTCACATTATCACAGCCTAGGCAATGGCAAACACAAGGATTCGGTAGTACACAACATATTTTTTCAGTTGGAGTTAGGGGGAAGGGGAGAACTCTAATTCGCTCAGCCGGGGGGGGGGGGGGTACATATTTCTCCTCGGTATTGGTTCCAGGGGGTCCATATCTTGGACCATTATCGGGGGCAACCCCTCGCAATGTATACGGATTTTTCGCGTTGCATGCACCAATCAAGGTCTTTTTTCCAGTCCGCTAGTGTGGGTGCGTGTGCGCCCCCCCAGTGTTGTGCAATATTCCTTTTAGCTATCATGCAAGCGAGTGTGACCCGGAAGGACAATATTTAAGGGGGAGGGAATGTGTCCTGCCTGAGGGGAAACAGCATTTACCATGCAGCCTTTACCACGCGGGACCTTCACCACGCAGGTAAGTCCCATGCAGGCGTTCCATGGGTCTTGCTGCAGGTATTCCCATGCAACATGCATGGAACTTGACGCATTCCCAGATTTACAACATTTTGTAAAGCTATGAATGCGTCAGAATCCTATGCCTCCCCAGGTGAGACGTAGGAATGGGGCAACGAGGAGAAATACTTTTATTTTGCTTCATTTTTTCCTCTTTCTATGCATGCTGCATTCTACCATTAATTATTGTTTTTGTGTAGGAGGGTGTTTCTTCCTGCACAAATAACAATCATCCCCGCAGTTCAGGCAAAATGACACATGGGTGCCTGTGCTGGCGCATGGCAGTCAATTGTGTGCCAGCGCAGGGGAAAGCACAGGGATTCACCATATTGTTGTTAATACAGCGCATCCCTGTGCTTTGCAAATGAAGCAGCACGGAGCAGTTAAATGGCTTGGAGCTCCATGCTGGAGCATTTTATTGTAAATGAGGCCCTGTGAGTTTACTTGCTGTGTGTTTACTTGCAGAGCGTTATTCTTCACACCATCTCATTTTGGCAAAGTTAGAGGCAAGAGCCTTACCCTATGAAGCAAGTACTGACTTAATAGTCACATGCTATTGTTGCCCTTCCTGGTGCACATTTGTGAATTTGGTCTGGTCCTCTGAGGTCCTCCGAGGTGTGACTAAAACATCAATGTCATCCAGATAGGCAACATCATACTCATGTTTTATGCCAGCCTGGATCTGATGAATGCATGCCTGGCAAGTGGTGTGAACATTTTCTCATCCAAATAGCATCAGCTTGCACTGGTTATGTCTGGCAGGATTAGATAATGCAGAAATATCCTTTGTGCCCTCAGTTAGGGAAATATGCCAATACCTCTAGTAGTGAAGATATAATTTAAGAGGAGATTTGCAGTCTCCAGCTTATGCACAAGATAATCAGCAGAGGGTATTGAGTCTGCATCTATCATTTTGGCCGGAATGAGAGTCTTGCAGTCTAATCAGAGCCAATGTTCAGTGAGATCAACGTTAAAACGAAATAGCTACATAGAGACAGATCTAGGATTATAAGAATGTTCAATTGAAACTGCTGACAGATGCATCATGGTTAAAAATACAAAATAACACATTTTATCCAAGTCATTTTCTTAGAATTTAGAACCTCATTTCTAAATCTATTCTTCCCAATCCTTGCTGATGAATTACGGTCAGCAGTGTCCTCTAAATATAACTTCTTAACTGGCGAATGTTTAATTGCATAGATTGTAAAACAACGCACATGGTGGTATGAAATCCTCCTCTATTAAGGACTACACAATCACACAAAAGAATCCAAAGCATAAGATAGCTGTCCAAATCAGAATTCCTCATCTTATGCTTGGACTTCACAGCTCACCAGTCCACAGTGGAATATTGCACCCAAACATTGCTAATTCTAACTATCCTTCAATAAATCAATTATTTCATGTTATTAGTGGCTGTTTCTGAACTATCACACAACTAGCCCATGCTAAAGATATACTGAGTTTCTCTCATTATATTCGTCCATATCTAAGTTATGCAAGCCTTTACTGGAGTTGCCTTGATCAAGGAATGTTTCTTCTCCAATGAAAAATAATAACAGAAACCTTTTCGCAAAATGAAAAGCCCAAATTATCCCACCTACCTAGGTAGTTGAACAAAATATCGAGTTTTAAATATCGAGTTGCTGAAATATAGGAACAAAAATATTGTGATACAAAAATGTCATGATGCAGAAACATCGTTGTCAAGAATATTGATTTTTTAACAAATATAATTTTCAAGAAAATTGTTGTTAATATAATTTTCAATAATATTGCTGCAAAAATATTGTTCTTTTAACTATCTTTATGTGGCTTAGTTCATATATTAATTTTATGTGTTATTATTATTTGTATAATTGTCAATAATATTTTTATATATAGTTTGTAATTCTAAGTGATATAGAATTTTTTATGTCATTGTTAATAGTAATTTACAATGTTGTAGTGGGTCGCTAGGTTTGTCGGGGTCTATGATGGGAACTTAATTAAGTATAATTAACTACCAAGTCATTATAAATGTATTACTAATTATTTAAATATTTATTAATTATGTTAATTGTGTAATAATTATATTTTATTAGAAATATATTATGTGTGGTCTGCTGGGTTTGTGGGGGCATGGGGATGAAATTAATTAACAATTAATTAACAATTAATTAACAATTTGTTAATAATTATTGAATTGGGTATTATGAAAAATGTGTGACAATTATTTTTTTTTAAGTTATATATTAGGTGAGGGTTGCTGGGTTTGTAGGGGTATAGAGTGGGAAGTTAATTATTAAATAATTATTTAAGTAAGAACGAATTATTAATTCATCAGTTAATAATTATTAATTTAGTAATTAATATTTAATTTATTATTAATCATGTTAATTGTGTTACATGTATTTAATTTAGTTATAATATTCTAAGTGTGCTAGGTTTGTGTAGGTATAGTGTGGCAAGTTAAATAAGTAATAAATAATGGCCAATTGTTTAAATTGATAATTCATTATTACATGATTTTAACAATCATGTTAATTGTTTAACTGTTTTTTATGGATATACTTTTTGGGTTAATTAATATATTTTAATTAAGAGTTTGATATTTGTTATAAATGAATAGGGGTACTTCATATATGTTATGTCTTTGAAGTGAAGTACTTTCCCTACTGCTGCAGAGATTGGAGTGGCAATAGTAAGTTGTGCCCCTCCCGAGTCCAACATTTTCGAACTGTTGCACAGACTGCAATGGGAAGTTAATGATTAATTAATTTAATAAGTAATAATGAATGATTAACAATTTTAGTGTGACACAATTTTTTTCCCCAATATTTTTCTACTTACTTAAGTATAGGGGAACGATATGTTTGTAATAAATATTTTGGACACAATATTTCTGTTCATGAATACCCCTGGGCGTAGTTCGTGAAGTAGCCCTACGCGTAGCTACGCAAAGTTCACTTCGCACTATGCGAGCTAGGCGTAGCACTTCGCGAACTGCGTAGTTCCCTGTTCGCACTGTGCAAGATGCCGTTTTCAATCATTGCACAGTGCGGACAAGCATCCGGCACTGTGCAATCATTGAAAATTGCATCTTGCATAGTGCGAGCTGTAGTTTTCTGCCGCTCAAGTAGATTTTTACTCGAGCGGCAGCTTTCTCAACGCAGACTGGTAGTTTCTCATCGTGAGCGGTCGCGAGCATATGCGACCACTCGCAATGAGAAACCTGACCTCCCCGCGTTGAGAATCTCGCCGGGAGGTTTATTTTCCACGCTTGGGAACGAGGAAAAAGTCTCGCCGGGATGTCATTTTGCTTGCTCGCGTTCGCCAACTTGACGTTGAGGACCACGAGCAAGCAAACAATGACCGCTGCACTACGCTACGCGTGTTTGCACTGTGCTACGTGCAATTCGCGTAGTGCGAAGTAGCACAAACTTCGCAAACTACGCGAGCGTAGCGTAGTGCTTTGCCCAGGGTTATTCATGATATTGTTGTGAGCGATATTATGTCAGTGATCTCCCACAATGATTCATTTGACATTGTCAATTATGGATTTTAATTTAGCAGAGAAAGTATGAATACCTGAGATCATTTTAGTCCCTAAATATCTAAATATTTTGCCAGCCCATTTAACCCTGCAATCTTCATAAGTACCTTTTTAAATAATGTGAAAAGAGAGACCATAATTCAAGGGGTAAGGGTGCTCACAATGACTGTCACGGATAATCTATAAAAAGGTATATACAGTAGTTCCTTTTCTCTGGAACAGTATCTCTTGAGAGGCCAGCATTGGTGGTTCAGTGCTCTTGGATATTACTTGTTGCTAATGAATGCCATTTAACCAGGCATCAGGAAGATGCTCACATGGTGGAGTTTATTTATATATATGCTTTCCCTCCTTTGATGTGGTGCCTTTCCTGTAGATGATTGCATACTTGCGGGTCAGGGGAGAGCTCATGTAAGGGTTCTCTATCGTAGACGTGTAGAGAAAGAGTGAGAGTCAAGGGTGGACTGGATGAATTACCCAGTGACAGACAGCGTGTGCCTTATACAGAAAACACAATATAGTGCAGGATATGTTTCCTCAACTATTCCTTTGCTCAACACCTTTGTATCTCCCTGCCTAGGAGGCCATCTTGGGCCTCAACTAACCCATGTGACGACTTGCCAATAGCCCACTTGAGCCCGTGGAAAACAAACCAACAGATACAATGCAGTTGGCAGCATGTTTTCTAAAAGTCATCACTCCAGGTAAGTTGCCCAGTGCTAGTAGTATCCCTCAAGTCAGGAGCATTTGCTACACAACATCTTATTGAAATTGGAAACATCAATGGTTTCTCCTAGTTAACTGTATGACCTGACATGCTTTGTTAATGTATCCAACAAAACAGGATTAATATTTCTAGGTAGCCTTGCGAGGTTCAATACAGCACCAGCACATGGAAGTTTTAAACTCCGCCCATTAAATTTGTTCACAGTTGACACTAGATTTTACAAAATTTCAGCCATTAGAGCCTCAAGAGTGACAAGTAAAATTGGCAAAAGACATAAGGGCGTCCGTTTTTGATGCATTTCTGAAGCATACAATTCATTGACACCCATTTTAGATGTCAATCAATCAATCAAGTTTATTACAGTTAATTAAAACCATAACATACAAACGTATTAAGAAAATTCAAGGATTAAAATATAAGAGTTAATAAAAGCAGAAGAAAAAGAAAATTTTGTATACATTTATAAATCAGCTGTATCTAGATTAAGTGTCACAGTGCTTATCATAAAGAGTTTGACTTTTATCGACGTTCATATGTGCAAATAAGGATAGAGTTTGACAGTTTCTTAATGCAGAGCATTATGCAATGCAATTAGGATAATATTAACAAACTTTGCAGCTCTTGCTAAGACTTGGGCTGAGTTATTACTGAAGCATAAATCCGATGCTTCCCTGCAATGTCTCAGTGACTTTTCCCGGTAAACTGGGGCCAGTAGGCGTCGGCGGTCATTGGCAAGGTGAGGGCAACAACATAACAGATGAAACCAGGACTCATATGAATAGTTGCAGAGCCTACATGTTAGCTGGCCATTCTTCCGAGCCCACAGCGGGTTGAAGTCATGAATTGGGAGTGCTAGCAGCCTCATATAAATAATTTTATTACGAGTCAGTGATTGTAGAGAGCAACGAAAATATGGTTGAGGTTTCCCGTTGATATACGATATTTAGATGTATTAGCCTTAAACTATGATGAACACCGTAAAACAATCTGAGATGTCATTGACCAAAGCCAAACTTCATGAAGTTACACCATAGATAGTCCAGTTTGAGCTTGCCAAAAGACTAATTTATGCTTTGCTAATTGAAGCCAAAGTATTCATGTTTGTGTTAACCAACTTAATTATACCAATCACATCTCTAATATTAATTGAAGCTTCCTCTCTGCAATAAACCCTCATTAACACAAATGAATGCATAGAGATAGGAGTCTTTCCAGTTGCCTCAAGGTATATTTACGTAGGATCAACGTTTTAATGGATATTGGTCTTACGTGAGTGCATCTGAGGTGATCTGTAACTAGTTTTGAGGAATAGAGTGACTAACGTCTGAGTCATTGAGATCGTCATCACCTTTCTCCCAATAGCCGCATTAAACAATTTTAAGTAAAAGGACAAGGACTCCTGGAATGTCTGAAAAACCTCAATGAGATAGCCATCCTTTCAATACTTTGAAATGGATTGATGCCCCCAATGATAATATTATCAGTATACCAGTCTGTCAGTCTTGCGATCAGTGAGAACATTTGAGAAAACTGCTGCAATACGTACCTTCAGTCAATCTGCTGCTATTGAGACAAGTGGACTCTTTCTACTATGATATCTTTCGCAGTCCCATGGAGCAGGCCATAAAAGGACTTTATATTCCTCCTCTTCAGAAGCTTCCATGGCTATTGGACTTTGCTACTGTAGTGGTATTTCAGCTGACATGGAAAGGCCTGTGAAGATGTCTATAGGCCATGGGATCAGCGAGGTAGTTGACCTTCCTGATGCTCTACAGCTCAACCAAATAGGAATATGGCAATACAATAATATTAACCCCTTCCATGCTCATGACGGAACGATTCCGTCATGAGCATCGGTTGAGCTGTGCTCATGACGGAACCGTTCCGTCATGGCCCCGCCCGCGCTCGAACCCTTCAGCACCGCGGGGGAATCCGCGCAGCGCTGAAGGGGTTAACAATATCGATAATAATAATAATAGTGATAACCATAATGAGCTTGTCTTTGTACAGCATTGTTTGTCACACTTCAGTTGTTTCTAGGTATTGTAAATAACAGGTGCTGGTAATGCACAGTTTCACAGTACTTTTCTAACCTCAGGATGACATCTGAGTTGGCGTTTTTAGAATTGAAACTTATGACAGGTAGATTACAGAAAATGCCATTGGTGAGCATTTAACTCACTGAGAACGTTCAGACAACTGGATATACGTCACAGCACCATTCAGAGCCGAGACGCGTCATCATCTAGTTTTGAATACTCATTATGTAGGCCATACTACTATCCACTCTGGTCCATGGATCATCCCTACCGGTCCCACTATGCACATCACAACCTGCATGTTGTCTCAATGCACCTGAAAGACTAGGGCATGGGTACTCGCAAAAATGTTCCCAGGGGTCAAAAAGTTTGGTCTTTGATGTGACCGAGGGCTACATTGATGCCAGTAGGGTGGTGGTTGAGGTGTCAGGGGCGGTAAGGGGGATGTAAGTGACACGAAGCGTGTACATCAAGTGACTTAATTGCATAATGTGAAACCAGAAAACCTGCATCAATCCCTGCAACCCCACTTGCCCAAATTGTGTGACCCTACGCAGTCGTTTTATTTCACTTTCCCTCCTTTTTCATTAGTATAACATATAGGAGAACCTCAAAATGCATTACTGGATGTGTGCTGTACAAAACCTGCTCGAATCTTTCATTTAATAAACTATAATGTTGTGTATGATAGCAACCCAGGCCACCCAAAGGGTTTACACAACAAATGAATTACCTCTTAGTTCACTATTGACATTGTTGTCAGGGTGGGGAAGCATGAATGCTTCTAAAATCATCTTTGCAAACACTTTAAAAAACGCACTTTCCAATGCACTGAAATAATCTGATGTACTAAGATGAAAAGGTTCAAATGTTAATGAAGTAAAAATTTTGAATTTGGAAGAGACGTTATCATATTTGTACACTTATGCTGAAAGGTGTCTTCAAAAATATATGTATTCCTAAAGTTTAGTGGTGCAGGACACCTTCTTTTCTTCTACTTTGGTTAACCTATAAATAAAGTTTTGCCTATTTATAATCAATTAAACAGCATCCCAGTGCTGTCGTTGACCAGGGGGACGCATGTATAGGTCAGGGAGGCCGCAAGTGGCCCCCAGGATGTACTTTGATGATCACTGAACTAGGAAATGTTAACAGATGAGATCCATGAGCATGTAAACAATAAATAACCCTGGGGAACATCACATATGAGATTCCACAATGGGGACCAGTGGTTTTCAATTGCACATGTGGCACCAGGCCAATTAAATGTGACCCTATATTTCAGATACAACACACTCAGAAGAAAGATGTGACACTAGGATAACGTCACTTTTTCAGCAGACCTGCCAATCACCATACAAAGCGGACAAGTCAGATCTCAGTTTTCAAAAATTCCATCACATGCTCCAAAATGTCGATTAACATCAAGCCTATGCCATGTCCTGGCTGAAAGTACAAATAAGTTGAGTTCAGCAATAAGTTGTGGTATATGTGAGATTAGAGCTGATGTTCCATCCTCTTCTCTATTGATTTGGTCAGAAAACATAAGCTGTTGACATATCACTAGTTTCCCATGCCAAGTGGATCAATTTCTGATATTGTTTACAGTGCGATGAGCATTAAATGCTTTAGCCCAATCAGTATGAAGGGACTGATTTAGTCTTTGGCAGACATTTGCCATAAAGTGGCAGATGTCCCATCACCCCTATTTAACATGCATAGGTGTCTATGAGCTACAAGCAGGGTGGATGTCCGTTCCTTCTCATAATAGAGTTTCAGGAGACTAGAGAATTTTGGGGCTTATTTATGAGCTCTTGCGACACATTTGCACCGATGATGCGTCACTTTTTGTGACGCACCAGCAGCGTAAAAAATGCACCATGTTGCGCTCTATTTACAAAGTGACGCATCTAGGCAGATGTGTCACTTTGTAAACCCCTGCGCTACATTATACCTGCATCAGGTATAATGAATGCAGGGTGGGCGTTCCCCCATCAGAGCCTCGTAGAAGTGACGCATAGAAATCTATAAGGACATCAATGTGTGAAAACCTTATACCTGCCTCATGGGGCTTGCCGCATGTGAAAGGACACATTGCTGGAGTTGAGTCTGTTTTCAGACACACCCCAGCAATGCACCACTTTGCTCCTACAGATATATCAGGAATACTGACGTATCTGTAACTCCTTGCGACCTGATGTGCCATACTTTCATTACGGGGCACCTATGGTGTTGCAAGGAGGTCGCACTGAGAAGTGTTGCATCACTGCTTTGTCGCAGCGATACAACACTTCTCATAAATGAGGCCCTGAGTAGTTAGAAAAGGGTTTCAAAGAGGGCGTGTAAACAAATTTTACAAGAAGGATGATGGATTCAAACTTTCATTTTGTCCCTTTTTTTTGTTCGGTTGAAATAAAAAGAAAAAGGAACGGAGCGAAAAAAAGTTTAGTGATGCACCTACAGAAGTCTATTTTTGAAGCACTCTAATGTATTGTAATAGAAACGATAGCTGAATTGTAGAGGTCCGGGAAGCATTTAAATTGAATGTATGGTTTATGTTAAGCTAATTACAATTTTGCATACTGTGTAGGTGTATGTAGAGTCACCCTCTTTGACATCAGTGTGCATTCTACACCTTACTGATTATAGATGACGTAAGCAATAACGTCAGGCATACTTAATATGGTTAATGTAGCAATTCTTACTCCCGGGACTATGGGGGACCGATTCAGGTTTGCAGCGGATGACTCTCCGAGACCAAATTGGAACCTTGGATGAGTACCCTACCCCCCCACCCGAGCCTCGATAATCTGCCTAATATCCCTAAATATTGTTTTTTTTCAAGTATCAATGAGTACGCCAACACTTACACCACACACCTTAGCGAGTGTGTAGGTACCACACAGGTTTCACGTGGCATCTTTCACCTTTGCCACTCACTAATCACTCGCCTGGTCCTGAAGAAAGCACTTTCACTTTTCTTAACGGGCTGAAACATATAGACCGCCACACATAGTCACCTTACGGTAATAACTCCTAAATATTTGCACTACACATATTGCTTTTAACCATATCCTGAGCTGCCAATATTAAAATTAGAGGAAAGGATTCTCAGAGATATTTCTAACTGTAGTAATTCACCTCACATCACATATATGTACAACACCAGCTCCGCTGTAATCAAGTGTTGTAGCACAACCGGGGGGCACTCGGCCACCCGGTTGGGACCCCAATGATGAAGCATGACACCAACCAGGTTGGTGTGTGAGAGGTCTTTTAAGAACACCTAATGGGTCCATTTTCATACTACATACAGTGATTAAATTACATACACATAGTGGGTCTGTCCACATTGTTTAAGTTTAATGTAGAAATTTTACATTTTGAATTTGAAGATGTATGTGTTTAACAATAATAGGTCTTAGGCACTTTCAACGGCATACCAAACTACTGCACAAAATGGACTACATTCTGAATTTTAAGAGTTTTAAGGTCCGATGATTATATTACATAAGCATAAACATAGCCTATTCTGAATTTGCAGAGAAAAAATACACGAAATGTATGTCAACTGCATGTGTTCACAAACTATGATACAACAAAACAGATTCATCTGTCGAACTAAACGATATTTCATCGTCAGGTGCTGTTTTAGGTGAATTTCACTGGAATGTCTGAGCAATTACGGAAAATTAATCATTAGATTTGCAGCCTGGCCACATTCTGATTGCTGTTATGAAGCATTGCAAAACTGCTAGCCTCCTGACCGTTCCATATTTCTCCTTTAATATTCACACAGTGGGCCTGGAATGGTTTATTATATTTATAGGGTCGTTAACCTCTTGAAATAAAAAAAAAAAATCCCTACTCAGGCACAGAGTCCTCAACCGTTGCTGGGTTTCGGGTAACCAGTGCAGGAGGAAACGCTGACAGGGGTCACAGGGGTATCATATTTCATCTGGACCCAAAGCTGTCAGGCCCTCCCCATGTGTCAGAAACAAAGATATACATTTTCATTACCCAGTCGAAAAGGGACAGAGGAAAACCAACAGTGTTTTAACCAATCAAATTATAGCTCATTGCCAGATTAAGTGTAAACGCTAATTCTGCGAAGTTTTCTCATGGCCATTCATCTACAACTTCAGGCAGGAACTCAGTCAGACCTCAAGGGCTTTCCAAATCATATTATTGTGCCTAAATGTTGTTAAGTGTAGAATAAAATTCCGTGGCATGAAATAATAACATACAATGACTATCATTACTTTTTCTAAAAAATAAAAAAAAAAGCTCTGTATGTACATCTTTAGAACAGAATATGGACTATCAGGATTTGCTTTTTATGAACGAGCTACTTTATGAAATCCAACGGGTGCGTCTATTTATTTGTCTCCAGTTATTTGTCTCCAGTTATTTGTCTCCAGTTATTTGTCTCTTACTTTCTTTCTTCCTTCCTTTCTTACTTGCAAACACTTTAGTGGCATTTATTCAACAGCTACACCTTGGAAATGAAAAAAAAAGAGGTTTGTGGTTTTAAAATCAATACATTCACAACCATGAAGCCGGATAGAAAATAAACTAAATGTTTCTTTACTGGAAATTCTGGCTTCTTTTCTGAACAAGTTACACAAATTTCACATTTGGATTACCTTATGTTCTTGCTGTGTAAAGTCATGATCTCAAAAAGTCACATTTGAGAAAAAACATGGTGAGTTCATAGAATCAAAGTGGTATATAAGTAGTTTGCCGCAGTTATTAGAGGCATGGTAAATTTACATTAAAAAAAATATTAAAGTACTGAAATAATAATACGAGGGGAAACACAAGCAGTGGCAGCTTTGATAAATATAGATGTCTGTCAGTTTAATTTTGGGAATTCCATTCACAGCATAACTATTTTATACTCACTTTCACAGAGGCTGTGATAAACAAGCATTGGCAAAGCCAATAGTTTTCGCATATAGGATCAATTGACTTTGGCAATATTTTGTAGCCAATCTGTACAGCATCATGGTTTGCCTTGCAGTGTGACTAATATTTATTTTAAGAAGCACTATGATGCAGCCAGGGCTAATGTGCTTTTTTAAAAAAAAAATTTTTTCTAAAGTGCATTAGAGCTGGAGTTATCATAGTCCTTTATTATTATTATTATTTCAAGCTATGCGGCACAGCAGCCATGCTGCTGTACAGCACAGCAACAAATCATTGACAAATTTAGCAATAACCATGTTGTACAGCATTAGCAATAGCCAATAGTCTGAAAGGCGAGACCGATTGCCTTTGCCAATGCTTGTTAGGTTTCGGCACAACACCCCTGCGATTCTAAGCAAACCAGTTAGTCTACCCATGAGTGAAAAAGAAAAAATGTACATTTGCCAACAAAAACTACCACATACAGAAAAGCTCAGAACATTCCCCCAAAGGTTGTATACACTTTTAAGTCCTCAAAAATCGAGGAAAGCTTCCATAAAATTAGCAAGCCCACTCTGTTCATTACAGGTGTGAACCAATTAGAAGATTTTGTCCACATTTCAACCCGAATGTTTTTGAGGGTTCTCCTCAGGACGTTGTCATCTAACTACCACACCTTAAAAATAAATAGCGGAAGGACCTGAGGGCCAGTACAATCCACATTCAAACTGTTTAAAAGATGCACTACCAGGAGGTTGGTGGCTACAACCCTAATCATAGGCTCGCCACCAATGTGTTGATACTGCCAAACTGTCCTTCATCAATCTAGGAAAGAATCAGAAGAGGCCAAAAATTACCCCACAATGGTACAATACAGTACATGCTTCAAAACCACCAATACACCTCCGTGCACCGCAATCCAATTAATGGGAATCATGCTGTTATGTAGTGTAAAACATCCAAGCTACTGGTATACCTAGGGTATAGTAGCGTACATCCACCAAGTGTGCAAATCTGTGTCACACTAAAATATCCTTGAGCATACAGACCTTACTCCATACTATACCATACCTGTGAGATACTACTGGTGACCACCATAATCAACTCCCTGTGAAAAAGCATAGCTGCAACGTAATATGGCTTACAAATTCAGAAGTAATCAAGGAAATATCTTTATTGCTCTGGTGCATGGAAGTCGCCATGTCTTCAAATCTGTGCAGAACAAATACGTGAGATCAATCACACACACAGATAGCTATGCCTCAGCCAAACAGAAAGTCAAAGGGTCAAAAGAAGATAAGGACTGCATGTCGTCCCACTACTTACAAGTGGGATACCTCTGTACTCCTCGCTCAAAAGTAATCAAATGGAGACTCAGCAGAAGCTCTCCTGTTATGAATAAATGAATGAATGAATGATGTCATTTATAAAGTAAAGCTTTCACCCCGAGGAGCATCTTGGCGCTGATGCAGAGGGGCAGTGATACGAAGGTCATGAGAACGGTCGGGAAATGATCAGATGAGTGAAAACACTATTATCTAGGGCAGCAAAAATCCAGGTTTTCAAAAGTTTCTTGAACATGGGTTCTGCATGTGAGAGTCTGAGATGAGTGGGCAAACTATTCCACGCTTTTGTTCCCAGGACTGCCATTGACTTGTCCCCTCTGGACGTCAGATGAAAGCTGGGAGGTAATAGAAAATTTTCAGTGGATGATCTCAGTAGCTGTTGGGTAACATATGGTTTGATTCTCATCCTGAGTTATTTAGGTCCTGTTGACCTAAAAGTTCTAAAGGGAATTACTAAGGGGACTATTACGATGGCAGAAGGCCCGCCACCGCCAGCCATGCGGTGGCTGGCCCTCTGCCATCGGACGACGATTCGCAGCCTGCCAAATCAGGATGGCGGGAGGAATAGGACCGTGACCGTGGCAGGCGCAAAGACCGCCCACCACAGATCTGCCACAGGCAATTGTTCTGATTGCCTGGCGGAGTGGTCTGCATCTGTAAAATGGTGGCGTGCCTAGCAGGTTCCGTGAGCCAAATTACGATGCTGGCTTCAGCCAGCCTTTCCATGGCATTAGAACCGCCATGGAAAGGCTGGCGTGGATTGGTTTCGGGGGCCCGTTGCAGGCCCCTCTTGTGGTGGGGGGAGGTAGTGGTGCACTGGGGGGTGCCCATGGTACCCCCCTGTATTTCCCTGCATAAGTGGCAGGCACCGCACAGTGCCACGGTGGCGGTCGCATCGTAATGCTATGTGAGGGACCGCTGCCATACAGGCAGGCGGTCCCAGGCACTGCTATGATGGCGGGCGGACTTGGTCCACCCGCCATCGTAATCAGCCCCTAAGATCTCAAACAAAAAGAATCCTTTTGAGTATCGGCAGGCAGTGGAGGGTTTTGAGTGCTGCTGATCCCCTTGGCGGTTCTTCTAATACCAGACGAGCTGCTGCGTTTTGGACTATCCGTTGTTTTTTCAGGACTGCCTTCTTGGCTCCCGCGTATAGGCTGTAACAGTTATCTAGACGAGACAGGATGAAGGAAACTGCGACTGTCTTTCTAACTGTGACTGGGAGTAGATCAAAAAACTTTTTTAAGTTGTGGAAGCAAGTGCTGGCTACCGAGAGAGCTTGCTTTTGGAAGGACAACGAGGTATCAAATCTTATCCCCAAGTCCCTCACAGTATCCACTGTGTTAGGAGGAGGTACAGTGTCAGTCGGCCACCACTGTTTGGTTTTGAAGAAGTTAGATTTCCCAAGCAGCATGATCTCTGTTTTTTGGCTATTGCATTTGAGATGGTTTGATTTCATCCAGTCGATGATAGCGGAGAGGCAGCGCTGAAAGTTTTCCTCTGCAGCGGTGGAATCTTTGTCTAACGTTATGATTAGCTGAGTGTCATCAGCATATGAAATAGACTCGATGTCAAAAGATGCAATCAGGTTGAGTACAGGTACCATATATCTATTAAAGAGTTTTGGGCTCAGGGCCCAGCCCTGTGGGACCCCAGAGAGCAAAGGTTTCTCCGTCAATTGGTAGTCACCAGGGGTTGCTATTTGTTTCCTGTTCTTCAGAGATGATTTTAGCCAGGCCAAGGTCTTGTGTGAGAAGCCACTTGCAGCTAACTAGTCTCCCAAGATGTCGTGGGAGACAGTGTCAAATGCGGCCAATAGATCCAATAGAATCAGCACTGCATTTTTCCCTTGATCTAGGGCAAAATGTAAACTTTTCCGTGGTATGTAGCAGTACTGACTCTGTTGAGTGTCCAGGCCTAAAACGCGATTGCCTAGGGTGTAAAATGTTAGCTTCCTGCAAAAAAGCATTTCATTGCGTATTTACTAGCTTCTCTGGTATTTTGCTTAGACATGGTAGCAGGGAGAAGGGCCTAAGATTTGAGAGGGTTGCCAGGTCCGGTAATTGCTTTTTTTGGAGGGGCTTGACTGAGGCAATTTTCCGAAATGCTGGTACTGTTGCTTTCCTGAAAGAGGAGTTTATTATTTGGTTGATAGTTGGGTTCATAATATCAATGATTGCATGCAAATTTTTAGGGGGGCAGGGGTCAAGAGGGGAGCCCGATTTACATGAGAGGATAGCTTGGCAAGACTGTTCAAGACTAATCTCCTTGAAGCAAATAAGCCTAGGTCTATTTTCCAGGTCAGCTCTTTCTGAAAGCACAGTGTTAGTTGACTTAAAATCTTTTTTTAAGTTTTTAACTTTTTTGTCCAAATAATCAGCAATCTGATCACATAGGCTTTGTGACGGTGGAAATTCATGCTTGAGCATTTTAGGGTGAGTAAAAGATTTTACAATTTAAAAAATCATTTTCTAATCAGATGCAGCCTGGCTAATTAGATTTGCGTAATAGACCTTCTTTCCTGATTTAATTTGCTGATGATAGTTTTTGAGAGCTACTTTAAAGGGAGTGACCTCTTCTGATTTGTAACTTTTTCTCCATGTCTGTTCGAGTTTTCTACAATGGCCTTGTAATTCTTTTAGCTGAGGGGTAAGCCAGGGAGCAGAGGTCTTATTGGAGATAATTCTACTTGGTGGGGCAGGTGCCGCAAAAATGTTGCAGAGTGAGGCCATCCCGTCGTTGAAGATGTGAGTATCTAGCAAGGGGTCCCCTGTTAGGGTAGGTCTGCCTTGTTCTGCTACCGCGTGCAGGTTAGGATTAGTTAGCATTTTGTTCCATTTTCGCCTAGTTTTCGTCAGGTTTGACTAGAATCTTTCACAAGGTGTGTGATGGGGCATCTAATCCTCAAAGGGATGAACTTGTGTTCTGACCATGTTATGATGACCGGAGGGTCTGCTTTAAGACTGGTGAAGTTAGTACAGATTCCATCCAGGGTATCAATGTTCTTGTCAGTATGGGCACAAGAGTGCTAACCCAACAGCCACCATCTTGGGGTGCTGAGTCTGTATTTTCCTTTGGCTTTACCTTTTGGCATTCACTATGCCCCATCTAATCAAACTTGCACAGTCAATATGTGATAGAAACCACAAGGAGCAGAGGCCCCGCAAAGATGACTTAAGGAGTGCCACTCCTCAAGACAACCAACTGGGGCAGAGTGCCCAACTGGATTAGACACCTGCTGTATGAAACCACCCTTCATATCAATAGTAGGTCCTTCAAGGTGGGGATATAAGCTTATAGCTCATGCAAGTTATACATGTGGTTCCAGGGGGGACGGCATCCTGGTACGCAGTGCCCTCCCTTTTCAAGTCCAGAAAGTCACGCGAGACCCCTTGGGTAGATGTGTTTCGGCCTCGGGAAGATGGGAGGGTAGATCTCTTAATGTCACATCCTTATATATCTCCCCTAAGCTTCACTCCACCACCTTGATGGACTTGGGTACGCACATGTTGAGGTTACCTGACGGAGCTATGCTGTTGGGCGGCCCTGAATGGGGAATTAGATTGTTTGCCGCCAACAGTGGGTGAAGCACCTGGGAAACTGTTGTCGGACTTCCTTGGGGCTCTGGGCATTATAGACGTCTGCCGAGTCTGCAACCCCGCTATTAAACAATACACCTTTCACTCCAATGAGCATGGAAGTATGTCTTGCATTGATTATCTTTTCTGTAAGGCCATCCAGCTTCCCATGTTTTATAAGCTATCCTTCCTTCCCAGGGGTATCTCTGACCATTCACCGATTGTTGCTTATTACGGTGGCACACCTCCCTCCAATCATCGAGACATGGTTCTTAATCCCTGGTATCTTAGAATCCCAGAAATACGGATCAAACTTACTGATGCCACTCAAAATTACTTTGCAGAGAACGATGGTTCCCTCCAGTCTTACGTGATATTGTGGGAAGCATTTAAGACCGTTGTTCGGGGGTGTGGGGTGGCGGCGATAGCAGGTCATAAGAAAGAAAAGTGCCAGCAACTTGAGACTATTGAAAGAGAGATTACTACCCAGGAGCAGGAGCTAGTGCAGCGGTATCATCAGAGGTTTCGCATAAATTGGCCATAAAGCAAAAAGAATACAGAGACATTGCGGAGAACTCGGCTAGGATCCAGTATCGGGCCACCCAATATAGGATCTATGATACAGGTGATAAGGCCAGCAAATTGTTGGCCTGGCTCGATAGGAGGGATTAAGCTAATAGATGGGTGGCGGAAGTTATAGATGGCTGCAATGTACGCCACCATGATAGAACTGGTATAGCGGATGCCGTTGCTACTTATTTTAATCAAGTCTACACTCCCTCTTCTTCTTCCACTCAGGAGGAGGCAGCTGAGTTTCTCGCTACATTGCCGTTGTCGCACCTGGACTCCCAGGAGGTCGCAGAGCTGGATGAGGCGTTGACCTCTGAGCAGGTATCTAAGGCCATAAGCTTGTTGCAGTCCGGAAAAGCCATGGGTCCTAGTGGACTCCAGATTGAACTTTATAAGACCACGGCCCCACTTATTGCCCCCTATTCGGTGTGTATTTATGATGAAAGTGTGCGAGAGGGTGTTCTCCCGGCAACACAACAGTTGGCCAATATAGTTGTCATCCATAAACAAGGAAAGCCTTCCGACCAATGCTCTTCCTATAGGCCTATCTCAAGATCTTGGCTAAGATTCTGTCTCTCCGTCTCTTACCTCTCCTCCACAAATTGATTCATCCGGATCAGTCGGGCTTCATGCCGGCCAAAAATACCGCACTCAATAGTAGGTCCTTCAAAGACTGTGCAAAGAGTGTACAATATAACAAATGTGTCTGTGGGGGACCAGAACTCAGTTCCACATCTGCAAGGTAATTACAGTCTAAATCAGCTAGACTTACAATTATTGTACTGTGGTAACATAGAGATACCTGCCAGCATCTAATTACACACAGGTGTGCCTCAGTATCATTACAGCCCTCTGAGTCCTGACATTCAATACATATCAACAGATGTTCCATCGTAATGCACGCGTTTGTGCATTAAAATTGCACCGAGGACAATCTACGCATGTCATTAACGTAATCAAGGCCCTCATTGGATCCATCCAAGAGCTCCATTTACTTACATTCTTTGCTAGTCACTAGATTTGTGATGACACCTCCTCAACTTGACAAGGTGATCACCTCTACCACCTCCCAATAGATGTCATCCGTGTTGTGGATTTGTTCCATGAAATGTCAAACCAATGGGGCACCATCTATTTGGCCCTTTTATCAGACTCCTATGCTGTGAAAGGCATTGTTTCACCATTTGAGTAGTCTAGCCCACATAAAGTTGAATACAGGGACAGTGGCTTGAATAAATAACATTCTGTGTATTAAAATTGGAGAATTGTATTAGGTTAAATACCCTGTTGTTCATTGTCAGACATTTAATGTCACCAGTGAAGTTACACACTGCACAAGCCATGCATCTGCAGTGTCCTACTACACCTGGGAGGCCCCATAGCGATCTGATGTCACTCTTGTTGGTGGCTTCCTTATATGCCCTTCCCACATAATCCCTGGTGTTTTTATTTCTTTTAAAGTCAAATAATGGAACTTCCTTACAGGTATCACTCAGTTGGGGCCAGTGTCTGTTATAATGCTCTTCACTTCATTACCAACTGGGGTGAATGCTCTGACCATCACAATTCTTTTCTGTTCCTCCATTTTTTGTCTGGGAGTGAGTAGACTTCCCTGGGGGTGAAACCATGCTCTCCTAATCGCCCTTGGGATGATTTTTTCTGGGGTAACCCCTATCCAAAAGTTTTTGTTTAAGTGACTCTGCCTTCTTAAAGTAGTATTTCTTATGTGTACAGCTCCCATGTAGAAGCAGGAACTGCCCATAGGGTAAATTGTCCCTCAATGTGTTTGGGTGGTGAGTGTTGTAGCACGGTAGGGAATCGTTGTCCATGGGTTTTTTATACAACTTGGTGTATAACTCTCCATTCTTGTGTCTGACTAGTAGATCAAGGTAATTGATCTCATGATTGCTGTGATGCATGGTGAAATGCAAATCCTGACTGTTGTTATTTGACCATATCACAAACCATCTGAGATCAAGATCCTCCCCATGACAGATGAAAGAACATCATCAATATATCGTCTCCTATTGCTAATTTTGCAGACCAGTAAGTGTAACTCCCACATCTACACGATAAAGCTATCCTGTGCTCAAATGCCATACTAAAAGTAACAGCACTATAGAAATGCAGTAGACCTCACACAAAATTATACACATATAATAAAAACGTAAACATTGATTAATTAGGTTTTGGCTTCTCAACAGAGGTGGTGGCAGAGGAAACCCTCCTACTTGGCGCTAGAACTGCAGAAGATTACCCATTTAAGGCCCTGTTTGTGAGTCGTGCAGAGCACAGTTAGTGCATGGCTTGATGTGTTTTTTTTTCACTCAGACCGATTACTACTGTTTCTATTTACAATTTTTCTGCATGCACAATCTCCCGCTATATTTCCACATGCGTCAGAATTGTATGGGGTGAATCTATGTGATTCAGTTTAGAAGATGCAGGGAAGAAAGTTATGGGGAAATACCACATCATAATTGCTCCTGCTTAGAGCAGAAGCTTGGACATGACCAATAGCTGTGTTTGTACATCCCTTCGCCTCCTCCTGTCTTAACTTTGTAATATTTGCAGTGTTAAATTATTTGAATATGTGCAGTGTAATTAACAGTCAGTATTTTCTCCTTTTCACTACATTGCCACCAATCACCTGACATACCACCAACCACAGAGGTAAATTTAGACTTTTGTTTAAGTCTACTATTTTTGCAATTCACAAAAGAATTTCATGAGTAGTATCTTTATGACCGCGGAGTCTCCGCACTCGTGACAGACACTCCTCACATACGATAGGCAGTTCTAAAAAATACTACTCGTAAAATTCCTTTGTGAATTACAAAAAATCGTAAACTTACATGTACCTTTGTGAATCAGGCCTTTAGTATGTAGAACGTTTTCTGGCAGAAATGGTTTATTTATTTATTTATTTATTTATTTATTTATTTATTTATATATAATGTGCTTATTGTATGTACTCCTTCCATTTGAGGCACTTTGCGATGTAAAATGAAGGTGGTACATGAGGCCTAGTGCATAATATGATGACATTCTAATCAAGCAAGGAAGCGAAGACAAAGAAAGAAAGAATGATGCAAAGTTGCACAGGGAAAAAGGAACAGGTCTGGATTAGCAAAAATCATTAAAATTGAAACATTTATGCGCCAAACTTAAATTATGAAGGATCAACTTGGAAATGAGATGTCTGTGTACAAAGAGAGGAAATAGAACAGTGAAGGCAAAGACATCTTGGTGACTCCAAATGTTAATAGAAGGGAAGCATGAAGTGTGTCAGGTCACAGGTCAAGCCACAAACCATAGTATCAGAAACAGGCAATGATACAAAACAAACACTACTTGCCACATTCCTTATGGTAGAACTGTTGTATCCAGTTCTTAGAATGTAATCAGTCTCAGCACGAACTGTGTGAGATAAAAATACATATTGGTCTTTGGTGGCCTCAGCAATTTGCTGCCCACAGTCCATGAACAGTAATATACATGCAGAGATGCGCACGCATGCACCCTTGTTTCACACGCATGCACGCACGCACATTAGTTAAGTCAAATCTCAGGAGTGCACTTATTAGAAAATTATTTCCTTATGGTAGTGGTCGGATTGGTAATCAATTGGTGTAATGTTAGGTTCTGCTTCATTTATATTTCATGCTTATACTAAAACAAAAAAATAGCAAACGCGCCTGGCATTTCAGTTTTTTGGGGGGGAAGTTTTACATAGAGCGAACTAGACTTGAAGATATCGGCTATCAGAGCGATTTACATGAGCACCAGTTTCGTTACACAACGACACATTCATTTTTAGGTCTCGCCTGACCCAGCGCATGCGCTGGTCTGGCGAGACTTATTGAGAGGGCTCCAAAAAGTGCTACCAGGCCAGCCTAGAGCTACAGTGCATGTGTGCGGGCACGCGTGCCGCGCTTTATCACGATTACTTTCACTTTCGCGGCCGCACGGCCGCTATAATGTTTGATCGTGATCGCGATCACTTTCACTTTCGCTTTGCATAGCCAATACGTCTCGCTTTTGGGACCTCATAAGTATTTAGTTATGCAACTGTTGCATGGCTAAACATATAAGGTCCCAAAGGAGAGACCTATTGGCTATGCCAATGCTTGTTTTAGTAAGAACGAGGAGATGAAGTGATTTGCCCAGAATCACAAGATGTTGAGCATCGTTGCTGAGACTCGAACCTGATTCCCCAGCTTTGAAGTCGACTGCTCTAGAAGTAGGGCTACATCCTCAGTTGCAACTTTGCTTAGCTGTTGCATGCTCCTTCATTTCTAATTTAATTAATGTTTCAGAATTTGGATGCAGCATGTAAAATGCAATAAAGAAGGGTCCCTTCATGGGTAAAAAAATCAGCAAAAAGTATGCCATTTCCTTCTAATATTAACAGCTAGTGTGGTAGCATAGAATGAAAACGACACCCCAACCTCAGTTCCCCTTCTGAATGGATTATAGGACTTTTAACTTGGCCACCTTACAGTCCATTCTCAGTTCTAATTACTTATTTCACTTTATGCCATTAACACATCAATTGTAATTATAATGTAGCTTTATTACCAAACCAATTAAAATGCAGGCTTAGGGATTCTGAAGGTATTCAAATTAACTCTCATTTAAACTATTGGTTTTGGCTAGAGAACAGACTATACAAATATGTTCGGAGAGACTTTTCTTAAATAAATGTGTTCTCAAAAGGAATGTTTATATATTAACCCGCCAGTTTTCATAAAGGTGACGTCAGATTTTGAGGTATTGAATTGTAATGCCCTGATTAACGATACTCAAATATGTCATCCCTAATACGTGGTTGATATTGGCTGTCAAAACACTGTGATACTTAGAAGGATTTAAGTGTCATATGTGTGATTGTAAACCTTCCTTTATAGGAATGAAGGAGTAGAGGTTAAACAGTATAAATTAAATGTGATATACCATATTTAACCTTTTTAACCAGTGACTCAAATGGTGGGAGTGACAACCTTAGATGGCCATCAGAAAGTAAGGTCTTTGTCCATTTAAGTTCTCATTTTCTGTCATGCTCATACAGGCATTCCAGAATACAGGGGCTCCATACTTAGAGACTGAAAGTAGAGGTGTGGGGGTGCTACAGCATCCCCAAAATAACCATAGAGTTCAGAAAGTGAATAAACATTAAAGATGACTTCACATTTGTTTTTATCTTGTCACATATACTGTGCTTTCACAGACAGAGGTCAAATATCAGTCCAGTCTTCTGACAAATTGTTGCTGATTCTTTTAACATGGAGACTGGTGTTTACTTCTCTTTCTCCTCCTGCAGGGTGAGGATTTGGAAAAGTGTGAAGTGAACTATGTGCCAATCTCGCCAGTGTGAAAGCTGAGGCTTAAGGTATTTGTTCTCTTCTGATCCGCAACAAAATGCAAATATCTATAAATGAACGATACAAATATTTGAAAGTAATTAAAAAGGAAAACACAAAGAATCACGTTTTTTCTAATTCTGAAGTGTAATGGAAACAAAGATTTTAATAGGATCAAAACAAATCAAGACTCCTTGCTTGGTGATGTCCAAATGACAAATATTTACTGAAACCCAATTTCCACATATTATCGTTTATGTGCTATACAGTTTTAACAGTAAAACTGTATGTCTGTGCAAATTTAGTGGTCATTTCAATTGAATATGTTCTGTCTGTTAATGACAGTGTGCTACCATACCTTGCTTTAGTAATATAATTTTAACAGTGTGCTCCTAAATGCAACATTCCCTATGTACTAAACTCGCCTGCTGAATGGGCGTGGATCGTTGTGGCACTTGTTCCCTTAGTCTAAAAATTGTTCCAGCATCTCTGGCTCCATATGTCCACCAGTCATAAGCAAATGGCAAAACAGCCATCTATCAGCCATTTAAGGTTGTCACTCACAAATAAAATCATTGCCTTAGCACTCAGGCCCAGATGGAAACCCATCTGGAACATTTGAAAAGAGTTTGATAGCTCTAAATAGTACTGAAGCAACAACATAAGTGTCTACATCAATAATGATATGTACACATACAAAGTAGAACAAGAAACTCAAAGACGTTTTGCCATTATTTGATGCCAGTTCCCTTCCACCAGTTTGACTAGGTCACAAGAGATATATGAGTTTCTGAAGGACTGACACTTCTAGAAAGCACGAGCAATCAGGGAGCGCGTCATTAGGGCCCGGCCCCCTGGATTCCAGCCACGCCCATGCCAGGCATGCCGGGGTAGCCCGATTGGTGACTGGCATAGGGAAAGTCCTTCCGGGTCACCTCGGTGATGTAGTTCCGGCTGGGACCGGCAGGGGGAGGAGCTGGTGGCCTATTTAGGCAGGGGGACCCCAGACTCCGATTTCTCTCCATCCCGCGCTGGTCCCAGTCGCGTCGCCTCTAAGGAATCTTCGTCGTCGTCGAAGGAATCTTGTTTTTTCTCCCTCTTCAGGTTTTGGAGTTCGGGGAAGGCGGTGCGACGTGTATGGGCTGGCGCGCATCGGGCGCTAAAAACGGTGATCTAGGATCGTCAGCTGAGCGGGACTCCAAGGACGTCGTCGGGAGTGTGGAGTGCAGGCTTTCAGCATGGGAAGAGCGGGCGGTTGGATCACGGGTACTCGCGGTGCCGAGAGGTAAGGTGTCGGGGGCTTGGGGACACGGAGCAGTCGCGGGTGGTGCGGTTGTTGGGGAGTCTTGGGGGATTGCATTGTTGGTAGTCCCTAGTGGCCTGAACGCCGTCCGCCTCTGCGGCTGCCCGGTGTCCACAATCATCGTTGCGCTATTCTGGTGCGTGCGCGGCGAGTCGACACCTTCTTCCTGGGGGGGGGGGGGCGGTACTGTAGATTGCCGGCACAGCAATAGTGAAGCATTTAGTGGCAGTAACTGTACTGAAGCGGGGCAATAGTGAAGCATTTAAGGGGCAGGAACTGGACTTAAGCGGGGCGGGGGTCTCATAAAAACGCCTGCGTGTCTTGTAAGAAGTGGGAGATATCAGTACTGAAGCAGCACAAGGAATAAAAACGGGGGATATCGGTGTCGCACTAAACACGTGCCGATTATACCGAGCGGCACAAAATTAAGGCCAGTTTAGAGAGAAGGGACCAATAATAGCGGGGACAGCCTACTGAATATAGCGGGCTGAACCAGGGAGTGGCATATCTGGTAGGGTGCTTGACTGGAGAGCAGATTGATTACGTGAAGGGTCACAGTAAGGGCGGCTTTTGCCCATGATTATTGCATTTTTGGAATAGGCAGGCAGGACTGCATAGGATGCCGCCAAAACGGAACCCAAAGAGGAAGGGCAGTGACCCTAATTTGTCGCAGTTATTGAAACTTGTCCTGGCCAAGTTGAGTCAGAACGAAGTAAGTGAGGATGAGGAGGGGGAGGAGGCCGCAGATTAGGATCAGGGCATGGAGGGGGGGATCACCCCCGTAGAACCCATGTCCCCCCTAGAGAGGCATTCCCCCCACTGGAGAAAAGACCGAGGACTCGCCCAAGTAAGGAAGGGGGTAAAAGTAGAAGAGGGGCTAGTGGACATAAATATAGTCTGGAGGCAGGAGATCTTGAGGAGCAGCCCCCTGCGCAAGAGGCACCTAATGTATTTCCTCAGTCAGCGCCAGTTGAGACAGCACACAAGGCGGTAGAGCGAGGTGACGTGGGGACAGTATTGGCAGAGATTCGGGGGCATTAAACGCATTAGCTCCCCCGCCACAAATCCCAGGCATGGGGTCAACAGTGGAACCACGGGCGGTGAAAGAAGGACAGAGTTCCCAGAGAGACATAGCTCCGGTACAAGAGCTCACCCCAGCGATTCCGGGGGGCTAGGAGGGGGGTGCCATCGGTAGCTCCTCCCGCCCCAGGTATTCCCGAGGGTCTTATAGGGGTAAAACAAGGGACAACAGCTAGTATATTGGCATCAGTGGCAACTTTGTTGCCACAACTGGCAGCGCCTGCATCAGGGAATCAGGGCAAGGGGACACCTGTGGCACCATGGGCACCCCCACCAGCCTTAGGGGGTGCAGTGAATGAAATCAGCAAGCAAATAGCTCTCTTGGGTGGGGCGCAGGAGAAAGACTTGAGCACAGCCCCTTCAGCGGTGGGTCAAGCGGCCCCCTCACAGACCGCTGCGGCGACAGTGACCGCAACAGGTAAGGCGGTTGAGAGCACGAACAAAAGTACTAACAGGGGGAGCGCTGCGATTAGGGATCAGGACACATTATTGTCCAAACTGGGTAAATTAGCTTCACATGTTCCCCAGGACATCAGAGAAAAGATTTGGAAAGGAGAATTCATTGATATATTCTCCTTAATCAGACCAAAGAGTAGGGAAGTGGAAGCTAAAGAGAAAGATGGGAAGGAGGGTTCTTTCAAGGATAGGAAACCAAGGGTGGAGGAGTCAATTACTAATTGGCTCTTTGGTTTTAATGACTTTACTGCAGTTATATTGGAAAGGAAACCTGAGCTGGCGATACCATTGATATTTTATGTTCACAAAATTCTAAGAGCGCCTACAATGTATGGCGGTATGGCATGGCTTGATTACGACAGGGAATTCAGGTGGGCTAAGGTAGAGGACCCAGATATGGGGTGGGACAAGACAGAGGTGAATGTGTGGTTAGAGAGTGTCAACAATAAAGCACAGATGAAGCAGCCCTTTCGGACCTCACAGGGAGGGGCGGGCGAGAAAAAAGGGATGTTTTGAAGTTGAATGCCCAATTCAACTTCAAAACATGTACTTGGCCACCGGGGGCATGTAAATTTAAACATGCCTGCGCATTCTGTGGTCACCCCTCCCACCCTGAGTTTAAGTGCATTAAAAAATCAAAGGATAGAGGTAGGGAACACAAGCCCCCCGCACAGTTGTTTACCCACGCCAGTTGAGATTGGGAAGCTGATTTTCTGGCTGAATGAGTATCCCAATAGGACCGCAGCCAAGGTGTTGTACCAGGGGTTCGCTACAGGTTTTCGCATTCCCGCAAGGAGGTGCCACCTGTTAGTCATTGCAATTATCTACTGTTGGCACGCACACATCCTACGATAGTGTCACAAAATGTTAAGAAAGAAAGCGTGTTGGGGCAGATAGCTGGCCCATTTGCGGCCCCCTCCTTTGTTGGATTACGTGTGCTCACCGTTAGGAGTGGTACCTAAGAAGGAACCGGGCCAGTTCAGAATAATTCACAACTTATCTACCCCAAAGGGGGCATCAGTAAATGATGCCATAGACCCATCCTTATGCTCAGTGACATAGTCTTCTTTTGACATTGCATTGCAGAAACTACGCGACTTTGGTCCCATTGCCTTCATGGCAAAAACAGACATTGAGTCAGCCTTCCGACACATGCCTGTGCACCCTGAGGATTATCATTTGTTGGGTTTCCAGCTGAATCACCAGTATTATTATGACAAATGTATGCCAATGGGCTGTGCGGTGTCCTGTAAATATTTTGAGATGTTTAGCTCCATGCTTCAGTGGCTGTTCACTTTTAAAACAGGGTACAGGGACATTGTGTATTACTTGGACGACTTTATGGTCATGGGCCTGGCCACATCCGGGGCATGTGGTCAGGCTCTGAAAGAACTGGTCGGCCTGTTTGAAGAATTTGGGGTCCCTTTGGCTCCGGGGAAAACAGTAGGTCCTGCAACTTGCATGTCTTTCCTGGGGATTGAAATTGACACAGTGGTAGGAGAGTGCAGATTACCAGAGGACACAGTGCAGGCATTCTCCCATGCAATAGATTCAGCTTTGGCAGGAGCAAAGGTGACTCTTCACCAACTCCAGGTATTGGTGGGCCAGTTGAACTTTGCTTTATGGATCATCCCAATGGGGCGCCCCTTCTCGATGTCAATTGCTAGGGCAATGGGGGGGTTGACGCAAAAACACCATCATGTGAGACTGCGTTCTGAGGTGAAGGAGGACATGAGGGTGTGGCGCAGTTTCTTAAAAGATTTTAATGGCAAAGTGGTATGGCCAGCGCCGGCGGTCACTAGCGAGGCCTTGGGCTTGTTTACTGACTCAGCGGGGAGTGTGGGTTTTGGAGCAGTGTTGGGCCCACGCTGGTGCAGGGAAGATTGGCTGACAGCTTGGCACGAGAGCGGATTGACCAGGAACATAGCCTTCTTGGAACTATTACCAATTGTGGTTGCAGTTACGGTATGGGCTGACTTGTTTAAGAATAGAACTGTAGTTTTTTGGTCTGACAACATGGCTGTAGTAGAAGCCATTAACAGGCAGGGGGCTACCTGTACTAATGTTCTGAGACTATTTAAGCATTTAGTATTGGCTTGCTTAAGGCTGAACCTGCTATTCAGAGCAGCGCTTATCCCAGGCGTAGAGAATCAGGCTGCTGATGCTTTGTCTCGCTCCAAGTTGCAGGAATTCCGGAGGTACCATCCACAAGCAGAGGACCAGATGACAGTGTTCCCGACATCACTGTGGAAAATTGGAGGCCCGCATGTGGGGCTGGTGGGTGCCTCGTTGAGCAAGCGCACCCAGAAAGCTTAACAGCAGCATTTCAAAGCATACAGGGAATTTGTGCAGCACGCAAGGATAGTGGGCCTTTTTTCTTCTGAAGTAATATGTGGTTTCCTGCAGGTGTTGAGGGCGCAGGGCAGGCCGGCATCTTATGCTAGAGCACAGGTAACAGCTGTGGGCTTCTTTGCCAAAATATCAGTAGAACAAGATCCAGGGAAGGCATTCTTAGTCAGAAAAGTGCTCTCAGGTTGGGCCAGGTTGGAGGGAACTAAGCGGGATCGCAGAAGACCCTTGGATTTGAACACACTGGGGGGGATTCTGGACGCTTTACAGTCCGTGTCCTCCTCAGTCTATGAGAGCACCTTGTTTGGGGCCGCTTTCACTCTGGCCTTTTATGGGGCTTTTAGATTAAGCGAGTTAGTAGGAGCCTCCAAGACAGATTATGCGGGTGGCTTGCAATGGCGCGACACAAAGGTAGTGCAAGGGGAACTGCGGGTGGTATTTTGCGTAAATCCAAGACAGACCCTTTGGGGAAAGGTACCATGATCCGGCTCAGTCCGGCTCCCGGCGCGAGGGTATGTCCAGTAGCAAGGATGGAAGCATATTTGGCGGCCCGCCCGCCAGGGAGAGAACAAGCCCTGTTCATACATGAGCATGAGGGGTGCCTGTCCAAATATCAATTCAGGGCAGTGTTTAGACGCACATTGGCGAGTCGGGGGTTGGACCCCATTGGTAACTCATCTCACTCGTTCAGGATTGGGGCCGCGACATTAGCAGCAGGAGCAGGATTATCAGTGGAAGAAGTGAAGCGGCTGGGGCGCTGGTCATCCGCATGTTTCAAGCGATACGTGCTGCCTGAATTGTTGTAGCAGGACACATGAATATACAGCCATGACCACTCTGACTTTTCCATTTCTTTCCTGCTACTAGTATGCCCTCTAGAGTGATATGGGTATTGGGGCACTTGTTCGTACATCACGCCGCGGGTCAGTTGCAGCAGCAGCGGATATCGAAACCGGCGGGTTTGAGAGGGATGTCGTTTACCCTAAACCTACTAATTGGATGACAGAGGGCCGAGGGGGCTTTTTTACATGCACGAGCTGTTGCGCATGTAAGATGGGAAGAAACAGGACTCGCACTTTCCAATTCAACACCGAGAAAGTACACAGGATTAAACATGTTATCACATGCAAAACTAAATTTGTCACATATATTTTGGGCTGTCCATGTAACATGATATACGTAGGGAGCACTATAAGGGAACTAAGAACCAGAATCCAAGAACATCTTAGAGCAGTAAGAAATGGGGACCTGAGATTAGGGGTGGGCGGAATTTGCGGAATTAACCTTCGCAAATTATCGCGAGAATGTTTAAAATTATCGCAAACAAGCAGAAATATCGCGAAGATGCGGAAGTTTTTTTCCGGCATGTTCGCGCGATTTTCTGCATGGTTGCGAGTCGCCAACTTACCCATGTGGCTGCTTGCGGGCGCGGCCATCTTGTTTTGAGTTGTTCTCGCGGTGCATGATCGCGAGAAGAAAGACGTGATCGCGCGACGCATGACGTCACTGCGGGCGCGAACTGTCGCGAGACAGCGCAAATGGCTAAAAACAATACAACATCTCATGGAGAACGCGACCGGATCAAGAAAACTTGTCGGCGAACGCAGGGATTCAGGTAAGGCGATCGCGCGCGCGCGAGAATGTATCATTTTACAGCGCGAGCAAGAAACAAATTATCGCCAAGCTGCGGAAACCGGAATTTTTGACATTTTCGCGCTCTCCGCGGAACGCAAAAATGTCAAATTATCGCAATTTCCGCGAACGGAACGAAATTTTTGCCCAGGCCTACCTGAGATATCCCCTCATCACCCATATGCAAACAAACCAACATAAACCAGAAGAATTATGGTTCATTGGGATAGACCACATACCGGTTTCACCGAGGGGAGGCAACAGAGAGCAGGAATTACGAAGGAACGAGGCTAGTTGGATATGCAGACTTAGAAGTGTTGAAATGGGACATATTGGTGAAACTGAAATGCACTATTTTCTTTAAACGAAACCTGACTTAGATCAAGCAACCCCTTCTTTTGACACCATCACCCTTTTTCATTCATTACTGCAACGTTTTCCTCCCAACTTCTTCTTGCCCCCCGTTCATTTTGACGTCAACCACCATTTTTGGTTGCTATTTTAACATTGACTTTCTCATGTTTGACCCGAAAAAATCTTTGTATTTTAATGTGATGTTTTTGGATGATGGGCGTGCATATATACCATACCAGATAGACATTGATATCGACTTATTGCATTCTGACCCTGAACATTGATTTTGGTTTTTAGTTACAAATATGCATATGCCCCACACCAGCCACTACATTAATAGAGGCATCCGTGTGTCTGTAGATCTTCTCCGGTAGAATTAAAGGTTTAGCAATAAAGTTTTTTTCTTGTTTCTGAATATTCCTCTTTACTTTTATACCACGGGTAGTATTTCTGGTATACTAGCAGTAACGTCGGGCACTTGCTCTTTCCTGTACTAGTCTATATGACTATTTTTTTCAATGATTGCATAGGGTGATTGACCATTCTAAGATGGCGGCCGCGTCCCTCTAATCCGTTTCATATAATGTTTCATTAATTAACAGTTTTAACTTAGGTTACACTTATTGTGTGTCCTTTATTGATTAGTTTCATTAGGTAACAGATTTTGTATAAATGCGCCTTCTCTTCTTAATATCGCTTTTTGGTTTATTCACCTTTCTAAGATGGCGACATGTTTTCTAATTTAAACGCACGATATTTTTAATAATCATTTAATCAACTGTGTCCACTTAGTTTTTACCTACGATGTTCTGGACTAGTGACATTTGCTTATGGATGATTTATTTATGCGCCCTTTCTTTTTAATATTAGCAAGGGGCGACTTTACCCTTCCAAGATGGCGACACCCTTTTGAACATACGATATTCAATTCGTTTCTTTATCTTTCCTGTCCCGCACCTAGTTACGAGTTTGTTATTTACCCCATCGTAATTTAGTCTTAATATTAATGACTATTAGATCTTCATATTGGTAGGGAATGACGTAAATACCGGTTTCTTGCGATTGTTGCGGGGCGTTTTTACTCTGTTAAGATGGCGGGTGTTTTTTTCGAAACACCGTCTGGACTTGACCCTACGCGATGGGACTCGAACCCAGGTGCATCAAATTAAGATACACCTTTAGCTCTATATAAACAGCATGCCTGCCTACTCTGGTCTCGCTGTTCCTGACTGACACTACGACTCTTGCGTGAGCAGATGCGGAATCGGGTAGGTCGACGGACTTGTTCCGCTCCACGTGTTTTTCTGGGGGTCTCGCTAGCATACCTTGTTGATCTTTCATTGTAAAGAGACATGATAGTTTTTTAGGTACTTTTTGGGCCCCTTTTTGAGGCACTATTCCATATTAAATAATATAGACTTAGGTCTTTTGAAATCTAATAATGAACCGGTTTTGGGTTTTCTGCTCAAATATATATGTATATTTGTTTCAAGTTAACTTTTTTTGTGCATATTGTGCGTCTGTGTTAAACAATAACAACGGGGTATTTGTCTTTAGGCATCTGAACTATTGATATTACTCGAGGGAGGGAGATTACCCTTCACACTCTTGGACGAAATTGAAATAGGATTAAGGACGGAAGGTCAGGACCTGGTGCAGTGACCTCACACTATTTACTATACTTCTGAGTTTGGAAATAAGGCACATATCCTTTTAAAGTGAGTGCATACACCGGCTTTCTTGTTTTTGGTGGGAGGCGACTGAAAATTACTCATGGTTGGACTCGGCGCATTTTGTACACTTACCCGTGTTTTATTTATTATTTTTTCCCAGCAACATAGATATATCTCTTAGAGACCGTGACTGTAGCGATAAAGAAGAAGGAAGATTAGCAACCATTCCTAATACCTACACAGCGATTCTCTTGGTGGGTACCTACCCCATTCCCTATGATCTTTTAGATCCCTTTACTCTAATTTTAATTCCCTTTTCTCTCTCTCCTATTTTTATATTCTCTTCCAAACACAAACGCTCTAGTGAGGATAGGATGTACGCCATTTATTTCTTAGATTAGATCCTTAGAAAATTACGAAATGTTAAACTATATTAACCGTAATGTGAATATTGTTTTTGTGATGACTTTTGTATGTCGATACTGATGGGGAGATTGATTAAGGTTTGTTTATAACCTCAAATGTCTGGTTTTTGGCCAATATTTATTAAATGATGTATAGCTCCATCTTCACATTCATTTTGGTGTTTTGGAATTTCGATACTTTAATCAAATTGCCTATTGTAATGTTTTTAATGTCTGTGCCGTTTGTTCATGCATGTTATTTATTGTATATATATTTTTTTGTAAAATTTGTTGCAGCCCTGAAGAAGTCCCGAGTTGGACGAAACGCGTCGGCTGCTTTGGCTGTTTTTATGTGTACATAACAATTGAAATAAAGAAGATTGCTCTGAAAAGAAACCTTATGGATTTGGATTGATTTACATTATACTTGGACATTTGTTGAGTGGTGCTACTTGTGCTGTTGTTTTCTGCTTACGAATTGGGCAACTGCGGCGTCTGATAGACGAGACGAGAGCACACGAGAACATCAGTACCCGGATTTGATTATTCTGCATTTGGGCGGCAATGACATGGTGGACCTGGGGCGCCAGGCCGTCAGGGAGGCACTACTGACAGAATTCGAGTGTTTGGGACGGACATTCCCGCGGGCACGGATCGCCTGGTCATGTATGATTCCACGCCAGACATGGGGCGCCAGAGTAAGATCTAGGGCACTGAATGTGTCAGTAAGGCGACTTAATGGGGAACTGGCTAAGCTGTGCACAGGACAGGGCCGCTTATGCCACATACCACACAGACTAATCAGAGGCGACCAAATGTTTCACCACGACGGAGTTCATTTGTCAGACAGTGGGACGGATGCATGGACCAGTAGCATCTGGTCATTTGTACAGAACTTGTTTGGTGGTGGGGAGGGTGAAGGACCTGTGGGCCCTGGTCACCCTTGTGGCGGTAAAGAGGCCACGGAAGTTTGAACCACATGGTTAACGGGAGTCCTCCTACAGACTCCCTAGACCAGCACTGAGAGGGAGAGACGGTAAGCTCTCCGCAGAGAGAATGGGGACACCGGCTGGGGAGGCAAGTGCGCCGGGTCACAAACTAGGGGATGGGGCAGCGTCCCCTGGTTATTCCCTAAGAGCCTCCTTGTCAGCCTAGTGGTAGAGGGGTGGGTCCAGGAATGGCAGACAAGTATCAGAGGGCTGAGGGCTCACCTCTCAAGGACGCAGGTGGGTTGCGCCTTGCAAGGTTCTCAGTTGGGGTATGCGAGCCAGAAGGCCCCCCTTGGTGCTGGAGCATTTGAATGTCTTAGGAATAATGAAGTTAGTTATTAAAATGATTGTTTATGATTGCCAATATTAAAAGTGTGAATATGGAATTTGTGCAATATTTAAATAAGTGATTACTATTTGTCATGTTTATGAGTGATGATGTTATATAATTAAACATGGCCGTTTATACGCACGATTTGGTATCAAGTATTGATTGTGGGAATGTTCCTGGGGGGTGGAAAAAGCAGTCAGTGAAGAGGTCCAGTGAAGAGGAGGAATGGTATGATATGCGAATGACTATGTTGAATTTATTCTTTGTTTTTAAAAAGGAATTGTGTGACAAAATAATATCCTTGTGCTCAGCAGAGCACAATCTAATGGTAATAATAACACCACTGTGTAGCTTTTCACTTTGATTTTGGTCAGGTAAGGAGGACTCTTGTGAAATGTACAGCGAATTATGGTAACTGTTTTATTGTAATCTCATATAATATATATGATCTCATGTAATGGTCTTAACCATGATGAGCCAGAGTAGATTCAAAAACTTAAAATTTTCCTTCACTGCATTAATGCCTTGTTATCCTTTCAATATTTCTCTCAACTCTGCCATAGAACTCTCTACAAAGTTTGCACATCTTCAGGAACAAAAATCAATTAAAGACCTTCTTAAGAACCCAAAACAAATCAGGTAGGGTCAGTCTATTTTATCATTTTATGTGAGGGTAAAGTATGGGCAACATTCACAAATCACCTTATGTATACTAAATATGAGAATAAAGAATAGGGGTTTGGAATGTTCCTACCTCCCCATATATCTTGCTAACCACTGTGCAGTATTGTAATCATTAGTTTGAGGCAAGAGAAGAATATCTGACCTATTTAACCATAAGAGCTTAATAGAGAATGATATCCAATAACAAGTAAGGTACAACACAATCATATTCCTTAATGAAACTAACAATGAACCCTCCAATGTTAAAGGATGCTTTTCTACAAGGGGTATTAAAAGAATTCTGATTTAGATCCTCTAATAAAAAACAAGAATGGAAGAAACTAGAAGATGAATCCTAATGAATGAGATTAGGCCTCTGCACAACAACATTTCTGAATAGTAGAAGAAAATTGTTAGGAGGCATGGCTTCCTGCTTATGACTCTGTAGAGGCACAGTACTCCAAACATACAAGTTATTTATATGGTCTGCTTTTAAACTACCCATAGGATCTGTTTTGATTTGCTATGTGCTCCTTGATGCATGAGACTCTTAGAAATACATTGGTTGACTACTTAACTCTTAGGTTGTAAGGACACTATGGGCTTCATTATAATGTCGGTAGGAAAGCATTCCGACCAACTTGGTCTCGGAATCATTTCCGACTGAATCTGATTCGGGGAGTCCGACTGACTGACTACGATGTTTCCGAACCCCATTCGGTCGAACTTTTAGTGACTTCAATGGGAGCCTGTGTTCTAACCGACAACACAGGCTCCCATTGAAAAAAGGGGTGGTCGCAGCAAACCTTGCACCCTGCATGGTTGGAAAGAGGGGACCCATGGGTACCTCTACAGGCCCCAACCAGAGGTCTCTGGGTGAAGGGGGGCCTGCTACAGGCCCCCAAAGTCGGATTCTGACAGACGATCCGTATGGTACAAACCATTTCGTGAAGGCTGTCCAAATCCGACATCATAATGCGTCGATCGGAAACGCAGTCCATCGATCTGTATGATTCCACTCCGACCGACTCTGGTTCTCTGAATGCCGATCGAAACAAATTCGGAACAACCAAACAGTTTCGGACTAACGTAATCGGTCCGTCGGATGTGTTTCTGAGTCAGTCAGAAACGCGGGTTCCGAATTGGATTCGGACAATCCTAATGCCGCTCGAGCTTTTCTAACCGACATCGTAATTGACCCCTCCAAAGGTATTTCTTCAGTAGCGCTCAGACAAAAACCTAGCAAATGGGTTCAATAGGGTCTCATAGTCTCCTGCTTCTTCCCAGTTATTATTTGTTCTAAAAAAAGGGGGTGACTTGAGAATGTGTATGGATTATAGAACTCTGCTGAGGCAGTTCGGGCTGGACTGTTCTCATTGGGCACAGGGCCGAGACTGATTTGCATATGGCTGGGTTCAAACTGGAATGGCATGGTGAGCAAATAAACAATGAATTAAGGCCCAGATATCTGTACTGGGGTGACTGTATGACATTGTTCTGCATTCTGTCCATCAATTGTTGTTGTTGCATTTGTTCCCCCAAGTGGGACGGGTATGCCCAGACGTGGGTCCCGTGCTCTCCATGCCACTGAAGTCAAGCTATCCTGGCTGAGAGGGGTGAAACCCCGAAACCAGTCCTAGGATGCTTGTATCCAGTCCAGGGAGACCTGGCCTGGCAGTTCGGGCTGGACTGTTTTCATTGGGCACAGGGTCAAGACTGATTTGTATATGGCTGGGTTCAAACTGGAATAGCATGATGAGCGACAAAAATGATGGATTTAGGCCCAGATCATTGTACTGGGGTGAATGTATGACATTGTTCTGCATTCTGTCCATCAATTGTTCTTTTTACATTTGTCACCCTGAGTGGGACGGGTATGCCCAGACGTGGGTCCCGTGCTCTCCATGCCACTGGAGTCAAGCTATCCTGGCTGATGAGGGGTGAAACCCCGAAACCGGTCCTAGGATGCTTGTTTCCAGGCCAGGGAGAACCTGGCCTGGCAGTTCGGGCTGGACTGTTCCCATTGGGCACAGGGTCAAGACTGATTTGCATATGGCTGGGTTCAAACTGGAATGGCATGGTGAGCAAATAAAAGATGGATTTAGGCTCAGATCCCTGTGCTGGGGTGAATGTATGACATTAGCCTGCATTCTGTCCATCAATTGTTCTTTTTGCATTTGTCAGCCTGAGTGGGATGGGTATGCCCAGACGTGGGTCCCGTGCTCTCCATGCCGCTGGAGTCAAGCTATCCTGGCTGATGAGGGGTGAAATCCCGGAACCGGTCCTAGGATGCTTGTTTCCAGTCCAGGGAGAACCTGGCCTGGCAGTTCGGGCTGGATTGTTCCCATTGGGCACAGGGTCAAGACTGATTTGCATATGGCTGGGTTCAAACTGGAATGGCATGGTGAGCAAATAAAAGATGGATTTAGGCCCAGATCCCTGTACTGGGGTGAATGTATGACATTGTCCTGCATTCTGTCCATCGATTGATTGTTGTTTTTGCATTTAATCTGTATGCAACATGTTTGTAATATAAATTTTGTTCAATACATATAGCTGAGTCAGCAATCTTTTGTGAAGCACTGTCAGGAGCCTTCTCAAGACACCTGAAAGCCCCAGTTCTTCGTTCACATCCTTAACACAATTAAAATCTTTAACACAATTCACATCTTTAACACAATTAAAGAATGTTGCCATCTCTCAAGTTACAGAATAAAAGTATACCACAAATAAGACATGCTGATCTGTAATGTTGAATTTCAGTCCCCTCTAGTTAAATCCTCACTTCTATATTTAAAAGTTAACATAGTAGATAAGCGAGAGAATATTCTTCTTCTTAATATTAACAATATATTGTTCAGCCAGCTCAACTTAAAAAGTCTTTACACTATACACCTGCTTTAATGATCTCCAGCTAAGCTAAATTGAGTGAATTCCTTGATTCAATTAATCCATCCAAGGTGCCAAGCTCAAAAGGCAGATCATGTTCATATATTTCTTGCATGCAGAAATGTGAATATCGTTTTGCATTACAATTGGCAACATTACAGGTAGTAAGGTGAGATTGAACCAAATGTGCCTCTTAATATATTTGTGGTTGATTATGCACAATAGCCATGGTGTCATTGGGTTTTCAATACGTTTTACACTCCACGTACTTCTAGGAATAGTGTGTATATATATAATTCATACACGTTCACTGGTTTGAGAATACATCACCAAGGTATAAATGTTGGGTTTCACATGTTTTAACATGCATGAGGTATAGAACAATGCTGGATGGAAACAACAAAAGATTCGGTTTCCAGTTCTTATGGAGGGTGTGAAATCCCACAATTTTTAAAAAGTCTGGTGATTAACCTGCCAGATAGAGGAATCAGGCTGGCCTAACTACTACTCACGCCAGGTTTTGCTATGTCACATTATGATAGATGTCTGTGGCACCAAGATTGCTATATCAATGGTTTGGAGTTGCTTGGTGGAGTATATGAGAGCATAAAAAATAAAAAGGAGTTCAGCTGGCTCGTGGGTGATAGGAAAGGAATGATATGTAGATTGAGAGAATGCAAATGAAGAAACCTAGCCTGATTCCCCAGTGCTAATGCACTTTTCTGCAGTTTTTTTAAAATGTTACTCAGATCACATGCTGATTTGTCTATTTGGCATTGTTAACTTGGCTATTTAAATTGAGTGGCTGGCCTGTTAGGAGTTGGCAATGATTTCTGTGACTGAAAATACAAGGCTCCAGCATGGTTGTGGATGAGGTTATGGTTCCATGGTCAAATGGATTTAAGCTAAGAGTACGACATAATTCCTCAGGTGAGAGTTAACTCTATTGGCTGCTGACTGTAGTATTGTGAGTTGTTCTTCTGAGTTTGAGATTCAGGGACATGCAGCTCGAGGTAAGGATAAAGTTTACAAGGTGATTACTTTTGCGAAATGTGACAGTAATGCATTGCCGGAAAGTAAACCATACAAACATTTCAAGATGAAACTTTAAAGGATGATTGTTGGCATTGACTGCCCAGATATTAGCATTCTCACATTTGGGAAGAAAATTAAGAGATTGATCTTTAATCACCTGCCCTAATGTAGCCCGTTTAGCTTAAAATGTTGTTCATTGGCATTTCCAATGATACAACAATACAATACAATGTTAACACTGAATCAGTAACTTGGGTTTACATTTTTTAGCCCACGCTATGAAGACAGGAGCAAGCAAACACCCACAAGGGAATGGGGTTATGGAAGCATTTTCAGGAGGAATAGATGCCATAAGATAACAATAATATTCATTCAATAAACAAACTGTACTTGTGTCCATGTGTGCCTGTCTCATCACAGAATGTATGAAAAATATCATTTGCAGAGAAGAGGGTCTAAGGGGGGGCCAGGAAGGGGAATCGATTCCACCTATGGCAGCACAAGGACCCACGCAACCTCAGTTCTATCAATGTGCTGCTCATTTTCATAGCTAGAACTTGGCCCCACAGTCTGTTCCTCCTCAGAGTCAACTACAGTCCCAGGGGACCCCATTCATCAACCACCTCCCTCCAGAACAGGTCTGTGCTGGACGTCCCTTGCTGATTCCCTCCATAGCGCCCTTTCCTCAGCCGGTGCCCAGCGCATGACATCAGTAACCAATGTTTCCACACTAGGTCCCCTGGGCAATTTCCAGGCCATGGACAGTCGTCACTTGGCCTGAGCCAGGGCCAAGTTCACAAATTGTATTCTCCACTTCCTTGGGCCCGGCCTAAGGAATAGGCCCAATAAACACTTCAGGCATATTTGCAGGGGTCCTAAACAGAGTCCTCTAAAGACACAAGATTACCTCCCTCCTGAACCTTGTGAGCCCAGGGCAACCTCAAGTCATGTGACCAAAATCATCATCCAGTGTCACACGGTGAGGGCAACCTCTAGGCTCCCCACCATAGATGGTCTGTTTCCTATGAGCAGTAAGGTTGGTCATGTGAGCGCAACTGGATTGTATACATTTAAGATGCGTATTGCGAGAGACTTTCCGTGGATATACAAGCACCCTTACCCATTCAGCGTAAGTCATGTCCCGGCCCAAGTCAGCAGCCCAGCAACCACGAAGGGCATCAAATGGATTCTTAACCAGCCCATTCTGAGCCTTATAGATCCACAAGACTATTTGAGAGCCCATTCCCAGCATCAGGAGTAGCTGCAGGACCGCATGCGTGGGAGGATCTGCTCTGGCAACACCACACAGGTCCCATGGGGCATGAGTAAGTGCTTCATAGGTAAGAAATTGTCCCACTGGCAGGCCTGTGGGTCCACCAGGTCTCCAAAGAATAATAAGACATCTGAAGCAGTTACCTAGGGTCACCAAACCTGCTTTCATCCAGGAGTTCATTTACCCTGCAGAACAGAAAGTCAATGGGTCCTCTTGAGGGTGGACCAGGTCCAGCGGGAGTTCAGGGGCATAGGGGGTCACCGTTCAGTGTGCGGCAGTTCATGTCACCAGCAGTCCAGGGCAGAAGACAAAAGGATGCCCGGGTGGGGAATTTGAAGTGTTGGACGCATCAGCTTCGCCAGCTGGAGTCCATGGCTAAGAGAGTGCCAAAATGAGACACAGGACTTCAGAGACCGAGTGCCCCCCCCCCCCAGGTTTCCCTCACAGAAATCGACCAAATCGTGGAAGATCGGGATGCCCAAGTATTTAAAAGTTCACGGAGCACAAAGTAAATCAGGTGGACAAGAAATAGGACGACCTGATCAAGTGACCACCAGGAACACACATGTTTTAATCTGGCTTACCTTGAGACCTAAGCACCTTCCAAATTCCTCAAGGAGCTGCAGGGCCCGCAGAATGCCATTCACACCATTCCTGAGGTAAATAAGCAGGTCATCTTCAAATAATGAGAATGCATGGATCGAACGATCTAGTTAATGCCCCAATCTATTCCCTCCTTTCGTAACCTGTGAAGTTCACACTATCTCCCTTTCTGTATTCCAAACATCCCTCAACACTTAAACCAATTGTGACATTGTTTCTTTAATTTCAATGAGCTGGATGTCAGTAATTTCATAATCTATACAATGGCATATTGTTTTGATAGTGGATCTGATGTTTATGCATCTGCATTTGTGCACGGATCTGTGGAAAGGTTTTATTAGAGCTGGGACAAGGGTCGCAACAGAAGGGGGCTCATTTGACTATGTTTTGTGAATGTGGGTGTTGTGTAAGAGTTGGGACTGACAGAATAGTGCCATTCTATGGGAAGGGTACAGAGGTATTTTAAATCTGACAGGAGTAGTAAGGGAAAAGCTTGTATTCACAGTTAGGTGGCTTCTTGTATTGCCAATTATTCTTTATAACTTTCCTCTCACTCATGACTGCTCTCCTTTCTGAGTTTTCCTTCCTTCTATTCATACAAGAGACTTTATGGAGGTCTCCTATGTATTATGTGTATGTATCATATGTGTATGCATCATTACATGACAATATAACTCATGTAGATATCATACAATACTGGCATGTAAATGGACCGATCTGGGACACAACTGTCAAACCTCGTCATAAATAATACACACGTTCTACACAGCTTTCCCATGTGGATGGTAAACAGGTAATCCTCTGTATTGTAGACACACTGTCTCAGTAGTGCTTTGGGCCATGACTTTGTTAGCATTACTCTCTTTAATAATTAGAATGCAGCTATCCACACTAAATAAAGCAATCTGCTGACTTTGTTGCAGGTGTTAACAGCCTTAACGCCACCTGAGTTGTGGCTGCCATCATTCACCAGTTATTTGGAGTGCAGAAGGACTACATTGTCTGCAGTAGAAGCTTCGAATGAATTGCATTTAAGTTTGTGAGTATGAGACAATTTTAAAGTAAAATCTCAATATTGATCTGGCAATTAAAGAAGGCTAGAACTGATGTATTGATTTGCTACCCCAGAGAATGTCCTTCAGAACAACCCTTCCCAATATGGGGCTACCCTCCAATCACAACAGAGTCTCCAACCTATTCCATATCCTTCCCTGGGAGAACATGGAACATCTTGTGCATCAGAATCACCAACTCAATGGGGGCCCGTAGAGAACACAATTTTTGATGTTTTATCAGCTCCAGTTCTCATTACCTTCATTGCCTCAGTCCTCACATACACCAAGCAACTGTACAACCTCAGGGATGCAATGTTTAATGCAAGATCTGTTGTCAAAGATGCTGTCAACATCGATGACCACCACACACACTACATTCTACTCAGCAAAACCTGTTTTTGAGAAATGTCCCAGAAGGTTTTAGCACTGTTTTCAAAAAGAGAAACCAATGCTATGAACAAGGAGATGCCTTGTTGCATCAACTCTACATCCCAAGTAAAGAACTGAATGTCTTACACCATTTCTTCCTTCAAACACCTGCTTGTGAATTATATTACAGGCGTCCTCATCCACTCCTTATACGATGGAATATCACCCACCGGGACAAAGCTGCTCAAAACATTTTCTGCTGGTTTCCTTGACTTGGTATAATTATTAACATCCACCTTTAAGAGACCCTTCATACTCTGCAACCTCAATATCTCTGACAGTCAATGAGTTAAGGACATGCACAATGTGGAATTATCACAATGGTTAACATTCCTCCCATGACTGCAGTTGTTGTCTTATCTCATTACTGGCCCGGTTGTAGACATCAATAGCATTAGATTGTTGTGGTGCAGTCACACTCTAGCTATTTGTAACTAAATGATAAACTCCAGTCGCCTTTATAAGAAACCCAAGGTATACATATAATTTGATAACTCCCAGCATGCCTTGCCTTACGTGACTTGACCCACTGTAAAGCATTATTGAGTACCTCTATCACATTATGACCATCTCCTTTAAGTGGTGGCTCACTTTGAAAAAGTCCAATAAAATGACACACCAAGCAAAATTTGTTCACCAAAAAGAGTTTTAGATTATAAAAAAAATAATAAGGGCCCTCAAAATATGCTGGAAGTGATCACACCAATCAGGTGATTGCACAATATGCTGCCCCTATGTTGTCATTTAATAATTAGCCATCAGCCGGGGAAAACAAGTGATCTTTCACACCATCATTTTCAAATCAGAAAACTAATCTAAGGAATTCTGTCAAATCTACTACAAATGATTGCATCTCCTTCTGAGGACTCTCACGAAATGAAGTCATAGTGACTTTGTGACTATTTGGTTTCCTCCTTCAGTGTTAAATCACTTTGCTTTGGGTCAGCTTGACTTAACAGGTCTTCAAGTTAATGTTACTCATCAAAGCTTAATGGAGAAATTATCTACAATTTCAAAGGACACCACTATCAACATTATCAAGAACATTCTAAGGTTAATATGTGTCAGTTGATCATGAACGTGATCATCACAAGGTTTCACATATAGTTTGGTCAAATAGAAGTAACTCAATCCAAAGCAACCTAAAGAATGACATTTAAATGAAAGAAGTCTTGCAAAACTCAGGTTACCTTGCAACTTTACCCTCACCTTGAAAAGTACTTGTTAATAAATGTATTAGTCAAATTTGTGTCTCAAAAGTTTGTAAAGACACGTTTAAATGCCAACCTTTTACGTAAGATTAAATAAAAGAACCAGTAATCTTAACAAGTTGATTTTAAAGAGCATAGATTGTTTTTCCCAGCCCTCCTGCAGCTCCCAGAAATCTCTTTTGCCCAAATAGATCGTTTGCAGAAGGGGTGGCAAGAGTGCCATATTGTATTAATAGAGGACGTGACTACAAATGGGTCTGATTTGAAAACATTAGACAATCAATTAATTGATGTATCAAGTCACAACTCGTACACAAATCACAGACACAGTTTCCAGTATTTGCATCAATCAAATTACAAAATGATGCCTACTGACCCTGAAACTAGATATCAACCCCAAAAGAAAAAGAATCCCTTCTTAATTTCCTTTGTGGTAATTTGTCTAAGTACTCAAAGGCCTCAGTGACCTAGGATTCCTAGGTCAAAAGATTGAGGACTTACTTACTTATACATATCTATATTAATAGATGCAGCACTTGAAGAGAGCCTAAGAGTAATCTGGTTGGGGAAAGGAGACAAGTCAGTGAAAGATCTGTTTTCACCATGAAGGTGTTTTATAGATTAAATTCTTTCAAAAACTCCACAGCATTTGACAAAGAGGATCAGACCATAGGGTCATTGTCGCTTGACTGGAAAACTTCTAAAGAACAGAGTGATCAACACCCATGATCAAGTCATTCTCATCAAATCACTTTACATAGGTGGGACTTGGTTAATTCCTCATGAAAACTACTGAACTTCTTATCAGTTCAATCACATTTATGAATGTATGTCCCACTTCTAGCTTAGCCACAATGGAGCCAAAACAGAGATTCTAGTACTAGTTATGCAGCGATCCTATGCTGCTCCCATTTGACTGCCCTTCCATCTTTGCCCAGCGCCTCCTCTATATGTTTAGAGTGAAATGTGGGCCTCATCTTCAAAACAGAGAATTAACTCAATGTGAAAGCTAATTATGTGAACATCACTGCTCTTCTTTGCTCCTTTCTTTCAATGGAGGTTTTGGTGGTCTACCATTCTGAACACTGTGCAAAGAACAAAAAATATGCCACATGTTTCATACTTAGCCGAAGAAGATCGAAACACATCACTTTAAAACCAAAGATATTCTGCAGGCTACCAGTTGAGATAAGAGTAGTTTTTAAGGGACTATTCATCTTGTATATGCCTCTGAACATTGGTGCATAAAACCTGTATAACCAGTTTCTATCCGAACAGAATGCTGAAGTTAGATTGCTAGAACTATATCTCACTGCATCCACTGTGATGCAAACAGTTGGTGGGACCCTACAAAGGAGGAGGATTCAAATCTATCCCTTGGAGCTCCCTTACCTTGCCTCTTAGTATTGCGGAAAATTATAAAGTTTTACAAATTCATGTAGACCCACTTCTTTCATCAGTAATATGGACACAACAGCACATGAGTCTTCTTCCCAGTAGACAGGTTGACCAGAAGAATGTGTCATTCAGATACTGTCGCTCTGAGGACTGGAGCCAAAATCACACTTTTGGAGCCAGCAAAATGAGGTCAGAATTTGATATGGTATGCAGTTCTTTAGTATGTTATGATCTTTAGGTATTTGGAATTTGGGGGCTAATATATGTGGATCTGTATTTTGTTGGAAAGGACAGGCAAGCTCAAGTACTTGGGCCTAGCAAACACAGCCAAATTCAAGTGAGAATTAATTCTAAAGTAAGTAACATTGCGGTTTATACAAACGTAGGAAAACTGCTGAATTCCATGTACCACACAACCCCTTGCAAATAACATGCTTATATGGTAGACTGCTCCTGCAAGAAAAGAATTTCAATTCAGTAAAATAAAGACACATATAGGAATAAAAATAGAATAAGGTAGTCAAAACAAAGAACGATGTCTTTATTGTTTTGTGTTGAATAAGGTCGCATACTAAGAGTCTACGCAACGTCTCAGTTCAAAAGCCTATTCACATATGAACAGGAGGCGTATGCGATCAATCATATGGACTTTACCAAAAATCGCACTTTCCCAACTATTCCTTTATTTGTTATACTAAGTGTACTAAGTGTATTGTCTGTATTTACTTCTACATGTCACCCCTCTTTCACAATTCTTTCAATTGTACCATTGTAGCCCAATTTATTTGTTACTTCTTAAAATATTGATTGAAACTTTCGCTTGGGTGTTGTTCTTTTCTCTTCCTAAATCATGGATACATGTTACATGTAATGTATTTATATTGTGAACATCCCAAAGCAATTGTATTTCCCCGACAGAACCATTGTAGCCATATAATACAAATACCCAGGTTCTGAGGGACACAGGGTCACCCCATTATTTTTTATAATTGTGTTGAATAAGGTCATAGGCAACATAGTTGGCCGAAAAAGTAAACAATGCCTTTACATTGCTAAACTGTGTTACGATGGTGTCGTTGGGCTAAGTAACTAAATAATGCAACAGTCGGTACATTAAAACAAGGGCAGTGAGTGGGCCAGCGAAAAAACATGAGAAGTGAAGGATGGGTGGTCATAATTTTAGGGTGAGAGAGTACCATGTAAACAAATTACAAAGAATATGAGAAAGAGGGGCGAGCATGCATAACTTGGGTGTTTTAGCAGATCTCCCCTTCCAGCCCCACAATTACTCAAAATGTAAAAAATTTAAAACGTTTTTTGCAGGCATTTTATGAATTTTCTAGACAAGGGCCTCTTTTGCATAGAGAAGTTACCTGAGATACTGTAAGGAGACTGGCTGGAGCAAAAATGTCCCCTTCGAGTGGAAACTCTCGTATCTGACATATCCTATTCAAACCAGTCTCCGGCGGGTAAAAAAAAATACAAATGTTTCATGTTACTCAAAATCGAAAATATGTTACTCCCTTTAAAAGACTGCACGGCACCCTAGAAAATTCTAGATGCTGGGGGTTTTTATACTTGGCTTCTTCGCTGTTAATTCTTCATATTCACATACAACCATAGTTTGCGAAAGCAATGGATGACTGGTCGCAGAAAACTGTAGTTGAGCTCAGAAATACTCTTGCGTTTAAAAAATATATATAATTGAAATATTGTATGGTATTGTCATAATTACATTTATATAGCGCTTATACCCCTGAGGAGGCATTGAAGCGCTGTACGCCAGGGCCGCACTCTGATCAGGATCCCTATGTTAGCGGTTAGTCCAGTGTTATTGCTTTTATTGGCTATTTGAATTAGCTGTGTGTGCTTAGTCAAACCATCCCATAACTATACTCTACTTTCTTTGAGGTAGATTAAATTAAGGGGAACAGTTAATGTACATTTATGTAGACCTAAACGGAAAATTCTTCTCTTTTTAATATTGAAATGAAAATTAAATTTCTAGTGGGAGCTACTACCCTGAGGTGTCTAGGCGCTTTAGGTCTGAAAATAAATCATAATCCTTCCAGATGTGTACGAGATAGTCCTAAATTTTAATTGCTTAAAATCCAAGTTTTTAGACTTTGTTGAACAGAGGACAATTAGTTGTTCATAGCGGTTTCATTAAAAAAAATGGCATAGCGCTATAATCCTAAAATAAATTTTTTCCCATCTGAATTTTGTTCATCTCAACAGGTATGCCCCTTATAACCTTCAAGGCATTGGCGACTGCCAGGGTGACCTCAGCGGAAGGACAGCGCCTCTGGCCGGCCTTACTCGACCGTGAGCAGTAAAAGTCTCCCTCTGGAACTGAAGTGCAACGCGTCATGACTTCGGTGCATTGAGCAAACAGCCTGCAGACAAGCTGAACAATTAGAACCACACGCCTTCCCCCTCTCCCCTTCACATTACAAAAACTGCTTTGACGCAGGCCTTTTAAATCAGCCAATTTAAATTTCCAATTTGGAGAATGAATAACCATGCATAGCAAAGCAATGAAGTGATGTGGCAATATCCGAGAGCTGTCCAGATGTTTTGAGCATGGCTGTCGTCCAGCTTGCTACCTGCATGGTGCTGGCCTCCCAGTGAAACAAAAGCTGCAAGTGAAACCCTTGCAAGAACTATATTGTAATCATTAACTAGGAACTTGCCTGGCAGCTTTAATTTCCAGTTTTGAGCATAAAATAAAACCCGCCTGTATCTTTCTATTGTCTTCAGGAGCCTAGTGAAACATTAACGAGTGCAGACGTCCGCAATAGGTACAAGTAATTCAGATAAATGATCCTTTCTGGAGTCCTGGGTTATTTCAACTAACAGGGTCAGAATATCTGCAGGTGGTACTCTAAATAAAAAAGCAAAGTTGTATAAGTGGCAACTAAGGACAGTGTTATATGATCATAGCTTGGCAGTGGTTACAAGACATGTTCATTTTATTTTTATTTTTATTTTTTACAACCAATCTCAATAGAAGTAGACATTCTGCATTGCGGCGGGACTGTGGTTGGCTTAAAAAATCTACTTCAAAATACTAATGGCATTCCATGGATATGTTAACGAGGAGTTGAGTAAGCTGTCAATTTTCTCAGCAAAAGAGGAAACAGGAAAAAGAAGGAAAAAGAGGAAACAAGGTCACAAAGTCTGGGGGAGGGGGACACGTAGCTTGAAACAGACCCCTCTCTAGCAAGGGAAACACTTGAGAAGCTAACTAGAAACAGACCAGGCCAAATGTCCCCTGTGCAAGCAGCACCACAATTAGCCAGAAAACCCAACGATTTCTGAATGAGATTCCACAACATCAAAGTTCATTAATCATTATTGGTCATGACAGGACTCAAGACAAAGATCATGAAAGTAATGTTTTATGGAATTTAGTTAAAATTAAATTGGCCTCATTGCTCCACGTTTTCGATAAGACATCAGTTTTTAAGCACTATTGCATTATTAAAAGTGGAATTACATTTCTAATTCTACAAGCAGCCATTTTGTGGATCAACTTATTCTCTACAAGCATGTTTCATTTTTCAATAAACATGAAATAGCTGCTCAGTGTTACATACTGAAGTATTTAAAAGGGTTTCAAGTGAGCCACCTCCTGTGCAGAAGGGGATGCTCTGTCCAATAGAACTGGTCTCACAGGACCCCACATACTGAACAACTAAAGTCCCACTATATGAAAGCTCTCTTGAACATTTCAATATGTTTCACATGCGAAGAGTAAGCAGGATTTTTAAGACGCAGGAAATGTGTCTGGAGAAAGCCAAGCAATCATTTTCGTGATTTGCAAATAATCTGAATGAAATTCAATTTATCTGATGAGCTGTTAGCTTACTGAGCACAATTTCACGTCAACAGCTAGTTGAAGCTTCATAGTAAATACTAACATTTGTATAGCATTGAAACAAATACAATTTTCTATTATAAATTGTTCTTTTTTGCTAGCTATATGAAAAACTGCCTGTAGCCAGCCCAAGTATCCATATGCCAAATGCATGTAAGTCCACCCTGCATTTATTTGTAGAATATGCAGAGTGAGATCAACATACCCTCCCTTGGGGCATTTTAGTTCCTAGTTAGTAAAGCCTTTCTGAAGTTTAGAATTATCCCTAAAAATAATCCCAAACCTGTCACTGTTTACTACCATGTTGAAAGGTGTCACTTCCTACGTGACGTGTCAGAATAGTTTGAGATCCGTTCACTCTAAAATCAAATTTAATGTGATGGGGCAGACTGTTCCTGAGCCATGGAGTGAAAACAACACCACACAGGAAGCTTTATCTTTCAGCATGGAGGTGTCCAGGGATTACCTTGAAAAAGTTTTAAAGGTAATTCGAAACATCCTTTGGCCCTTTGAAAACAAAACGCATAGCACAATTATGCAAGAAGGAAATTACACTGGATTTCCGCCTAAATATAAACTACATTTTCTGTTAAATTCACATTTTCAGTTGTCAATATTTATTCCACAAATTTGACAACATCTTGATTGAAGGCCAAATATAACTGCTTGTTTTGTTGTGGGATTCCAGTAGTGCCTTAAACCACAAATGTAAGATCCCTATGGATTTCTAAGATAGTTCATGAAGAATGATTTGCTATTTAAAAATTCTAAAGTTGTAAGGGCCAATACTTATATACTGTTTTATAAGCATATTACACTAAAAGAGCTTTGCATTTGGGTATTTGTTGCCATGATGCATTGTGTGAGGGGCCACTTGTGAGTTAGAAAATGTGTCTCTAGTTGTAGTTACCTCTGTATGTATGTCACAGAGTCTGTGCTTCATACTCTGTGTCACGTTTATGTGTCAATGTTGTCAGATTGTCCATCTGTATGCCATCTGTGTCCATAGTAGGAGTTAGGGGGATCAAGCTCTGTGCACCAGTGTGCTCATGCTCTGTGGGCTAGTATCATACTCTATTTATCTGTGACAATTGGGCTGTGAGGCACCATGCTCTATGGTTCTACCTGTGGATGTATGTGAGTGAGACTGATTGTCACTGTCAGTTTATGTTTGTCAGACTGTCTTTGTGTGTATGTCTATTTATTTTTCAGAGTGTGCTGATTTTCTTGTCAAGTTATGGTTTCGATTCAAAGTTGCAAAAGTGTGCGGGTACTTGGGGGAGTATGAGGGTAAGAGAGTCTGCACGAGTTTTAATAGATTGTCTTGGTATGGTATTCGTGTGCAAGGATATGTAGTGGGAGCCATGGTTTGTAACAATGTTTGTCCTTTGCGATGTTTTTCTTGCTTTTAATTGTTTTCCCGTGATCCCAGTGATTACAATACCTGGAGAAAAAGGAATGACTTGTGATGGAAAATGAAAATATCACCAAAACTATATTGTACTTTTGAGAAATTGAGTGTTCTAGACTTGGTCCGCTCTACAGGGCCCCCTGCCCCCAAATGTATTTCCTTCTCCCTTCCTGTCTTGTTGAATTTGTTTCTGATGGCTTTAGGTCTGTGCACACTTTACCACATCTAACAATGGTTGCTTGTGCTCTCTCAACATATTACAATTGGCTTACACCCCAATTGGCAGATTTAATGTACTTATAAATCCCTAGTACAGTGATATTGCATGAACCTGTAAATGCTACAAGTAGGTCTACCTCACTTAAGTAACTTTTAAAACATGTCTCAGGTCTGCCATTGCAGCCTGTGTGTAGTTTTAAACAGCCTTTTCGACCTGCCAATATAAACATTTTACCAAGCCTAAAACTCAATTTTTAATGCATATAAGTCAACTCTAAAGTAAGCCCTAAACAGCCCATAGGGCAGGGTGCATTGTATTTAAAAAGCTGGACATGTACATTTAAGTTTTTCATGTCCTGATAGTGAAAAACGATCCAATTTATGTTTCACTACTGTGAGGCATACCTTTCCCATAGGATAGCGTTGGGTTACCTTATTACATTTAATTAGTGAAGACGTTTGTTTGGGAGCAGGTAGAAATGTCATGTGTGACATCTAAAGAATTGTAATTTAGAATCCTCTTTAATAGTAAAGTCTGAATTTAAGTTACAATTCGGAAAAAGCCACTTATAGAATTTTGGAATTTTCTTGTCCAAACCATTTGGTGGCTGCGGCCTGTTCCCTGGGTCACATGACCAGTAGTAGTTCGCAGTTGGCCTTTGTGTATTCCTCCCAGAATGTCACACAACAGGAATCTTGATTTTCATAGAGTTGGTCATACTGACAGGATGGGAGGAGTGGAGCTGTACACAGCCCCACTTGAACTTTAAAGACCCTGGCTCAGCACACACACAAAGAATTTCACACTGGACTTTTGTGACCGCAGATATCCTCGGGCCAGGACAGGGAGGCAGGAAATTACAGATACGTCTTTGGGGGGAAAACTCCAGAATCTTCTTCCACTTCATAGCTGGCACCAGGTATAAAACTACGACCTTCAGATCCACTTTTTATTTGTGGATACTACAGAAGGACTGCCTTGCTGCCAAAAGACTGCCCTGCTGTCTGAGAAAAGACTGGACCAGCTCCTTTCAGCCCAGGCTACCTGAATTGACTTCAAGGGTCAGCTGATCAGCTGACTGGCCTCCTGTTCGGAACTACAGAGACACAACAAAATCCAGAGATCTCACTGCTACTGCCCAGATGACCTGCTTGGACCTACAACTGGGCCTGCCTCAGCCCTTCTGGCCTGTGCTGGAGGGAAGTTCTTGATCCCCAAGACCTGGCTCACAGGTCCTGGACCTTTAGTTTGGCATCAGTTGAGCTCCTCCAGGAGGAAAAAGAGAAATCCTGATATTTTGGGCTCTTTGCAACCTCAAACAGGCTTGTTTAAGATAAGATCTTGCCCCCAATGACAACCACCAATGTGAAGCTCCTGTGAACTCAACTCTTCACACTACAGTGACCACCAGCAACGCGGGATCTGCACTTTGCACAATAGCATCAGCAGCCTACAGTGACTGCCAACGCGAAGCTCCAGCAATGACCGTCTGGGATGCCTGACTGGATCATCGCGGTGCAGTGATGTCCATCCACGACACCTGGACTGCTCTTCGTGCAACACAAATGACCATCAGAGATGCTCTCCCTGCTGCCTCGCAGCCTCCTCCACTACAAACTTGACTTTTTGCACCAGATTTTAAGAAGGTACTTTTTGACTGGGACTGACCTGGTCCCTTTATCCAGCTTGCGCTCCATCACTGTCAGCCTGAACTTGTGACTTTCCCCCAATCTCGCATGACCAGATAACTGTAAGTAGTGCTTTGTGCTTTTAGGCGCTATACCTATTTAAATAATTGAATTTGCATATCTGCAGTTCTACTGATTGAATTTTTGTTGTTTTATTGTAAACTGATTTATTTAATTAATCCCTATTTTTCTAAGTGTGTTGTTTTAACTTTATTACTTTTTTTGTGCTGCATAAATCCTTTACACATTGCCTCTAAGTTAAGCCTGACTACCTTTGTGCCACGCTACCAGAGGGTTAAGCACAGGTTGATTTAGTTACATTTGTGATTTACATTGACAAGAATTGTGGCTCCTGTTTGAGAAGGGCTCACACAACCCCTCAACCAGCAACTCTATTTCTTACAAGTGTCTGCATGGGAATACATCAGGAGGACAATTTGCACAATGACAGACATAAGCACAGATGTTTAGTGATAGGCTGAAGGGGTATCTAGGTTGCACCAACGGATTTCTGGAAGACAACCATTTTCTCTAGGGGGCCCCTAGACTCTCGATGACATCTGTGGACTCAGTTGGGCTCACATTGTGTAGGATATGCTCAGAGACATTGACACCTACAAATTACTGACTCACAAAACCTATGGGGAACATGTTATCTTGCCACAGAAGGTTTTGTATGAGAGGCACATGGACAACTTCGAGCAAACAGTGCATACTGAAAAAGGGGAGACCCAAAAAATCTTTTTGGAAATCACAACCAGGTGGGAGAAATACACATTCTGTGGGAGACCCAAATATCCTTTGGGAAAGCAACTAACCCTTTGACATTCTCAAATAGTTTATGAGAGATATCAATTTACATAAGACCCTCAGCCCCAACGGAAGATTCTAGGATGTTCTCGGATACAGATAACTCTGTATGACACTCAAAAACAAGGTGAGACCAACAGGTCACACACACATACAGAGTGGCATACTTACAAACTCTCTGGTATTCCCATAGGTCAAATGGAATAGAAACGGCTCCAGGGAAGACCTGCAAACTCTTTAATGAATAGGAGATCTTGGGCTATGAGTAGTTCATATGTTTAAAGTATTTCTTCAGTTGCTGATAAGTAATTCACAGACGTGAGGCTTAGTTTAGCACAATGTTCAGGGGGTCTGGAGCAGAGCAATGCTCATCTCCATACACAAAATGCAGGATTCAGCATTGCTCATGGAGAGGCATGTAGCCCAGCCAAATCAATGGCACACCCTCATACTGAAGGTGACACACAGAATGGAGTGGGGGCTGCAATATGACCAATCACCATGGGTCAAAGCCACATAGTAATTGGTCATGCTGTAGAATCTCCTGCTGCCAATCACACTACGTGTGTGTGTTAAGCATGTATCTAGGAAGGAAGAATATCAGCAGGAGCAGTTTGAGTCTGGGACATCAGGAGCTGGAGTGTGTGATGAGAGTGTGTAAGCATCCTCTACACTAATGGGAAGAGTGACTGGGGTGAGAGAGGAGACATTTTAAGGCTTTCTTTGCTGTGGGATTTAGGTGTGTGATTTGTGAACAAGTCTACAAACACAATATTTTGCCAACATATGTATGTATGGTGAACAACCTTTACAACGCAACTTTTACAACGCACTACCTTTACAACGCATTTTTTACAACGCATAATCCATTACAACGCATGACATTACAACGCATGACACTACAACGCATTTTTAAAAACTACCTTTACAACGCATTCCATTACAACGCATACTACCATTACAACGCATACCATTACAACGCATAATATTACACTACACTATCCAACACTTACCCTACTGTTGCACCCCCTGGAGTTAGAATAGTAATTTTTACCCCTATACTATCCAACACTTACCCTACTGTTGCACCCCCTGGAGTTAGAATAGTAATTTTTACCCCTATACTATCCAACACTTACCCTACTGTTGCACCCCCTGGAGTTAGAATAGTAATTTTTACCCCTATACTATCCAACACTTACCCTACTGTTGCACCCTCTGGAGTTAGAATAGTAATTTTTACCCCTATACTATCCAACACTTACCCTACTGTTGCACCCCCTGGAGTTAGAATAGTAATTTTTACCCCTATACTATCCAACACTTACCCTACTGTTGCACCCCCTGGAGTTAGAATAGTAATTTTTACCCCTATACTATCCAACACTTACCCTACTGTTGCACCCCCTGGAGTTAGAATAGTAATTTTTACCCCTATACTATCCAACACTTACCCTACTGATGCACCCCCTGGAGTTAGAATAGTAATTTTTACCCCTATACTATCCAACACTTACCCTACTGATGCACCCCCTGGAGTTAGAATAGTAATTTTTACCCCTATACTATCCAACACTTACCCCACTGTTGCACCCCCTGGAGTTAGAATAGTAATTTTTACCCCTATACTATCCAACACTTACCCTACTGTTGCACCCCCTGGAGTTAGAATAGTAATTTTTACCCCTATACTATCCAACACTTACCCTACTGTTGCACCCCCTGGAGTTAGAAAAGTAACTTTTACCCCTATACTATCTAATACTTACCTTAAATGCAATTTAATATTATGCGTTGTAATGGTATGCGTTGTAAAGGTAGTATGCGTTGTAATGGAAATGCGTTGTAAAGGTAGTTTTTAAAAATGCGTTGTAGTGTCATGCGTTGTAATGTCATGCGTTGTAATGGATTATGCGTTGTAAAAAATGCGTTGTAAGTGCATGCGTTGTAAAAGTGTGCGTTGTAACGTCATACATCCATGTATGTATACATGAGTGTGGGTGTTAGTGGAGCCAAAGAGTGAGGTTCATCCATGGCCAACAATGTTCCTCCTTGTTGGTAAAACTATCACTAGGAGACCAACAGTAGACTATGGTACCCCCTTGCATACAGGGCTCAACTCTAACCCAATGAAGACCTTTCCTGCTACAATGGCATCCGCCCTTTGTATAATCGTGGCCCTGGAATAATGGTGACATTTGGGCATCCAGATTTTCTATATCACAATGGTAATAGCCTCTTGGCAAAATGGTGGCTACTTCTGGAATAATAATGTTCTCTTTGATATATTGTGGGCATCATTGGCAATATACACGGGTTCACAAATGGTAACCTACATGGTACCAGTAGTGCCTCACAGACATGGAGCCTAGCCCAGTAAAAAATATCAGGAGCTGACAAGTGTTCTGCGGCAGGTATGCCATGCAGGAAGCAGTACTGCTCTCAGATTGGCAACCAGCCAATTTATTGGCAGGGCCACACTATCACAAGGAGTGTGACAGAGAACATGGGGGCGGCAACATCACAAATCACCACGTAGAAAAACCACATGGTGACAGGTCATTCTGCAGGATGCTGTGTTGTCAGCCAAAGTGTGAGTGTATTGATAAGGAGCTATGAAAGAATACCAGTGATAGTTAAAGCAGTTTGAGTGCGGGACTCAAGGTGCTGTGGTGTGTACTTTGAGTGTAAGCAGTCACAAAGCCAAGGATTTTGGGGACTGGAGCAGATGGCTGGTGTCTGTGTATGTGTATAAGGCCCTCCCTGCATATGAGGCTCATTTGTTGGCACAAAACTAGCAATTCCTGTCATAACAGTGGCATGTGGAGTCCCCGATGATGTTGACTCATGTTTAAATTTAGTCCTGGCATATTTCAAGCATATTGGTCTAATGGTGGACTCTCCGTGCCTTAATGATGGGCACGACTGGTGTGATGATATCTCTTCTTGACTTATTGTGATTATCAATGACATTATACCATCTATTTTTGTTATAACTGTAATGCTAGCATAACGGTGGCATTCATGGAATCCTGGGGACAACCTTGCCTTAATTTTGCCCACCAGGTCCAAGGGTGGCCAGCTATGGTATAATGATATCCATTCTTGACCTATTATGAGCCTACTTGAAATGATTATGAACTTGGGGTGGGTATAAACTCGCATAATTTAGAATTGCGTAATCATGCAGAATTAACTGGGAATTCCACAAGATTATGAATAATTACGCAAGAAGTGTAATTCTGTGTTTAGTGCTACTTCTTGGTGTAAAAATGCCCCCTTGTGTCCAAAATGGGTAGGAGAATGCATTTTCCACTAACAAATAGTGCTGAATGCAATAGAACATAATTAGTAATCTTGCATGAGATATCCATTAATGTAATCTTGTCTGATGTGATTACTATTGTAACACCATTAAAGTTGGTAAAAACTTGGAAAGATTTTCATTGATCTAAAGTAGTTGGGGTTTTTTTGTTTTTTTTTTTACAAATGGGACCTTATAGGTCTCTTGTGGGTGGGTGATCTGTGGAATAATGGGGAGGTGAAACCCTTCACTGAGGAGCTTCAGATAGAGTACGAGCTGGCACACTCTGAAACATTTTGTTATCTACAGATACAACATGCTCAACAAGGGGCCATTCCTCAGGGGGAGGATCTTCCTGAATCCTCCCCATCAGAGGATAGACTTCTAGATGACTACATGCAGAAAATCACAGTATCACTGACCTACCGGAATAACTCTCTGTATACCCTAGCGAAGCTCAGAGAGAGGTGGTTGGGAGACCTAGGGCATTAGGAAGATGATGAATCCCCTAGTGAGGTGACCATTCACTCACACTTCCAATTGGTCTAGTTGAAGATTCTGCACAGAATATACTACTCTTGTACGACACTGGTCAAAATGGGGAAATTAGCTTTGCCACCATGCCCCAGGTGTTGTAGCCATGAGGGCACTTTTCTCCATATGTGGTGGGACTGCCCAGTGATTCAGGAATATTGGATGGAAGTGATGGCGCGCATAATGACATTATGTACAGACAATGTTGAGGCCACACCCCAATTATGCCTTTTAAATATTTGGGAGGCAACAGATTTACCCACAGGGGAGCGTATATGGCTTATATTTGGTCTCGTGGTTGCAAAACGCAATATAGCAGGAAGATGGAGAGTAGATTTGAGGCTGACATTGAGAGATTGGGTGGCGGATATGGATTGGTGCATGCAGGCAGAGAGGGTGACATATAAAAAAAGAGGATGCCCCCAGAAATGGACAAAGATCTGGGGCAGTTGGAATGTATCTAGGGGAATGCTCTATGCTCCTAGTGGTAGTGTCACTCAAATTGAGAAAGAGTAATACTATGGAAGGGGAGGCTGGTCACATGGGCTGAGAAGGATGGTGATATGTGTTTGAAATTGTACGAGAGATGTCCATGTCTTGAAGATGAATATGATGTACTATGTTATTTTGACTGTAAACGTACTGTGAATGCTGGCTTGTACTTTTCTATTGCAATAAAAAGAGTTTAAAAAAGCTGTTTTTGTAGGGAATATTGACGACGCCAGTTACCTAGAGGAATCAGACTCCCTGGCTAAACTCAGATGTATGAGAGACGCAGAAACTCCCTGGGACACCCGGAACACTGGAGTCACATTGTGTTACTGTGCCCATTCTGTGTCAGCATGCCTATTGGGCATAAGCCTCCTAGATATGTGTCAAAAAATCTACATTACGAATATCATACCTTAGTCTAAAAAATAGCCAGGACATGGTTCAATATTAGATATCAGGTAGAATTGTTTCTAAAATGTACGCCTCAGTTATTGATTTGAAGCCATACTTTCTGTTTTTCCTAAACAAATCATGCATTCAAAGACTATATAAAGCATTACAAGATGGATGCCTGAACCTTCTACATAATTTTTAAAAGCGACATGTTCCTTCTCTAAAATGAGGGATAGGGGCACTTATATATGTGAAGGCTGCTCATTCCTCACTATTGGAAAGGGGTTGGTGAGGACAAAAACAGTAGTAGGACTTCTTGGGCAATTCCTGATACTGAGGCCCTGATACTGAAACTGGGGGTATAATTTCAATCTCTGTGCAAATAGAAGTCTACATAGTGGTTAGAATTCTAATTATCACACATTACTGTTTCATCCTGACAGATTTCGTTAGGTCAGATATACTGGAAACAGTTTCTGGGGACGGCAGGAAAAAAGTACAAAACATATTGTAACATACTTTCAAGTGTAAACCTTGGAATAGGAGATAAATAACTCACCCTGAGTAGTTGTACTTACTAGGATATAGTAAATGTCTAAAAACCCCATAAATCCCACTTATGATCAGAGCCATTAAGTGGCAATTTCTTTGTTGTCACAAATAGGATAAACAGGACAACCAAAGTTGTGAGAGCATTTTTCCTCCTCTATGCTCCAGTAAGCCATGTTTCTGGGGGCTGTGAGATGGAGTAAATAAGACATGGGATTTAAGGGACGATGAGGAATATCCTGCAAGACTTCTCTCTCCTTCTGCCATGAAGGATCATTTCCATTTGATAGGTAGGTGACTATACCAAACTGAAGCTGTTAGAAATGGGATTTTTGACAGGCTAGGGCATGTGCCAAAGCCAGGCAGAATCCACCTCTCTAGTCAGGATAAGGGAGTTACACTCCTACAATAACCCCTGCTCACCCCCATGGTAGCTTGGCACAAGCAGTCAGGCTTATCTTAAAGACAGTGTGTAAAGCATTTGCGCATAACCAACAGTAATACAGTGTAGGCACTACAAAAGGACACCACACCAGTTTAGATAAATTTCCAATATTTTTATATACTTAAGACAAGACCAAAAACGATAAAAAGCCACAATACAGTACTTAAAAATCCACAGTTATCAAAATACGCTTTTAAAATAGTTCCTTGATGTCGATAGCTCCGTCGGGGCTATCACGGCGTTGTGAGCAAACAAATCTAAACAGTTCTGGCTAACCACGGTGTCGCGGGCCGGCTACGGTGTCAGGAACATCCGCAAACAGTACCTTTTAGAAATGCAGGGCATCGGCGACCTCTCGTTGAGCTTCCGAAAACACGGCATCCGCAGGCGTCTGTTCCGGAGGTCGGTGCAGGAGTCGTCAGGGCCCTCGAAGTCACAGGTCGATCTCCTCTCTGTTGGAGTCAGGAGGGCTGGCATCGGCAGGCATCGTGTGGTGCTGTGCGAAGTGCAGCGGTGCGGCGTGCGATGTCCTCAGGTTGCGGTGCGAGCAGTGGCCCGGTGGAGGCGTCAGATGGCGTCTTCAGTGAGACCAGGATCACGGTGCGAGATGAAGGCGGTGCTCGTCACGGTGTTGGCAGGTCACGGTGCAAGTGGCAGCGGTGTCGTTGCTGAAGCGCTGTCATTGGCTGACGAACTGGAGTCGATGGCGCCGGCTCCTCCCCCTTCCCCCATTGCAGCCCAGGTCTATTCAGCCCTTTCCTGACCCACCTAGACTATCTGGAGCCACTCCTGCTCCCCAGCCTTCTGTCATCCAAAACCCAGACAGGCATTCCACATTCCAGCAGAGGCACACGAGATGACTGAGCAGGAAAATACCTACTTTCTAAAAGTTGTATTTTCAAACAAAGAATGTAAAAATCACCTTCACTAAAAGATGCATCTTTAGATTCTGAGTTCTGGCATACTAAACTTTATTTTCCTACCTAGTTCCCAGGGCCAGTTATGTTTATAAGAGATTATAAACAAACTTCCCATTCTGTCCTATGGGGAACAGGTAGCCTTGCAATAGTGAAAAACGAAATGGGCTGTAATTCACTAACAGGACATGCCACACACACCAGGGCATGTCCTACCTTTCACATACACTGCGCCCTGCCCACAGGGGTACCTTGGGCCTTCCTTAGGGGTGCCTGACATGTAAGAAAAGAAAGGGAAGGTTAGGGACTGGCAAGTGTGTGCAATGGCCAAGTCGTCATGGCAGTTACAAACTGCGCGCAGACTCTGCAATGGCAGGTCTGAGTTACCTTTTTAGGGCTACTCACGTGGGTGGCACAATCAGTACTGCAGGCCCACTAGTAGCATTTGATTTACAGGCCCTGGCACACTCAGTGCACTTTACTAAGGACTAACAAGCAATGTTCCCTTTTTCCTCTGTGTGCGGCAGTGTAGGGTGCGCTGCAGCCAAGGCTATGTGTGCCAGGAACCAGACCGCGCTTGTGCGCAGCGCCAAATATCACTCCAAATATTTGCTTTAAAAAAACTGAAAAGACGGTACATTTCCACACATTCAACCCACGTTAAGGGGCTTAAGGCAGATTTGCAATTTGGATACACACGCCATGGCATGAATTGGTTACACAGGCAAGTACACTTCAGGTTTAGAAAAGCACAAGAATCGCTGCCTACAATGGAGTGCAAAAAGCGCAATGCCAGAATTAGTTAGGAGGGTTGTAGGAGCCCATATGTTGCATCTGAAGGTGTCCAGGATCTCAGCAGCCGGCACTAGACATGCATAACTGGATGATGGTAAGACAATCTTTTCCTAAATTGATATTGTGACGTGGATACTTTCAGGTAGAGTCATGGGTTATTCGCATATTGAAGGCCCAGTAAGCAAGGATGGCCACTGTTTTATTGAATAGGACATCAGCACACTTTACTATGTAGCATTGCTGAGTGCAGGCACGAGACAGAGACCCTAAACGCTAGGCTATTTGCATGTTTTGCACAGTACAGACTGGGTGTAAATGCGCTCCACACCGGTATTGTATGCAGTTAACACTTGGTTATTTGTAGCATTTATTCAGTCTAGGTATACTTGCTCACAAGTGTCCCTCATAGTGGTTGAAATGTCACTCATAATAACACTTAATTTATGAAAATGTCACAAATATCAATCTAAAACCTTGGCAGCTATGACTTAATTGTTGGTGGAGCTGCTGGGCACTGGACAATATAAAAAAAATCATTCGCTAAGAGCAGAGACTTTTTTTGGTCCGAAAAAGCACACATTGTATACTAATACCTGGTACTGAAGGTTACTACTTTGGGTGTGAATGATGCTCTTGTGAAAGAGTAGAATGCCGTCACTCACACTGAAGTTATCCAATGGCTGCAGGGGGCTGATCCATTGACTTTGTATGATACTGTGGGCGCGAGAAAAATGTGAATGATGCAACAAGAGACAGAGACCCTAAACGCTAGGCTATTTGCATGTTTTGCACATCGTCAATTGACTATCATCAGAGGGTTTGTGCGCCACTGCTGCGTGTGCATAAAATGTTCACCGAGGTCTGCCCTTTACTATGGGTCAACACACCCTTACCATTGCATCCCCTCCTGCAGAGGCCCAGTAGTGAGTGGGTACGCAGGCAAGCCTGCAGGTCCTGGGGATGCTCAGAGCTACAATGTTGGAGGGCCAGGTGGTAGCTGAAAGGACTGGAAACTGCCCTAGAACCAGAAAAGATAGGAGCAGAGATAATAGAAAGTGGAAGATTATTTAACAGATTAGGAGGCGGTAATGTGAAGAAGTGAAAGCGTAAAAAAACAACTAGAATAGAAACTACATAGATATGGAACCAAAACTAAGAGTAAGAATTGGAGCACACTGAGAAATCAAGTAAGTTAGATGGGGCAAGAGAGTGAAGACCCTTGAAGATAACACAAAGATAACAAAATCTAAGATGGAAGGAAAGCAGTGAACAAAGAATCTGAGCTAAATAAGAAGTCAGAGTAAGATAGTTAAGAGAAACGAGGAGGTGAAAACAAACATTTTAATTAGCTTTGGAGTAGGGAGGGCAGAGATTAAGGGACGTCAACATATAAAGAAGGAAAGTAGTTGATTCGAGAAAGGGCCAGATACTGGACCAGGAGGAGGATGGAGGAGAAGGGGAGAAAAGATTTGACTTTCTGGATATTATGGGGATGTAAACAGCAAGACGTGGCCACAGAACACAACTGTTCTGAGAAAGTCAGAGAATAATTAAACATAACACAAGGATTTCTAACTGAGGAGAAAGTAGGAATAGTGATATATATATAAAACGATAGGACAATGGGTGGTAATAGCAGCTGAAGCTGGGATAAGAGGATCTTATTTTTTTTATGATTACGTTTTAAAAAAGTACATAGTAATCCAGTTTTCAGCAGTCGATTAACAAGCATAAATACGGTCAAGAAGGATGTCAGATAACGAAGAAAAGCAGAAACAGATTTGAGAGCCGTCAGCATGGAAATGGGAGAGAAAGTCAAAGGATTAAATGACAGAAATGAAAGGAATAGTGTACAATGAGAAGACCAGATGACTAGAACCAAGCCCCCGGGACAACTCAGAAAACAGGGTGAGCTACTGGCCTGCTGAGGATGCTGTTTTATTTCCAGGAAACTAAGCAGGAGAAGAATGAAACCAGTGAAGAGTAGTACTAGAGACCCGACATGTAGATAAGAAAAGAGTGATCCGCTGTGTCAAAGCAGCAGAAAGGTCAAGAAGAATAATAAGTGAAGAGTGTTTGTGATGACAAGCACAAAGCTTTGAGTTAAAAACTGAAAGTAAAGTGTATTTTGGTGAATGATTATGACGAAAGCCGTTCTGAACTGGGTAGAGAAGGTCATTACCTTGAAGAGAAAGGGAAAGTTGAGAAAACGTAATATATTCCAGAATTTTTTAAGGAAGCAGATAGGCTGGAAATTAGAGATCTAATTAGGAGCTAAAGAAGGTTGCTTATGTTAAAGAAGAAGAACAGCTGATTTGAAGGTAGAAGAAATGAGGCCGGAAGTCAGAGAAGAGTTAAAGAGAGAGCCCAAAAAGAGGAATAACAGGTGAGCTATCTCCAGGGCCACGTTTAGCACTGGTGGCGCCCTGTGCGACAATGTTTGTTAATGCCCCCCCCAATGACCACCTCCGCCGCGGATTCCCTCACCACTGACCTTTAACAGTGCCCCTCAAGTCTCCAGAATTACTGTCTCTCAGATTAATTTAGTTTAATAGCACCACTCATACCATTGTAAGATGTCAGAGCACTTTACATCACACACACATTGGACAGAGACAACCATAGGTATGTAAATCAGTGTATGGGAAATGTTAAATTAGAAATCACTACAAGGTGAAGTGTAGGAGTAACATGTCATTGATACTGGTAGGCAATACAGTTTGAGAGTCCTTATATAAATTCAGAATTTAAAATGTAACACCAGTGTTAGGGGTTCTCTTTAATAACAAGAATTGTTTTCTACCCAAATTGCCCTTTTGGCAAGATTAGGATGATGAAAGACTGGGTAAAAAAACATATAGCTCTTACATAATACTTGCAGTTTACATGCAGCTGTTTGACAGTTACTGGCTCAATTCTTAGCAGCAGTCATTTTAACCCACTGCACTACCTTTGGATGAGTCAAATCTCTGTCTCTTTCCAGGAAGTTATTAATCACCGGAGTTATCTTGCCATTTTAATTGATGCCAGATAATTGCTGGAGGCCAGGAACTCCACCTCAGCAGGTGCTTTTTAAATGACAAAATACTTGCACAAATGACGCCCCCTCATCCCAAGTCAGCGCCTGGTGCGGTAGCACCGATCGCACCGCCCTAGAGCCGGCCCTGGCTAGCTCTCCAGTGCCGGGAAGATTGTGGGCTTTTGTTTTAGTATTCATATTAATCACAGCCCCGTCACGAGCTGTGATTAACATGAATACTTAAACAAAAGCCCACAATCTCTCTCATAGCCGTGCTTTACTAACAAAAGAGCACAGCAAGTTTAAAAACACAGCGTGTACTTTCTGAAAGTACACGCTGTGTTTTTAAACTTGCTATGCTTTTTTGTTAGTAAAGCACGGTGCGGGAAGATTGTGGGCTTTTGTAAGTATTCATGTTAATCACAGCTCGTGAATGGGCTGTGATTAACATGAATACTTAAAGAAAAGCCCACAATCTGCCCCGCACTGCACCAAAAAATATAGCAAGCCCCAAGCCAGCCTTACCTGCACTCCTGACTGGCGGCACAAACTCTCTCTCGGGATGTCCTGTGTGTATGCGTGCTCCACACATCCGAGTGCGCGCTCGCGGGAAGAGAGGTGCGTGTGTGCGCACCTTATTGGGAACAGTGCTAACAAATAAATCAAATATCCAATCATGGAAACACCAATCCATAACACAATTTACACAGAGAGCATATGCACTTTAGCACTGATTAGCAGTGGTAAAGTGCCCAGAGCCCTGAAATCAACACAAACAGGTCAGGAAAATATAGGAGGAAGAAGCTAAATGTTTGGGGATAACCCTGCAAAAAGGGCCATTTCCAACAGAAGCATATAGTTTCCTATTTAATTGCAAATTTTGGGTTCTCCCTGCCATGCGTTATTGATAGAGTCTGGATAACATCAGTAAGGAATTGGCTTGTTTTGTATGCTGAACCACTCAACTGTGCTAACTTCTAAACGGTGCGACCAAAGTTAAAACTCTAAAGTATCAAACAGCTCGAGACATTAAGCACGACTAGATTCTCCAGTCAAAATTAATGTAACATGTTCTGCTGTCCAACTTTTACAAAGTTGCCATCTGTTGCTTTCAATCTCTTGTGCTCTTAATGGTTGCACATGGAGGTTGAACCCGAAGCAGCTTTCTGCCCACTTAGAGAGATGGCCTAACGACTCCCAGGAAAGGAGACAATACGGGCCTGCACTGGAGAGAGGTTTTACCTCCCTCCTGCAGAAAGCACATGGGTGTTGACCCAAAAGGTGAGCTTCAAAGCTGAAGCCCCTTTGAAGAGCCAATGGGAAATACTTAGGAGAGGGACAACCCCACTGTTTATGTACACTACCAGGCACCTGGGAAGGGGAGGGCAAACTAGTTGTCATACTGTTTTTTTCTGGGGCGTTTAGCCCCCTTTGTAGCCACACCTCTGGGATGGGCTATAGAGTGCCACAAGCCACGAGAGTGGCTTCCATATTGGAAGTGGGCAGAAGGGTGCATCGTGGGATAGCCAGATGCCACACTTCGAAGAAAGTGGTCATCAGGAAGGAGCGAGCCTAGTAGCCCATTGCCTACTGATCACATCCGCCCTGAGAGCACCCCCTGGCACCCTGAACTCAGATCTCGACTTGAAGCAGAACCAAAGAAGAAATGCTCTGCTGCACATTGGAACCGGCAAAGACAAGCTACACTGGAATGGAAAGCACCTGCTGGCCTGGTGGCTAGCAAAGGAGAGGGATTGTGTCCTGCTGTGTCCAACTCATGAAGGAGTCAACTCTAGAGCCCAGTCAAAGCAAGAGACCTGATCGGCCAGTTGGCTGACCTCCTGCATGCAGCATAGGTCCACATGAGCTGAAGGAACCTGCTGGGGCAAGTTGGTATCCCAGAATCTTCAGACCGCCATTGGTCACCACCATGCAGCACTAGAGCCCAGAACTCAATGCTCAAAGTTGCACCTGAGACCACTGGACCTGGCACACTAGTCGGAGCTGAGGTTGGCCACCTAGAAGATGAAATATTGCCCAGGGAAGGATTTAGCTGTGACCGCGGCACCAGGTTACTGGTAAACCGATGTCGACTGGACTTCTGCCAGGAGCAAGAGGACTTTGAGGAATGTCGACCTCATGGCCAGGACTGCCTAACCCCCTCCGGCGACTGAGGAGTAGCTACAGGAACACCCCATTGACCACATCGCTTCCACAGCATCCTGTATCCCTTGCATCAAGATCACTTCCATAGGAACATACAGCAAAGGATACAAGTGCCTGGAACTGACTGAAGACTGCTTCATCTGTTGAGGTAACTGTTTCTGTTGGCTTAATTGGTCCCGCCAACTGGCTCTCTGGTGGAGTTGGTCACGCAAAGTGACTCTAACCAACCGCAAGACAACTAGCGAAAAGTTTTTGCTCAAAAAAGTTTCTATGTGTCAAATTTGTTGAATTTGCCAATGCTTCTTCACAGTTGAGTAAAAAGTGCATATTTACTGTACCTTTCAAATCTATATCTCCAGAGCACTCCGGTGGATCTTTTTCCTTGTGGTGTCTAAAAATTCATATAAATACAATCTATTTTTATAAATTGGTGTCTGATTTCTTGAGTGTCTCATGTATTTCTACTTCAATCGTGTTGGTGATGTTTAAATCCTTTACACTTGTTCGTTTGTGTAAGCTTTGGTCTCCAGAGCCACAGCTACCCAGGGTTGAGCTAGAACATTAACAAGCAAAACCCGCTGGTCCTAAAGGGGTTGGTAAGTGTATTACACAGTGAGGTCGACCAATTACACCATATAATACACCTCATTTCCTCCCAAACAACATCTAAGGACAGTCCAGGGTAGGATAAGCCTGGCATCTAAGGAGCTGCCGATGTGTGTAGACCTCTAATTTTGAAAACTGATAGGTGCTTGGAAGCCTAGAACTATATATTCAGAGGGAGGCCTTGCATGCACATACTGTGGTTAACTAGATAAGCACTTTGTCCGAAAGATATAATAGGCTGGAGTCAGAATTATATTTTGCAGGATTCACTAAGGTAGAGCTTATGCTCATCTGAGAAATATCAGGGGGTTCTGAGGTGGTGATTACACAGCCACATTACATTTGAACTATGAGGTTCAAGCAGCAAGACAAACCCCTGCAAATCCCCTGTGTGCAAAACTTTCATAAACAATGCAGATTCTTCTGCCAGCTAAGGATCTTGACACGTGGGGCTCCCTGAAGGTCACCATGTGCTAGGTTCACATCTATTTTGACAATCTTTGCAGGCACATGTTGGAACAAATGCCTTTTTCTTGGAAACATTCACAAAGGAAATATGTGTGTGTGTGTGTGTGTGTGTGTGTGTGTGTGTGCAAAGCATGATGAATGTGTACAGAGAAAATTACATATGCAGAAAAATTTTAATGGTTTGGAGCTTGTGCTTTGGCAAGCACAAAGCTGTGTACATCTTTAATTCTTAGGACAGGTCTGATTCTGCTCACTTTCCCTGCCTATATTTTAGTGGGTGAGTCCTAACCTGTTAATTGACTCACTCAAGGCATTCTCAAAGGTATGCAGTACACAATTTCTACCCCTGAAGTAGTCTGAGGTAGAGCTAAAATCCTTCAACCTTCCCTCAATTGAGCCTTTAAACATGTTCAGAGAATTTAACTAACTGTCCCAGGACATTGAGCTTGTTTCATGAAGACCAATGACCACTAACACAGCAGGCACTCGGCCACTGCAATGTTATTCACAGATGGCCAGGCTCAAATTGAATTCATATCACATGAGGTTCCAACCCATTTTCCCTGCACACAGGTTCAATTGATGATTTGGCACCTATGTGTAGACATCTGCACCATCTCATTTGCATGGAGCAGAGTCCTTCTTGCAAGCGCAAGTTTGTAGTTAGGTCTGGCTTGATGTAGCAGCTAACACCAGACCTTATGTGCTCAACGGAAAAAGAGCTTTAAGAAGCACCAAAGAGAGGGGGCTTCAAAAAACTATGACAAAGGCACATATGCCATATATGCTGTATGTTAAAGCCAATAGACTGAATTGGCTTCACACTGTGTTAAGACTTATAGATGTGGGGCTACATGTACGACAATCGGCTTGATTTACTGTTTGCTACTGCTAAAATGGCCTTAGCAGGTGTCAACCATATTTTGCTAGTTGGAAACCTGTTACCAACTCGTAAATGAGGGTTTGCAAGCCGCTATTAGGAAGGGGCACGCCAAGGACGTCCCTTCCTAATAGCGAGTTGCAGAGAGCTGTACGATTGTTTTGCAACCGGAATGCGGTCGCAAAACCATCAGTTTTCCACCTACTTCTAATAGGTGGTAAGCCAGTCGAAAACGGCAAGGGGTACTCAGGGGATCCCTTCCATTTTGGGATTGGCAGCGAAAACCTTTTTTAAAAGCAGGCAGTGGTCACACAGACCACTGCCCACTCTTAAAAAATAAAACAGAAGCGTTTCAATTTTCTTTTTAAATGAAAATTTTATTTTAGAAAAAAACTGCTTCATTGAAGAAGCATTCACAGACATTGTGGTCTGCTGACCCCAGCAGGCCACCATCCCTGTGATTGCCGGCCATTCTCAATGGGTCGCAAATTGTGACCTGCCTCATGAATATTAAGGAGGCATGTCCTTGCGACCCATTTGGGAATCGCGAACAGTGTCTTAAACACTGTTGAACATTTCGCGACTTGCTAATTGTGAGTCGCAAAAAAATCACAATTTGCAAGTCGCAAAATGAAATGGTCACACATGTAGCCCCTGTTCTTTGTTACAGCAAATGACACAGATTACCATATTAGGTAAGGGTTTTGGTCACCCTGCCTGATAAACCTTCCGGGTAGAACATTTGGACTTTGAGAATCCTTGTAAGCCATTTTAAGTAGGGTTGTATATTGTTTATCCAGTTGTAACTTTGTACATATTTGTAATGTTATGAGTGTATGCCTTGTGGGAAAGCTTATGGAGAACACAGTAGGTCTGGTGGGTTGTGGTGACAAGCCAGTGAAAAGTCTTTGGCCTGATTGGTTTATTAGAAAATAATATTTCAGATTCCTTAGGTCTAATAATTTCATTATGAAAATATTCAAGAATGTAGTAGGCCTGATATATGTCTTGTAAAAATCATATCTTAAAGCAAGATTATTTTTAAGGGTGGATTGTTTTTACACTGTACAGATACTGCATGTAATGGATTCTCCTGGAATACTGTAGCAGGAAAGGGTTTCATTGTTGGTTTTTTGCTCTGACAAACTCTAGGTAGAAGATCTGCACTTTAACAATCCTTGTTAACTCTCTAGAAGAGGTTAAATATTCTTTTGCCTACTGCACTTTTGTGCATATTTGTGATTTTCTGGCTATTTCAAAGGGTTGCCTTGTGGGAAAGCTTATTCAGATATCAGTACGCCCAAGGTGGCTGCGGGGAAAAAGCCAATGATATAGGCCATTTTGGTTCTTTGGGATAAAGTATATCAGATGCCATAGTTCTGATATGTCTATGATGAAAATGTATTGCAAAGGCAGTAATCCTGACCAATTTATTATGACAAGTGTTTATTAACATCAATAGGCCTCTAAAAGTAGATTGTCATTACGCTGTTGAAAGGTGTAAACAGATGTGCTGTTACATGGAATCTCACAGATTGCGGTGGTAGGCAGTTGTTTTGTGTAGGATATTCCCCTGCCAAACACTCAAATTTGAAAATTTGCAGTATGATAATCCTTGTTAGGCCATTTTAAAGGGATCACATAAAGTTTTGCCAATTGTATTCTGTATATGTGTAGTTTCATAGCTGTGCCTGATATTTGGCAATTTATGTGGAGTATAAGAGACCACAGTTGGTTATGGCAGACAAGCCAATTATGAAGATTATAGGTTGGATTGATTCATTGGCAAAAGTTATGTCAGATGCCATGAGTCTGATACGTTTGGCAAAGTTAGTAGGCCTCACCTACTTACTGTGAAATACATTATTTTACAGCCAATAGGTGTGTAATGGTGGACTGGTATTTTTACTATGTAGAAGACTGTTGATTGGAATTCCATTAAAAGCAATCATACAGGTTAATTTAGTAAGCAAGAGTTCTTTTGCTGGTTTTTCCCCTCAGGAAAACTATTGGGTAGAAGATGTGTACTGTGCTAATCTTCTTAGACCTTCATAAAAAAAGGTTGTTAGGTGTGGTGGTATTATACATTTTGCAATTTGTATGACTATTTGCCTGATGGCTGCCTTGTGAGAAATGTTATGCTTAACATTGCAGGCTTCACTTGTTGTTGTGATGGTGACAAGTCAATGATAAAGGTTATAGGCCTGTTTGAGATAGGACTGATCTGTTTATTATGAAAGGTCATGAAACATTATACAGTAGACCAGACTTACTTTACTGGAAAAACCACATGTTAAATGCCTTATGCCTGTTGAACTGTTATCACACTGTCTTAAAGACCCTTTTTAGGAGAGGTTGTATAACGTTTTTGCCAGCTGTAATGTTGTACATAAGATGGTTGGTTTGCAGTAAAGCGTGTCCTCAATACAGTAGACCTGAATAATTTATACTATCAAGCGATTTATAAAGGCAGCAGGTCTGTTTGATCATTAGGGAATGTTATCTCAGATACCGCAGGTCTAATGTGTGTATTCTGACACAATTACAAAGGCAGTAGGCCTGACTTATTTATTGAGAAAAATCATATGTTAAAGCCAATAGACTTTACAGATGCATTGATATTACACTGTGTTAATGCCTGTAAATTACTGTGATAACCAAGGATTTTGGTGGTAGTTACTTCCTTTGACAAACACTGAGGTAGATGATTTGTACTTGTTAGACCCTCTTAGAACGTCCTGGCAGGTTTAGCTGCCTGCAGGGCCTTGTATTAAACAAGCATTTGCAATGCAATAGGTCTCGCATTTACACGAGTTTGAGCTATTGGCATTGTAAATGACAATGCCTTTTATTTATATTTTGGTTTAAAAATAAATAAAAGGCATGGTCATTTACAAGGCCAGTAGCTTAAACTTGTGTAAATGCGAGACCTGTTGCATTGCAAATGCGTGTCTGCATTGGGACGGGTGATGTGGCATTGGAATATCCTCTGGGTGGAAAGCAGCAAGCAACCAACCTCCCTACAAGGTGTGACAAATCGAAAATCTGTGCACCTGTTCTTACTTTTAATTGCCTGTATGAAGGAGACATTAATTCCACACCCACAAGAAAACCGTGCTCTTTACAGAAACACATGCAATGCCCTCCCAAGAAGGGGGATAAAAGAAAACCAACTTTTCAACATGTGTGCATTTTCAAAATGTTAGTTAGTGAGAGACAGACACGAGTGTCTTTCCGTAAACGCGGAGGAGATCATTGTTGTTCCTTACAAAGAAGCAATAGTGTTGAATACATTGTGGTGGTGGTGTAAAATCGGAAATATATATTTTTTTCTTTTAATCCACAATTGGCAGAGGCGTCATGGGGAAGCAAACAGTGCAGTTCTCTGTCTGTAGGGTGTAATGCTAGATAATTTTTTGGGGGCGGGTTGGACATTAATGGAGGCGTGTATCAGGTGATGCATTGGCGTAAATGAAGAACAAACACCGGGGTGCGCATTCCCCCACTGTAGAGAAGCCGCCCCCTCCCCCCGGAGGTGTTTACAGCTCACCAGTGTTAAAAACAGCTCAGCAGGGGCACAACATCCGGCTGTACCAGACGTGCATGTCCAACCTCAGCAACACGGGGAGAGGGGCCAGAGGATGCCTACGGCATTGTTTTTCCTAAGGCCTCTCGGCACACACATCTTACTGCCAGCATGTGTCAATTACAGCGTTACAGACCCACGCATGCGTGGACGCGCTTCACAAATACTCGTGATATTGGGGACTTGACCCCCATCAGTAGTGGCGAGGTCTCGAGTGCGCCCCTAAAACAATTAATTTCTAGCGACACCAGTAGGGGTCTCCTAAGAAAGGGTTTGGCAACCTGCACTCACGTGTTTTTTGTAAAATGAATCGCTCCTGTGGTGAGGAGGCTTCATGGCACTATTTCCAAGGCCACTGGAATTATGAGAGTCTGCCTGCGCCTGTGGTGTTTTCCACGCAGTTATGGACTTGCCACATTTGACGCACAATCCATTATCTGCAGATTTGAACCCCAAAAAATATTTCTAGCTGAAACGTATCAAAAGTTATTACAAATGTGGCTACCGCGGTTGCCACAAAGTGGAGGACCCTTTGAAAACGTTGACTGGTCGCCTTCCATTGCTTATTGCAGTATCTGGGTGTTAAACGGATACTCGCGAATGAGAGCTTTATTCAGACAGTGTTAGCATTTGTAAAAATAACCAGACAGTTTTAACATGTGGAGAAATAATTAACAATACAATCACAAAAGGTGTTGCATTATGCTGAATAATGTGCCTTTTCTTGTTGTATAATTTAATTAACCCGGCCGCATAATTCCAGCCTACATTACGCCCCTAGGCACACAGCACTCGGACACCACTCATTGGTTTCACAGGTACTGTAAGGGTACCTCTACTCCCAGCGATGTTCCTGTGTGCTCACCTCGGTATGTGGCACTTCTATTTCTGCAGTCCAAAAGGTTGTGTTGGCAGCGGCAGGCCGCTTTGTGTCTGTCAAGGAAGTGAGATCAGCGAGCTGGGACCGCAGATGCACAGAGACAAGTGATTGGACGAATCCAAGCTCGGCAGGGGAGACGGTCACAAACATACATACCTTACAGCCTTTTTCTGATTATCTCATGGCCCTCCGAATCACTTGCAATGTTTGCCAGAGTCGCAGGTTTGTATTGCCACTAACTGGAGATATGTGTCAAAGTGGCACGATCCAAGAACCCACCCCCCACATCGGAATGGTATGAGCCGAGCTGCACAGCCGGACTGACAACCTAAGGAGTGACGCACCCTAAGTAGGAAACATGGAAGTGGCAGTTGGAGCAGCGCTGACCTGCACCCCTGGTGGATGGACCCAGCCCCGGCCCTGCCGCTCCCCCCCACCAGACAACCTCGAAGAGCAGAGTGCGTTTTGGGGTGCATGGCAGCAGAGGCAAGAGGACGAGAGAAGAGGAGGAAGGTGAAGCAGAGGTGTGTTTTATTGGGGGGGGGAATGCGCCTGAGGGAAGTAGTGCACAATCTCCTTGGAGAGTGGAGAGGAATGCACGGAGTGGGGAGTGAAGAAAGGAAGGTGGAGAGGTCAGAGGGAGAAAGGAGGTTATATAGAGAGGGAGTAAAGGAAGTAAAGGTTGGGGTGAAAAAAGTATGAAATAAGAGGAACCGAGGGGCAAAGGAAGGAGGAAGTGTAGACGAGCTGATAAACGGAGAAAAGAAGAGGCTTCGGAGGTCAGAGAAAGACCCACGGTAGACGAGCGAGTAAAACCAGTGGTCAAAGCGGATTAAAAAGTAAGGGAACTGTGACGCTGTGCACAACGGGGGCCGTGCAAGGGGGCGGGGTCAAAGGCGTGGATAAAACCACAAAATATTCTGTAACCTTCACCTTCAGGTGTGTACATATAAAATATCACACTGCTTAAATGTAACCAGGCTATAGAGCATGATTCAAAGGCAATGGATGAGCCAATAGTCTCAAAGGCGAGACCTATTGGCTTTGCCAATGCTTGTTTTACAGGGGGGGTGGCGGCGGTGGCGAGGTGTGTGCGCGCGCGTGCGTTAGGCAGCCGGGGATGCGGTGAGGGGGGTCGGCAGCGGCGGAGTGTGCGCGCGTGCGTGTGCGTGTGCGCGTCTCAGAAGCGCGTCCACGGACCCCGATCGCTGCGCATGCCTTGGTTTGTCTCCCTTGGGAGCAAACACGGCAACAATAAGTCTCGTTGGCAGCAGCGCTTCGCGCTGCAACGCCAGCGAGACCTAAAAAAGAAATATAAAACAATTTGTATATGTCTACATAGGGGTTCTTTGGGTCAGTCCTCTTCTGTCTGTTCAAGTGTACATTTTCCTTCCAAAGACAGCATAGTGCATGGGGCAATGGGCTAGCCCGTTCCTGCCACTGACTCTAATACCCTGTGAGTACCAGCATTTTATCTAATCACAAGAGAAAATTATAAGCTTTAAAATGAGACCACTTCAGTGAATGGACTGGTGGCCAGTCCGTTAGTTTTTCCAGTTGTTTTCCTTTTATAAGTCTCCTTTAATTTCTTAACTTCTTCATTTGGTTAATGTTTGGAGTGTCTTACAACTCTCCAAACAGTCCCTACCAGACCGTTCGTTTACTGCTAATTTCATCTGCAGCACACTGCATCCTGTACTCCTAATTTTCCTAAATTGACATAACACATGAAACACATATACCCAATATCATATAATGTAATTAATTTAGAGTGCTCAGAGGACACAGGGTATACACATGTCCAAACAAATTCTTGTATCATATGTTTGTTGAATTTCCCTGTCAGTATTTCAGTTCATGTACATCAGTGGCAAAAGAAGAGCATTTAGCAGCCAACATGCGTCTCGAATCTCACTGATGCACAGTCTTGGGTCTTTTTCAAGGCTTGGGAAAAGCTTGTCCCAAGGATGGTGAGCTCAATTTTGAAAGTGTTACCCATCATATCATTGGCAGAAAGTTATATTTATTGAGTCTATGCAGGATGAAGAATCAATCATGTGAGGCAAAAGTTTGTCAATTTTGCAAAGATGGAGGTTATTCTAGTGAGGTGTGTAAAGCTGTGGGTGGGTGGGACAGCTAGTTGTCTGGACATCCACAAGATCAGGTCAAATTGAGGTCCCAAAAATGGTGAGCTTAGTTTTGAAAGTGTTACCCGTCACCTCTCTGCAAGTACCGCGCACTCGCTGATTTGTGATCAACACCACTTGAGTAAGGGAGTGAACTGTGATAGTCACTGTACAGCCCCTGAAGAAGGGCATCTGTGCCCAAAATACAGTGTGCATTAAGAATTGTTTTGTTTATTATCAAAGTTATTATGAAGGAATAACAACGGAATTGATGAACACTCAGAATACAACTTGAATATCAAGAATAAAATGACTGATCATACCTAAAAGTTTCCCCGAAAAAGTTTTTTTACTCATGGAATAACGAACTGAACATCACGTTGAGTGCATCAGGGAGACGCTCTTCTTGAACGAAGGAGAGTGCTGTGTTTGTTTGCTTACAAATTCCTCATACTCAGGAGGATCAACCCTGATTGCACCACCTACCCTCTCACCTTCCAATACCCGGATTTTCCCACGGAGTGCGCCCTTCTGTTCTCAATTCAAACCCATCATATCATTGGCAGAAGGATGTATGTATTGAGTCTAGGCTGGATAAAGAATCAATCATGAGAGGCAAAATTGTGTGAACTTAGGTAAGAAGGAGGTTGTTGAGAGGCATGTAATGTTGTGGGTGGGTGAGTAGGGCACCTAGATGTATGGCGATCCACACGATCAAGGTCAAATTGAGGTCTGAAATCAAGAAACATCCAGACCCAGCTTTATTCTTGATTCAACAACACAGCTCTATGGGGTCAATTCCCATTATCAAATCCAAAAGGAAGAGAGTGCAGATGCTTCTGTCACCAGCTGCCATATGGAATCTAAAGACACACAATTGATGGACGTAATGCAGAACAAATCAAAACATTTACCCCCAGTCAAGAGATCTGGGTTAAATCCATCATTCTTTTGCTCACCATGCCACCCTAGTTTAGACCTGGCCATATGCAAATCAGTCTTGACCCTGTGCCTCATGAGAACAGTCCAGCCTGAACTGCCAAGCCAGGTCCTCCCTGGACCGTAAACAAGCATCCTAGGACCTGTTTCAGGGTTTCACCCCTCATCAGCCAGGATAGCTGATTCCAGTGGCACAGTGAGCCCAGGAGCCACGTCTGGGCATACCTGGCGCACTTAGGGCGAGAAAGTAAAAGACACACAATTGATGGACGGAATGCAGAAGAAATCAAAACATTCACCCCAGTCAAGAGATCTGGGTTAAATCAATCATTCTTTTGCTCACCATGCCACCCAGTTTAGACCTGGCCATATGCAAATCAGTCTTGACCCTGTGACTCATGGGAACAGTCCAGCCCGAACTGCCAAGCCAGGTCCTCCCTGGGCCGGAAACAAGCATTCTAGGACCGATTTCGGGGGTCCAAACTGGAATGGCATGGTGAGCAAAAAAACAATGGATTTAGGCTCAGATCTCTGTACTGGGGTGAATGTATGTCATTGTTCTGTATTCTGTCCATCAATTGTTCTTTTTGCATTTGTCACCCCGAGTGGGACGGGTATGCCCAGACGTGGGTCCTGTGCTCTCCATGCCACTGGGGTCAAGCTATCCTGGCTGATGAGGGCTGAAAGCCCGAAACCAGTCCTAGGATGCTTGTTTCCGGTCCAGGGAGGGCCTGGCCTGGCAGTTCGGGCTGGCCTGTTCCGATTGGAAGCAGGGTCAAGACTGATTTGCATATGGCTGGGTCCAAACTTAAATGGCATGGTGAGCAAAAAAACGATGGATTTAAGCTTAGATCTCTGTACTGAGGTGAATGTATGACATTGTTCTGCATTCTGTCCATCAATTGTTCTTTTTGCATTTCTCACCCTGAGTGGGACAGGTATGCCCAGACGTGGGTCCCGTGCTCTCCATGCCACTGGAGTCAAGCTATCCTGGCTGATGAGGGCTGAAAGCCCGAAACCGGTCCTAGGTTGCTTGTTTCTAGTCCAGGGAGGACCTGGCCTGGCAGTTCGGGCTGGACTGTTCCCATTGGGTGCAGGGTCAAAACTGATTTGCATATGGCTGGGTCCAAACTGGAATGGCGAGCAAAAAAACTATGGATTTAGGCTCAGATCTCTGTACTGGGGTGAATGTATGACATTGATGTGCATTCTGTCCATCAATTGTTCTTTTTGCATTTGTCACCCCGAGTTTGACGGGTATGCCCAGACGTGGGTCCCGTGCTCTCCATGCCACTGGAGTCAAGCTATCCTGGCTGATGAGGGCTGAAAGCCCGAAACCAGTCCTAGGATGCTTTTCCAGTCCAGGGAGGACCTGGCCTTGCAGTTCGGGCTGGAATGTTCCCATTGGGTGCAGGTTCGTGACTGATTTACATATAGCTGGGTCCAAACTTGAATGGCATGGTGAGCAAAAAAACAATGGATTTAGGCTCAGATCTCTGTACTGGGATGAATGTATGACATTGTTCTGCATTCTGTCCATCAATTGTTCTTTTTGCATTTGTCACCCCGAGTGGGATGGGTATGCCCAGACGTGGGTCCCGTGCTCTCCAAGCCACTGGAGTCAAGCTATCCTGGCTGATGAGAGCTGAAAGTTGAAAGCTGAAACCGGTTCTAGGATGCTTGTTTCCAGTCCAGGGAGGACCTGGCCTGGAAGTTCGGACTGGACTGTTCCCATTGGGTGCAGGGTCAAGACTGATTTGCATATGGCTGGGTCCAAACTTGAATGGCATGGTGAGCAAAAAAATGATCGATTTAAGCTCAGATCTCTGTACTGGGGTGAATGTATGACATTGTTCTGCATTTTGTCCATCAATTGTTCTTTTTGCATTTCTCACCCTGATTGGGACGGGTGTGCCCATACGTGGGTCCCGTGCTCTCCATGCCACTGGAGTCAAGCTATCCTGGCTGATCAGGGCTGAAAGCCCGAAACCGGTCCTAGGTTGCTTGTTTCTAGTCCAGGGAGGACCTGGCCTGGCAGTTCGGGCTGGACTGTTCCCATTGGGTGCAGGGTCAAAACTGATTTGCATATGGATGGGTCCAAACTGGAATGGCGAGCAAAAAAACGATGGATTTAGGCTCAGATCTCTGTACTGGGGTGAATGTATGACATTGTTCTGCATTCTCTCCATCAATTGTTCTTTTTGCATTTGTGACCCCGAGTTTGACGGCTATGCCCAGACGTGGGTCCCGTGCTCTCCATGCCACTGGAGTCAAGCTATCCTGGCTGATGAGGGATGAAATCCCGAAACCGGTCCTAGGATGCTTGTTTCCAGTCCAGGGAGGACCTGGCCTTGCAGTTCAGGCTGGACTGTTCCCATTGGGTGCAGAGTCAAGACTGATTTACAAATGGCTGGATCCAAACTTGAATGGCATGGAGAGCAAAAAAACTATGGATTTAGGCTCAGATCTCTGTACTGGGGTGAATGTATGACATTGTTCTGCATTCTGTCCATCAATTGTTCTTTTTGCATTTGTCACCCTGAGTGGGACGGGTATGCCCAGATGTGGGTCCCGTGCTCTCCATGCCACTGGAGTCAAGCTATCCTGGCTGATGAGAGCTGAAAGCCAAAACTGGTACTAGGATGGCTGTTTGCAGTCCAGGGAGGACCTGGCCTGGCAGTTTGGGCTGGGCTGTTCCCATTGGGTGCAGGATCAAGACTAATTTGCATTGGCTGGGTCCAAACTGGAATGGCATGGTCAGGGGAAAAAATGATGGATTTAGGTTTAGATCTCTGTACTGGGGTGAATGTATGACATTATTCTGCATTCTGTCCATCAATTGTTCTTTTTGCCATATGGAATCTGGCAAAAGTCATCCATCAGTCAGAGAGAAAAAAATTATCTGAGTTTAGTATTAGGAAGAGAGCTCGGCTTGGGGGTGATCCGGAAGGGAGTTCTGGTGAAACTTTATTGCAACTGTTTTGTGACAGTAATTTCAATAGATTTTCATGGCTAAGAAAGGCTTTTGGTGGGGCAAATGTTACTTTTTTTTTAAACCTTTATTTTGAACTTTTTGAGCAAACATACAGCATCAGTCAAAAGGTGCGACAATGAGTACACACAGCCAGCATAGGTAGGACACTGGAAGTAGGGAGAAAAATAGCGAGATCAAACAGGCAGTTTTAAGGTGGTCACTAACATCAAAGCAGTGCAATACATCAAGCAGTTGGTAGTCAATCGGGTCTAAAGTATTCATTCCGTACCCTAACGGGCCCACCCCATGCACCCTGCACATCACTGCAAAAGTTCAACACTGTAAATCCCAACCGCGTGTGGAGACCCTCAGCGCACAGTGGCTACCCAATAATACCCAGTGGGAATGGCCTCAGGTACCCCTCACTCAACAGTTCTCGAAGGCGCCCGCAGAAGGCAGCTATGTGGTCGCCCTGACACCTGCGTGAGTCTCCCCTGCCAGGAGGTAACAACATAACGGAGCCCAGATATCCGCAGGACGCGAAGCCATTGGCAAAAGTTCGGAATATATACTTATTTGGTTTTGGCAGAACGTGAGGTCCCGCATCAAATCCTTGAACTTCGGGGCCCTGCCCCTACCCCAACGACATGCAACTCTTCTCTTAGCGAGCAATAAAGCAAGCGCAACGAATTTGCGGTGTGCAGCTTGTAGGGGTTCCACATAACCAGCAGAGCGAGGAGAGGGGAGGGCTCCACCACCGCGTTAATCATTTTAGAGAGTGCTTCAAACACCTGTCACCAATAGCGGTGTACTGCTTCACACTCCCACGCTAGGTGAAGAAAATCAGCCCCAGGGGCCTGGCACCTGTCGCACCTGTCACTTTCACGGAGCCGATACCTGCACAGTCGGGCAGGGGTATAATATAACCTGTGGATGAACTTGTAGTGTATTATTCTAAATCGACTACTGGAGGAGATGCGTTCCGTTTGCTGCAAGCAGAACTCCCACTGCTTATCTGTCAGCGGGGGCTGCAGCTCCAGATCCCACTTTGCCCTGGCTGCCAACCGCGGCGCAGTCGCCAGTGAGTGCACTGACTTGTATATTTTAGAGACCAACCGGGCCGGGGTGTCGTCCTGTAGGATGCGTTGCAACGGCGCTATATGCGGGGGCTCCTGCGGAAAGTCGGGTGTGAGCGCCCTCATCCCCTGTCGAAGCCGAAGGTAAAAAGAAACATCAAGGGGAGAAGGCTGTAAGCCTGCATATAGGTGGTCCATGGAACGGAACACGCCATTGTGATACAAGTCCCCCCACGTCGAAACATGGATGGCGTGCAGTAGTTTCCGAAAACCCGCTTCTTGCAGTAGGGGCATACTAGGATGGTAAGCAAGGGGCAATAGCGGCGCATACAGCAAGTCAAACCCCAACGTGACCGTCAGTTGGTTCCATGCAGTCACCGTACTAATCACCGTCGTGTGTGTTTTATCTCTTCCCTGCACCGGGATATACAGTGCGCCCTCTATAGGGATCGGGTGTGCCAGCCAGTGCTCGGCCGCCAGTTGGGGCATGTATCTGGGTTGCCGTATCCAGAAATAAGCGTAATGCCCTTGGGCTGCTCGATAGTACAGCTCAAAACGGGGATGCCAAATCCGCCCTGATTGTACGGCTTGATGAGGATCTCCCATTTGAGCCGGGGCGACTTACCGCCCCAAACTAGTCTAATAAACTCCGTGCGCAGCTGCCGAAAAAAGGAGGTGCCCGGGTAGAAGGGAATGTTTAGAAAGAGATACAGCAACTGTGGCAATATCACCATTTTGACCAGCGATGCTCTGCCAGCCATGGACAGGGGCAGAGTGATCCAACGAGCCACGCAGTCCGAGATACGGGTCATTGCCGTGCCATAATTGGCCCTCATGAGCTCATCCCTGTCTTTTTCAACGCGTATGCCCAAATATTTAAAGTCCCCTTCACACCAGGCGAGGGGGTAGTCCATCCTAAACCGACCAGTGGAGGACGTGAGGGGGAACAAACAGGACTTGCTCCAGTTAATCTGTACCCCGGAAATCATGCCAAATCGGATAAACTCCCTGAGAATCGGGTTGAGATTATCCCTGGGGCCCCGGATATAGAGTGTAATATCTTCAGCGTACATAGATATTAATATCTGCCTCTGAAAACACCTTAGCGCTTTGTCTTTGTGGTGTTGCCGCAGCTTCGCAGCCAGAGGTTCCATGGCTATGGCAAACAGCAATGGTGATAGGGGGCAACCCTGTCTAGTAATGGGAAACGCCGCAGAGAGCCGGCCATTTATCAGTACTTTGGCGCTAGGAGCAGTGTATAACAGCTTGATCCATGAGATAAATATGCCTGGGAATCCCATGCGCTCTAGCACTTGGAATACATAATCCCACTCCAGGGAGTCAAAAGCCTTCGTGGCATTGAGGAAAACAGTAGCCATTGGTTGGTCGTCGTGCACCGAATTTAGAATCGAAAAGAACGTGCGCAGGTTATGGGACGTTGCCCTTCCGGGCACCAACCCAGCCTGGTCAGGTAATATCAAGTTGGGGAGAAGTAAATTAATACGAGTAGCTATCAGTATTGCTAGGATTTTCATGTCGCAATTGAGCAACGAAAGGGGTCGATAGGAGTCACATTTGTCCGCCGCTTTCCCGGGTTTAAGGAGCGATGTGATGAGGGCCATGCGCATCGAAGGGGGGAGATGACCCACCTCAAGAGCATCCTCATACACCTCCCTCAAGACCGGTGCCATAAAATCAATGTAGGTCTTGTAAAATTCGATCGGAATCCCATCGAGCCCGGCGGCCTTACCAGACCGCATATGCATAATAGCCTCCCGTACCTCGTCTAATTCAAAGGGGGAGCTCAGACAATCTCTTTGCGTATCGCTGAGCCATCCCAGGGATACATCCTCCAGGTATTCATGCAAGTGCAGCTCCCCTACTCTAGACGACGTATACAATTCTTGATAGTGCGCCACGAACGCGTTAAGAATTTGCGCGGTATCTCTGTATAGTGCCCCGTCCCCACCGTCAAGCTCCACGATAGTGTTAGCAGGACGTATCAACCTCATCGTTACTGCCAGGGCTTTCCCCGGCCGCTCGCCCTCGCCATAACGGCGGGCGATCCAGTATTTGCCTCTAAATTTCGTCTCCCTAGCGGCTTCTTCTGTATATTCGGTGACCTTGTCACGGATGCACGCAAGTGTAGCGTCGTCAGGGGCGTCAGCCAGTGACGTCTCAAGCGTCATAAGTTCAGATTCCAGAGTGCGTAGCCGCGCCAGTATGCTCTTCAGCACACCCGACCCCTTGGCTATGCATACGCCCCGCAGGGTCACTTTCAATGCGTCCCAAATAGTCTCGACCTCCTTCACAGAGTCCTTGTTACGCTGAAAGAAATCTAAACAGTCGTCTCGTAGCTCCTCCTGAAAAGAAGCATCTAACAGCATCGTGGGCTGCAGGCGCCAGGCAGTCAGTGGGGGGCCAAGGTCCGCCGCCCTCATGGTAACGCGGACCGGCGAATGATCAGAAAAAGTTCTTGGGAGATGGTGGGCCTGAACAAGCGCCGCGTGAAATCGTGGGGCTAGGAAGACATAGTCCATGCTTGCCCAGGAACGTGCATGCGCCGTGAAGTGTGTACCTTCCTGCACTACAGCGTGTAGGTGTCTCCATGTGTCGATCAAACGATGTTCCTCTAGTATCTCTAAGAGCGCCTTCCGAGATTTGGTATAATGGTGCGGGGCCGGGTGGGACCTATCCATTGGCGGATCGAGCGTGGAGTTGAAATCACCTCCCCAGATGAGATGTTGTGGGCCTACACCTATTATGAGTGCTCCGAGGTCTGTGAAGAAGTGCGGGTCGTCTATGTTGGGGCCATAGCAACAAACCAGGGCAACCGCCAAGTGCCCAAGTCTACCCCACATCAAACAGTACCTGCCTTGGGCATCGCTTTTACTGCCTGCCATAACGAAGGGGGTCCCCTTTTTTACCAGTATTGCAACTTCTCGAGAGTATGAGGAAAATGTGGAAAAGGCAGTGTATTGAGCCCATCTGCCGGCACAGGTTGGAATTGCCTGCGCCTGAAAGTGGGTCTCCTGGAGAAAGGCTATGTGTATAGTATGGCGGTCCAGATAAGAGAGGATTTGTCTCCATTTTCTAGGGTCCCCCAGGCCTCTGACGTTCCATGTAAGTATGTTTAACTTAGTGTCCCCCATAGACAAGTGGATGATAAGAAAAAAATGCAGTGCACTGGTGAGGGCCAACGAACTCGCTACCCCTAAGGGTCATGCGCAACGCCCACCCCACCCCTACTGCGCCGAGGCGACGTATTCTGTGCCCCACAACAATATCCAGGAGAAAGCCTCCACGTCCGCCATTAAACGTGTGTACTGCAGGCCCCACGGGGGGCCCCCCTCGCAACCTTACAGTATAGTACCATGTCAATTCTGTGAATAGTATCCAAGTGACGTCAGCTGTGCTCAACATTATAATAACATATACAAATATCACTATCCCCCCGCCCCTCACTGCAGGCACCCCCAACAAGCTCCGCATATCATTTGTAATCACAATTCCATCTGATACTGCAGCATCGACAAACCCATAAAATGTGGAAAAAGGAATTCGATTCATCCAATAATACCTAATCCCCATCCCAGTGCCCGGGGTCATATCCTTGGAGGAAGCAAAGTGCCCAGCATGTACATTCATCATTACGAAATCATAAGGGGTCAGTTCCCCACCCCTCCCCAGGCCAAACGTCCCCCCGCCATAGCTGTCATACACAGCCAAGGCGGCAAAGGGCCCCAGCACAAGTCTTGGAGTAGCCTCGCCAACCCCCTCCCGCGGGCAACCAAGATCAACAAGGCCAAACGGAACTGCACTTTGGCCCAAGACTGAGCCACAAGCCGAGCAACCCTCCCTAACCCCCGACATAATCCCACAAAAAATGCCCACATCATACCTCCCAGGCCGATCACTATGCTATTTGTGGGCAATGAGACAGCAGTACCATGAAAGGAAATGGAAGATACCAGAGGCGTCTCGGGACCCCCTACCCCACCCCCAACCCACTGAAGCAGCCCCAACTTGCCAGAAATCTCCTCCCACCCCCCTCCCAAAATAACCACCCAACAGATCAACAGGAGCAACATAGTCAGTTTAGTTATTGGGGTACACCCTATGGGGGTCATCTAGGAGACACACACATCCACACACATCCATCCTTCACGCCCCGCTCCTCATCACAGACAAGGGAAGGGGTGGGAGAGTGGTGCCTGGAATACGTTACCAGCCACTGTCCAGGACCCGACCAGGGCACTCATGTTCAGCCTCGGTGACGTCCCTCAATTGGGCACGTGCGGTGGGCCTCGAGAATAATGACAGCTAAACCACCACCACGTCCAGAGGCCCAGCAAAGAAATCAGCAGACTAGCAGTCACTGTTCATCTTCATTTTCAGCTCTGTCCTCTACTCGGTGCTCAGCCCGCGCAGTCCTCAGCGTCTTCAAAAAATCGTCCACTTGCTGCGGGTTCGTAAAGAAGTGTTGCTTAGCTTGATGAGTGACTCTCAACTTCACCGGATACAGCAATGCATAGTCAATTTGAAGGGCCCTGAGTTTTTTCTTAACTTCAAGGAATTTACGCCTCTGATCTTGGACGACAGGCGTGAAATCTGGATAAACGGCAAAGCTTACACCATCACATGTTAGTTGTTGGTTTGTGCGTGCGGCCCGCAACGCAGCATCTCGATTACGGTAGTTTAGGAGCCTTGCAATGATGGGCCTGGGCGGAGCTCCGGGTCTGGGTCGCGGCCCCAGTGAGCGGTGCGCTCTTTCGACGATGAATTGTTTAGAGAACTTTTCCGATCCAATGGAGGCCAGGAGTATCTTCTCCACATATTCTTCCATGCGACCAGTGTTGGTGGACTCTGGCACACCCACCACTCGAATGTTATTTCGCCGGCTGCGAGCCTCTAACTCCTCGTTCTTGGCCGCGATAACTCTTAGGACATTGTCCATTCTCGACAGTTGCGTAGTATGCGAGGCTGTAGTGTCATCATTATCAGAGATCCGTCTCTCAGCTTCCGTTATACGTTCTTCATGCACATCTATTTTCTGCACGATAGCATCCATGCACGATGAGAGGCGATCCACCTTGTCAACTATGGTAGCAAAGCCCTGCCGCATCTCCTGCATCAGCTGTTGTAGGTCCGGCAGCGGAGAGCCCAAGCTCGCATCGGTCGCCAGCTGGCTGTGCGAGCCCCCCCGCATCCTGTGCGTTCCGCAGTCCTTTCTTAGCCGCAGGGGCATCGAATGTAAGCTTAGACTGCCTACTGTCCGGTTTCCCCATCGTGGGCCTGCTATAAGGGACACCGGTGAGTGATGAGGAGGGGAAGTCCGCGGTCCACGTAGGTAGGACTAAACCCAACAAGCCCCGGTGCAGCACAGCACAATCGCACGTGGCCCGCTACACAGACGTAGGGCCTGGCCAGCGGGGAGTCATCCGACCCCAACATCCCCAGATTAGTGCCAGTCGCCACAGCCCCTCCGCCGCCGCATCAACCTCACTGGACAAGTACAGCCACGTATTCAGTATCCGTCAGCGCACCTCGGTGCGTTAGAAGTGCCTTCGGGGGGACAGATGAGCGATCAGTAGACGAAGCGTGCACCTCCCGCCAGGAATCGTGGATGGCCTGTCTCACTCCAGGCCAAAGGACCAGGGCCAATCATCACACCGCCGTGGCCGAGGAAGCAAAGCCAGGGCACCGTCGCAGGGAACGGGCGGCCCCTACGGGAGAAGCGATGTAGCGAGTCGCGCCAGGAAGCCACACAGGGCGCATCAGTCAGCTGTCTAGTAAGCCCGCACTCCTAGATCTGCACCCCTGCGCCATACCCTCGTCCCAAAGTCCTCTGCGTCGCGCCGCCACCACCAGGCCACCGCACCTCACCTCAGTGCTCCCAGCAGGGGGGGAGGCCACAGCGCATACTGCCCGTTAACACGGGGATCCAGAGGTCCAGGTCCGGGCCGTCCCCAGCACACCGTCGTCCAGATGCCAAACCGGCTCAATCAGCAACGTGCAGCTCAGCAACCGGGCTCCAGGCATCCAGCGGCTGTACGATTCAGCTGCGCGATCAAACGGGAAGGTGGGGGGGGAGCCGGGCACCAAACTATCGGCCCAGTATCAATATGCCCTCCAGGCCTCGGGCGCCATGCGGCGGGGGTTTTTTTTAAAATAAAAAACGTAATGCTCCCCTGGCTATGGGAGTCATATCCCGTGGGTGGCGAGAGGGGTATTATTAACATTTTACTGACCCTCACCACTGGATTTGCCTGGTGGTGACGGGCAGTGAAAAATTGCTACATGCCCGCCCATCCTGATTGGGTGGGTGGACATATAGGAATATAAAATATTTGTTTTTAGACATATCCTGAGCCGCCAATATTAAAATTTGAGGCAAGGATTCTCAGAGGTATTTTTAATTGAAAAAATTCACTGCACATCACACTTACGCACCAACACCAGCTCCACTGTAATCAGGGATCGTAGCACAACCGGTAGGCAGTCGGCCACCCGGTTGGGACCCCAATGATGAAGCATGACACCAACCAGGTTGGAGTGTGAGGGGTCATTTAAGAACACCTAATGGGTCCAAGTTCAGACTACATACAGTGATCAGACTACACACACTTAGTGGGTTCGTCCACATTGTTTATGTCTAATGCGTATCTGGGGAACGGGACGCACCCCTAGCCTTATCCCTTGCTCTCCACCTGATTTCTTTGGGTGGACATATAGCCATTTTTCTGATGGCCCTTACTCCTTTGGGACGTCGTTGGTAAGGTTTAGCTATGGTGGTGATGGAGAACAGCTGTAGCCAAATCTATGGTCTGCCCTCATCTAAATAGGGTGGGCAGACCATTATGTTGGCGGAAAGGATACTCCATCGCATCGGCGATGTAGTATCCTTACCGGCAACATAATAATCAGCCCCCAAGTTTGTTGGTTTTATATTCATGTGGTTCATATACGTTGAGCCCCTTAAATTGTTGGGTACACTTACAAGAGTACTTATAGATTGCAAATCTCGCTAGAGCGAAAGTCTGGGAGGATACAGAGGAGTAAGTTGGAGTTTATGAGATGGTGAGGGATCTTCTCTTGTGTGCCCATGAGGTGTATGAGGCTGCTGCAAGTACCTCTGGATGCAGTATTTTTTGCAGAATAAGGACTTCAGCTTCCAGAAATGAAGGATAGAGGAGTGACAGTTTGTCATATTGTTTCATATAAAAGATGCACAGCATGACAAGGTTTGTCTTCTGCTTCTTTTTGAGTTTAATTGTTTAAATCGGAATCTATCCTTCATGAGTGAATAATCGAGTTGAAAATTAAGGTGAACTTGCCTGTGAAAAATATAGTAGTTCAGTTGCATAATGTTTGCGAATAGGCGACCTAAAAGAGGGCAATCTCTGATGGAGAGCACCAAGAAATCAATATTTTTATCTTTACTTTGTAATGACTGTGTTATTCTAATTAACAGCCAACCTTTTACATATATCAGTACTTTTAAAAACCAGTCATTTTGTCTCCCCCTATTCCCCAAAGGTATCCCAAAATTTGGAATTTGTCACTCACTGAACATGAGGGAGAGACACTCCTTGAACTGGTTAAGACTGTGGTTGAGACTGGAACTTGAAGTGGTATCATGTCTAGTTGCCCTAAGTTGTGATGAATTTGTCTCACTAACCAAGCAAAATCAAGCTTTCTTGGTAGCCAAAATTCATTGATTAGGAGTGTTATGAGTATTGTTTGTTCTTATTTAAACTGGGATTCCAGCATGGTCAGTGCAAAAAAATTGAAAGACTGGTTGTGCTGTTATGCACTCCTGAAATGAACATAAAATAGTTCATATAACTGTGATTATGAGTGGATCCAGCAGCTTTTGGGAAAGGGCCGTAAAGGAAAAGCATTCAAGTGTGTTCTAAATTCCTGGATCTCTCGCTTAAAAAGCCCATCTATTAAAAACCAAACTGCACTAACGAGCATACATATTCCAATATATGAGCAGAATAAAATATGCGATGCCATCTGTAAAATGAATGTTATGCCCCAGTGGTTAAGAGGCTACAACAATGCTAGAAAGCCATAAGTGGACAAGGGACAAGTGATAATCAAGACCATAAATTAGATCAAGGGTTCAACTTTAGCTTTTTGGCTTTATGTTGTTAACATTACAAGATGCCAGAGATCAGGCTGGGCAATGCCTAATTGTTCATGGACTGTCAGAGCTTGGACTATGAAGAATTAGATTCTATGATCCTGGTTGTCTGACTCCAGGAAGTCATACTTGATGGACAGAATGCAGCATAATGTCATACATTCCCCCCAGTACAGAGATCTGGGCCTAAATCCATCGTTTTTTTGCTCACCATGCCATTCCAGTTTGGACCCAGCCATATTCAAATCAGTCTTGACCCTGTGCCCCATGGGAACAGTCCAGCCCGAAATGCCAGGCCAGGTCCTCCCTGGACTTGAAACAAGCATCCTAGGACCGGTTTAGGGGTTTCACCCCTCTTCAGCCAGGATAGCTTAATTCCAGTGGCATGGAGAGCACAGGACTCACGTCTGAGCATACCCGTCCCACTCGGGGTGACAAATGCAAAAAGAACTGTTGATGGACAGAATGCAGAACAATGTCATACATTCAACCCAGTACAGAGATCTGGGCCTAAATCCATCGTTTTTCTGCTCACGATGCCATTCCAGTTTGGACCCAGCCATATGCAAATCAGTCTTAACCCTGTGCCCAAGGGCAGCAGTCCAGGCCGAACTGCCAAACCAGGAAGTCATAAACCTAAAGTGCTTGTTTATTTGGAAATAATGTTTTAAGAAGCATGACTACCACGCAGAGGGGTGAGGGTGTGAGGTGTGCAATGTTGTTGTAGTGATTTTATACTAAAAGTACATTTTTCTGATTTTTTTGTTTTCTGAAAATAATGTATTTAGTGAGGGTAACCATAACGTGTTCTCCTGTCCAAGTAGGAACTTTCTAGAGTAGACACGTCATTTTTCCTGTTGGAGCAGAGATATGAGCTGTAAGCCAGAATCGGTCACATATGTGCATAGATGAGCTTTCATTAGGTGCGCCTTGGTTTGCCTGCTGTACATGGACATGTAAATATCTAGTTTTTTTAAATGGAATAGATAATGTTATGACACAAGTAAACACCTTCTCTCCAATACACTGTACCACTGACTTAAAAACTTAAAATGGCCAGCCTGAGACAAAATACTGAAACATATGAAAATTAAAAACCCTTTCATGTGAATACTAATTTCCTCAGCTAATTCATTAGTTTTATACCTAAACCGTTATCTGACTGTGAAGTGGGGTTCATCACGCGCAATGGAAAACATTCCCTGATACACACAAACTGGAATGAGATTTGGGGATTCTGGAGTAGATAAGAGGCTCTATGAGAGACCTGCAACCCAAGGAAACACCAAAATATTCTCTGGGACACACTGACTCTTTAAGAGAACAGAATCACTGGACACTCACAGATTTAGAAGATTGGTTATAAATTCACAAGGGCACCCACAGAGTAGCAGCACTTGTCACTGGCATAGACACAGAATTACCTGGAACACCTCAGAGTACCTAAAAAAGTATTAATTGTAGAGAGGATCAGTGGTTCCCTCACAGGGAAAGTATTCCACTGTACTGTTGAAAAAACATTGAAAGTTCATAAATGATTTTAGTGGAAGTGGCATTGAATTGCTCAGTACAAGACTACATAAGTCCCACAATTTCCAAATTAAGGTAGCAACAAACCTTGAACTCCTCTCCCCAAAACTGTTCATAAATGACATCCCAAATCACAACCTTGGTTATGTTTTAGGATCAAACAGGCCATTCATAAAGAATAAATAATGTGATTGAATTGCTTCATCTAAATTTTCTACCTTACTAGAAATACCAAAAGGCAGCATTTCTACTGTTTCATGTCAATTGTGTCATCAAAAAAGTAGACCAACCTTGGGCAAATCAGCCCAACTCTTCCCCAAAGGGACCACTTTGGCCTGAACTGCTGAATCCCATCAACTATATGTGAAAGGATAAGCAACCCTATAATGATTGTAGCTTTATTAGGCCACATCTGTGAGAGAGTCCTTTTGAAGCCCTAGGCTTTGCATTTTAATGGTCTTTGTATGGATCCAGCTTCTCCAAATTTGGACTCTTAACAGGGAGCACCACATGTGATGAAAAGGGGCCAGATTGGGATAGACTGCTCCTTTTGTGGCACAGCTGAACTGATTTCCAAAGTTTAGTACCCGTCTTTAATGATACAGAGGGGCCAACTAATTGTGCAAGAGAGATTTCCAATAGTTTTGAACTGTTGGCTCAAGCCGAAACTCTTCAGCCAAATGTAGATCACGCACATCTAGAGTTGTTGATTATCTCATGGAGAGGTGACATGGTCTACAGTTCTGCACAGACTGCCTCTTTATGGTTGAATTTCATGGAAATAAAGTTAGCCCCTTTCATGATGATAAGATGAGCAAACAGTGAAGGCCATGATGTTCAATGTAGGTAGGCCCAGTAGTATAAATGAATCAACAGATGAATTTTACATCACATTTTTTGTTCTCCAGTGACTGTGCTAATGTCACGTGGGTATGTCCAGATAAGGGCAACGTGGTAGTTGTGTCCAATGACTGAACTCCCAAAGACGTAAAAATCTGCCTGTGTTTGCTTGCTGTTACATGTGCACAGGATGTAGACTACCAGATCAAACCAGGTTTCGCTGATTAGCATAAGGCTGGCCCTTTGATTGGTGGTACAGGCAAACTAGAACATTATGAAAGTGTTGTGAGAGAATTTGAGGCTTTTCTCTTCTTAATTTATTTACATCTCGATTGTTATTGTTTCCTAGACATTCCTCCCTTCAAGACTCTCTCTCCATACCCCATCTTTCTATTCCCTCTCCCTACTTCCCACTGTACCTGATACTGTGCTACCCTACATTCCCTCCTCTCCACATCTGGCTTTCACACTGGCTCTGGTGTATAGCTTTTTATTACCTGTTCCATTCTCTGCTTCCCTCACGGCTGTTATTTTATTCACTCTTGTTTTCCCTTGTATGACCTTTTATCCCTTCTATTTTTATTTGCCCCAGTTTTTCTTATCTGCTCTGCTTCTCATCTAGCCACTCCTTTCCCTTCTACTAGGCCATTTTCACTTTTTTTCTCCCGCCATTGCCCCTTTTTAGCCCCTTCATCATAAACTAAAATTACTAAACGTATATAGCGCACTCTACCTTCTGATAATCGGTGTTAGTTACTAACCAACTGAATGGTGTTCTTTTTACCAATCAGAGAAGGATGAGAGGTTGAGTTGATTCACTGGGACTCAAACCCATAAGCATTGTGCCCTCAGATGTTCACAGTGGACACATTTGTCACTTTGCTACCATGCCAGATTGTGTCATTTACTCATCTATTCTATCCACCACTCTCTTCTTTATTTACATGTTTCTGTTATGATTGCTCGGAACGTCACCACTGTCAACCTATGGAATTACAGATGGGTAATATTGAAGAATTGGAATGATTTACCCGAGGGGTTTTCAGTGACATCAAATAGACAACACAAGCAAATTGTTACACATCTATGATGTAGCTCAATAGCCCTCGGAGAAAAAACATCTGTTATTCACTTTGTACCCATCTATAATTTTATGTTATTTATGGTCTTCAAAATCTCTGCCACAAATAATGTGGCTTCTCCTACCTGTCCTAGATATTTTTTTAATAAACCTGGCCTCCTGCCACTCTCTGTGCCTAGCCCTCTCCTCCTCTCTCAGACAGATCTGTGATCTGTGCGCTTATCTGCTTTCAGTCAAAGCAGATAAGCAGAGCTGCACTGACAGGCTCTAAGGTGGGTCTCTCAGCCTGGCCTCGAAGGCCTTTATGACATCACTACAGTGGGTAACCAGTTTTGTTATCAACTGGAGAAAGAAAGGACCAGAAATGATAAACGCAGGAACCAAAGAAATAAGCATTTGGAATGCAATAGGTCTATCATTTGCGAGAGTTTAAGCTTTTGACATTGTAAAAGACAATGCCTTTTATTTATCTGTTTTGATAATTGACACATAAATAAAAGGCATTGTCATTTACCATGCCAATAGCTCCAACTCTTGTAAATGAGAGACCTATTTCACTTCAAAGAAGCGGCGGCCATTGTCTGAGGCTGCTTGGAAAGTGAAAGCGGGAATGGCGCCTGCATGTTGCAGAAAAGCATGTCGTGCCTGCAATAGGAGAAAATCATTAAAGAAAATAGTGCTTGCAGACTAAATAAGACATACCGTGTAACAACAAAAATAATAAGGGACAGTCCTCATGGGAGGTTACAAATGAAGACAAGGCGGTACTAGGAGGGACTAACAAGCCTATTAACGAATCAGAAGCCAACATTTACAAAGGGCAATGACACAAGCCAATGAAAAATATGGGCATAGAGTGGGCGGAGCTTCAAGTCCATACTCAAATACAGCATGGCTCGCAGAGCAGCACATGTGCTGCCCAGGCTCGGCCTAAAAAGGGAATTAGGGCAAAGCAACAGAAACCACAAAAATCCTCTTATCACATGACCAATAGCCGCAATAAGGTGTCATCTTCCTGGCCATGAATGCTGAGGTAACCTCGCATGGACATGCATCACCGAATTTAAGGGTGGCTCAACTATATCAGCCGGCACATCTGCAGAGATATATGCGCATGGTATGCATTTAATGCGATCATGCATCAGTGCTGTATATGGCTGATCCATAGAAACATTTCACAGGTCATTCAGTATGCCTCATTTTCGATTTATGATCTTAATGCATTAAAAAAAAAAAGATGATTCCAGTTCGTGCACGTGACTGTTATCTTGCCTCCACCACAACAAAACTTGCAACTCGTGCGGCCATTTTTTTTCCTCAGCAGGGACGCCCCATGCTGACAAGACCGGGGCCCGCTCCCCTCCAAGGGCCTGGCTGCTGGACGGTTGCGGCTTCCGTAGCTCGTTTCTCCCCTGGTGCTTCTGGCGCGGGTGATGCTGCGACTGGTCGGCGCCAACCACAACACGCTACCTACCGCGAGGGGAGCAGGAGGCGGGCCGCCGCAGTCAGGACTTATCGTCCATCACACTGATTGACGAAACCAGGCGCGAGCAGAGAAAACAAACACGAACAGAGGCCGCAGTGTTCGGGCGGTCAGCTGGGAGTTGGGGTATTTGGCCTTGGTGATCCGGCTCCCCAGCGAGGTTATCTTTCCCTTCTGCTATCGTTTATCATAACTTCGGGAGCCAATGGGAGAGAAAGTGACAGGCCTGTGTTGTTTCTATCATAAGACATCTTTTTAAAGCGCCTTTTACCTCCAGCCAACCATCCTTGCGAAGGAGACCCCGACTTTCAAAAATATTCCCTAAAGGAAAGCGACTTTAAACACTAGTTAAGAAGCTGTGCACGTTCCTAACAGATGCAACTTAAATCGTAAAAAAAAAAACTATAATTCTGCGGATTCTTGGTAAGCCCTCTAAGTCGCAGACCGCCCACGTGAAACATTTTGATTACCTTTTTTGTGACATTTTTGTCCATTTGAAATTTATTCTAACAATGTCACCTCGCTAGTTTCCAAGCACAAGACAAATTCTGTATTGCCCTTGACATCTTCTATAAAGCACTTCCCTAAATGTCAGTAACTTTTATGACTTTTACCTGGCGCAGTTAGTCCTCTGAAGTTCTAATGCCAGCAGTGCAAACCCGACACACGCATTCCTTCCCCTGGCAGAGCCTTCTTGCAAAATAACTGTTAATCCTGATTTTTTTTTAAAGCGCCTGGTGGATTTAATTATGCACATAGAGCTCTAAACACTATTCTGAGGCTTTTACTCGTCAGATGCAGGGCGATTGTTTGGCATTTCAAGGTCACGTTTTGTATATACAGAAAAGAACAATTCAATAAAAATATGTTCCTCATAACTGAGCCTTGCATTTTTGTGGGTTTAATAAACTTAAATGAAGGTGTCAGTGTTCCAAAATATCTTCAACTACTGCATGATAAACCATCTTCAGAAAGTGTTGCACTGCTTGTAGAATCACAAACCTGATTGCCTTGGACAGCATCAATAGAGGTAAGCAAAAAGACAAAGTGAAATAAAAATCAAGCAATAATCTGTCTAGTTTTGAGGTTGGTATTTTGCTCAAGTAAGTCACTATCTCGTCAGAATTGGCCTTCAGAAAATGTTCCTAAAAGTGGGGAATTATAGCAGTGTAAACTACGATTTTGTAGTTTTCTATATGGGTGTTGACCAATAAGGATCGAACTGTGGTTCTGGGTCAGATTGGCCTATTGGGCAATCAGGCAGTGTCTGATGGGTTGGTTTGACAGATCAGTGTGTAGGCCTTGTTTTTTTATCAGTTTGTTGGCCTGTTTCATTGTCTGGCGGGTCCGTTTTTACAGTTGATGTCCCGGATATTACCACAAACATTGCCTGCAGAAAATAGTAATGGATGCCACCTCACATACCTTGCAAAATATCCACACCTTGTTTCTTTACAAGTTCAACCCAGGCCTGATTTGCAAAAGTGGGCACTTTTTCAGCTACCTGGATTGCTAATGGGGGACACTTTTATTTTGGTGCAAGGGCCTATTTTTTGTCCCAGTCTGACCTTGCTGTGGTTTGTCTTTGCTATGTATCAACCAAAACACTTAAGTTAGCTTAACTTTCCTAATACAAATAATTTTCCTCTTTTTCCACATGGTGTCATTTAGCCTACACTCTCACGAAAACGGAGCAGAGTCCTGCTTGCACCTCTTGTGCCAACTTATTCCAGGTGCAACTACATAACAGATAAGTTGGGTAATTGTTTATGAATATCCACAAGGTCATGACTTTGTGGGTGCCCACCATTTCCAATGGGTACTTCCCTCGGAAGATCCTTGTTTCCATTCCTAAATCATGCTTACAATGATCGATAAGCAAATTTACCAATGTTGTATGTGTTATCAGCACACATCAAAATGTATGATCCAGAATCGGAGAGTTCAGATCTGTTATTTGGGGGTGCAGTTGACACTTTTTATGTGCCTACTTTAATTCATGTGACAAAAAGATTTTTTCTTTAAAAGTACACATGGCTTCCCTAGAAATTATAAAAAAGAAAGCAAAATAACAGATTTCAGCATAACTAGCAATCACTATGACATATACAAAGGCTCTGCTTGAACTCTCCCTACTGTGAGGCCGTCTGTGAGACCAAGTTGGATGCCCTAGAGTACAATGAACCCTCTAAAGAGCACACGTGATCTGGGAGAATATATGACTCTGGGACATGCGCTGACTTTCTTGCGCACCCAAGTCTGCAAAATAGACAGAGACTATGTGAGAAACTGTTTGATCTGGCCCTATTTGCAGGATTTCCCCCAAACTTTTTGCCTTCCTCCACCTATTTTTCTGACCTTCTGTTTTTTGGCTTTAGGACTCTTGGCAATTTACCACTGGTAATCAGTTCTAAAGTGCATATGCTCTCTCCTCTAAAACATGGCATGGTTGGTTTCTTCATGATTGACATATTTGATTCACTAATAAGTTCCTACTACAGTGCAATCAATACATGTGCCCAGGACCTGTAAATCAAATGCTACTAGTGGGCCTGCAGCACTGATTGTGCCGTCCACATGAGTAGTCCTTAAGACATGTCTCAGGCCTGCCACTGCAGAGCCTTTGTGTGCTGTTTTAAAATGCCATGTTGGCATTTTGAAACTGGCCCAAACCTTCCCTTTTATTACATGTAAGACACCTCTAAGGTAGGCTCTAGGTCACCACATGGGCAGGGTGCAGGGTATTATATGTCTTGGTAACAAAAAACTGCTAAATTAATTTTTCATTACAGTAAGGCCTATCTCTCCCATAGGGTAGCATTGGAGTCGCCTTGTAACACTTTACAAGTGTATCTTCAAATTGGGAGCAGATATGAAATTGGAGTTCGGCGTCTGGACTTACAATTTAAAAACACATCTTTTAGTGAAGTTGGCTTTTAAATTGCAGGTCTGAAAATGCCACTTTTAGAAAGTTGGCATTTTTATACTTTAACCATTCTGTGCCTCTGCCTGGTCCTACGATACACTCCTGGGTCAGTGTGACAGCTGGGCTTTGTGCATTCACTCTAGACAGTCACACACAAAGGGAGCTGAGGTGTGCCCTTCATATCATAATGGCCCATCACCAGGCTTATGGGTCTTCCTGAGCCAGAGTGGTGGGAGGGGTTGACACTTGCAGCTGATTAGGGCTTTGCCTGTCCCCACACAAAGAGCTGCATACCCCCCTGTAGTGTGTCTGGAGTCAGGGCCAGGAAGGACAGGTTCTTGTGCACTACAAAGACCTTTTTTGAAGTCTCCCTACTTCAATAGCTAAAATGAGTGCAAGAACTGGACTTCTGACACCATATACTCGGAACACTTCTGGACTGAGGACATTCTGCCAGGAAGAAGAGCTGTTCTGCTGCCAGAAGGGACTGTCACATTGCTGATTGCTTTGCTGTGCTGGCCTGCTGCCTGCTGCGTCTTGCATGGGAGTGAGAGGACTGGACTTTGCTCTCTATGTCCTGCTTTCTAAGGTTCTCCAAGGGCTTGACTGAGCTTTCCTCCTGTTGCTGAAGTCTCAGGGACATCAAAGACTTTACCTGCATCTTGCTACCATCACCTGGACTCCTCTGCTGTGAGGCTTTCCCTGCCAAGTGATGCCAAATCCAGTCCTGGGCTCTTGGAGGCAAATTTGGTGCTGCAACCAGAACTGGTGCATCCCTGTGAAATCAACGCATCGCCGCTCCCTGCATGAAACCGTGGACTCCACTCAGTGAGTGCGTGACGCAATGAACTTAACTTTCAATGCAGCACTGGCTGCCACAGCATCTCCGAAGGACCGCCGCAGGAACTGAGGTTTTGCACCCGCAACTGACACATTACCTCTTCTCCGCAACTCATCGTCCTGGAGCATCAAAGCTTCAACGACCTTGCACTGCTTTAGGGAACTGACGCCGCACCTGTATCCTCGACTCCTCACCTCCTCTGGGCGAAGCATCATCTTTGGTTTCCGTTGCATCCAAGGTGCCGCATGGGCGTCTGCGTGACTCCTGTATCCAGATCACACTCCATCGTGGTCGTACTGCACTTTTTGATTTGATCAAGAAGTTCTGTCTAAGGTTGAACCGGAGATGGGTACTTGCTTAGACCATGATAATACCAACTCCAGTATAGCCGAAGCCTTTACTATTATTTGCCTACATATAAATTCGGCCCTCTTGGTTAATTCCAAGTCAGGATCTTTTAAAGGCAAAAAATGGTTTGACACCAAATGTACCAAGGCCCATTCTGCCCTTTTGAAGGCAACCAAGGGCAAACCAAGAAACAGGCACTTGATTGCTTCTCTGAGAAAACAGTATAAACTAGCAATGAAAGCTCGGAAAAAAGAGATTCAGGAAGAAGCATGGAATGATCTATTGTCACCAGATACTATTCGGGATAGCTCCAAATTCTGGGGAGTGATAAATCACTCTTTTTTTACCGGTAGCGAGAACCAGGTTATGGAATGTTGTATTCCTGATGAGCAGTGGTTAGCCCATTTTGGAAAAATCTATAGTTCAGTCTCGCTTGGGCAATCAGAGGGGCTGTTACCCTTGAATCAAGTTGGTCCAGTCGCGGCCTTTAAGGAGGAGGAGGTAGAAAAAGCTATCCTAGAAACATCTAAGAGTAAGGCTCCAGGTCCAGACGGTGTTCCTGCAGATCTATATAGGTCTGCACCCAAATTGTGGGCCAAAATACTAACAAATGTCTTCAATGCTGCTAGATACAAGCATATCCCCGATTCCTGGGCAAAATCTATAATCATCCCAATTTTTAAAAAAGGCCAGAGGGATGATCCGGCCTGTTATAGGCCTATCTCCCTAATTGACTCCTCCGTCAAAATTCTAGGTAGAGTCATTTTAGGCAGATTGAATACCTGGCTCGAGGGTAGCGGCATATTATCAGACGCCCAATATGGCTTCAGGGCAAATAGGAGCACGCAGGATCAATGCTTAAATCTCCACTTACTTATTTCCAAATACACTATTGCTAAGGAGGGGTCTCTGTATATGGCCTTCATGGACCTCTCCTCAGCTTTTGACCTGGTTAACAGGTCAAAATTGTGGAGTATTCTCTTGGATATAGGGGTTGACCCACCTCTAGTTGGATTTCTGGCAGATCTCCATTGTGGCCTATTATCCACGGTGCGAGTTACCCAGGGGGGAAGGTGCACCAGCTGTTTTAATTCAGAGAGGGGCGTAAGGCAGGGGTGCATATTGGCACCTCTCTTTTTTACACTATATATAAATGCCTTGGGCCCAGTCCTGGCCAACGCAGTGGTGGATGTACCTCGCGCAGGAGATACCAAGATCCCAGTTCTCCTATACGCGGATGACGCCGTGCTTTTGGCACGCTCAGGGGTGGCTCTTGACAGATTACTGGCCTCCTTCGGTGATTTTATGACATCATTAGACCTGAAAATTAACATCCAAAAATCGCAGGTTATGGTCACCGGCCAGGCCAGTAGGAAAAATAAATCTAAGATTTTTTGGTGCCTAGGTCATGAGGTTAAAAGGGTTCCAATTTTCACTTACCTGGGTGTCATCTTTGATGAGAAAGGTACATGGGGCCCGCAACAAAAAATAAAAGGCAACTCTCTGGCTAGATCGGCTACAGCTATACTTGGTTTTGCCAAAAGGCTGGGAGCTCGCCCTCTGGAGGCCATTTTGAAAGTCTATAAAGCAAAATCGTTGGCAATAGCCACCGATGGCTCTGCCATATGGGGCTATTCTAACACCAACAGCATACAGAGGGCGGAAAATAAGTTCTTAAGATCTTTGCTGTTTGTCCCCCAGTCTACACCAACTTTTACAATACACTCAGAACTGGGTATGGGGTTTGTCGTAGATTTAATTAAAGTGGCCCCTGTGATATGCTGGCTAAAATCTTGGCTTAACCAGGAGATCCCTCTAACCCATCGGATACTCAGGGATTGCCTTACTTTGGATAGAGCCCTGAGAATTCCATGGTTAGTATATGTTAAAAAGATGTTGGCAATAGCAGGTAGACCTGAGCTATTTCACTCCCCGCATCGTATTAATAAAAAGGACATTATGGGGATTAAGACTGCATTACTAACACGTTTCATGGCTGACAGGGAGGACACAGAATTAAACAAACCGTTAGTGAGAAGGAACTACGGGTTAATAACTGTCCCCGGTCTTGAACCTTACCTGACATTTGTAACCATGCCACTTCATAGGTCCCTTCTTACCAAGTTCCGCCTAAATTTGATTCATTTTGTGCTAGGTTTTTATCCCACATGGGCAACTCCTGATAATGCTACACCATGTGATTGTGACAATTTTTCCTGTCAAGATACATTACATTTTATTATGTTTTGTGAACATTATGCTCAGATTAGGTCAAAATACTTGTTACCTATACTTAAAGGGGCTGGTTTTGTTCAGGTTCGGCCTGCGCTTCTGTTCTTACAGCTGATGCCTAATATTACTGTTGCTTTTCACGTAGCAAATTTTCTAGTGGCAGCCGTTCGTACGAGCAAGAAGCGCCTTAGTGTACGGCCTAGTTTTAATATAATTGATGTGGTCGTGACGGAGGGTGGCCTTTAGGTGTGGAGTTTTCTATCCCTGTTAGACTTTTTAATATGGAAATTTTATCTCTATATTTTATTTATCTTTTTTAAACCTAGAATTGAACCTATGAATTAAGTTCTCTTCAAAATTTTTAAAAATTGGTAATGTTATTATATCTGTAATTGATGAATATGCACCTTGTATTTTATGTAATGTGACTATCTGTTTGTATTGTCTCTTTTTTTGATCTTTAATTGATCGAATAAAAGTAATTGACTGACTGACTGACTGACTGATTTGTCCGGGTCAAGCGCAACCAGATAGCCCCAGTTGAAGCTATAGACGTTTAGGCACTGCATTTTGACATAATCTTTAAAAATTCACATCTTGACTTGTGTCTGTTTGAGTTTTGTCATTTTGGTCTTTTTTTACTCAGATAAATATTGACTATTTTTCTAAAACTGGTGTGGAGTACTTTGTGGTGTTTTCACTGTGCTACTGTGAGTGTGTGCACAAATACTTTACACATTGCCTCTTTAGTTTAGCCAGACTGGTCTGTGCCAAGCTACCAGAGGGTGAGCACAGGTAAACTGTTAGTGTGTGCTACACTTACCCTGGCTAGAGTGTGGGGCTCTACTTGGACAGGGTGCATACTTCTGCCAACTATAGACCCCCTTTCTAACAGAAACAATAAATACATGTATACACTCGGAGACAACCAACAACCAACTGAGAGCACCTCAAACTGAGAAGAGAGAGAGAGAGTATATGTGTGTGTTCTCTATTTCCACCACCGGTCCAACCGTTTATGGGTGCACTTCCTATGCAACTTAGCTAACCCCCCTTTTGTCTGGTCCTGCTTTAGACTTGCCTTCTTTATTTGAACACCCCAGTCCATTTTTTCAGTGAGTGTGATTCCCAGGTATTCAAAAACAGTCACTCTCTCTAGTGGTTTTCCATCCAACTGGGGATTTGGTCGTGTGCTGTTACCTGCGTTAAGTACCATATATTTGGTTTTCTGTAGATTGATCTCTAGCCCTCTACTTTTACAGAAAGAATAAAAGGTGTCGAAGGCCCTCTGTATTCCCATAGGAGACCTTGATAGCAGGAGGGTATCATCGGCGATCATCAAGGCTGGTACCTTGAAGTTCACCAGCCTGGGTGCGTCTATGTCCCTCCCCGCAATTAAGGCCTCCACTAGACCACTGATAAAAAGGCAAATAATTGGCAGGTAGAAGTGGTGAGCCCTTTTTTATAAATCGGTATGATTTCCGCCCCCAGCCAAGTAAAAGGAATCCCCAGCCAAGTAAAAGGAATCAATTGCAATTAGCAACAAGCATTAAAAATGCAATAGGTCTCGCCTTTCATGAAGTTAAAGCCATTTGCTTTGCTATACAATACCATTAGCAAAGCAAATGCTTTAACTTAATCAAAGGCGAGACCTATTGCATTTTCAATGCTTGTTTCTGTTGTGTACTCCACTTGATAGAGAATAAAAGACAAAATAGTTTAACAGTCTATCACACACCCACACGAAGAAAAGCCCATGCATCCTAAATTATGGGTTCTTTAAAAACCAACATACAAATTTGCAAAAAAATAAAGCCCCAATACAATTATTATGTAGGATGTAGACAAAGATCCCTTATAGAATTTTGCTCGCGACTCCCAATAACGCATCTTTCACACGCATACGACCCATGTTTTGCTAAACGTCTTCAGTGACAGTTTTGCGCAACATGATGGTTTTGCGAAGACACCTACGCATCGAAAGGCTGCGAGCGATGCTGAATTCCTGAATGAATGAGTGAGAAACAGGAGCACTGGTAGTCTGTGACTTATCTGAATAACGTCTGTGAGCCTCTAATTTCCATAAGCAGTCGCACAGGGCTGTCCTGTGAACCAGAGGGCACAGCTCCCTGTATGCAACTTTACACAACTGACGACAGGAACAACGCACAACAATGTTTTTCTGAATCTCAGCAGCTTTGATTCTCTCCAAACATTAAGTGATTCATGGTAACACTTAGACATCAGTCATGCACAATTTATAATTGGAAGCTCGGCTTTAGTATTAATGAATTGGGATCAATAGCGAGCCAATGAAAGCGTTCACCTTTTCTATTTCAATACATAAATGTTTCACTAAAGCTGAGCCCGCTATAGCTGAAGAGGAAACGAGTTAACGTTTTGCAAAAAGTTCTTCGTAATTAAATGGGTGTTTCAATGAATGGACGCTTGAAATCTGGAAAACCAGCGGGGGTGTTTTATTCATAATCTGGTTCTGGAAACATCAGCAACGTAATAAAGACCAGTCAAAGGGTGATGGTGACTGAGCCGACGGAGCGCACGCAGCATTTTCAAACAAAACTGACTGTAACCTCCATCACTACATTTATGACTCTACCTGTACTCGAAGAGATATCAGTCCTGGTCGAGTGTACAAGGAAGGGTGGAAGGCGGATGGCACGTGGTGTCCCACCCACGTTAGTCTGGTGGCAGCACACACAACAGCATGCATTAAACTACAGCCACCTCGAACATCCACCACCACCTGCGGCAGCCAATCTTGATAACCGTATCCAACACGTGTCGACAGATAGTCTGAGACGCTGCCACAAACTAACATGCGCGCGCACACACACATCCAGAGCAGTCTTCTAACCATTGTTCTGTGCATCACTCGAACAGTCCTTCCGGTGGCTGCCAGTCGTCCCAGATACCAAAATGCAGATATATGAAGAGTGCGTGACTGCCCAGAAATGTCTAGGAAGCCCCAGACGGAAACCTCTTGACCTCCCCACCTACCGGCCTTCCTGATTCTTTCCCACCCGGGTCCCAAGGTCAATAAATGCTGGCAGATACCATATAGCAGTCCACTGTAGAACAGTGATAGCCACCAGGGCTGCAGTGCTCACCTTAACTGCCCTCAGGCGGACAGCCGCGTTAGCTTAGTGCCATCTGGTGGTTGCCCTGCCATTGAATGGAACAATCTACGGGCCCTGCCTAGCTGCCAGCCATGCTGCACAGTTGTTTTCCATACTTAAGGGGAAGGGGGGGGGGGGGGAGGTGGCTCACCTTGTCAGCTCAAGGGTATAAGTATTGCTACAGTTTGATTGGGGCTGTACTGGGAGTTTTCCGTATGACTGCTGCACTTTTAATGGGGCTGTACTGGGAACACTCGGAAGAGCTGCTACATTTTTTAACGGGGGCAAAAGTGACTCTTATCAACAGGAATGCCATAGTATTAACGGGGGCAGGACTGGGAGCTCTATGCTACTACACTTTTACAGCGCATTGAGTGCTGTGCCAGACGTGTTCATTAATTCATGCTGTACATTGATCACAGTCGTTCCCGGGGTCCGCGGACTGACCCGAAATATATCATTCCTGACGTCTGCCTGACCTGCAGTTCAAGCGTTCAAATTAGAGGCAGGTCAACTAGTGACTTAAAATCTAAATCATGGTAATATCTGTACTAAATAATGATTTGAAACCGATTATATTCAGCGCCATGTGTAATACACTAATATTATAATTACCACATTTCCCAATAAACCAGTCTGTGGGTGCGCACTCCGATGCCTGATGGACAAGACGCGTTTCGGCCCTCCGGAACCTTGGTCCTGGAGGTGCCCCCAGACTGGTTTATTGGGAAATTAGTGAATTTTGAAATGGCTGCTCTCGTCGTGACAGTGCATCTGTCCCGCGAGGCAGCTCGGAGGATGTACGAGAGTTCAAGGGATTAAAACCAAGTATAATTAGTAGTATCTCTCTGTTGTGGGAAGGGTAATCCCTTTGAACGTATTTACTGTTTCAAGTATTCCTTTTTTTTTTTTGTGTGCATATTTATATAGCGCAAACTCGACCCGAAGGTATTGGAGCGCTATACATGAGCACCGCATTTACATTCAGGCACGGGGAGATAAGTGATTTGCCCAGAATCACAGGATGTGGACGCGAACCCGAGGCTCGAACACTGGTTTCCAGCACCAAAGTCTGCAGTCTAGCCGAAGGACCACAACCGTCATCCTCTAATGTTGTCTTGCACAATAATTAATATTCATCTATTATTAACCATCTGTGGCCTTTGCCAGGGCCTGTTTGATGCGTGAATAAGCAGTACTTGTCGAAGAAGCATTTTTTATTGTCTGTAGCTCTCTGGCGCTCGCTCCCTCTGAATCAAGTAACGGATTGGGCTCTTTACAGGGCAGCGCCTTTCTGTCTGCAGTAAGGATGTGTGTGATGAGATCGCGCGTCATGGTCTGTGTGACAGAAGATGATCCCGGTGGAGGGGGGGGGGCAAGTCTTCGTCATCCCTCTTCCTCCTCAGAAAGCAATGTGGTGGGGAGTATAGGAAGCCGTTACCAGCCCGACTGACCAACACTGCTGTACTTCTAATAGCGCTGCATAAGCCTTAGCAGTGCTGCGTCAAGGACAAGACAGTAGAAATGAAAGCATCCTTCACAGAAACACACAGCAGCTATAGCACACTGCATGCTTATGTCTCACCCACAAGTGATGCAGGTACAACAGCAGCTGAGAAACTTACATTTACACAGGTAAGGAATTAAGTAAAACGCACACATGTTTGAAAAAGCCCCTGCTGCAGAATTCCTTGTGCGTACAGCACTTTTCAGGCAATAATAAAATCACACGACACAATGTTATGAGTGCAAGTGACTTGCTGTCGACGTGCGCTTTTTAAATGCCTCCCAGCACAGTGGCTCCAGTTTGGATGTTGTGTGTGATCCAAAGCCCGGCCAGATTGTTCACAGCAGCATCTAAAGCTAGAAGACGGTGCGGCCGAAATCGAGTATTTTGCGCGGCATCAGCCATAACAGAGAGCACGCGGGATAAAGCAGGGTCCTTAGGGATGGCATATGAGGGGTTCAGTCCCAGCGCAGAGTCATGTCACCAAGGGAGGGGCCTCTTTTCATCCCGAGCATTTGGAAGAGACGGCAGAGCAAGCACAAGGCGGGCGGAACGTGGTTAGGCAACACCTGGCGAAAGCGAAAGCACACGGACAAAAAAACGCACGTGCGTGAGAGATGGCATATGGGGAGTCCAGTCCCAGCGCAGAGTCATGTCACCAGGGGAGGGGCCTCTTTTCATCCCGAGCATTTGGAAGAGACGGCAGAGCGAGCACAAGGCGGGGGGAATGTGGTTAGGCAACACCTGGCGAAAGCACACGGACAAACAATGCAAGCGCGTGTGCACATCCCTACGCTAATGAAAGTAAAGGCGGGAGAGCAGACCCTTTGAAGTATGATGCCGAGGCTGTGGCTACACGTGCATGCGCCAGTGGGCTGAAGCGCTTCCCAAAATGCATTGCATGGCGGCACGATGCACGTGATTGTGCGCGTGCTCGCCATGCTATCCACTTTTGGGAGCACTTTGAAATGCCCCTCTTACTAGAGTCTCTCATAGCGATTGCATAAACGCAATAGCTAGGCGAGACCTAATAAAAAGATGAAATAGGGATCTGTTAACTTAAGGTCCTGAACAAAGCCACAAGTCCCAGTGGGGGCTAAGATGGCTGAAACATGTATGATGCAAAGGATTCCCAAGTTTGCCTCGTTTGGTACCACATTTGTTTTTTAATCTTCACTCGTGCCATTTGTGATTATATAATAAAATAATAATTCTTATCACTTACTAGAGGTAATTGAAATGAACACAAATACGAACAGGAAATGGTGCTCTTTCTAGAGGTTGAGCCCACCTAGATACACTTGGTGTTCCGGTTGTGTACTCGATGATGAAGCATGCCTCAAGAGGAAACTCTAGTGGGTGAAAGTCCTTTTAAAAAATGCTAAGGATTTCCAGGGTAGGAAAGGAGTCATAGTGGCACCAATCCCCCTTTGATTAGTTCTGTATATATTTTGGAGGTTGAGTGGTTCCAATCTTTATACTTCTTTTGATAATCAGTATAACCATGATCAATTAATCAATAAAAAATCTTTATTTTGGGCACAAATGTGACCATAAAAGCACACATAAAAGAAATAACAATCCAGCACTTTCAATAATAAAAAGGTAGTTACAAGGCACATTTTGTTAAAAACCAACAGCAGACAATTCTCCACAATTGCAATTACAGAAATTAATTCTCATGACAGCGACTATAAATATCACCCACTGTTACCTTACATGTCAGGTTAATACATATAAAATGCAGAAGATGAGTCAAGATTTCAAGATAGGTTCAGTAAAGTGGGCATAACTTCTGTGATGGGATTTGTCCTTTCTATTAAAACATTAATAATTTCCTTCTGCTACTTGCACATTTGAAGAAAAAGCATATGTGGATGGGAATCAAGTTGTTGCAAGCACACAAGAGCTGCTTTCAAGGATCTAAACACCCGTAAAATCGAGATTAAGAACCTTTTATTAATATCAGTGAAAAATGTACAAAAGAAAGTAAAATGCAACAGACTTTGTGGAGAGAACTCATCACATGGGCGCATCAAAAATGTTGAGGGCTCAAATTGGCCCAGAGGGAAAACCAAGATGCCACCTTACAAAGCCTATCCTAAACCTAGTGAGCAGTAGCCTGTACCACGAACCATCAATCCACTCTAGTTGTGGTTCCAGGGTTGGAGAAGTTTGAATCTCCACATACTCTTTGACAGACCATTTTTAAAATTCTTGATCCTCCCTAAGGGCTCTCATCCTTTCCTTAGATGCGGATTTAACCCACTAAATATACGCTTTTCGTATGAAAGAAAATTGGTAAAAATGATCGGCCTACCTAACGTCGTGAATTCAGTCTTGAGGTAATCGAACCAGATAATCGAACCAGGGGTTTGTCAAGCCTCTTTCGCATGCAAGGCAATCAGTGTTAATCTCTCTATTCAGCAATGCATGTGGATTCGCACAAGTGGAACACCACAAGATCTGTGGAGACAATTTTACAATGTCCTCGGTGAATTCCATCTCAAGCTGCTGGTGTAAAATGTAAGTAGAGCATGCAGGTGGATCACCCAGGAGTCACCTAAGCACCCTATTTTGTTCCAAATAAAGGGGGATAGAATTTGAGTATCCCCAAATTCCTGTGCCATAGGATACACTTCCAGAAGAGGGGCAACTGTTTTTTCCCCAAATGCACTTGGTCAAGTTAAAATGGAACCCACTGAACGTATACATTTCTGCCTCACTTTGGCTAAGCAAGGACCCCCGTTACCCTTGGCATCCATAACTATGCCTAAGTAGGAAAATTCTTCAGTTTAGGCAAAAGGCTGATCATACACGCAAATTCCCCGCATCTTTTAATTACTATGCCTGCACACCATGATAAAAGACTTTGATTGGTTTGTGGCCAAACCCAGTGTCCCATAAAAGATACAAATTATTGAAATAACACATTAAGACCATTGGTGGTTCTAGATAATAAAACCTCATCATCTGCGTACAATAAAACTGGGACCTTTTCCTACCAATAGCCGAAGCATCCAATACTGAGTTTAAAAGGGCTGCTCCGAGGCCATTAATGTACAAGAGAAACGGGATAGAGGCCAAGACGCTGCCCTGCGGCACCCCTTCCCAAGCTTAAAGCTGTTGGTCCATTCACCTGATGGGGCAATCCTCACAGATGCTGACAGATCATAGTGGAGGGCTCTCAAGAATTGCACCAGATCGCTGTCTACCCCAAGGTCATATAACATTGACCATAGTTTTGTCTGCTCCACAGCATAGCTATGACTATTCTTGCCTACTAGTGGCCTAACTGTGGCATATGTGTGGGAATACTTGGTAACAATCTGACTATTGTGGCATACCAGCTGCCTGTTAGTGACACTTTTGGGCGCATTCTTAGTGGCATGGTGACTATCCCTGCATAATAGTGGTTAATGTAATGCATTTTGTGGGCATTCATGATGACATTGCAGCCATCCCTGCATAAAAGTGGTGCACCCATAAGATTTGTTTTGTCAATTATGGTGACATTCTGAATATCCCTAGCATAACTGTAGTCATTCTTGGCACACCTCTGACTATTCTTTTCTTACCAACGGGCCATCCTTACGTTTTTGTGGCTCTTGTATCCCTTGTATTCCTTGTGATATATGTTGGGCATCACTGATATTTGGTTATGATAATAAATGCACATGAAATTCTGAATCAGTCCACGTGAGAAAGTAATATATATGAGTTCCTAGTTAAAATGCCATGCTGATTTTTTGGCGACCGTCAATGTTTTTACTAAGCTTACATTTTGGAATTTTTGGCCAAAATTGTTAATTTTTTTCATGAAAATTGCAAGCTTCTGTTTGGCAGGGAATTTAGCGTATTTTAAAAAAATGAAAATAACTACTTGTGAATTGTCTACATTTTTAAAAACTGAAAAACTAATGGTGCAAATAAAATTGTAGTAAACAAATAGTGATGAATGGAATGCTTAAATAATCTCAACCACTGGTATTTACCATGTGCTACATCTCAATCCAGGGTATAGCTTTACTCCAGTGACACAGTGTGCATGGAAGCCAAGTCTGCGTATACCCGTCCCACTTAGGGCGACACAGTAAAGTATACAAAAAGATGATGGAGGGAATGCTTTAATTAATGTTACCCACTGGTAATTACTCCTTCCTGATCCGGAATAGAAGCAACCCAGGACTGGTTTCACTCTACTTAGGCTCATCAGCCAGGTATAGGGACAGGAATGCCCACACGTGGGTCCCGTGCACGCGGTGTTACTGGTACTAAGCCATACCCGGCTGATGAAGGGTGAAACCATTCCTGGATTGTTTGTGTTCCAGTTGGGAAGGACTTGCACTGTTCCTACTGGGGCAGAACCAAGACCGATGGCTGCGTCAAAACTGTGAAACCACTGTTAATAATATAATAAGACCATTGTGAGTATTGCATGACTCACCACAAGCCACCGAAGAGGTGTGTCTTGTTCATGATTCCATAAACACTAAGAACTGATGTGTTCATTGTCCATCTGTGTTTATAGATGGCAGCTCACTAGTCAGAGTGGTGAAGAACTTAGTGAAATCCTTTCTTTGAGTTAGTTGTAGGAGAAGCTAAAGACCAGAATGCACATGGATGTAAAGAACCAACAATGTGTCACCAGGGATTGTTTCAGGGGTGAGGGGGCAGGTAGGGAAAAGCACATGATGGAGACAGCTGGAAAACACATGAATGATCACGGATTGCTAAGCAAACAAAAAAAATGATTACTTAAAAAAAAGCAGTGGTAGCACAGAAACCAGCCAATCAAATATTCTACATGCGAGGGACAAACGCAAGATTGACAAAAAAAAAACGCGTGCATCAGTAGACAGTAGCAAATTAAAAGTGACAGGAAATCCAATCAAGAGTTAGCACTGGACGGGATTCAAGCCCCTGTATGGTTTTTTCAAGGCCACAATCAGGATAGTATGAAGCTTGCATATTTCTGCAAAATTCTGACAAAGTTACATCAAATTATGCGTAAAAACGGGAAAAATACGTCTGTCATTTGGTGCTTTATTTTTGCTTGAAATGCATTCTTGTGCAAATTTTGGACACAAGAATGGATTTCACAAAAAAAGTTGTGTAAAAACAGAAAGAAAAAGTGAACAGGCACTTGCGTTCTATTGTTCCTGTGAGTTTGCAGTACATTTTTACTGTGAATTGTGCATTCGTGGTAACTTGGACTGCCGGATCGCGCTAAATTATGCAACGTGGTATAATGGCATAAAACTCCTGAAATTATGCGAATTATAGCACTATAATTTAGATTTTACCCATGCTAATCTAAATAAGTCTTTCACAGCTGGATAGCAGGCTTGACATTAAAAGAACAGTTCAGTTCTGTGACCAGTTTGAGACTATTGTCTACAACTGATTAAGGTTTTACTGGTTGGCCATCAGCACTCAGTGTTTTTGCTATTTTAGGGTAGTTATGGATAGGCTAGTGGCGAGTATCATCAGTGAGATGTTGTTAAATGCATCCTGGAGTTTGAACAGATATGCAGTTCTCTTTGTTTTGGTTTTAGTGGCTATAATAGTACCATGCAAAAACATGTGATCTTGACAAGCATACATATCAATATGCAACATACACAACATGAACCCATACATTTTCGCTATGTACAGCAATGCAGTAGTAAGATGTCGCATTAGGTGTAAAAGACGTGGGTCAACATGATCTCACATTATCTTGACAGCACTTTTAAGTGCAAAATCACCATTGGTGCACAAACAACATTTATGTGGAAAATTACATTTAAATGCAAACCTCTCTTTTACGTGCAAGATCACCATTGGTGCAAAGTAGGCAGGAGTATAGTATAACGTTTAGGAACAAAAACATATGTGTAAGGAAAAAATACTTAGATGCAACATTATATTTAGGTGTAGCAACAGGAATAAGAAAACATGTAAAGGAAAACAAATTAAATCTAGTGCAAAATTACCCTTGATGCGACATCGACAAGAGTTTAGAGCCACTTTAGGGTTCCAAACACATTGAAGCGAAGAAATGTAGACGCTCAAACACAGTTGGGTGCAAAATCACCCTTGGTGAAAAGTCAGTAGTAGGATGGTATCACATTTAGATGTAAAATCACAGAGCATAGAGAAAGAGCTTTAGTGAGATGTCACAGGTGTAAAAGGTGTTAATAAATATGCAATCACATTTGGTTGACAGCAAATTCACCGCTGGTGCCATGTGCCGCATCAGTTTGACAGTGGAAAGTAAAATCAGGTTTCGGAGCAAAATCAAACTTGTTTCAAAGCAAGAAGTATCCTTTTAAGAAGCAAAATCACATTTAGGAGCAACTCCGAATGAAAGTACAAAATCATTATAGGTGCAACATCGGCAGAATGTGGATATATTTTTAGGAGAACAAATCACATATAGGAGAACAAATTAGAGTGCAAAATCACATTTAGTTGTAAAATCACGGTTAATGCCTTGTCAGCTTGAGAGTGGAAACACTTTTCGGATCAATATGACGCTGTGCCGTAAAATATACATTTAGTTGCAAAATCAAATTTAGATCCCAATTTGCATTAAGGTATAAAATCACCATTGGTGCAACATCATCAGTCACGTGGAATTTTATTTAGATCAATATAGACATTTAGATGCAAAAATAACAGTATGTTCCTAGAACACATTTAGGTGCAGAGCCACCCTTGCTGCAATAAAATAAGGAATGTGGAAAACTTTTAGACACAAAAACACATTTAGGAACACAGAAACAGTTAGCTTCAAAATGACCCATGGTGCCCGGTGAGTAGCATTGTGATGTAACATTTATACGCAAAATCACATTTAGGTGCAAACTCATCCTTGGTGCAACATCAACCAGAGTGCAAAACACTTTTAGGAGCACGAATACCCTTTAGAAGCAAAAACATATTTAACTGCAAAATCACATTTAGATACAAAATCACAGTTCAACTTGAGTGTGGACATACTTTGAGCACAAATGTGCTTACACTGAAGTGCATAGACACTTCACTTTGAAGTCCATGCACTACAATGAAAAGCACTCATTAGGGAGGTGGGCAAATACACAGTAACTAATAACAAGCACTGAGACTCAAATGCCACTGTGGCCATATCCAAAATGTGAATGACACTTTCTTCATGCAATGGCCGGAGGGTACTGGTCTAAATGGACTAAGGGCCTGAAGAGGGCTGACCCATAATGTCACTCTGTGCATGTTTATCGTGTGATAAAAAGCCTTCTAGCAGAGCATATGTTTGGAAACAAAGCATAACTGTTTTTTCAACTATTACTCTTAAACTGCTGGGCTGAGGCTGGGCTGCAAGGCTGAGAGAATGTCAGCCTTGACTGCAGCTTGGCATATATACATGTGCTGTAAAGGAGGGAGAAGTGCAGTGAGTGCAGATTCGGGAACGTTGCTCTCTGGAGGAACAGGTGGGTATGATTCCCCTGTTGCTGCTCTGGATTTCTGCCTAAACCTCCCTGCAGTTAGTTATGGTTATGTTCTTGGTGGTGCTTAAAATGGTCTCAAACGTTTACTGCCATCCCCTAAATGCCACGCTCTTGCGCTGTACTTTGGTTACTCAGTCTGTAGCGGGTCAGACCGGTTCTGCCTGCTGGGGGCAAGGTTCGCTCACCTCTATATGGTATGAGGTCGTACAATGTCCTCAAGGAAAAGAAGTGTTGTGAAGTTCCCACTAATCCGTAGGATCTGTGCGTTTGTGGACAACATAAACTTGAGTGAGGTGCCTAGGCTGATTCCATGCTCCCCATAGTATATGTTGGCCTAGAGTCCAGCTTGCTCACAGTGCCACCCTATGCCCCCCAACCCAAACAAGGAGCAAATGGTTTCTGGAAACCACAACCCTGACCCCTCAGGGATCGTGGTAACAGATCTAGAACCTTTTGCTCAGTCACTCATGCACTCTTGTTCTCAGAGAAATATACAGAGAATACATAATGAGAAGTTTTCAATATATTTATTGAACCAACGTTATTCTTGTATAGAATACATGTGCTGCGATAATCAGTAGACAGAGTCAGATGAAAGTGATTACAAGCACCAAAAGAGTAAATAGTAGATACAGTTTTACCATGGTGCTAAGACAGTGTATATATGCAAGCATATAATACAAGGTAGTTATCAGACATACTCCTACTATGCAATCCCTACTTTGTGTATGTCTAGAGTGTATATAGGTGTAGAGCCAGGTATCCCCCCACGGGATGATCCAACCCCATTACCTGGCGGGGAACAATGTAGGACCCCGTCTTGGACACAAATTGGACACCCATCACAGAGATCTCAGGCAGCTGCTTGGTGAAGCCGCAGCATGTAGGACCTTTCAATATCAGCGGGCGTGTCTTCTCTGCTAACCCCCGTAAATGATTCTTTATTTGTAATAAAAAGCATCCTTGCCCTGTGTACAAAGATTAGCATTGTTATGGACATGTAGATAGCACAGTCGTTCTGTGGATGAAGATAGAACGACATATGTACATCGTGCGCAAAGGCCTTGTACTCAGTGTTTGAGGCATCATGATAATGTTGTGTAAAGCTAGATGTATAAGCAAAGCAGTTTCAGAGAAACTAATCCAACATTGTCAAGCATACGAATACGTGCAAAAGGTCACAGCAATAATGTTATTGTGCAGAAAATAGAACAATGTAAAAAAATGTGCAGTGATGTTTCCTGGGCCTAACTCGGGCACATAACAGCAGCACTGACACGGTACCCATCTGGCTGATTTTGCTGGTGTCCCAGGCCTTTTGTCTTCTGTAGAGACATGCTCCAACTGAGGAAGATGTGCATTGCATACACAGCAGAGATGGATGGTATGCTCCACAGGTACTGCTGGGCGTCAGATAGATAATCTTGGGTGAGCCTTCCCTCGGGCCCACACACAAAGCCTTCGCACAAAGTGAATAGCCCCCCCACCTCAGCTCACAGCAGTGATCCTTCAGCACCAACTTCCTCTATGCACTTTGCCTTCTGTAGATGTAGCTGCCAAAAGATCCCAATCCTTCAGGCTCCACACAGTCAGAGGTGTTTACTCTCTGGCGAGACTGTGGTATCTGGTTATGATCTCTATGAGCTACAATCAATCCCAGGCACTTCAAATTCTGGGAGCACTGCAGGGTCTCAAGGCCTTGTCACAAAGCAAGGCAATACAAATTCAACCCTGCTTCCACTCCTGCCTCAACAACTAACAGTCTTATTTTTCTAGAGAGTGGTTTCTTCATGCAAGGGCACCTTCAGCATGCCTCCTCGACGGAGGCTCCTTCCCTCAAGACAGTTCCAATCTAGTGCCTCCTAGTAGGCTGCAGAACTTCCAGGTTCCTGTTCCTTAAACTAGTGCAAGGGAACTGGCAGTCAGTGACCAAATCAAGCAGCAGATAAGAGTTTCAAAGACATGCACTTGTGTGAGGGCAATAATTCTGGAAAAATATATGTGACATGCTGGCTGGTGGTTTTGGACTCTTATACCAAGTTTGTAAACAGAGTTCGTGTTTTCTATAAGTCTAACTCTGGAACCTGTCAGCAGGAAGGTGGGGTGGAGTTGAAAATCTTTCAGGAGAAACTACAAAACAACACAAAATAGGGAGAGGCTCCACGCTGAACTGCCACAAAACCTGTTGGCAGTAACACATGCATGAGAAAATGAAGCAGGAAAAAATAGGATATTCCCCAAAGCTAGAATGGAACCCCTGTCGCCTACCCCCATACACAAGAGTCTAGTCCACTCCAAAGGACTTCAGGAATGCTCTAGAGAAGTCCTGCAATTCACAATCCTGTTTGGGCTCTCTCCAGCCTCCATCATATGTAACACTGTAGTGAAGGGGAGCAAAATGGATTCCTGGATGCAACAAGCATGTAGAACCCTCATTAGATGCACACCATGCTGCACATTTATAGCTTCCACACACATTTAAAACATACCCCACAGAGACAGAGTGAAGAAACCATTTTTAGGGGGCTTGCAGACCAATTTAAAAATACATGAAATACATGAAAGACCAGTAGGAAATTCTACCTGACAGGTTAAAAGGTTGGCCATGCCACTATAATCTGTTGCTGCCACCTCTTTTAAGTTCTCTGAGCCTGCTGAGCTGATGTCATACTCAGAAAAAGGGTATGCATGGTATGCCCCTCAAGCCACAGAGTCCTGCTCAAAATCTTATTCAGTCATTGTGTATGCTGAGGCCTAAAAACTCAAAACGAACAGAAACTCATGATGCAGAGGCACACACTCTAGAGATGGAGAGGGCAACTTCCATGCCAAAAGGTGGGTATTATCATTTACGGCCATACGCTTTGGAGAGTAGGGTAGATGCACATCCTCTCAAATAATAACTAACATGTTTGAAATATGCCTGTCTGCATCTTAGTAGCAAAGTATATGTTCACTGTCCTTGTTCTTGATTAGAGATATTGTGTATAATATGGAAATACAATGCCATTGGTGGAAAGAGAGTGCTCACATGAAGGAATACTGTGGATATCGGAGTACATGAATGAATTCTGTGGATATCGGTGGGCAGCCCTGCTTTGGAAGTGCAAATTGTGACTGGTTTGTTAGCAAAGCCGTTTGCGGCACTGTATTTTTGCAAGGTTTTGCGTGCCTATTACCAGCATAATAGAGCTACACGTGGGCCTTGCATCTTTTGAAAACTCTGAAGCTTTTAACACCCACACCGGCAGTTGAATTGGCACCTGCTGAGTGAGAGTGGACAGGCCCTTGACTACGCTGATGTCAGAGCAAGCAGAGCACGTAGGAGCGAATGAAATCATGTCCTTGACAAAGCAGAGGAAACGTGCTCTTGGCTAAGCTGACGCCAACCAGCCGAACTAATAGAATCACGTCCTAGACAACGTAGAGGCCTCATGCTTTTGACTACGTGAACGTTGGAACCAGCTGATTGGATTAGCATCTTTGATTGCACCGGCATCGGTGCGAGGAGTGTCAGGTCACTCTCAGTTTCTTCAATTTGTCGGTGGCCAGTGTAGAACTACATGAGTAAGAATGAAACATTTTTGAACAATAACACATATACTGACAAATGAACAGAACTACAGTGGCAGGTGAGAGACTACTTTTCAGTAAATATTGAGAAATTGTGAGCTTTAGAGGATACAGAGCCGCAGTACAAGAATCCAAGGTGCTAATTCTTCTTACTCAAGACAACTTTTATGTTATTTTTCTATGGATTAGTAGAAGACAGAGAACATAACAATTTCTTTCCTTGATGCACAGGTGTTTGGTTATCAGATTGGATGCCGGTGAGGTGGACTGTGTGTGTGAATGTCAGTGAGGTTTGAAGTCTGAACTAGAGTGAGTGTGTTGGTGGAGTGTGAAATTAGAATCGCTACTTTGTGAATAAGCACTACTTTGCACGTAACATGCAGAACGTAACCACTCCTCCTTTCTTCTTGACTTCACTAGTGAATCTGCAATAGCTTGGCAGAAGTGGAGAAAGGTATTTAGCCACTATGCCAGGGTGTGTGGCACGTCATTAAGTGCTGAACAATTTCTCTTTTGTTACATTGTTTGGGTCCAGAAGGGGCAAGACGTATTTGAACATTTGCTGGATCTATCCAATGATTATGTGAATGGGTTGAACGAATATGAGATATGTATTACCTACCCAAATTAAGCACAATAATGGAGAGGTAGCATTTTGGGAGAAAGTTGCAACATGTGGGGGAATCTGTTGAAGAAACTTGCTTTAACCTGTAACTTTGGAGGGACAGCTGAGGAGAGATTGCGAGATCAATTTCTGCTAGGGTGTATTCTTGATAAAGCGAGAGAAACCATGTGGTTAAAGGACTATTCCCCATTGAGTGAGATCTTAAAAATGACAAAAACGACCAAGCACTCGCAAGCATGTATGGAAGTGATTCGCAAATACACACAGGTGATGAAAAGTAGGGTAACATACAAGTCATAAAAAGTGGTGTGAGAATAACTTCAGGGAGTAACTTTAAGCCCAAACAAGAGGTGAAACGACGTGAAGGGGGTTGAAGAAATTGCAAATGCTTCAGGTATGGAAATGTGGGTCATTTGGCCTATTACAAGGTGAGCTCAGGGTGGAAGGCTACATGTAAAACATGTGGGAGGAAAGGTCACTTCACATCCTGTTACAAAATTCCGAAAGCTGCGAAGAAAGTGAGAGAAGCTCCTCTTGACTCTGATCAGGATAGTGATGAGTTTGTGTTGCAGGTGCAGGAAGGCTCTCATGATGGTCCCTATGAAATAAATGGACGTTCAGTCAAAATGTTATTTGACTTTGGTGCAAAGATAACCTTGATAACTAAATATTTTAATGAGGAAAACCTTAAAACTCTAGTGAACTTGAGGAAACCATATATATAAAACCTAAAGGGTATGGAGGAAGTCCAATAAAGTTGTTTTGAAAAATAGGATAAGTCCAGGTAAGATTTATGTATCACATAGAGGGGGTTCTTTAATTAGCTGGTTCCACGAGAAAGATACTTAGCAGTCTATCTAGATCCCAATGAATCTCCATTACTAAAATTAAAAGAGAGGTAAATGGTGGTGAATAGTGTAAACAAAGACCAATTCAAAAACTAAGTATTATAATAAAATGTCGAGAGGTCTATAAGAAAGGAGGATTGAAACATTATGTTCATCAAATAAAAAGGTAGAGGTCACAGAGTGGTTGTCTTTGGCAGTGATGGCAAGGAAGGCGAACGGTGACATGGAGTTGTGTGTCGACCTGAGAGAACTTAACAAGGCAATGGTGGTAGACCATTATCATCTTCCGAATATTGCATAGCTACTATGCAGTATCGATGGTGCGAGGATTTTCTCCTCTCTAGACCTAACATCCACGTCCTTCGACGCAGGATCTCACGGAGTTCATAACCCCGTTCAGTACTTTTAAATACCTTTGCATGCCATTTGGCTTAATTTCAGCTGCTGCAGTATTTCAAGGAGCCATGCAGCATGTGTTGAGAGTAGTAAGTGGTGTAAAAATGTATCAAGATGATGTTCTGGTGTACAGGAAGCTGCAAAATGAGCATGATGAAAGACTGCAGGAAGTGGATTAAAATTAAAACATCATGGGCCATATGTAGGTAGCATCACATTTACCGACTCATAAATACCGAATTTTACCGATTCGGTATTTATGAATCGGTAAATGTGATGTGGGTAATAATTCGGTAACATTTACCGAATCGGAAAAATTCGGTAATTTTGAATCGGTATTTACCGATTCGGTAATGAGGCATACCTTCCCATTGATTCCTATGGGCCTGGAGGCCCATAGGAATGAATGGGAAGCCAGTTACCATTACCGAATCGGTAAATACCGAATCGGTAATGGGGGAGGCATTATCATGGGCGGCAGGGTGTCACATTGACACCCTGTTGCACCCCTGATTCGTCCATGTGTGCACATGTGGCGCACATACATGCCCTAAGGGCATGTATGTCTGCCACATGGCACTTTTACATCTTGAAAATATCACGTTTTGCAAGGTATTCGGTATTTATCACCAACCTATATTTGGTGGTAAATACCGAATTCTAATTCCTGCTCATCACTCATTAGAGTGTTTCCTACATATCATTTCAGGATTCGGTATTTCCCGAATCGGTAATTTTACCGATTCGGTAAATTACCGAATCCTGAAATATGCCTCCTACATCTCAAATAGCTAAATACCGGTCGGTAACGGGATATTTACTGAATTTCGGCCGTTACCGACCGGTATTTAGCTACCTACATATGGCCCGAAATGTGCATGTATGGGGTGTCACAGATTGAGTATCTAGGGCACATGATTACAGGAGAGGGAATTTTGGTCAAACAAGATCTATTAAATGCAATTGTAGGGATGCCAAGGCCATCCAACAAAGAAGAACTAGTGAGATTCCTAGGGACAGCTGAATATTACAGCAAGTGTGTTCATACTTTTGCAGAGAGGTGTGAGTGCATGAAAAGGTAACTTAAGAAAGGCATAGAATTTTTATGGTCAAAGGCATGTCAGTTCGAGTTTCAAGGAGTGAAAAGAATCTGATCTGAGAGGGGCTTCCAACCTATGCAGTTTTGAATCAGGAGCCAAAACCATCCTAAGGAATGACACCAGTGCTGTGGGCCTCAGTGCAGTGCTAGAACAGGTAACTGGTGATGGAGTCAACACCGTACTGTTTATCTCCAGGGATTTTCGGGAAGCTGAAATTAATTACTACATGATCAAAAGGGAGGCGCTTGCAGTTTATTGGGCAGCAAGAAAATTCAGAAAGTTTGTCTGGGGCAGTCCCTTTGCGCTGAAGAATGACCTCAAGCCCTTAGTGGAGATCTTTGGAAAAAAAAGGATTGATGATGTGTCCAATAGGATTAGAAGATAGGTAGTAGCGCTACAGGAATTAGAATTTGACGTGTCATAATTACCATAGGTAATGAACACAGTAGCTGACTGTTGTTCTAGGCAATGTGTGATGTTTGACAAGAAGTATGAACATGATGCGAATGAAGATGAATTTGGGGTTGAGAATGTGAAAGTCTGTTTTGTCTCAGGTGGCATTGTACAAGAGGAAGAGTGGCGGAAAGAACAAGAGGCTGATGAGGAATTACAGTTTGTGAAGGACAAGTTGAGGGATGGGTGGAACACCAAAGATATGGCCAATAGTAGTGTCAGAGGATACCGGACTGTCAAAAATAAACTCTCAATTGAGGGTGAATTAATCATGCGAGGCAAGAGGCTTGTACCTCCACTTAGTGTCAGGTTGAGATTGATTTAGAGTGACCATGAACGACATCCAGGAATTTGTAAGATTAAGGAAAGAATTAGATAAAGCTACTGGTGGCCTGGCATGGATCTCATGGTTGAAAGAGTAGTGAGAGAGTGCAGAGAATGGAACAGAGTGAAACCATTTTGAAGTGCAGAACTCAACCCATAGTTATTAGGTAGAGAGCATCTGGTGACGGGGTTGACGTGGCTCTGGACATAATTTAACCTCTTAGGATTTCCAGTAATGACAAATATATAATAACATGCATGGATATGTACTCTAGATGGCCGGAGGCCAAGGTAGTGAACTCAGTAGAGACAAAAGTAATCATAGATTTTCTGGAGGACATTTTTGGAAGAGAAAGCTCTCCTGAGTTTCTCCTAACAGACAATGGTGTACAACTCACTTCCAAAACAATGGAAATGTTTTTATAGGAAAGAGGTATAAAGCACAAAAAGACCTCTTGATATCACCCAGAAGCCAACGGAATGATTGAGCACTTTAACAGAGTTTTTTAGAGACAGTATTCAACATTCATTAGCTAATAAGCTAGATTGGGTGAGTGGTCTCAAAACAGAGGTGTGGGTTTGTAGGATGACACCACACTCGTCCACCAGTGTTACCTCTTTCTTCTTGGTCAAGACGAGATCTCCCAACAATCGTGTAGGTCCCACTTGGGTGAACAAAATGAAAATGTTAGGTTTAAGTGGAGTATCTAAGCTGACTGTAAGGCATCTAAGGATGGCTGTAAAGAGAAACAAAAGTGTGTATCGGGGATTGGGTAAAAATTAAGAATCCAAAGATAGGGAGTCTGACTGACAAGTTTAGTCAGCCCATGAAGTTCTTAAAATTGTTAAGGAATGCAGTAAAAACTAGTGATCATCACTTTTGGAATTTGGGACTTGTTACATTGTGGGAAGGATGTAAGAATGGGAATGATGTTGACCGGCTCACTAGTGCATTGGAGAAAGATACTCAACAGCAGTTGACTGAAAGATTTTGTGTAATTACAGCTGCACATGAAAAGTAGCTTTGTTACCTCCAACCAGCCGCAGCCCATGCAGGTAAGAGCGGTGGGGCGGGATTTCGACGGACGACGATGAGGGAAAATTAATTATTTAATTAATTTGCCCTCATTGTCATCTGTCAAAATCCCCCCACACCCGGCCCCACCGCTCCACCAATCTTACCTGCATGGGCCGTAGCTGCCTCCAACACTCTCATTCACATCTTTGTTACCTCCAATGCTATCATTTATGTACATATAAGTGTTCATCTTGCATTTGAGAGACTTTAGCACATTCCAATCTACTGTATGATAATCGTTATCCCTTTGTAAAATATAGTATTGTATTGGGAGGGAGGTGTGTGGTATCCTAGCTCAAGCATGCAGCACATGCAACAGGTAATAGCTTCAGTATTTGCTCTGGAACACCTTAAGGTTGCTATGTACATTGGAATGTGTGCATTTGAATGATGAACGTTGTTGAGCATTCAAAGAGGAGCTGCCATTACAGGTGGATGAAGCTTGTATTCTTCCGTGCTTAATAAACTTCTATTTGGTAATGAACTTGAGTGCAAAGAATGCCATTGGATCTTTGGATTTGGAGCACCCTTAGATTAAGTAATAATAACAAGAACGTCCTCTCCTCAAGTCAAAAAAAGAATTCTTCAGATCAGAGCTGGGGAACGCCAAGAACAGACCTTGCAAGCTCTTCGAAATTGTCAAATACCAATCCAATAAACTAGCCAAAACCTCTAAAGAAAGCACTAAATCTCTAATAACTTGTAAGGAATTTTCCTCCTTCTTCTCCGACAAAATTACTGCCCTAGGAAACGAACTTAGATCTGCTACCCACTCCCAACCCGCTCCGATATTGCCTCATCTCTCTGCGCTGCCTTCCCAGACACCACCCAAAAACCATGCACACTGGTCCTTCTTCAAAGATTATGATGACCTTTCCGTCTCGAAAATTCTAGCCTCCTTAAACCCCAACAAAAACTTTAATGACCCACTCCCCTCTAACTGCTTAGCTGCCGCCTCTCAATCTATCATTCCTAGTTGGACGGCAATAATCAACGCCTCCCTCCATCAGGGGTCGATACCTGACTCTCTAAAAGCCGGACAAGTCATCCCCATCTTAAAAAAAACCTACGCTGAATCCTGCCTCCCCAGACAATTTTAGACCTATATCCAAGATCCCACTCCTTGCCAAAGTTCTGGAGAAATGTGTACATTCAGGAATGGACTAAAGCGATCACTGCCTTAAACTGCATCCCGACCATAGTGGACTCTTCCAAATCCCTTGGAATAACCCTAGATTGCAGTTTAAATATGCATGGACACATCAACTAGATGGCCAAAACCGCCAGATTTCACCTGAGCTAGCTAAGAAAGCTGAAACCCTCCTCGACGTCCCCAACCTCAAAATGGTAGTCCAGGCACTAGTCATCTCCTTACTCCAATATGGCTGCTCTACTCTCTCTGGCCTCCCCAAGATCTCCCTGGCCCCATTTAAAGCCTGTCTTAACGCTGCCGCCAGACTCCTAACAGGCTCAAAGAACTTCGACCACATTTCACCACACCTGAAAGCTCTTAACTGGCTTCCTCTTGAGGCCAGAATCCAGCTTAAACTTGCTTTTACAACTCACTAAGCTCTATACACTAATTCCCCTGCATTTCTCGCCCAGATACTTGTGGTATCCGGAGGAACCAGAAACTCCCGGTCCGCCAGAGACCTCCTGCTCTAGCCTCTGCGCTTGCGAAAGAAAAAAGCGTACAATCGTGCTTTCTCAGGGGCTGCACCAAGAATATGGAACTCACTCCCGCCCGCCATGAGAAAAATTCCATCTCTGGCACACTTTAAAAAGGAGGCCAAAACCTTCCTAATGGGCAAATTCCTTGCCTAAGTCCTGCACTGCACTTACCTCAGTGACTTGTTCTATACCCTACTACTGCCACACCTTGGATTTACCGGATTGTATCCACCCGTCACCTCCGGGCATCCCTCCCTTAGACTCTTGGACCTCTCGCTCTTATAAAAATGTATGTATTTGTTTTCTTTTCACAAATGTTCCACCCCCTTACTAAGTTCTTTTGTATACAAGTTTTAATCCTGTTAAGCGCTCTGATACCCTTACGGGTCAAGTTTGTGCTCTATAAAACACAAAAATAAATACATAAATAAAGTAAAAAGTACCAAATTATAGCAGAATAAAAAGGGATGCCTAAGTATGTGAAGTTTCGCACTTTCACAACCTCAACACCTCCAATATAAAAATATCTTAGGTTTGGTGTTTATATGCCCACTTTTCATGATAAATGATATGGATCAATTGGTCTTAAGACACAAATTATTCATGAAAATCCTGAAGGAATCTAGAAGAGTTTAAAGCCTTTTTGTGGTCCTTGCAATTAGAACTGCGTCATCCACATGTAAAAGTACCAGAACAGGGCAATTCCCCAGCTGGGGCATATCTTTCCCTGCCATATGCAGGTAGTTTTTGCTTTATCAGATGCGGCACTGGAGATACGACCTCGGGGGAAATCTGACGGCTAGGACCCAAGTGCCTTGCACAGGGTTTTTGACTCTGTTCATAACATATACACAGAACACAAATGTGTGTGATTCACACACGGATGGGATTCCTCATCTCCACTGGCTCCATACATATTGATAAAGTATTTCTCATAGATGTTGTACTTTGGGATGGTACATCCATTCGAGAACATTTTATTAAGACTGCATTTTCCATTTATCAGAAAATATATATATATAAAGTCTTTTTGCCCTGAAGAAGTCCATTGTCTAGTGGACGAAACGCGTTGGCTGGCTTAAGAAGAATTATAAGAAGCATAAATAAAAGAAGATTACTGGATTGTGCAGGAGTTATTACTACTTGCTTCCTAAAAGCATTTGCGTTTATTGTTTGTTTATATGTGGTGCACCCCTGGTCTTTATGTTTTGAATCTATCCCCCCTGAGGGAGGGAAGCACCTCTTTGGGCAGAAGGTGCATACAAGGTCGTACACACATGACATGAAATATTGTCGAATCTTTGAAATTTGGTGTCATAACGGTGTGGGTGCTGTGTTTCTTTGAAGGTCCACTGCCCTCTTCTTGTTGTATTAGTTCTAATGTTTTTCAACACCTAACTGTAACATCACTTTAAGCTTTAATTTTTTCAGTGAATTTCTAGGGTTCCTTTGTTTTTTCTGTGTGTGTGTCTGTCTGTCTGTCTGTCTGTCTATCTATCTATCTATCTATCTATCTATCTATCTATCTATCTATCTATCTATCTATCTATCTATCTATCTATCTATCTATCTATCTATCTATCTATCTATCTATCTATCTATCTATCTATCTATCTAATTGCTGAAAAAACAAAGGTTAAAGTAATGTTATAGTTAGGTGAATATGTCAGTGACAACATTAATGTTTTGAACTAGAAAAAACACAGAAATTCACCAGTTATGGTTAGCTAAATAGAACTTTCACCCCGCCATGTCCCCCCCTGCAGCCCCAGCTGCATGCTGCGGGAGCTGGCATTGGTCCGGATCAGAGGGAGCAGTTATTAATGCTACTCCCTCTGGGCGAGAGCAATATCTTGATCTGTTTCCTTGTTCACATCAGTGCTGGCAGGGAAGCAGATCAAAAGTCTGCTTCCAACTTTTAGGAGCATATTTAAAGCTCCCGCCCACTGGGAGCAGACTTTGTGTTTGCTCCCATTTGGCTGGAGTTTTAAGAATGCGCCTGCAAGGTGGGAGAAAACACAGGTTTCCCTGTCCACAGGCAGGCAGGGAGACTAGTATGTCTCGGGTGGGCTTCCCAGGACACAACAAGTGAGCCAGCCCCGGGGATGGGGACCCCAGGCCATTAATGGTTCAGGGAGGAGAGCTCTCTGGCCCCCCTCACCTTTAATGTAAATAGCAGTCCTGGGGGATGGGGTACCCAGGGCCTTTTAAATGCTTGTGGAGGGGGGCCACATGACCTTCCTCCCCTTTTTAGAAGTTTCGGTCCTGGGGGTGGGCTCCCTAGGGCCTATAATGGCTCATGGAGGGGGCCCTTTTTGGCACATTTCGGTCCCAGGGATGGCAACGCACTCTATGCCAGGATCACCACACATCTTCTGCAGAAACTCCAGACCTTACAGAACTCCACTGCCAGAATTATCCTTGACCTCCCCAGATGCATGCATAGACACTATTTATATTTCATCTAAACAGGCATATCATTGGGACAATTCTGAAAGACTGGTACTGTTAGTATTTGTGCACAAGGGAGTGATGGTACCTTTGGCTATAAAGGTATGGTAAAACAACAGTGTCTAACCTGGTATCAATACACCGACAATTAAATCTGACTAGATAGTTTTGAATCCTATGTCATAGGAATTAATTAATAAGAAATAAATGTATATCAAAAGGACGGCATGTGCAACAAAATGGCGATGTCAGAAATTCTTTACATGAACAATCTGTACAGGATTGTTAAAGTTATATAGGAAAAGAGTGCTGGATGGTATAAGTGATCACATGGTGCAAGATCAAGAAACAGAACTCCCTGCAGCCTATAATGGTTTGGGGAGGGGACCCCATGCCTCATCCGATTATAAAATGTGGCTCCAGGGGTGGGCTCGCTGGCGCCTATAATGGCTATGGGAGAGGGGGCCACACGCCCCTACAACTTATGAAATGCAACCCCGTGGTTGTGCTGGGACCTTGTGCCCCCTCCCCTCAATTAAACCATAAGGCCTCAGCGGGATCACTGCAAATATTGATGTATTTTCTATTTGAACCCAGGAGGTCCATCTGGGCCCCTCCCCATAGAGCCTATTAGGGCAGGGTATCCAATCAATCAATCAATCAATGAATTTGTAAAGCGCGCTACTCACCCGTAGGGTCTCAAGGCGCTGGGGGGAGGGGGATCCGCTACTGCTCGAAGAGCCAGGTCTTGAGCTGTTTCCTGAAGGAGAGGTGGTTCTGGGTCAGTCGTAGGTGGGTGGGGAGGGAGATCCATGTCTTGGCCGCTAGGTAGGAGAAGGATCTTCCTCCGGCGGTGGTCTTGCCGATGCGCGGGACGGTGGCGAGGGCGAGGCTGGCGGAGCGGAGGTGGCGGGTGGGTGTGTAGAATGTGAGGTGGTTGTTGAGGTATGTGGGTCCCATGTCATGGAGAGCCTTGTGTGCGTGGGTGAGGAGTCTGAACGTGATCCTCTTGCTGATGGGGAGCCAGTGCAGGTCTCTCAGCTGGGGAGAGATGTGGCTGAAGCGGGGGGTGTCCAGGATAAGTCGTGCAGAGGCGTTATGTATGCGCTGGAGTCTTTTCTGTAGTTTGGCTGTGGTTCCAGCGTAGAGGGTGATTCCGTAGTCCAGTCGGCTGGTGACGAGGGCCTGGGTGACCGTCTTCCTGGTGTCGGTGGGGATCCACCGGAAGATCTTTCGGAGCATGCGCAGGGTGTTGAAGCAGGATGACGAGACGGCGTTGACTTGCTTGGTCATCGTGAGGGAGGAGTCCAGGATGAAACCCAGGTTGCGAGTATGGTCCGTTGGCTTTGGAGCGGAGCCCAGGGCAGGGGGCCACCAGGAGTCGTCCCAGGCAGAGGGGGATGTACCCAGGATGAGGACTTCCGTCTTATCTGAGTTCAGTTTCAGCCGGCTGAGCTTCATCCATTCCGTGACGTCTTTCATTCCTTCCTGGAGGTTGGCTCTGGCTGTGGCGGGGTCGTTGGTGAGGGAGAGGACCAGCTGGGTGTCATCGGCGTAGGAGATGATGAGGTTGTGTTGGCGTGCGATGGCTGCGATGGGGCTCATGTAGACGTTGAAGAGGGTGGGGCTGAGCGAGGATCCTTTCGAGACGCCGCAGATGACTTTGGTGGCCACGGACCGGAACGGGGGGAAGGCGGACTCTCTGGGTTCTGCCGGCGAGGAACGAGATGATCCATTCCAAGGCCTTTCCTTGGATTCCGATGTTGCTGAGGCGCTATATCAGGGTGCGGTGGCATACGGTGTCGAAGGCTGCCAAGAGGTCCAGGAGGATGAGGGCAGCTGTTTCCCCGTTGTCGAGCAGGGACCTGATGTCGTCGGTGGCTGCGATGAGGGCGGCCTCGGTGCTGTGGTTTGCTCGGAAGCCGGACTGTGAGGGGTCGAGGGATCCGTTGGTCTCGAGGAAGGCGGAGAGTTGTTTGTTGACGATCTTCTCGATGACTTTGGCCGGAAAGGGGAGGAGCGAGATGGGGCGGAAGTTCTTGAGGTCCGTGGGGTCCGCGGTGGGTTTCTTCAGGAGGGCGCTGAGCTCGGCGTGTTTCCAGCTCTCTGGGAAGGTGGCGGATGCGAAGGAGCTGTTGATGATGTTCCGGAGGTGGGGTGCGATGATGGAGTCGGCTTTGTTGAAGATGTTGTGTGGGCAGGGGTCGGTTGGGGAGCCGGAGTGGATGGTGTTCATCGTGTGGGTGGTATCTTCGGTGCTGACCATCATCCAGGTGCGGAGGGTGGTTGTGGGGGGCGCCGTATCGGTGGTAGGGTGCGCGGTCTGTGCACCGAAACTGTTGTGTATGTCGGCAATCTTGCGGTGAAAGAACGAGGCGAGTGAGTCGCAGAGGTCCTGCGAGGGTGTGATGTCGTTGTTGCAGGCGCTGGGGCTGGAGAGCTCTTTGACGATGCTGAAGAGTTCCTTGCTGTTGTGGGAGTTGTTGTCCAGTCGTTCTTTGAATGTGGTCCTTTTGGTGGTGCGGATCAGTTGGTGGTGTTTGCGGGTGGCGTTCTTGAGGGCTGTCATGTTTTCTGTATTCTGGTCGTGGCGCCAGGCTTTCTCGAGGGTGCGGCAGGTTTTCTTGGAGTTTTTGAGGTCGTTGGTGAACCAGGAGGCTTTCTTGCTGCCGTGTCTGCTGGGGGGGTTCTTCAGTGGAGCGAGGTCATCGGCGCAGTTGGTGAGCCACTGTGTGAGGTTGCGGGCTGCTTCGTTGGGGTCCGTCATGTTGGTGTGGGGGTTCTGGCTGAGGGAGGTGGTGAGCTGGTCGGCGGTGATCTTGCTCCAGCTTCTGCGGGGAACCTGTTGAGGGTGGTTGTGGGTCATGGTTCTCCTGAAGTTGAAGTGGACGCAACTGTGGTCTGTCCAGTGCAGTCCGGTGGAGTGGCTGAAGGAGATATGCTTGCTGGAGGAGAAGATGGGGTCAAGCGTGTGGCCGGCGATGTGGGTGGGGGTGTTCACCAGTTGCTTGAGTCCGAGGTTGGCGAGGTTGTCCAGCAGGGTGGCGGTTTTGCTGTCATTGTTGTTCTCCAGGTGGAAGTTGAGGTCTCCTAGGAGGATGTAGTCTGAGGAGGTAAGGGCGTGCGGGCTGACGAAGTCTGCGATGGCTTAGCTGAATTGTGTGCGTGGTCCCGGGGGTCTGTAGACGAGGGTGCCTCTGAGGGTGGTCTTGGGGTCGGTGTGTATCTGGAAGTGAAGGTGTCCGGCGGCGGTGAGGGTGTCGTCGGAGTTGGTCGTGATTCGGATGGTGTTTCTGTGGACGATGGCGATGCCTCCTCCGGCTTGGTTGACGCGGTCCTTCCGGGCGATCTTGTAGCCATCGGGGATGGCTATGGCGATGTCGGGAGCTGAGGAGGCGTTCATCCATGCTTCTGTGAGGAAGGCGACGTCTGGTGATGTTGTGTCGAGAAGGTTCCAGAGTTCGACGGCGTGCCTGTGGATGGAGCGGGTGTTGAGCAAGATGCACTTGAGGTGGTCGTTGCTGGAGCCTGGCTTGGTGGGTGCGGTGCAGGATCGGGTGCAGGTGAAGTTGCAGGCGTGGCAGGTGAATGCTCCGTGGGTGCGTTTCGGGTTGGCTTGGTAGCAGGCTGGCTGTCGGCCGGTGTTGAGTGCGTGGAGGGTGGCGGCGTCGTATCTCTGTCGGGTTGGCTGGCTCCGGCAGGGTCCAGGGGTTCTGGCGCTGGGCGCGGTCCAGGCGTAGACGGGCGTAGACGGGCTTGCCTTTGGCGCGCCGTTGGCGCGCAATCGGCGCGCCCGCTGCGCGTGGCCGCTGCGCGGACGCGCGGTCCCCGCCATATATGGCGAAGTGGGAGGGAGGAGCAGCTGGGAGGCAGGAGCGGGGCGGCGAATGGGGAGCCGGTACCAAGAGAAGGGGGTGGGGCCGCAGGAGAGCAGCGGCGGGGAGCGGAAGGGGGGGTGGAAAGAGCAGGAAGACGGAGCGGGAGAGCGAGGGCAAGCCTGGGAAAGCCTGGGCAAGCCTGGAGAGCAGGGGCCTAAGGAGAGGAGGCAGCAAGAGAGGCCAAGAAGGCAGCAGCAGCAGAATCTGGGCACACGGGGGCCGTGCGGGGTGGAGTGACCGGGTCACCTCCCCTTCCTCCTTATATCTTTTTTTTTTTTCAAAATTCAGGACAGGGGACTAAGTCTCCAAACCCTGTAATGGTTCCAGCAACATTTTTTTCGTGTTCCTGGCAGCCAATCAGTTGTAATCTCCCTTGGCTGACAGTTTAGCCCAGAGCACATACCACTATACCATAAAGAGAAGACGTACAATGAAAGAAGGACTATTTTTATTTGCATGGGACATGCCCCAGTGCAAAGGAAGTTATTCCGCATTTTAAAAGAACTGTTGCTGGTAGAGCATGTATGCATCTGTTACACAACAGGACCTTGTGTTCCCTTTTGTAGCCCCAGGCTGCTGCCCATGTAGGTCAAATGCTACGAATCACAATTTGTGCAGAGGCAACTGTTTTAAAATGTGTCCCTCATAATGGTAAGCCACCAACCTAACTGATTTGGACAAACCAAGAGATTGGTAGAACCAAACTGAAAGTTCAAACTGCACAAGCTGTTGTCAATACACTTAGGTAAGAAACAAAAAGGTCTGATTAATGTACAAAAACGTACATGAATATTGGTCAATCAGTCAAGCAACGTAAAAAAGTTTAAAAGGAGAAACAAATTTATAATATCACATGCTAAAAATCTAGAAAGTATACAATAACCAAAAAGGTTAAGTATAAACTAAGGAGAAAGAACTGCCACTATTCTGGGGCAGACTTGCCCTCCTGCTACCCCACCCAGCAAATCCGTGTAAACCCCAAATTTGTAAAAATTAAAAATATAGTGGTACATTTACTGCTGTCTCCTGCTTTAGTGTGACAACAATGTCCAGCGTCACTCAACTAGAACACAAAGTGAATGGTCCTCCTTTCTGATGTAAAACAAAATGGCGTCCTTTTTTGTGTCATCTATGTGGACCGTAGAAGTTATTTACAAGTTAACTTCAAGCCAGAACCACTTAAAGCGTGCAACCAGCGCTCGTATACTTTCATCCGAAAAACACTTCTCTAACTGCTTTTAATTCCCATTCCCCCCTTAATCTGCTCTGCAAGCCGTGAGTGCGCATTAAAACATGGCTAAAGCATTTCGCCCCGAGGCAATGTCATTCCAAAATAAGCAACTGGCGTTTCACAGCTCCCCAGCAATGGATTAAATGTGAACCTAATGTCACCCTAGTTTACTGCTCCACATGTTCGGGGCTGTAGACGCTGCCTTGAGGCATGGTGCTGTGGCATGTGCGACTTCTGGAGCCCGGCTACAGTTGGCTTCACATCTGTGCCTCACGTTTGCGCGCGCCTCATTATCGCGCGCCCCGCCGTGCCTACCTGTCCCACTCGGCTTCTCAGCCACGGGCTATCCGATCTTTGCTAAACTGAGAATCTTTGTTCTCCTCACTCACTACATTTTTGCACGACCTCTGCAGCCGAACAGTGGGGAGTCTGTGCACGTGAACGTCCCAGGTTAGGCGGGCCTTTAACTCGCCATTAAGAGCAGGAAAAGTACAACATGACGTTTTCTGGCCTGCCTGTGCACCAATCCAGCCTTAATAGAAAGTCTGTGACTAAGACACGCAAGCATGCTATAAAAGAATTGCCCTGTTTGTTTAGACTTTAACAAGTTCTGTCTGCATCTGCTATCTCTGTAAATAGTACGGGTAATTTTTAACTCCAAACTTCTGCCATCCTGTCAGACTTGCTTATAAACCGAAAACAACCGGTCCCATTCATGCATTCATAAAACAAGGGCTTTAAAATTTAACAATTATGTTTAAAAAGCAATGTGCGGTATCAGCGCCGTATGTTCTGACTTGAAACATTCGATACAAAGTTTCTCTTCTTGAAGATATAGGCACCGTAAACTACAGTGTAAACAAGCAAAGGCAAAGCCAACAGTCTGTCTTGCATTCTGATTCTTGGCTAAACACTATAAAATGTCTGCTAAGGTGAAAAAAACCCATCGCTTTATTTATTAAAATGCACCTGTGAGATAATTCATTCATGTGATATGATTCAGGGCGCGTTTGAGATATAAAGTAGTCTCCCTTACATTGCACGACAATTACTCCATAGGAGGCGGAATGATACACCGAACAGCCAATAGCATGATGTAAAAGAGACCTACTCCTCTAGGTGGAGTTGAAGTCCTCCATATGTGTACTTTGAAGAATTGGTAACAGTAGGTCACGCAGACAGCTGTGTTTTCAAGCCAGATCTACGAATGTCTACATGGAATTGCTTCTCTCTTGCAACATTGCTGGTTTTTGTGTCTCATCTCTGAACCATGTTAGTTTTTCTTTACTCATTGTTATAAATTTCAGTGTGGTACTAAATGTTTCAGCTTTCTATGTTCTTTCATTGGAAGAGTTATGAATATGAAAAACCTGATATGTTTGTATTGTGCTTCAGAGCCTAGAATAATGGAAGCCAGATTGGTCAAGGAATGAACAGCACAAAGCTGTCAGACAGCAATATTCTAAATCTAACTGGTGGGCACAAGAAGTGCGATCCCTGCATTGATCCTGGCCTTCGCCTACCGGACCGTCATTAGGTGGGTTGAGTACACAGATGAGGCCTTCAGAGGAGAGCAGTTCTATGTGCCTAGATTTTCTAGCACAAGCCTTTTAAATTGACAGAGGTAACAATTGCAACCAGAATTAAGAGTCAGTCTTTGGGAAACAGGAAAGCAAGCAGTGCTTTCATGGCGCCGCAGCCTGCCACAGCAATATTGGCTGATCCGCAGGCGATATCCAAAAGGTCTGTCTGTCATGGTCCTCTTTGACTATCTGCCCTCTGCTTCCACTTCCACTGCCATCCTGGAGGGGTTCTAGACATGACACAGGGACCAAAGGCACAGGAAGTATTATTGGATGAGGATTCATTGTGATGCGGACCCAACAGCCTTTACGATTGGCTGTTGGGGGTATACGCATTTATACTGCCATGCCTCGACTGGTTGTTATTCTGAAAGCCAAGTTACCAAGAAAAGTCCAGTGAACTGTTCAGAAGAGTTCACCTACAAACTTTCACCAGTGGAATGAAAGGGCCTACTCTGACCATCACAGTTTGGCAGGTCAAACACAGAGATCCATGGTAAACCCGTGCAACTCTTAATTCCAAGACTGGTGGTAACTCCTGTGACAAGGCACCAGAAGACCTAACTTTCTAGACCCCAGCCGCTTAGGTGCAGGGACAGGACTTAGAGCACACCATCACCACCATTTTCTATGGTTACTTGTGATGTTCCTCATCAGACTCGAGATGGTACTGTAGGCATTCACAGGAGTCATTTGATTGGCGCTTCCTCATTTGGGGTGTCCACAGTGATAGATCACCCGCCGCAGAGCACGGACTAAGAGGTGGAGCTGTCTTAGTTGCAGATAGGGAAGTACTGGTCCATTTCCTTCAAAATCCTGAGGTATGTTAAATAGTAATTAGATAAAAGAAGGAGAGCGGAGCAGGTAACATCTGTTAAATGAAACACAATCCAAACTGCACAGGAGCTGTAGGGGCTGCTCCCACTAGTCCTCTATATACGCCTTAAGGCTTCATCATCAATTTTGAAATAATTGTGTGTCATATGGTGTCTTAATTTTAATGTCATTAATTTTTGACCTATTTAAGTTTTTCCGAAAGTTGCATAAAGTCGTATAAATGGCTTACACCTTCATAAATTTCAGTCAAATATTCAGACATTTTCAAACTTCGACAATTAATTGCAATTGTGAGTCGCGTTACTGTGGCAAGATAGACATTTTGTTACATTTTTTTGTTTTTGCAATCATTTTGTATTTTCATTCACCGACCCTATTTAAAAATTTGAGTAGTAAATGTAGTCGTAAATTATATACAGTTCCCCTTATTTTTTGGTGGAGTCGTGCAACAAGCAATGCATATCATCAGCGTTATCAAGCATACAAAATAAATAAAAGACAAATCAGATGAATACTGCACATAATGCAGGGATACATTTTCCATAGTTTTCAAACTTGGGGCCTCATTTACAAGAAAGTGCCGCATCATGGCACCGCAAGCCCTTTGGCTGCTCCACGCTGCGGCACTTTCAGAGCACAGGGACGTGTCATATCTACAAGGATATGATGGATCTCCCCTGCACTGGCGTACAATTAGCTGCCATGCGCAGGCGCAGGCACCCTTGCACAAGGGTGCAAAGATGCCTGCGCCACGGGGCTGATTGTTTATATTTAGGAAGGTGTCCCTCCCTGCACATACAATCTGAAATGGCGTTTTTCAACTTCTATGTGTGCTGCATTAGCACAGATAGAACTTGCAAAACTTCCTTTATTTAATGATTGTTTATGTGCAGCGAGGGACACCTTCCTGCACATAAACAATCACCACAGGTGGTGTACTCGTTCTATGTGCTGCAGAATGCAGCACGCATAGAAAGAGGGAAAAACGAGGAGACATGAATACATGTCTCCTTTTTGTGCCTCCCTACGCCTCTCCTAGCATTCAGACGCATATCCAGGTTTACGATTTCTTGAAAATCTGGAAATGTGTCAGGTACCCTGGGTGTTGCGTGGGAACACCCACAGCAACACCCATGGAATGCCCCTTTCACGCAAAGTGCTCTGAGTAAAGGGGCCGTATTTACAAGGACAGGAAAAGCCATGCAGGATGGCTTTACGTGTCCTTGTAAATATGGGGCAGCAAAATGCACCGCCGGTGCGTCACAAAAAGTAATGCACTGGCGGCAGGAGGGGCTTGTAAATAAGCCCCTGGATGTTTTACTCAGTTTCCTTCCTATTTAAAGAAGATTATGTATCAAACTGAGAACTTAAAGAAATTCAATATGAAAAAAAGCCTACTAAGAATAGGAAAAAAAAAATACACATATTTTATGAATCAATAATCGCAGCACTAGAGCACTGACATGATGAAACCTATGTATGACATATTCGTAAGACTAAGAACTGCTTTGCATAAATACATTTCGAAATTGTCGTAATTCATTACTTTTCACCTACATCATAATAAGGCTCTCCATTTTTCCACATTCCTACTGCAATGACTATGTTTGTCTTTATTCTTAGCCTTTCATATGTTTATGTTATTCAGCAAAATATAGTGATGATTAAATAGAGCTTTGTTTATACTGCCAAATAGTGAATTGATGAATAGGTGGTTTCAGATAGGATGTTGGTGGTTCATATGCGGTCCCCGAGCGGCCATAATACTTACACCTATTACATAATCTCTCCATTGTCATTAATCAGTGAATGCTAGAATAAAAGTATAAAAAGGCGCTTTCTCCAGTAACACATATATTGGTCAGATATTACAATTTCTTTTCAAATGTGAGTTTTTCCAAATGTATGTAATGCCAGGGAATATCAACCACTCAGTGGTGATTGCCTTACGATATTTTTAGTAACAGTGGGGCTGTGGAAAGTTTTCTTACAGATAATTTAGAGCAGAGGTTGCCTGCTTATAAGATGTCAATGAGTGCATTAATATGTAAAAGAACCTCCAGACACATAAACCCAAAAAGTATATGCCTGTTTGTGAAAATTTGTTAGAAATGTATAAGTCAATGCAAGGACTTCCACATGTAAAGCAATCACCCTATACTTGCATGGCTAGATGCCCATTAGGTAGAACGGAGACCAAAAATAAACATTTCAGAAAACCTGAATCAACATAAATAACGTACTTGAACAAGCATTGGCAAAGACAATAGGCCGCGCCTTAGAGAGATACTGGTTTTGCCTACTCCATTTAGTCATGCTCTACGGTGTCCCTGATGCTGTGCAGCATAGCTAGAAAAGAAAAAAAGCCTACAGCATAATTTTGAAGATGCATGTACCAGTCATGAGCATGCTGATTTTTTTGTTTGTATGTGCCAATCCAACTCAGATTGTCAAACAAAGAGAAAAAAAACACACAAAACCCTTTCTGGGGGAAGTTGATGGGGAAACAACAAGGTTGGGGGGTGCAGAAGCAACACAGTGATAAAGTGGGGGGCAAGCCACTGTTCGGGGAATATGAAACTCCTAAACAACAGATACCACAGGCAAAGACGACCAGGGAACAAATCTACCAATAAAGCAACCACAAAATTCAAATTGATAACCATAAAGAAATATATTTTACAGTTTCCCTTGTACCTAAATGAGACAAACATGTATAAGTAGCCATGATACGTGGCAGGCTGACAGCTTTTATGAAAATCAAATTATAAATTCAACATACTTGGCCACATTTAAAGTTTAGCTGACAAGACTCCACCTGTCAGGGTGATGGAGTGCCACCACCTTGACAGATAACTGTCCACAAAACTATGAGATTGTCGCTAACACCAGCAATGATCTCTGTACCACCGCCATTGAGGTTCCTTTCAAAGTACAAAAAGTATGATTGACAGCCACTGTCAGTTGTGCTGGCGGCCATGCTGCAAACCTCTACAAACTTTTTGTTTTCACATAAAGAAACTCGCAAAGTAGGAGTGTAAGATATTTGGGTTATTAGTTGTAGGGGTGTAAGTCTCACTCAGACAACAACCACAATCCTGGTCAGGGTGAGCCACAAAAGTCACTATATTCACCTGTAATTAACACTCTGTTAGTTTGGCACACAGGCAGCCAGGCCTAATTTAGAGGCAATGTGTAAAATATTTTGGAGCACACAAACAGTGATAAAGTAAAAATACAACAAAAGAAAAATCCCAAACCAATTTAGAAAAATATATTATGTTTAATAAATAAAAAGATACCAGAACAACAAAAATCTAATCTGTAGAACCAGATATATTCGAGTGAAAAAAACACCTAAAAGCACAAAGCATCGAGCACAGTCATCTGGATCAGGGTAAAACGACAACTTCAAGCTGACTGTGATGGAGCACAGGCTGGGTACAGGCACCAAATTAGTCCCACTAATAAATTACTATCTCATGTCAGGCGCGAAGTCTTCTGTTGTTGTTGGAGGAGGCCACAAGGTGAAAGCTCTTGGTGTTTAGAGCAGGTCCAGCACCACAGGTGGATGTCGCTGTAGAACTAAGAGTCGGTTGTTACTGGAGCTTCACGTTGGCGATCACTGCTGGCAGGTCTTGTGTTGCTGGTCATCACAGACGGCGGAGAATTGGTGCAAATGGGCCCTTTTATGGTTGTGAAGATCACAAACTTCAGGATGTTCACATTTTCTTCAGGTGGAGTACACTCTGATGCCAACTAAGGGTCCAGGACCTGATAATCACCTCTTGCGGATCAGGACTCACTACAGGCAGAGGTCAGCAGCAGGACTCAGACAGATCCAGGCAGGTCCAGTTGGTGCTGTTCAGCTGGGTGGTCCTGGGTTCAAGGGAGCAGGTACAGTCTCCCTTCCTCAGATAGCAGGGCAGCAAAGTATTCTTTCAGCATGGCAGCAGGGCAGCAGAACAGCAGGGTAGCAGGGCAGTCCTCCGGAATCTTCCATAGGTCTGCAAGTGATCTGATGAGTGTTTCTGGAGGTCCTCTTTTTATAATTGGTGCCAGCCTCTATTTGGGGGAATTTCCTGACCTACCCCCAAACTGGTTCTGGTCAATTCCTCCTCTTCCCCATGTCCTGGCTCAAAACTGTCTAGGGTGACAAATGGCTGGGATAGCCTGGTGTCAGGTTCCTTTGTGTGTGCAGCAGAAAAAACCTTTTGAAGTGTAATTCAGGCTGGGTACAGCTCCTCCCCAGCCATCCTGGCCACACCTAATGTCATGACCCACTCCTGCTGCCTCTCTGTCACAACCCCCTCTTGCGCCCTCAGCATCGTGGTCTAGCACGCCGGGCTCATGTTGCCATATGTAGTGGTCTAGCACGCGGGGCTCATGTTGCTGTAACCTTATGGAGCCCTATGAACACTATGATATTCCTGACTGATGCTTCCCCAGTATCCACATGACCCATGTTTTCCCCAACACCCTCCACAACTGGTGCTCGCCCAGCATCCCTCATAACTGATGTTCCCACCCTCCCTCATGACTGATGCTCCCCCAGCGTCCCTCATAAATAATGTTCCTCCAACTCCCTCATGATTGTTACACCACCAGCAATCCTTATGGCTAGTATTTCCCCAGCACCCTGATGTCTGATGCTTCCTCAGCACCCTCATGACTGATGCTTCCCCAGCACCCTCATGTCTGAGGCTTCCCCAGCACCCTCATGACTGATGCTTCCCCAGCACCCTCATGTCTGATGCTTCCCCAGCACCCTGATGACCGATGCTTCCTCAGCACCCATAATTTCCAGTACGCTGGAACCCCTGCAAGCATTCCCCACATCTCATGAACCAATGGATTAACTACTCTTGCTGTGCTAGGGCCTTGGCATGGCTTTCCATTAGGTCCCTGCAAGCTTCCCCCAGATTCCTGTGAGAGAATGGCAAGCCTTGCTCTCGCTATTACTGGGGTCTTGGTGTTGTTTTCCGCTATGCACATTCGAGCGAAAACAATACATTTGTTTCCTGTTATTTGGTTAAGAACAACAAGTTGCACCTGCCCATTCTGTAAGGTCAAAGAGAGTGTACTAACACATGTCTTCCCCAAGGTTCGAGACCCTTCCAGACGGCCATGTGCCCCATGTAATCTAGCTATATCCATTAAGCCTTCAAGAGAGTATATAAATGCCACCCAAACCCAAATCGTGGCTTGGTCTCGTCCCTACCGAATGAGCTTCACCCTTTCCACTCACCTGAAGAATTCTGCAGGGACCAAGAAGCACTCCATTCTTCTTAAAGTCCATCCGAACCAGTGGTTCCCATGACACCCGCTCCCTCAACATCTTCCTCCTTGCTCCCTCCTGCACAACTACTCTGGACCCCCGCTTCTCCCTGAGTCAAAGCTTCGAGAACTTCTTCGAACTTCAGACAAGTTGAAGAACTGGGCTAAGTGCTTGATATCAGGTTAGTGCACAATAAACCTCCTGCAGTAGTAAACATGACCGAGCATCCACGTTTTCAAAGACTATAGACTTTTCCTTTATTTCCTCTCTGTCATTCACTCGAGCGCTTCTTGTGTGTGACGGTCTCAGAAGTGACAAATCCTGTTACGCAGTGTTGCACAGCAGTTGGACAGATCCATTACCGCAAGTCTCTCTTTCCTTATTTTATCCCAATCCCTCTTCCCCCAGGAGGACAGTGTGAGCTCTGAGGCTTCGATTCCTTGACTTGCATTGTCTTTGGGTGGGATAGGAGGTCCAGTATCAGCTCCAGTGTTGTCTCCGTGGTTGGGATCAGGTGAGTGCATGACACCTAAGCCCCATTTGTTTTACTATATGATGCAATACAAAACCTCCAACAGCAGAACCATTCACAGTCAAGTGACCCAGGACACAGGCCGAAAGGCACAGTTGGTTGGAACGAGAAATTGCCAGATTTCTAAAAGTGACATTTTTAGAATGGTAACTTAAAATCTGACTTCACAATTAAAAAATATTTTAAATTATAATTAATTTGAGTGTACACAGCATATCCCTATCTGCTCCCAATCTGAAGTCAGCTCATATTTAATGTAATAACACAGTGGAAAAATGGCCTTGAAAGGTTTTTTCTGCTTGGACATGTAAAACTTAAAGTCACATGTCCTCATTTTAAATAAAATACACACTGCCGGATAAACATTTAAGTGCTAACTTGTAAGTATTATAAATGAAGGTTTAGGCCTGGTAAAGGTTTGTTTTGACAGATCGAAATGGAACTGCACACACAGGCTGTAGTGGCGGGCCTGAGACATGTTTTAAATTACTCCTTTAGTGGGTGGCACAATGAGTGCTGCAGACCTACTAGCAGCATTAAATTTACAGGCTCTGGTAGTACCAAATACTAGGGACGTACAAGTAAAATAAATGCACCAATTAGGTGTAGCCCAATTTTACCATGCTTGAAGAAGAGAGCACACGCACTGTGGCACTGTTTAGCCGTGGTAGACTGTACAGAGTACTAATACCAATCAAAAGGAGTTCAGCAAATATCAAGAGGTGAATGCAAAATGTTTGAGAAAATACCACACCAAGGATGTCAGATCTAACAGAGAGTTTGTTAGGGAGTTTGTTATTGAAAAACAAAAACACTTGGTGCCGATCACGATCCGGCAAAAACCGGGTACGAACCGTCGGACGGAGCATAATCTCCGTCCGACGCGTACCCGGTCGTCAATTTTTACAAACAAGGAATTACGATTCGCACGGGTACACCAGTACCGTACGAATCGTAAAAAAGCCCGACCGACCAAAAAAAACCTACCAATGCGATCCGGAAAAGCGCCGACCTGACGTCGGGACGCTCGCAGCCAGCCATTCACGACCCAGGAATCACGATTCGCACCGACGTCACCCCGCACGGTGAATATTTTGCGGCAGCCAAAAACTGCCGGGAAATCAGGACGACGCGAACAAGGACCACCAGTATGCGACGGACAGACGACGACGCGAACAAGGAGGACCAGTACGCGACGGACACACAGGACGACGCGACCAAGGAGGACCCGTACGCGACAGGACGACGCGATCAAGGAGGACCCGTACGCGACAGGACGACGCGATCAAGGAGTACCAGTACGCGACGGACAGACATGGACCCGAACCTACGAGTCATCCCTGCCCTCATAGCAGTCCACCTCCTCTACAGGTTACGACGCAGACGCCGCAGAAGGTCAGAATAACTAAGGGAGGGGGGAAAGTGGGGTGGGGTGGGAGTGGCACGACCAGGGCAGGCCACAAAACAACCACATAAGTCACACACCACACATGGCCTGGACATACCTGACTCCCATGCCCTGGTCACCACGAGGGGGTGGGGGCGTGTCCTGATAAGCCAGCGACCGCCACAACGGAAGTCCGTCACCACGCGAACCGGCAACACAACCAGACAGGTACGTCCCGTACCCACGCCTGAAGAGCGTGGGTACGAGTCGTACCACGCCCACACACACGTCACCCCAACAATGGCGGGACGGATCGTACCCACGTGGCAAAGGCCTGGGTACGGCCCGCACAAGCATCACATAGCGTGGGGACGGATATGTACGGACCCTACCCCCACCCCGTATGCATGGAGCGTACCCCCACCCCAACAGTGTAAGTACGACCCGTACCCCCAACCACGTATGCATGGAGCGTACCCCCCACCCTAACAGTGTAAGTACGACCCGTACCCCCACCCGCGGACTCACGGACCGTACCCCCACCCCAACAGTGTAAGTACGACCCGTACCCTCACCCGCGTATGCAAGGAGCGTACCCCCCACCCCAACAGTGTAAGTACGACCCGTACCCCCACCCGCGTAAGCATGGAGCGTACCCCCCACCCCAACAGTGTAAGTACGACCCGTACCCCCACCCGCGGACTCACGGACCGTACCCCCACCCCAACAGTGTAAGTACGACCCGTACCCTCACCCGCGTATGCAAGGAGCGTACCCCCCACCCCAACAGTGTAAGTACGACCCGTACCCCCACCCGCGTATGCATGGAGCGTACCCCCCATGCCAACAGTGTAAGTACGACTCGAACCCTCACCCGCGTATGCAAGGAGCGTACCCCCCACCCCAACAGTGTAAGTACGACCCGTACCCCTACCCGCGGACTCACGGACCGTACCCCCCATGCCAACAGTGTAAGTACGACTCGAACCCTCACCCGCGTATGCAAGGAGCGTACCCCCCACCCCAACAGTGTAAGTACGACCCGTACCCCCACCCGCGGACTCACGGACCGTACCCCCATGCCAACAGTGTAAGTACGACTCGAACCCTCACCCGCGTATGCAAGGAGCGTACCCCCCACCCCAACAGTGTAAGTACGACCCGTACCCCCACCCGCGGACTCACGGACCGTACCCCCCATGCCAACAGTGTAAGTACGACTCGAACCCTCACCCGCGTATGCAAGGAGCGTACCCCCCACCCCAACAGTGTAAGTACGACCCGTACCCCCACCCGCGGACTCACGGACCGTACCCCCACCACACCAGTGTAACTAGACTCGTACCCTCACCTCGAATGCATGGAGCGCACCCCCACCGTGTATGTTCCAAGCGTACATATCCAGAAATAGGAGGTGTGTGTGCAGAGTCCACCCAGCAGTGCCCAGAGGCAGGAGGGGTGTGTGCCTATCACTCCCAGCAGTGCCCTGAGACAGGAGGGGTGTGTGCAGAGTCCTCCCAGCAGTGCCCAGAGACAGGAGGGGTGGGTGTGGAGTCCTCCCAGCAGTGCCCAGACACAGGAGGGGTGGGTGCAGAGTCCTCCCAGCAGTGCCCAGAGACAGGAGGGGTGGGTGTGGAGTCCTCCCAGCAGTGCCCAGACACAGGAGGGGTGGGTGCAGAGTCCTCCCAGCAGTACCCAGAGACAGGAGGGGTGTGTGCCTATCACTCCCAGCAGTGCCCAGAGACAGGAGGGGTGTGTGCCTATCACTCCCAGCAGTGCCCAGAGACAGGAGGTGTGTGTGCAGAGTCCACCCAGCAGTGCCCAGAGGCAGGAGGGGTGTGTGCCTATCACTCCCAGCAGTGCCCAGAGACAGGAAGTGTGTGTGCAGAGTCCACCCAGCAGTGCCCAGAGGCAGGAGGGGTGTGTGCCTATCACTCCCAGCAGTGCCCAGAGACAGGAGGGGTGTGTGCCTATCACTCCCAGCAGTGCCCAGAGACAGGAGGGGTGTGTGCCTATCACTCCCAGCAGTGCCCAGAGACAGGAGGTGTGTGTGCAGAGTCCTCCCAGCAGTGCCCAGAGACAGGAGAGGTGTGTGCAGAGTCCTCCCAGCAGTGCCCAGGCACAGGAGGGGTGGGTGTGGAGTCCTCCCAGCAGTGCCCAGACACAGGAGGGGTGGGTGCAGAGTCCTCCCAGCAGTGCCCAGAGACAGGAGGGGTGTGTGCAGAGTCCTCCCAGCAGTGCCCAGACACAGGAGGGGTGTGTGCAGAGTCCTCCCAGCAGTGCCCAGAGACAGGAGGGGTGGGTGCAGAGTCCTCCCAGCAGTGCCCAGAGACAGGAGGGGTGTGTGCCTATCACTCCCAGCAGTGCCCAGACACAGGAGGGGTGTGTGCCTATCACTCCCAGCAGTGCCCAGAGACAGGAGGTGTGTGTGCAGAGTCCACCCAGCAGTGCCCAGAGGCAGGAGGGGTGTGTGCCTATCACTCCCAGCAGTGCCCAGAGACAGGAGGGGTGTGTGCAGAGTCCTCCCAGCTGTGCCCAGAGACAGGAGGGGTGGGTGTGGAGTCCTCCCAGCAGTGCCCAGACACAGGAGGGGTGGGTGCAGAGTCCTCCCAGCAGTGCCCAGAGACAGGAGGGGTGGGTGTGGAGTCCTCCCAGCAGTGCCCAGACACAGGAGGGGTGGGTGCAGAGTCCTCCCAGCAGTGCCCAGAGACAGGAGGGGTGGGTGTGGAGTCCTCCCAGCAGTGCCCAGACACAGGAGGGGTGTGTGCAAAGTCCTCCCAGCAGTGCCCAGACACAGGAGGGGTGGGTGTGGAGTCCTCCCAGCAGTGCCCAGAGACAGGAGGGGTGGGTGCAGAGTCCTCCCAGCAGTGCCCAGACACAGGAGGGGTGGGTGTGGAGTCCTCCCAGCAGTGCCCAGAGACAGGAGAGGTGTAACACATGTGTGTGAGGCCGGAATTACCCACATCCATACTGCCTACAAGGGAACATGTCCCCATGAACTCATGTCAACAGACTCCACACACAAGTACAGTGATCACCAAGGATGCCACGATTGTTGCAGGTGGAGACATGGCCATGCATGCATGGCCAAAGTAGAAGGGCTCCGTCACACACACAGCTCATGTAGACACTGCTCTGCGCTGAACATTGGGAACACCCTGCAGGGAAGAAATCTGGGTACACAGAGGAAGGAATACACCCTGGGACAATTGCACCATGCAGTAACTGCTTACATGACCAAAGGAAGTTAGCCAACACCTTGTGATGGCACACAGATCCCAGGGTCCCCCCAATGAGCAGAACACTACTACATATCCCACACACCCAAACCCTTAAACACCACCCAAAACCATGTAGCAGCCCCACCAACACCAATACCACCATAGCAGTAGTGTGATAATGAAAACAAAATTAAGCTTTATTCAGCATGAGCACAATGTCCGTGGATCGCAGGCAGTTCAATATTCACAAAGCCCATAGGGCAGTCAATGATTCGCAGCTGGATGGGGGACACAGTGGGATGCGTGTCCCCTACCTTGCCTGCACAGTCAAATGGCATCGTCTTCCATACTGGTGAGGGCATCAGGGGGGGGGGAAGCACCAGGCACCGCAGGGACATCAGGGCAAAGGGGCGGCGTTGTGGGTGCAGGGATGGAGGACTCAACCACAGGGGGTGTGTCATGGCCAAAGGCGGAGGCCAGGATGGCACTACACACCTTAGCAAGGTCCTCCAGGGACTCCCCTGCACCCGAAGGGACCTCAGGCCCCAAGGAGGGGGGGGGGGGGGTCAGAGGGATGGGTCGCAGCGCCACCGGGGGAGGGTGGAGACAGGGGGGAGACTCAACCACCCTGACCGAGGACTTCCTTGACCGCTCGCGTGGTGGTGTAACTGTGGGGCTCAGGGACAGAGCGGCCATGAAGGAGTCCTTGGGGGAGATGTGGCCAGGAGAGCTGAGGGGAGGGGATTTGGAGGGAGTGGACTGGGTGGAATACGGACTCCCACTATGGCTGCGTGTCACACGTTTGCCCCCCGACCCAGTGGGTGTGCCTACCTCACCCTGTGTGTGCGTGTCAGGAGGAGTGCGGTGGACCTTCCCTGCTGGTGTGGTGCCTGTGTCTGTTGATGTGGGTGCATGCCGACGTCTGGGTGTACGTGGGACAGGCATGGGAGTGGGAAGTGTGGATGGGGCAGGGGTAGGTGGGGGGAGGTCGCGCTGCAGGAGACCCACTGCTGCAGTCAGTGTGGAGTCTATGGACCTCAGCAAGTTGCGTTGGTCAGCCTGCGATGAATGAATGCCCTCCAAGAATGCCTCGATGTTGGTGAGGGTTTTCCCGTGGGCATGGAGGACATTAAGGATCGCAGCCTGACCAACCTGCAGTTGCCGCTGGATGTCCACAGACTCAGCATTGGCGGCAGCAGTGGAGACAGGGGCAGGGGGTGCGGTGCCTGGCCGGAAGGAGACATGCGGTGACCGGGCACGCTGGGAAGGGACACGAGCAAGTGGGAGGCGGCTGATGGGAACTGAGGGGGCGGTGCGAGGTGTTGTTCCGCTGTCAGCTGCTGGTGCAGCCACCGCCCACTCGGAGACATCCTCCTCGGACCTGTCAGCTTCGTATTCTGACGTGCCAGTCGACAGGTCCTCGGCCGCACTATCCTCCACCTCTGTCCCACTCGATGTGCCAGCCCCGATGTCACGGCTGGCACTGGTGCTCGGTCCCTCCGCCTTGCCTGTGTCCATGTCTCCCTCTGTGTCCCCCGACGATGATGTGGGCAGGGTGGAGAGACAGAAATTAATCAGACAGCTGTACACATCAGTCACATGAGTCCAATCGACATAGGTAACACTGCATAGCCTGAAAAGGAAGATCCCTAACATCTACTAAACAAGGTACCGATGTAGGGCATGAAACACACAGTTGGTTGAGCCACCATGCCACTGAAATACCAAGGAGAGCATGAGACAATAGCTAAAGACAGGAAACGGAGTCTGACATAGCACCCAGGCCCTGGGGACAATCCAGCACTGCATCTGCACCACACAGCGTTGGCGAAAATACCGATGACCAGGGACCATATCCATGAACTTGAGACACATGCTGCATAGGTAATGCTGAAAACATGCCCAACATGACTCGGTCACTGCACCTTGCGTGTGTGTCCAGAAACATCACACACTGCCCAGACCCAGCAAGTAGAAATCAGGATTTGACACATAGGCATTGCCCGCCCCAACAAACCCCTACACGAGGCAAATTGTTGAGACACAGGTGGCACCAACATCTCATAGTCTGGGTGATAAACACTGGGGCAGGCAAAATGCAAGATTGGACGCCAAACAGCCAAGGTGCGCCTGTACAAATAATGAGGTATCAGTGCCCATCCTCAGATGAGTATAACAAGACACACAGGCACTGGCAACTGTGAGTATGAAGAAGGACAATCAGGTCAGGCTGCACAGTGGACACCTGTACAAAATAGCACGTCTATATACATGGTGACAGGGGACAAGGGCACAGAGCACAACCTACGCTGTAGACACTGAGAGTGTCCACGTTTATGATGACACATACACCACTGAGGAAAAGGTGCCCCAGGGGACAGTAGTGGGCACGCAACTACATGCTACTGAATGGTAATGACTGCAACACACGTCACCATCCCTGCACTATGCGTATCGCACACTCATGCACATCATGTCACAGGCCACTACATAGGACATGCGCGCTGTAAGGCATGACACATGAGAGACCAACTCCCATGTCTGGAGTCAGCATCAGTGCCAACTGACATGGAACCCACATGCAGTGAACTTGACAGTGCACAGGCAAGGTCCCACAACCTGTTACACACCACCCCCACACATGATGCTACAGTCATTGTTCTCGTGGACAAAGCGCCAGCCTACATTACCTTGTGAAGGAGTGACTACACACAGACCAGGGAACACATTGCAAGGAGGGGAAGGGTGGCAGGGGCGCAGCGCTATACTGGGGCAAACAGGATCTGCACAGCACCTTTAAACCCTGCCAGTGAATTCATGCTACTGTGCCCTTACAAATGCCGGTGACACACAACAAACACACATGTACCTACCCCCTTCCGGCTGCTGCATCGCCTGTAAGCGCCTCTCCAGGTCTGGAAAGACCACCGGCAGCACACGCCTGTGGAGGTGGCTCAGACGGCGGCGGCCGCGGTTCTTGTGGCTCTCAGGTGAGTCCCCCAGCAGGAGCCGTGCAATCCTCCGCGTCCAGCACCGGATATCCTGCCAGCGTTTCCTCACCTGGGGCAGGCTCCGCCTCCGACCATCCACACCCCTCACGGCACTGACGGCGGTCAGCCAGATCTGCTCCTTGGCAGTGGCGCCTACCTGTGAGGAAGAACAAGTGACACCACATCAATACACCAGCCACATGTCACAGAGAGACATATGAGTACAAATTAGCTGGTTACAACAAGGCATGTCATGCAGTCAACGCATTGCACCTTTGTCATAGGGACATCATCCCCTGGTGAGGGAAAAAGCAGTACGTGCCATAGTGGGTACACAGGTGGAATGATGGCAATGTCACAATCAATGATCAAGGCTCACACTGTGCATCACACCCACCCCTCCTGTCTCAGGGCACTGCTGTGAGGACTCCACACCCACCCCTCCTGTCTCAGGGCACTGCTGTTAGTGATAGGCCCCCACCCCTCCTGTCTCAGGGCACTGCTGTTAGTGATAGGCCCCCACCCCTCCGTCTCAGGGCACTGCTGTTAGTGATAGGCCCCCACCCCTCCTGTCTCAGGGCACTGCTGTTAGTGATAGGCCCCCACCCCTCCTGTCTCAGGGCACTGCTGTTAGTGATAGGCCCCCACCCCTCCTGTCTCAGGGCACTGCTGTTAGTGATAGGCCCCCACCCCTCCTGTCTCAGGGCACTGCTGGGAGGACTCTGCATCCACCCCTCCTGTCTCAGGGCACTGCTGTTAGTGATAGGCCCCCACCCCTCCTGTCTCAGGGCACTGCTGTTAGTGATAGGCCCCCACCCCTCCTGTCTCAGGGCACTGCTGGGAGGACTCTGCATCCACCCCTCCTGTCTCAGGGCACTGCTGTTAGTGATAGGCACACACCCCTCCTGTCTCAGGGCACTGCTGGGAGACATCAGGCACCCCCCCCCTGGGACCCCCCCGACAGTACATGGCATGTGTGTCACACCAGGACACAATGCCTGAAGTCACAGTCACAACATAGGGACAGTCTGTGCCAGTGGCCTATGCACTCACCTGATACCCTGGTCGCCCATACAGCATGGAGTACTGTGGGAGGATCACATCCAGCAGAGCCATGTTCTCCTCCAGGGTGAATGGCTGTGTCCTCTCCACAGCCCTTGACATGGTTCCAGGGAATCAGTAGCAGCAGCTGGGTCGACGAATGCAAAGATGTGCAGGCAAGTACTCCCTCATGGGACCTGGCTGCCTTATATGTGCCCTTCTGCCCAGTCTCATGCACAGGAGTACAGAGTGATTGGTCACTCACATTTGCATCCTATGTTTCCACCAATCCCTTCAAACCTAGCAGTCTGTGGGTTCTCTATCGGTTTCATTCTCCTGCATGATGTCAGCCCCACAAACACATTGCAACAAAGTAGAAGAATTCCAACTGACTTCTGCTGTGTACCTTCCAGAACAATTTCGAAATTTGAACTTGGTCTCCATGACAACCAGCATGCATGTAGGCCTTAATACTTGTCCCCTATGTAATTTGGAGCATCACACACAGGTACGGTGCGTTTCGGGGCCCTAGGGCACCCCAAATGCATGGCAACGGCCCGTACATGCATGCCTACGTTCACTATCACTATGGGTGTCCTCGCGTATGCGTACTCGTAGTGGTACGGGCCGTACACTCGCATGTACGCTCACTATCACTACGAGTACGCATACGCGTGCAGACCCATAGTGATAGTGAGCGTAGATGCGTGTGTACGGTCCGTACCACTACGAGTACGCATACGCGTGCAGACCCATAGTGATAGTGAGCGTAGATGCGTGTGTACGGTCCGTACCACTACGAGTACGCATACGCGTGCAGACCCATAGTGATAGTGAGCGTAGATGCGTGTGTACGGTCCGTACCACTACGAGTACGCATACGCGTGCAGACCCATAGTGATAGTGAGCGTAGATGCGTGTGTACGGTCCGTACCACTACGGGTACGCATACGCGAGGACACCCATAGTGATAGGGCCGTACACACGCATCTACGCTCACTATCACTATGGGTCTGCACGCGTATGCGTACTCGTAGTGGTACGGACCGTACACACGCATCTACGCTCACTATCACTATGGGTCTGCACGCGTATGCGTACTCGTAGTGGTACGGACCGTACACACGCATCTACGCTCACTATCACTATGGGTCTGCACGCGTATGCGTACCCGTAGTGGTACGGACCGTACACACGCATCTACGCTCACTATCACTATGGGTCTGCACGCGTATGCGTACTCGTAGTGGTACGGACCGTACACACACATCTACGCTCACTATCACTATGGGTCTGCACGCGTATGCGTACTCGTAGTGGTACGGACCGTACAAATGCCTGTACGCTCGCCATCACGATGGGTACACATACGGCAGCACTCCCACAGTGATTTGGGAACATACACAGGCCCTCTTAGCAGCAGTACGGCGGTTTTTACACATCACAGTGGTGATAGGCGACACACAGGTAGGAATAGGGCGGACATACTTGTCCATGGATGGACATACTTGTCCATGGATGGACATACTTGTCCAGGAATGGACATCAAGGCATCGTCTGTGCATTACTACATGTGTGGGGCACAGGTGTGAGAGGCTGTGATGTGGAACATGACTCCTGAGTGGAGAAGGCACCAGATGTATGATGAGATGTGTATAGGTGTACTGTGTGACGGTGCAATGTGTGCCAGGCATGCCCTTGACTCCTTTGACATGTGTGCATGTCGTACTGCGCACTTGGGGTGAGCGTCACTGGCATGGCACGGACACCAACACACGGAAGTGTCCCATGATGCCCGGTACAGGGGTTATGACACATGACTTGTCACTACCCACAGTGCACAATGTGACTATGTCATTTATGTGTGTGGGATTTCCATCAGGTTGATGTTGTAGCACCCTCAAAAGCTGCAGCCGTTGCAGCAACCAACATGTGTCTGTGTGTAGATTGTCATTGCACACTGTTCCGCACACCATGCCACATGTGTTATCGGATGTGAGGTGCACATGTATGCATGGGACACGGAGTAGCGTGACAAGGCCATGTCAGCATCCTCACAAGGAATGTGTGGTGAGTCATGACATGTGCACCTTCATGGCAAGGTGTGTGGGCAGGCCTAGTGTAATGTCATGTGACCTGTGGCTCCGGTGTTCCGCTACCAGTCTCTCCAATCGGCATCCTACTTCTGCTGATGTGTGGGTGTATGTCACTCCTGTCTTGCGTCTGGCTGTTCACTTGCACTGGGACACAGCTATTCCCATGGCGTGGCATGGGGAGGTTCTCAATCTCCGTGTGTAGCTGGGTCTTGGAAGGAGTGTCACCTTGCATCCATACGTGTCCTGGGCATGTAGCACATACCTGACTCCCTATGTAGCATGTGTGTATTGCCAGATTTACATGTGCTCAGTAGACATGAGTTGTTGTCGTAGTGCACTCACTCTTCCTTGTCACTTCCAAATTACTGCAGAGCACCGCCTCTTGCCCGAAGAATTCCAGACTTGGCTGCCATGCAGGAGAATGACAGGATCCGGCTCTACCGCTTCACCCAACCGTTGATTCTGGAGCTGACGGCGAGACTGGCACCACACCTGCAACCGCAGCACAGGTATCCTACGGCACTGACACCCCAGCTGAAGGTAATGGCTGCCCTACATTTTCTTGCCACGGGTACCTTCCAAAATACCATAGCTCATGTTGGTGGCATGTCCCAGAGCATGTTCAGCGGTGTGCTGCATGATTTCTTGGAGGCCATGTTGATTCACCTGGATGACTTCATCAAGTTCCCAACCCCTGAACAGATGACTGAGGTCAAGCGTGGATTCTATGCCCTGGGAGGGATGCCCCATGTCATTGGGTCCATAGATGGGACACATGTAGCTTTGGTACCACCACACGCACGGGAGGTGGCGTACCGCAATCGGAAGCACTACCACTCCATCAATGCCCTTGTGGTGTGTCTGTCCAACATGGTGATTTCACATGTCTGTGCTCGTTTTCCAGGATCAGCACACGATGCCTACATCATGAGGCGTAGCGGGATGCCTGATATGATGATTCAGCTGCGCAACGAACGGGCATGTGTTGTTGGTGGGTACAGTCTGTCTGTCCTGTATTCTGTATAGCCTACCAGCACGACCGCTTCACCACTTCTAACGATGTCCATGTGCTTCCCATGTAGGGGACGCTGGCTATCCCAACATGCCTTGGCTGCTGACACCTCTCCGCAACCCCATCACACCGGCCCAGCTCCGCTACAACACCGCCCATGGCCGGACAAGGCGAGTGATAGAGAGGACGTTTGGCATGCTGAAGAGCCGATTCCGGTGCCTCCACAAGACCGGCGGTGCACTCCCTTATGCCCCGGCGAAGGTCTGCAAGATCTTCATGGTCTGCTGCATGCTGCACAACATGGCAGTTGAAAGAGCTGTGCCACTCATCCTGAATCAACATGACGAGGACCATCCACCCGTGGAGGACGAAGGGCTTGGCAATGGGGCTAGTGATGTGGAGGATGTGGAGCCGCAAGAGGACATCTGGACTCGGCTCATACGCGACTTCTTTGCTTAGTGGTGAGTACCAGTGTCTGAGTGTGCACGCATTGGTCCCCGTGTGGCATGCGTTGTGATGTGTGTCTCCACCTGCATGTATGGCACGTGAGTCAGAGGTGTGTGTGGGTGTGTCACTGGAGTGATGGTGGCAGTGATGGTAGTATTTCCCCAGTCACAATGATGACCTAGCATGTTGTCATCCATACATGTGTCGAGTAAATGCACATGCAAGTGGCTGTGTTATTTGTGGCTGACTTCTTGTGTGTCTCTCTTCCCCAGGTACCTGCGCATGCCGTTTGCTGGTTGCATTGTTGTGCCACTGCTATTCCTCATGGACATGACATCGTGGGCTGACTCAGCGTTACAGGCATGGACACGTTTGGAAGTCTCCATGGGGTAAGGGATGCATCTGGGGTGTATTGGTTGTGGCACTTGTTCACGATGTATGCACACTGCCCCTGTCGATGTGTTGTTCCTCTGCAGCCATGTCGCATCCCCATGGGACACGACATGCAGCTGTGTACACCTGAATAGATGGTCTGCCTGGTTGACAGTCATCAGTGATGGGATAGTGGATTGTGATGATGGCATCAATGTGTGTGACACTGCCCTCGGACACATACGGTTAGCATTGGCTTGACATGGTGTGGGACTTCCACATCAGCGGATCTATGGTGTATGGCAGGCTCTCCGTGTGCAGCTGTAGGTATTTAGCTGTTAGCCGACGCTTGTGTGCCAGTACCATGGCTATCACGCATTTGTGCTGCAGAAGGGGGGTGCCAGTGTTGGACCCACATGTCACTCCACATGATGTGTTCATGTGTACTTCGAGTTGCCTCTGCAATCCCGAATACATGACTAATAAAGGTGTCCCTATGCCTCCAAGGTGCCTCTTCTCAGTCAATGCTGGTGTGTTGGCACGGTGCATCCTGCATGTCTGGCATGGTATTCCCTGATTGTGGCTATGTGTCAATGTGTCGAGTGGCAAGATGCAAGCTGTGTGTGTGGGCTGAGACTGTGTATTGGGCATGATGTCCATGACTGCGTGGGTATTGTGACATGTGCCATCCCCATGCATCCAACGTTGGCCAGGCCCCCATTCTCTGCATCCACCGGACTCAAGCTTGCAGGACATGGTTCTGCCACCTGTCTACACATACCTGGGTGCCCCCCAGGACACTGGACTGGATCCCTGACCTCTGCGCATGACTGTTGGTGTACTCAATGTGTGTGTCAGCACGGTTGTTCGGCCACCCCCTCAGCTGGTTGTGCCCATCACGGGTGTGTATGGTGCTCCATGTCTGTCTTGCCTAATACACTGTGACCCATGTGTCCTGTGCCAGAGTCAGGCCCCAGGGTGTGGATGGTTGAAGAGAAAAGATGACTCAGGCATGTTTAGACTTTACAAGACACATGTTAGGTAATAATGCTACCAGCAGGCATCTACTCTTCATAGTGTGATTTATTATTGGGAGGGGGACAAAGTGAGGGGCTTTCCGGGATTATGGAATCCAAAGTTCAGTAGGGGAGTTGGTGTCCTTGCCATTGGAAATCCTCAGAGTCCATGCCACAGTCTTTGTCAACATTGGTCAGCCAGTGACCAGCAGGGCCATGTGGCAGAGAATGTCTCTTGATGCTGTCATGCTGTTGCTCCAGTGGGCCAGGTGCCAGGCCAGGTGTCCTGGGAGATGGTGATGTAGCAGCCACCCTCACGGTCCTTTCCGTGGACGACCCGGCCTCCTGCGGGGAACCTCACCAGCAGGCCGTGACGACGTCTGGGATGCTCCGTCGGATGTTTCCTCCTCCTCCTCCTGATCCCTCCTGGGTGGTGATGTTCTCCGCCTTCTGGCACAGGGAGGGTCGGCCATGGTGTCGGCCATCCGACGGAGTGTAGCGTGAATCCCCTGGAATGCCGTCACTTGCTCAGCCTGTCTGTCCTCCATCCTCCGTTGGTGTACCAGTAGACAGGCAATTAGCTCCGCATGTTGCTGGGCCTGCTGGGCCTTGATCCCCTCGAGGACGGACACAACCTGGGCCATGCCCGTGGTGTCCTGCCGGTATGAGTCCAGGATGTTACGGACATGGGAAAATACCGGATCCCCAGCCAACTGGTCAGGCTCGCGCCTCTGCCGTCCTCCACTCCCACCACCCCTGCCCACTTGCACCTGGCCTGCACTTGTGGGCACATGGGGTCTCCGGGACCCCTGAGGGGTGGCATTGGCGTTGTCGCCTGCCTCCTCCTGGGTGCCCGGGACACCGTGTCCCTCCTGGCGAGCCTGGCTGCATTGTGGTGTTGGGGCAGGGATCCTGGGTGTCTCCTGGGATGTGGCAGGAGTGGGGGTGGTGGTTGGCACAGTTGTACCTGACGCAGGTGCTGCAGGTGGTTGGACACCAGAGGGGCCAGGTTGGTCGGGGTCGTCCGCAGAGTGGTGAGAGTGGTCGCTGCCGGTGGGATCGGGCTCCTGCAGATCCGGGTCCTGTGAGTGTTCCCCCCCAGTGTTGGGGGGTGCACCACGACGTTGACCTGTGTGTGAGAGAGACAATGTTAATTTTGGTCCATGCAACATCCATGTTTCATCCGTTTCAAAGTTGGCACATTTCCTCTTGGAATTAGGATCGGTCTTGCATTCCACTCACAGTGCACTTGTGCATGGGTGTGTCCCTTGGGCACCACTTTGGCCCCTTTAACTATGTGTGGCACAGTCTTACTTGCTGCGTCAAGTGTGACTGCAGTCAGCAGTGGAGTGGGCAGGTGTGGCGAGCCATGCATTGGCGCCTTCCGTGTAGCACTGTACATGTGCACATGGAGTGGATCCACACACTTATATGATCCAGGTAGCTGTCGTTGTGCTCGTGAACAGGTTGTGACATGGCCCTGTGTTTTGCCATGGTGAAGAGGGGGGGTTCTGGCACTGGCCACCCTTGTCTACATGCACGCAGTCTACCTGCTGACGAGCAGACATTCACACACGCAACACGGCTGATTAGCTCTCCCTGTGTCTCGCTCCCTCTGTGTCCCCCTCTCCCTCCCTCCGTGTGTCAGCCTCCTCCCTCTGTCCGTCTCCCTCCCTCTCTGTCCCCCTCTCCCTCCCTCTCTGTCGCCTTCTCCCTCCCTCTGTGTCCCCCTCTCCCTCCCTCCATGTGTCAGCCTCCTCCCTCTGTCCGTCTCCCTCCCTCTCTGTCCCCCTCTCCCTCCCTCTCTGTCCCCCTCTCCCTCCCTCTCTGTCGCCTTCTCCCTCCCTCTGTGTCCCCCTCTCCCTCCCTCCGTGTGTCAGCCTCCTCCCTCTGTCCGTCTCCCTCCCTCTCTGTCCCCCTCTCCCTCCCTCTCTGTCCCCCTCTCCCTCCCTCTCTGTCGCCTTCTCCCTCCCTCTGTGTCCCCCTCTCCCTCCCTCCGTGTGTCAGCCTCCTCCCTCTGTCCCCCTCTCCCTCCCTCTCTGTCCCCCTCTCCCTCCCTCTCTGTCCCCCTCTCCCTCCCTCTGTGTCCCCCTCTCCCTCCCTCCGTGTGTCACCCTCTGTCACCTCGGCCCAGCTTCCTGGGCACACACTGTTAGCAGATCTTTGAGTGGCCCTTGGCTTGTTGATGTGAGTTTGTTCCTGATCTCCAGGCACCCATTGGGTGTGATGTGTGTCTGTGCGCTGCTGCTGTGGTGGTGTGTGCTGCCACTCTTTCACAATGTTGGCTGTTCATTAGCTGCTGTCATGTGCAAAACAGTGCCTTCACCCCCATGTGTTGATGCAAGGCGTCCGCCATTTGCTGGCAAGTCATTCCTGTGTTGGGACACACTGTCTGTCTGGCTGTGACCTAGGCCATATGGGTAGAGTGAATTGTTGTCTGCTTCTGAGTTGCACTATGTGCGTTTTGGGGCCCAGCCTCCCGCCATCCGGGTTACCGTGTCATGTGTTGTTGTCTTCTGTGGCCTGTGACTTGACATTGTCCAGCTGGGTGCATGGGGCATGGTGGCAGCAGTGGCATGTGCGTGCTCATGGAGTGTGGTTGAGTCATGCGATGGCTTGTGGTGGTTGCGTGCCTGTTAGTGATGTTGGTTGTGGATGCCGTTCCCCCCATGTGAGGTGCGTTGTTTGTGTACTCACCCGGGTCTCGGAGTCCTTCTAATCCTTCGACTGCCTCCACCGGCAGTATGGCCATCACCCTCTCCTCCCAGGGATGGTAGTGTACGGGTCTGCGGGAGGGCCCTCCTCCGGTGGCGTTGGCCTGGTCGTGTTCATCCTGCCTCTTGGCTCGGACCCTCCTCCGCAGATCGTACCACCTGTTCTGGCATTCCTGCCTGGTCCGTCTGGTGTCCGCAACAGCATTCACAGCATCGACGATGGTCTGCCACATGGCTGTTTTTGCTGCCTGGCTGGTGTTTCTGACCAATGTTCCAAAGATCTGTGGCTCGACTCTGAGGATTTGATCAACAAGAACCTCCAACTCTCGGTTACTGAACTTTGGATTCTTGGTAGTGGGCATGATGAGGGGTGTGGATGGTGGGGGGGGGGTGTGGATGGTGGGGGTGGTGTGTGGATGGTTGTGGGTGTGTGGGTGTGGTTGTGCAGGTGCGTGTGTGTGTGAATGTGATGAGGGTGTGTTTGTGAAGGTGGTTGTGTGAAGGTGTGCAAGTGTAAGGTGTAGTAAAGGTTGAGGTCTGGTGCTGTGGATTGTCTGTGGGGTCTGGCAGCAGTGGGTCTGTTGCAAAGGCTCATGGTTTGTGTGTGTGGGCCCTTTTTATTGGTCCATTGGTGGGTGTGGCTGTGTTTGAATTGTGGGTGGGTTGGTTATGAGGAGTGGTGGTGTATTGGGCCTCTGTTTGTTTTTGGCAGTTGCAGGTCAGTGAAGGTGTTGTTTTAGTGTTTTTTGGCCATGTTTAGTGGCTTTGTGCCATTCGAATGGTGTATTGTTGTGTTGTTTTGTTTTGTCCTGGTTGTGTCCGTGCGTTTTGAGCGTGTGTACGGTGTGTACATGGGCCATTTGGTTGTACGGTGCTGTCCTTGTGTGTGGCTTGGTACGACTCGTACATGCGGTTGTGATGTTGGGGCCTGGGGTGCGCTCCGTAGTTAGGAGGTTGTGTTGGGGGTAGGACTCGAACGTACTGGGATGTACATACACGGTGGTTCGACACGTACAGGGGTGGGGGTAGGACTCGAACGTACTGGGTACACGGTGGTTCGACACGTACAGGGGTGAGGGTAGGACTCGAACGTACTGGGTACACGGTGGTACGACACGTACAGGGGTGGGGGTAGGACTCGAACGTACTGGGATGTACATACACGGTGGTTCGACACGTACAGGGGTGGGGGTAGGACTCGAACGTACTGGGTACACGGTGGTACGACACGTACAGGGGTGGGGGTAGGACTCGAACGTACTGGGGTGGGGGTACACGGTGGTAGGACACGTACAGGGGTGGGGGTACGACTGGAACGTACTGGGGTGTGGGTACACGGGGGTAGGACACGTACAGGGGTGGGGGTACGACTGGAACGTACTGGGGTGTGGGTACACAGTGGTACGACACGTACAGGGGTGGGGGTACGACTGGAACGTACTGGGGGGGGTACACGGGGCTGGACACGTACAGGGGTGGGGGTAGGACTCGAACGTACTGGGTACACGGTGGTACAACACGTACAGGGGTGGGGGTAGGACTCGAACGTACTGGGGTGGGGGTACACGGTGGGACGACACGTACAGGGGTGGGGGTACGACTGGAACGTACTGGGGTGGGGGTACACGGTGGTACGACACGTACAGGGGTGGGGGTACGACTGGAACGTACTGGGGTGGGGGTACACGGGGGTAGGACACGTACAGGGGTGGGGGTACGACTGGAACGTACTGGGGTGTGGGTACACGGGGGTAGGACACGTACAGGGGTGGGGGAACGACTGGAACGTACTGGGGTGTGGGTACACGGTGGTACGACACGTACAAGGGTGGGGGTACGACTGGAACGTACTGGGGTGTGGGTACACGGGGGTAGGACACGTACAGGGGTGGGGGTACGACTGGAACGTACTGGGGTGTGGGTACACGGTGGTACGACACGTACAGGGGTGGGGGTACGACTGGAACGTACTGGGGTGGGGGTACACGGGGGTAGGACACGTACAGGGGTGGGGGTAGGACTCGAACGTACTGGGTACACGGTGGTACGACACGTACAGGGGTGGGGGTAGGACTCGAACGTACTGGGGTGGGGGTACACGGTGGGACGACACGTACAGGGGTGGGGGTACGACTGGAACGTACTGGGGTGGGGGTACACGGTGGTACGACACGTACAGGGGTGGGGGTACGACTGGAACGTACTGGGGTGGGGGTACACGGGGGTAGGACACGTACAGGGGTGGGGGTACGACTGGAACGTACTGGGGTGTGGGTACACGGAGGTAGGACACGTACAGGGGTGGGGGTACGACTGGAACATACTGGGGTGTGGGTACACGGTGGTACGACACGTACAGGGGTGGGGGTACGACTGGAACGTACTGGGGTGTGGGTACACGGGGTAGGACACGTACAGGGGTGGGGGTACGACTGGAACATACTGGGGTGTGGGTACACGGTGGTACGACACGTACAGGGGTGGGGGTACGACTGGAACGTACTGGGGTGGGGGTACACGGGGGTAGGACACGTACAGGGGTGGGGGTAGGACTCGAACGTACTGGGTACACGGTGGTACGACACGTACAGGGGTGGGGGTAGGACTCGAACGTACTGGGGTGGGGGTACACGGTGGGACGACACGTACAGGGGTGGGGGTACGACTGGAACGTACTGGGGTGGGGGTACACGGTGGTACGACACGTACAGGGGTGGGGGTACGACTGGAACGTACTGGGGTGGGGGTACACGGGGGTAGGACACGTACAGGGGTGGGGGTACGACTGGAACGTACTGGGGTGTGGGTACACGGGGGTAGGACACGTACAGGGGTGGGGGTACGACTGGAACGTACTGGGGTGTGGGTACACGGTGGTACGACACGTACAGGGGTGGGGGTACGACTGGAACGTACTGGGGTGTGGGTACACGGGGGTAGGACACGTACAGGGGTGGGGGTACGACTGGAACGTACTGGGGTGTGGGTACACGGTGGTACGACACGTACAGGGGTGGGGGTACGACTGGAACGTACTGGGGTGGGGGTACACGGGGGTAGGACACGTACAGGGGTGGGGGTAGGACTCGAACGTACTGGGTACACGGTGGTACGACACGTACAGGGGTGGGGGTAGGACTCGAACGTACTGGGGTGGGGGTACACGGTGGGACGACACGTACAGGGGTGGGGGTACGACTGGAACGTACTGGGGTGGGGGTACACGGTGGTACGACACGTACAGGGGTGGGGGTACGACTGGAACGTACTGGGGTGGGGGTACACGGGGGTAGGACACGTACAGGGGTGGGGGTACGACTGGAACGTACTGGGGTGTGGGTACACGGGGGTAGGACACGTACAGGGGTGGGGGTACGACTGGAACGTACTGGGGTGTGGGTACACGGTGGTACGACACGTACAGGGGTGGGGGTACGACTGGAACGTACTGGGGTGTGGGTACACGGGGGTAGGACACGTACAGGGGTGGGGGTACGACTGGAACATACTGGGGTGTGGGTACACGGTGGTACGACACGTACAGGGGTGGGGGTACGACTGGAACGTACTGGGGTGGGGGTACACGGGGGTAGGACACGTACAGGGGTGGGGGTAGGACTCGAACGTACTGGGTACACGGTGGTACGACACGTACAGGGGTGGGGGTAGGACTCGAACGTACTGGGGTGGGGGTACACGGTGGGACGACACGTACAGGGGTGGGGGTACGACTGGAACGTACTGGGGTGGGGGTACACGGTGGTACGACACGTACAGGGGTGGGGGTACGACTGGAACGTACTGGGGTGGGGGTACACGGGGGTAGGACACGTACAGGGGTGGGGGTACGACTGGAACGTACTGAGGTCTGGGTACACGGGGGTAGGACACATACAGGGGTGGGGGTACGACTGGAACGTACTGGGGTGTGGGTACACGGTGGTACGACACGTACAGGGGTGGGGGTACGACTGGAACGTACTGGGGTGTGGGTACACAGGGGTAGGACACGTACAGGGGTGGGGGTACGACTGGAACATACTGGGGTGTGGGTACACGGTGGTACGACACGTACAGGGGTGGGGGTACGACTGGAACGTACTGGGGTGGGGGTACACGGGGGTAGGACACGTACAGGGGTGGGGGTAGGACTCGAACGTACTGGGTACACGGTGGTACGACACATACAGGGGTGGGGGTAGGACTCGAACGTACTGGGGTGGGGGTACACGGTGGGACGACACGTACAGGGGTGGGGGTACGACTGGAACGTACTGGGGTGGGGGTACACGGTGGTACGACACGTACAGGGGTGGGGGTACGACTGGAACGTACTGGGGTGGGGGTACACGGGGGTAGGACACGTACAGGGGTGGGGGTACGACTGGAACGTACTGGGGTGTGGGTACACGGGGGTAGGACACGTACAGGGGTGGGGGTACGACTGGAACGTACTGGGGTGTGGGTACACGGTGGTACGACACGTACAGGGGTGGGGGTACGACTGGAACGTACTGGGGTGTGGGTACACGGGGGTAGGACACGTACAGGGGTGGGGGTACGACTGGAACGTACTGGGGTGTGGGTACACGGTGGTACGACACGTACAGGGGTGGGGGTACGACTGGAACGTACTGGGGTGGGGGTACACGGGGGTAGGACACGTACAGGGGTGGGGGTAGGACTCGAACGTACTGGGTACACGGTGGTACGACACGTACAGGGGTGGGGGTAGGACTCGAACGTACTGGGGTGGGGGTACACGGTGGGACGACACGTACAGGGGTGGGGGTACGACTGGAACGTACTGGGGTGGGGGTACACGGTGGTACGACACGTACAGGGGTGGGGGTACGACTGGAACGTACTGGGGTGGGGGTACACGGGGGTAGGACACGTACAGGGGTGGGGGTACGACTGGAACGTACTGGGGTGTGGGTACACGGGGGTAGGACACGTACAGGGGTGGGGGTACGACTGGAACGTACTGGGGTGTGGGTACACGGTGGTACGACACGTACAGGGGTGGGGGTACGACTGGAACGTACTGGGGTGTGGGTACACGGGGGTAGGACACGTACAGGGGTGGGGGTACGACTGGAACATACTGGGGTGTGGGTACACGGTGGTACGACACGTACAGGGGTGGGGGTACGACTGGAACGTACTGGGGTGGGGGTACACGGGGGTAGGACACGTACAGGGGTGGGGGTAGGACTCGAACGTACTGGGTACACGGTGGTACGACACGTACAGGGGTGGGGGTAGGACTCGAACGTACTGGGGTGGGGGTACACGGTGGGACGACACGTACAGGGGTGGGGGTACGACTGGAACGTACTGGGGTGGGGGTACACGGTGGTACGACACGTACAGGGGTGGGGGTACGACTGGAACGTACTGGGGTGGGGGTACACGGGGGTAGGACACGTACAGGGGTGGGGGTACGACTGGAACGTACTGAGGTCTGGGTACACGGGGGTAGGACACATACAGGGGTGGGGGTACGACTGGAACGTACTGGGGTGTGGGTACACGGTGGTACGACACGTACAGGGGTGGGGGTACGACTGGAACGTACTGGGGTGTGGGTACACAGGGGTAGGACACGTACAGGGGTGGGGGTACGACTGGAACATACTGGGGTGTGGGTACACGGTGGTACGACACGTACAGGGGTGGGGGTACGACTGGAACGTACTGGGGTGGGGGTACACGGGGGTAGGACACGTACAGGGGTGGGGGTAGGACTCGAACGTACTGGGTACACGGTGGTACGACACATACAGGGGTGGGGGTAGGACTCGAACGTACTGGGGTGGGGGTACACGGTGGGACGACACGCACAGGGGTGGGGGTACGACTGGAACGTACTGGGGTGGGGGTACACGGTGGTACGAAACGTACAGGGGTGGGGGTACGACTGGAACGTACTGGGGTGGGGGTACACGGGGGTAGGACACGTACAGGGGTGGGGGTACGACTGGAACGTACTGGGGTGGGGGCACACGGGGGTAGGACACGTACAGGGGTGGGGGTAGGACTCGAACGTACTGGGGTGTACATGGACGGTGGTATGACACGTACAGGGGTGGGGGTAGGACTCGAACGTACTGGGGTGTACCTAGACGGGTGGGGGTGTACATACACAGGGGGTACGTGTCGGACGTACGGGGGCTGGGGGGAGTGTTGGGCGCGTATGCGGGCACATGTCTCTATGGTTGCTATAGGAGTTCGGTGCGGACGGTGTTTTTTCCATACGGTTGTGACCTCGGACGCACGGGATGGATCGTGATTCCTCGGTCGGACTTGACTTTTCACGTTTGTACGGTAAATCGTCCGAGGACGTGTCGGACACATTTTCCGACCCGAGGACGTGTGGGGAATGATTCCCAATGCGGTTCGTATGGACTTTTTCCCATGCGAATCGTGATTGCCAGTTCGTACGGCACTTGTACGATTCGTACGGTAAAAAGACCGGATACGAGTCGCCCGGGGTAATTTTTTACCGGATCGTGATCGGCACCCTAATGACATGGGGAGTTTTTTCCCTAATGTGTGAGGGTCATTAGTTGTATTTTCTGTCCCTCACCTCCAATAATTTTGGGCTTTTCTGGAATGGTACCGTCCGCACATACTCCAATTGTATTTTTCATGTTAGTAACCACCAGACTTTGTGTTGCTTGGTTATGATTGGACTCACATCCTCAGAATATCTCTTTCTGGTGATCCAAGTTTCTGGCCATATTTAGCTTGGAAATGGTGATTATTAATTACAACGCAGACAGAAAACAGCTGAGGCACATTTAAGCTTCAATCATTAGATTGATAGACTCCCTATGTGATGAGGTCAATTGATATGCAATCTCCCTTTGGTTATTTACTGCACATATAATTAGCTGCTGGATAAGTGTATTTAAACAGTTATATAATAAGTTCTTAACATAACCAATGGTTTCAGATTATTGCTCCCTAATTTTTTTTATGGTATGATCAATTTATAAATGTTGTATAGTTCTTGTTTTATGAATTATCACTTTTGTACCATTTTTCTCTTAATAAAATGCAAAAAAGTAAATAAAGCACTTAAATATAAAGCACTTCATTTTGAAAGAGGCACACAAAGTAAGGACTACTGGTTCAATTTTGGCACCCGACAGCAATGTTACAATCTCACCTACTGTACCAAACGTCTTGTCAGATCGTTCTGATATTACATTAATTATTTGCATTAATTCACTTTCTTTGCATTAATTAATTTGTTCACTGTTCAATAGAATTATACATTATGTGAAATATATAATTGGAGAGAGTTTATTTAGGCATTAATTTTCTGATGATTGATTATCTTAACACATAGGGTTCTTACTCGGGCAATCTTTCTGTTAATTTGTCATGTTGTACTTATCCGTTGGCATGACTGACTCATCTGACCCCTGTAAAAAATTAACAAATGACCTTTCACGACAAGTACAGTCACCTGGTTCCCTCCTGATCTGCCTAGGGCATAACTGTTTAACCGATCACTCTGGAGAAAGTCACAACTCATGTAGGGCTGTGCACACAAAGCTCAGGATATATTTGCACTGATGTTGGGAAATGTTTCTCTTAACTTTGCATAAATCAGCCTGTGCAAAGTAAAGTAATTTGCACAGACTCCCATAAAAAAGCAGTTTTGCAACAGCTGTTTGGTGAAAAATTCTCATTTCAAGTTCAACCATCGATCCACTGGAAGACAAGAAGCCTGTCTTTCTCTTTTGCTTTAACTTGAACTGATTTACCTCAAACCAGTCAATGTGGGACGATTTGTCTGGCACCAGACAGAACCCCGTGCCACTAGTGTTATTTCATGATTCTTTTTTTTTTGTTTCTGTCTTTAAGGGATTGCTCAATTTCTCACTATGAAAGTGTGCTTTCTACTGCTGCAAAAAAAACAAACATTGTCTATCTAGTTACTTGCTCTGGTTAGCCAAAGGCCTCAGTACCCCCTTTCAATGTTACTAAATCTTCAATTCCATATTGCCTTCTTTTTTCCCAATGTTTGAAATATCTGCTTCACGAAACCCTTTTTATAACTTCTTAGCTAATTGATAGGCCTTTTCAAGTTTGGGAAGGTCATCTTCCCCCATTGTCCATCATCCCCCAGTTTATCCTTTTGTAGAGTGTCCACAAATATGCATTTCCTTTCTAACTTCAAGTCATTGTTAAATGGCCTAACAGTATGCAACTTTATCTTTATTACTGTTGCAAAACTATTGTTCTAAATAAATATCTTGTCAAAAATACTGTGATCTCAAGAATAACGTGGAACAGAATATCACAGGCAGGAATATTGTTTTTTAAGGTGTTTAATTAATATAGTTGTACATAATGTTTTTGTTATTTTGTCATTTTGTTGTGTTTTATTATTTTTTGTCTTAAAAAGTATTATTATTTTAGTGTTTTTATGCTAGAATTTATTTTATTTTTGTGTTGGTAATATATTTAATGTTTTTTTATTTATTTTAATGTTCTTTAGTAGTGGGTTGTTAGGTTTGCATGGCAGTCGGGTTGTAGGTATTTTTCAATGTATATTTTATAATTGTTGATAAATTATTGATTTATTTTATTTATAGTTTAATTGGTTAGCTTGATTAATAATTATATACATGCAATTGTTTAAATCAATTGATTAAAGTAATGTATTGTATTATGATTTAGTTTATTATATAACTTATATTTTATTTATAATGTTTTAATGATTGTGTAGTGTTTCTTATTTTCAAGTATTAATTTGATTATATTTTCTTTTTACTATATCTTTTATAATTATTTATTGTCTATTTTAAAATTTAAATTTGTAAATTTGAATATTATTTGTCTATTTCATTTGGAAATGATTCAAAAAATTGTTTTTTATTTGTAATATTTTTTTTAACTGTTAATTGGTTAATTAGAATATTAACTATGTAAATAATTTAATTGTTTTAAATATATTTTTACATTCATTTAGGGCCTGATTATGAGTTTGGTGGTCTGACCACCAGAACACCACAGCTGCTAGAAGACCGCAGTGTTGGTGGTCTTCTGACCGCCTTATTACGATTTGACCTCGGGGTCCGCAGTGTCGCTGCAGTGGTCTTTCAACGGTGGGCAATGGTTTTGCATATATATATCAATGGCTGTGTGTACATTTCGACTACAAATGTGTTGAATGTACACATATGCCTTATACATGTGGAAGAATACCACCTACCCATTGACGGATTCTGGCCCATATGTGGCCAGTCCAGGCAATGGGTATATGGTACAAAATGGACATACCTGTATTTCGCTGCAAACAGGGTCCGTTTCTTTGGGGTGAAGATGCTGCTGTGAAAGGGGACCTAGAGAAATGGATAAACATCAAACTCTGACAGGTAGAACAGGAAATGGGTGAGTATGCACCCTAAATCCTTGTTACACCAATTTGAAGCTGGCACTCCCACCGCTGTGGTCGGCCCATCGGAAAGCCAACTCTTAATACGGATGGTGGTGAAACTCCTCTGTATTGCCCTATGGCAGCCGCTTTTACCCAACGGCGACCCCAGCAGCATGTGGTGTGCTGGTGGTGTCAATGGTTCAGCCGCAGTCTTAGCAATAGCAATCTGCCCATCATATAATACAGCGGTTCGACAGCGTGCTCACGGTAGTCAGACCGCGGGTACAGCAGCTCACAGACTGCCAATCTCGTAACAAGGCCCTAAATGTATTTGTATTTTTATGGCCTAATTAACATGATAGTATTACAATTCTTCTAATTATTGCATATTATTCATTTGTTCTGGTATGTCTTACAATATTATCGTGAGTTGTTGAGTTTTTTGGGTAGTAGGGAGGGAGTGTTTTAAATATATGTTTGTGAATGTTTTTTATTTTATATTATTCTATTTATTTTTAATGTTGTAATCTTAATGTTTAATTATGTATATTAAATATATCATTATTAACATATTTTATAATCTAATATATTTATTCAAATAACATTTTGGTGCCGATTCCGATCCGGTAAAACCCGGGTACAAATGGTCATACGGAGCGTTGTCTCCGTCCGACTCGTACCCGGGAAAAACACCTTACAAACTCGCAAGTACGATTCGTACAGAAACACCATTTCCGTACGAGTCGTAAAAAACACCGACCGGTAAAAAATACATACAAATCTGAGTCTGGACGGCGCAGACGCGACGTCCGGACGGAGTCAGGCAGCGTTTCACGGACCAGCAAGTACGATTCGTGCCTACGTCACTCCGGACGTAGCATTTTTTATGAGAGCCAAAAACTGCCGGGAAATTGAGGACGACGCGAACAAGGAGCACCGGTACGCGACGGACAGCGATGGACCCCAACCTACGCGTCATCCCGGCCCTCATAGCCTACCACCTCGTGTACAGAAACCGACGCAGACGCCGCAGAAGGTCAGAACAACCCCCAGGGGCAAACGGGGGGGGTGCAAGGGGCAGGAAACATAACCCACACCCCACAAAATACAAATACAACCTGCACAATAATTACCTCCATGGTCTGGTCACTTCGGGGGGCGTGTCCACCAATCCCACGTCCCGCCACAACGGAAGTGGACGTGGACGCGTACCTGTCACCACCATAATGGTGTTACGGGACGTACCCACGCCCCCAGAGCGTGGGTACGGTCCGTACCACCATAGTAGTGGTGATGTAGGGGTACGCGTGTACGGACCGTACCCACGCCCCCAGAGCGTGGGTACGGTCCGTACCACCATAGTAGTGGTGATGTAGGGGTACACGTGTACGGACCGTACCCACGCCCCCAGAGCATGGGTACGGTCCGTGCACGCATACCCCTACAGCCCCATTACACGATGGACACAAGGCGTACACACACCACGGATGCAGGCGTACGGCTTGGTGCAGCACATCAGCTGTAAATTGGGGGTGGTGTATGGCCAGGACAGCAGTGTACCACAGCAAGGGCGCAAGTGGGTGGGTGGGTGCCCATCACTCCCAGCAGTACCCAGACATATGAGGGGTGGGTGCCTATCACTCCCAGCAGTGCCCAGACATATGAGGGGTGGGTGCCTATCACTCCCAGCAGTGCCCAGACATATGAGGGGTGGGTGCATATCACTCCCAGCAGTGCCCAGACATATGAGGGGTGGGTGGCTATGACTCCCAGCAGTGCCCAGACATATGAGGGGTGGGTGGCTATGACTCCCAGCAGTGCCCAGACACATGAGGGGTGGGTGCCGATCACTCCCAGCAGTGCCCAGACATATGAGGGGTGGGTGCAGAGGACTCCCAGCAGTGCCCAGACATATGAGGGGTGGGTGCCTATCACTCCCAGCAGTGCCCAGACATATGAGGGGTGGGTGCAGAGGACTCCCAGCAGTGCCCAGACATATGAGGGGTGGGTGTATATCACTCCCAGCAGTGCCCAGACATATGAGGGGTGGGTGGCTATGACTTCCAGCAGTGCCCAGACATATGAGGGGTGGGTGCCTATCACTCCCAGCAGTGCCCAGACATATGAGGGGTGGGTGCCTATCACTCCCAGCAGTGCCCAGACATATGAGGGGTGGGTGCAGAAGACTCCCAGCAGTGCCCAGACATATGAGGGGTGGGTGGCTATGACTCCCAGCAGTGCCCAGACACATGAGGGGTGGGTGCCTATCACTCCCAGCAGTGCCCAGACATATGAGGGGTGGGTGGCTATGACTCCCAGCAGTGCCCAGACATATGAGGGGTGGGTGCGGAGGACTCCCAGCAGTCGACAGAGCCATGGGGGTGGGTGCAGAGGACTCCCAGCAGTGGACAGAGATATGGGGGGGTGTACATCATTATCAGATGACCACAGCTCCATGGGTCAAAGTATGTATCCATAACTTAGGACAATGATGATAGTGCCACAGCAACACATCACTGACAGCAGTGTCCCACTCCCAGGAGGATGGATGTCATTCCCCCACTGCATGACACACCACATGTGGGTGTGAGGACAAATAACACATGCATACCCACCCCTGGCGGATGCAGCACAATACACACATTGAGATCATGCCATAAGACTGTATAGTCATGCCACTGCCTAATAAACTAAGAGAGCCAAAGAGAACGCACACTGACACGCACATCCCAGGACTGATAGGAATGTTCAGGTGCTGGCCTAGCCACCAAGATGTTGTCTGTCACGGAAGGAATCGGGTGGATTTCCCACAGATACAAAGGCCACAATTGTGAGTCAGGTGTTCAAATACCCAGCAGGACAAGTACCATATGTGTACTAGGCTGGGATTACACACATGCACTGTGAAACAAACAGTAATGTTGCAACGAAGGCCAAAGACCACATGCCAACGCAGAAGGTGTCCCCACACTGAGAGACCTGTGAGTACCTTTGACACCCCAAAGCAATACATTGTGACTCCTGGAGATTCACAACCCCTTACATAATGGACATGTCTAGCATGTGTGAATGTGGCACTCTGTGAACACAACACACATGTGTCTGTATAGCAGAAGTCACACAAGGAGGTGCACACCAAACTACATGTACACAGTCATTGTCTGAGCTGCCAGACTCATTCAAATCAGCCACTGTTAGGCAGAAATGGCGTATCAGTAAGTACATATACATGGCACCAGGGTGGTCTGGATGACTTGACACTCGTAAGTTGGTATCAGCAACAACCAAGGACAAACCCAATTGCTAGCACACTGTGGGAAGATGTATATGTATGAACTCCAAACAAGTTTTGTTCAAACTGTGCCTTACTGTAAAATGTGCCAGCGTGTCCCTGGAAAGTGTAAAGGTGGTGTCTTGTGCACTTCCTTGGGAGACATCTGGCATGCAGGCACATCATTGTCCTTCACAACAAAACAACAAGGTCACGCATATGAAACATTGAGACATGTTGACAGGTGTAGTGAGTGCCAATGGACATTTTCTCTGTGTAACAACTTGAATCATGTCATTTGTCACATGGCTATCCGTCACCTGATCACACAGTTGGCTACACATATGACCTACTGACTGTCATCTGGAGTGGCACACATGTCCACACCCAGGACAATGCATAAGCTAATGGGCCTGCAATTGTGTAGCAAAAAAGCCTAGCTGTACTGTGGGTTCCCCCTCATGGCAAGCCAGAATGTACCCACAGATGTCAGCACACAAAGTCACAACTGTGTAGCATCTGAACCACACACAGGTGGCAAAAATGTACAACCAGGATACATGATTGTCAAAAACTGACACTGGCAATGACGCACGAACATTAAGCACTGGCCAACATCACGGGGGCACTGCACGATGACTGTCTGTACTACGACTCATCACACACAAGTCAGAACTGGCAATGAAACATCAGGGTTGAACATGTACGCCCCTCCCGCACACACCCACCCATGCCTGAGTCAATGTGACTGATACCGATCAAGAAGTGACACCTCTTATTCAGGGTTACAATAACTGTGCTTGAAAACTAGCTTCATTAACACGACATCACCTTGTAGGGCTGGCAAAACATATTGGTCTGAAACAAACATCAACAGATTGTTGTGAATAGCCACACAGGCACTGCCCAGTGTAAGTATGCACAAGCAAACTGGTGTATCCCTGTCCAGTGGACAAATGTATCACACATGTGAAAACTACAACCTAGGGCAGGGAACAATGCCACAGAGGCAGAGCCATGATGTACCCACAGTGAATGTGCACAGTGTTGGATGACACACATGAGTAGGAGGGCAGGCTGTGTCAGGGGACTGTAGTGTGCACACTGCTCCATGGTCCTGGAATGAGCTGACTGTAACAGGAGCAACCGTCCCGGCACTATGCATGTATCCCACTCATGCACATCATGTCTGAGGCCACAACATTGGTAATGCATGCTGCAAGTCTGTTTATTTGAACCCTCACACTCCTATGTTGAGACTCAGCATCAGTGCCAACAATTAAGCACCCCAAAATGACCAAACAGGACAGGGCACAGGCAGACCACTCCCACACATGATGCTGAAAGCAGTGTGCACCTTGATAAACTGGCAGCCTAGATGACCATGTGCAATAGTGATGGCCCACAGACCAGGTAACACATGTCAAGGAGGGAAAGGGAGGAAGAACAGCACAGGTTGACTTTGGGGATTTGGATATGCACTGCACATATATAGCCTGGCAGTGTATCCAGGCGACTGAGCAGATCAAAAAGCTGGCGACACACAACAAACACACATGTACCTACCCCCTTCCTGCTGCTGTAACTCCCGTATCCGCCTATCCAGGTCAGGGAAGACCACCGCCAGGACACGCCGCATCTGATGGGTCAGGCGCCGGCGCCCGCCATGCTTGCGAGGTTCCTCCTCCTTCAGCATGACCCGGGCGATCCTCCGGGTCCAGCACCGGATGTCCTACCATCTCTTCCTCACTTGTGGCAGGCGCCGCCTGCGACCCTCCACCGATTGCACGGCCTTGACGGCATCCTTCCAGATCTTCCCCTTGTGGAAGGTGGATACCTGTGTGGATGACAAAGTGGGACAACATCACTACACCTGCACCATGTCACAGAGACACACATTTGAACATCTTTGATCTGTTGAACAGGGCATAGTATGCTGGCAAGTAATAGCATCTTAGTCATAGGGCCTTTTTCCACTGTGGGCGCAACAATGCACAACATGGCATAGTAAGTGCACCGGTGGCATGAGGGGTGCGAAACAATCCCTGATCATGGCACACACTGTGCATCCCAAGCAACAGAAGGCTCATGGACAGCACCAAAAATCAGTCACATGCCCCAGGCCACTGACAAAACCTCAGCAGAGTACACAGACACACACAGGCACACATCAATCACCTGCCATTGCCAACTGCGGATGCACACCTCACTCTGCACATGTGCCACTTGCCAGGGGGGGGCCACAGGTGTGGGGCTACCTCAGCAAGTCAGACACACAGTACGGCTTACTTCACACATCATATGGATTGAGCAGTTGCCTCCTCCATGCAGCTGTGGTGCAACACTCCACATGGACACTCACCCACATGACAAGGAACATTCACACACATCAATGTCCAGGGGGCGTACACATCATTTGGACACTCTCACCACTCTCACCACAGCTCCACTCAACTCTCACACACATCTGTGGGTGCTTTCACCTGTCACACTGGGGTGACCACTGAATCACCGCAGGACAATAGAACAAGAATGCCCAAGAGGATTAGGCTGGCGGAATGTGCCATGCACTATGCAGTGAATGTCACAGTAAGCACAATGCAAGTGAGGAGTGCACACATGAACTACATCAAGCCCTGCATGAGAGACATAAGCCCCCCCCCCCTCCCTGGGACCCACTCCAACCAACATTGCATGTCTGTCACACCTGGCCACAATGCCAGAAGTGACAGACACAAGAAAGGTGCACAGGCAAAGGTAGTGGAGTCAGCACTCACCTGCTCCCCTGGTCGACCATACAGCATGGGGTACTGTGGGAGGATCACATCCAGCAGGGCCTCGTTCTCCTCCTGGGTGAAAGGCTGGGCCCTCTCCACAGTCCTTGAAATGGTGCCAGAGGGAGACAATACAGCAGCAGTGGTATCGACTGACATGTTGTGCAGGCAAGTGCCCTCTCATGGGTTCTGACTGCCTTATATCTGCCTTGCTGGCCTATTTCATTTACAGGAGGACAGAGTGATTGGTCAGACTCATTTGCATCCTACGTTTCCTCCAATCCCTTTAAACAGACACCAGTGACAGCCTTTGCATCTTTCGACTTTGCAGCATGATGTCAAGTCAACAACCACTTTGCAACATTGTTAAATGTGGCCAACTGATTTTTCCAGACCACATGATGTTCAATTTTGAACGTGAAACTCGGTATCTATGACAACCTGCATGCATTTAGGCCCTAATACTTGTCCCTCATGTGTCCCATTGTAATTCTTAACTCCCCACACAGGTACGGCGCGTTTCGCACGTACCCCTAGGGCACCATCACTACAGTGATACGGGCCATACTCACGCGTGTACGGGCCGTACACGCGTGAGTACGTGCCTTTCACTAGGACCTACGGTACCCCCAACTATAGTGATACGGGCCGTACTCACACGTGTACGGCCCGTACACGCGTGAGTACGGCCCGTATCACTATAGTTGGGGTTACCGCAGGTCCTAGTGATAGGCACGTACTCACGCGTGTACGGCCCGTACATGCGTGAGTATGGCCCGTATCACTATAGTTGGGGGTACCGTAGGTCCTAGTGATAGGCACGTACTCAGGCGTGTACGGCCCGTACACGCGTGAGTACGGCCCGTATCACTATAGTTGGGGGTGCCGTAGGTCCTAGTGATAGGCACATATCCACGCGTGTACGGCCCGTACACGCGTGAGTACGGCCCGTATCACTATAGTTGGGGGTACCGTAGGTCCTAGTGATAGGCACGTACTCACGCGTGTACGGCCCATACACGCGTCAGTACGGCCCGTATCACTATAGTTGGGGGTACCGTAGGTCCTAGTGATAGGCACGTACTCACGCGTGTACGGCCCGTACACACGTCAGTACGGCCCGTATCACTATAGTTGGGGGTACCGTAGGTCCTAGTGATAGGCACGTACTCACGCGTGTACAGCCTGTACATGCGTGAGTACGGCCCGTATCACTATAGTTGGGGGTACCGTAGGTCCTAGTGATAGACACGTACTCACGCGTGTACAGCCCGTACACGCGTGAGTACGGGCCCTACACACGCCCTCAGAGCGTGTGTACTGCCTTTCACAGCTTACACTGGTGATAGGAGGTGCTCACGAAAGGAATGGAGGCGTCAGACTCGCACAAGGCTGTACATCAAGTCATTGTCAGTGCAGTCCTTCATGTTCAGGGCCTAGGTGTGTCAGGCAGTGATGTGGCACATGTCTCCTCATGTTGTGGCACAATAGATGTGTGATGAGCTGTTTACACATGTCATGTGTGATGGGGCACTACGTGGCACACTTCCCATTCACACTTTGCACATGTGTGCATGTAGGACACACGTGTTAAGCACTGCATCACTGGTATGGCACAGTCAGCAACACCCGCAACTGTCCCCTGATGCCAGGTACACGGATAATTACACCTCACATGTGACTCCCAGCGTGCCACAATGTGACTATGTCAAGTGTGTGTCATGTGTTCCCATGAGCTTTCCGTTGGTGTTCCGTCAAATCCATCTGCTGTTGCAGCATCCAACATGTGTCTGTGTGCATATGTGCATGACACACATATACGCACACCATGCCACATGTGGACTCACACGTTACATGTGTCATGATGGTTCGAAGATTACTCCCTGACATGAGGCAATATCTGCATTCTCTCAATGTCTGTGTCATCAGTTTTTGACATGTACCCCTTCATGGTAATGTGTGTTGTCTGTCCTTTTCAAGATTACATGTGACCTGTGCGTCTAGACTCCCGCCAGCTGTCTGTATGAGATGACATCCTTCAAATGCTGATATGTGGATGTCTGTCACTCCTGTAGTGCGTCTGGCTTTTCACTTACACTGACCCACAGCTAGTTTCATGGCATGTCGTGTTGACCTTGAGCACCCACGTGTGTAGCTGACTCTTGGTAGGAGTATCACCTGGCTGCCATACGTGGCCTGGATGCATTGCACAGAACAGACTCTGTATGTAGCATATGTGTATTAGCTGTTGGACATGTGCTCTGTTCATTGACATTTGTGTAGTGATGTACTCAATATTCGTTATTCCTTCCAAATTTCTGCAGGGCACCGCCTCTCCCCCGACCAATGCCAGACTTGGCTGCCATGAGAGAACGTGACTGTATACGCCGCTACCGCTTCTCACAACCGTTGATTGACAACTTGACCGCAAGGCTGGCACCACACCTCCAACCGCTACACAGGTATCCTACTGCACTGACACCCAAGATGAAGGTGATGGCAGCCCTACATTTCTTTGCCACGGGTACGTTTCAATTGACCATAGCTAATGTAATTGGCATGTCCCAGACCATGTTCAGCCGTGTCCTGCATGATGTGTTAGAGGCCATGTTGTTACACCTGGATGAATTTATACATTTTCCAACTTGTGAGCAGTTGACAGGTGTCAAGGGTGAGTTCTATGCCCTGAGAGAGATGCCCCATGTCATTGGGGCCATTGATGGGACACATGTGGCTTTGGTACCACCACAGGCACAGGAGGTAGCCTTTCGTAACCGCAAGCAATACCACTCCATCAATGCCCTTGTGGTATGTCTTGCTAACATGCTGATATCCCATGTCTGTGCCTGTTTTCCAGGATCAGCACACGATGCCTACATCATGAGGCGTAGCAGGGTGCCTGAAATGATGCTGCAGCTGCGCAACGAACGTGCCTGTCTTGTTGGTGGGTATACTCTGTTAGTCCAGTGTTTTGCGGTATCTCAATATCTTACTGCTTCTCCTGACCCACTTCTGCCCATGATGTTTCCATGTAGGGGACTCTGGCTATCCCAACATGCCATGGCTGATGACGCCTCTCCGCAACCCCAGAACTGCCTCAGAACACCAGTACAACGACACCCATGGGCAGACGAGGTGCGTTATTGAGAGGACGTTTGGCCTCCTGAAGAGCAGATTCCGGTGCCTCCACAAGACCGGCGGCGCCCTCCCATATGCCCCGGTGAAGGTCTGCAAAATCTTCCTTGTGTGCTGCATGCTGCACAACATGGCAGTGGAGAAGGCCGTGCCACTCATCCTGGATCCCGATGAGCAGGATCATCCACCCGTGGAGGATGAAGGGCTTGGGCACGGGGCAAGTGAGGATGAGGATGAGGATGAGGATGAGGACATCCGGAGTCAGCTTATCCGCAACTTCTTCTCATGATGGTGAGTCCCTGTGTCTGAGTGTGCACGCTTAGAGCCTTTTGTGGCATGTGTTGCAATGTGTGTGTCAAGCTGACTGTGTGCTGAGTGACTTGGAGGTGTGATCTGATGTGTCATTCAAGTGATGATGTCAATCCACACATTTTTGCGGGAACACAAAAATCATTAATAGCATGGTGACGGCATCATTCCTGTACAGTACATGTACATGTCTGCGGATTACTAGCTCTTAGCTGGCTTGTTGTGTGTCTGTCCTCCCCAGGTTCCTGCAGCTGTCGTCAGCTCATGTCATCATTGCCGTCCTGCTATTCCTCATGAGTATTGCAACGTGTGCTGGATCAGAGTGACATGCACAGACATGGTGAACATTCATTTGGGGTAAGGAGTGCAGCAAGGCGTTTTGTGGGTGGTACGTGTTTGTGATTTGTGGGGACTGCTCCTATGCATGTTGTGTTACCATGCATACATGTCGACTCACCATGGGCCACATGACGTGTTGCATGGCTCCCATGAATTGATAGCCACCCTTCCTGACAGTCATCTGTCATGGATTGTGGATTCTGATGAAGGCATCAATGTGTGTATAACGTCCCTCAGGAACCTTAGGGATGCTGTGGACATGGTGTGGGACATCCCCATGACAGCCTCAATGGGGAATTGCACACTCTCCGTGTGCAGCAAGGGGTGTTAGGCTCAACCCCTTCACTTGTGTGCCAGCTCTGTAGGATTTACCACATCTGTGTGTTGAAGGGGGTGTCCAGTGTAGGTCACACATGTTCAGCCAAATGACCTGTGAGTCTGTTCCAATGGTTGCATTTCCATTAGTGTGAGGCTGAGTAATAAAGGTGTTCGTAACACTCTAAGGTACCTCATCACTGTCAATGCAGGTCTCTTGCCACTTAGTATGCGGCATATCTGGCATACTTGTTGTACATAATGCATAGGAGTCCATGTGTAGTTTAGCGACATGCATGCAGTTGCTCATGGATTAGGCTCTCGATTGGGCATGTAGTACATGGTCGTGTATGTTTTTTTGCTAGGTCGACCACACAATGGGGCATCAACAGCTGCTGAGGGTGTGTCTCCTGTGCGCAGGTCAGCCTTCAGTTTCCTGATCCGGTGTAATGGCTCTTTGGTGATTGTGCATGCATTGTCGCTGGTTGTGCCATGTGACACTGGACACTCCTTACTTTACACCCGCGCCTGTTGCAGTTGTCGTTCTGACATCCTAGTCTTTGTGTGCAAAATGTGGCATATTGAAGGGAGATGGCGCCTGCTGCTGCGGGCCCTGCACAAGCACCCAATGGCCACACACACAAGATGGTGTGCATCATGTTTGGCTGGCTCACATATGCCATGCTAGTCCACAGCATCTGTACCTCTTGCTGCAACGCCCTCTGCATTATGCACTTGATCCACAGTTGGATCCACTCCAAGTAAAGACAGACCATCCCCCAGGTCCATGGCAACATCCGTGTCAAATACTGCCAGGCCCTCTACGGAGCAAGTACATCCAAACTCCCAGGAAACTGGTCCACTTCCAGGGGGCATCTGCACACCTCAGCTTCAACACCCTGCGCCCCAGCCACCTCACCGTCCAGCATAGATAGCTGCAATGGATCACTGTCTGTTGCAGGATGACCTCCACACTCTCCACCCACACTCAGGAGGCAGTCCACAAACCCGACCCCACACCAACCTTGTACGTCTGTCATCCTAGATCCCGTTGGGCCATCTCCGTGCATCCAACCTTGCCCTGGGCACCGTTCTTCACATCCACCGTACTCCAGCATACAGGACATTGTTCTCCCACCTGGCCACACATACCTGGGACTCCCTCCCCGGGTACTTCCACATGAGCCATGATCCCTACGCCTTGATGATAATCTCCCAAATAGGTCTCTCCGCACAGTTTAGCAAGCACCCCCTCAGCAGCCAGAGGCCATCACAGGTGAATGTTGTGCTCCATGCCTACATTGTATGATACCTTGTGACCCATGTGTGTCCTGTACCAGACTCTGATCTCAGGGTATGGATGGCTGGAGTTAGTTCAACACTCAGGCATAGTTAGACATTTCCACACACATATGTCGTTGAATAATGCCAAATGACAGCAACATCTCATGTGCAGAAATATAAGATTTTATTTTTGTTGGGGTGAGTCTTTTGGTAGATGTGCTAAGGTGCACTACCGGGGGAATAGAATCCAAAGTTCACAGGGGGAGATGGCATCCTTGTCAGTTGGAGTCATCAGAGTCCAGACCACAGTGTTGGTCATCATTGGTCAGACTGTGACCAGCAAGTCCATGTGGCAGAGAATGTCATTGGGTGAGGTGCTGCTGTTGCGCCAGAGGGCCAGTTGCCAGGCCAGGTGACCTGGGAGATGGGGATTGTCCGCTGACTCTCACGGTCTTTTACGTGGACGACCCACCTTCCTCTGGGGAGCCTCAGATGCAGGCCTTGACGATGTTAGGGTCGCTCCGTCAGACGAATCCTCCTCCTCCTCGTCCCTCCCTGTGTCTGGTGCAGGTCTACGCCTGGTGGTATAGGGAGGGTTTGCCAGGCTTTGGGCGATCTGACGGAGTGATTGGCTCACGTCCCTGTGCACCGCCAGGAGCTCAGCCACTCTTGCCTCCATCCATCCTTGGTGTTGTTGATGACTGGCATGATGCTCGACCTGCAGGTTCTTAATCTCATCGAGGGTCCCCTGCATCCCGGAAAGTCTGGACACGACCTGGTCGATGCCTCTGGTGTCACGCCGGTATGAGTCCAGGATGTTGCGTATGTGTGACATACCGGGGTCCTTGAGCTGGCTGGTCAGGTTCGCGCCTCCGCCTGCCTACACTCCCACCACCTCTGCCCACTTGAGCCTGGCCTGCCCTTGTGGGCACATCGGGTCTACGGGACCCCTGAGGGATGGCATTTGCAGGGTTGCCTGCCTCCTCCTGGGTGCCCGGAGAACCTTGTCCCTCCTGGTCAGGCTCTGTTGTTCAGTGCGAGCAGGGCTCCTGGGTGTGTCCTGGGATGTTGCAGGAAAGGGGGTGGTGGTTGGCACAGATGTACCTGACGCAGGTGTTGCATGTGCTTGGGCACCAGAGGGGCCAGGTTGGTCGGGGTCATCCACGGAGTGGTGAGAGTCGTCGCTGCCGGTGGGATCGTCTTCACGCGGAGCCTGGGACAGTGATTCTTCCCCCCAGTGTTGGGGGGAGATCGACGACGTTGCCCTGTGTGTGAGAGAGAGACAATGTCAATGGTGTTTCCTGCCACATCTATGTTTCATACATATTCAAGTTGACACAGTTCCTCCAGGTAGTTGGTTGTCCCTAGCATTCCTCTCAATGTCCACTTGGGTATGGGTATGTTGCGGGGGACATATTGGGATGTTCTCCTGAGTGTTTGACCTGTAGATTGGTGGCTCTGATGCTTATTTGGCTCTGGATTGGTGTAGTTGTGTCACATGTCCATTGTGGGAGTGTGTAAATCCGTTGCCTGCCCCGGGGGTGTGTGCTTGTGTTAGGGGGGGTGTGACCGGGCATGCTGCCGTGTGTAGTGTGAGTTGTCATTGGGTCTCCCAGGTGATGTGTCTGTCCCCTCATGGTGCATGCTGGCATGACAGTGAGTGTGAGTTCCTGTGCTAGATACCTGTGCTTGTGGAGTTGGATTTTGAGTGTACAGTGGTCCCAGGAGGGCCTTGTGCTGCATACAGCAGGGCCCAGTGTCAGCTACCTTGTCAGTAGTTTGCCAGTCCCTGTGCATTGTGCATGGGTATGTACATATGCCATATGGGCTGAGAGCATTGTTGTCTGCGTCTCATTTCCACAATGTGTTGTGTGGGGCCCACCCTCCCAGCCTCCCGGACACCCAGTCTTGTGTTTGTGGTTGTTGTAGCCTTGGACATGGCCTTGCCTTGATTTGTGAAGGGTGCATGGAGACGTTAGTGGCATGAGCGTGGTTTGTGAGTGTGGTTGTGTGCGGTGAGTGCTTGGGGGAAGTTGCATGCATTTGGTGTATATGTTGTGTGGACCCCATTGCCCCCATGTTACGTAAGTGGTTTGTGTACTCACCAGGCTCTGTGACTCCTTCCACTCCGTGTACTCCCACCGGCGGTAGCAGGGCCATCACCTTCTCCTCCCAGGGATGGTAGTGTATGGGCTGCGGGGCGGCCCACCTTCAGTGATGTTAGTCTGGGCATATCCTTCATTCATTTTCTTCTTGACCGCCCGGCGCAGATCGTTCCACCTGGCTTGGCATTCATGCCTGGTCCTTCGGACGGGCGCAACAGCATTCACCTTGTCGACAATCCTCTGCCACATGGCAGATTTTGCAGATATGCTGGTCTGTCTGACCAATGTTCCAAACAGCTGTGGCTCGAATCTGATGACTTCGTTGACAAGGAGCTCCAGCTCCGCCGTAGTGAACTTTGGATTCTTGTCTGTGGGCATGGTGTGGGGTGTGGGTGGGGGTGTGGATGGTTGTGGGTGTGTGGGTGTGTATGTGAGTGTGTGTGTGTGTGAATGTGAAGAGGGGGATGTTTGTGGTGGAGGTTGTGTGATGGTGTGTGAGTGAAGGTGTAGTGAAGGTATGAGTGATGTGGAGTTGTTTGTGTGTGGGGTCTGGCAGCAGTGGGTCTGTTGCAAAGGCTCATGGGTTGTGTGTGTGGGCCCTTTTTATTGGACCATTTTTGGGTGTGGCTGTGTTTGAATTTTGGTGGGTGTGTTATAAGAGGTGGTTGTGATTTGGGGCCTCTGTTTGGCTGTTTGGATGTGCCAGGTCAGTCATTGAGATGTGTTTTGTCGTGTGGATGTGTTTGGTGGTGTTGTGCGAGTCGAATTGACCCTCCTTGTGCTATTTTACAGTGTCCTGGTTCTGTATGAGTCTTTTTCGCATAGGTGCGATCCGTACATACGCGATGATGGGTGTGGGTTCTGGGGTACGGTGTTGGAGTGCGGCGCGTACATGCGGTGGAGGTACGGTGCATACACGGGCGGACCTGGGGTATGGCGGAGGTACTGCACGTACAGGGGGGGACGGCACGTACATGGGGGTGCGGTGCATACATGCGGTGGGGGGGCAGGGGATACGGTGCATACATGCGGTGGGGGAGGCAGGGGGTAAGGTGCGTACAGGCGGTGCTCGGGTATGGTGCGTACATGCGGTGGGAGGGCGGGGCTTGGTGCGTACATGTGGTGCTGGTGTACGGTCTGTACATGCGGTGCTGGGGTACGGTGCATACATGCGGTGCTGGGGTACAGTGCGTACATGCGGTGAGGGGCAGGGGGTACGGTGCGTACATGCGGTGGGGGGGCAGGGGGCTCGGTGCACACATGCGGTGCTGGGGTACAGTGCGTACATGCGGTGAGGGGCAGGGGGTACGGTGCGTACATGCGGTGAGGGGCAGGGGGTACGGTGCGTACATGCGGTGGGGGCAGGGGGTTCGGTGCGTACATGCGGTGCTGGGGTACGGTGCGTACATGCGGTGTTGGGGTGCGGTGCGTACATGCGGTGGGGGGGCAGGGGGTACGGTGCGTACATGCGGTGGGGGAGGCAGGGGGTAAGGTGCGTACAGGCGGTGCTCGGGTCCGGTGCGTACATACGGTGGGGACAGGGGTTCCGGTGCGTACATGCGGAGGTACGGCGTGTACATGCGGGGGTGATGCGCATACATGGGGGGACGGCACGTACAGTTGCGGGGCTGGGGCATAGTGCGGACAGGGTGGTGTACGGTGCTGACAGAATTGGGGGTGGGGGGGCTGTACGGCTCGTACACGGGCATAGGTTTACCCGTGTACATGTGTGCTACTGCATTAGCTCCGTACGGGCCTTTTTCCGTGCGATTGTGTATTCGGACGGACGGTCTGGATCGTACTTGCGCGTTCGGACTTGTGTTTTACGATTTGCACATACAAATGTCCGGCTCACTCTCGTACACTTTTCCCGACGATATTCGGACGTAAAAAATTTCCGGCGCACTCTCGTACACTTTTCCCGACGCTATTCGTAGAAATTTTTCGTGTACGGATCGTACTTGGCCGTTTGTACGGTACTTGTACGACTCGTACGTAAAAAATATGGATACGAGTCGTACGGTATGTTTTTTTACCGGATCGGAATCGGCACCTTTATGTTTATTATTTGTGTGCATTTGGTCCAACACTTTCCCTACTGGTGCTCAGGTTGGAACGGGAATAGAAAATCGGAACCAACCAAATGCTAACACTTTCCCTGCTGCTCCTAAGGTTACACTGAGACCAGTAAATCTGACTCCAAAGTCCAACACGTTCCATGCTGTATTTTGTGTTGGAGAGGGTGCAGTGCATCTGACCACTCCAAAGTGCTACACTTTCCCTACTGTTGCTTAAGCCTACACTTTCCCTACTGTTGCTTAAGCTGGATTTTGAATGGTAAATCTAACCCCTACAATTCCTTCATTCTCCATACTGTTGCTTAGGTTGGTGTGGGAATAGTAAATCAAGCCCATCCAATGTTTGTAATATATTATTTATATTATTTTTTTGTTGTTTAATTATTTCTTGATTTGAATTTAGTTTTTTATTTGTTTTATTTTGTAACATAGCTTTCTTGTTATATCATGTTAAAAGTTATTTTAGTTTTAATGTTATTTTTATAGTATGCTTTATACTTTTTAAATGTTTGAGTAATGCTTTTATTAATGTAGTTTATTTTAATAACGTTTTATTATCTAATGAGGTATCATTATTATTATTTATTTGATTATATATGTTAATTTCTTAACTATATTTGTCAATTTAATTTTTTTAAATTTTAGATCTGCATTTATTATATTTGTTTAGCTATAAAAAGCATGTATATATTTTCTAAATTATATGTATATTTTGTAGTGTAATATATTTTAGTTAATATGTTTTTAGTTAATATATATTGGTATAGGTGATATATATTATACAGGTAATATGATCTATAGTTAATTAGTTGACATTCTATATACTTACCTATGTAATGACTGTATTTTGGTCCACCACTTTTGGTAATGAATGTTTTTGCACCTTATATAGTAAGCATGTAAAATCAATATTTGTGTCCTCTATATTGCTTTGGTGATATTTATTTTTGCAATATGTTTGTAGTCTACAGCATGTCACAGAAGCGATATTGACCTTGAGCCTGTTTGATGTCCTCCACCCTGCTTTCTTGATGTCTTCCTAAGAAAAATCAAGAAATATCTCATTGCTCTCTCTGAAGCACTCCCAACTCTAAATGAATGTGTCCCATATTTTGCCATTCCGACAGGAAACAGGATAACCCTTCCCATAAAAAGCTCAAAACATAGCCACTCATCATCAGTGTTCCATTTGAGCACATTTACAGCCACTCACCCCATAAAAAAACAAAATGCCTATACTAGACATTATGTTCTATTTCTAAAGGTAGTTAGTCACATTGAATACCCTGCCCTTTCTGGTCCTTTTTCATCAAAGATTCAGTGCTCCATACATCATCTCCTTGTGTTCGCTTTGTTAGCCCTAAGTTGGCAAGGTGTGCCCAGCCGTGGGTCCCTTGCTCACTTTGCCACTGGATTTAAGCTAGAAGGACGATGATGGATTCAACCCAGATCTGTGACTGGGGGTGTGTGTCCCAAAAGATTCAGCGCTCTGTCCATCATCTCCTTATGTTTCCCTTTTTCATCTTAGCCAAACAAACATATCTTTCTTTTTTGGTTCCAGCCTGCATGTGTAAAGGAAACTTTTCTCCTCCTCTTGCCACCAATTTTTATACTTTAAATGCACTAGACACAAAAGTGTAAATAATGATGTTGTATAAAACTGGAGGAGATTGCCCTGTAAAGGTTTCCCTAACAATTTTCTTAACACATTCAATACCAGGTGCCACCCTATGTCTCTTCTTTCCCTTTTCATTCATCCTTTTAACATCCTTACGCATCTCACCTTCTGAAGCTATATAATCTGAAAACGATTTAATGGAAATGGAAATGTGACTTCAGTCTGTTGTGATGAAGAGGTGTCTGGTGCTAGCTTTTGACCAAGCCTAGGAGACCTCTAAAAAATATGTCCCTGCACTCTTCTTAACCTTCACTAATCTACGATCTCTACATTGCTCTGCTCTTCAGTTATTTTTGCCATGCTTTCCATACTACTTGTCCCCAATTCATTTAGCATTCGAGACAGGCATCTTCTTTGACTTTGGATCGAAAGAAGAACTGAAGTATTGTGAATGAGATGGTACATCAGACAGCCACTAGCAAAACATACCAATATAGTTAAAACACACACTGATCCCTTGCTATATGCTGTCAATGCTTGATCGTTGGTCTTTCCCCCCTAGGTGGACAACAATGACAACTAAAGTAGAATCCAAATTGTGCAATCCCTGAACCGCTTGCAAAGCACACCACCTGGCTTCACAGAATACCCCCAAACCCATTGACTTTCTCATATCAGAAAATGTCCACTTGCCACTAGTCAGTATAATTATAAAACAATAAGGAAACCCAGTTAAGCCTCTCAAAACACAATTCCCCTTAGCTGCAGGAACTCCATCGCAATCTTTGTTATCCTCACCATGTGATGGGCATGTGATGCCCCATTTACAAAGGCCACATTCTTTGACATTTGTTGATGAGGCTCAACTTAGTAGCAGACACATTTCAGATGCCACAGTTGTGCCGTAATGTCCTCAATTGTAGATTTGTGGAGTCCATGGTAACTCTAGCAAGCGCAATAGTCTCACTCTCCTTGGGTAGCCTAGGCACTTTCTCACTTAATCACATTTTTTGTCCACTAAGCTATCGGTTCATCTGGAGGCGCAATGACATATACTACGTTCATGAACCTTTGCTTCCGATTCTCACTGCCACCAGGCATTCCTTCTCATCCCATTGGTGGAATATAATTTTTGTAATGCAGCACCAGCCCAGACCTGGGGGTCTCCTGCAAAGGCTCATTCAAAATGTACTATTGGGCTCAAATTCGACGCATGTCTCATAATAACCCATATTGTAACTTTAGTAATAAAACCTGTCCCTGGAACTTCTTACCTACCAGATAAAATTCACATGGGCTACCATCAACAACCTGAAATTGACTTGATGGTATAGTTGGCCCTCTTCACCCCTTTCTTACAACTGTGTACCAGCCATTCAATATTAGAATAAACCAGGCTGAACTCACCTTTGTCTACAGAATTTTATTGTTTATAAAAACTTAATGGCACAACATAATATTTACTTACCCTCCCTCTAGCTGTGATAGATAGTGTATCACTTTGCATATCCTTTGGACTTTTTGGGAAACATGTCCAGCGAAATTGCAAGGTGGTATTTAGATGATCCAGTCAACCTACCTTCTGCTTGTTTCTTACACAGTCTTTTATAACTTCTGTGTGCTGTTACTCAAAGGGAAAATTTGCCTTTGGGAGGTGTGCAAATTTCCCATACAATTTCCAGTATTTCTTGAATAGGAACATTGCCCAAAGGTTATTTTGCAAAACGTCTATTTTTTTCCTTGCGGTCTACTGCTTTACTATCCTAGTTTTCCTTAACACTGAAACACACTGTAAAATATATATGTTGACCAGCTATACATGTAATTGTTCAATGCCGCAATCCTCAATGGACCTGCAGCTCCAGGGACACAACACAAGTCATTGGAGGTCTAGTGGTCTGATGTACCATAGTTGCAGGACATGGCCACGGCCAGCCAATTTAACTAAATGTCCATATCCAATAGCACAGTCCTCCCTCAAGCAGAACCTACATACTACATTACACTAAGCCAGATCATGCCTCCAAAGTTGGATTGTTTACATATTTAAAAAGTGTGCACTGTAGTGGTTGGCATCAATAGTAAATTCTCGCATCCAATTGTCAACAGGCATGTAAACCAATGGTGTCTTAACTAGCTAACTTTCCTTCTCTTCTAACATTCCTCACTTGTATGGTCACTTTGTAGAAGTTTGAAATCTTCAACACCTTCTCCTACCAAAATCTTATCCTTTGTGGTCACTATCAAATGTGAATTACGGATTTTGATATTGTTAAGCCTATATATAAGATTATTGTAGAAGTCCGTACAACAAAAGTCTCACTTTCCTTACTCAGGGAATCTAGAATGAACCATGTCTTATCTCTGAGCAGCCTGTGTCTAAGTCAGTTCCCAGCCCACTCAGTGTTCATATTGTGCTTTGCTCTCTCTCCATTCAGTTCTCTGTGTGCTCCTTGACATCCTAATCCTTGTCCAAGAACCCCAAATGCTAGTGCCAGCCATTTCAGAGAATTCCAACACTCAGTGTTCTTTTTGCCTCTTTCCCACTGCCTCAGTTCTTACTGCTTTCTATCAAGCACCATAGAATGCCATTCCCCAGACTTGACAAAGGCATCACTTAGCTCACCACTACTTTAGTTATTCTGCTGTATCTCTCACTGAAGTATCTCTAACTCTTCCTTAGTCTGTTATTCTCCTGAGCTGAATGTGCCCTACTCATTGTCACAATTCTTGTTTCATCATACCATGCCTGCACTCACTGGTGCTGGGATCACCTCTCTTACTGACTCTTGCAGTTTTATGACCAAGCTCCACAGTGCTTAAGTATCCCTAATTCCAGGGGAGCCACTAAATACTACAACCATCTATGGCCCCAGAAGAATTCTAGACAATCTAGCCACCCTGCCCTGCTTTTTTATCAAGTGTGTAGCAGTGCCATACAAAGGGCACTACATGGGAGGTGCTTTCTTTCCTGACCTCTTGTTGACTGATTCTGATGGTCCCTCACTTTTGTCTACTCTTCCTGACTCTATTCTAATTTCATCCAAATATACATACGCTCTTTTACTTCTGCCTCCTGCTACCTAAGATGAGTTCTGATGTGCATTGCATGTGTTGTAGGCCACAACTGGCAAATTTGGGTTGTTTTTTACATGTTTTAGCCAGAACCATACCTCAGTTTTTAACTGTACCTTCAGCTCTGTGCACCAGGGGTTGGTCGCAGGATCTAGCTGCAGATGAGGTCCCGCTTCCAATTTGCCACATACACGCATTCACCAGAGAGCACATCACCTGCTGTGCTCTATTTCTCTCTCTATATTATTTTTTCCCTTACTCTCTCTTTCTGTCATTCTCCCTGCACCACACCGCCCCTATTTTTTCACTTGTTTAACCCTTTTTGAAAGTCACAAATAGTATCTTATTCACAATTTTCTTTAAAAATCGCACTCATTTGCACCTCTTAAAATGGCAACTCTCATGAAGGCAATTGCGTTTTGCCCTGCAAACCATATGCTGTTTTCTCAATTTTTTACACAGTCCTCGCTTTGCTAGCTCAAGGTGCAGCATGTGCAAGCCAGAAGACGGCGTAGCCTCTGTTGCTAGGTACAGGGGTGAACAGGGCAGTTCTTCTTTAGTCCTTTTGCCAGTTCTGGCGGGATCTGAGGTTGAGTGCCAGGGATGCCATATTTATGCTCAGAAAGTGCCTTGGGGGCGAGGGGGGGGGGGTGACGGGGTCACTAGACAATGGGCTACCAGGATCCCTTTGACCCCATGATGACTTCCGGTTATGTGTGGCATCTTCCAGTCCCAGGGTGCACTATTCTCCCATTCCTTGGATGTTAGGAGCTTGGTAGCCTACCCTAGAGGAGTAGCTACCTTTGTGTTACACACCCACGGGAGAACTGGTTTTGGCACTGGTCTCCCCTTTCTATTCCCACTGCCAGCCTGCCTACCTGAGCAAATTGACAACCCTTCAGGTATTGTGATCACCATTTGCCCACCATTTGCTTAGCTTTTGAAGCTTGCCTTTTGGGCTTCCTGCAAAGGGAGGTAACACGACTCCCTGTAGCAGGCTTCTATTGTTTCCGACCCTGGGAGACATTCACATGACTCCCCAGGATGGCAGAAGGCCGTCTGGTGGCCAGCACTGGGCAACTGAGTGGCAACGTCCTAAAAGTTGCCCTACCTTAAAAGTGACATTAAATTCAACTTAGGCATCAAGTGGGTTTACACTCATGATTAATTTGATACTTTGAAGTACTAATTTTAGTGGTCCCATTCAGAAGTTTTACGGACTGAGAGGTCAGCTAGTAATGCTGTGTTCTCCGATGGGGCTACTGACATTTCCACAGCAAATATAACAATTTGCAATTTGTGCTGTTAGGACATATCAACAGTAAGTGTCCTACTTAATAAGAAAGAGCTCCCTGGTTTAAGTCTCCATAGGCCTTACTTAGGGGAGACGTTTGGATGCATTGGTCAAGGTATTGGGGAGAGTTATCCTAGCTAGGCTGGAGGTGTGGGTTGAAGTGCATGGCACCCTGACAGATATCCAATGTACATTTTGTAGAGGTATAAGCACTGGGGAACAGTGTCTTAATCTGTCACTATTAACCTCAAAATTTATAGTTGATAAAAAAGGGTTCCAACGTTTTAGGTTTTGTAGAGGAATAAGCACCGTGGAACAGTGTCTTAATCTGTCATTATTAACCTCAAAATTTATAGTTGCCAAAAAAGGGTTCCAACTTTTTAGGTTTTATGGATCTGTCAAGTGCATTTGACTGTATCCCTCACAGTAAATTGTGACCTTTGACGGAGGACATGTGGGTGGACATAAATATAATTAACATCATCAGAGACATCTATACAGGGACCACTACCAGAGACATATTTGGATTAGAGGGGAAGGAATTCACTATTGACAGGGGAGTGAGAAGGGGTGTGTCCTTGCACCCATCCTTTTCATCTTATATACTAACACTCTGAAGAAGGTGTTAATGGAGGGTGGAACGGACATATCCCAGGTTGGCCATGATCTAGTTCCTGCACTCCTCTTTGCAGATGACAACGTCTTTATGGCCTGCATACTTAATGTGCTCCAGATGTTAATGGCTAAATGTGCAACTTTTATGGGAGTTTTGTGGGGCACCTATTCCACTAAAGAAAGGCTTCAGTATTTAAGGCCAACCCTAAAACAAATACAAATATTTTTCTATTTAGGTGTTTCTTTTAACTCCAGAGGGACTTGGAAGCAATAGTTGAATACATGATGTTGACTGATTTGCAAAGGAAATTAATGCACTTTTTCTTTCTCATCCAACCTGTGCTTAAAACCGCTGAAGGAATGTACAGGTCTGGTTGGGGGACATGCACATGTGAAGAAAATAATCATGCAAGAGAATGCTTGTTTTAAGCATTTGCTGTCGGTGCCCACAAGTTGGATATCTGCATTATGTCATTCTGAGTTAAGGTTTAGCATTTAGCGCATGTCTAGCTCCTGGCTGCCTGAGCTGAAAATAAAGAGCCACCGCTGCCGGCGTTCTCCACGACAATGAGCTTCTCTGGCCCATTAGTCTCAGGCCTCATCTATTAGAATCTACTACGTACTTTGGATATTCAGATGTTTCCACTTATTATATACACTGAAAACTTCATAGGATCGCAGAGATTTGTTCAGCTAATCCTATTTTTTTGTTTAAATCTTTTTATTAACATTTTGCACATTTTAAGCATGCAAACAAAGCAGTGCTCGTGCGTCAAGAAAAGGTAGTTGCCAACAGTACAATGTCTAGTACCCAACAGCAAAGGAAGAGACAGATGAGTGTATCACAGTGACCACAAGAGGTCGTAGGGCAGTGTCTTTAGACAATACTTATCGATGTCGGTGAGTCTTACCACCGGAAGGCATGCATGTGAACAGTTCAGATATAGTGCAGTTTGAACCAAACTGGGGACATAAGGTACAACAAAAGGAGGACAATGTAATTCAAGGAAGGGAAAGGGAGTCCTTTATTTACCACCAACTATTAGTTGGTGGTAAATAACGAATCCCCACACACACCACACAGTCCCCCTACATCTCATTTCTGTATTCGGAATGTACCGAATCGGTAAAATTACCGAATCGGTAATTTTACCGATTAGGTAAATTCCGAATACAGAAATTCTCCCCCTACATCTCAAAAGCCAAAATACCGGTCGGTAACGGTATAATTACCGAAAATCGTCCGTTACCGACCGGTATTTGGCTACCTACATGAGGCCCTAAGAGAGGGGATAAAAAATTAAAAAGAAGGAAAAAATAATAAATATGTGTGTATATATATATATATATATATATATGTATATATTCACTGAAAAAACCATAGGTTTCAGGGGTGTTATAGTTAGCTGGACTTTTCACTTGTACAAAACCATTGAAATTCCCCTGTTATAGTTAGTTCAGCTAACTATAACTCGCGCGCCCGCAATGCACTGCTGATGACGTCACATATTACATCACTCATGACATGGTCAGTGACATCACTCATGACATCACTGATGACATCTCAAATGACATCACTGATGACATCATCCAGTGAATGTGTGTTTTTCTGAAAATTAAATATGTTTTATATATGTATATCTCAAGGTCGATGGAAGAATAAATGGGTATATAAGTGTCTAAATGGATGATTTGTTTTTGAAAAATTGATTGTGTAACTGACTGATTAAGTGTATCATAGTGAATACATGGCTTAGTGAGTAATGTTTAAATATGTAAATATCTGTATCAGTCTCTCACTTTGTGTATAAGTGGCTGCATGGGTTGGTGAGTAGCTACATGGGTGTCTATATAGGTTATTAGTTGGTTTTTTGAGTATCAGCCTGCATGGTTCGGTGGGGGGTATTACGTAGTGCATAGGTGCATGAATGAGTGACTCACTGTTTGTATGTGTTGAAGACAGCATGTGTGCAGGACTGTATGGGTGGATGAGTGTGTGTATGGGTGTGTTAGTGAGTGAATGACTGTCTCAATAGTGTCTTTATGAGTAACTACATATGTTTTAAACTAGTATATGTGACTATTGGTGTATATAAGTGAGTATATGTGAGAGTGAGAGATTGAAAGAGTTCATGTATGAATAAGTATGTGTTTCTATAAGTGATTGTTTAAAAGACTAAGTATGTGTAAGTTTCCGTAGAAGTAAGTGTGGTGGTGTGTGTATAACTGTATATGCAAGTAAATGTATGTTTGATTTTTTATTAGCATGAGTGACTATGTGTGTGAGTAACTCTAAGGATGAGTGGCATTGTGTAACAGGATGTATAGGTGTATGAGTACATATGATGAGTGAGTACATGTATGAGTGACTGTATAGGACTGTTGGTGAATGAGTGGATGTATATGTGGATCTTAGAATTACTGAAGAGGTTGTTGTAACTGGTATTGGTATGTCCATTGTTTTAAAAATTTTAGTCTCTATTTTTGAATGTGTGTATCAAAGGTTATATTAGGGTGAGAGGAGGTCTGTCACTCTATCACAAGGATGATGTCATCAGTGATGTCATCAGTGATGTCATTTGAGATGTCATCAGTGATGTCATGAGTGATGTCACTGACCATGTCATGAGTGTTGTAATATGTGACGTCATCAGCATTGCATTGCGGGCGCGCGAGTTATAGTTAGCTGAACTAACTATAACGGGGGAATTTCAATGGTTTTGTACAAGTGAAAAGTCCAGCTAACTATAACACCCCTGAAACCTATGGTTTTTTCAGTGAATTTCTGAGGTTTTTTAAATGCTAATTTCTAACTATGCCTACAGAGATAGGACATGTGAAGAAAGAAGAAAAAATGCACAGAAAGAAAAAAAGAAGTGCAGAAAGAAGCAACAGAAGTCCTCAAAGACGAAGAAAAGTGCAGGAAGAAGGATAACGTGCAGAAAGAACAAAAAGAAGAGCAGAAAGAAGCCTTGTTGCAAAATCATCCTGTACCCTCAACTTTTTCAGACGGATACTGGTGGTAACTGAGTCTGACTAACCAGTCCTATAGCCAGTGCTATGTTAAAAGACACTTAGAATACAGTGAAAACACCTACATACACTAGGGAACATTATGCGTTGGGGTCCCCCTGTGATTAGCATGACCTCCTCTGTAAGCCCCTAGTATATAATAGGGCAGGGGGATTAAAACTACCTCTTAAAACAGGCCACAGGGCGTTTTTGCACACGTTAACTCAGGCCCCGTCCCCTCCCTTCACCACTGTGTAAACACGCCCTGTGTCCATTTTTAGTTGGGAGATTAAGTTCATTTAAATCCTGAGGGTCCCTAGGGTCCAACTAGCCCACTAGGTACCTCCAGTAAGTGCCACAGAGCTGCGTTGCAGAGAGGTGTAAAAAGTGGCACGGCCTGGACCACCTCTCTGCAATGCAGCTCAGTGGCGCTTACTGGAAGCACTTGGTGGGCTAGTTAGCCCCCAGGGGCCCTTAGTATTGAAGGGAAATATCCCCAATTTAAAACATGCCATAGTGCGTGTTTGCACACGTCACCTCAGGCCCCGTCCCCTCCCTTCACCACTGTGTAAACGCGCCCTGTGGCTGTTCTAAGTTGAGAGATTAAGTCCCCTTGAATCCTAAGGGTCCCTAGGGTCAAACTAGACCACTAGGTACCTCCAGTAAGCGCCACAGAGCTGCGTTGCAAAGAGGTGTAAAAAGGGGCTTGGCCTCAGAACAACTGTCTGCAGCGCAGCTCCCTGGCGCATACTGGAGATGCCTGTTGGGCTAGTTGGCCCTCAGGGACCCTCAGTATTGAAGAGGAATTAATTCCCCAACTTAAACTCGCCAGGGGGCGCGTTCGCAGAGTGCTGCAAGGAGGGGGCGTGGCCTCCGGCACGATGCCAGTCTTTTATTTATTTTAGTTTTTTAAGAAGGGGGGCTGTGTGGTTCCCCTTCTTATTCTAATTTATTGGCCCTGATGACCCCATCCCCCAGGGCCTGTCTCCTAATTATATTTTTTTGACCCCAATCCCCAGGGCCGGCCACTGTTTTTTATTATTTTTAAAAAATATATATTTATAGACACACCTAGGACATGCTGGACAAACCGTACGTACCTATCACCATGACGATTTGCGTGATATTCATTAAAAGGCGACTATGCATACAATGAATCCACGTGGAATGTATTTACACCACTAGTGAAGCTCTGACATGTCTGATGCCCTACCGTGCCTAATCCCGGTAGACACCCTTATCGTTTATTTATACAAACATGGGTAGCTATTGACGGGCACATTTGATACACATGCACACCAAGCCATTCAAAGGGGATTCGACAAAAATTCGACCAAAACTATGCAAGAAACCCCCCTCACGGTTAATAAAACACACATCCACTGCCGGATGTGTAATACTTTTTATTTTACTCTCTGGAAGGGGACGAACATCACTTGAGAGTCACAGCGCGCTCCTGGCAGAGCCCAATGCTGTGTTACACCCACCATTGCCTGCTGAGTGCCACACACCTCTGTGTTGTATTCCACCAGCTAGTGCATATGCTATGACACTCTCTAGCCCATGTGCACTGTAACACCACCCCGTGAATATGTCATGCCACACTTGTCTTCACACGGGTTATATTGCCCCATCTAACGTGCCTTCCTCGATGCCTATGTTATAACGCACAGTGCTATGCCATACATATTACAAGCTGGGATCCATATCTTTGTCACAGTGCATATGCAATGTTACACTCCCCAGCACATATTTTATATTACAACTTTAGAGACTAGTTAGGTTACACAACACTGCCCTGTGCATATTACACTCCAAGGCGCATATCGCACAGCACGCGCTAGTGCCTGTGCTATCTCGCGCTATCCAATGAATCTGTCATTGCGCACAATGTATTGCATATTATATTTCACGCCCGGTTCATCTTATATCACACTTTTTGGTGCATAGTTTATACCATACACTATATCTAGTTTTCATTTTCAATCGTGATCTCAGGACTATGTTCTATATAACACTGTGTTCACCTACCCTTTTCACGGGCATTACATTTTGCGATAGGGGGTGGAGGGTCAGGGGGTGTTTCTGCCAAGTGAGCCCGGAGTCACAGTCACAAACGTCCTCTTCTTCCTGAATAAAAGTGAGATTATGCTGCATACTTGTTCATATTTTAAGTAGTTCGCACAGACACACGTTTTAAAAACAATAAAGTTCCTAATACCCGCCTTCTCTGAACAGTTAGCTTGCTGCCCCATCCCCCTCCTCCCTATCCTCTGTTGTGTGAATCCATGGACTAGCCTCCTCCCTCCTGCCATGCATGGTCTGATGTGCTGCCACCGCCCTCAATTTAGTATGATGTACCAGTCCACTCCTCCTGCCCTCCATTGCCCAATTCTATGCCCCATCATTGACCTCCTGCTTAAACTCTGTGCTTAGCTTGCTGCCCCTATTCTCCTTCCCCCTGCCCTCCGATGTCTTTGTGCATGCCCCTGCTCCATCCTTTTTGCCCACCATGTTCCATGGATCTGCCATTCCTATCTACTCTGAGTGTTCTGTTGAGCTGCCACTCCCCTCCCACCTGCCTAGCATTGTCAGATGACTGTAACCTGTCCCTGCCACCTCCACCCTGCCTGTCCACATGCCATGCCCCTATCCTCTTCCTCCTGTCCTACATGGTCCATTGTACTGCCACACCCTTCTGCCCTCCCTGGTCTGTTGTGCTGCAACTGCACCTCCTGCCTGCCCCATGCGGTCTGTTGTGAGGCCCCTTCCCCTGAACTTTCTTGTCTGTGCACAGGTCCTGACCCTCCCTTCTATCCTCCATCGTCCTTTGTGCATGCCCCTGCACCCTCCTTCTTGCCCATCATAGCCATTGTGCTGCCACTAACCCTCCCACTTGCCATGCACGGTCTTCTGTGCTGCCATGGCCCCTCTCACCTTCCCTGTGTGGTCAGTTAGCTGCCCCTGACCCCCTCCCACCTTCCCTCCATGGTCTGTGTGTATTCCATCACAGTCTCACTGTTGCTGTTCATGGTGTGTCTTGCTTCTAGTGCCCATACTGCCTGACCTCCATGGCTATCTTGCTGCTCCTGCCCTGCCCCCTTGCCCCCAGCCCTCTGTTTACATGTGCAGACCCCTACTCCCTCCCTCCTGGCTTGTCTGTTCCATTGTAATGCCCCTTATCCGTCCCTCCTGCCCTTTATGGTCTGTTATGCTGCAGCTTTCTCTCCTGTCTGTCCATTATGGTCAGCTAGCTACCATTGCCTCTTGCCCCTCTGTTCTCTGTTGTCCATGTGCATGGTCCTGTCCCCTCCCTCTTGCTTTCTATGGATTGTTGTGCTGCACTCCCGTCCCGCATGCCCTGTGTGGTGTATTGTGCTGCTGCAAACCCTGATGCCTGCCCTGCAGGGTCAGTTTGGTGCACCTCTCCATGTCCCTCCAGTCCTCTGTTATCCAAGTCCATGTCCCTTCCCCATTTCCTTCTATGATCCAATGTACCATACTTGCGAACATTTTGAACTTGGTAAGAGGGAGATTTTGAAAAAAAACTGGGGTATTGATTTTCCCCTTTGAGTTACATTGAAAAAGAGGAGATTGTAGACAGGAGACAGATCAAATAAAGCCCATTTGAGCTTAAAAACATTGGACGTTTCCTGGCTGAATCGGGTCTGTTGGCATGTATGGTTGTACTACCATTGCCTCTTCCTTCTGCCCATAATGGTCTATTACATTGCCACAGCCTCTCTTGCAAGTCCTGTATTGTTGGTTTGTTGCCCCTGCCCCCCTTTCCACTGCCCTCCATAGTCTGTTCTGCTGCCACGGCCCTTCCTGCCTGCTCAGTGTGGTTAAATTGTTGCCTTTGCACCCTCCTACTTGCCATTAATTTTCAGAGTCCGTGCCCCTGACCTCTGCCTCTCAACAGTATCCTAATGAACAACTAGATTGCTAACATTCTATATTTATTACAAAAGTGTGGAACGCCTGACGTCATCTTGATGTAATCAAAACTGTAATACCTAGAGCATTTCCATTAGAAATTACATATATGAGAGGGTCTTATTGGCATCAAAATTATGGTTAGTGCTCTAAAAGACTAAAATAAGGACATATTTTCTGAGTTTTCAAATAGCGACAAAGCACTTTTAAATTTTTTGTTATCTTTATGTTTTTTTATCCAGTTGACCACTTGATTAAATGTTGCACTTAGGGGAGAGGATGTGGTGTTACTTCCAGAACTGCAGACTTTGCAACTGGGGAACCAGGTTGGAGTTTCTGCTTCAGGTCGACATTCTGTGTTTCTGGTCAAATCACTTAGTCTCCCCATGTCTACAACCAAAATGAATTTGTTCTTGTGTGACGTAACCAATGCTCATGTAAAGCACTCCAATACCTGACAAGTCTGCACTATATAACACTGCAAAAACACAAAATAATAAGTGTTTTGCACACTTCTGTCATTGGGCTATATTTGGGCTACATCTGGGTGATTTTGGGCTACATTTGGGCTCTTTTGTCTCCGGTGGCCATCTTGGGAGATTTATTTGTTATGAAGTTTCCTAATTTCCTCATGTACTGCAGTCTCCTCAGTAGGAAATGCTTTCAGTTTTTTACTTTGATTCCCTCATGAAGGTATTCAGATATGTCACACATTTGCCATAAATTTTGAAAGTTAGCACTCTTTTTGCTCCTGGTATTAAAAGTGCATGTTTCAGTCTGCATGTCAGAAGTTTTTTAATGAAATAGAAGAGGATTTGAGAAGTCACTCAAAATGTGCCCTCGTTTTCTTTCTTCAGCATTAATCATAATTTCGATGGCAAAATGAACCCCCTCATTGTGTTCCTTTTTAAATTAAATGTTTTAAGTGTTACCAGTTTATTCCAATCAAGATGGCTTCAGGTGTGCCATACTTTTGTCATAATGACAGTAAGCGCTCTAGTTGTTTTTAAGAACACTCTGGGACATTCTGTCATTGGGCTATACTTGGGCTACATCTGGGTGATATTTGGGCTACATTTGGGCTCTTTTGTCTCTGATGGTCATCTTGGGAGACTTATTTGTTATGAAGTTTCCTAATTTCCTCATTTACTGCAGTCTCCTCAGTAGGAAATACTTTCAGTTTTTTACTTTGATTCCATCAAGAAGGCATTCAGATGTGTCATACATTTGCCATAAATTCAGAATGTTAGCACTCTTTTTGCTCATTAGATCACTGTAGTAAAGCTACTGCTCACCAGGGAAAACTGCTGCTGGTATTGAAAGTGCATGTTTCAGTCTGCATGTCAGAATTTTTTTATGAAATAGAAGAGGATTTGAGAAGTCACTCAAAATGTGCCCTAATTTTTCTTTCTGCAGCACTAATCATACTTTTTATGGAAAAATGAACCCCCTCATTTTGTTCCTTTTTAAATTAAATGTTTTAAGAGTTACCACTTTAATCCAAGCAAGATGGCTTCAGGTGTGCCATACGTTTATCATAAGTAGGACTGTTAGCGCTCTAGTTGTTCTTTGGAACACTCTGGGAAGCTGCAGTAGAACACAAAGGAATCAACTGACAGTCTCTGCCCTTGTTGGATGTACATGTTTTACTGAGAATGTCAGACTTCATTCTCACATGACTGAGAAAGATAATGTGAATTTACAGAAAATAAGCTTCAGTTTAGCTTATAGATCACCTTCCAAACCTCTGTGGGAAAGGCATGAGAAAATATTTTTCTCTCAATCATGCAATCCCAGCAGAAGGCTTTTTCACATGGTGAAATCACCTTAGAACATACCACAATTCCTAAAATGAGTATGGTACCATCAACAAATTATTTATAATGTAACTAAAGTCTTAAAACCTTCTATTAACTGCAATGCTTTTTAATGAGGTGCTATCATGTATATTGGTCCCAAGATGGCTGCCAACACTTCTTGGATGAAGTGCTGACAGCCAATCAGATCTCAGGATGAGATGTGTGGTTAGGCTCCGCCCACATATATATATGATTTTACTTTTGATTTTCTCAGGAACTACTGAACAGATTGACACCAGACCTGCAAAAGGCACTTCCTTGACCTTAGGGCTACCTCTCTGCCAAATGTCACGTAATTCTGTTCAGCCGTTCGGGCTGTAGCTGCGACTAAAGGTCCTATGGAAAAATGCATGGGGAAAATGCGTTTTGGGACCCCCCTTTTTCTCGGCCCCCGCTTGACGAATCACCCCGAGACTTTCGGGGTAGGAGCTGAACAGAGCGCCCCATTAGTTTTGAAAATTTCGCGAGGATTCGTCAACCGGCGCAAAAGTTATTCAAAATAGAATTTTGAGATTTCCTATGGAAACTAGGTTGTAACTATAACTATCTACTGGCGACCGCCAGTAGATAATATATATATATATATATATATATATATATACATATATATATATATATATATATATATATATATATATATAGTTTTATAAATTATTTATGACCTATTTTTGATACAACACCTTATTGAATGTTCAATAAATTTAAATAGGACATACAGTGTTATGGGATGTATTTCTTGATTACTCGATCTATGCCCAATATCTAAAACTCTTAATTTATAAGTGAAACATTTCCACTTTATACATTTGTAACGGCAGGTGGCAATTTCCCACCTTTTTAGGGTGGATTTTGATGGTTTCCTGAAAATATAGAGAGTCTGTCCGGCTGACCTTTGCTCAGTCTGACAGACATTCTTTATAGTGGCCAAAAGGTGAGGGGGCGTGGCCACTGAGCCCATTAGGATGGACCAAGGCTGCTAATTATCAATGCTGAGTACCCAGCATCGATATGTTTTAACAGACTTAATATGGTTTATCTTAGTGCCACCTTCCCGCATATGAATGATTGTTCGGAAACTTTGACCAAATGCCAGTGTGATAATCGCTCATCACAAGGTATGACAATGTCACATTTTACATTGTTTTGCAGTTTTCATAAGGACTCTAGGTTTCAATATTTAAGACCTGTTCTTAAACAACATAATATGAGATCTAACAGGCTGACTTTAATTTTCTTACAACAATTGCAGTCTCCTATAATATGTGCCTCTGTGTCATCTGATGCATGGCATGCCTTACAAATTAGGAAACTCACTGGGGACCAAGTGACTGACCATGTGCAATAGCTAATAGGTGACACTACTATTCAAGGTTTTCAACTGTTACAAACTGTATGTTTTAAGATTTTGGTATATTTGTTAATTATGTCTGTGTATCACCCCATTTATGAAATGTTTTATGAATTAGGAATTTAAGGGGGACCAATGGTTTGATTTCATGCAATAGATAAGGTAGCCACAATGCTTTAAGGTTTTAAATGTAAAGAATCTAATGTTTTTTTATTTAAGTACAATGTGCTTTTATGGCTTTAAATATTAAGCCCAATAAAGATTGATTTGATATGATTTGTATTCATGAATGACATTAATGATCTCACTAGTGACATGACAGATTGCCTTATAGTTAATATAATGAATTACACAACTATGGATAGAATATGCATGATGATGCAGGAGGTTGTACTGCAGATGTAGGGGGGTGGGGAAAGATCGCCGCTTCTGACAGGATGCAAGATACCGTCAGGGCAGGGGTCAGAATCGTATCCCTACCAAGGGGGCAGTGCCTGTGCAGGCACCGCCATGTAGATTACAATGTCCCTTTCTGACTGCCTTTTTATGGTGGTCTGACCGCCATGAAAAGGCAGCTGGAAAGTGACTTTGGGGGCCATGAACAGGGCACCCATTCCCCCCATGGCCACGACAAAGGGGCCCTGGGGGCACATGTGGTTCCCCCCTCGCACAATCTTTGACCGGGTGTCAGGCACCAAATGGTGCCTGGTACACAGTGCATGGATGTGCACAAAGTGTTTTTTTCCACTGTGCAAAAGGGCTGCAGCACAAGCCACAGTGGAATAATGCGCTTTTGCGATCATCACCATGGCGGTCTCATCTAACTGGGCGGACAGACTGCCTACTGTTCGTTGGGCGGTCCCCTAGTTTGATATTTATAGTTTGAATGGTAGGAGTGTGAGCTATGTTTATTGGATCAAACCACATTCCTGGGGGTCTGAGTTTCGTCTCCCTGCCCCAATTATGTTCCACAAATTAATGGCTAAGATATTGCTAAAATTTGACCTTTCAAAGTCCATCCTACATGTCTTGTACAACTAATTTCTCAAAACTACTGGATGGACTTACGCTCAAAATGTTAAGGCACACCTCTGAGCAAAGTTCTAGTTTCATGCCAAGTTTGGTGTAATTCCGCTCGGTGTCATTGACTTTAGTGAAGAGCAAATATTCTTGAGGGAAATAAAACGAAAACTCCTCCTTTGCTCTCAAGTAGGAAGGAGTACTTGGGCATTTCACCATTTGAATTGTTTTTCAGCATTCAACATCAGCACCAGAGCCATGAAGCAAATCATCATAACATAAGGGAGTTACCTTAGAGAAAATTGGACTGTTTAAATGAAAGGTAGAGGAGTTGGCCTAACAGCTAGGGCAGTTGACCGGGGAACTGGGTTCGAGTCTCGGCAATGACGCCCTGTGATTCTGGGTAAATCACTTAATCTCCCCGTGCCTAACAAAAATGAATATGTCCTCATGTACTGCAACTGGTACTATGTAAAGCGCTCTGATACCTGATTCGGGTCAAGTTCGCGCTATATAAAACACTGTAAAAAAAAAAAAAGGTGATCACTTAGTTGAAAATTAGTCTGTATATGACAGTTAAATGAAGACAACCAAAATAATCCAGTCATAAATGCTATGATAATATCTATCATGATGCGATTGAACCTGACTGGAAGCATTTTTACTGAAACAAACACTTTTGAAAAGTTCTATGCTTTTTTGTCATTGAGCGCAACCACATTCTGCGCTTCTGTTTTTGGTACTTCTGGAAATCTACAGCTGTCATAGATTTCTGGCATGTAGGGCCCAGATGTACAAACAGACAAGTCACAAAAAAATGGATGCACGTTATGCACTACTTTATGTGACCAATTTTTAATTTTGTGATATAAAGTATGTATTAATAGGTCGCGTCACAAAATCTTCTTTTGCAAGGTGCCACAGAACTACTTGCCCAGTGAAAATCAATTAGGCTGGTTGCTATTTGCTGATCCCTGTGATTGGCTGCAAGAACAGCAGATGAAAATATCTGAGTTTTCATTCTCAAAAAGGAAACCTTTTTTTTTAAGCATCCCATGATTTCCAAAATGGAAGCTTTCCAATCAGGACACCATTCCCATTGAAAATCTATTACACAATTGAAAATCTATTACCCCATTGTAGAGTAAATGATTTAGCTGGTTTTCAACTCAAATGCGGCCAAATTCTCTGCTACATCTCACTGAATTGCAAATAGAAAGGAATGCTCCTTTGATGCCACTTTGATTTGTGATGTTGTTAAACACATTTTACCTATCCACAAGGCTTTACTGAACCTCAAAATGGGTTTCACTCATGGCAAAAAACCTTTTTAGAGTTGCAAACCCTGTGAGTTTGAACAACACATGGTTAACAACTGCATAATGTGTTAGTACATTTAGGCCAATATTTGTAAAAAATAATAGATTTAAGCACACAATAAAAAGTCAGAAAACTAAGGGCCCGACTATGACATTGGGGGTGCGGGAGCGAGGCTGCCACGTTGTCCCCCCGCTACCACACCGCCAACGCCATGTGAGCAACGCCCACCAGATAATGAGTTTTCTCGCTGTAGGGTGCATATTGATAAAAAGAACGCAGCAGCAATTTTAGATTATAGTAAAAGAGATCTGAAGACAAGTTATATTAATGTTATGGAAGGTGCTAGAGAGGTTGAAGCTAGTCATCAAAAACATAGCGTTAATTCCCTCTGTGAAATCCCTCCTGTAAGGGGCACACAAACCTATTTAATACAGGTGCAAAATATACTACACATATTTTATTTGACTAGGCTTAGGTTTGGCACCCTTCACTATTTAATAGCATTCCCCAAACAGGAAAAGTGTCCATAAACTTCCGAATTGCCCGTGTGATAGAAAGTCCCCCAATCTACATTGCACGTTTTACTTTTTTGTAGTTTTGATATGGATATCCGGAAATCCATTTTAAAACCTCTGGTTTTTATCTAAGATGCTTTTTAATTACAAAAATGCTTTTAATTTTGTATGTAGCCTGGAAAACCAGAAAATCACCAATGCAGTTATTTTGTATATACAACTGGCATTAAGGAGAAGGTCTATGCACATCTGGACGCACAGTCGTATGAAAAACCAGATGATTGCACGTAGTTGTGGTACACACAATAGCACTATGCACTTTATATATTTATATGACAAAGGCTACCCTGCTTGCTCTCCATTGTCTATGAAGATATGGAGACAGAAGTATTCTTATACACTTGAACACCTTACATTTTATGTACCTGAATGCTTATGAAACGTTGATCGTACCCCTTGATTGTATATTTTCTTGCTATTGGTCAGATTGCATTTTTGCACTTTTTTGTATTGTAGCTCGACTTACTGTATGATTATGAAATGTTGATTTTATCTTTTTGATTGTATATTTTTAGGTTTTTAAAATTGCAATTGTAACTGTTTCCTCTGAATAGAATGCTTCTATGGTGGTATTATTTGCACCGAATAAAGCTGAATTGACTTGACTTGAGTTTTCTCGTGTCTGGCAGGCGTTTCTTTAGCGGTACCTCTGAAAATGGACACCACAATGGGAGCGCCAAAGGCAGTTCCTGCACCGCATGGACTCTGCAGTCCATGCCGTGGAGTAACTGAGGAGCATGCACACAGGGGGGTACAACATGTGCCCACCCTGCATGCACCCCATGGCCTGAGGCAACAGCGGGCCCTGTAGGGCCCCCTTCGTTTCCTCTCCATTACAGTTTATATGGTGGGCTTACCGCCATGAAATCCTTGGCAGAGAGGCAACTCGTAATATGCTTGGCAGTGCCACAGCCAAGCATATTGTCGCCTCAAGACCGCCGCAACACCGCCAGAACTCTCTGATCCCTGGCAGTTGTGATCCCTGGCGGTTGCAGCGGTCCCATGGCAGTCCGACCACCCAACTTATAATAGGACGGTCAGACTGCCGTTGAAGCGGTGCCCGCACAGCCACCGTGGCTATGGGGTCCATCAGACCACCATAGTCATTATAAGTCCCTAAGTCTTAATTAGACAATGACATCTTCAATAAGATTTCTGACTTCTGAATCTGCCCCTAGAGGTCTACCCAGCACCGCCACATATGCTATTGTGTACCACACTATAAGAATTTGGGAAACAGGTTCGTTTACCCAGCGACTCAATGTTTGTCTTTATTCTACACTTTTGTCAATATGAGCAACAGTGATTCGGCTTCATCTTGCATGTAACCTACCGTGTAAAGTGAATACAGGACATTTTAACTACCATTAAAGAATGAAAAACGATGAAGAAATGAAGAATAGATGAAGCCGACTTCTTCCATTGTTCACAGATAAAAAAGACATACACTTATTGACAAAAGAAGACAAATACTGCTTTTTCCCCAAAAAATCTTTACATACTATTGATGCTTTCTTTCACTGTATGGAAGTGATGAAAGAGGAATAGCTCTTTGCGGAAAGAGTCTTTTAATCTCAACCAAACGTGCCACTAAAGAAAAGAAAACCTATTGATGTTGCCTGTCTTGCATTACGGATGAGTTTAGAAGCTAAAGGAAGTTGTTCTGCAGGGGATGCATAGATCATCATAAGACTATCAATAGTGCTTGCAGTAGATCAGCTTCTAGGGTACAGATTTATAATGGTACCTAGTGTGTTGTCATATTCATTGTCTGTCAGAGTCCATCATCTTCTGATGGCTTCATCCAGTAACCATACCGCTATGGCTATAGCGAGTGGATGTAAAGAGCCGGTCGGCCAAACCGTACCCCTGACTGCCAGCTTTTCCTTACACTGAGTACCCGGACGGGTCCTCTTGTGAGTAATACCCTTTCACTTCTCACTTGTGGCACATCACTAGTTCACAAGGCTGCGCATTAAGCAATCCAGATGTCCCTGCATCATTAGTCCTGAGGAGACCCCGTACTGATAGAGGGTCGAAACGCCATCGACAAGCTGAAAGAGCGAACTATTGCCCAGCGCGTATTATTATATACAGTTGCTGTTTACAAAGAAATTATACAAGAATGGTCGCCTTTTAAGATGTATGGAAACCTTGTATATAAATATACACCCTGTCACTTACGATTAGGTTCCATTTTTCACTTTGGAACACAGTGCACAAATATCTGTTCTATTGTAAATTTAAACAATGTATAGAATAAGTCTGTTGTGTTTATAAAACAAGTCATAATTGTACAAATGTGTCGGTGGTTCCTTGCCCTCTGACATTAATCTACCCTCTTTTTATTGCGATTGTGCAAATTATATTGCTTGAATCATTTTTTATGAGTCCACAGGAACTGTTGTTTCCCCTTATATAACCATTACCCTGGTTCCGTTAGTGAGTAGGGTTCCCCTGTCCTTTCTCTTTTGACCACTGGCTCTACAGCATTTAGAGAAAGTTTGTTTTAGATCCACTTGAGCTGCAGCTGCATAAAAAGCCTCTCCTTGACGCTCTCTGGGACGCTTTGACTGAGTAGATGCTTCTTTATAAGTGCCTCAGGCTAGAGCTTATTAATTCCACACCCCCAGAGTAAACAATACATTCTGCACACACGGAATTAACAATCATGGGAGTCCCATTCACTCTTATATATATATATATATATATATATATATATATATATATATATATATATATATATATATATATATTATATATATATATTTTTTATCATAAGTGGCACAATCATCACTTCTTTGTACATATCAAACAGTGTATTTACGGTCCATACAGTATAAATTTCTTGTTGTTTCTATTTACAATACATTATTGTCCGTATCTTGCCACATGCGTGTATATCGTTACATACATTAGTGTCAATTGCATTACTTTATTACATTTCTCGGGTCACTATTGGCAATTCACATACACCCCCTCAATAGGTATTCCAGCCTCCCCATATTCTTATCCATTTTTTAGGACAGCTTCTGTGCACGTATATGGTCTTTTCCACCACCATGCTCGTGTCCATATCTCTGGACGTCCCTTTCACTCTTGGATGCAAAATTAACAGACCCTGGAATTCCCCTGGATAATAGAGAATTACCAGGGGCATTGGTAAATATCAATTTGATTCCCTATATAGTTTAGCATTCTTTAATGCAGATTCCTCCAAAGATTTTGGTTCCTTCCAGCACTTAACCCCTCGCGTACGAGCGTCGGGCAACGGCTGTCGCGAGCACTACCTTGCAATAAATCACCTGCACCGCGGCGCAATTTACGCAGTGGTTAACGGGTTAATATCAGTGCAATATTTGTTTTGAATGACAAAGCAGAAATTATCTGACAGACAAAGAGTATGGAAATCCAGAGCCTAAATCCTTCTTTTACATCAGTGTATTCATAATATTATGATACAAGTGGACAGAAAGGGAAATTAAAATAGATACATGGTAGAGGGAATACACACTAGGAATAGATGCCTGCAACATTCCTAGTAAAGAATAAACCATACGTAGAAGAACAATGGGGCATATTTACAAGAAAAGGCGAAGCGTGTCGTTAAGCCAAGAAGGCTAACAACAGCCTTCGTCACTTTTTAAGCGCAGCATTAAGCCACGTTAAGTGGCTTAATGCTGCCTTGTAAATAAGGCAAAGCTCCTATCACCATCACAATGTCACTAAAAAGGGATGTTGTGGTGGCGATAAGGGATTGTAAATATGCCCCAATTACTCTTTAAAGTTTTTCTCAAATTTTACCCTTAACTTATTGCAAGAGGTGACAACCAGTGTGTCTCAAATCCTGGAATCCCCAAGGGCAACCAAGCTTTCCACAGCCAAAATGCCCTTTTTTGAGCGACATATTCAATAGTTTGCTTTTTAATTAAGGCAGTTCAAAATCAATTACTGTTTAAGATCAGACGCAGCTCTTTCCAGTACCATCTGTTTGTAACACAAAACAAGCCCACCAAGGACCATAAAGAAACAATGTTGAAATGGCAATCTACAGGAAACAGCACATCTTGCCAGTAATCATGCCGGCTCTCCTCCCTAGAACTATATTTGGCTTTGCCCACATATAGCCATGTACATCCAAGATCAACATCCTACTGCATGCAGGGACCTGTATGTCTCATTACACAGTTGAATTAATTTATTCTATATGGAAATTGTTACCTTTACTATTAAAACGCCAAGATACTAATTCTCAAAAGCTGACAGATGGCTCACGTTCAACCAATAAGAATAAATTTAATATGTAATGTGGCACAATCTAGTCTGTGTGGTTATTACAAGCCGACTGGTAAGACATTTTTCTACATAAAAGTAAGTATTCCTATTTAACTTAATGGGAAAGTGATTATTGCTTAGTTCTAGTTTATTTCTCATGTATGCTATGATAATATTCTTTAAATTGAAATTGTTGAAATACATTTAATAAGAACACTTGATAATATAACAATCTTACACTAAATCAACAAATTAAAAGGTGTTACACATTTTGTCTGAATGTGTTCATGCTACTACCCTGAACATATCAGACAGTACAAGTTCTCTTTCAGCTGGTCAACAATCATACGATTGATCTAAGAATTTTGCCCAAGGATATTTAGGCCATGAAAACTGGATGCTGCTATCTTGGAAGGTGATACATTTTTAAATAATTGAGAGCACGCTTGGACAAATTGGTTCAGACAAGCTCAAAAGAAGCTGAACTTTATGGTGGGCTTGGAGTTTGCCGATCCCACCAAACTTTCAGGATTATCCAGGTTATAATAAAGTTCAAGTAGATGAATTAGGCCTTATTAAGTCTAATTAAGATGACAAGATCTCTGCTTTTGCAGCCTTTTGGCAATTTGGACAAAGGCCGCTCAGTATGAGAAGATGCTTAGAACATATATGCTTATTTTATTTAATATTGTAGGCAGGGCTTTACAGATTACCACCATCATTTAACCCTAACTAAAGAAAAACACACAGAAGTTAGATAAATATTTTAGCAATATTTGACACAAAAACAGGTTGATGGAACAGAGTTGTTCATTGTTGTGTGGCTCACCACAGCTTGTTAGAGGCTTTTTCACAAGGTGCTTGAAATGACACTTATCAACCAGCAATGCACTTTAGAGATCATTACCATATGCCTGGCTGGATAGGCTGAGATCCGAGCTTTGAGATGATTTAACATAGCTTTCAGAATTATTTTGCACCAGGAGTTTGAATTGCCATTTTCAGAAGACAGCAGTGAACTCCTTTTGTTGCTTGAAAATACAATGGTATGGGCGTGATGTATAAAGATGCTATTTAGCGTGTCCTAAATTGCAAAAAATACTGATTCACAAAATAGAAATGCTAAATATGACGAATGTACCTTACAGCAGTTAGTGATTCATAATCATTCTGTATATGAAATATTGATTCCTAAATAGCAAATAGGTAGGAATCGTAAATTGCGAAGCACTCACTGGCGGCAAGCCATGACCTCACCCATTTCAGGAAGTATATTTACTGGAAGCTGCATAGCAAGAACAGAACTTCTCTCCCTACAGAGGAGTAACTCATAACAGTATGACCAGATAGGTGTCACAAGAGGAGGTGGGAACGAAAAGAAAGCACAAATTCAGCGACAATTAGTGGAGGAGTGTTTCTCGGAAAATGAGGAACAATTTTGCAAAACATCAATGTCAGTTCCTGTGCTAATTAAGAAATTAATTTTGACAAGGATCCAACAGTGCACAAAAACCAGTGTGTGTCACAAAGAGCTTGGTGGTAGAGATCTGGAAGTGCTGGCGTGAACTGGGCTAGCGCACCAAGGAGAAAACAGCTACAAGCCATCTCTGGAGTCTTGAATAGTGGTACTTCAGCCCCTGTATGTGATGCTCCAGGTTTGTTGTTTACAATTTACTTATATAAATATATCTAGATTAAACACTAATTTTAGAACTTTACAAAAAACTATTACCAGACCTTTGGTTAAAATGGTTTTTATTTTCATAATACTCAATATGAACATTGATAAAATATTACATTACACTACGTAATGGGTAATGTATGTCACATGCTAAAAATCAATACTTACGTATATACTAAGAGGCTTATTTACAAGCGCCTTGCGCCACTTTTGATTAATTGTTTACATGGGAAAAGTGATGTACGGGTGGGGCAAGTGGCTTGCAAATAAGCTCCTTAATATCTTAATAATATAACATATATGTTTTAAAAAAACCTCACACATAAAAAATAAAACTTTAGTGTTGAGATAGAATTGCTACAAGTAGATATTTAAATGTAGTGATCGTTTTTATCAAATTATTAATGTCTCTGTCTTTTAACCTACACCATGGGTTCACTGTCATAATATCAATGCAGATAATATTAAAACAAAAAAATATAGGAAATGAAATATTGATAACAATATTGACTTCCTATATTTAGCTAGTAAAACCACCAATGTCAAGAACACAAATATCAGTGTTGAAAGATATCGATTTTAAACTCTATCACAAACAAAAATATTGTTACCATTAAATAAAACTATATAATTTTTCCAAAATATCGGTTCGCACAATATCGATTACAATATTATCACCAAAATAAGAAAATATTCATTAATAAATATACAATAGAACTCTTTTTATATAAAACAATTACTTCAAAAAAACTCAAAACATTTTATACATATACTTAACTGAAATAAAATATTACTATTCACTTAAAAAAAGTATAACAATACAACCCCAAAACAATATTACCGTGAACTACAAACACGAACTGAACTAATAAAATGAAACTCTAAACAACATTAACCAATACAATCAAACAAGCAAATATATCAATCATATAAAAGGCAAACTAATTTAAATAAATACCTACTTCAAAAATGACAAATGCTACAAGACAAGGAAACTCTGCCAGATTTTCTCACCAAACTATTAAAGAAAAATAAATACATTTCAACAACTACATAACCAGAGAAGCAAAACTTATATATAACCTAAAAGTAACAAATCATCAATAAAATGCTCCCCACGTTCTATTTCTTTACATAGACTTTCTAAAACAAAAACCCACAACTTAAAAAAGTGATAAACTGCTAGAAAATTAAAACACAGACCATCAAAAATGTATAAGACAGTAAGAATATTTAAATAATACAAAGGTATAAATGTACCCAAATAGAGAGCTAAAATAAACTTAGCAGCCTCAACTTCTAAAAACGACCAAAAAATGAACATTTAAAATAAAATGTAAATCATTTTAATGCTATAGAAAAGAAAGCACCTGCTCCACATTAGAACACCCCAATGCAAAAACTTTAAAACTGTGTGCAACATACATGTAAAGAATACAAAATAGAAACAGTTGTATATTTATACATGTAAATAACAAATGTACAAACATTAAAATAGTCTGTATATTTATATTATTACACTACTTTCAGATACAATGATGAAGCTGCAAAGTATATCACTTCACAGAAAGGAAAGCAATTACTAAATCAGACAGGCTACTCTTACAGCCAAGAAAGTGCTTCAATAGAAACTATAAACTGGAAATGTGCTAAATAATATTCTAATGCTTGCTCTCGGAGTGGCACTACAAAAGATTATGGTCCTCATTACGATACAGTTCGCACAGCATCTACTGTTGAGGTCTGACTGACACATTACAATGCGTACGGTCGGAGGCAGCAGTCGGAGGGACCGATGGACACAATTCGACGGGCTCATGGAGCCTAACGGTCGGTCGGAAAGGCCTCATAATTCCATAAGGATAGCTTTTCTGTTATCTGGATTATGATGTGAGACATGGAAAGGCTGTAGGAAAGTGACATTGTGGCCCTCCACATTTTTTGCTTGGGGGCATTGAATATCCCTGCACTGTGTGGCAGGCACAGTCGGGTGCCTACCTCAGAGTGCAGGGATGTCCACAAGCTCCCATTTCTCAATGGAAGCTTGTGCTGAGGGTGGTTTCCGTCTGTTGCATAAGCTTCAATTCAGAAATGGGAGTTTGCAATCGCACCATGTGCCCTCGCATACAAATAATAATGCGGTTGGGACCGTCGACCGAAGGTCAGTCTGTTCCCAATCCGCAGCGGTGTCCGTCAGAGGCAACTCCAACGAACATCGTAATAAGGGCCTATGCTGTAATTCATATAAGACAGCATAACATCCCTTGAATGTAACAGAAATAAAAGTAAGGTGGATATTGCAGGACATACAAGAGGCAAACACAAGTACCCAGGAACCCACAAGCAAAATCCTTAAAGAAACACTACCTAAAGTCCCCAAAAACACCACAGGGCAACTACCACCTATTCCCACTTTCAAACGTTTAATTGCACAAACTAAAAAAGGCACCAGTGATACCCCACCCACCGCTAGAAGATGTCAAGACATACACATACCTGAACATTCAACATAGACACATTATGAGGAACCATTCCTTTTGACGAAACAAGATTCCTAATATGATCAACAGCAGATAACTTACTAAAATGTAGCCAATGTCAAATGGGATCTTCAAAATGTGTCCCAAACCATTCACCCAGATACCAGTCATGGTGAATATCAAAACACAAATCTCCCTTTTATATATACCCTACTACCAAATAAACAAAGCAACACTTGTTACAACCTCTTAAACCATATCAAATATAGAACAAATAATTAATAACCGCAAAACATAATCATAGACTTTGAGCACGCCATGATTCAAACCATTCTAAAAATGTACCCTCACACAGCCATTGAAGGCTGTTACCATCCACTTATATGAAGACATCAATCAGCACTGTGTAGCATATTCTACAAACAGCTAATTTGCCTTCGAAATCAAAAACAATATAGCACTAGCCTAACTTCCTGTCACAGAGGTAGCTAACTACTACAATTTACTAATAAAAAAAACGTTTCTACCAACAAAATGAAGCCACACCTATCCCCCTAATGGACTATTTCAAAGACACATCGCTCAGGACACAGGTGCCAACCCAAAGTCAAATACCATAGTGGAGTGATGATGACAGCACCTTGGCACAAGAAGCAAAAACAAACAACGCAGTGGAAGGATGGAACAATGCCTTCCAAACCACATTAGGCGGAATCCATCTACACTGTGCACTAATAGAAGCAGTACAAAAAGAGAAAAGCTTCCAACAAGTTTGGGGCTTATTACGATGTCGGGAAGATACCATCACAGAAACGAGACCGTCCGACCTCAGGTCGGCGGTCCCGACCGCCTAATTACAATGTGACCGCACATGGTTTGGTCGCATACTCACATTTCCCTATGGTAGATTGTGTTAATCCCTGCTCTCCATGACAGGCACATCAAGGTGCCTGCCACAAGGTGCAGGGATCAAAAACGGAGGCCACAAACAGAAGGGGTCCCTGCTAGGGGCTCCCAAACACGCTAGCGCCAATGTTAGTGAAGGCTGATATAATAAAATACAATATAAATTATTTAAAATAAAATGTAACGTCACAAACCAAGAAAATAAAAAACTAAGGGGCACATGCATCAACAATGCCATTTGCGATTCCTTATTAGCGAAAAATAAGGAATCGCTAATAAGGAATAGCAAAAGGCTATGCATGTAGGAATCGCTATTCAAATAGCGATTCCTTAACTTTCCTTAATTGCTACTAGCAAATTGCGAGTAGCAATTAAGGAATGCCATCCCAATCATTCCTATGGGCCTCCAGGCCCATAGGAATGAATTGGAGATTGCATGAGCAAATAGCGAGTACCAGTAGGTTCTCGCTAATTGCTCATGCAATTTCAAGGGTGCAAGGGTGTCAAAATGACACCCTATTGCACCCCTGAAATTGATATGTGCACATATGTTGCACACACACATGCTCTAAGGGCATGTGTTTGCGCAACATGAAACTTTGAAAAATGCACAAAAGTGCATTTTTCAAACTTTTAGCAAATTACCATGCAGTTCATCTTCATGGTAATTTGCTCCCCCTATTAGCGAATTCGCTAATTTTTTAACTTTCATGCATTGCATTTAAGGAATCCCAAATTGAGATTCCTTAAATTAAGGAATCTCAATTTGGGATTCCTTAAATGCTATCGCTATTTAAGGAATCGCTATTTAAGGATTCCTTAAATAGCGATTTTTGCTTTTGGGTTGATGCATTGGGATTGGGTATTTTTAACTCAATACCGGGAGCTATTAGCGAATAGGTATTTTACCGACTGGATTTTGGCTTGATGCATGAGGCTGTAAGGGCCCAATTTGGAGATTGGCAGTCCGACCGCATGACCGGCACTGCGGCAGTTGGGATGCTGGCAGACAAGCTCGCTGCATTCAGACCTGGCAGTGTTGTGTTGGTGGTGCAACAGCGGCGCCATGCTGTGGCTCATAGAGAGCCTGAAGCAGATGCTGCTACCGTGGCAGCTCTATTTGCATGTCGGTGCACTGTGTGCAATGCACCATGTTGTGCATGGCACAAGGCACACAATGCATGCATGACAGTATAAGTAGACGGGAGCCATGTGCCCTGATGCATACACACCAGGGGCTAAAATGCCATGTGGCCCTGTTTGGGGCACCTTTTACTGCCTTTCTGCTGACCTGTCCCTGCCATTGGAAAGGCAGGTTGTAATCTGCCAACACCGCCGCAGACCACTGCTTTCCTCACTGCCACCCAGTCAGGATCCAGGAACCTGGAGGTGGTCTTGTGTCGCGCTGATGGCGGTCGGACTGCCAAACTCGTAATTGGGCGGTGGGGCCCCTGAGGTTGCGGTGGTCGGACTCCGACCTCGGGTACAAGGGTCTTGGAACTGCCATACTCATAATTTGTAGCTAATTCAATTCATAACATCAATTAATTACAACACATAAACCAAACAATTCCACATAACAATCACATAATATTTACACAAACATTATAAAATTGCATGTCCCTCCCAAAGGGAAATAAAATAAATAAAACTTACTGTTCTGTAGCTGCAGATCTTTCTTTGTACCCAAGTATTAAAAAATAGTAATCCACCAAAAATAGGAAAAATATACTCCAAAAAATCCTCCAAAAATGCAAAAATGAAACAAATCCAATAACAAATCCCTCAAAGCATTTCAAAGTATGTAGAAACCCTAAAACACCCGAAAAGGGCTAAAAAAATAAACACCTAATGGAAAAAAAATGAAATCGAATTAAAAAGCATTGGTTTATTTAAAAAAATAAAATAAAACATTTATTCCCAATACTGATAGCTTATGTTTGTAGACAAAAATCTGTAAAGTAATTTAAATAACCATACCGCAAAACACATTTCACTCCCAAAAATACATATACATAAGAGTTATTAATCAAAATATAAGTAACATAACTTAATTTAACATGACATAGCGATACATTACTAAAATACTGTACAAAAATGCTAACTTAAAAACTAGAGTAAAACAATAACAGCAACGCAGTTAAATATACAGAAAACCCACAAACAACACTATAACTGTCTGCTAGACTTTCCTCCTAAACTGCCTACCCTCAAAATCCTTAAAAAAGGACTTACCGAGAGGAGGAGCCTAGCGCTTGACCAAGATGGCCGCGTGAGCCTTGAGCTCCCGCTACCCTCGCGCCCTCCGGCAATCATCCTGTCCTAAATCCTGATTTTCATGCACGGAATCCTGCAGATGAGTCACAGCTGGGGCGATTGACGTTGTCCGGGCCAAGATCGCCCACCGGGGACCGAAGTTGTGCACGGCGGAAGATTGCGGCCTACCTCCGAAGGATGCCAGGGGCTTGCGTTGGCAGGATGCCCGGCCACTAATTGAACAACAGCGGCCTTGGGAGGTGTGAACTGACGGACGGATGTCGCTGCACTTTCACTTTCTCGCCCTTTGTTTGCTCCGGGTTGGGAGTGCGTCATACAGCTCCTCTGTTGTCTAGAAGACCTCCACCCGGTCCTGACTGGCTGTTGAGGAACTAGTCGTCCCTGTCTCCTTTACCTGAGTGAGGGACGTCCTCTTGCGACTGACCGTCCTGCTGTCCGAGATGTCGACCAAATCGGAGGCAGACAGGTCGAAGTCTAAGACTACCAGGCGGGGAGGCTATATCCAATCCAACAATATGGATCGTTATGCCCAGCAGAAGGGGTCGCCTGGTGCATCGGGACAGTCGCTGGAAGCACAGAAGGCCGATTCATCCCCAGCCTCGGAGTTATCCTTGCAGGACATCAAGGGGGCGATAGATGGGATGCAATCTTCGATTGGGCGACAGTTCGAGACCCTGGCGCACAAGGTGGACATGATTTTGGTCGATGTCAACTTGATTCGCGCGGACCTGGGAAAAACCAATGAGCGGGTCAAGTCCCTGGACCTCAAGACTACTGGCCTCGTGGACGATGTCTCGGAACTCCAGGCTGAGGTCCGCAAGCTACGAACCGCGAATGACCTCTCCGCCCGCCGGCTCGAGGACTTTGAAGGTCGGGCCCGGCGCAATAATGTGCGCATTATTGGGGTCCCGGAGACTTCGGAGGAGCTCTCCGTGGACCTCCTCGTCGAGGATTTGGTGGTGAATCATCTTGCGCCAAAGGGCCTCGGCAAGTTTTTCGCGGTGGAGCGGGCTCACCGAGTGCCTGGCGGACGGCCTAAGGTGGGAGCCCCCCCGCGGCCGATTGTCGCCCGGATCTTCCACTTTCGAGATCGGGACGCTATCCTGCAAGCATCGAGGGTGACAGGCCCGGTGCCTTTTCAAAATGCCTCTGTGAGCTTTTACCCTGATTTCACCCAGATGGTGCAGAAGCAGAGGCAAAGTTTCCTGGGGGTGAAGCGGCGGCTTAGGGATATGGACCTGAAGTATGCCATGCTTTTCCCCGCTAAGCTGCGTGTGGTATATGAGGATCGGACTTTCTTCTTCGAGTCGCCGGACATGGCAGGGGACTGGTTGGATGCACTCCCTCGGCGGCAGCCCGGACGGGACAGCGTGGATGGGGTGGAAGGCGACCGGGATGGACAGAAGTGATACCTTCGGTGCTGGCCTGCTTCGATTCAGCCCTGGACAGTGACTCGCACCTTATTGCAGTAATGGGAGGGCGGCGGGGGGAAGATAGGGGCTCTTTCCTCCCTTGGGGTGTTTTTTGTAGATTTGTCTTTGGTAGGGCAACAGGCACACTGCAAGTTGGGGGGGCTTTGTAAGCTGACGCAGGGGTGCAGGGTGGGGGGGGGCTTCAGGATGTTGGGGTTGTTATTTGGGGTTGTTGTTTTTTCTTGCAAGGCGTAGCAATGACTGTCAGAATTGTCCGATCGTGGTTCTCTGGGGGGGGGGAGGTCTCTTTGTGTTCAGGGATGGGGGATAGGGGCTTAAACGTACTCAGCTGGAATGTTAATGGCTTAGGGGACCGTATAAAACGGGGGATAGTCCTGCAATTTTTGAAACGGACCTTGCCAGATGTGGTCCTCTTGCAGGAGACCCACCTTGTAGGCAATATGTGTTATGCACTTAATAGAAAGGGCTATAAGTTCATTGCTCACTCGGGGTTTTCCTCGGGATCCAGGGGTGCGGGCATACTTGTCAGAGGTTCCCTACCATTTGAGGTCGACTCCACCATTGCTGATGATAGGGGGCGCTTTGTGGCCGTGTCGGGGAGGTGGGAGGGCAGAACGTTGGTTTTGGTTTCTGTTTATGTCCCTCCTGCCTTGCAGGCCTCCACGTTTGGTGATCTGGGCAAGGCCTTGTTGGAACTCCCCGAAGGGATGCTAGTGGTGGGAGGAGACTTCAATGCGGTTGGTTCTGGAATGCTAGATAAGTACCCGCCCAGAGACACCAGGGGGGCTCAGAAGTGGCTTCCCGACTTTATTGATACGTTTGGCCTGGTAGATTGTTGGAGGCTGCGGCACCCCACTCAGCGGCAATACACCTTCCATTCCGGGGCCCACGGGAGTCTCTCCCGGATTGATTATCTGCTCACTCTGGCGGCACACGCCTCTTTGGTAACTGAGGTTAGGCACATGGCACGGGGCATATCAGATCATTCACCGGTGTGGGCACGTCTGGCCATAGGCCGGGTGGCGGGGGCAGGGTGGCCCCCATTAACCCCTGGTACTTTCGGGACCCCAAGCTGCGCAGCGCGTTGCTGAAGACAGTTGACCACTATTTTCGAGAAAATCAGGGCTCAGTTGACTCCGCGGTGTCCTTGTGGGAAGCTTCTAAGGCTGTACTGAGAGGAGAAGCCTTGTCCTTGGTAGTAGCCGCCAAGCGGCGGAGAGACGCCGAGGTGCTACAAGTGGAGGACGAGATAGCGGCTTTAGAGTTGGCCTTGGAGGGGGATATTGAGACGTCCACGCTGCACAATTTGAGCCTGAAGCAATTGGAGTATAGGGACCTGGTGACAAGTGCCGCCAAGACCCTCCACAGGGAGCAGCAGGGGCGGTTGTATGATGTTGGAGATAAGGCCGGAAAATTGCTGGCATGGCTGGACAAAAAGGAGCGTGTTAATCGTGTGGTGCCGGAGTTGTTGACGGATGGGGGAGAGGTGGTCACTGATCCTGACGGTATAGTCCGGTGTTTCTCGGACTACTTTCGTACGGTATACGCCTCGGTCTCGGATAGACCGACTGAGGACTCGTGCGATCTTCTGCGTGACATCGCTCTGCCCTGCCTTTCCGCCATTGATAGGGCGGAACTCGATGGTGATATCACTGTAGACGAATTGGCAGGTGCTATCCGTGCGTTGCGCTCCGGCAAGGCTTCGGGCCCAAATGGTCTGCCGATAGAGCTGTACAAGCTTTGTCTGGATAAGTTTGCTCCTCACTTGACCGCCATGTTCGTGGAGGCGCGGGAGAACGGGTTTCTTCCGCTCGACCAACGGCTGGCGACGATTGTAGTAACCAAATCACAAAAAGGAGCTAGAGGGGCAGAGAACAGGTCATCCCCCACTCAGAAGTCTGTATACAATAAAGGACCTGTTCCCATAGTGAGCATTCGATTCATGTATCCATTGATGTTGTCATGTAATTTTAGACAAACTATAGAGCACGTGTTTCAATGTCATCAATGCTGCTTCAAGGTATGACTCACTTATTCAAAGAAAAAAAGGAGTATTCAAACGAGATAAGGAAAAGACTGTCTTTTTATCCAACAATAGTAATATCTAAAACCACCCCCATGTGGAAAAAAAGTGTAGGGAAGGAGTGATGGCGCCTCACGGTAGCAACACCATAGAGGATAAAGCAGGAAGGTACTCGCCTGCTACCTCAAGATCTCATCATCAGCTGCCACCACTCCGTAGAAAGGAAATGTGTGTGGGAAGGTGTGGACAAGAGATTGGGTAGTGACCCAACACGTAAAGACTGCTAGGGTGTGTATAACAAAAGAAAGAAAAGTAGTGCAGAGAACCGTGCACCGTAATAAACCCCACAGTGTATGTACACAGATTTGAGTTGGTTCACACTAGCTTTCTACTTTTTATTCTGTGCTGTGTGACCACTCATATTTAAAATGCCGACATGTTTCATTGCCAATTGGAAAAACTCACGGCAACTTCTTCAGGGCGTGGGGTATTGTCATTTCACCCTTTAGCCTTGCTTGATCAGTTAAAAGCAGTTCGGGATGTCGCCCATCGTGGGCATACCTTTACCCTCGGGCTTGTGTGCGTATAACAGCAGTGCTGAGTGAACGCCAGACACGCACAGCATATCGACTCATGATAGGAGTCGAGGGGATGAGCCCTGAACAAGCGACCGCTGTTATACGCACACAAGCCCGAGGGTAAAGGTATGCCCACGATGGGCGACATCCCGAACTGCTTTTAACTGATCAAGCAAGGCTAAAGGGGGAAATGACAATACCCCACGCCCTGAAGAAGTTGCCGTGAGTTTTTCCAATTGGCAATGAAACATGTCGGCATTTTAAATATGAGTGGTCACACAGCACAGAATAAAAAGTAGAAAGCTAGTGTGAACCAACTCAAATCTGTGTACATACACTGTGGGGTTTATTACGGTGCACGGTTCTCTGCACTACTTTTCTTTCTTTTGTTATACACACCCTAGCAGTCTTTACGTGTTGGGTCACTGCCCAATCTCTTGTCCACACCTTCCCACACACATTTCCTTTCTACGGAGTGGTGGCAGCTGATGATGAGATCTTGAGGTAGCAGGCGAGTACCTTCCTGCTTTATCCTCTATGGTGTTGCTACCGTGAGGCGCCATCACTCCTTCCCTACACTTTTTTTTTTCCACATGGGGGTGGTTTTAGATATTACTATTGTTGGATAAAAAGACAGTCTTTTCCTTATCTCGTTTGAATACTCCTTTTTTTCTTTGAATAAGTGAGTCATACCTTGAAGCAGCATTGATGACATTGAAACACGTGCTCTATAGTTTGTCTAAAATTACATGACAACATCAATGGATACATGAATCGAATGCTCACTATGGGAACAGGTCCTTTATTGTATACAGACGATTGTAGTAATACATAAAGACGGAAAGCCCCGGGATAGGTGTGGTTCCTATCGGCCGATCTCGCTCCTCAACGCCGAGCCGAAAATCCTTGCCAAGATTCTCGCGAACCGCCTGGTCCGGGTACTTGGCGACTTGATCCACCCGGATCAGTCGGGCTGTATCCCGCACCGAAACACTGCACTAAACCTTAGACGCCTCCATGGGGTGATTGCCAGGACGGGTACGATGCGAGAGCCGGCTATTGTGACGTCCCTCGACGCCACAATGGCCTTTGACACGGTAGAGTGGGCATACTTGTGGGCGGTGCTGGCCAAATTCGGCTTCGGGCCTGGATTCGTGGGATGGGTGAGGCTGCTCTATGAGGGGCCTCTTGCAAGCGTCGTGGTGAACGGGCGGGCGTCGGCACCGTTCGAGCTCGGGAGAGGCACCCGGCAGGGTTGCCCCCTGTCGCCGTTGCTGTTTGCCCTTGCTCTTGAGCCGTTGGCGGCGTGGATACGGTGGCACCCGGACATACGTGGGATTCGCTGGTCGCCTGACCACGAAGACCGTATTTCACTCTACGCCGACGATATTCTGCTATACCTTGCCTCGCCCAAGAAATCTCTGATAGTGGTTTGTGACGTGTTGACATCTTACTGTAGAAACTCGGGCCTAGTCATTAATTGGGGGAAGTCTCACTTGTATGTCCTGTGTGGGGATGTACCGCCTGTCCCGCGTAACTGTTCGATCCAGATAGCCCAGCAGGGCTTTTTGTATTTGGGGATCTATATTTCCACCGACCCCATCTTGCGCTACGAGAAGAACTTGCTCCCTCCCTTGGCGCGCCTGCGGCGGGATGTGGCGGGCTGGCGGCGATTGCCGCTCTCCCTCCTTGGCCGCGCTGCACTGTTTAAAATGATGTCCCTTCCCCGTTTCCTCTATGCCCTGCAGAATACTCTTGACCTGGTCCCGGCCAGCTATTTCCGTGAGATCGAAAGCCACCAGCGCGCGCTCTTATGGGACGGGCGTCCGCGTATCGCGGTCGCTAAGTTGACGCTACCGTGGTACGACGGTGGTATCGCGCTTCCAGACATTCGACGTTATTACTGGGCCACCCAGTTGAGCGCGATTAACCATGGTGTCTATGGTCCGGCGCTGAGCCCTGGCTTCGCCATGGACCGCTGGTTGCTCCGTGGGGGTAATTACCACAGAGCGTTGTATTCAAAATCGTCGGACCCCACCCTCACGGGGCCCACCAGAGTGGCCGTCCATGTGTGGAAGGTGGCGACGGACTCGCTGGGCTGGAGGGGTAAGCTTATCCTTGCCACCCCTCTGTTTGACTCCGAGATTCTGGGGAAGCTTTGGCGCACAAAAGGGTTCGAGAAATGGGATTTGATCGGCATATCCAGGGTTGGAGACCTTTTGGTTAAGGGTAAGATAAAGTCGTTCGAGGAGCTGCAGAGGGAATACGAGCTGGGGAGCACGGAGTTCTTCCGTTATGCTCAAGTGCGCCACGCCTTGCGGTCAGTCCTTGTGGAGGGGGAGAAGGTGCCCGAGTCCTCTCCGTTGAAGGATCGGATCTTGGATGGTCACATGCCAGAGAGCACGATTTCGCTCATTTATAAGAAACTTATCAATGTTCGGGCGGATCTACTCCTAGGGTTGCGCGCTCAATGGACCAGGGACGGCCTTGAACTAGATGATGAGGATTGGCAGTACACAGTTTCTTCTCCTAAAGAGGTCGCTATCCCCGCGCGCCTGCGGCTGGTGCAGCTTAAAATACTCCATAGGGTCTATGTGACTGGGCCCAGGTTGGTCCACATGGGTTTCTCTGAGGAGGGTTTATGTAAGAGAGGCTGTGGTATGGTGGGTACCTTCCTTCATATTATTTGGGAATGCGCTGCGATTATGGAGTTCTGGAGGCGAGTCCACGAGGTTATGGGGGAGGTGACAGGAATTGTTATGCAGCCTGAGGCGCGATGTTGTCTCCTGAATGTCTGGAGTCCTACTGACCACAACGCGGCACAGACTCAATGGGTGACCCTGGGGAACATGGTAGCCAAGCGCGATATCGCTCGGCTGTGGGGCTCCAATAGGCCGCCCACATTGACAGCGTGGATGGAAAACATGGACTGGAGCATGTTTAGGGAGAAGACAGTGTATTGTGCTCGAGGGCGCCCTCGGAAATGGCACGCTGTGTGGGGGCCATGGAACCAGTACAGAGGGGACATATGCCTCCCCCCCGACCCGGATCCGCCTGAGGAGCAACTTTCCCCTTAGTCTTTTTCCAGCTTTGGCTTTCCCGCTGATATGTGATTGTTTCTAGAGTCTCTGCCTTTCCCTCCTTTCCCTTATTATAGACCTGTGCCTGTTGGACGTGATGGGGCTCGTGCCCCCTGATGGGAACCTCTCTTGGTGTTTACAGTACCTTTCGCCTTGCTTTTGTTTAGGGTTGTATTTATGTTTATGCAAAAAAGAACCTTTGGCTCTCCTGTCAGTGATATGTGGACGCAAGCATGTGTTGAATCTCTAAAGCTGCCGTACCTCCGGGTTGTCGGCTGAATAGCTGTGTCACTGATCTAAAATAAAGGTTTTTTTAAAAAAAAAAGGACTACCTGTTCCGACAAACAGCAACTCCTTACTGCGACCTGGTTCAAGGAAAACAGACAAACAAAAATGCAAACAGAATACAAAATAGATGGTATCAGTAAAAAAAAAATGACTGCAAAATTAAACTAAATAAAAGATCATCTTCCCATAGAAATACATAGGAAATATTCTAAAAATGTATAATAAATGTAAAAAATATTAAACATGCAAAACATATCAAAATATGTTGTGGTAAAATGTTTCCAATTTATAAAGTATATATTAAACAAAGGTATAAAATATATGCAATTATTTAATATATACTAAAAAAACTTATATTAAAATGATGTTGACAATTTGTACATTAATACATGTAAGAAATGTTCAAAGAAACTGTTAAACAATGTAAAATAAAAGTTGAAAATGTACAACATACAATACTATGTAAATATAATTTATGTTTTTTACTCAAAAAAGAAATGTTGTACTTGCTTAACTTTATAGTAATGTTTGTTTTTGAGATTAAATATATATAACTAAAAATGTGAAAATATAAAATTAATACCTTTTGAAAAAATAAATAAACAAAAATGTGTGACATGTCTTAATCACATAAAACAATGGAATTAATAATATTATTGTTTACAAACATACAACTAGGTATTTTATATTATCTGTCTATTCACCAACAATACTAATACAAACAAAGGGTCTCATTACGATGGCCTAACGATCACCACAGCTGGGCCGGCGGTGGCGATCGTTATGCCATCATGATGAGAAATACCCTCGCCATATTATGATGGCGGTGGGTATCGACGCGGACGGAAAGTCTGTCCGCCACTTGCTGGCCGGGTTGAGCTGGTCCACTAATATGGTGGCGGTGCCTAGCAGGCACCGCACGCCATATTAGGATGTGGGTGATTGATGGGCCTTTCCATGGTGGCGATGCCGCCATGGAAAGGCTGGCGGGGATTGGCTTTGGGGGCCCATTGCGGGCCCCCTGGGGGTGTGCACTGGGGGGTACCATGCAGTTCTCTGCACCAAGTGGCAGGCACCGCGTGGTGCCTGCCACGTGGTGCAGAGAAATGCTTTGCAAGCTCTTTTACCATTGCAGACTGTGTTGCAGCCAGCAGCACCATCCGCAATGGTACACGGTCAGGATGCGCCCGCCAGTATGGCGGGCGCATCCTAATTGTGCCGGTGGGACCACCGCACGTCTGGTGGTCGATCCCATCACCTTTGTGATGGCGGGCAGACTGATGTCCGCCCGCCATCATAATGAGCCCCAAAGTACTTCTACTACGTACAAATATAAGTAAAATAAAAAAAATGCTGAATCCAATTATAAAATTAAATAAACACACTTCAACATAAATCTTTTTTTTTTAAATGTTAGACACTTAAGGGGTGACATATATTATTCCCACTCCAATCTATTCCAATTTTTGGAAGACTCTGAACACTAGAAGGGTGAAATGTACTATTCCCACTATTAACCAATTGGGAGGGGCGTTGGACACTATAGGGGTGACATTTGCTATTCCCACTCCAATCTATGCCAATTTGGGGACTATGTTGGACAATAAAGGGAGGGCATTTACTATTCCCACTCCAACGTAGACAAATTTGGGGAAGATGTTGGACAATAAGGAGGTGACATTTACAATTCATCCTTCAATCTAAACCAATTTGGGGAAGGCCTTGTACACTAAAGGGGTGACATGTACTATTCCTTCTCCAATCCAACCATACTGGGGGAAGCGTTAGACACTAAAGGGGTGACATTTACTATTGCCACTCCGATCTATACCAATTTAGGGAAGATGTTGGACACTAAAGGGGTGACATTTACTATTTTCACTCCAATCTAAGCCAATTTGGAGAAGGCGAACGATATTAAAGGAGTGACGTGTATTATTCCCACTTCGGTCCAGCCATTTTGGAGGAAGGGGTTGGACGCTAAGGGGCCGATTATGATGTCGACCGCTAGTCGGAGGCTTTCGGAGTGTGGTCGGAGGCTTTCCGACCGACATGGTGGGTTTGGGGTCCGACCGCTCGATTAGGATGCCGGCAGTCGTAACGTAAACCAGCCGGTCATTCTGACTCGGTTCCAATCGGTTCTCGGAGTCTTCCTGCTGGTCGTAAATGCATTGAAATTCTCAATGGATGGCATTTACGCTGTCGGGATTACGATGATGCTTTGCCACAGCTTTTCTGTTCCGGCCTTTCCGACACAGAAAGGCTATCAGAAAGTGACTTTGCCACTGCTACCTACGGTTGGTGGGAAGGGGGTACCTAGGGTACCCCCTTGTAAACCTTGTGGGCATGGCAGACTACCTTTTCTCATGCCTACAAGTGCTGCAAAATGCGGCTGCTAAGCTTGTGTGTAGCAAAAGCAGATTTAATTCAGCGTCTGCATGCATGAAACAGCTCCACTGGCTACCTATGCGCCAAAGATCAAGATTCAAGCTGCTGAGTCATGCGCACAAGTCACTGCATAACCTTGGGCCTAGAATTCTCCAGAATAAAATGTAATTCTAAGTCCACACGAGGTGCTTAAGATCACAACACCAAGCACTAGCCAAGCCCAGACATATAAAGAAAGTAAGAGCAGGAGGCCGATCATTCTCATACCTGGCGGCTAAACACTGGAACAAATTACCTCAGGACTTGCGTCTTACTGAGGACTATGTAACATTCAGGAAAAAACTAAAAACCCAGCTTTTTCCTATGACGTAAGTGTGAGCAGCTGAAGGCACCCAATATAACCTACCATGTGTTCCGCAAGACAGCACTGTGATATCCGTCGGAATGAATGTTGCGCTTTACAAATAAATAAATATACCCATGCACTGTGTGGCAGGCACCATGGGGTGCCTGCCACAGGGTGCAGGGTTTTACACACACTTCCATTTCTCTGTAGGAGCCTGAATTACAGCACATTTACAGCCGTACCACAAGCTCCCACAGAGAAAAGTGATTATGCAATCGAACCATGTTTTGTGGCAACGTAATCAGGCGGTCATAACCAGCGATTGGAGGTCCGTTGGTCCCGAGATCAAGATGGTGTCGGTCAGAGACAACTCCAACCGACATCGTAATAGGCCCCTAACGGGGTGACATTTACTATTCCCTCTCCATTCTATGACAAGATGGAAAAGGTGTTGAACACTAAAGGGGGTACATTTACTATTCCAACTCCAATATAAACGAACTTGGGAAGGCATTAGACACCTAAGGGTACTTAGCATTTGGTGGAGTGGGAATTTAGCATTCCCACTCCAATCCAACCATATTGGGGGAAGGTGTTGGCCACTAAAGGGGTTATATTTATTATACCCACTCTAATCTATACCAATTTGGGGAAGGTGTAGGACACTAAAAGGGTGACATTTAATAATCCCATGCCAATCTAACGCTATTTGAAAAAGGTGTTGGGCACTAAAGACTCACATAAACAATTAATACTGCATGCTCATTTGTTTCCTATAAAATGAAAAAAACAATTGTATGTAAAAACAAACTATCCTAAATTATAAACCTTTATATACACATTCATATATTAAAATATTTAAAAAAATGTTTATACTATTAATATTTTAATGATTTCAGAATTTTTCTCGAACATTCAAAAGATTTAAACCATAAAATAACAAATAATCTATTAATCCACAATTAACAATCATAAAATACAAAAAGACAAATGTAAATTTAATTTAAAATATAACTTTTAAATAAAATTATATTTAAATAATGTAAAATATTTCTTAATGTAGTTTTTCCTAAAATTATAAAAATATAAAATCTCACATATAAATATTTCCAAATATTTGATTTACGAAAAAAGTATATGCACTGATTTGCTGTTTGCCTGCAGCCCATGAAGAAGTACGGACAGTACGAAACGCGTCGGCAGCAATCAATTGTGCGAGGCTGTTCAGCTGTTGGAACACTGTTTTTTCTGCAATAAATTGAAAGCGTAAAGAAACTGACCTGTGGTGGCTCCCTTACAGCAGGCAACTTTTGTTGGATTTGTTAATGAGGCTCCGCCTGAGCCGCGAGGGGTGCCCCACCATGCCTTGGTGTGGTCCGGCTACAGCGCCAACCGACGCTGCAGCATACGAGGCAGGTCTGCTGATTGCGGGAAGGTGATACACATGACCAACAGCAGAATGGGTCATCGCAACCCACTGGGGATTTCACTTTTACATTAGACAGTAAGTGCATGGCAACTCATAAAAGTAAGACGGAAGGCACTACAGTAACCATCAGGCCACGCGGGTGGCCACGCCCTACCGGGCGGGAATTATAACATTGAATCTGGTGCCCCGAAAACTGCCACGACACTGATTTGCTGTTTGCCTGCAGCCCATGAAGAAGTACGGACAGTACAAAACGCGTCGGCAGCAATCAATTGTGCAAGGCTGTTCAGCTGTTGGAACACTGTTTTTTCTGCAATAAATTGAAAGCGTAAAGAAACTGACCTGTGGTGGCTCCCTTACAGCAGGCAACTTTTGTTGGATTTATATATATATATATATATTTTAAAAATGTATTTATTTTTTACCAAAACGTTTTTTAGTTTTATACCAGTAATACATATCTTAATTTTATACCAGTAATACATATATTAATTTTATACCAGTAATAGATATCTTAAATACAATGGAAAATTAACATTTATTAAAAATACTAATATAAAAACATATTTCTAATTTCAAAATTATTATTTTCATATCTTCAAAATGATATATTATTATTTTTTTTAAATCTCCCCTCCCTCATCCCCTAAAAACCTAATATGCCACTACTAAAAAAAGTAATAAACAATTATTTATATACATGAATACAACTACATATGCAAAATTTCAACAATTTCATAACTAAAACATTATTTTACTAAAAACGCAAATAAATAAAATGAAGTTATGACAAAACACGGTACAATAAATTACATTAAAAAAATTAACACTTACAAATAAAATTGCATACGACATTTGCTGCATCAATATTTTTCACAACAATCTTAAAAACAACACTAAAAATGATATTTTTACCTTCGATATTCCTGTCAACTATATGTTTGGATGTTCCGATATTCTTGACACAATATTTTTGGATCATAATATTTTTATCCTGATATTCTGTCCAAACACCACAACAGCTCAACCTACCCATACAACATCACCAGAACTGTGGATACTAATGAAACATCATGTCACACAGAACCTCAAACTGCTGAAATGTGAGTACAATTTCTACAGAGATTGAGGTCCTGAGTACGACTTTGGTGGTGCGGTGGCAGATCCACCCAGCTGCCACACCACCAAAGCCGTGGTCGGGCCGCCTGCCATATCGGGGCTTCCTCCTGTCTGATGGGCTTCTTTTTGGCGTTTCCATGGTGGTGCCTCTAAAAACAGACACCGCAATGGGAACGCCCAAAACATTTCCTGCACGGTATGGACTGAAAATTTGAGTTGAGACTGGGACTGCAATGCAGACAGGACATTTCAGACTGCTACCGTCATTGTGCCTTCTTCTGTGATAGGCCAGTAGGGCGGTTGGGAAAGGTGTGCCAGGAGTACATTTTAGCTGCCCATCTCTTTGTGAATCAGTGATGCACTGGGAATTGACTTTGCTGCACCCGCAGAACACTCCAAAAGTGCAGAGTATTTACAGGGGCAAGATGCATGCAAGCAAAGGAGTCTGCATGCGCACATCTAAATTTTCATTTCTGTGTTTTTGCAAGTGCAAAATTCACCTGTTTCCCCAATCTGCTGCAACACTACGATCAGGGAAATTAGTTTGTAAATTTGGCCAGTGGAATTTAAGCAGGAGTGAATATTAATATAGCTTTTATTAATATGCTTATTATATAAACTCTATAGAGAGTTGAGATGATGGGTATAAACCAAAAACTGTTATTTGATGATGTAGCTCAAAATGCCGCCATATGTTGGGTGTGCTCAAACTCCCTTACACTTTGTTTGACAGTGTAATCCATCATTGGTTTTGCTGAATGATAAGAAGCAGTTTATAGAAAATGTTGATGTTATTAAGAAAGCACTTGGAAGTGTCAAAGGCAGTGAATAAAGAAAAATATTAAGAGGGGTAATATCATTAATTTTATAATTTAATTTTATTAATCACAGTCTTACCAATCAGTGGAAAATTGAATTGATCTCTTCCTAAAATGTAAGGCATTTTGGGGTTAAGGTGTAGCAATTATGCTTTATTAGGTAATGGAGTCAAGCAGTTAAGACAACCCCCCAATATGTAGTGTGTATCATGGTTTTAACAATATGTACATCATTCCTTGGCTTGATAGTAGTTTTCCAAACACACAGGCTGTTCACTATTGGAATTAATTCTCTCGCCCCCCATTATTATCAGGCGAAATCCTTATGAAAGTTAGGTCCACCAAGCCGACAGCTGTGGTATCAACACCCACCACATTAACCCCTTCGCTGCGGCGGACATTCCGCCGCAGTGCTGGGGGGTGCGGGGGGGCAGCGCGGTGGCGCTGTGCTCATGACGGAGCCGCTCCGTCATGAGCCACGGTTGGGCTGTGCTCATGACGGAACGGTTCCGCCATGACTCCGCCCAGTTGCGTTGTCCCCCCGCACAGGCGGGGAAACTGCGCCGCGTAGGCGGAGCGGCCGCCAACGGGCGTGTCATGACGGAACCGTTCCGTCATGAGCACACGGCAACCGTGGCTCATGACGGAGCGGCTCCGTCATGAGCGGGGAAGGGGTTAAACCTGGAAAGTCACGCCCCACTATCCCCCAGCAAAACTCTGACATCAAAGAATGACACAATGGTTATATGGGGCGCCGAGGCAATCCTCACACCATGAACAGAGCGTTGCCAATCAGGACCAACAACAAAACAATATCAAGATGGGAGACCTCCGGATCAATCCGAAGACCACTTCCAATATCAGCAACCTCCCCTAACCAAAAAGGGAACGCAAACACCTCAGGAAAGCCAGGAACGACCGTCACTAAAGCTCACCATCCTTTCAAATATTACAACACTGTACTGACCAGCTAATGCCCAGTGATTCTCAACATAGGCAGATTTGTACCCAATATTTCAAATGCGCAAAGCGCACCCCAGCAAAACGACAACAAAAATAGCACAGGCGTCAGTAATACTTAACCTGTGAATCAAACAGAATTCACTCAGCAGCAACCGAACCTTTGTTCAGATCATGATGACACACCAACAGGCCATGGCAGCCCAACAACTTGAAAACCAAGGCTGCAGTACTCAGTTCACGACACCACCCAGCGGGAGAGAAAGCTAGCTTACCTGAATCCACACAAGCAAACAATCCACATAGCACACATGCCTCACCCGAGTGAGCAACTGCCTCCACAGCACGAGAGGGAAGCACGAGATCGGACAGTGCCCAAACCACAGATTACAACAGACTCCCGCACATTCGACACAAAGGCAATGCCACTCATCTTAGCCTGCCCTACTACCCGAACACTAATAGCCCCTGCTATTACCCAGCGCGACTACCCCTCCCCCCCCCCCGCAGACCACGGAGCAGATAACATGCATGTTTTCTGGGGAAAGCCAAAAGGCCCCCTTTTATCTCTTGAGCCACTTCACATTGATTGCATCCAGAGATCACCTCTCTCAGAAACTCATTGAGACACCTCATGGAATCCAGAAATGATTCCTCTCTATTGGTCAAGAGGACGCCACAGCACAATGACCAAAAGTGAAATCTTGAAACTCATTAATACAATAGAAGCTTTGAACCACGTGACAACGCGAGACATAGACGGCATTGAGTTTAAACCGAACCAGGAGAGGGTAGGGCATGAAAATACGATAGTTACCTGGACCAACACTAATACAGCTACGATGGTTTGGCAACAAAAAGATCGCTTCCTAAACTGGGGCATTGAATTAAAACAACGTGAGCCAGAGAGGTACCCCAGCCCGTGGTACCACCCCCCCTCGAAAACCAGCCTGACAGGCCTAGCAGATAAAGCAACCATATCAACACCGAAAATCTGCATCACCCACATAACAGCACCTGGGGCTCCAAGTTCCATGAGACAGGTCTTTGCAAAAAGCCCACGGGCTCGTATTCAATCAAGACAAATGGCATGATCATAACCGGGCATAACATAGACCCCCTAAACCAATTGCTGAAACTCTGCTCTTCGAACGTGAATGACCTTAAAAAGATTATAGGCTTCAAGAGTACCAACAACTAGCAATAAAAAAATCTAAAGAAGGCAGAGCAGTAGGAGGCCTCTCAACCTACATAGCAAATGATCTCCAGCTGTGTCGGGACAGCGTAGACCTTGGGCTGGCATGGGCTCAATGCCTCAAACTCTCACCTTATCTAGATCAAGAACCACAAACAAATACCGTTGACACCAACCTACTACTTTGCAATGTTTATATTCATCCAGCTTGGAAGAATAAACAGGACCAGATCCCATCACTAGTATCAATTTTAAAATCACTCCCGAAGACCTTTCGACAACATAACATCATACTCTCTGGAGATTTCAACATGCACTTACTACAAATAGATTCCCAGGATGCAAACCAATGGTTCCTCGGGCTGCCCAAAGAACAATTACCTTCTGTAATAACAAAACTTCAAAAAATCGACCACCTCCGGAAATTGAGCGTCAATGCTCTAGAAGCAATCTGCCTGTGTGCTCTCAACGCTAGCCTTCCACAAGACCAGCCGGCTGCGTTCACAAGGTGTTCCAAAAAAACTATATCCATCTTAGATTACACACTTGTGAACTCAGAGTCCTTCGACAAAATCTGTTTTTTTTTTCATAATCCCAAGATTAGAAAGTGACCACTTTCTTTAGAAGGTCGAATTTCTTATACATCCATCAAGAGTCCTAGAAAGTAACGACTTAATTACTTACTCCAGTGCTTATAATCTAAAACGCCTTGCCTAGAATGGAAGGATGGCAGCCACCATAATGAAGTTCATTATTACATTCACTTCTCAATCAAACACTACACAACAGGTGACGTTGTCCAACTGGGAACCTGCCACAGCAGGACTGGTCACCAACTGGTCAGCAAACATTTCACACACCCTTAAATCTATGACTAAAGGGGTCCCCTGGTTCACCGCAGCCCTCTGGGGAGAAAAAGAGCAACTAATAGGGAAATTAGGCAGTTGCGTAAAAACAACTCAGTGCCTAGCCACTCCATCACAGAGCAAATCATGGCCCAAGGCGTGCCAATAAGAAGGCACTCTGGGCATCAAAAAGATCCTATCAGGAAGACATTTGGATAAACTTGCTACATACAAGCAAAACAAAACCAGTAAAAAGTTTTGAGCAGAAATTAACACCCTTGCAAATGGCAGCCATTGCCATCACAATACTGGCATTTTAGAGTCGGATTGGATAGAGTTCTTGGAGGCAGTCTGCCCTCAGAAATCCACCCATAGCGCCACACCAAAAAGTGTAACCATTAAGGGCGCATTAACCAACGTAAGTCCACAAGAGGTTAACTGGCAGGAGGTAGCGCAGGTTGGGCAATCTTTGAAGACACTGAGACCAGACGGGGCACTGGGACCGAACGGTCTCTTCAATACGGTATTTAAATACAACCAGGCCTTCTGGGCATCGTATCTCACACCCTATTTAATTTGGCATTTACCACCAACATAATCCCACTGTCATGGAAAGGCAGTGTTCTTCACCCTATCTTTAAGTCAGGTTCTCAGACAAATCCGTCAAACGACAGACTAATTGCCTTGATCGATGTTGAAGCAAAACTTTGCGCCTCCAACCTCCTGATAGACCTGGAAGCATGGGTATTTGACAAAACAATTATCCCAGCTGCACAAATGGGGTTCCAGGCAAGTATGAGCACAACCATGAACCTCCTGGCTCTCACTCTCATGACATAAAAAGCCACCCATAAGGCCTCAAACTGATACAACTGCTTTGTCGATTTAAAATAAGCATTCAACACAGTTCTGAGAACCCTTTTATGGGCAAAAATGGCAAGATGGGGAGTGCCTCCACACCTTCTCAAAGCCATTATCAATTTATACTCTGATACCAGGGAACAAATCAAAATAAGCAAGGGCGATAGAATGACTAGAAAGATCCCCACATCCATTGGTCTCAAACAGGGATGTGTTCTCGCCCCTTGCCTTTTTAATATCTATACATCAGACCTGGACACCCTGCTATCTGAAGTCTCGAGCGATCCTCCAAAACTTCCTCAAAGATCAGTGTGCTGCCGACAATACGCAGATGGCATTGCTTTATGCAGCCAGACTTCCATCGGCTTGCAGCGTCAAATAGCCAACCTATATAGCATAACTGAATCTTTAGGCCTGAAGCAAAACTACAGTAAAACTAAAGTCATCTGCTTCCTGACAAAAAACGGACAGCAACATTTCAAATTGAAAAGGGAAGTTGCCGGCAACAAGATCGAACAGGTGAACATATACAAATACCTAGGGGTGGTGCTGGACTTCAGATTAAATTTCAAAAAGCATCTAGCCCAATGAAGGGCCTTAGCGAACAAATTGTTTTTTACCCTTAACCTAACTAAAAAAAAATGGGGAGTTTGTCTCAATCATACTTCCTGCAAATCATTAGTGCCAAATTTTTACCATCATTGACCTATGGCTCAGAACACCAGAAGGGTAAAGACACAGCAATTTTTAATACTCTACAGTCTATTCTGTTTAAGCATCTACCATATACCACAACATACCTGCCAAGCTCAAGTGCGCTTGGAATTCGGGCTCCAGCACCAGCTCCCAGTGAGAATGGCTTCCCTACTCAAACTGTGCTGGAAGTTGAGAGCCACTACACCTGAGTCCTTGGCCGCCTTGTGCTGGTCCAAAATGGAAAGCGAACACAAGACCAAAAACAGCTGGCCAACTGTACTCCACCAAGCTTTGTCACTTCTCAACTTAGAGGAGGATTTGGAGCTAAAAATTAGCCATGCAGCATTAAAAAAAATCACCAACAAAGCTGCCAAAGTAAAATCGTGGTTGATAGATAAAGCGGAACTGGCAGGCAAAAAACACAGCTGGTCGTTCTTACAATCTTACAGCAGTTGGGAGCCCCGACCATACCTTATGTGTCATATTTATCAAACCATCTAGCACTTTTTCCTAAAAATATGAATGGGAGCCTTTCCTTCAAAAGATCAGATGCCGCCCTGGGAACAAAGATATGAAGAGAAACAGTGGTTCCTGTGGAATAATATAGCAATCTTTGACAGGAAAAATTTGCGGGAACCTTGAAGCTAAGATCCCGCCAATTGCTAGTTGAACTGTGCGCCAACCCTTTACTATTGTTAAATAAATCGTCTAATACCACGGCTGTACTTATGCACAGAGCATTTGATGGACCATTCCTCTTTTTTTATGTAATGAAATTATAACTATGAACCACTTTTAACCCATAATGCTTTTTTTTCAACAAGATATTTTATACAAATTGCAATGATTTTAACTGATCTGCAAATAAATATTTACTCTTTAGATTTTATGTCAAAAACCGTCAACCTTTTTGCCTTTATGCACAGTAATGCACCACATAGATGATTTTTGTTTTGGAAATTACATGGGAATGGAGTTTTTCAAATATAAACGTTACCAGTCATTTGCAGTGGTGGTGACACACTCAACAGTCACCCATGCTGTAGTTCCAACCGCTAAAACGTCGTGTGCCTGACCTCGCATATAGGACATTGGAAACTACCACCAGCGGTGGAAGTCAACCATGTGGTGGGCAGTTGCTCCCATGGCAGAAACAGCCAGAGGCTAACGTTGGTGATTGTGATGGTCACGGTCCAATGGCTGTGTGTGTCTACACTGATGACCACATACGTGGCATACGTGTGTGCCTTAGTTTGAAAAACAACTCACTTCCCTCCTGACACTGCTGCTATCAATACCTACTCCATTTTAGCCGCTGTTTCCCACCATCAATTATGCCAGACCAAGCAGGAGAGATGGCCCCTGCTTTCTCTCCAGAGGAGGTGGAGAAACTTGTAGAAGAGGTCCTTCCCCTGTATGACCAGATCTATGGCTCACCAGAGGAGCAGATAACTAACTCACAAACATATTTTACTCTGTTCAACTCCATCCCTTCCATTCCCAGAGGCTACAACATGCCTCTGAGTCCCAGTGTGAATTCTGATTACTTTTGTAAATATTTTGATGCCCACACAGGACAAGCATGTCATGAATTGTGTATCTAATGTATTTTGTGTACTTATCATCACCATTATGATGTGAGTTGTGTGTTAAGCCCTAGATTCTACTTGTGGTACATTCAAATATCTATGTATGTATACCCGTCATGGTACCAATGATTGATTTTCTACTCAGATCATAGTACCTGTGCATACAAATGTATATGGTTTACTGCATGAGCTGTGTATGTACACTGCAAGAAGCAAACGAGGATGGTGTTAGTTATGTGTAGAGTTCCACAATTCACTCAGGCCAGTTTAGGGCTCACCAAACTGTTGTCTGGGAGCCAATTATTTTTCACAGACCCCTTCAGAGTGCCACACTACCTTGAGGTCACTTATTGGATGGCCAAAAGATGTATGTTTATGGTTTGAAGTGTTTGAAATGTGTGGTTCGTGTGGGATTAGTATGCATAACCTGCAGACGTGAGGCCTGACAATGAGTTGTGCCCAGTCTGATCCATGGTTAGGCTGGGACAGAGTTACTGTGGCAATACAACTGATGCACAGAGTACTCTCCCTGTAGACCTGCAAATCATTGGATGTTCCCAAAATGTGTTTCCCTAAACACTACTAGCCCTGATTAGTTTTACATGGACTACATGTGGAAAGTTGACTGAGGTAACCCCCTGACCTGATGTTTCTTTCCATTGACCCACATTGTCCATGTGTGTCATTTCCTTCTGACAGGCCCTTAGTCCCTCAGGCCAGGTGTCACTTTTCCATTAGTAATGCTTGCATTGTAAAGGCCTATTACACAGGTGGCACATTAACAGTATAGAGATTTGGTTACTTCGGAACAGTTTTTGATAAGTGATATGTCAGCTTTGTTAAAATCAAACAATCCACCAAGACAAACAATGGTATGTTGCATGTCATCCCTGTAGCAGTGCCACATATGGCAACAGGTGTGTCCTTTGATGGCAATACATTTATTTATTTATTTTATTTATTTTTGCAGTTTTGTATAGCGCGATCAAGACCTTTACAGGTATCAGAGCGCTTTACAGTACAGAGATAACAACATAGAAAACCTGAATATCGTGACATAGGTGAGGAAAGTAAGGATTAGCATACACTAGTATCACATAGTTACAAGGGAGAATCAAAGAGTCATGTGAATTTGGCTAGAAGAATAGATTTCACTTCTTTTTTGAAAAAGGCTGCCGATGGGTTAAGTCTCGTTTCTTGGGGCAAGGCATTCCAAATCCTGGGTGCCATTCCTGAGAAGGAGCGGTAGTATGTTTTCTGCTTGGAGAACCGTTGTGGTTTAAGCAGAAGATTGTTGGAGCTCCTAGTGGATCTGTTGCCACCAGATAGTACCAATTTCTCCGTTAAGTATCTCGGTGTTTTGTGATGTAAGGCCTTATGAGTCATACAAGCAATTTTCAAGTAAATTCTGGCCTCGAAAGGAAGCCAGTTGAGTGCACGAAGGTCAGGGAAGATGTGGCTGCTTCTTTTGGAGCCTGTGACGAGCCTTGCAGCTGTATTGATTGTGGCTCTTAAGGGAGCTGTCGTTGATCTGGGTAGGCCACAGAGAGCAATACTTCCATAATCCACTTTGGGCAATACTAGGGCTTGGACTGTCTGTTTAAAGTCTCTGTCCGGTATGAAGGGTTTCAGTCTTCTCAAGGTGTTAATCTGGAAATTAGCTCCTTTAGTTGCAGCGCTGATGTGTTTCTGCATATTTAACTTATTGTCCAAGGTTATTCCCAGTGATTTAGCTGAGTCGATGATGGTAGGTGGGCAGTCGAGTGCTGTAATATGCTTCATCCATTCAAGGATGGTGGTTGTTTGGTTGGGGGGGGCGATAAGGAGAAATTCAGTTTTTAGACTGTTTAGTTTTAGATGATTTTCCGCCAGCCAGATCTGTGTTTTGTGGAGAGTTGAGTTAAGGGACTTGATGTCGTCAAGTGAGTGAACTTTGATGTAGAGTTGTGTGTCGTCGGCATACATGTGATATTGGATGTTTGACGAGTTGAGTAGCTCCGTGAGAGGTTCCATAAACAAATTGAAGAGAGTCGGGGAGAGGGATGAACCCTGGGGTACTCCCAGAGTGACCGGGGAGGGGTTGGATAATGATTGGTTAATCTTGAATCGTTGTGTTCTGTTTTGGAGGAAGGACGTGAACCAGTTAAACACAGTACCAGATAGTCCCATCCTGTGCTTCAGGAGGTCTAGAAGATTGACATGTTTGACTGTGTCGAAGGCTGAGGATAAGTCCAGCAGGACTAGCAGGCATCCCTTGTTTTGATCCAGAATTTTTGACACAAACTCAATCAAACGTAGTGTGGTATCCCATTGAGTGCTCCTCATATCCACACATCCCCAGAGAGGTGCTCTCAATCACACATATGCCAGCCCTTTCTTTGTGACCTAAGGCTTAAGCTGTAGTCTATAATATGGTACTAGACTGTATGGACCTTATGCATCGAGTCAATCGGCCTGGCTGTAAAGGTGTCTGTACAATCATGCAAAAGTAGTTTACCTTCAGAAGTTCACATGTGTGTGTTGTGTTTCAACCTTTGACATATGTGTGACAATAAGGCAGCACCTGCCACCTGATCCGCATGACCTTTGATAAAAGACAGCAGTGGAAAATCTACTGCGGATGAAAAGAAGATAGGTGAGAGCATTAGGCCTCACGAGTGTGCATGGAGTGCATGCACAATATAGCAGCAGGGATAAAAACATAGAGAAATAGCCCTGACGAAGGCCCCAGATCCTCGTGGACTCCTAGCGAGGGCCGAAACATGTTGGCACTTTGAAAGGGGTACAACTGAACAATCATTTTAAGTGAAACCCAACAAATTCACGTTTTTATACATACCCCAGGTACCCTCGGAATAAAACATAGCGTTTGGGTATACCTGGAGGTATTTCTAAACATCACTCATCTGGATCCCTGCTTGTCCAGTATTGCTTTATCTAAGAACTCCCATTCCATCTATGGTTGAGTCCGCCCAGGTAGTATCATCTTAACCAGGTGTGGATAGGCGCCGATGTCACGATAAGTGAGTGAGGCGTCTACTCCAATATCTTTGGATACCCATACCATCGAAGCAAAAGCGGCTGGAGTTCATCACATCCTAACAGAGTATATTTTTTTAGAAATCAAATCCTGAGTTCCCAAAGGGAATTCTTGATGCAGCGGTTGCTTATATGTGTTAAGACTGCAATGTGAGGGTGTCACAGAGATTGAGAGATGTGATGTTGATGAGGAGATGCTGTGTGTGCCACAATTTAATGCAAACACATGTCTATTTCTGTACAGTGTGCCTGTGCAGTGTCACTGACCTGGCTACAGAGGGCATCAAAGAACAGTTTTTTGGTTACACATTTAAAACAATTCCAAACAGGTTCCCACAAAATATGTTTGGCCCAGGGATCCCAACCAACTTGCCAGGTCCATGACAGGGCATTGATTTGCTGAGGAGTCTATGGAAAAAGGAAGGAGTATAACTCACCGACAGTATCGGTTTTGGACGTCATCAAGCAGGTACAGCAGTGGCAGGATGTGTAATATCAGCTCCATAGTGGCACAGGACATGTGGAGGTGAGTACAGGTGTGTTTCGGCCTTACATCCCTCACTTTCTGCCAGCTCAGATGTTGTGGTTGGACTGCCACATTCACACCTGGCTATGAGGCAACTCGTAATTAGGCCGGCGGTAACATTTGTGGTCCGCCCTCCAAGAGATGCATTGATCTATCCCGCTGCCGCTGCAGTCAGGATTTCCTGGTGTTGGTAGTGGGACCACAGCGGTCTTTCGTCTATGTAACCGCATGCCTCGTAATACGGTGGTCGGACTTCCAGCGGTGCAGCCAGGGCTGGATGGGGAACATCAACTAGCCCTGGCAGAATGTTGCTCAACTGGCCGTGGGAGCAGGGGGTTGCTAGCAAGAAGCACCACTCCTGCTTTTGTTACAGGGTTCTGATATTGCAGCACTGCTGCAAAACTGGCCCCCCATGGGCACAAAACCTCCAGCCCAACGGGGAAAAGCCCGGTGCCCGCCATGGCCAGTCCGGCCCTGGGTGCATCGGTTAATCCGAAGATGCTGCCACGGTGGTCCCAAGACTGCCAAACTTATAATCAGGTCCAGAGTTATTATACCATTGAAGGTGGTATTTCATTGGGCAGGCTTGTTGGTGATGAGATGACATGAGTGGCAGATGCAGGGGGAGAGAGTTTTGTTCCATTTTATCAGTAAAGTTGAAAAAATGTTCACCTGCAAGAACTGGACCTGCATGCTAACCGTCTTACATTTGGTGATTTTATTTATTTATTTGTAAGACTGCAAAGAAATTTTCCAAGCAGATCTATCATTACTCATTTTATCTGAATACTTGTATTTATCTGCCAATGGATAAAGGCAAGAGTGAGGAGAATCATCGTGGCTGCCAAATATGACACCTTGCTTCATGGTTAGGACTGGAACCTTGAACGTATGATGTTCAATTCTTCTGCTAAAGAGACAGGCAACAGGCACCGGCTAACAAGGTGTGTGTATAAAGGAAGCGAGGTAGTGAATCAGTGCTTTTAGGAAGGTACAGATGTGCAATGTGGTACTACCATGTGTATATGTGCATGGAGAAGGCAGGGAGAGTGATGTGGGAGACTGTTGCAACACACATGGATATAAATGTGTCACTTTTGTGCACAGATAGGTAGCCAGCGCCTTAGGGATTAATGGCAATGATATGTCTTATCCCGCCCCTTGATTACCACAGAATCCTTGTCAGACTTCTAATGTCACCAGTAAGACTATAAGGGTGGTATCCATCTAGGGCACTAAAAGTCAATTTTAGGAAGCTCTAAGAAAGGTGGTACAAACAATGGTACAACAAGACTTTTCTAAGGATTAGCACTCCTTATACACCAGCCTACCTAAAGGTATCACTTCATATCACAATGACCTGTGTGGAGACACTAGTAATTTCATGCCCATTCTCATATTAGGCAGATTTAACAAATGTGAAATTATAATTTCCCATGATTTCTTCTCAGTTCCTCTTCATTTCTGAAGGAATTTATGGGTTATGGAGAAGGCTTTCTGTTCAGAGTTTTGCCCAGGCACGTACTGACCAGTCATCCAAGTTTCTGTGAGTATCCAAATATCAGTATTGCAATTGATAAACACATGTTGCATTTCTTTGTAAAGATCAGAAAATGTGAAAAAACTGTTCGGATTCAAAATTCTGACCATCTATCTTCAAGTGATGGAAATGTGCCCTATGTTAACTAAGCCAAGAATCAAATGCATACTGATTAAGTTCCAAAAGTTGCTGTCTTGTGTATGAAATGTAGATATCACTTGGATCAAACAGGTAGCATGGCTGGTGCTGGTTGCGATTCAGGCATGGATAGACATAGACCGACTTGTCCTTCAGATGGACTTACCTTTAGTGTGCCATCAGCGTGCCCACTGAGTGCAGCCTCAGCGCAGTTGCAAAGTGGGCCACATGAAATAGCAAACAGTTCCTCTTCACGTGCTCTAAGCGGGAAAACAGCTAGACTGTGCAACAAAGTGCGATCAAGAAAATGGCCACTGGTATAGTTAATTTATAATAGGAAACAGTTCATTTTTGCATGCGCTTAACGAGGAAACAGCAACACGAGCAGCACGGTGCTATCAAGAAAATGGCAACCTCTATAGTTAAATTAATATAGCAATTGTTAATTTTTGCATGCTTTTCCTGGCTGAAGAGGGGTGAAACCCCGAAACCGGTCCTAGCATGCTTGTTTCCAGTCCAGGGAGGACCTGGCTTGGCAGTTCGGGCTGGACTGTTCCCATGAGGCACAGGCTCAAGACTGATTTGCATATGGCTGGGTTCAAACTGGAACGGCATGGTGAGCAAAAAACGATGGATTTAGGCCCAGATATCTGTACTGGGGTAAATGTATGACATTGTTCTGCATTCTGTCCATCAACTGTTGTTTTTGCATTTGTCCCCCCGAGGGGGAAGGGTATGCCCAGACATGGGTCCTGTGCTCTCCATGCCACTGGAATCAAGCTATCCTGGCTGAAGAGGGGTGAAACCCCGAAACCGGTCCTAGCATGCTTGTTTCCAGTCCAGGGAGGACCTGGCTTGGCAGTTCGGGCTGGACTGTTCCCATGAGGCACAGGCTCAAGACTGATTTGCATATGGCTGGGTTCAAACTGGAACGGCATGGTGAGCAAAAAAACGATGGATTTAGGCCCAGATCTCTGTACTGGGGTGAATGTATGACATTGTTCTGCATTCTGTCCATCAACTGTTGTTTTTGCAGCGAGGAAACAGCAATACGAGCAGCACGGTGCTATCAAGAAAATGGCAACCTCTATAGTTAAATTAATATAGCAATTGTTAATTTTTGCATGCTTTAAGCGGGAAACAGCTATACCGAGCAGCACCGTGCTAGTAAGAAAATGGCCACCTCTAAAGTTAAATTAATATAGCAATTGTTTATTTTTACATGCTCTAAGCGGGGAAACAGCTACACAGAGCAGCACTGTGCTAGCAAGAAAATGGCCACTGCTATAATTAAAAAATAAATGGAGAGGCTGCTAAGATAAAAGAAAAAGTGGTACCCCATCAACCAAACAGGAGAAACATAGTTACAGTCAAAACGTATTATCCTAATAACATTTAGAGCTCCAAGCAATTACAGCATGGCACAAATCCTAAAACTCGTGGAAATGCTGTAATTTAGAGCCATTCCAGTAAGATCTAACAATGTTGCCGACGGCAAATAAGGTCCAATGAGATCATGTAGCAGCCATCTTTAATATAGCAATTGGTTTGCAGGAGTTGCAGAAATACAGCATCTTGGTCAAGCAGAAATGCCAAAAATTAGAAGTCAGGCATCCTGAATACAAGTCTTTCTTGCATAACATGCATATGTATTTCTTGTGATAATGGCAGGTTTTGCTCGTGCTACATGGGGAAGCTACCTGCATGAAAATCAAGGCTTTCTCAACGCTTTTCATCATCAGATACAAATATTTGCAGATGTTTGCGAGAAAAAATGATCTTACATTGCTTCCACTCGCGACTGTTTATCTCAATGGAAGCTAAGCAATCAGTGGAAAGAAGAAAACATCGTGCGAGCAACTTGTAGCCCAATAAATGTGATCTATGCGATATTATGCTCACCTATTACTGTGTTATCAAACTCTCTACCCAAAATCCAATTCGACCCATAAAACTTGCTACAAACCAGGAGCATGCATATTTTGTACCGTCGTGCACTATGAAGCAGTTGCGGTGCGTGGAGGGAGTTCGGTGAGTCAGTGAGGCGGGGCGGGGGAGGGGCAGGGTGGGAAAATGTAAACACCGGAATATGGATGAACGGAAGTAAGTACACATTTAAATAAATAAAACGAATTCCTTTGCGCGCGCTGCATCGCAAAATGCGATGCAGCCCGCGCAACGAAATTCGTTGTATTTATTTAAATGTGTACTTACCTCCGTTCATCCATATTCCGGTGTTTACATTTCCCCACTCTGCCCCTCCCCCGCCCCGCCTCACTGCCCCACCGAAATCCCTCCACGGACCGCTACTGCTATGAGGACGTTTTTAAAACTATGATTTTTTTTAAAATATAAAAGTTTATGCTGCCAAGAGAAGTGTTTTTTTCCCAATCTAGAAGAATAAAGATCGGCATTATTGATAACCCCACAGGAATGCTCAGTGAGCGGAACACTCACCATTGAAACATGCAATGAACCACAGGGAAGAGTTTGAATCCCTCTGGAAGGTCGACTCAAGGTTGATACAATTAGGGGCAGATTTACAAGCCCCTTGCGTCATTTTTGCGCCGCCCTTTGCGGCCGTATAAACAATGCGCCACGTTGCGGCCCACTTACAACGTGACACATCTAGAGAGATGCGTCACGTTGTAAAGCCCTGCGCCACATTATGCCTGCGTCAGGTATAATGTATGCAGGGTGGGCATTCCCACGCAGAAAAGCCTCGTAGAAGTGATGCATTGAAATCTGAAAGACTGCCCTGCACCACTTTTAGGACGCCAGTGTATCAAAACCTTACGCCAGCTTGGAGCAGACGTAAGGAGTGACGCAGCACAATAAGTACAGGCCTCCCCATGTATTGCTGGAGTTGCGTTGTGCTTGCGACACAACTCCTCCAATGCGTGACTTTTGCACCAACATGGTGCGCCGTATGACAAATACAACGCATCGATGGTGGCGCAAGGGTATCGCACGCAGGCGCAGTGAAACTGACGCATCTCTGCTCTAACGCAGAGATGCGTCAGTTTCTTGTAAATCTGCCCCAAAGTTTATACCATTAAACTGTTTATTAGCATTACCTGAAATATATCACAGAGAAATAACCACATGCTGGTATGAAACGCTATGTAAAAACAAGTCATTCTTATTCTCGAAAATACAAGATGTATAGTACGGAGCTTTAAAATTAAAAAGCATGCTCTATAACAGTTCTCGTGCATTCAGACCCATCATTATATTTTTTTAAGCATGTCTTTCAAAATAATATGAACTACAGAACAGTACATACATTTTTTTTTTTAAATCCTTGGAAATGTGGCATTTGTGAATGCACACAATTTTCGGAGTCTCTTGATTAGCGGCTGTAACAGAGCTCAGCAGAATTAGCTGTTCTGCTACTGAATCTGGTCGCGAGATCAGCGGCTCGCGGGAAGGAAATGGCGGGCTGTTGACCTGCAGCGCGTGCAGTCCCGCTGCGAGGGGAAACATGCTACAGAGCAGACAATTTTCAGCATGACTGCTTCACTTTCTCCACAAGTCTTCGGAAAAACAAACTGACAAAACAAAGGACACACAATTAATGACCCGTGCATTCTGCCAATTGACTCGTGGTAGCAGTGGCGAGTTCACCTTAATTCTCTTCACTTGTATAGGGTGGCCTCGGGCACTGGTCAGGGTTCACTTAAACACGGCTTCAAAGGCCTCCCGGGGCTACATTAATTTGTTAACTGTAATTGCGGAAGCAGAGTAGCGTGCAATATGAAACTCTGGATTTAAATATCACAAAACAAAATGGTAGACTGTGATTGAAAGGATGTCAATGTCACGTCAGTGTGCCAAAGTAAACAGCACCAGTCAACATTTCCATTCCATAAAACGTATCTTTTTTTTTTTTTTGCAGTTTTATATGGCGCGAACTCGACCCCAAGGTATCAGAGTGCTTTAGATGAGCGCCAGTTGCATCACAGACCGACACATTCGTTTTTATATTTTTTAGGCCCTGAGAGATTAAGCGATTTGCCCAGGAACACTGGATGTTTGATCATTCGACAAGGTCGGCCGCTCTGGCCGTTAAGCCACAGCCTCTCATATTACCTGATCACTGTTCAGTTATTAGTTGAGCAGAGTAGCATGCACTGTAATGGTTTTAAATCTAATTTTACGAAGCAGTAAAGAATAGGTTGTTATTCAAAGAATGTCTCAGTGAGTCGGCTGTAAACCAGTCACTGGTTCAATACCCTTAAAAGGAATGCAACTTTCCGACATCCATTGTTCATCAAAGTTTAGTTATTCAGTGCACTGATTGCATGCAATATGGAGGCCTTGATTCAAGTTTCACAAGCAAAACAAAACGTAGGCTGTGATTCAAAGAATGTCTCATAATTCCAGTGCAAAGGACAACAGTCAATTGGTCAGATCTACTAACACTTTGCACTAGTTTTGTGTTACTTTTGTAACGTCAACCTTCAGCGAAGTGTTGCGGTGGAATTTAATTTCCAGCACAAATTTGGATTGGCATTGGAAAGTTGGCCGAAGTAATTAATGCAAGGTAGTACTAAACACTACTTTTCATTACTTTGCATCAAGGGGGCGTCCCATGCGGGGTACATGGTCATTCCCATGCAACCACTTGGATTCTGACACAATTCCTTATCTACTAACAATTGTAGACAGGGATTTGCTCTAAAACCTTACACTTCCTTGAGACAGACGTAATGAAGGAGAAATGTTTTATTTTCTCCATACTTTTCAAACTTTGCATGTGTGATGCATTGTACAGAACACATACAACCTGGAAATATGATTAAAGCACAGTTTTTGTACTTGAAGGCTCCCATTCCAGAACATAACTTTTATGTGACAAAAAACACACACCCTTGCACTATGGTGCAAGGCTGTGTGCTTTTGCACTATGGTGCAAGGGTGTGTGCTTTTGGGCAAGACAGCCTAACGTGCTCCACTACTGGGGGAGAGAAAAACAGCACCTTATCTTAGAAGATATAGAGCTGTTTTTCACTTTCCATTTGGCACAGCAAATTGTGATGCTGTGTTGCATTGCATCACAATTTAATAAATTTGCTGCAAGATTCACAAATCCTAAAAATTCGCGTAAATCCCTTATATCCATTATTGATCTAGGTTTAGTCATAAGTTAGGCAGAACCGTGCAATAAAGCAACTGTATAAAAAATGGTGATTCAATTGAGCAGAAAATATCTACTGAAAGTTCTTTCAATACTAATAATTTGTGCAAATAAATTAATTTAATTTATTGAGCAAAAGACGAATGAAAATAGCATGTTATGGATAGTCCTACTATTTTAGGTGTAACTCTATTAACAGTCAAATTTGCGTTCAAGTAATATGCCCATGCACAAAATACACAGTAAAAATAATACTATAGACATTTTGTCTAAGCAACACCAAAATGGACTCCAGACCATGGGCAATGAAAAAGCATGCTTAGCTTGGCCTCATCTCCAATTTTATAGGTTTCCTTTTTTCCAGTGTCAAAGGATATTCTCACTCATATCTGCACCTCTAGAGGTTAGAAAGCACTGTACGTTGCAGAATCATTCACAATTTTTGCTTGGTCTTTACTGTGTGCTTCAAAACTCCTCGGAATGTCTTACTTCAAAATGCAATCACTGGCCTGACCTCTGCGGTGACCCCTGGAGACTTCCTCTGGTCCCTCTAGGCCCTTCGAGGTTTCCTTCCCTGACACCTTGGTCATGGTCTATTGGTCTGAACAAAGCTTTCCCTAACTGTACAAGTACAAATGTGCTGCCCAGAAGCAGAATTGTTACTTGAAAAGGTCACACACTTGAACAGCATGATCCTTGAAACCCAATAGATAGAATTTTTAGATAAGAACAAAGAAGCTATTTTTAAAAAGTTCTTAATTGTAGAGAATAGTCTACTAAGCAAATAATGTAAAATAGCATTACCTAAATAAAAACAATATGCCAGTAGGTATTTCAAGTCCTACCATTTCCTTCAGACATATAATCTATTGGCACATGCACGTTTTCCTTTGGCAACACAAATTTACAATATGATGCTGAATTAAACGTTTCTAATTTACTAGGCATGAATTTAGAACATACAAATTTGGAGGCTTTTTTGTTATTTTTTCATGCCAATTTAATGTCGACTTTTGGACCACCACGGCACTGTGGCCACTTGTATTGCTGAGGAGACAAAACCAGTTCACTCAATAATGAAACATGAACGCACATTAAACCAAGGGCGTAAAGCAGGCCCTTGGCATGGGTGGCAACCCTTCAGTGGCCCCAACCCCTTCAGGGGCCCCTTACAAACCCTATGGGAAGGAATTTCTGTATAATATGGGTGGCTCAGTGGCCCCTCATCACATTCTGCAAGGGGTCATCATTTTGTGTTACACCACGCCTATAGTAGCTTATTCACATGGAATTTCAATGTAAAAAATTGTTATAGCATAGACATAGGTGTATTTTAAGCCATAAGAAACTTTAATGCACTCGGGTATGAGTAATATATTATGCACACATTGAACAAACTCCAACTGGTTTTGGAAAAGTAAGCATTACCCCTGGGGCATCAGAGGAGTGGACAGGGACATGCAATGCAGACCCTTCAAAGCATTCTCTTTTGGAGGTGTTAACAAATATGTAGGAGTCCTCACACTTATGTGAATACATACCGTACACCCCAGTGGTCTGGCCCAAGTAGAAAATAAATGGAAGAGAGGTACATCAGTCTGTCCTATTTTACAGGATATATCTACGAAGCGTTTTCATGAATAGTAAAAACATTTTTATTAGGAAAAATAGCAGGTCGAAAACAACTATACATGCACAATATTCATACATCTAAAGAACAGTCTATGATGTGCTGTTGGCATTACACACACAAATACATATGCACACACACAAAGATGCAAACACAAACTTGAAAGGTTAAAAAATAGTCATAATTGTTCAATCTATTTGTATATAAAACATTTACATGTACATTCTCACTTGACGTGTTACAAGGGCATGCACTAGAATAGACACTATATTGGTAAATTCCACAAGTACAAGAACATTATTCAGGCACTGTGTTGTTTATAGGTATACATCTATTATTCTATGTTATGACACTGCAGCATGGCACCCATGATATGCATTTACTGGAGTATACCTCATTGATTGCCACCACCGCATAAAGAGGAAGTTCAATACTCAAGAAGCTGAGCACTACTGCAGTTTGGGACCCACAAACACAACAACCAGAGCGCCGTACCTCTGGAATAGTGAGAAAGTAGTGTAATCCTTAGGAACAACACAAATTACAGTTAAATACTATTCTTTTTACCTCCAAGGCTGTAAACACACGTCAGGAATTAACCGTACATAGGGATCTTACTCACACTTTGCAATACACAAACGTACAAACTTGGGAAGCCACAGTCCATGGGCTTATAATTCGTTCATTCTTCTTGCTAATCTGCACTGACATGGACTCATTTCCCAGTCAGACCAAGTAGTTGTAGAACTGGTTATGTAAATACAACCTGTCTAAGAGAGCATCACACTACATCACAATGTGGGTCATTTTGTATGACTGTGCTGCTCAGAATACTCCCTTTTTGTGAGTGTGCAGCAGCGTATTTCGGCTGCTTGTATTAAGGGTAGGTGTAGCCATGGTGAGTTCTAGTCATGTATGTGAAGCCCACTGTGGGAAATAAAGAGCAGTTTAGTTTAGCACTGGAGGGGCAAGGGTTATTGATAGGATCTTAAGAGAAGAACAAAGTAGAGAAGGTACATACATATAGAGAAGTGGTAGGAGATAGTATAAGTGACCCAAGGCAAAGACCATCGAGAAGGGCTTCATGCTGCTGCTTAAGGATGTTACACACCATGAGAGAGCAAAAAGATAATTCTATATAGAAATACAGAGGTAAGCCTTCTTAGTGAACATTTTCCAGTGGGTTCAAATGGACTTGAAAATAAATCTTCACTGTGAAGTATTTCTCTTAATTCACAGGGTGGAATCCTTTATTTGGGAAACAAACTTTACTACGTGGATTTTACACCGCAATACAATCACTATGCGGTCGTTACAACGACTGCGTTGTTACCACGCAGTACCATTACAACGCAAGTCATTACAATGACTTGAGCTAGATGGCGCTCTAGACTAAGGAATAGTATGATTTACTATTCCAACACCTTCCCTACTGTTGCACACACTGGAGTTGGAATACTAAATCATACTATTCCTAAGTCTAGCGAGCCATCTAGCATAAGTCATTGTAATGGCACTGCGTGGTAACAACGCAGACGTTGTAATGACCGCATTGCGATTGTATTGTGGTGTAAAATCCGCGTAGTAAATGTATATATTCTCTTTATTTAGTTTAATTTGTTATTTTTAAAATTCCATAATGATAACATCACTTAAACCTTTGTTTTTTTTCATTGAATTTCTAAGGTTTTTTTAAATGTAAATTAAAATATTATTATCATACGTAACTATAACGTCACTTTCAACTTGCTTTTTCAGTTTAATTCTAGTAAGATTTTATTCCCATACATAACTATGTAAACCTCCTGTCAAGTATTGCTTTTGGCTGCGCATAGCGTGGCATTGGCCACAAGACCTGCCTGCAGATATGCCTTGTACCCAAACCCCCAGCAGGCAGGCAACATCCCCCGTGCATGGCCTTCCACTGTGTGCGGTATGGAGTTGGCTCACCACAGAGTAAGGGGAGCATGCTTGTCCCACAGGAGTCCCATAGGATCATGGCAATCCAACTAAAGCTCTTTTATAAAAATTTAGCCTGGGGGACGGGTCCCTCTGGAACAAGTTCTACGGGCTTGAGGTACCCCTTCCCTCCACCCTTATGCCTTACTTTGTTTTATTCAGGGCACAGGAACAGTGTGCCTGTGTTTTGTAATGGCGGCTGCTACATTTGTCTTCATGTTGTGGCTAGCCAATCAGAGAAAAAGTTCCACCTGGAAAAAAAGTCACTTGGCCAATCAGATCACTCTATTATTTGAAGTTGCATGCCCGCGGAAATCCCACGAACCCAACCATCCAGATATCTATAAATTCTTAACCTTAATATCCCCTAAAAATACTATAGGGATTTACACAAAATTACAAAATTGGTGTCATTCTGTTCCACCTTTTCTGCTTGAAGGCTGTTCAAAAATTGGAACTGCCTGGAGTTATTGAATTTTGGGAACCCCCTATTCTCAGCCTCTGCTTGACGGATCACCCCAAAACTTTCCAGGAAGGAGCTGAGGTGGATGACGTTTATTTTTGGAAAGCTTTGTGAAGATACCTCAAATGACGCCAAATTATTACAAACCAAAATTCTATTTTCTACTGGTGCCAAAGTGTTTTACACACACAAACACACACACACTTATAGATAGATAGATAGATAGATAGATATACATATAAACAATAACCTTGCATTCAAAATAGTAAGTAGCGCACTCAGGAGTCCATGTTAATTTTGAAATTTATTGTATCACCTTTGCTGACAAAAACATTTTGGCCATGACGGCCTTTGTCAATGTCAGCGATCCTTACAGATCGTGTGTTTTTATTGGCAAACGCCTTTCACTTCATTGTGACTGAAGACAGACTAATGGTATAGAATATACAATTAACATAAAAAATGGTTTGGCCGTCTTAGAATGACAAAACTTTAAAAGATTTCTGTAGCACATAGTTGATTACTTAAGCCCTGTATGGGCCTTTATATATCCAAATTTAAACAAGTACGCTTGTTAGAGTGCAAATAGAGATCATAGAGGTCGCGCACTTTCAGTTTGGTGAATTTTACTATGAATGACTGACATATTACTCGCAATGAATATACCTCTTGCATGTTTTGTTTTTCCTATGACTGTACAGTATTGACGCCCTGTATGGGCAGCGCTGGTCTTTCCCATCTGCTTCATATTGATTCTAATATTGAGGTTCAAGGAAGGAAAATCAGGACACTCCAGTTGGCTATAACTATAACCCCTTTACTTTTCTGATCAAGAATTCTAATTAATTAAGCCCTCTATGGGCGATGCTTGATAGTTCTTACATGATGATATCCCTAAACAGAGCTCCTACTCCAATCATCAGATATATGCGGGTTACAATAATTTCATTATATCACGGACATCTTGTGATTGTCAACTGTAAAGTGCGCATGTTTACCAAAATGTAATTCAATGCCCCATAAACAAATCAAAGATCCTAGTGTTTCCAAAAAGGCCCAGAGTTTGAAGGGAACTAGAAAAAATCATTATTGAACAAACAGTGCTGCCCTAGCCAAACACTGTGTGTTCATACCTTTTGCCCAATCAAATCAGATCAAAAAAACTTTGCAAACCCTTTCTAAATTGAAAGGAATTGATAGAAATTGCTGATCGGAAGTCAGACAGGTGGAATTAGAATTGTGTTAATTAACCTATATGGACCCATATTTCCTCCTCATTGTTCAGCCCGTGTGGGGTAAGGGTCCTCAACTCTATACTATATTTAGATTCAAGTTGACGTAAAATCCTCACCCTATCTCCTCCTCTTTTGGGAATAGGTACATGGTCAATGCAATAAAAACTTAAGACATTGCTGTAGCCCTTGTGGAAAGACGCAAAATGTCTTGCCACTGGGTAACTGTGCCTGAATTGGTAATTGCCTGCATGTGCTCTAGCTCTCTCTTTTTCGCCTGATGCACCATGCTGCCGACATACAATAGTTTACACAGGCACCGCAGGCAATAGATGACAAAATTGGTATTACAGTTAAGAAACTTAGTACTGGGTTTCCTAGTCACTCTGCCTGGGACTAAATAGTTCTTGATTTTAACACTTCCTCTGCATGCTTTATATTTTAAGCAAGGGAAAAAATCAGTTACTTTGTATTTCTTTATAGTTTTACTCAATAAGTGACTATGTACAAGTAGATATTTTAGCGTAGTATTTTTCCTATAGGTCACACTTGGGTGTGAAGGGATTAGATGACCAATTACTCCGTCTGATTAGAGAATTGTCCTGTGTCTAGCTAAAATCTTACGTATTTGAGCGGAGTATTCTGAAAAGGTGAGGAATAGCCTAGTCACTCAATTGTTCTATTTTTTTGCATTAGCAGCTGCCGCCTGTCATGTATGTTAACTTTGCTAGTAGCTATATGTTGATACCCTAGATATATAGAGGATACCCTCTAACTTGAAACCTAGATAATGCCTCATTTTTCGTGTGTTCATAATTCACAGGAGTGGCGCTATTGCACTTAATGCATAGTAGTTCTTCATAGTGAATGCTATTGATTTGGCAACAAGAGTGTTGACTAGTGAAATGTAGGGTTGCATTACCAGCTGTGGGCAAGCGATGCCACTTGGTCATCAGTTGTTCACCATCTACATATACCAAACGATCTAAAAATGCTACTTCAGAATTACTGATATTGATGGTAAATTGTAGATTCTAACTATTGTCGTTGAGAATATTAATATACTCTTCTATATCTGTAAATGAGCCTCGCCAGACAATAAAAATATCATCGATATATCGGGCCTACACCGCTACTTTGTTGGCCCGTTGCTCATTAGCCTCAGCCCAGGCCACGTGCTTCTCCCACCAGCCTACCAAGAGATTCGCATAACTGGCGGCGGAGCACATGCCCATGGCCATCCCTCGTTTCTGTAAATACAGTTGATGTGCAAATGTAAAGATGTTTTTATGCAAGCAAAATGATATGAGTTGTAACACCATTTCATTATGTTCTACAAATTTCAATGGTCTTTCTTTTAGAAATGTTTTCACTGCCTCTAGGCCGTGGTAGTGATCAATGCAGGTTTATAGACTGGTAATATCCAGTGTCACTAGTAGAAAGTCTTCTTCCCATGTTATATTGTAAATAACCTTTACGAAGTTTTTAGTGTCTTTGACAAACAAAATCAGGTATTGTACAAATGGATAAAGAATGGCATCCACAAAAGTTGAAGCATTTTCTAGCAGACTTCTCTTGGACGATACTTTTTGCCATCCTGGTGGTTTTGTACTATTTTTATGAATTTTGGGTAAATGATGAAAAGTTGGAACAACAGGATACTCAACTTTCAGAAACAAGTATTCCTCTTGGCCTAGTATTCCTCTATCTCTCCAGGTCATGATTAGTTGGTAGAATGCTTGGATACTGATAGTGTATTCTTTACTAGTGATCTTATCATAACATTGTAAATCCCTTAATTGTTGTAGGGCTTCTTGCTGGTACTGTATCTTGTCCTGTATGATAATATTGCCCCATTTATCGGAGGGCTTGATGACTATTGATTGATCTTCTTTTAGTTCCAAATTGCTTTCCACTCCTCCTTGGTCATATTGCATTGCTTCCGTTCCTTCTTCTTATCTAATTCCTTGTTCTTCAATTTATCCAGCTCTTTGATGACTACCTCATGGTAGTTATCAATCATATCAAATGCTTTTTTGGAATAAACTTTGACCTACTCTTTTTTGTTAAAAAAAAATTATTGACTTTTTAACATGTTCGATACAGTTAAACATCAGCAATGACTTTAATCTTAAGATACATACTTAGGCATACAAAGGTATTATAGGCTAGGCCGATGTACATTTATAGCAGCAGTCTCTCGCAGTTGTGTTAACGAGTCAATGTAGTTCCTACATAGTGCATGGGTGATGATGTGAGGCTGGGGTGTGCTGGGAACTTCGACCTACTCTTGAATTGACTTTTCACGCTTCTTTATGCGATATCAATTTGTTCCAGAAACTATAGACTACTTTCTACTGTGTCACCTTGGGTTGATACTGGGAAACCCTGTAATTCATGTAGGGGTTTCAAAGCTGCTAGGTCATTCCCTGTTTACTTGTCTGTTGGTTCTTTGGGGTTATCTAGATTGATCACTTTTTTCTTGATTATTCCTTGAAACAGCTTTTTTAACTGTAATTTTCTGATAAACTTATAAACATCGATTCTAGTTGGTGCATAGTCCCATCCACTTGTTGGACAATATGTGACTCCTTTATGCAAAACTTGCATTTCATATGATGATAAAGTTCGTTTTGAAAGATTAATCATAGTGAGGTCTTGCGATGTCACTTGTGAAATGTTCCTCTTTTGCTCCTTGTTACTCTTGGGGTTCTAGCTTGCTTTGTTTCTTTTGTTGCTTCTTGTTGTTTTCCTCCTTCTTGTTCTGGAGGTTTTGTTTTCTGCGGAAACTGGCACCATGACTTTTGTATGATTTGATATTCCCTTGGAAAATGTACTGCCCCACTAAGATTCAATACTGGTGCGGTGCCAGCTCCCTCTGCCTCAGACTGATCTGTTTCGATCTCTGATTCTGATGTGTCTCTCCTCTCCTTTGGTGCAGTTCTATTACTTGCCTTTTGCACTGATTTTCTTGGTAGATCAAGTCTTTTCGCAAAAGTTAATACTCTTCCAGATTCATAGTCATGTTGATCTCCAGCAAATTTGCTATGTTTGTGTTGTCTAATGATCTCCGCGTATTTCACTAAACATGATTTCATCTGTTGTCATAGGTTTTCCACTGTTTCCTGTGCTGAATCCTGTGAAATTAGCTCCTCTAAGCGTTTGATCTCTTCCAAAAGCTTGATTCTATCGCTTATGGCATATTTAATGAGGATCTCAACCATTCCTTTAGCAGAAGCTGTTGTATGCTCTGCCCATTCCAGTAACAAATTGGGATCAGAATTTTCGTAAGATGGCACAGTGTAAATCCTAAAACCTCTAGGGATCCGGTTGACTTTTAAGTATCTTTTCAAGGAGGTTGCCTCCCACCATTTTCTTACTTCCTTTTCGTACGTTTTTTCCAAAGCCTGGAAAAATCCCTTTAAATTGCCTTGGGTATTGGTAGACCCTCGCGGGTTTCTCATTCCTCTATCTTCGTTGACACCCACGATAAAGATGGCCACTTCTGCCTCTAGTCTTTCTTCCTCACTGAACATATTGGTCTGAAGTATGGTGATATGATTTGAAATTGAAATAAACTATATTGCTGAATGTTCATTATTGAAAGTTAAGGAACTGATACTGACTCAACAACATCAAAGCCGTGAGAATTGTTAAATCTCAATTACTGCAAGCACTGTGACTTACCGGGGTGGTTCCTCGGCTGGTCACTTGTCCTCCGACTTGTTACCCTCCGGTTCTCCACACCCAATGTCGTCTTCCTGTACTGCAGCCAAATCCTTTTGTTCACGCTGCCCTACTCCAGATCCTCTGCTTGACTCTCCGGGCTGCGTTGATTCATGGGGGAGACGGTGATTTCTTTAACAATACGTTTCCTACCGCTCACCCACAAACCACCACTCACTTGCTGACAGGTGCTGCTACCACACTGCGGTTCAGCTAATTATAACTGCTGAATTTCATTGGCTTTGTATGAGTGAATCCTGAGTACAAACTATAGCGTCCCTGTAACCTTTGTTTTTCTCAGTTCATTTCTAATGTTTTTATCCAATTTCCTAATTATAACGTCCCTGTAACCTTTGTTTTTTTCTGTGAATTTCTAAGGTTTTTTAAATTTTAATTCCTTGCTGTAACGTCTCTGTAACCTTTGTTTTTTTCTGTGAATTTCTGTGTTATTTTACAGAGTAGTCGTGTTTGCAGAGTTGTGGAGAATGGGGGCGGAGCCTCAGACCAGCTCTCACGAATCCCACTGTGTAGGACTTACAGGAGGTCTCAGGAGGGCTTCTTGGCCCCCGAGGTCCTTCAGGAGAAAAGTGGATTTCATCCTCAAACCAGTAGTGCGCAAGGAGGCATGTTTGCATAGTGGTGGGGAAAGGGGGCCTGGCCTCCGAAGACCTCTTAACAATCCCGCTGTGTGGGACTTACTGGAGGTAGCAGGAGGGGTAGTTGGCCCTAAACGTCCTTGGGGGCTAACTACCCTTCCTGTTACCTCCAGTAAGTCCCACACAACAGGATTGCTGAGAGGTTGTATAGATATAGAAAAAAAAAACTGAAAAAAATCACACCAAATTTGGCATGTAAGTAGAACTTTACTCAAGGAAGTGCCTTTCCTTAGGTTGGTTTAAATCCATTCAGTAGGTCTTGATAAGCTAGTATTTAAAAAGCATCCTGTTCTATGCAGGAAGTGGTTACAGTTTGGAGATATCTGAACAGTTAATCTGTGGATATTCCTCAGATTTGTTAAAACACACACACACACAAACACACACAGAGTCTCTCTCTCTCTCTCTACCTTATTTAAAGACAATGTGAATGTGCCACAGTGGTTATAGTACAAAATAATAATCCATAAGAAAGACATTTTTAGATTTCAAAGATATGTTTTATTGAATAAATTCACACAAAACTTCCACAAAATGCTCTTCACTTTTGGTCCATTTTTGTAAAGTTTCATACAGGTTCGTTAATGCTGTGGGAGTGATAGGGGAGCCCAGAAATTACTCCTGCTTTTTAAATTCTCACAAGTAAGGGCGCTGAGGGCACTGTATAAAACTGATAGACAAATGAATACCAAACTTGTCAGGAACATAAAGGTCACCAAGTTCTGTGTGTAATGATTGAGAAAGTACACATAACCTAAGGTACAAAAAGTAAAGATAATTATTGTTAAACATGCATGCATCTACGAACTCAGTCTTTAAATAGATGTGTCCAGATGGTAAAGGGCACTGGGCTTGGTCTTCACAAGTAGGTACTTTAGTCATGGCCCGGGAATAGGGCCCGGTCTTTGGCCAAGTAAATTGAGCAGAGTGCAGGCTTTGGCAGGCAGCTACTGCGGTCACGATATTGGATGTGGTCAGGTATGAGTGTACTAAAGTAGACACGGGCCGCTCCCAGTGCTTAGGCTCGGTGATGGAGGCCTGCGAGGATGTAGTGGTGCAGGCGAGGAGCCACAGCGAGTGACCCTGATCCCCATCAGGCAAGTGGGTTACGGAACGGACCGCCCCCCCCCCCCCCGCTTAGGGAGCAGAGGTTGCATGGCTGGAGACCATGTTCTACAGTCAGCAGCAAAGAAACTCCCACAGCAGTCTGGGGACCAGTGTGCATTGATCCATCTCCCCCATGACCTCGAGGCCCTGATGCATGCGGACACTTCCTAGAGGGGCAGGGGCCCCATGGACCGTGCCTGAGGGAGGTTCCTCTCTTCCTAGTTGTACAGGGAGCAACCACAATGGATGCATGGTGTGATTAAAGGCCTGACCAGACTTTGGGGGCCGTATAGACATGCCACACCCAGAGACGCTGCCCTGGTGGTGACCCTGCTGACTTGCTATACTCCCCTGGGACACTCACCTTGTTGCCCACAGAGGACGCCATCTCACCGGGCCCACCATGTCCAGAGCATAGTGGGGGGCTTTCACTGGTGTGGGACTGCTTAGTAACAGGGATAGCATCTGTGCCCCTGCCTGCCTGCTCCATTTCTCTTCACTCCCCAGGACATGGTGAGGAGGGTCAGCAGGGAAGAATGGACTGCTTGTGGCCCGCCCTGCCAGTGAGAGAGGCGTGAGGCTGGTCCAGACGAAGCCGGGGTCGGCAGTACTACACGGCAAGGTCTTTGCCATTCTCCTGTCCTTCACTACATACCGCACTCCTGCTCGAAGGAGTAACATCTTTACTGTTGGAGGTGTGTGAGGCGCATGGCTGACAAGGGTCTCTTTCTTGGGCATGAAGCGGAAACTCTGACAGATTGGCCTCCGGTACTCTCTGTTATTGCCAGTTATGCTTAAACTCATAGTCAACAACACCCGTTACTTTTTCACAGAACCTACAGATGCTTGGGACTAGGCACACCAGCACTGATATGACACAGGCACAACAACCTCACCAGCAGACGGTGACCCCAGGAGGAGAGTCACGCGCAGGAGCAGAGGGTGCAGAACTGCACAGATTAGAGAGACTCCCACTCTGGCACAAGCAAAGGAAGACCAGTCCCAGGCTTTGTCCACAGTGACCTCATGGTGGGCCGAGTGGCATTCCCCAACCTCTAACCAGGTGGGAGGTGTCCTCTCCAAGCTGGAATCCCATCCTTCAGTAGGCGGTGCTGACTCTCCAGTTCCCCCCACATCACAAACACAGACGTCTGACACCCTGATCTAACTATATAGATGCTGCTCAGTGGTGAGACCCCAGTCACTGTGACCTGAGGCTGGCGGAATGATAGACCCATTTCACAGGACTGGCCTCTCCTAGGGAGTACCATGGTACCACCGTCCCAACCAACCTGAGCCATAACCAAGGAGGAAAGTGCTGCCTACCCATCGCTCATAGGAGATCCTGAACATATCTTAACTATTTTTCTCCAAATATTGTATTGCAGTGTAGCAATGGGTCTTCCATGCCTCTTACTTTTCCTCTACTTTGGTTTTCTCTCGTAATGTTCAACTGGGGGAATTTACTGGTACACAGGCTCACACCGCAAACCCTCCTGACTATGTGTCAGAAGTGACGTAGGTGTATGAGAGAGTAACTTGCAGCTATGGGTCTTTTGGTTAAATGTTTGGGAGGTCCCATGTTTGAGGTCTGCCCTGGGTTGGGATTTGCGGGGATTTCTTCTAGTATGCACAACACAGATTACACGGTGGGAGAAGGCCTACTACATTTGGTTGCTTCTTTTTGTATAAACCAACACATAGACGAGGTTCACACAGTTTTCCATGCTTCCTTATTCCTTTGCGCTGACCTGTTCCCCCACTCTGATCCTTCCCACATGGCAATTGACTATGGCTAAAGTGAACATACTAAAGTAGAATATGAGGGGATGGGAACAACCCAGAAAAAAACATACAGAGCAACAATACATCTGGTGACAGGGAGCAAAGATAGCGCTCCTCCAAGAAACTCATATTGCCAAAAGTGAGGAGTGCCGCTTACAGAATCGCTTACTGGGCCAATCCTTTTTGAGCAGTACTTATTCTGGAGTCACAGGGGATCAATCTTTTGGGTCTGCCTGGGACTTCCATTTTGACCTATGACTGAGGAGATTGACCCTGATGGGTGCTACCTATTGGTGGAGGGCCAATTAGATGGCAAAACACTGTTGCTGGGGAGTATCTATGCACCAAACACGGTGCTGTCACTGTTTGAGGCACACCCATCTCTACTTCTTACCCACTGGTCTCACATACCCTGGATCCTGGGGGGGAGGGTTTAATTGCATCCTGGATCTTCAGATAGATGGGTCACATCCTCCACTACCAACCTCACCGGTGGTGACAGCTGCCATCTGCCTTACTGAGTGGCTTGCTCATTGATCCCTTCATGACAATTGGTGAGTCCTACACTTCGGAGCTCGGGAGAACTCCTATTATTCAGCCCCCCCCCCATTAACTGCGCATGTGGTTAGACTGCATCCTTTGTCAGTCCACTCTCTAAACACAGGCTACTGGTACTGAGTACCTTGGAAAAACATTCTCTGACCATAACCCATTACAGATACACGTTGGATGGGGGGTGCCGAGACCCCCAGTTCCCATATGGCGGCTTCAGCCGACTATATTTTAAGACCAGGTCTTCAGTGAGGAGACGAGAGAGGTCATAACACATTATTTCAAGGACAACTGGGATATAGCTACCTCTAGACAAATTGAATGGGAAGTGTTCAAAGTGGTAATCAAGGGTCAATACATTTGGGCAGAGTTGGGGGCTAGAGCGGTTTTGCATAGAGACCTTGTGCAGACCAAATCATCCTTGGGGCCACTTGAAGTAGCGGCCTGCTCGCTCCCTAACTGAAGCCCTCGAGCATCATGCATGTGTGAGAGAACAGTTGCAATGTTTGGACTTCAAGGCCTATTAGGCCAAACTGCATGCTGAGGGAGACAAAATGGCGGATTGCTGGTGTGGCTCTTCCACAGCACAACACCCGCATCACGATGACTAGAGCATACACTCACTGCTCAAGCTGACATCTACCTGGCTTTTATCACACACTGTAAAGCGTTTTATGACCCTCCCCCCATTGACAAATTGGCGAGTTCCTATACGATTTACGGTTACACACCCTAGATCCGTTGGATAGGGAGGCCCTGAATGCTTCCCTTACACTTCAGGAAATCTGTGCTGCAACCGGAGGTGTTGCCAAGCAGAAGACCCCAGGCCTTGACGAGTTGCCTGTTGAGTTCTACAAGGCCTATGAGTCACTCTTAGCCCCTAAACTGCTGGAGCGGTACCAGGCTGCGCTCATGGAGGGCTGCTACCTCAGTCTCTTCGCAAGTCATTACTGGTGTCCTTACCCAAGCCCGACAGAGACCCAACGAAAGCTACTTCTTATTGTCTGTTATCCATGTTTGGAAAGGATTATAAAATAATCAGTAAGATCATAGTGATCCGCCTCTTGGAACACATGCCACGTCTAGGGCACACAGACCAAAATGTTTTCCTCCTTGGAAGATCTACCATCCTCAATGTCAGATGCCTACATAGAGTAATGGAGCCAGCCTCAACCCGTTGGCCGTACACAAGCCGCCTAGACCTAAATTTAGAAAAAGCATTTAATAAGGTGGACTTGGGCTACGTTTTTGCTGTCCTGAATGTGATTAAAATCACTGGCCGACTACATAAGGCTCTTTTACACTGAGCTCATGGTCTGGGTGAAAATTGGTCAGCTTATCTCGCCCCCATTTACAGTAAGCAGAGGAACTCCCTCCCCCCCCCCAGGGATACCCCTCTCGTCGCTTTTATTCACTCTCGAGATGGAGCCGTTAGCCCAACGGCTCCGACAACGCAGTGAAGAGTGGGAAATCCCCTTGTTTGAGAATGTGCACATAGTCTTGCTTTATGCAGATGATTTACTCATCTACATGCGAGATATCTAGGGAGGGATCACTGGGATTGCAGAGACCCGCGAGGAGTTTTGTAACGCCTCGGGGCTAGGGGTGAATTGGTCGAAGTCGTGTGCTTTCCCACTCTGAGCGGACTGTCCACCACAACAACCACTGGTAGACACCCACTTAATAAAATCAGAGCCCAGCACGTTCCGATACCTGGCGATCCACATGTACCATGATACGTAAGATCTCATAGATCGGAACCTTATTAAAGCCATATCCTCCCTGCACCCTCAGATGATTTTTTGGAGCACCTTACCTCTCACGATTCAAGGGAGAATAGTGTTATCTAAAATGGTGATGCCCCCTGCTGCCTGTATTTCTTTTATAACTTTCGGATGCAAAGCCCATGGTCTACCTTTCGGGCCCTATATATCACACTGGAAACTTTCGTATGGAATAGGGGGAGGAGACGAGTGGCATTAAGGAAGCTGCAATGGCCTGTAGATAAGAGGGGTTTGGGACGCCCAATTTTGAGCATTATTACCTGTAGCGCAGCTGCAGTGCCCTGTGAGATGGCTCGTGGGGAGTCAGACAGAGGAGCTAGGATTGTCAACTGGAGCCCAGGTGCAGACAGTGGTTGGCGGCATGCTGCTCCCACAGGCAAAATTCCCCCGAGAGTCCATCAACTTACTGAGCATTGCATATGGAACCTGCCTTAGAGGGCTAAGACTCATGCCATTAGCCACTCCGTTCTCCCCGGAAATCAGACTGAACACCATTGAATCATTCTGTGCATCACTTGGGCAGGAGGGAGTGGCAACTTGGGCTGAGGCTGGGGTGGGAAAACTAGGAGATTTGTTCCAAGATGGTGTGCTTATCCCCTTGGCCCAATTGCAGGAGGAATGTGTGCTACCAGAGGGACACTTCCTAGCCTATGGCAGGCTGTTGGCTGAACTGGGTCAGATTTGGGGCATCACGCACACCAGAGCAACACCCGCTTGTGCACACCTTTCACATTTTGGGCAATGGGCATAGGCTCATTACCTGGCATGCACGGGCATTAGCACACACCACACAGACCCTTTACGGGAGACATGTCAATACTGGGAAAGGATATAGGCCGAGACTTCACACCCAAAGAGTGGAAAAAGGCCTTGCACTATCCGAGGGAGGTGTCCCAGAATGCAAAATTCTAGTATATACCGTACAATATTCTTCACAGTGCCTACCTCACCCCTGCGATCTTGCATAAAATGTTTGTGTCTTCTCCACTCTGCCCCCGGTGTCGCGCATTGAATGCCAATATTGCACACATGTTTTGGAGCTGCCCGGTGGCCATGGACCTCTGGCAGGGGGTTGCAGGGGCAATGTTGGAAGTGACGGCCCGTGAAAGGTTTCTCACCATGGAAGGCGCATTATTGGGTACATTCAAATGGAAAAAAGCACATGCGACAACTAAACGATTTCTCGACTTGGCCCTCCTCATAGCACAGCATCCTATCAATGAACTGGAAGGCACACACCCTCTCGACCATACGCCCCTGGTGCGCAGCAACGATTAAGTGGGGCAAGGCTGAAGCAGTGGCACTAAGGAGGGAAGAAGTCTGGGGGCTGCGTAAGGTCCTCATTGCCGCTTCATGGAATGGTCTACTGCACAAGCTCCAGACATAGAAGATTCCCTTTACAGAGTAGACAGGAAGCACCGTTCCTCTTTCATTCTTCATGTCGGATTGTTTGCTGCCATGTCGGTCCCTCACTCGGGTGATCTCACGGGCCGCCCTTCCACGGACCCGGGTTCTATTTACTGTGAGGTACGGATATGCCTACACCTATGGGAGGTGGGGGTGAACCACAGGAAACAGCACACTATCTACTATGCTAATCATTAAGGAGTACTGTGGAAGCTGAAAAGTCATGAAGTTTACTAGCTTGATGGACTAAACCAATGTTATGAGACTCATCGCTGTGATCTGAAGGTTTATAATGTTATTGTTCTCACGTTTAAGAACTGAACCGGCTGCTCCTTTACCACTGCTTATGTAACAACATCCTATGCATATGAATTTTGTCACCTAATACAGTTTTGTACACTCTGTATTACAAAGAAAATTATTAAAACTGGTTGTGGGAGGGCGGGTCGGATATACAGACGCGGAGGCTGAATATATTTTCCAAGTGAGTATGATTTATTGTCAGACAGGCCACTCTTTGCTATGGGGGTTGGAAAGATATCGTTTCTCGCTCCTGAAGCGGTACTGGGGCCACGCTGGTCGTCGTCTTCTTCCTCAAAGTTGGACCTCAAAGGTGTCTGCTTCGCTTCTTCGGCCGTGGTTGGTTCCTCCCGAAGGCTCATGAAAAGAAGAAAACAGGGGGCCGTCAGTGTCGGATTCACTTAGAGTAAGGGTTACTTAAACCGTCACCTCACCCGTGGTTCTGTGTGGGTTGGTCCTGTTACTGGGACCACCGTGCCTCCACTTTGTGTATTAAGAAAAGACCAATAGTAAGGGGAGTGTAGATCCACTACGTCAGCTTAGGATCCGGTAATTCGGCTCACGCTAAGAAAGAAAAGAAAATGGACCAAAGGGTCGTGTGGGGAGTGGTACGTCTGGTGAGGAGGATTGGTGTCCGGTTGCTTGATATACAAGACCCGCCAGACACGCTCGGTGCTCAGGGAAAACACGAAGGGACACGCAGGACAACTAAAGAAAGTGCAGGGGGAATAAACTACCAGTGCCCCGGGATCCCGCCCGTGCCGGTTCCGCCCTACCCACCCTCAGTGTCCTCCCTCCGCCCTCTACCCTACCGGCCTTTCCCCTGGAGTGTCGTTACTCACCCGGCCCCGCCGCAACTCTCCAGAGCTGTGGCCGCTCCACAGCCTCCTCCGGGGGACACCACCAGTCCTCACTCCAGAACTCCTCCGGATCCTCCGCCTCGATCTCGGCCTGGTCCGGTTCGCGGTCGTTCGTCTCCTCTTCTCCCTGCTCTGCTCGCGTCGTCCTTCGTCTTCCTCCTGCTCCGCTTCGACAGACTACGTCCTGGGTCAGGTCTCCTTTGAGTGGTGGAGCCGGACTGCTTCCGGGGTTAGCCCCTCCTTCGTGCTGCGTCAGGTCCGTCTGCAGGAAGAGAGGAAAGGGGGGTGTGGTAGACGGACGGTTCGGAACTGCGTTTCGAGACCTACGCTGTCCCTCTGGTGTTCGTATTCCCCGTAAACCAGGTGAGACAGGGGTTGGACATCGTGGCCCCGGCCCCACCTCCTCACACTGGTTTAAAAAAAAATAGCATGGCTCGAGGCCATGCCCCCTAGACAGGATCACCAAGACCAAAGACCATGCACAGTGATAACTGGGCATGGCGGAAGGCCACAAGTAACAAGACTGGAGTCAGGGTACTGGGAAATGAGTGTGCCATAGTCTACTCTATGTCACCACTAGAGAAGGCCACAGACCATTCCCAGTGAGACAAGGATATTTGACATAAGGTGGAAACTGGATCTGACAAAAAACAACCTGAGCACTGGCGGGCAAAGTTAAAGGCTATTTCGAAATTCTCGGCAAAGTTTGTGTCTAAGGGCCATGTGCCATGATCGCTGGATACTATAGGAACATGGCATAAGCAAAAGGCCACACCTCTTCTCATCCATTCACCACAGGCAATTGGGCCAGGGAACTGAGCAAAAGGCAAAGCGAAGAACCACGGGGCATATCAACAAGGGGCAGTGATAATATTATCGCCACTTTAGAGCCCGTTTTTGGGCGAAAAGCGGCGATAATATTATCGCATTATCAACAAGGACACGATAGCGCGTGTTTCCTTGCATTAGCGCCCCTTGTCAGCACGCCTCCCATCGCATCGCTAATGAGATGCAAAGGAGGCGTGCCTGACAAAACACCATGGGAAAATATCGCTAACCCAGCTTTGTCATATTAACAACAAGGGTTAGCGATATTTGAAATCACGTTAAGTATTCCTTAACGCAGGAATTTAATGTCTGTTAAATTCCTGACTGAGGCATACCTAACATGGGGGCTGGATTGTGTGGCTAAGACCACCGGCCCTATCACCAAGGATATCTCCATTTTCCATGGAACATCGCTGGAAAACCAGTGATGTTCCATGGAAAACACCGCTATCACTGGAATAATTATCGCCATTGCGCTATGCGTTGTTGATACAGCGCTAGCTTGGCGATAATTTCCAGTGATAGCCAGCGATAATTATCGCTGCCGCTTGATAATATGCCCCCACGTCTTGATGTCACCAATGATATCATTGGTGACGTCATGTGTGAGGTCTATGGGAGGAGATTAGGGTTGTCTAAACTAGAGGTTTTTTGGTCTTTTATCCTAACCATAATGTTCCTTCAAACTGATGCCATAGAGAGTTTTGTTTATGTTTACTATAACGTGCTTTGATATGTGATCTTAGTAATAAAACATAACATCAATTATCCAAATTTAGTCTGTGTCTGTGCGCATGCGTGGCATGCGTTTCATTCCATGTACTAGCAGCAAGACTTCACAAAATTAGTTCAAATTCCTTGTGAATATTACCTGCACGACTGAAGTTTAGTTAAAATGGCGGGCAAGGCAGGATGTCAGATTACTGTGTAACCAAATGCTTTGCCTGAGAATCAAGGAACACTCACTCATTATGCTTCTTAATTACCAGGCAGTCATTCGGGCAAAGCCCAGCGCGTAGCCACACTTTGTTTTCAGAAGCCACTGCTACTGGTCATAAAATGACAAAGCTAACAAGAAGGATGTTTATTTAAATCAAATGGTAAGGAATTTCTATTCAATTTTACGATCATGAATAACCCATGTATGTTTTATTTATTTACTTTTCCTGTAAAGTAATTGCCAAAGAATGGTTTCAAGTCACCATCAAGAAAGGGTATAAAACAGCAAGGACAGGGTATGCGTCTCTTGCTGATGGTGAAGCCGCGAAGGTACAACCAGAGTTACTTTGCTCTTTAAGTGTGCAGGCAACACTGACCCATGAAAGAACTACAAAGGTCAAAAAACCAGGGACCAGGTTAACCATCGATTTGTTTCTGGTACAGAGCATCGGAAAGGGAGGCAAAGATTCGCATGGTATTTACTATCCAGTGCAAAGGGTGTTTTTGCATCACGGGGTGAAGGGGGGGGGGGGGGGGGTAGTTTGTAAAAAAAAAGTAAGTGCCAGCGCCCAATATTTTATGACAGACCACTGTGGGTTGTACACATTGGCAGTGCTGCCAAATGCCAGTGCCACCTTTATCGAATAAGCCTAAAACTCAAATAAAACTCGACCAGCTGCATTATTTTATGTCACTAAAACTGTAAGAATAGCCTTTAAGAGGTATTATTTGTTATTTTAATTTTCATGTTGGTGAGGTTTGACACAAGCTGCTGATGTGCTCTGCTGAAAAGGGCAGACACCGGCACAAATTAAGCACTGTGAGGGAGTTACTGGGGTGGATCAGCACAAATAACCATAGGTAATGATGAAAAGCCCGGTCTCTAAGACAGTCAGATTGGGCACTGCATCAAAAACTAAGACTTCCTGGAAGCAGGCATAAACCAGGGGAAATTTGATGATTTTGCCAACAAAACAATGCATTGCATGCGTGCTGCATGCACAGCACGCATCCAATCCGTGGGATCCTTCTGAGTTCATCTGGGCATAGGGATGTGTACTGGAAGGGGGAGCAAATCCTGTGATAGATACAGCATTTGGTAAGACTGCGCATAACGCAAATTAGCCTGTTTGTGCCAGCACAGGGACGGCAGTAGCCGCAGGCCAATCTTAGGGGCCGGCTACGATGGCAGGCGGACAAAGTCCGCCCGCCATCGCAGCTGCAAAAGGGACCGCCCCTCATACTTGCGGAGGTCCCACCATACGAATTATGATGCGCCTGCGAGTGTGGCGGGCGCATCCTGTATATTTTACATTTCGGCGGGCGGTGCTGCAAGCAGCACCCACCGCAATGTAAAAAATACATGTTGTGCTTTTACATACACAATGTGACAGGCACCGCTCGGTGCCTACCACATTGTACATGCAAACGCAGGGGGGTACCATAGGTACCCCCCATGTGCACCCCCCAACCGCCCAACATTCTGGGGGCCCGCAACAGGCCCCAACATCAGGAACCGCCAGTATTTCCATGGCGGCAATGCAGCCATGGAAAGGCTGATCACAGCCTGCATCGTAATATGGATGGCGGTGTCTTTCAAACACCACCACCATATTAAACCCGTTTTCTGCCGGTCGACTCGTCGACTGGCGGGAAAGCGGCGGACGGTCTTTCCGTCCGCCGCGACCCCCCAGCCATCATAATATGGCAGGGGGTCTTTGTAGTGCGGATGGCGGGCGGATCGCCCTCGGTAGGCCGGCGGTAACCACCGCTGGCCCGGCGGGGTCAATCCATCCGCCATCGTAATCGGCCCCTTAGTAACTATTGCTCTGCACTGTGTCCCCCCTTGTGTAACATGTTGCACCAAAATGGCTGCTCTGCAGCATGACAAAGGAATACATTTGGGCTAAGGTTTGGAAATGTTTGAAAAAAAGCTGATTGGCAGCTAAACTGAGATGCAGAATAGAAAGTTCCATAAGGATGCCTCCATGACAGAGAAGCAACAACCATCTCGAAAGCAGGGCCTAAGTTGGTTAAAGAACCCTATATACTATTTGAGCTCTATTGATATGGATTTTATTTATTTTTTTAATATTGGAAACCTGGAGATGTAATGTATGGAATTATTTTTAATGTTTTAAGAAATAATGTTTTTCATTATGTACTTTTATGGATTAAAACAAAATCCGAATAAAGTTTATTTTGGTTTGATTTGGATAAAGAACCCACAGCGATCTCAGGGGAAATCTTTTTTCCAAGGTGGAAAAAAACTCACTCTGAGATTCCATAACTATGTGAAGTAAATGGCAGCTGTTGTAGAAGTCTAGAGGTAATGTATATTTATGAAAAGTAAACAGGTGTGTGCCTTTTTCTATGCTTAACTGCCCTCCCATAAAAAACATGGAGTTCTTAGGCTAATTTGCAGATATAAGAATGGCAAACTCATACCTTTATTTTTCCAAAATTCATTCCAGTAAAAGAGAACATTACGTGAAATTTCGCACGATAATAGCCGAGATTGTCGGAATAGCAGGTGCTATTAATCAAACCTGATAACAGTGTCCCAAGGTATGTTTTTATTTATGCCCATTCGAGTTTTTGGGGAACATCATCCAGATTTTGGTGATTAACACACCAAAATCTCCATGGTATGGTAAACACCATACATTTGTCACCTGTTCAATTGCGGAAGGGTTGACCTGGTAAAATCTAACAAAAGGTGAGGGGGCTTATTTATGAGCCCTTGCGTCACTCTTGTGCCGCCGGTGCGTCACTTCTTGTGACACACCAGCGGTGTAAAAAATGCACCATGTTGCGTCATATTTACAAAGTGACGCATCTAGGTAGATGCGTCACTTTGTAACCCCCTGCGCCACATTATACCTGTGCCAGGTATAATGTATGCAGGGTGGGCGTTCCAACGCAAGTAAGCCTCGTAGAAGTGGCGCAGTGAAATCTATGAGATTTCACTGCGCTACTTCTAGGACGCAAATGCGTCAATATCTTACACCTGCTTCACAGCAGGCGTAAGACAGATGCAGGATCATTTAACATGGGACTTGCCCATGTGAAATGACCCATTTCTGACGTTGCGTCACTTTTGTGACACACTCCAGCAATACGTCATTTTTGCGCCTACAGATACGTCAGAAATACTGACGTATCTGTAACTCCTTGCGACATGATGCGTCATATTGTAAATATGACGCATCCAGCATGTCGCAAGGAGGGTGCAATGAAAAGTGACGCATCGTTGTTTTCACACAGCGATGCATCACTTTTCATAAATGAGGCCCGAGGTATTTAGTGTAACTGGTAATTACCAGTGCTTTACCCAGCTGAGAATTCCTACGCCTGAGAGGACGGACAACACCGACCCACTGATAATCAGTGCCTAAGGTGTTCCCCAAGGCATCTCTGTATTGTTGGCTGTGGTGTTAACGTGCTTATGCAAATGTCATTTACATTGGACTCAGTCAGCACTACATTTCTTCACTATAGTGCATCTTTTACTGGGCCTGCAACTCTGAATTCATAGTTTTGTTGCCTCATCCTACCCAGAATGAGTTGACAGTGTCCAGACAAATTGATAACCCTGGGCGTAGTTCGCGAAGTAGCACTTCGCGAAGCTACGCAAAGTGCAGTTCGCACTTCGCGAACTGCGTAGTACCTTGTTCGCACTGTGCCAGATGTCGTTTTCAATGATTGCACAGTGCGGACAAGCAACCGGCACTGTGCAATCATTGAAAATGGCATCTTGCACAGTGCGAGCTGTAGTTTTCTGCTGCTCGAGTAGATTTTTAATCGAGCGGCAGCTTTCTCAACGCGAACTGGTAGTTTCTCATCGCGAGCGGTCGCGAGCATACGCGACCACTCGCAATGAGAAACCTGACCTCCTCGCGTTGGGAATCTCGCCGGGAGGTTTATTTTCCATGCTCGCGATCGCCAACTTGATGTTGCTGATCGTGAACAAGGAAAAAAAGTCACGCCGGGATGTCATTTTGCTTGCTCGCGGTCGCCAACTTGACGTTGAGGACCGCGAGCAAGCAAAAAATGACCGCAGCACTACGAAACAATACGCTACGCGTGTTCGCACTGTGCTACGTGCAGTTCGCGTAGTGCGAAGTAGCGCGAACTTCGCAAACTACGCGAGCGTAGCGTAGTGCTTTGCCCAAGCTTACAAATTGATTCCAAGGCTCTCTGCCATAGTCATCAGGCAGAGCAGCTACAAAAGAGGAGAAGGTGGGCCTTATGACCTAAGCCCTGTGCTAGTTTGGGCCCAGGGCTCTTTTAGCAATTTCATGTGATCTATTTCAAACAAGCTATTTTAAATAAGAAAAGGTTCTTGTGAGTTTGAGACATAAGGCTGCTTCTCCACAAGACTTAATGAGCACATTTAGTGATACTAGCTTTTAGGTGAGTCACTTTGTAAATGGAAAGGAATGCATGCCTGCAGGTGCCATAGAGATCCCTGTATAAGCCAGGGTCGGATTGGTAAGGCGGGCATTCGGGCAATGGCCGAGGGGCCAGTATCGGAGTTGCAGCTGTGGGCCGCTTTTTTGGCCAGCGTGTTTGTGCTGTTAAGTTGCCACCAGTATCTCAGTAGGGGCCTGAGCGGCCTTTCCGAGGTAGATGGGCCTCTATTACCTCCCTTTTACCAACGGGACGGAGGTTTCATTCCCAGTCTCTCGAAGGCGCGGCCCACTAATATATGCAGATTGAGCAGGGGAAGGGGCCCTGAGCAGAAGTGGCCTCACTTATATTCAGGTGTGGTTTTCTAGTGTGAACTAATCCATGCATCTTTTTTTCTCCGCGAAGTTAAGAAAACATGCCTCTTTTAGAGAACCACCCCCTTACTTTTCGTAATGCTTAAAACACTAAAGCAGTGTTTTGTGAAAAGGCGCAATCCACAAATGTGGGCCGCTGTTTTTTTTCTTTAGAATGCCAGGACCTATTTTTGATCCAATACCAACCCTGTTATAAGCTACGCTGCATGCCACATCCAGAGGATGGGACTCTGAGCAGAAGTGGAGACAAACAGTACTCATATCCTGCCATCAGCAAATCCTTTGTCTCATAGTGAGTGCATAAATGATCATCATGCTGGAACTTCTAATTTTATTTTTCTCTTTAGTGGTTTATGATTGACGGTCCACCAGGGGATAATGCTCTGTACCAGAGATGCACCTTTAGCTCCGGTGCCCTTGCGGTAGTGTCCCCGGAAGGCCAACCCCTGAAGGTGGTCCCACCAGGATTTAGGGGAAGGCACTTGGGCATGGCCATAGGGCTGGACAAGCTGGTGCCAAGCCTATACTGAAACACACGTGGGTCTTCCCCAAGACAATCCCATTCGCATCATTGGTGAGCACAGGGATGGATTGGTTCCTGTGGAGAGATGGTGCCATGGACCACAGAAACGCTGTAAGTGGAACGTCCTATCTGATTTACCATGAGGCAAACAAGCCTATGGGTGGGAAAGGGCCACACAGTCAAATATCTCTATAGAGAAGTTGGTGCTGTCCCTCATTCTGCCTCTCAGACAAGAGAAGCCTTAGTACATATTGAGCAATTTCAGGAAGAATAAAAAGAATAAAAAAACAATGACAATTTTAAGTTGCATACATAAATATATAGATATTCAAATTATTTAGGAAGCAATCTATGCTTGCTCACAAATAGAGGAGCCACCAGGGTGGAGTCACCTGGGGCCCAAGACCCAGCTGCATTCCTCCTGGCTCCATTACCACTTCTAATAGGTAAAAATAAAAACACAGTAAAAGAAAAATAGAATGTGAGACTTCAGCTATTTACCTCAGCCTGCAAGAAAACAGAAATACAACAAAGGATGTAAGGAAAATAAGGGGAGGGAAATAATTGTAAGAGGGAAGAGAGAAAAGAGAAAAAATGAAAGAGAATACATAGAAAAAAATAAGAGAGTGAAAGAGAGAATGAATAGACGTTCAACTGAGAACGAGGCAAGTTACTTATTTGTGTATTTATATATACAAGACCTGCAAACCTTTGCTGGAACAAACGCCATTTAAGCATCAGGACTAATGATAACAAAAAATTACGAATGGCAAAATATTTCCATCAGGATGACCGTATATCACCACAGTGAGGCTCCAAATTATAGACCCTGTACTAAAACCATTAAGGAGACAAGACAGAGATGTACCAGTATTATAAAATAATGGTAGATGAATGCCCTGATAGCACGCCTTCTATAAGTATGAGGAAACATCTGGACTTAAGTTGTTTCTTGTAAGTAAAGGTTGAGTGCAAGTAATGGTAGTGGTATAATGCATTCATATTACATCTGTAAAATGCAAGATAACTGCACATGTGATGGGAGAGGAATCACATTCAAATTCATAAAAAAGCCATTGAACTCATTCAGCCTCATAATAGACTGAAAAAATACATGTGAATTAATAACTCTTGAAAGGACAGGATACACTACAATATAGAACACTCATCTAGTAAGGTGGCTAGAGTGAGCCATTCTATAAGAGAAGACAGATGGACTACACACATTATTCTCAGTATTTGTCACCTCAGGTGAAAAAGAGAGGCTCAGAATCTTTATATTTATTAGATGTTCTTTTCCAGAAATGTGAGTTGGTTGGCCCTCATTTACAAAGGAGCGTTAGATTTCTTTGCCAAATATATGGTCTCTGATTGTAATTAATGTATCAAACTAAACAGTGAATCAATATTTTGTTTTCCATTGCAGCATTGAATAAAGTAAAATATTATATTTGATGTTTCTATCCCAAAGAGAGTTTTTATGCCCTGAAATCCATTTGAAAAACAATCCACGTTAAAAATTCGAAATGACAAATTGTGATTAGATGTACCTCTGAAATGAATTAATGAGATTACAATTCTGATACCAGTACACACATGGTCACAGGGGATCACTGTGATCAGGATATCCCGTTTAAGCACACTCTTCATGAGGCCCATTTATATACAAAACTGTGCCATTATTGTTAGGTGCATTGAGCATATAGGGCCTCGGCAAAAGATAGGAATGACGATTTCCTTTTTGCGATTTTTTGCGAATCACAATTGGGAAATCACTATTCCTAATGTATACAACTCTTGTGAGTTTCATTAGCAATTTGTAATGGGTTGCAAATAGACCTAACTCATGAATATTAATGAGGTGGGTCACAATTTGTGATCCACTACGATTCGCTGCCATCAGGGATGGTGGCCTGCTGACATGCTACTGAATCGCAATTTCAGCTCTGTACATCCCAAAAGGCATTTTTATGGTAGCGAACAGACAGATTGTCCTTCAGACTACTTAAAATGAAAGCCATTGACGCAAACTTGAAAAAGGGGCTGGGTTTCTAAAAATTAAAAAAACATATATTTTTAATTAGGTGAACAATTTTGCTATAAAATGGATGAATTGTCTGTTTAATGTCACTTTACTCAGCTATCCCATAATCTGACGTTTATGAGAAGTTTTGAGTTTAGCACCAAATTTGATGTTATCAGTGCAGAAACAGAACTTATCCATGACGAGAAGGAATGTGAACCTGTTGGCTGTACCCCATTTAGCATATCAATGTGGAGAACCATGACACAAATGAGAAATAAATGTAGCTGTGTAACACCTTGCATTAATAGGTATATGTTTCTACTGTAAAGCTACCCCTAAAGGCAACGCACCATTCTTGCCGAAATGTACAGTTCATTTCTCATAATTTCCACAGTTATCTTCTTTCAGCCTTCACCTTTTCCCCAACACCCATTTCATTTTTTCCTCCCATTTTCCTCCCCCTTTCTGATACGACTATTCAAATGTCGTCATAGCTTAATGTATAAATATGACTTAGAGCAGTTCTCCTGACATATTTCCTTTTCTGTTTCATTTCACGGAATAGAATAATTACAAAGAAACTGACCACAGCTTGACACTTTTTTTTCCCCCTGAGCAAAACGTTTTACAAATGTATTTGCCACCTTTTTCTTTCTCTCTAATATTATCTGGATGAATAATAAATGATAATCAAAGGTCACATCTTTGGCTTTATCTCTATGCTTTAGTTGTTATACACTATTTGGTAAAACATTTGAAGTTTTATAGAGTCATTGTATTATAATTATGCGATTTTTGCAGGGGGCCTGGGAATAGCACAGCAGCAGAGACTTCCCTTCTCCTAGAGTCAATGCAAGAATAGGAAGGTGGTGGTAGTAAATAAGAGGTCTGTTTCTATTGACACCTGTACACAACCTGAAAGAACACCAGGAGCAATGCTTACTAGAGGCCTCGATTTAAGTGGCAATGTCCAGCAAAGGCTTAAACAGTATCACATCACAAGAGTTTGTGAAACAGCTTCTACAGTTTATACAGAGCGGTGCTAGAAATCATGTTCTTGTTGTGCATGGCACTGAATGGTATGTCTGCATGCAAGGAACACCTTTGGATTCTGACAAAATGCTGGTTTATTTACCTCAAACTTGAGGTTGTGCAATGGCGAACCCGATCAAGATTTTTGCACAGTGATCTGCTTATGTGAAATGGGCACTAATTTTAACATTGCATTTTCAGTCTAAGGTCTTAAAGAGGAACAATCTGCTTTCACATGATCTACCAACGGTAGGAAGCTGACTCTGTATATACTATACCAAAGTAAGGTATAGTGTACAGAGTCCAGGGGATCCCCAGAAGCAAAGCAGAGGCTAAATGAGATAATCACTAACAGCTCTCTTTGTGGTAGTGTGGTCAAGCAATTAGGCTTATCAGGAGGGTGTGTTAAGCCTTTATTGTATTCACTCACTCAAGGACTGATTACACACACTCAGAGACAGAATCCAGAACAATTAGGTAAGTAGAAAACAAGGTATGCTTATGTTTTAGTTCTAGAACCAAGCAGGACTTAGCACATGTACGTAAAATATACTTTCAAATGCAAAACTTTACAAGGGAACGTAGTTGTGGTTGAAATTGCAATCATTACAGGTTGGTATTTGCTTATAAAACAGTTTAAAATACATCAAAATTACTTTTGATTACTTTTTCACTACTTTTGGATTACATCGACTACTCAAGGTGATATGCCTAGACATCACATTGGGGGTCCTACAATACAAAGTCAGCAAGACACTTTTAGGTTTAAACCACAGTTACTTTTCTTTCTTACAAAAACAGTTCAACACATTTTTAGGAACAAAACTTGTAACATTGTTTACTATGGGGAAAAGAGGGTTATCGGTTTGCAGGTAAGTAAACGACCAGCAAGAATAGTTTTTGGGGCTTAGAACCACGGTTCAGTTAGGCACTCAAATTGCACCACCAGTGGCACTGGGGTGGCTGGGTGCAGAGTGCAGGGGCCCAATATTAGCCAATGGGGCTAAGGGGCACTTCGGTTGGGGGCTGCTCATGGGCAGGCCACTCAGTTTTGGGAGCCAAATTCTTAGGGTTAAGGTCAGGGCAAAGGAGGTCCCAGGGCGGCACAAAGTCCACACCACCAGTGGCGTCCGGGCAGCCGGGTGTAGGGTGCTTAGGAGAGGTCGCGAGCCCAATGCAATCCTATGGAGGTTGCCAGTTTTGGATTGTGGCTGCAGGCTCTGTCCAGGAACCAACAGCATGGCAGGTAAGACGGAGGGCTCGGGACGTAAGTGCACCTCAAGTCCTCTACTCCAGGGCGCAGAGAGGGCAGATGCTTGGGTGTCTTTTGAGGTCGGATTTCACCCTACCGTGCAGACGCTGCAGGCAATGTCGTGGAGTCCTGGAGGGATCAACCCATGGTGGATTTGGACTCTGGAGCACTGGGGGACCTCGCAGGGACCGGAAGGCCACTTGGACTCGGACCGTAGACGATTGGACAGTAGTGGTTCCAGGTATCAAGTTTCTTCATCCTCGGCAGGCTCAGAGTCTTTCTTTGGAGTTTCTTTGGAACAGAGCTGGTGGTCGCAGGACAGCCAGTCTTTGTTGAAAGCAGTCAGTCCTCCAAAAGGTTATGGAGGTTGCTGGCTGCAGGACAAGTCAAAGTTTGACCCAGGATCTCTGGAAACTGCAGATGGTTGGGAAGGGATGGAGCCAAGTCAGTTCTTTGCTACAGTCTCCTCAGCGGTGCGACTTCTTCTTTTCTTCTTATTCGTAGATGGCAGGAATCTAGGGAGGCAAGGTTCAGGGTCCCCCTAAATACGAAATTTAGGGGCGTTACACAGGTGTACAGGTTGGGACCAATAAGTCCCTTCCTTGGGGTGAGTACACCCCCTATTATGCCACCCTCCAGGGGGGCATGAGCCTCTCTCTAATTGTATGTGTCCCCTCATCTTCAGGAGGGAGGGAACTGAGATGTGTGCGTCACCTCGCCTCCCCCACCTGAGCGGGAGGGTTGGCAAAGGTGGGCACATTTCTCCTCCTAACTTGGTTGTCCCATCGATTCTCCCACCCAAAGTGGGGATCAGAACTGGTGGGAGCCAGTTGCTGGGGGCAGTAAAAGGCAAGGACAGTTTACAAAGGTGGCAGGCCTTTGAAGGTTTCCCTTTGGGGACCAAGCCCATCCTGGGGGAGGAGGCATTACACCTCTTCCCTTTGTTTCTGGGCCCAGAGAGCAGAGGCCCTCTACCGAGGGGTCCAGAAAAAAGTCTGGTGACGGCAAATTTGCGAGCAGCCATTCAGGAACCACACCAGGGCGGGAAGTTTTAAGGGGGCATCTCTAAGACGCCCTCTGAGTGCATTTTTCATTAAATCCTACACTGGCATCAGTGTGGGTTTAATGTGCTGAGACGTTTGCTACCAAACTTCCCAGGTTTCAGTAAAGCCATTATAGAGCTGTGGAGTTCGTAATGACCAATTCCCAGACCATATACTCGTTATGGTTTTACTGCACTTACAATGTCTAAGAATGGACTTAGAGATTGTAGGAGTACAGTGCAAATGCAGATATACCCTCAACTGTGGGCTAGTGCACCCTGCTACAGGGGTGACTTACCTAGCCCCCAGGCAGTTGGTTGCAGGCATGGCTCACAGGAATGTGTGCCACCTTGACTCTTCACTTTCCTCTGTACCAAAATACCCAGCCTGCAATGGCAGTGTGTGTGTGGTGAGGTGTAGGGTCTCTAAGGGTGGCACAATCGTTGCTGCAGCCCTTAGACAAATTAGAGACAGTGCCCTTGGTACCCATGGCACCTTTTAGAAGGGGCTTACCTGTGGCCAGAGATGGGCCAATTGTGGGTGCAAAGGTACCATTTTGGCAAAGAACACAGACCCTGGGAACCTTCTTGGCAGGGAGTCAGGGCACATCAAGTAAAAGTGCATCAAGTTTCAGGCAAAAAAAGTGGGGGGGTTACTGCAACAGAACTCCACTTTCCTACACCAACCACCTGCATCAAACACACACAATAATGACCAATTTGCACAGCTCATGTCTATGATAAACGTGAACCTTAACAACAGCAGTTATCAAGGGGATTTTGGCTTACAATGAGGCAAACCAAACCATTTGAATAATAGCAACCACTTTACAAGTAAATTCCAAACAGAAGATTTTAACTCTTTCGGAATCCGATTATTCTCACTTTCAGAACATCCCACTCAACCGACCAGATGTCTAAAGTCATTTAAAACCAATGTACCTTTAAACTTTCCCATGAACTTCAGCATTCAGCCAAAGGTAATTTATTTCAGAAGGTGTCTTCTATCAGTCCCTCCCATGTTCCCTTCTTTGTTCTCTCCTGGTACATTGTTTTTATCAATTGTGTCGTTAATTTGAAAGGTCCTTAGGTTAAGTTAAACTACTATATATGAAGATAACATTATGTATCTGTGTTATGAGCAAAAAATGGCTTTAATGGCCATCCAGTTAACACCTCACAGTTTGATATTTCCTTGATTAGCTTTACAGTTGTGCCGTAGATCTTTAATTCCCTCCAACAAGCCATAAATTGCTGTGGAGTTTCCTTTGTACACCATGACATTGTTCTTTTGAATCCTAAAGTTGATTTCATGAGCCCTGCAATGTAGTAAAATTGCTCCAGTGAGGTCTGTAGGAGTCTTGTGATGTTCAATTCATTTGGAACCTCTGGGATGTGATGCAGAGATGTTCGAAAATAAAGAATTCATTTTAATCATGCCCAAATTCATGCAGTATGTACTTGGCCATTAGCGCAGATCTCCAAAAGCAATCAATTGGCACATTTTTAGGGATGCCATGCACACAAGTTAATGGTCAAAGTGATTTAAGAGAACACACACAAAGATCTGGTTGCTCTCCCAGTAAACACTTTGATTAACATAATTTTAAGTCTTCAAAGTTTTCAGTACCGTTAGGTCATTCCCATAGCATGGGCCATGCTATAAAATAGAATTGTAAAGTCTCTTTCTTCTCAACTCATTGGTCCTCTCATGGGTGTAGAACTATACGCAATATCTACTTTCCAAAGGTTGGAATGCTTCAGCAATCTACGTGTTCCTGTAAAAAATCCATCTAACAGTTTTGGTGCCATGCAGCGAGGTGGAAAATGATGTCAGAATCCTCATTATAAGAGCTCTGATAGTAGCTTCTACCACAATGACAGTGATCACGCTAAATCAGTGTATGGATTCTAGTAGGGCGCCTATTTTGCCTGCTTTTGAAATCATGGGCTTGAAGTGGGAAGTGGTAGTTCTCGAATTGGAATGCCCTGTGAGTTTGTGCATTCTGACAAACTTACACGCTCAAAGTTATTCCTCCAAATTCTATCTAAGCTCTTCCCACACTGGAAATGGTTGGTAATATACCCCTTGACAAAGGCCGGAGGAAAAATCTTTTTCCAAACTGGGGGGACATGGGGTGTAGGGAGAGTGAAATTGCAACTGTGCTGCAGATTTTTGAACGATTTATTTTCATTTCGGCATCAATGTTGCCCTTTAGTATTATACACCGATTCTCTAATATTAATCTTGTTTAATGCAACAATGTTATACTAAATGATGCCTCTGAGAAATGGTATTTAAATCTGGCCAATATATTATCAAAATGTTTATTTCAAGTTGCAAGCTTTTTCGTGTAAACAGCTTATTGAATTTCTGCAGGGTGCTTGCCCTAATAGTAAATGCTTTGCATTAATGAATCATCTATTAAAGTTGGAACAGAATATTGTGACTCTCAAACATTGAGGCGAAAGTATATTTTATAATGCCAAGTGTATGCTTCACTGGGTCTGGATCCTTGGTAATATCAGCCTGCAGTTGCCAGTACCTGTCTGGAGCTTTCCTTGACATGTGAGCTATAGTTATAGACACCCACACATTTGGATCGGATCACACGTGAAAACTTGGGCTGGTGAGCCTGTGTGCTAGCTATTCCGAGGAGACCTGAATTCTAATGTGCATCACAGCAGGCACCAACTTTGCAAATAGCATTTAGAACAGAGTTTTTTTTCTTTAAATGATCTAGTTCGGCAGCAATGTGATAAAAATGCAGGTGTAATGTAAAGTGTTCAGCATATAGCATGCTTATTTAAAATATTTCGCAATTTCGCAAACCTTCCCCAAAAGTTCTGGAGCGTATAATGTGACAGGAGACTTTAAAATGTCTCTTGAAATGATCCAATCAGTATTCAAATAGTGCTGGAGCTTGGCAGTGAGGTGGCATGGTTTTAATGTGCCCAGCATTACTATTACCGCGTGGTATTACCACAACATTTACCGGCCATTACAAGTATGAGTCCTGGAATCGAAATCAACATGTGACACCAGGTGCAATTTCCAGGGTCCGACTGGGAATCAAAACCAACCCTGGTAGAAATGTTCAAACCAGTCCAGTTTGCTTCCTCTCTATGTCTCTGTCTCTCTCTCTTTCTCTTTTCTTCAATCCATTCTCTGCCACTTTAACTATCTTTCACTCTTCTGCCTCTCTCTTTCTCTTCTAAAGCCCTGTTTCTGGTTCTGCTATATTAATGGTGTGTAGGCTGAAAATATTCATTTTCAATGCAAAATGACTTTATAAACACAGCTGCCACTTCATAAGGGGAATAGGATATTCATCAAATGTGGTGGACTGTCACAAAAGCCGGTGCTGATGATTAAGTGCCGGTGCTGAGCACCGGACACCACCAGCTCAAATTAAGCACTGGTTGATGGTGCCATTGGTGGTGGTGGCGTTAATGCTGGTGGAGCTGGTATTGGTGATGGCATTATTGATACTGGTGGAATTATAGTTGGTAGTATATATGGTGGTGGTAATGGTGATGCTGATACTGGTGGTCCTATATTAGTGTTTGTGTTGGTATTGGTGGCAGTTTTGTATTGGTTGTGGTGCTGTATGTGTGGTGGCATTATTGGCAGCTGTGGTGGTATCAATATTGCAGGTGCCACTGGTGTTGCTGGTGGTATTGGTGTTCCTGGATTTCATGGTTGTGGTATTAGTAGTGGTGGTATTGATACTGATAGGGTTGCTGGTAGAGGCAGTAGTGCCAGTTATTGTGTAGGTGGTATATGGTACAGGAAATTGTGTTGATATTGGTTGTTGCAGTATTGGTTGAGGTAAGATGGCAGTAATGTGGTGGTGGCATTGGTAGTTTTATTTGTGGCAGGATTAGTGGTGCTGATATTGGTAGCATTTGTTTTGGTGGTGGGAGCATTGGTGATGGTGGTGATATTCATGGTGGTGACTGCATTGCATAAATGAGATAAAGAACTGAATGTGATTAAAAAGTGTGATGGCTAAGTGTACTTTTCTAGATGTAAAATAGTCCCTCGTTCATTGCAAAACAAGCACTCTGTAGGAGGGGTATTGATAGATCAAAAAAACAATAGTATGAGAAAAGATAGAAATACTTCACAGGGCACAGGCAAAGTCCAGTCTCCGAGCTTTTTAAAAGTTAGTATCAGAAAGTTGTGGCAGGTTTCTAAAGATGTCTGTAACCATCCCAAAAAGGGGTAATTGTTTCTACATGGGGTGAATCCGAAAACATTTTACAGATAACCACAACTCAGTGACTGAAAGGCAGCCCTTTAGTTATGCACATATGCATGTGCTAGTATGTTTATATTACAAGCTTAGATGGAGACCAACAGAGCTCTTCACTTTAAGGGAGGTGTTGTGGGAAAGAAGAAATGTACTAGATTTTGGGCTATGAAATTACATACAGTTCAGTTGTGTTTTTCACAACTGTATTACATCAGGTGGGGGTGACACTTTTAGGGTTGTGAATTATTAAAGTAATGGTGTATGATAACTCCCCGACCTACACACAGATTTCCCAGGGGTTCAATGTAAAGATTGAAAAACATGAGCAAAAGGATGAAGCTCTTAGGTACCCCCAGAGCTTGGGTGAAACAGGGACTCTGGAGTCTCCAGTGGTGCAAAGTGAGGAATTATAAAAGCCCCTTCACTACAATTCTCCAATCCAATGCGGCAAGATGTGATGGAAAGTTCCAGTTGGGGTTTACTCCATTTCTTATTACTTATATCTAAGTTATCCGGCCCCAAAAGCACTGATGGGGTCATCAAAGCAGCAGGGAGGTCTGGTTTCAGAGATGTTTTTCTCAAGCTTCTGAAGGGTGATGGCTTCAAATGAGTTTCAAGTGGCAGATATGTGTCTAGGAAAAGAGGGCGGAGCTTTGTTGTTATTTGACAGATTGTCAGTCTCTTCCCTGAAACAATGATCTTGTTCATAAAATTATAGCTAATTTGCATTTCGACTCATCAATTGAGAAAGCAGGAGCACAGAACTACTGTTTGAAAATCTGGAACAGTTCCTTGGGGTAGCTTCTAGTGGATTGTAGTCTGTTTTTCAACTAGCTGCCTTTATAATACATATATCACATTTTATATATGCATGTCCAAGATTTCAGCATGGTAAGTGTTGAAGGGTATTTCCTCGATTTCAGTTTAGGTGTTCTCAGCATGTGCCTTTGGAAACTGATATGGCAATTTCTCTGTTCCACTACAGACAGCGAATGGAGATGCCTGGACCGTGAATGCCTTAAATGCTGACTATAATGGACCTGAGAATTTGAACGACCATTCATTTGGTTTGGTGAACTAATTACATTTGGCACCTACAAGGATATCTACTGTAAGTAATCTTAATTTAATTTTCAAGTTGTATATTCTGGCTGCATTCCATCATTCAGTACTTTAATGATGAACATGTGTTGCACCTCATGATCACCATGAGGAACAGAAAGTATTAGGATACAACTTTTGTCCTGATGTTGGTCCCACAAAGAAATTAGAAGTAGACTGAAACGATGACTCTCTTGGCACTGAGTTATTATATATTGTCCTTTTTTTAGTTTTATGTTTTGATGGCATAAACTTTATATTTGAGTAATACTGTAATGTTTGGTATATTTAATTTAATGTGCACATGTGATCAATGTCCTTTAATGACTGGCTTTTGTCTCATAGCTCATGAAGTAATCATGAATAAATGTGTGCAAATATGTAATAAATATTATTCATTTTAAAATCGAATTACAAATCTGTTGGATTCTTTCCCCATTTGATATATACACACTTCTTTGATATATGGAATTTAGAATAACTGCTGAAAAAAATGAATCCCTTTGGAACAATATTTTGTTGTACTCTGTGTACTGAGAAGTCTGATCACAAATATGCCAGTCACATAGGGTCACAGAATGAACTATTCCACACCATTCGAGGCCCCTGTGATTGGCTACAAATGCATCAATGGTGGCCTACAAGGAATAGCACGTTGCCATCCATGTGTTTGCATTCTCAAACCGGAAACCTTTTCCTTAAAGGAACCAGTGCAGCTTTAAAAAAAAAAAGAGTTTGCCCTTTGGGAGGACATTTGGGAACAGGCAACGGTCCCATGTTATGTTATGTTATGGTAAGGGCATTTATAGAGCGCAACTGTTACCCAAAAGGTGTCCTGGCGCTTAGAGAAGGCCTAAAGAGGGATCGAGAAAAAGGGATATGGAGGTTCAATAATTGAAAAGAAATGCTTTCTTCACCCTGCAAACTGTTACCAATTTAGAATCCGAAGATCATAGGGTTCTGGTGGGGCAGTACCAGTAGAGTTGCTGTATTAGGAATTCAGGCCCCATTCCATGAAGGGCCCTAAAAACCAGCGTCAGAGTTTAAAATTGAATGCGTTGCCTCACAGGTAACAAATGTAGAGCTTTAATTTGAGCAGAAATGGAACCAGTCCTAGGCGTACCTGTAAGTAGTCTGGCAGCCGCATTCTGCAGGATCTGTAATTTATTTAAGGACCCTTCATGTATCTTCAAATACAGACTACTGCAATAGTCCAGACTTGGCATGATAAGAGCAGTAACAGCTGTTTGTTGTACTGCTTTTGGAAGTAATGGCATACTTGTTTTACAGGATTTGAGAATGTAGGTAGTAGTAGAGACAACTTTATTCACCTGATCCCTGCCACTCAGTTTATCATCCAGCCACACTCCCAGATGTTTTACTTTTCCCTACAGGAGTGGGGAGTTGGCCAAGATCTGTCGGCCAGCAGCCTGGTGCCCATAGGTTTGGGTTATTGCCAAAAAGAATGACCTCCGTTTTGTTGGAGTTAAGCTTTAGGCAGTTTTTTGCCATCCAGCCTCCCACAGCAGACAAACAATTTTGTAGTCTTAATGAAATATTCACAGAACTTCCTGTGAGTAGGTTGACCACTATTTGGGTATCATCAGCATGTGAGGTTAGTGTAAACCCAAATGATTCAACAAGCGGAGCCAGAGAGGAAACATATACATTAAAAAGAGTAGGTATTAGTGAAGATCCCTGGGGAACCCCACAAGGCAGAGAAAATGATTCAGCTTGATACTCCTCCAATGTTACCGTTTGTACTCTGTCCGTCAGAAAAGATTTGAGGAGATTCCAGGCAGCGCCCTTAACTCCTATTTCCATAAGACTTTCCATTAGTGTACCGTGATGGACGGTATCGAATGCTACTGAAAGATCCAACATGATCAAGGCGGCATTCCCTCCTTGGTCCAAAATGTTCCTGATCTCTTCCGTGGATTTTAACAACGCGGTTTCAGTGCTGTGACCCCCTCTAAATCCAAACTGTGTTGAGTCCAGGGCTTGAGAGTCTTGTAAAAATGTATTTAGTTGTGCATTGGCAATTGTCAGCCCCCCTTAGGCCATCCAACACAATTTCCAAAGAGGAAGCTGTAACCACCTCCAATTGAGGTCACAAACTATTGATATATTCCATACACACTCCTAGTTCAGAGGAAATGCACAATTCAGAAAGTTTTCCAAATAGCAAAAGGTGTTTAGTAAATACTAAGGACCTTAAATAGAGTTTGGTAGATTAGGTACTCCATCCCAAATGTGATGGAAATCCCATACACTGTATTACAAGTGACATTATAAAATATAATGTACCTGTAATGTGGAGGAAGAGACATCCCCACGTTAGTGACAAGGAATCCTATTGGCCAAATTCAAAATAAAGCCCAAACATGTCATTTTGTAGTCACCAATCGTGTGATTCTTTTGCATCACAAATTTGCAACTACAAAATAATTTAGTTCATTGGGCCCTAACTGTGGTGAATAATAGATTTTCTATGACACAATTCACGGCTCCCAAGTTCCAGACCTCAGATATATTGAATATGAGCATGCCTTCCAATTTGAACCTGTGACTTTCGCATCACACATTTATCAGATGTGATTGTTCAACTCATTGTGCCATTCTGTTGGGTTTTCACCAGTTGGTAACAATGGGCAATTTGTCTGGTAGGCTCTTTTTTAACTTTGCACTTTTTCTTCTTTCTCTTAGGACTGTGCCAACTGTGACAGCATGGGGCAATTGAATGCTTTATGGATGATGTACTCTTTACCTTTTTGTCTTAGGCATTGTGTGGAAGGAAAAGCTGATTTTCTGGAATTAAGAAAGTTTACGGTTACCTTCAATCGATAGTCATATGGACCTGAAACGCTACGAGGAAATGTCCACCACTGAAAAGGAGTGAGGTATATATAATCAGATTGACATGTCAAGAGTATTCATGTGAACTTGAATCATTCAAAGGGCACTCTTCAAGTCATGTTTCATACTATTATCCTTTTCTAGTGGAGAAAACACTGCATCAAGGTAGGAAGGGCAAACGTAAATACTGAACACCAAGAAGCTCAAAGTTGTAGTTTAGTCCGACATAGGATCAGATGGGTGTCACTGCTAAAAGGCCTGTTGATTGTCCTGAAGTAGTGATACAGCTTCATTACAATAACAGAAGGCCTTCTCTAGACTCTGTTCTAAACCCAATAACTGCTCAGTTTTGCCTTCATCAGTATTTGAGAGATGATGGACTGGGTCTACTTTCAGAGAGCTGGCTCAGCTCCCCTTGTGGTCAATCACATTACGCCAGTGCCATGGGGATCTGTATATAAGCTCTCTGAAAAGGCATAGATATAAGTAATTGTATTGTACTGTATTATAATTGCATATACATAGTGCTTACTGCCCCTGATGAGGCGTCAAAGCGCTTTTTGGTGAGTAGTACGCTACTCCACAACCCATTAAAAACTAGTGATGAATTAGTATAATTAAATATGAAAGTAATTTGAGAGGAGGATATGTTAGTCAGTTATTTGGATTCAGAAGAATAGTGGAGGGATAGAAGAGGGAAAAAGGTTTGCATTTATATAGCGCTTGCTACCCCTGATGGGGTGTTGAAGCTCTTTTTCGACAAGTAGCTACTCCGCAACCTATAAAGGATTAGTGGTGAATTAGTATAGTGAAATATGAAAGTATTTGAGTGGTGGACATGTTAGTCTGTTATTTGGATTTAAAAGAATGGTGGAGGGATAGAAGAGAGAAAAAAGGTTTGCGTTTATATAGCTCTTGCTACCCCTGATGAGGTGTTGAAGCTCTTTTTTGGCGAGTAGCACGCTACTCTGGAATCCATAAAGGATTAGTGGTGAATTAGTATAGTAAAATATAAAAGTAATTTGAGTGGTGGGTATATTAGTCAGTTGTTTGATAACTGTTACCAAAGAAGGTGATGCTTCCTTAATGTGGGCAGCACATGAAAAGCTTGAGAGAATGTGGCTTAAACTTGGATTAATTGCTTAATTAGTGCTTGTGGTTGCAGGTTGTGGACACTGACCCCCTTCTGGGGACCCAAAAATTATTTTTCAATATCAGGCTTTGGCCCAGAGCAAGAGAGACAAAGCAGATAGATGACAGAGACAGGTAAGAGACAGAAGGAGAATGAGGAAGGTAGGAGTAAGAAAGCATTGAAAAATGAAGAGAAACTTGCAAGAATTAAATATTTAGAAAATTAGTGTAGGGTGGTGAAAGAAAGAGGCATGATGCAGAGAGTCTATGAGGCAGCCATGATGTTCAACAACCACAGCATTTGGCAGCACCAGTGGAGGGCTCTTAATTAGAATTTTGGGCCTCATCTCTTATTTCTTTATTTCTACAAATAAACATTGCAGAGGCCCTTATTACAAGTTCAGCAGTCCAGTGGACTGCCGAACCCATGGTTGATCGCCGCAGACCACTAGACTTGCGGTCCGTCCGGCGCATTAGGACTGTGGTGGTTGGACCGCCATGGGACCCCTGCTGCCGCCAGGGATCCACGATCCCTGGCTGTGGTGCAGCGGTCTGAGGCCCATTATATGCTGGTGGTGCCGCTGCAGCACCGCCAAGTATAAGCACCTACAGGGCCCCCTGTTGCCCCTGCACCATGGGGTGTGCATGTTGTGTGTGCATGCACCCACAGTTCCTGCAGGGCAAGGACTTGACAGTCCATGCCCTACAGGAGCTGCCTTTGATGCGCCCATTGCGGTACCTTTTTCAAAGGTACCGCAGCGGAATCCCCAAAGAACCGCCCACCATATTAAAAATAAATCATACTGTGGGTTGCGGTCTTTAATGGCTTTGGCGGTCGCGAAGAGGGGCTGCAGCATGGCGGCTCCGCTCCGAGTCCGCGAAATTTATAATAAGGGCCTCAGACATTTAAGTCATGTAGTACTGAAACAGAATGAGTAGCAAACCTGCAAAACCACAAAAAAAACACAAAAACTCTGAAAAGTACTCGCAAATCAAGGCACTAAAAAGGTGTGCACAGGGCGGGGCCATCCAAGTGCAGGGATGTGCACACGCAATATCAGCTCTGTCAAAATGTGTTCAGTGCGTTTTGAGAATCAGTTTCCCGTCCTGCTCCATACTAACAAATCTGGCATTAGAATTCTTAATAGTATTTTTTACAGCTCAACTTACCATGCAGAAAAAAACTCTAGCAAACAGTCTAGAATGTTCCTTGTGCTTGTCCTCCTACATCGCGAATTGTGTACTTCACATTCAGAAACGTGGCAGTTGTCATTGGACAGAATATGGCAAAAGAAATTGCACCGCAGTGAGAAGTAAAATTAATCTGACCTTGTGAGATGTGACGTGGTGCTCTTGTAAAGCGCTCCAATGCCCTCGGCCGATGAAGCGCTATATAAAACTAAAGAAAAAAAAGACTTCCAGCCCTTGAAAACTTCCAAGGAAGCCACAACATGTTACAATCACTGAAAGTCTGTGTGTGAATTATTTTCTTTCTAACTACTTCCTCAAATCAGATATTAAAAAAGTCAGACAGTCGCAATAGTCTGTCTCTTTAACATCCACAAACACCGAAGGAGTGCATTTTTCAATATGTAAATGTTGTGTAAAGATATGAAACCATTTTTTCAGAGCCCTGACAACAGATCTCTCGAAAGTAAGGAAGCCAGACACTATTGTATCTCCACCTCACTAATATATAACTAATCCAAACACTTAGCAACATGTTATCTCGAGAGCCTCGTCTATTAATGCATTGCCTTTGTCTTCTTTCATCTTTTAAGATACCTTTCTTTAGGAACACTTTTGAAAGGCCTACGTGGAAAACGTTCATAAAGTGGCAGTGCAAACAGGGGCAGGGCGTACTTCGGCCTTTCTTTGCCCAGGGCTTTCCAACGATCCTATCTCCTTTACCTTTCCTAATGCGAAAATAAACACCGCCTGTGTCTTGCACAGCTGTGCGTTTCCATCGCCAGGCGAACACAAAAGGAAATAAAAAAAAGACTATCAGCGAGCAAGTGTGCTAAAGTAAATACTGTAGATTTCAGCCTACCAGCTTGGCTTCTAAGAGATTAAAGGTTAATGACGGAAGGTACCTGACTCAACAGATTTATGAATAATCAAAGTCTGTCTAAAGGCTAGGCCAATTTTAGAGCATTACCTACAAAGGAAATGTCAATAGCAGACATGCATCCTTTCTTGCTAACTAAGCAGCCTTGTTTTCTTTCTCATTACTCAGTGTAGTTTACTGATTAATCTGCATTTTAAAAACATTTATTAGAATTCCTTATCGATTCACTGCTTTCTTTAAAAAAAGAAGAAAAAAAAGAACTCGCTTAGACCTTTAGCTGAAAACATCACACTCGCCACCAAGGCCTATCTCGATTTGTTCTCTGCGTGGAGCTGTCAAATTATTAATGTACCGCTAGGGTATGTCTAGAATCCAAATATATGCCACAGTAACAAATGGCGTCTGGGGCAGCATGCAAGCCACCAGCTCTCAGGTGCTGTACTGGTAATCTGATCACACAAATAAGAATACATAGAGTATGACATGTGGAGACCCTTTCTTGGAGTGCTTGACGCAATATCCGACAGCAGGTATATAGTGATGCGTAATAGTGTTATGGCTGCATCAATTGTAGGAGAAACTGTACTGAAACAAGGTTACTTTGTTTGGAAACTGCATTTGATGTTTGACACTCCAATTATGTGGCTGTACCTGGGACGAAACAGGAAGTAGAAAGGGCTGCATGCCTCTCATCTGTACACAATGAGACAACAATTGCTAGTTGCTTTATACAGCAGACTCAGAATCATAATACTCCAGCCCCAAAGTTAACAGGTGTAGTGGGTAATTTTAGTTTTTCCTCTAGGCACCTGTGGCTGTGTTATACATAGGACTTACTGTCCTTGTTTGCACCATGGTGCATCTGTAACTAGGTGCATCAGATGAAAACAGGGGCAGAGCTCTCCATTAAAGATTAGCCGCTGTCCCCAAGGCAGCGTGAGTTTGCGCCTTCCCTGTCGGCAACGCATTAGTTAAAGTTGGAAATCATCCGCTTGCAAAGGGGAACAGAGACTTACTGCCAGCAGGTGTTGGGGGTGACTGCACCCAACTGCAGGAAGATGTCTGGGTGGTCAATGGGACCGGGGAGGCTCCTCCGCTAAGGTGGAGGACCGTAGCCCCACTGCTTTTCAGCACTGCAAAAAAGGAGAAATAAAATAAAAATAACACAATGTTATTATCATGTTATTTTTCCATGCTGAGGCTGGGCTGGGCAGAGCAGGGGGGAGGAGTGGTGGAACTCTCTAAATGCGGATGACTGTTTCGCAGGCCGTCTTGGGCCGGCCAAACAGTCATGTGCGCTTTGCATGTTCTCCATCAGCTGTATTGTACAGCCTGGGTGGAGAACATGCCCAGGCTACAAGTCCCTGTCTGAGCGCCGAACCACAGCACTCAGACCAATGCCAATGCTGCATTGCAGCATTGTGATTGGCTTAGGGGAGCCTAGGTGCTTCCTGCTTCTTGTTCACACAGAAGGAAGAGGATGGAAAGGAGGAAGCCGGCTAGCTGGCTGGCCGGCAGGTAAGTGATCTTTTTTTTTTAACCCCCCCTCCCCGCCTCACTACTGTTGCCCTGGAGCAGCCGCCACTGAATGGGACCCTTTCTCCCTGGCAAAGATCACCCTCAGAACTGTGCACCATGACTTTGTCAGTGCCCCTCCTGACGGTCTCTTTGCCACTGAACCATCATCCATTATATAGCATGGGTACAGGGGCAAAGTGCTTCCCTTATTATTTCCCTCATTACAATGGAGGTACGTCCTCATGCTAAATATGGAACACCGCTATAGAATAGTATCGGCACCTTCTGTGTACTGGAAGAATCTGTATTGCAGAAGGTATCGCACAAGCGTCTAAGACCCCCTTCTGTAACACAAAAGTGCGCCGGGTATGCTGAAAGCGGGTGCGCACGCCAGTTACGCCCACAGGGCACTTTATGTCATACGGCCCCAGATGATCAAACGTTTCACCAAAGGAGTACATAATAGTTGCAGTTGAGATTTTCATTACAAGGTCCCTTTTTATTCCAATGAGGCCGATAATGGTTGTTAAAGCCACAACGGAGTTGTGAGATCCTTAGGAATACTACAGATCTGTTTTTTTCATCTAGAGATTTTGGCTACACTAAGCAGCTGAACACCTCCAGAGCTAAAAGACGAATTACTGGGGAAATCAAATTAAGAATTGCCAATTTTCAAGGTAACTCCTCATTTCTAAGGGGACTCTCAGGTCCCTGGTAACTTCACTCCCACAGAGTTACCAAGCATTTGTAATGAGGCCCTGAGAGTTTTTTTTGTGATCATCGGTTTATAGCATAACAGGTATATTTGTAAAATGTATCTTTACCCTGACTCTGTATGCTGGTTGATATATATACCCAAGTCAATCTCACTCATTTTTTCATCATTAGAAGGATAAAGAGCTGTGGGGATCTATGGGATTTTAGGCCACCACACCCACCATGGAGGAATAAAGCTGAGTGATTGACAGACAGAGGATTACTATCAGGATGACTCTGACCATGCAACCACTAGTGACAAAAGTTTATTTAAAGGTTTCTTAAGTGGAGACGAGAACGGTAAGCATTAAAACAGAAACGAAATCTAAAGTGAATTAATAAATGCTTAGAATAGCTAGTAAAAGTACTGATTATACAAAGTGCAGAGAAAACATTTTTTTTCGTTTTGCATCCAAAGGAAGACAGGAAGGACTAAACATGAAAAGAGACGGGCAGTAAAGTCCAATTGAGTCTATGACAGGGATTGTGAAAGAGTTTTAAAAGAGGGCCCTTCAGTGAGTAATATCCCTTGGCTATCACATATAAAAACGCGGCTCCTCAAGTTGGACCTAAAGGAGTACTGGTCCCATCCTATTACGGGAGACATCCGTTACATCGCGGTCTTCACACCGCAATACATTTACAACGCAGGCATGCAACGCAAGTCGTTACAACGACTTGCACTGGATGGCGCTATACACTAAGGAATAGTATGATTTACTATTCCAACACTTTCCCTACTGTACGTAGACTGGAGTTGGAATAGTAAATCATACTATTCCTAAGTCCAGCGCCCTCCAGTGCAAGTCATAATGACGTGCGTTGTGATGCCTGCATTGTAAATGTATTGCGGTGTGAAGACCGCGATGTAATGTCATAAATTCTCCTATTACACTAACTCGTGCTGCTAGAGAAAAGGTGAAAACAACCGATTGGAACTATGTGTCAGGCACAAAGATTTATTTGTCCAGCACAGGTAGTTTGGTAAACTCTTATTTGAGGTTCAAATGTGAACCTGAATTCGAGCATTTTGATGGATTTTTTTTTTAACTAAACCCGCTGCACGAGCTCTTTACATAAAATTCTGATTGGGAATTTTGCCAGTGGGTGGTTTTACCCACTCTTGGAATAAAAAAGGTACCACTTCTAATACCTGCCCCATGGGTTGTCTGTCAATTGAGAATGATGAACATGTGTTGGTCTTTTGTAAAGCTTATTCTAAACAGCGTTCTCGTTGGATCATTCCACTTTGCCACTGGTTGGGTGTTACTGAGCGACATAGTGTCATTGTTTGAGAGCCAGGGCGCCTACATTGTTTCGAGTATCTTTCCGACGGAACTACAAGTCCCAGCAACCCCAGAGGAGGGGAGGGGCTAATGACTTTATAGACACGAACAACGCCCGGACGCGTTGTTCGTGATTCTGGAACCAGGAGGCAGCAGCGGAGTTGTGAGCTGCTGCGGCTCAACTATTTCAGGCCTCCACTGCCAGGAGGAGACTTTCGTGAAAATCGTTTAGGAACCGCCGTGGGTTATCGGCCGAGGTTCCCAGGACTCTTCAACGGAACAATTCCGGATAACGGCGGGGTTCGCGGCAAGGCGCCGTGGAGGCTCAACTGACAGGGAGTTCCTCCCTCTCTCTCAGCTTCTCCGGAGCAGCTCGCCAGGAAACCCGCACACCGTGTCAGGTAAACCGAGGACGAGCGCACAGCGAACTAAACCGTTGCTGGAGTTCTTTGTTATAGCTGTGTTCTTGTTAGGGGCCACCGGGCAGCCATGTGGGTGGAGCCGGCCCAGTGCTTTCTTTTTGTTTGATGCATATCTGGAGCCTGCAGTAAAACCACGGAGTGGGAGCTGGGTTCGACATCGAGGTATTCGAGACTTATTGGTGTGAGAGAGAAGCCAGAGAGAAGCCCTGACAAAAAGGGTTCTCCAAGACTTTGTTCTGTTACTTTTTCTTTGGTTCATAAATACAAGGCGTGTGGGGAGGAGTTGTTTGGTACGTATGAGGACGAAGGCGTGTGGAAGGGGTATAGGAATGAATTGTCAGGGATTCCTGTGTTACAGTGTTTGCCTTTTTGTTTTGCAGTATATATAGTGCCCTGCCATTTCTGAGAGAAGACTGGAGTTCAGGGAGACACAGTGGCAGGTATGAGAATCCACTAGTGAGACCTTATGAGAGTAGGGAACAGTGAGAGAAGATAGTAATCACATGTTCTTTGTTTTGCAGGTGTCCCTTCCCACTCAGATCCTACCCTTTCCTTTCCCTCACCTGATCGCCTCAACACTCTGTAGCCTTATTCAATCAGAGTGTGGGGATGTCTGGAGGGGGACCCCTTTAAGCATCGCCCAGATCCTGAAGGAGACTCGGGGAGCCGTGACAGAATCACGAACCCAAGATAGTTTCTCCTCCCGGTCTGGGCTCATAGCTTAGATGGCCACATTAGAAACCGTGCTGCAAGCCTTAGCGGCCATGCAACAAGAGTTGGTAACATCCCGAGCAGAGACGGCAGCCTTACGAGACAGGGTGGATAGACAGGCTAGGAACCCTTTTGATGTGGGGGCTGGTCAGCTACCAATTCAGGTCACAGTACCCCCGCCCATTCCTTTAGCTAGTCCCGAGAGGTATGCGGGAGATCCTTTAAAAATACAGGCCTTTCTCACACAAATCACGCTTCACTTCTCGTGTCGTCCTTCGTCGTTCCCAACGAATCATTCAAGGGTAGCGTTTGCGGTATCGTACCTGTCGGGGGACGCCGCCAATTGGGCGGTTCCTTTGGTTAGGAACGATGATCCATTACTGACCGACTGGGACGCCTTCCGTACGGAGTTCGAACGGGTGTTCGACCGAAGGGCTACCACTCTTAGTGCAGACAGAGAGCTGTTGGAATTGCGCCAGGGCAAGAAAGACTTGGTAACGTATATGACGATGTTCAACAGACTAGTGGGGGAGACAGCATGGCCCGAGGAAAAAAGAATGGCCTTGTACTATCAAGGGTTGACGGATGACCTTAAAGACGTACTGGCGCAGATAGATCCCCAACCCAGGACCTGTACGGATTTAATTAACCTAACGCTACGTCTCGATCACAGGCTCACAGAGAGAGGGGGAGATAGGAGAAAAGGTGAGAGGGTCTCAGGAGGATGGGAGCCCGACAGGCGGGCCCCGCAGGCAGTTCGGGAGACCGTACCTGAACCTATGGAAGTGGGAGCACTTCGGCCTCCGTTGTCAAAAACCGAGAGAGAAAGCCGCAGAGCCCTGGGACTCTGCATGTACTGTGGGAAGAAGGGCCACTATGTAAGGGAGTGCCCCCATAAGCCCAAGAAAAGACCTACCGGTTTCATGGGAAAAAGGGTGGCCGTCACTGCCAGGGGAGAAGTCGCTCCTTCAGAAAAAGCCGATAGCGAAGCCGGCGCGACAGAGTGGAGATTGCCTTCACTAGCGGGGGGTGAGAACAAGACGACAGAAACCCATATCGTGCTGCCCATGCTCCTGAAGAACGGATCAACCTCACATCCGGTTCTGGCTATGATTGATTCAGGAGCCACGGGCAACTTTATGGATGAAGGGATGGTACGCAAGTTGAGTTTGGGTAGGGTTCCAGTTCTCAAGCCTGAGAAAGTGTTAGCAGTGGATGGGACTCCTCTGACCTCCGGTCCCATCACCGAACAGACGGAGGAGATAGAACTGGTTCTCCACGGTGAGACACAAGATCACGTGGAAGATATCCGGTTGAACATCATTGAGGCCCCTCAATACGAAATAATTTTGGGGATGCCATGGTTATGGCGACATAATCCGACCATGGATTGGAGAAACAAAACCATTTGCTTCAACTCAACAGAGTGCCTAGAGCAGTGTATGAGGGATAGGGGGTCTGTCTCACATACGCTTGCCCTGGCCCCGATTTGGCAGGTGGCCACGGCAGTTGAAAAAGAGACCGAGTTACCGCCAGAATACGCCAGATATCGGAGTGTATTTAGCGAAAAGGAAGCGGAGAGCCTGCCGCCTCATCGCGAGTACGATTGCAGGATAGACCTGGTGGATGGGGCGGCAATGCCCTCTTGTAGGGTGTATGCCTTATCGGAGCCCGAGACCAAACACCTGCGGGAATATATAGACAAATTCTGTGCCCTGGGGTTCATTCGCCCTTCCCGCTCGCCCGCCGCATCCCCCCTTTTCTTTATATCGAAGGCGAACGGCGATCTTCGAACGTGCATAGACTATCGCATGTTGAATAAAAACACCATCAGGAATCGGTACCCGTTGCCACTCATCCCCGTGTTGCTGGACCAGGTGAAAGAGGCCACCATTTACACCCGGCTCGATCTCCGAGGGGCCTATCATTTGGTCCGAGTCCGCCAGGGGGATGAGTGGAAAACAGCGTTCAAAACCAGGTTCGGTCTTTTCGAATATCTTGTGATGCCGTTTGGGCTGTGTAATGCCCCGGCGGCATTTCAATATTTCGTAAATGATGTCTTGAAAGAGTACATAGACAGATTTGTCATCGTTTATATCGATGACATTCTGGTCTTCTCAGTGTCACCTGCACAACACGTGAGTCATGTTCTATTAGTTCTCCAACGCTTACAAGAACAGCGGCTCTATTGCAAGATTAGCAAGTGCGAGTTTGGAGTTAAGGAAGTGGAGTTCCTGGGAGTGAATCTGAGTCCGTGGGGGTTTAGGATGGCTGAGAGGAAGGTGAAAGCGGTTCAGGAGTGGCTTGTGCCTAGCTGTGTGAGAGAAGTACAGTGCTTCCTTGGGTTCTCCAATTATTATCGGAGGTTCATCTCCCATTTCTCTCAACTAGCTTCTCCCATCACAAGGTTGTTGAGAAAGGGGGCCGTCTTCATTTGGACACCCGAAGCCATGGAAGCCTTTAATCAACTGAAAGTAGCCTTCTGTACAGCCCCCATTTTGCGACACCCCCAAATCGACGTTCCATTCATTGTAGAGGCGGACGCCTCCAACGTTGCTGTGGGGGCAGTGTTGTCTCAACGAGACAAGGAGACAGGACAGTTACATCCGGTGGCGTTCTTGTCAAAAAAGCTAGGTCCTGCGGAAATCAATTACTCAGTCGCCGAAAAAGAACTGTTGGCAATCAAGAGGGCCTTCCAGGAGTGGAGACACTACTTATGGGGGGCTCTTCATCCGGTCACCGTATATACAGATCACAAGAACCTGCAATATATGAAAACGGCAAGGCTTCTATCGCAGAGACAGCTCCGCTGGATGTTGTTTTTTGCTGAATACGAGTTTGTGGTGACTTTTCGTCCCGGCTCGGATAATCGAAAAGCAGACACCCTGTCGAGGATCGGAGAAAGCGAGGCAGTGCCTCAACAACCCTTGGAAGCCATAGTTTCTCCGGAGAAGGTCGTGTGTGTGGTCACAGCGGAGAAGTCCGTGGATCAAGTCAAAGCCAGTAGATCCCCGACGAGGTGGCAGCGTTGGGTGAAACAAGACCCCTGTCAGGTCCTGAAACACGGCATTCCGCTCCACAAGGACAGGCTGTTTCTGCCCACACAAGAGCTACAGATACAGGCTTTCAATTGGTGTCATAATACGATGCTGGCCGGACACCCTGGGAACCAGAAAACGCTGCACCTGGTACGAAGACATTTTTGGTGGGAGAGTATGGTGGCAGATGTCAAGCGCTGGGTGTCTCACTGTGAGACCTGTGCCCGGGCTAAAGGAGGACACGGCAAGGCTAGCGGGAAACTGTTGCCGTTGCCGACACCGCCCCAACCATGGCACACAATCAGTGTGGATTTTGTTCTAGGCCTGCCCCAGGATCAAGGATTTACCGCCATCTTGGTGGTGGTAGATAGCCTAACTAAGATGGGACATTTTATTCCTTACCTTCCCACGGCAGGGCAAACAGCACAGATGCTCTTGGCACAGGTGGTGCGTTTGCATGGCCTACCGCGTGTGATCATTTCCGACAGGGGCCCCCAGTTCGTGGCAAGATTCTGGCGCATGTGGTGCAAAGCACTTCAGGTGGAGGCCGCTCTATCCACCAGTTTTCACCCGCAAACTGATGGGCAGACCGAGCGCCTCAATCAAACTCTCAAGAAATACTTGCGCTGTTTTTCAGAGGAAGCGACAGACTCGTGGGTTTCATTGTTGTGGTTGGCGGAGCTGTCGTACAACAACACCTGGCACAGCTCTATTCAAGAAACGCCTTTCCGAGCTAATCATGGTTTTCATGCCTCAACGCTGCCAGTGGTGATCCCTCACGACGTACGAAATCAGCCCGCGGTAAAGGAACAAGTGGACAGACTCCTCCTGCTCCATACAAAACTCCAGACCACCCTGAGACGAGCCAAGCAACAGTACAAGAAATGGGCCGATCGTCACAGACAAGAAGGGCCGGTTTACCGGGTGGGAGACCGAGTGTGGCTCTCCACGAAGAACATCCGCTTTAGGTGGCGCAGTGTCTTTCATCCCCGGTACATTGGCCCGTATACGGTGGTACGAAAGATTAACCCTGTGGCGTATCAGTTGAAACTGCCTGCCTCCTTACGAATACATCCGGTGTTTCACTGTAGCCTTCTGAAACCAGCGAGGAATGTCAGGAGCCGAACGCCGCCGCCAATGGTACGGGAAGGCCAGCTGGAGTATGAAGTACGCCGCATTCTGGACTCGAAATTCAGGCACGGTCGTTTGTGGTACCTGGTCTCTTGGAAGGGGTACCCGTCCGAGGATGATTCATGGGAACCGAGTACAAACGTGCATGCCCCTCAGGCGGTCCGTAGGTTTCATGCCCGCAATCCGGAGAAACCAGGGTCAAGGAGGCGCTGGGGAGGGGGGCGTACTGTCAGGGTTTGAGAGCCAGGGCGCCTACATTGTTTCGAGTATCTTTCCGACGGAACTACAAGTCCCAGCAACCCCAGAGGAGGGGAGGGGCTAATGACTTTATAGACACGAACAACGCCCGGACACGTTGTTCGTGATTCTGGAACCAGGAGGCAGCAGCGGAGTTGTGAGCTGCTGCGGCTCAACTATTTCAGGCCTCCACTGCCAGGAGGAGACTTTCGTGAAAATCGTTTAGGAACCGCCGTGGGTTATCGGCCGAGGTTCCCAGGACTCTTCAACGGAACAATTCCGGATAACGGCGGGGTTCGCGGCAAGGCGCCGTGGAGGCTCAACTGACAGGGAGTTCCTCCCTCTCTCTCAGCTTCTCCGGAGCAGCTCGCCAGGAAACCCACACACCGTGTCAGGTAAACCGAGGACGAGCGCACGGCGAACTAAACCGTTGCTGGAGTTCTTTGTTATAGCTGTGTTCTTGTTAGGGGCCACCGGGCAGCCATGTGGGTGGAGCCGGCCCAGTGCTTTCTTTTTGTTTGATGCATATCTGGAGCCTGCAGTAAAACCACGGAGTGGGAGCTGGGTTCGACATCGAGGTATTCGAGACTTATTGGTGTGAGAGAGAAGCCAGAGAGAAGCCCTGACAAAAAGGGTTCTCCAAGACTTTGTTCTGTTACTTTTTCTTTGGTTCATAAATACAAGGCGTGTGGGGAGGAGTTGTTTGGTACGTATGAGGACGAAGGCGTGTGGAAGGGGTATAGGAATGAATTGTCAGGGATTCCTGTGTTACAGTGTTTGCCTTTTTGTTTTGCAGTATATATAGTGCCCTGCCATTTCTGAGAGAAGACTGGAGTTCAGGGAGACACAGTGGCAGGTATGAGAATCCACTAGTGAGACCTTATGAGAGTAGGGAACAGTGAGAGAAGATAGTAATCACATGTTCTTTGTTTTGCAGGTGTCCCTTCCCACGCAGATCCTACCCTTTCCTTTCCCTCACCTGATCGCCTCAACACTCTGTAGCCTTATTCAATCAGAGTGTGGGGATGTCTGGAGGGGGACCCCTTTAAGCATCGCCCAGATCCTGAAGGAGACTCGGGGAGCCGTGACACATAGAGCATAAGAATATGCAGGACTAACACGCATGATATCATTGTTTTTTCTATTTCCTGCTTTTTGTCCTCAATATGGGTAGTAGGGAAGGGGCCTTTACAATGTGGGCTGAGCCACGTGTGCCGTGTCCACGCAAGTGGAACAACGCTTACCTGAGCCACACATCTGCCTTAACCACACAAATGCATAGTTAAGGCAGATAGTGGTCTAGATGTTCGGATGGGCAGGGAGAGGAACAGGAAGCGTCTGGACAGGAAGCTCCAGACGCGGACAGGTAGGTGGAACTGGTTTGAGGAGGATAGTTTGTAGGGGTGGAGGTCAGTTTTAGGGCTCAGGGCAGGGGGTTCAGGGTAGCTTTATTTGGAAGGGGCAGAGTTTTAGGGCTCAGGACGGGGGGCTCAGTGTAGTTTTAAGGGCTGGGGCCGAGTTTTAGGGCTCTGGTCAGGGGGGAAGGGGCAGTTTTCAGTGTTGGGGCAGGGGGGCTGTGTCAGGGTAGATTTTGGCAGGGGCAGGGTTTTAGACCTCAGGGTGGGGGAAAGGGGTAGTTTTAAGGGCATTTCGGGGCCAGTTTTAGGGCTCATGGCGGAGGGGCTGGGGTTGGGTCGTTTTTACTAGGGGGCAGGGTTTTAGGCCTCAGGGTGGGGGAAGGAGAAGGGGTAGTTTTTAAGGGCTGGGCCGGTTTTAGGGCTCAGGGCGAGGTAGAGGGCAGGTTTTGAGGGCTTAGGGCAGGGAGGGGGGGTTTAGGGGTAATGGTAATTTACCACGCATATCTCTTTAGCAATCATACCTTTACAAAGAAATTCGCTGTAAAGGCATGCATGGTAAAGACACGGTAAAGGAAAGCGTGGTTAAACCGCATTTGTTGTTGCGACCGCGTTGTTGAGGCTCGAGTTGTTGAGGCACGCATGGATTAGCCATGCGTGCTTCTGTCACACAACCGCTTTAGTAGGATGAATGTGTTGAAATTAGTTTTTGTGGAATTGCTCTTTTTTTAAACTGACCTGTACCAAATACTTCTGCATGTGATTTGGGATTGAATATGAATGCCCAGGTTTTTAATATTTGGAACATTGAAGATGGTCTTTTATATGTAATTGTCTTTGATGATAATGTTGCAGGTCTGTATTTCATGTTGTAGGACTGTGAGAGTATTTTATATTTTTCTATACCTTTTATGGTTCATTGAGCCAAATAAAGGACTTTTTAATTGATTGATTAATTGATTGATTGAGTCTCTAATAGATTCTTAGTTCTGTCCCATGTACTTTGACGTGGTGCAATGTACCGATTGGAATACAGCAATGGGATGGAGGAATGTTTAAATTGATCGCAGCCAAAGGTAAATACTCGGGGCCTCATTCCAGTCTATCAATTTTGTGTCCACTTTGCCACGTATTGTAAGGCAAGCACTTTTTAATTTCAATCTGGCCTCCATTGGAAGGTGACACAAGCTCTTGGGTGGATGTCAAGATCGCATCTACACAGTCAGTAGAGAAATAAGCAACAGACAAGCAGGCACATTTGCATCCATTTTATTGGTAGCCATTTAGGTGAAACCATATTTCTTCAAAAGTTTAATATTTAGAAGAAAGATAAAGTTTAGTATGCCTATTTATACTTCCGCTTAAATATAATACTAGCCACCACTAGGCTTGATGACAGAGCAGATGGTTTGTTCTTGTGCAAATCGATAGTTTTTTTGTGATTTTACCTGACCTGCTTAAAAAGCAGTTTTCTTTCAGACTTGAAAATAAGCACATTTTGTGGACTTCCCGAAGTTCAGACACATTATTTGTGGTATTAAAGTTCTGTGTGATGCTGAAGGATGGAACAATTAGTAAATTAATTTACGAAGTAGTGGTTTGCTTCCAGGAGCCCACAGGGAGAACAAATGTGTTTATATTTCATTGACAACTATTAAGAAACAACGCACGAGCCATTATAGTTGGAAGTTGTATATATGACCTGTCCCTTTCCTATGAAGGCTGGCAAATTAGACTACAGAGACAAGTATATGTTTCAGACAAAAACATGTGATTACTAGGGCAGAAGATTACAAGCACAGAAACAAAGAGTATACGAATACAAGGTCGGACAAAGAGAATGGCGGGTGAAAACAAGGGTGTACGAAGACAAGGCTGAACGAAGACAAGGGAACTCAATGGCATGGGAATTGAAGAAAGGGGCATTTAAAGACAAGGGCAAATAAAGACAAGGCAGATGAAAAGTAAGGAAAGAAAGGGTGACAAAGGCAAGAGCAAATGCAGACAAGGATTGATTTAGACAATGTCACATATAGACAAGTGAGGAAGAAGAGATGGGCAGATGAAGTAATCGACAGATGAAGACCAGGACATGGGAAGGTCTTTGGGTTGGAATCTGTGAATCGTGCATGCTACATAAATCATCACCATGTGCGTTAATCCAAGCACCCCCCCTCCGAAATTTCACAATAACACCAGTGGCGGCTCGCCGAGGGAGTGCCGACTGGCGATCCAGCGCACGCAAATCAAATTGTTTTATTTATTTATTTACTTTGTTTACTCCATTCGCCGTATGTCAGAGTCCACTACCACCTCACCCTGCCTCTCCCCCAACCTGCCTCACTGCCCTGCAGCACTCCCTCGGCGAGCCGCCACTGAATAACTCCAAGAAGCTAACACTCTTCTTCGAGTTAATTACGTCACCCCAACCTCAGCAATCTCATAAACACCCACTCATCTCCACACACATATCATCACCACACACATACATCCTCAGCAAGAAGAATATTACTCTCCTGCACATCGATGCTTCTTCTGCAGTCTACTCATGGACGCCTATTCATCAAAAGGCCAGGGGGAGCAGAAGGGACATAAAGATGATTACACCTTTACTTTCACTCAAGCACATGCTTACCCTTTCACACACATTCACACACTCTCTCTCACATAAACACACTCTCACCTGCAAGCATGCCTGCAACACACATTTAAAATCGTTTTTTTGCTACCCTTAGCTGCCGGATAGGGTCATATTCTACCTAACCGCACTCCATTTTTTATTACACTAATAGTGAATAACATTATTCTATAAACCAGCAAAGTTTAGCCCCAACTGATATCTATTCGGACAAGCTGCTCCAGTATTCCAGGCACAGATTTAGCCACCTCTGAACCCAGGGGTGGTGGAAGGCGTGGCAGGGGCCGCAAGGGGCAAGTCAGGGACCACAGCTTTGACCCCTAGTGACTCCTATATGATGTCCATGAGTCTGCCGCACAACGGCAATAATACAAATTATTTTGACTCACAACCCTGACTCAGTTTTCATCACAAGAACATAGCTCAACTGCAGCACCACAAATTTCTTGAACACCTCCGTCCCTAAAGATACCGTTTTTAACATTCCAATCAAAAACTCAAACAAAAAGGAGGACTCGTCTCCACTGATCTCCTTGCTTATCATGTGCCCCCTCCTCTGCTCAAATGACGCCGTTGATTCTGATCTACAGATGAGTAAAATAATTAACGTCCTAGAGAAATCCACTCACTTAAACACAAATATATCAATCAACCACAACAACAATACCTAGCCCAATAAACTGAGCTTGGAGTAGACCTCTTCCACTAGGAGTAACATCTGACGCACAAATGAAATCAAGAAACATGTGAGCATACCTACACATATCATGGGCAACATTCTTCCATCAATACAATGAGATTGGGCTGTCCATTTCACCATCTCATTTACCGTCAAGACAGCCTGATCAAGCCAGTCAAACAACAGATTCTCTACTTCAAAATGTAACCCTAAAATCACTTAAAGTCTTACAGACGTTTGTCCACCACCCTTCAACCCCAAGCTAATGTACCATTATGTTAGCATCTATAGGCCAACTGAACTTTGACCATAAGAATGCACCATCTGCTCATGAGACATGCAACATCTCTATAACAGCAATTGATGAATGAACAGACAAAATAATAAAGGGTGCAAAATGCAATACCAGCCATGCTAGAAGGTTTTGGATCAGCAGTAGATCACCATGCACAAGCTTCACCTTGGCACTAAAACCACCTACTTCACAAATCAATCACAAAAGCATATGATAGGTGCAAAGCCATGTTCGAAGATGTCAAACACTGTATCAACCCCTGTTAAGCACCAGTGACCTATGCAACAGAAGCATTCTAAACCATCAAAAGGCTACTTTCAGAAGAGATAAATAAAATATAAAAACACCTCAACCTCACCAAACATATCACCACAATGTTCCACGCCCTCTGTACAACACACTAATCATATCCAATACTCTCAATAGCAGACTTCAAATTTGTTGTTATCGATGAGAAGGCAGCAACCGCTCACAAAAATAGCATTACCCCACTGACCATTGTGAAATATGGCAAGAATGAAGCACTCACACTTCAACAATACAACAATCATCATACTCCTTCGAGAAAGTCAACCTAATACTGCACAACCTTGCTATCACTTGAGTAATCTCAAATCTCAGATTCATAGGTAAACCATAGCGCCATAATTGGAGGCATTGTGCCCTTCTTCTTTAGTGTCTTCCTACGTGTAGAGATCTACTCCTCTAGATTTCAATAGCTACGTAAAGGCATTTCAGGAACTAGTGACAGCAAATAGTCTGTCACAGTGGTGGTTAACAATGCTCAAGATAAACCCATCAACGCCTTTTCTAAAAAACTGGGACTAAGCTAAGCGAAGTACAACAAGTGTTTTTGCTTAGGCTCAGAAGGGGATCCAGGGTGAGTAATGAAGAACCTGTCACCCTTTTCCTGGTGGACATCCTAAGTCTACCGCAGAGGAGAAACACGGCAAATACTTGTATGTTTTAGGTTTTCATAGTCTTTTTGGTTTAACTTCTAATGCTAATTTTTTGAAGAGAGAGACAAAAGAAGGACAGAAGTGCACCTGTTCATGTGAATCACAAGAAAACATCCTATCTGGTAGGAAATAGATTTTTAAAGAATCACTAGAAACCAGAGAGCTTCAGGGAGGGAGGGTGTTATGTGAGGTGTGTGGGTAGTGTATGCAAATGGAGAACTGCAAACAGAAATAGTTAATTCATGTAATAGTAGGCACAGACATCTGTTAGAAGTTAAAACAACAGACACGTAATCACCCTGCTATGGGGCTGGACATGCTTCGGGTGCGGTCAGTAGATTTAGTACTTTCATAAGGACCAATCAATAACAATTTCCTTCCATATACCACACTTTACTCAAATGTTGACAGATCATTACAAAGGATGTGGCCTTGAACATGGTCTGCAACAGTCTAAATCACTTTTCTTTGTTTGTCACTCTCTGCCGTAGCTGAGATCCTTTTCTAGCAAACTACACGCTGCTAGAATAAGGTTGAGGAAAATCCTGAGCTCTGAGCCCGAATGCTTACCTATAGATTGAGCAATGGCTGTTCTTACAAAAAATCAGAATTTGCGAAAAACTCACTGAAAGCTCTAATCATGTTTAAGATATGCTGCCTCACACACAAAGTTGTAACAACTAATGGATGTTTTTCACCAGATGAACAAGATCTTTGGAGTTCCACCCTCCTACTCACCTTTATGGGTGTTCTCTGCTTTTTCCAATCTAGAGACCTGGTAATGGAACATCTTTCTGGATGATTAGGACTTTTGTTCTTAGTCGATAAATTGATGAGCACTTAAAACATTGTATTCTTCTAATTCTGTTGTGTTAGGGCATTCTGACCTACTGAATCACAGACAGCAAGGGGAACCGAGCCTAAAGATGTGATCATGTAAATCACACTGTAAACGTGTTTGAAATCAAATCAAAATCAAGCTTGAACCTAGACATTCAACGATACCAACTCTAACACAAGCCAAAGCCCTTTCCTTAACATTAAACACAAAGATAACTCTAACTCCAACACTAACTATCTTTTAATTACCCATCAAAACATCCCTATGCTAATGAACTATGCAGTGCCCGAGGGCCTGATTTATGTGTTGGTCGATGGAGAAATTACCATCGCCATGGTGGAGTACTCTGCGTGTCGTATTTAGAAATGTCTGCTGCCCTCGCAGACATCTCTTGCATTTGTAGGAACTGGACTCACGGTGGTTCTTGAAAATTCATTATAAGTTTGATGGACGTCTGCGTCAACACAACAAAGCCATACATCAAACTTGCATTTTTTGTTTATATTCAAAAAGAAAATCCAAAAGCATGATTTTCCTTGTTGAGAAAAAAACCCAATGACCCACTCGCAATGGTGGCGTTCTGCTATGGTGTTGGGGGTCATTTAAAAGTTTTCAATGCTTCCTACCACCAAGTTATTCATCTTGGTCACGGGCAGTGAAAACTGGCTGTGTGCCAGCCCACTCTAAATAGGGCGGGCGAGTGGACTCATGACCAAACCCCTGTTGGCCCTTACTCCGTCGGTGTGTCGGAGGTGGTTGTAGACAACGGAGACAGAGCAGTCTCCACCGTCTACACAAAAAGTCCGCTTGACCCTAAATGAGGAGGGCAGACCTTCAGGTTGTCGAAAGTTTACTCCGTCACCATTGCGACGGAGAACCCTTTCCATCAGCATATATATCAGGCCCTAAATCATTAACAATGAATAAATGCATGCTTCCAATGAGCAATGGATTTTCAGCATTATTACTCCACAATAAAATTTAAAAATCTCAAGACTATTGTTGAGTATTCAATTTCTTCTATTGTAGTTTTTTTTCTCTTTGTGATCACACAATTCCAGTCTTAAAGATAGTTCCACCGACAGGCCACCACCACCATAATTTTGCAGCAAAAACTTGCCTGTCCTCAAAAGAGGTGTTTATGATTGTATGTTGTGCACAAGGGTCTGTGTGGTGTGTACTATTCGGCCCTTTTGGACAAAAGTAAAAGAGTTCTATCATAAAGCTCAACAGCAACAGGATCAACATTGGAGATGTCTAACATCAGTGACTGGTGTACAGACTATGACAGCTCAAACAAAAGTATTTTTCCCACACAGCCTTTAAAAGTAGGAAGAAAACATTATAGAAGTTGAGCCATTGCTAGCATCTGATTTGGCCCTATTTACTATTGCAAAATCATTCAGGCAATTCAAAAAAGTTGATTTTGCACTTGTAAATGGATTTGTTCACATGAGGATTTTCATGCGAGTAAATAGGCATGGGGTGTGCATAGCATGGGAAGTGGGTATTATACATTGCTAATGCACTGTGAGTTTGTGTACACCGAAAAATGTGCACTTTTTCATACACTGAACTCCAGCACATTCACAACCTGAAAAAGGTCAGATATTTTCTCCTATCAAGAGCAGAAGTGAATCATTTTTCAGTGTGAAATGAGCAGGAAGTAACTTGGTTTAAGAGATGAGTGGAGTTAAAGGGAAGAGGTTAATCGTACAGGGAAGTATCTTTGCTCTGGAGAAGAAATGGAAAAAGGTTAGCAAGTGCTTTAGAACTTGTTCTGTGTATTCTTTTGTGCAGAAATATGTGTGTGGGTGTATTTCCATAAGAAAACATGGAATTCTTAAAAGGAGAATGCCCAGAAACCTGTGAGCAATCCATGTTTTCAGGCATAACTTGGAAGACGTCTGTGCATTCTAAAAAGATGCAAACCTACACCCAGGTAAGGTCAGAAGCTTGCAGGTGAAGATTTCTGGATTTTTTTGTGTCCACATATAAAAGTTGAAGTTTATTTGGCTTATGTTATCCCATTTGCAATGTTGCTCAAATGAGATGTAAAAGCTGCAACGTCCTCATTTATCACAACACAATTACTATGCTCCAACACATGGGCAAACTGTGCCTCTTGGTACCGATGCAAGGTAGGACACTGTCATCAAGTGCACATATGAGAAAAGCCAGATAATGAGGGAGAAGTGTATGCTCAACTCTCTCACGAAATGCCCAAGCACATCTATCACTGTGGACTCTGCATCATGTTTATCCTAAAACCTGAATTAAAATAGTTCATGGTATTGGGGACACCATCCTTGAAGGCATCACCGCAAGTAGAGAGTGGCCCTGCCTGGAAGGCAACGCGTGTGAAACTTTTAATTTAAAAATGTCAAATCCATCCCAGCCTTATGAATTACATTAGAATAGGAAAAAGATTTCAATGTAAAGGTATCATAAAATACATTGTCAGTCCAACTTGATAACTCAGTCAAGTCTCCGTTAAAGAGAATATTCACTATATAATTTAAGATGAATTCATGAATATAGACTACATGATAGACGACCGAGTGCACATTACGCAGACCCGGCTGCTGCACCCCCCAGACGCCAATGATCTACACAGACCAAGATTTAAAGCACAGGCAAAAACAGACATATGTTCTAACGTTGCTACTGAAAACCAGAGCAGCTAGAGCTAAGTTTACACCTGAATTGGCAAAAATAATCTTGTAGAGTGGTTTGTTGTCAATCAAACATAATTGAGTCTTAAGGGTAGTATAGTTAGTACAGATGAGTGACCCTAGTCGTTGATGGTACATTTTTAAAATATTTTTTTACCTGCATATACAATCAAAATGAAGCAGACTGAATCAGCACCAAACATAATCCTTCTTTTTCATCAGAAAAGTGCTCCATTCGCACTTTAATACCATCACAATGAAATAGGACCTCAAGTACTCAAAATGCTCTTTATTTATTTTTTATTTTGCATGGGGCACAGGGCATGACCCCTTTTTTTGTATATTGGCATTTGAACATACAAGAACAAGCAAGCCGGGAATGTACTCATACAGAAACAAAACGTGCAGGAGTTTTAACAAGGCTGTTTCCCACCTACTAGTACCAATGTGCATAACAAGGTGCAGATGTGCTCAATCCAAGGGCACACAATCAAGTTGACAACAGGAATGTACCCAACCCCACCCCGTAATCAGACATAGTGAACCAAGGGTTCACATCTCCATATCACTCAATGTGTGTCTTAGAAACATGAGTCCTTTGTAACAATACTATTGTTACAGGGTCCCCCAGTCGCCCTCCTTCTATTCATTGCGCGTCTCTGGTTCCCCCTTCATGGCGGTCGCTCATCGTTCTTTTTTTTAAAAAATTATTTTTATTCTTTTATGCTCAGCAATGGAGTGGGTAGAATACAGTCTTACACAATCAACAATTAGAGTTATTGTGGTTACAAATAAGCATTTAAACATGACGGATAACATTTTGGATTGGTAAGCACTACACCTGAAAAGTAGACAGAGCGTCCGCCTCCCCCCCCCTTCCGCTCCGAAGCCACCGAGATCATCTGCGGCGTACCCCAAGGCTCATCCCTCAGCCCAACATTGTTCAACGTCTACATGGCACCACTCGCCCATATCGCACAACGGCACGACCTCAAAATCATCTCTTATGCCGACGACACCCAGCTGATCCTCTCCCTCACCAAGGACCCCCACACCGCCAAACCAACCTCCACGAAGGAATGAAGGCTGTCGCAGACTGGATGAGGAACAGCCAACTGAAGCTGAACTTGGACAAGACGGAGGTCCTCATCCTCTGATCCACCCCCTCGGCCTGGGACGACTCCTGGTGGCCGACTGCACTAGGAACACCCTTAACACCCACCGACCACGCACGCAACCGAGGGGTCATCCTCGACTCTACCCTCTCCATGATGAAGCAGGTCAATGCCGTCTCCTCCTCCTGCTTCAACACCCTCCGTATGCTTCTCAGGATCTTCAAATGGATCCCCACCGAAACAAGAAGGACGGTCACCCAGGCCCTCGTCAGCAGACTGGACTAAGGAAACGCACTCTACGCAGGAGCCCCGGCCAAACTCCTGAAACGGCTTCAACGCATCCAGAACGCCTCCGCACGCCTGATCCTCTACATCCCTCGCTGCAGCCACATCAGACCCCACCCGAGAGACCTACACTGGCTCCCTGTCAACAAGAGGATAACCTTCAAAATCCTCACCCAAGCAGACAAGGCACTCCACAACACCGGACCAACGTACCTCAACAGCCGACTCAGCCTCTACACCCCAACCCGCCAGCTCCGCAGACCGTGCCCTCGCCACCGTCCCCCGCATCCGAAGAGTGACTGCCGGCAGCAGATCATTCTCCCACCTCACCGCCAAGACAAGGAACACCCTCCTCTTAAGCCTGCAGCAGACCTTCTGACCTTCTGACCTTCAGAAGACTTCTCAAGACCTGGCTCTTCGAACAGTAGCATCTTCCCCCCTCCCCCCTTCTCCTTGAGACCCTCGCGGTTATGTAGTGCGCTTTACAAATGCCATGATTGATTGATTGATTGATTGATTGATTAGGAGACCACTCCTCCCTGTTCCTCCCTACAATCCCCTGAAATATCCGCCACAGGCCCCAGATTTTTTCCCATTTCCGTGGGCGACTTCTGGCTTTGTATATAGTCTGCTCTGCTTGCAGGCACCAATCTAAGTCGGCTTTCCACTCCGCTATTTTGGGAGGGTTAATTGCACCCCAGTGTGTTGCGATGTTACGTTTGGTGATCATAGCCGCCAGGGTTAACCACATTCTCGTATACTTGGCCCAGTCCTCCTCTCCCACAATCGCCAGTAAAAACCATTTAGCCTCCAGCGAGATCTCAACTCCTGTCACTCTGGTCACACTATCCCGTACCTTTCCCCAATAGTTTTGTATCTCTGGGCATTCCCATATTATGTGTATGAAAGACCCCTCCTGTCTGTAGCCTCTCTGACAGAGGGCGTTTTCTGCCCGTCGATCTTGTGCATCAATGAACTGGGATAGTAAACCCAGTGTAAGACCGTCAATTGGATTAAGCGGAATCTGGAGCGGATTGCTACTTCACTCGGACCTTGAAGGGCATCTGTCCATTCCTCATTGTCAAGTTGCCCTATGTCTCCCTTCCAGGCGAGCTTGAGTGATGAGTAAGGATCGGGTGAGTTATTAAGGATATTTTTGTAAATTAGTGAGATGGCCTTGGAATGTAGGGGATCAGTGAGCAGGCGATCCTCCAATGGTGAGGCATCCACCAATGTTTCCCCTTCGCTTATATTATGTTTTAGGGCATGGCCTAATTGAATGTACCTCAGCCAGTCCCCTTGCCCCAGTTTGAATTCTATTTGCAATGTTTGGAATGTGATATATGCCTTGGCTCTCCAGACGTCCTTCAAACTGTTGAGACCTAGACGTTTCCACCTCTCGAACTCCATGAGCCGGACCACCTCTGCCAGTTGGTCACTATCTCAAAGAGGGGTCATCCCAGTCAGTTTATTATCGCAACCCAAGAATCTGGTCTATGCTTGCCATGCTTTTATCCCTGTCAGTGTGTGAGGGGGTAAATCTCTCTGCTTTGGTTTATTATATAGGAGAAAGGGATAGCCCCTAGCCCACATCACCTCTCTATCCACCCGGAATGCTGGGTCCGATCTGTCAGTAAATATCCAGTCATTAACACAGTCTTCCACAACATTGCAATACACTGTTTCAGGAGTACCAGTGTGAGGTCTATGAACCTTTGAAAGTATTTGTTACCCTTGATACTAGGTCTGACACCTAGTAGGCAGAACTCCAGTGGGGGTGGAACAATGCAGTCAACTAGTTCTGATAGTACATTCGTCACCTCTCCCCATGCATATAAGATTATTTGACAGTCACACACCCTATGTATAAAGCTGGCGTCCAGCATATGGCGGCGAGGACACTCTAAGGATGCCCCTGCAAACATGCGCTGGATACGCTTGGGTGTCAGGTAGAGCTGGTGGAAGTAATTACATTGTGTGTATATGAACCTCTGGATCCTAGAGACTTTCACATGTTTGTTGGCCCTTGCTCACTGCTTGTTCATTAGTATAGTGTGTGAATCTGACTCATTTGGCCCTAATAGACAGTTCAAAAGAGTAATGATGGGAGTGCAGGGCCAAGTTATGACTTTCCTCACCTTACAGTGAGCCACCATTGTTCGCAGTGGTAGGGATGTGGGTAGTTCAGAGTGCCCGTGTCCTCAATGTGTGGAAATAGCATGTTGTATAATGTTGTATGTTAGGAAATAGCCTGAGGATATTCCTTACATGTCTCTGATTTGTTGAAAGGTCCGCAGGAACCCCCCCCTCACATAAGTCTTCGGCTAAGTACACTCCGACCTCTGCCAATGTACAGGCATTGTGTCATGTCAGAACTTCCATTATTATTGGCAAAGACCATATGGTTAGTTGTGTAGCATAGGGAGGTTGAGACCCCTGGCAACGCGTATACATTTATTCCAGCATCTCCGTGCTGTATTCATCAAGTGAGTTTCATGTGGCTGTGCCGGAGCAGCAACCATGTGAGGATGTGTTCCTCCCCCAGGATGCATTGAACATCCGCTCTCTCAGCATTCTGAGCTGTCCGCAACCAGTCATCGGCAGTTGCAGTTGTGCCACCACATAATACAGCTCAGAATTTGGAGCCCCCTCTTCCCCTTCAAGTAACTGTCACTGTGTGTTAGCCAGTGCAACCTTTTCCTAAACGGCCCCCAAATCAAGTTCAACAGTAGGCCACGACGTGTGTGAAAGAACCGAATGGGGAGGAATACTGGCAGGGCCACGAAAAGGTAAAGCAACCGTCGAAATATTAGCATTTTAGCTATTGCCACGCGGCCCAGCGGTGACAATGGCAGTGACACCAAAAAGGGGAGGACACGCTGGATTGAGCCAACTGCTCAAGAAAATCAGTTGTAAAATGATAGCTGTGCAGCGCTGTCCCCTGTACAGATTTTATTTCTTGAGCCACAATCAGTGCACTCTCTGGCAAGGACTGACTAAAGTATCCACTTATCTGCGCAATAATAAAACGCATCACAAGAGCTTTTGAAGATAGATGCAGCCATCCTTTATGAAAGGATACCGCTCTTACCATGAGAGTTCTCTTAAATTCCCCTCCGCACCTAATAACAATAGACGGTGGCTCTAACGTGTACAAGAAAAGGACATATATCATAAGAGTTAAAGGCCCTATCAAAAAGGCAGTAACAGTGGTGAAATATTTAGTTACCAAAGATTATGTAATTGATTAAACATAATCCACCAAAACGAAAAGATTTTATGAAAAATTTCCGTCCTGATGAAGGTGAAAATAATGAATAAACACCGAAACGCCGCGTCAACTTTTTAAAATTGCTTCTTAAAGTTTTTATCCGTACAATTAGATTGTAACCCAAATGGGAGGAAGGTGATTAATGACCTATGTACTAATACGTAATATGATTTTTATTTAATAAATGTATCTTTTATATACCTGCAACTTGATAGAAGTATTCTTGCGAAACTGTACGCTGTACTGTGATATTAGATATTGTGGCAAGATATATGTGTTTCAGAAACAAATACTGTTAGGGCAATTGACGTTACAACCAGAAAGAATACGATGTTAGTTCAGGCGTTTAGAGAAGGATTTGATGTTCTTGACACTACGCCACAGGATCCTATGAGATGATCAATGATGCTTGGCAGAGCGAGTTACCACTGCTAAGCGCACCCTGATGGACCTACCTCCACAGATGGAATCTTTGAGGGAGTGCCTCGAATCCATGGAGAGCTGGGTCAAAACCCTAGAATACAAAGCTGAGGATGCTGAAATTATGCCTGGAGGAATAACATCTGATTAATTGGTTTGCCTGAACAATCTGAAGTTCCTAGTATGCTGCTTTTCCTGGAACGATGGCTGACAGAGGAGGTGGTGCCAGATGGGCTCTCGCTCTTCTTTGCTCTGGAGAGGGCACATAGGGCCCGGCAAAGCTGCTGCCGCCTGGCATGCCCCCTGGGTTTGTAGTGGGCAGGATGCTGCATCACAAAGATCGGGACTATATACTGTATAAGGCTCAACTGTGGGGGGACCTAGCGGTGGAAAACAGCAGGGTTATGATTTTTTCAGACTTCACGAATGAGGTACAAAAACAGAGAACCACTTTCCTGGATGCTAAGCGGGACCTTCGTCATCTGGAAGTGCAGTATGTGATGTTATGCCTGGCCAGACTGTGAGTGGTTACTGCTGGGGGGCTGCAGTTCTCCACAAGAGGTATGGAACTGGATCGATCAATGACCTGCCTCCGTTGACCCTCTGGCTCCCTCGAATCTCAAAATCTCCTTGAATAAACAACATAGACATCGACGGGAGCACAGTGGGGCTGCCCCCACCCAGACAGAAGCCCAACAGAAGCAGCTGCGAGCAGTGGAGATGGCAGCAACATTGTGCAGTACTGGAGCGAGTCCTTCACTGATGAGGGAAGGTGATGAAACTAGAGATTCAGACTCAGACTAGGGATCGAGCTCCGCGATGAGCTCCAACACTGTGTTGCCGAAGATGACACCTCGTGCAGCGGATGATCTCCTTTGACTGAGGGGCCACTACTGGTGAATGTACAATGCTATTGATAGGGAGACGTTGGTTTTATGTGAGTATTGGTGGCGTGAGGGGCATGGTGGCCCCCTTGGCTGATGATAAATGCTGTTTATGAAGTGTTGGATGGGGGAGTTCCTCGCTGGGAGGAGAATGTAGTGGCGAACACTGCAAAGCACAGTTTACATGTGCTTCACATGGGAGAGAACCTCCTAATAGTTAATATAAATGCCCCGAATATAGACCAAGTGGGCTTCCTGGAGGAGTTGTCGAGGGTACTGGCCCCTTACCAGATGCACCCGGTACTGCTCAGGGGCGATTTCAACTGTGTTACTGACGCAGTCCTCCATAGGTTGCACCCACTGCTGTGAGACTCACCAGTCCCCAAAATGGCTTGGGATTTAAGGAATGGCAGCTGCATTAGGGTCTGATAGACTCGTGGTGTTGCCCCCACCCAATAACAAGGGACTATTCTTTCTTTTCGAGTCTGCATGAGCTTCATGTACGCCTCAACACTTTTCTGTGCTCTCCTGAGGTTCAAGGGGCAGTGCACACTGTAGAATACTTAACAAGAACACTTTCAGACTACAACCTGGTATTGTTGCACTTGCAGAGGTAAAGAGCATGTCCCTATATCCCTACGTGGTGGTTAAAGGTTGTGGCACTGGAGGACCCGTTCTTCCAGCACTCCATAGAAGAAAGCATTACTGAATACTTTGAGAACAATAAAGAGAGCATATATGCCGCAACTCGCCGGGACACCTCTCTAGATGTAGCTGTGTGCTTTAAAACTGGCTTTACAAACTGGAATGGGATGTATTTAAGGTGGCAATAGTGGTGATGTCTATAGCAAAGGCTTAAGGAGACAGACACTGCTGCAGGAGGTGGAAACACATGAAGAAGTGCTGTGGAATGTAGAAAAGAGGAGACCGGGGAACCCAGACTTGCAGCAGGCACTGCTAGAGGCTACGGAACTCCTGGCCAGCCGGCTGGAGAAGCTTAGATGTTTTGATTATTGAGCATGTATGACCTGGGCACATGCTGACTATGACAAGGCCGATCACAGCTAGCTTGACTGGCTAAACCTATGAAAAGAGGCTATGATCTTAGAGGTGGAGATAACCCAAGGGGACAGATTCTATAAGCAGGACGGCATCAACGACAGTTTTAGAGAATACTATGCCTCCCTGTACACAAGGGCCCAAACCCGGGCATTGCATGAGGTGAATGCCTTCTTAAATTCAGTCAATATACAGACGCTCACGGTAGATGAAGCAGAAATGCTTGTAGGTGACATCACACTACCGGAAATACAGGCCGCTTCAAAGGGACTGGCTAGAGGAAAGTTGCTGAGGACGGATGGCCTCCCTGTAGAATTTTACTCCACCTACGCGGAGCAATTGGCACTCAGACTGGTGGAGCTGTATAGAGCAGCATGAGACCTGGGTTAGTTACCAACTTCCAACCGCTCGGCACTGGTGATCCCGCTGTTAAAGCCTGGCCGTCCTCTCCATGACAGGAAGACCTACAGACTGCTATCGATGCCTAATGTCGCTTATAAAATCTTAGGCCAGATACTGGTGACCTGGATCCTACTCTTTATGATGAAGCTAGTGCATACAGATCAGGCGAGTTTTACCCGGGCCGCAACACGGCGCTTAACATACGTCACTTACTGGCACTGTTGCGGAATGATATCTATGATAAATGGACATCAGTGGTCCTGGCAGTTGTCACAGAGAAGGCCTTTGATTGCCTAGAATGGGATTTCCTTTACAAAGTTCTAGGAAGATGGGGTTCTCAGGCAGACCAAGCTGTTACATACCAGACCCACTACTAAGTTCAAACCATTAGAATGATTTCAGAGGAGTCTGAGAAGTTGGAAGGGAACACGGCAGGGGAGCCTGCTGTTCGCTGCTGTTTGCATTAGCAGCAAAACTCCTGGTTTGTAGTGAGGATGCTGGACTTTATTATCAGGGTTTTGAAGTCTGTGGCACAATGCACTAAACGGCTTTGTATGCCCAAGATCTGCTTTTATTCCTGCAAGACATGAATGTAGGAACGGAGGATGCAATAAGATTACTGGATCAGTTTGAAGCGATGTTCGGATTGGGAGTCAACTGGCTGAAATCCAAGCTATTCCCGATGTGTGCAGGTTTCCAACTGCCTGTACACCCGGGAGCGCTTGTGTCGGAACCCAGATGTTTAAAATATCTGGGGGGGAAAATAAACCTTGACAACAGAGATTTGCTGGATGGCAATATGGGGGCGATGGTCCGATCTCTTAGATCCAGTGTAGAATTTTGGAAAACGCTGCCTTTAGCCGAGTTGCAGTCCTCAAGAAGGTGGCCCTTCCCTGCTTCCATACTTTTTTGCGGTTGTGCCGATACTGGTGTCTCGTAGTATTTTTAGAGAGGTGGAGTTGATCCTAATTACATTTGGGGGTGGTGCTGCCCAAGCTGCAACGCCCAGTTGCGTATGGAGGATTAGCAGTTTCAGATCTTGTAGCCTATTATTTAGCTGCACAGATGCAGTGAGAAACACAGTGGGTGCATAGCCTTCAAGGTACAATACAAGCAGTATAACCAGTGGTCGAAGTAGGCGGGATCGGCAGGGCACGGCGTGCTCCTACTTCTTCAATTCCAAGGATTCCGTGCCCCGACTTTTTTATTTTTGAAAATGCGTCCCAGGACGCAAGAAATCACCATTGCCTATAAATAAAGCTCAGAGTTCCTGGCGTTCGTTTGAGGACGGGCTGCAGAGAAGTAACAGGACACTGTCTTTTCCTTCTTGCCCAGAGAAGAAAAATACAGTGTTCACTTCTGCTCTGCCGTTTCAGCTGCCCCCCCACCCCCCACTCTTTCCTTCTTCCCTCTCTTTCTGTCTAGCAGTTCTTCTCTTACTGAAAACCGTGAATTCAAGATAAGGTTCTTACTCTGTTTCCTCTCCTGTCTTTTATTTGCTCTCCTGTGAAATGGATCCAAAAAAGACAAATATTTTTGCTGGAAATGTTGTATTTTAATTCCAAAGTGCAGCATCTGGAATAAAAGGTTAAAAATATGAAAAATAACTAAATAAAGTAAGACAGGGTGGTAGCAAACTGGCCAGATTGATTTTATTCACACCCAAACACATTAGCGCCACTTTTACAGAGTTTGCCAGTGAAGCGCTATTTTTGTTTTCTTGTCTTTGTTTTCCCTGGGCTTGCAACTAGTGCACCAATCCTGGAGGTACTGCAATGTGTGGATTGGAAAACAAAATGTGCACTGCGACTCTGCATCCAGGGATGTGGTCTTTTTACCATACACTTAAATCCTCACAGTTAAATATGATAGTGAAAGGCACAATACTATCCCTATTATCACATAAACCTAGAGTATAGTTTAGAAGGAAAAAACATTATTCTTAAAATACTGCCCTCACACACTTTGCAGTGTCATGCTTCATCATTGGGCCGCGTCGAACGCCCCCGTGCAGACCAACACAGTGGGCGGAGCGCAATGTTTTTTGTAAGATGAAGAATAAAGTGGTGAGGAAACGGAACAGAAAAGGGGTTTGACAAAATAGAACAAATAGTGTCTAAAGAAAACAGAACAAGGACAATATTCCCTAAAGGAGGGACCACAAAAGTGCAGACATATATATTAAAACTGTCTAGGAGGGGACTTATTTAATTTTTATTCCTGTCACCCCCTGGCAGGGTTAAAAATAACTGGTCGGGATTTTATTAGGGGAGGTAAAAGCCCCTAAATCCCTGCTGCTATTACCAACATGTTTCTGCCCAAATCAAACGCTCATAAGAGTCGTGCAGGCATTCATCAGGGTGTTGGTCCCTTGGTTATTTATCTGGGTCTACCCCCAACTAGGGGATTCGTTACCTTCTATTGAGAAGCGGCCAGTCGCCTTTACTACTTCAGTACTCTGAATGGTTTCCGAGAGTGAACAATTATCTGAAAGAGAGTAGAACATATTTTATCGTTCCACTCATCTACACCCCCTTGCATTACTTTAAAAATAAGAATTACCCTCACATCTCTAATGCCACAGATCGTCATGTCTTCCCAAAAGTGTTCACCACATAACACCCCCCCGTGAGAACTGTTATTCATCACACAGGTCAAAGACCCCACGAATTCATTGTACACGTAACGTGATGGAAAACGATGTGAAGCCCCACACCACAACACCACGAGTGTACAAGTCTTTGTACACATTCAGTCCCCAACATCATGCTGTTAATTATTCGTACATGCTGGTTCTGCTAGATACGAACCAAAATAAAGAAGGACTTACAAGGGTTTATTGGAAAGTCTCCAAACCCGGGACCGGTGAGAGGCCGTGGTCCTATAGTCACACTCTATATACAAGGGAAGGAAGTCAAAATGCATGATATCATCAATTCCCTCGCATTAAGTCAAAAACGCTTCTCTTTCCTGCTCAGACCACTCGTCTCACTTACTACTCCAAGAACGCACGGCACTAATCGTCCCCACAACGGTCCTCCGTCGCCGAAGACAGAGACGAATTCTCTTCCATTTAAAGACATGATTATTCATTCCGGTGGGAGGGCTCTGAGTACACGTGATACCGCATAGTTCAGGTCATCTGACACTACGCGAATGAAAAGAGACCCGCCGACATCTCCAAGATGTCGGCGGGTGGTTTTTTCACTCAATAGACTCCCGTCCGTATTTGGTCCGTCTTCTCTTTTCATTCGCGTAGTGTCAGATGACCTGAACTATGCGGTATCACGTGTACTCAGAGCCCTCCCACCGGAATGAATAATCATGTCTTTAAATGGAAGAGAATTCGTCTCTGTCTTCGGCGACGGAGGACCGTTGTGGGGACGATTAGTGCCGTGCGTTCTTGGAGTAGTAAGTGAGACGAGTGGTCTGAGCAGGAAAGAGAAGCGTTTTTGACTTAATGCGAGGGAATTGATGATATCATGCATTTTGACTTCCTTCCCTTGTATATAGAGTGTGACTATAGGACCACGGCCTCTCACCGGTCCCGGGTTTGGAGACTTTCCAATAAACCCTTGTAAGTCCTTCTTTATTTTGGTTCGTATCTAGCAGAACCAGCATGTACGAATAATTAACAGCATGATGTTGGGGACTGAATGTGTACAAAGACTTGTACACTCGTGGTGTTGTGGTGTGGGGCTTCACATCGTTTTCCATCACGTTACGTGTACAATGAATTCGTGGGGTCTTTGACCTGTGTGATGAATAACAGTTCTCACGGGGGGGTGTTATGTGGTGAACACTTTTGGGAAGACATGACGATCTGTGGCATTAGAGATGTGAGGGTAATTCTTATTTTTAAAGTAATGCAAGGGGGTGTAGATGAGTGGAACGATAAAATATGTTCTACTCTCTTTCAGATAATTGTTCACTCTCGGAAACCATTCAGAGTACTGAAGTAGTAAAGGCGACTGGCCGCTTCTCAATAGAAGGTAACGAATCCCCTAGTTGGGGGTAGACCCAGATAAATAACCAAGGGACCAACACCCTGATGAATGCCTGCACGACTCTTATGAGCGTTTGATTTGGGCAGAAACATGTTGGTAATAGCAGCAGGGATTTAGGGGCTTTTACCTCCCCTAATAAAATCCCGACCAGTTATTTTTAACCCTGCCAGGGGGTGACAGGAATAAAAATTAAATAAGTCCCCTCCTAGACAGTTTTAATATATATGTCTGCACTTTTGTGGTCCCTCCTTTAGGGAATATTGTCCTTGTTCTGTTTTCTTTAGACACTATTTGTTCTATTTTGTCAAACCCCTTTTCTGTTCCGTTTCCTCACCACTTTATTCTTCATCTTACAAAAAACATTGCGCTCCGCCCACTGTGTTGGTCTGCACGGGGGCGTTCGACGCGGCCCAATGATGAAGCATGACACTGCAAAGTGTGTGAGGGCAGTATTTTAAGAATAATGTTTTTTCCTTCTAAACTATACTCTAGGTTTATGTGATAATAGGGATAGTATTGTGCCTTTCACTATCATATTTAACTGTGAGGATTTAAGTTTGTGGAGCGTTTCTCTGTTTAGTGAGTATTAAACGTTAGCTAGGGGAGTCAGAGAAGGCTCAATTTTTCCCTTATTTCTCTCTTTTGTGATATTATTACTTTTTACCATACAGCCTACTTTTTGTAAGGATATAAGCAATGGACATTGAAATGGGTCCATTCAGGGCCCTGTAGTCATGTCCTTAACTTTTCAGGCAAAAGCCCTCACATATTTCTGAATAGTGAGTGTAAAAGCGTTAAGGTAACCATGTTGTTCCTGCTTACATTTCACATGGTTTGCTAAATTTTGCATTCCCTATGAGTGTTGGCTTCTTCCAGGATGTTGTTACTGTTTTTTTGTAGGCCGCATATTACTCTTGTCTAGTCATCCACTCTGCAGCAAAACAAGTCACTTTTTTTTATTAACTTTTGATACGTTTGAGCTATAAACAATTTATTAGTTTAAATGGTCAGATCATGCAGCAGATCTTGCATTATGAGGCAAATATGGCAGAGCCATACTTATATAGAAAACATTTGCAAACTAGGATATTTTGCCATTCATGTTTGAACTGCTGTTGGGGAAAAAGGGAGAAGTGCTGATGACAAACTCCATCTCTCTGCGACAAACGGCTTGTGCTTCCACATTTTATTGTATTTGGGACATTCTGTGATTAAGAAGCATATCCCACTTTGTGAATGTGTTTTAATGTCAATAACTCATTATAACCTTAAATAATCATGTGTATCCATTGGTTGATTAAACTGGGCAGTGAAATGCCAAACAAATACTAAAAAATTGGGGGCATATTATCAAGACAGGCGATAAAATTTTTGCCGCTTTTGCGACAGAAAACTGCTGCTAAAACGGCGATAATGAGCTTGATAATATGCTCTATGGAATTCCAATTGAAGCCCATGTTAGATGTGAAGGACATCTAACCTGAGCTTCAATTGGAATTCCATAGAGCATATTATCAAGCCCATTATCGTCGTTTTAGCGTCAGTTTTCTGCCGCAAAAGCGGCGATAATTTTATCGCCTGTCTTGATAATATGCCCCTACGATGTTTGCGCATTCTGGCCACACATCTGGCTCCGCCCAGTGATCCAATCCTTGAGTTATTCCCGCCCTCTGATTCTCCGCCCACAGTTCCCCTACTTTTTTTCCCCCACTTCGACCACTGAGTATAACCCTTTGTTCCTGAGCTTCTTCAGCTATTCTGACTACTCCTTGGCCTTCGGCGCCCCACTCGGGAGGACTCAGGGGAGTACAGGACACTGAAGCAGTATTAGTTACGATGCATGCAAATAACCTGTACACCAGAGTTGCCAAATTGTTTGAACGACCTCAGGGAGATTCTAGGCGATTACCTGCTTCTACAGGTCCCTTAGAACAGATATGTTGAAACCTCTGGATATCCTCCACAGGGCATACCTTACCCCTGGTAATAAACAGATTCTTCCATGCAACGAGAGCAGAGTGCCCTAGGCACCTACGGGTATTAGTGCGCTTTATAAATCTTCATTCTATCATCCTATCCTACACGGTGCCCATACTCCCCAGAAATGCCATGATCGGTTCTAGAGGCACTACCCCATAGAGGAAATTGGTACAGACTGACATATTGGATTGAGGCAGGTATTAGTCGGTGTGGGATTTGTTTCAAGCTGAAAAGCTGATTCCCTATGAGGACTTGCAGTTAGACTTTGACCTCCCACTAGGCCATGTCTTGCTGCACAGAGCAGTAGTTGCGGCGGTAAAGAAACAAAACACTGGAGGTATAGCCGAGCCGCCCACACACCAGAGTTGTCACCTTGTTTGAACGACCTCAGAGAGATTCTAGGCGATTACCTGCTTCCACAGGTTGCTTAGAATAGATATGCTGAAACCTCTGGATATCCTCCACAGGGCATACCTTACCCCTGGAAGAATAAACAGATTCATCCATGCAACGAGAGCAGAGTGCCCTAGGTGTGATGCTGAAGGGGTGGAATTCTACCATATGCAGCGGTCCTGCTCATCTTTAGTGGAGCACTGGGAGGGTGTCACGACGTATGTGGCTGACGTTACCCCACTGGAGGTCCTTTACTCGCCTGGATTGTGCCTGCTAGGTTGGTTTCCCCCTCCAGCTAAAACTAAAATCATGATTATATTCATTGACTTGGCAATGATCCTGGAGAAACGTGCAATTACCCAAAACTGGAAGGCCTGTTGGGGACCCAGAGAAATGGCTTGGTGTAAGGAGCTTGAAGTATGGGCAGGGGACGAAGGGGCGGTACTGCTGCAAGAGACCAAGAGGGGCTGTGGTTCTATAGAGGTGGCCCGGGCATGGGAGAGTACAGTAGACGGTATGAGGGAGCCGGACAATGCATCTGAGGTGCCCTCCTCAGGAAACTGCGAAATACGAGGAACAGTAGATGCATGATGGTATGGGGCTGAGGATGCATGGGGCAGCGAGACAGCTGATTGATAGTTTGGTCGCCTACAGACAGTACCTGCTGTTGTCTTATCTCTGTCCAGATCAAGAGACTGCTTAAACTGTGACGGAGCACCATGGCATAACTCAAGGGGAAGAGGAAATATAATATTAAGTTTGTTGAAATAGATTGAATAAGAGGAGCAATGCACTGAAGGTGAGGCTCACGAGCTGGTGTATGTGTTAAATTACCCCGATTCTCAGGCCACTATAACAAGTAAATAAAATTGTGCATGCACCTTTCATAGCAAAAATTAAAATCCCCTACATACCGCATTTAAGTTGGCACCGACTCAATCACAGTGTTATTTAAGACACTCACCATGGGTGGCCAATCCTCGCTGTGCACGGTCTTTGGCCATGTTTAGTGGGCTTTCTCCACGGGTCCTGACTTTCGGTAAGTCCTGGAACCCAACCTACACCTGGTGGCCAACACCACTGTGCAGGGCATTTGGCTGTGCTCGTGAGGGGTTTGTCAGCATGGCATAAGCTTCACCAGTTCCTGTGCCCAATCCATTTTCAGTCTTTATCTATGTGTTTCTGTATTTTTTTGTCCCTCCATAAGGAGGATGGCATAAGTGATGCCACAAGTAGGAGGTGTGGTGCGAGTTATGGTTTCAGCTGTGAACCATAACTGGCAAACATTAGTGATGTGTTGCGTTTGAGCCAGAATCATAACTCAGTTTCAACTTTTTTTTAGTAATTCATGGCTTCTTAGGCCACTCTTGACTTCCAACATCCACCAACCCCCAATGCACACATCTTTTAGCCATGTGCATTGAGGGTTGGATGCAGGCCCTGCGCCCAGGCTCCAACAAGCAGCCAATCCCCGCTGTGCAGGGACTTTGGCCATGTGCAGCGTGGGTTGCTTACAGAGACTGGCCTTCGGTCAGGATTCCACCTACTCATCGTGCCTCAGCACGCTGCTGTCAGCTACACCGGTGTGCACAGTCATCAGCCTGTGCACAGCCTTTTTAAGGGTTTTTTTCCATGTTAAAAGTATACTTTCTTAAATTATGGTAAACTTTTTAAAAACTATTATTCACTTTTTCAAACTTTGGAAAATGTCCTTGTGGTATTTTTCAAGTACAGTTTCTTAGCCCTTGTGAGTACATTTGTGTACCTGTCTCCGTGCAATTGATCTTTTGTATATATTGCACTATGTGGAGAACATCTACAGTCTGAGATAGTTCGCTACTTTGATACTTTTTGATTGTCACAAGATGTTCTTCAGCAGGAGCAAAATTATATTGATCCCTGCTTTCTTAAGGTTTTCTTGCTCTGCTGGGTGTGTTCATCTCATGTGGAGATCTAAGTGGGAGAGCATGAAAAAAACACGTGCTCCTGAATGGATTTCTTTCCCACTCGCAAAGTTGCATTTTTTTGCTTAGCCCCCTAAAAAATGCAAAAAACAAAAAAGATTTTCATTTAAAAAAAAAAAATGGTTCTTTTCATAGTTAACGTTGCTGTTTGTTTTGTATGTGAGTGAGCCCAAATGAGTATCAGTGCAGGTGATGTACATGGGGAGAGATGTGTGTTTAATACCATGGGGACAGAATCATTGACAGCATGCATGAAAGTAAGGAAGTGCGCAGCGGTGTGTGCTCACACTGCCTGATCTCTTGACAGACCCTACCCCCAGCTCCGTTTGGGCGGCCAATGGGTGAAGACCAAAAGGAATATATGACGTTACATCGTATGCATTCACAACTCTGTATTTTACAACGCGTTCGTTACAACGCAAGTCGTTACAATGACTTGCGCTAGAGGGCCCTGGACTTAGGAATAGTATGATTTACTATTCCAACTCCAGTCTACGTACAGTAGGGAAGGTGTTGGAAAAGTAAATTATACTATTCTTTAGGTTAGAGCGCCATCCAGCGCAAGTCATTGTAACGACTTGCGTTGTAATGACTGCGATGTAGAGGCATTGCGATGCATTGCCCGCGTTGTAATGGATGTCTCCTGACCAAAAGCCTTGTGCAACAGGGGTTGCTCATAGGGCTGGCCTGTGGCCACTATATTTGTTTATGGATTTTCACAAACCTACAGGCTCAGGCATCTGTGTTCCCTAAAGTCATCTATGGAATATCCTGACCATTTGCTGCAGTCTGGTGGCAATTGTACTAGAACCATAGGGGTGAACGGGCAGTGTATTCCTCCAACCACACCCATGTATGCTTCCAAGCAAGACTCAGCCTGGGGGTATGGCATACTCTGAGCATGAGCAGAAAATATATATATATACATATATATATTTATAACTCATTCTCTGAAAAAAAAACAAGTGTTAAAGGCAAGTTATACTTAGGTGTTGAAATAAGTTAAAAACTAATGTTTAAAACAACAAAAACTGAGCTAACTATAACTTGCACCCCTGCCATGCACCTCGTATGACCACATATGTTACATCAATGATGACAAGTTAAATGACATCATTGATGACATCACTGATGACTTCTCCAGAGCAAGTTAAAAAAAACTCTGTTTACTTAGGCCACAAAATTGCCCCTCATTTGCCATAATTTGTCATTAGTGACATCATCAATGGCATCACTGATGACTTCTCCAGAGCAAGTTATAAAAAGGTTGTAGACATAGGCCACAAAACTGCCCCTCATTCGCATACCACCTCCAAACAGAAGATCCTGATTCATACTGCAGTATAAAGTCTGGAGAAAATCTCCACCCCTCACTGACTGCAACAAAACAGACCATTCACAGATGACACCTCAACCAATACCCTCTATCAATCCTATACAATACTGTCGCTGTTTACTCAACCAGTCAAACAAAGCTCTTTGGGAACCATTCAACGGGTAAGAAAGCACTTCAAAATGCTTCTGTGCAGTTACCATAAGATTGCAGGGAAGAATAAGGATATTGCCTGTAAAATTCTAGGTAGCACAACAGCCTTAGTTGTAGGTGTGGGGGGGGGGCATAGTTACAGAAGAGCTTGTTCTGACAATGCAACAGTGTGTGTCAGTGTGCAGGGAGGAACAGCAGTCTCCCAAATGTTTCTCAATCATTTGTACAACACTTATTTAGAGAGCCAGAATCTTTCCCTCAAGGATTCCCTTGAAAATATGGTCTTGAAAGCAGCCAATACAAATAAAGTTTTCACATATGGCAAACGGAGGCAAAGCCTGTGTTTAAAGGGTGAAGAATCTTCATCTTTTGCAGAATGCTCCTGACTTAATGCTGAGGTGCACTTATCACTCCATAGTGCCATGATATTCTGCTTTTAGTTGATGCTGGACACTTGTCTGCAGAGATATACTGGTTATCAGATATAGAAATACTAAGCCTTTGTGTTGTCCTTGCATTGAGCAAGGTGATGGAAAGACAATGCAAAGGCTTCAGTGATATTTACAAAGACACGCAGGGGAAGATTTGCATCACCTTGTGTGGCTTTGTAAAAAAATGTAAAGCAACGCGTCAGCTTGCTCGGTGTTACGTTACATTTCAAGCTTGGAGGCGTTCCAAAGGTGAAACTTGGGCATTCCCATGCATCCACCTATGGATTTGGTGCATTCCTAGATTTACCAAAGCTGGGAATGCATCAAAATGCTATGCCTTTCTCAGTGAAGCAGTGAAGCATTAATTCTCCTTGTTACTTCCTCTCTCTATGTTTGATGCACCCCACACAGAAAGATGAAAATGCCTCAAAGGATTGTTTTTTCTGTAGGAAGGTGTCCCTTCCCGCACAAAAATAATCCTGCCTGTAATGCAGGCACCCTTGCATTCTGGCACAAGGTTGTCTGTGTTGGTGCTAGGCTGCACATAGTGCACTAGCATAAAGAAAGAGCAGGAACGCTCGATATCTTTGTAAATACAGAGCATTTCTGCTCTCTTCCTTTCATGCAGCTCAGCCACTTTGCTTGCTGCCCTGCGTTGCTTAAAAGATTAGTAGATACGCCCCATAGTTTTTATTGGTCTTAAATTTTAGGAGTCATTTTTCTTATGAATTGCACATTCATGTTGAACAATATATCCACACAAAATGTATTTTTGTAATTGAAAAAAATGGTTAATAGTAAAAATAAATTGATTGTGTGAAATATAAATGTAACCCCTTAATACACGCTGAGTGGAATGAATACTACCAGCAATAGCATAGTTTCCTTCCCTCATAAGCGTGGCCTAAGGGTGGCGCCACCTCTGGTGTCTAGCAAGAGTGCACTGCCCATGCCAGTGTATGGTCTTAGGAGTATGAATATCCCAATGCGTGGGGTCCCCTGTACATAACCTTTCTTTATAACGCCTCCGCCTGACTATCAGCAGTCCGGGAATTACATTTCACCCCGAACGAGCCAAGCTCTCCTTACTGGGGAAAATAAAAAAACAAGCACTGGCACACCAGAAGGTCTTGCTTATGAGATATTTTCAGACATGCAGTACATGCTGCTGTGCATCTACCTTGGTACGTGCCTACAAAATGAGGCAAGCATTTTTTCTTTTTCTCAACCAATCTGAGGTGAGTTAGTAAGTTAAAAGTTAAGCGAAATGTGCTTTTTTGATACAGCGCTCATATACTCTGTTTGATATAGTGCTAATGTGTGTTTAAAAATTAATGAGGGGGAACGGGCATGGGACAGGGCAATATGAAGGGAGCTAGGAAGGGCAGGAGAGAAAGATGTGGATGAGAGAGAGAAGGACAAGCAAGAGACAATAATGAGAAAGCACACGATCCACAGAGTTTTGGTGGGTGGTAATGGGGAAGCAACGGGACAACAGAAATTGGGTGGGCAGGACGGGGAAGCAAAGAGACAACATATGATGGGTGGGTGGGGATTGAAAAGAACGTGGACAAAGGAGGGAGTTGGGAGGCAAAAAGTGCAAAGAAATGTGGGGGGGCAGGGAGGAAGCAAGCACAGCAGGGGAGGCAGGGAGGGCGCAGGGAGAAATACACAAACAAGAAAGAGGAACATGCAGGTACACAAGGGAAACAGCTCGAAAACACATGCACTTTTGTAGAGTGCCTAACCAAAAAGAAAACGGTGACGCCTGAAAAGGGAGCAATGGTAGCATACAAGTAATGTGTCCATGCTTCAAAGGACGGATAAACTCTGAAGTGAAAGGAAATCCCATGGAAGCTGTTGAATAAAAAGCAAGTAAATAAGAGTGACAATAAAGCCAACTAATCAGAAGCAATGGGCAGGCTTTAAGCCATCTGTAAGTTAACAATATGTCTTGCAACTGACAGGAGACCTAAAAATGGGTGCACAACTCTGAGGTCGGTCTTTTTCAAGACTTTGAACATTGAAAGCAGGAGCCATATTTGGGCACACATAATCATTTCAAATATTTATATGATTTGCGGGTCTGAAGTTATGTCACAAGATATTAAGACTCAGGATCCTGGATAGAAAACAAACAGATTCATCCCATCACTGAGGGAAATCATGGTACATGTCCATATGTTCACCTATGCCTAACCTTTCTTGGTTTTAAATAATACATACGTAAAACAAGCTATTAACCTCTTGGTAGTTCTAGAGAATAATGATGTCACAGTGGCCGTGGGAAGATTTCAGCATGAAATAATGTATGTGAAATTGTAAATAAACTGGTTACATCTTATATTTATTGTATCTGAATGTGTGTATTGGAAGCAATTGTTTCATGGGAAATTGCCTTAATACAATTTGTGACTTCAAGCAAATATAGCGTGATTAACATCAACATTTAAGATCATGTAAATGGGAGATGTACACTTTTGACAGCCATAGGTTTAGAGAAAAGCTGTCTTTGGCCTGATCTTTAAATGTACTTTTGCCCGACTTCTGTTTGGACTACCAACTGCTAGGGCAGGCAGCTGAACAGCTACTTTATTTAATGGATGGGCCATTGGTAGCCCCCGGCTTGAGATTCACACGGTTAAAGCCTTAATGGCCATCTCACAGTGCAGGTGAATCAACCCAGCAACTAGCAGTCATCAGTTGCGGGAATCTCCGCATTCCCTTTGGGCAGAGATTGGTTGGAATGTATTGTCCCTCTCAGCTTGATGCCACTTGTGTGAGTATTTATATAACTTTGTCCAAACCACCCATGAGACCTCAAGCATCATCTTGAATGTTGCCTTAGTAGCTATCCTGTATGTATAATTTATTTAATGCTTTGCATCCCTGAGGGGCTCACATAAGTGTTCTTATCTTTTATTGGTTTCTTCAGCTCCCTTGACAGTGTGTGATTGAAAAAGTTTTACTTGTTGACTGGCCTATCTGAGAAGCAATAGGTGCAGAAGTGATGCGTGGGCAAATTATTGCATGCATGGCATCAAAGGAACAATCGATGGTGGAAAGCAGAGCGGCATGGTGCAGAAGAGGGGGAAGTAAACCCCAAGCTGTAGGAGTTCAATTGTATCATAGTGATGGCCATGTGTGTCCACAATTCCTTTCTAAATATGGAGCAGGACTCTTTGCTCCTTTTAGCTAAAGGTGGGTGATCCAACAATGTAACATGGAGAACCAAGCTGAGGTTCTGGCTTGGTTCTAATAGCCTGAGCACGAGCTGAGGTGTGAAAATAGTTTGAATGAAATTCATTCAACCAACAGCACTTAAAAATATCAGAACATTTCTTCAAATTTAAAAAAATATATATTTCTTTAACTGGAAGAAGCGTTTCATGTTAGTACATCAAATTATATCCCCGCATTTCAAAACGTTTTTAATGGGAACTTAGAAACCTTCTTCCCCCCGCCCCTGAAGATAATTCCATTAGTGAACTGAGTGGAAAGTTAATTGCCGTCTATAGCTTGTATGTGGCCTAGATTCTTATTATACTCGGAGCAACATTATAGTCCATTAAATAAAATGCAAAAGGTGTTTTGTACTGCGCACATCCTGATCTCACACGTTTGAAGGTGCTTTCCTGCATGCAAACGAAGAAAACGGTGAAATAAAATATTTACCAACAATCACACAGTTTGGTGAAGTGTGGAAGCCAGGATTGATCCACGTTTTCCGGTTTCACATTTTGCAATTCAGCCACTAGATGTCTATCTCTTTTCTCTCCTTTTAACACCAAAGTTTTATGCTTAGTTTTTAATTCTTGGCCCATAAGGGGTAAAGCGTGAGTGGAAGGCAGAGCCACATGAAACCTTCCGTTTTGGGTTCAAGTGTCCAAAAGGTCGTTGAACTGAGTCAGACCCAACCACCCTCTGGCTCGGATCTGGTTCGAGCCTTTACTGGCTTGCCCCTCTCTGCTTTCAGAGCAGGGCCAGACTGGGAACAGAAAACGGCCCTGGAAAACTGCCCAGCTGCCCCCCCTGGGGTGAGGGGGAGTGCAGCCAAGCAGTTTGCGAGGGCCGGTTTCGGCCGATTTTGTTACCGGGGGCCGATATTGCCGACCCCAGTAACAAAAACGGCCCCCCAGGGGCCCAAAACCCACACCCACCCTAGCGGCCTACCAGGGAAGCGCCCGGTGCCCGCTATGGCCAGTTCGGCCCTGTTTCAGAGGCATGCAGGCTGATGGGGACTGCATGCTGGGTGGAGAAACTTTCCTCAGCAAAAGTTGATTTAAGTTTCATCCCTCCAATGAGGCTTGCTGACACTGCTGGTGTAGATGTATTCATTTGTACCTCAACGCCTCATCAGGGTTAGGAAGCACTATATAAATGCAATTACAATACAATACCATGTATTTATGTAGATGTTTCAATTTGGCACTGACATACCTCATCCCCACTGCTTGAGAGATCACTTCTCCCAGCAACCGCCAACTGAGTTTTTTTTCTTTTACTATCCATGGAACCTGATCATTGTAATCAGAGGTGTATTGTGAAGACCTGCCTCACTCTAAGCCACTTAAACTGTTTATATAATAGCAAACAAATGAATGTTTATACGTCGCCACAGATTGTGCAGGAATGAGAGGGAGAGTAATTCGTACAATATTTTAATGCATTTAATATAAAATAAAATTAGTTGTTGGGAAATTCATTATTTATTCAATTCCAATAAATATATTACGAAAATTAAAGACAGTAAAATAAGGTCACAACCGTCAGAAAACTTCAGTCAAACCTTACATACAATGCTCATTTTGACTGATGTTTTTCTATACTAACATACCTCTAGCATAATGAGTAAGTGATCTTTAAAAACGGTTTTTGTGTTTTCGTTGATTCAAATTTTAAGAACCACACTGATATAGAAAAAAAACACTAAGGGGCAGATTTACAAGCCCCTTGCGCCACTTTTGCGTCATTTTTAACATGGGAAAAATGACGCAAAAGTGGCGCAAGGGGCTTGTAAATCTGCCCCTAAGGGTGACTTTTCTCAAACTCAAAACCCGGGTCATCTATTTAAGAATCAAGAGACGCGAACAAAATTATCAAACCTATAAGGCATGTTTGGGATTTTTCGCAATTTAGCCTTCTGTAAAACGCAGCAGAATTAAACGTTTCGTTTGCTCTGTCCAAAAGAAACAACCTCACAACCGTACTGTCATGGCTGTGACAGTCAGCCGGTGCCAAGTCCCTGCTCAGCGGGAGACCTATTTCCTGGGCCCACAGAAAATATCCCATTTCTCCTTCATTGAACTCTTTCAATATCCTGGTCATGGCTGGCCGCTTTTACACGGCGCCATTTCACCGCTGCGACACAGATTCCAGGCAGACTAACAGGTAAGGCCCGGAGCAAACACGGAAATCGAGTAGGCCGCGACTGACAGCGCGAGCGCGCGCGTGTCTTATCTGCGCCACATCTCGGCGTTTCCACCAGCGAGGCCTTTCCCTGATACCCCGGCTGCTGTCCCGAGGCGATGAATCGGTAATAAGATACATAACAAATAATGTTTTTTCCCTGAAAAAATATATACTTAGGTAATTAAATTGTTAACATGATGGATAGCCTTGGTTTATATTTGAATTTAAAGTGACTTCCTGTGTCACATAACTTGGACGACTTAATATAAAAATATTAAGACACAGTCCCAACGAGATTAGAGCAAAATCTGTTTTCATCCATCATGTTTAACACTCTTTCTGATTATTACAGTAGGGTAATTTGCAGTGATATGCTTTGCATTAACGTTGCAATTAAAACTACCTTTCTGCTTACAGGGTCCCCCGGTTGCTAAATACTTTTATTTCACAACAGTTAATGCACAGGATAGTGTGATGAAATGGTATAATTTTCTAAAATCCTAATAAATATCCAGACTATTTAAAATCAATGGAGCAAATGTCCAGATTGACAAATGTATGTACCATGATCTATTCGTAAAAATATAATTAATTTCTGAATGCCTAAAACGTACACGATTCACTAACTTAAAAACACATACAAATGGGTCTGTCACAGCTTCCATTGTGTACCATTTGTACGATGCTTGCACAACTTGTATCGCTTGGGGCACACTTGCATATGCACAAATCAGCGGTGGCTTTAAAGATGTGGGTTTAAAATGGACAGGTATAGAAACACACCTTGATTTTAATAAATAATATTAATATGCAGAAGGGGGGGGGGGTTTAAGAGCCCCTGGGTGATAGGCAATTTAAATGAGGTGAACAGCAACAATAAATAAACATCAAAGCCAAAAAAACACAAATGAATGTTTGGTAGTTAAAAATTCAAGACCAAATGTTGGCTAATGTTCACCATTTGCAGCTGTTTCAGTGCACACAGATGTTATTAACTCCTTACAGGTAAACCTGCATTTTTTCCCATTCACATTTCCCTTAGTAATTAGAAGGTATGTTTTTAACAGTTTTTTCTCACGTCAGTTATTAATGATAGAGATATTATCCCATGAACTTGAAACAGAGGCTGGTGCCAAACTGCGCATAAATTGCTCAATCCATATATATTCTCCTGTGCTTTGAGCATCATGTGTAATTGCTCCTGACACAAATTATCACTTTTGTGAATCAACAATGTGCCCCTTTTTCATTTTGCCCCTCCATCAATGCAACTTTGGCACTCGAGACCAGTCACCATATTTTGTTTGATAATGCATTGTTTTTACGTATAGAGTTTCCTAAGAGTTTCCTACCATCGTTTTGTGCTTCTTAATGGTACAGGTACCAAACCCAGCCATTATCTATATAGATCCATTTTCTGACATTGGAAGAATGAATGTGTGAGCAGGCCCTGTTGATATCGTACTTAGTGACCTGCACGACACTCACAGGTCTCAGCAGTATATGCTGAACATACTAAGGTATCTTAGCAGCAATTCTGTTTTAAACAAACTTTAAAATAAGATACATTACCAATAGTAGCGTTTTATTTGTTCTCACTGCTTTGAAATAAAAAGGTTTTGTTCGGGAATGTGCAAAACTTAATTTTAAAACGCCTAATATATAAATATTTTATTGATAACAAGCAGAGATATAGAGTATAAAAGAATATTAGCCAGAAACACTATCTATTGTCCTGTAGAGGTTCAACAATAGTGTGTTACCTAAAGGTAATAACAAAACACCACACTGAGGTCGTTTAGATGCACTTAACCGGTATCTAATTATCCTTCAATGACATTAGCTCAATCGCCACTAATATAGTAAAGTTTTAGTGGAAGCAGTGACTGCTGTTAAGCTGGTTATTTATTTTGCCCTAATTAATCAGTAGTGACACTGAACCACGTCCTTCCTCATTATTTAAATGACTCATTTGTATGGATGAAGCTCTTTGCTTTGCGCATTTCATTAGCGCATTAATGTGCTCTCACAATAGGAAATGCTCTTGTTGCTCCACGAGGCACTCTGCCTAACAGCCGCGAGACAATGGCCTATACATTGTGCTGTGGTGTGCTCTGATCCCACAGGCCACTGAAATTCCCTGGTAGGCCCAGATCAGTGCTTAATTTGTGAAAAAATAAGTGCCGGAGACCTCGTCAGGAGGCCCCCGCAGTTTGCACCACACATTGCCGCTGTACTTACACAACTACTAACCATCACACTGCTACAAGTGTGACAATTCAGACTGTTTGAGGCCGCCAAAGCTTTAAGAATGGCTTGGGTGGCAGGTGTTTGTTTTTAATGTGTATTGAATCAACAAACAACTGATTTTCTGCTCATCTTTAAATTACGCAAAGAGTGCCACCATGTGGCAGATGTCATACGTGCAGGTTCCGGCAATTAAGTGCCAGCAATTAAGTTCTGGTGCACCGGCTTAAATTAAGCTCTGGTCCAGTTAACAAACTGAGAGCACAGCAGACAGGAACTACTGGTGACAGACCCTTCTGTGACATTCGATCGTTGAGATGTCTTTTTAAGTGTATGGCAAACAGCATTGGTAAAGCTAGCAGGTCTGGCATTGGCTGAAGACCAACTGTTTTGCCAATGCTTATTTTATTTTAGAATGGTCTTTGTATGAAGGCATTGCATGAAAACAACCATTGTCTAAAAGCCAGTGAAAGTACATATTGCAACAGTACTCCCTAGCACTGACAGGGATTACCTATTGTGCAGATGGGCACATTGTGCATAAGCAGAATGCCATCACATGCAGCCAGGTAGGCCTATGGATAACTCTATGCGGTATGCTGTGGTGGAAAACAAATTGGGAATGATACGACAGCAGACCAATGGATGAAGATGGCTTCCTCTGTAAGTAATTATATTCCTCTGGTTCCTGGTATGATAATGGAGTGAGTACTTATCATCAAGTCTCCCTGTTTTCCGTTTTTACTGATTTTCACGTATAAATTCAGACAGAAATCCATTTATTTTTCTGTCTGGAATTATTATTATTATTATTAAGGATTTTATTGAAGTTTTTCAAACCATGAGGTACGGTACAAAAAGATGAAAATAAGCATACAATAAATACTTTAGGAGGACAGCAAAATACAGTACATAATTCATACTATTTAGTACATATTAAAAACCATTTGAGCCTTAATTCATCTTCAGTATTATTAACATACTGAGCAAATTAGAAAGTAATGATGCATACTGAGATTGAGATTAGAGCAAGACAATCTCAGTTATCATTCAAAGCTTCTTTCCAGTTATATATAGGCCCCCTTATACTTCTACCAGGCTTTTTCCCTTCCTCTCATAAATCCCTTTCTCCATATTATATATGGCTAACAGTTTAGCTAACCATTGTTGGAATAATGGGACTGACTGATCCAACCAGGCTGAGGCGATAATCATTCGTAATCCACCCATAGCAAGAGATAGGAAAAAATCATACATATTTTGTCTACCATTTGATTGAATCCCCAAGAGTATTAAAGATGGATCTAGTACCACATGTATGTTCAGCGTTTGATCCATACATTTTTCTATGGATTTTATTAGGCTGTCCAACTGGGGACAGGTTGCAAACATGTGTACTAGATCCGCTTCAGAGCTATCACACCAGTAGCACCTACTTTCCACCTGACCACCCCATTGCGCTATCCTGGCCGGCGTGTAATACAACCAGTAGATCGTTTTAAAATGTTGAGCAATCCTGCCGAGCACAAGATACTTTGCCCCAATTCTAATGATTCGGAGAAGCAGTTCTGATCTATACCCAATTTTTCCGCCCATTGTTTCTCATATTTCTCCAAGTCGTCCGGTTTTATAGCTTGGAGTTCGGCATACATTTTCCTGATAGTACAATTCTCTCCTGCTCTTATAACATCTATTATCACCAATCTCTGATAGCCGCTCAACCCCCTCCTTTTCCCGTTCAGAAAGCTCAGAAGCTGTAGGTATTTAAAAAAGTTTCTTATATTAATCCCATACTCTTGCTGGATTTCACTAAACATCCGCATGCCATTCGGGCCAAACAAATCCCCCAGCACCCTTAACCCCTTGTGTGCCCCGCCCTTTCCCCGCCCTGTGCCGGGCGTTGAATTAGCGGGCGGGGTTCATGACGAGATAGTCTCGTCATGGGCACAGCGCAACCGCGGCCCATGACGAGACTATCTCGTCATGGGCACTCAAGGGGTTAATCCCTTCTGTTCCCATTCTAACATAATTGTCTACGAGAAAATATCCGGGAGCATTGGATTTCTATAAAGCTGTGTGCAGTGATTGAATCTTCCAAGGCCTATCTTCTTTTTAAAAGCAGCCCAGATCTTATATGCGGCCAACAGAATCTTACATTTTCTTTTTTTGTAGTAACTAGGTTCTATAAATTTCATGAAGCAATTATTTGCATCCTCACCGAGTAACAACTCATATACATCTGGGATACCCAATATGTCTCTGGTATTCCCCCGACTCTTCCAAACAAAACAAACATATATTGAAACGCCGAAGCCCAGTAATACAATTTAAAATCTGGGACTGCCCACCCTCCTCTCTCCCTAGGCAGTGACATATATTTTATAGCCCTTCTAGTTTTTCCAATGCTTCTCAAACTCTAATGTTATGGCCCTAAAAAGATAGAGTACTTTAGGAAGGAATACCATCTTTACCACATTGCTACAGCCAACGATAGTCATATGTAAATTATTCAATCGGTCAAAATCTTTTTTGGCTTTCCCTATAATTGGTTCAATGTTCTTTTTTACTAGTTTTCCCAGATCCGAAGTGACTTCAATACCTAGATACGTAGCTGAATCAACCACTCTCGGATCTTCTAATTTAGCCCATTTATTTTGAACTATTAGCGTCTTCTGGTTATTTAGCGCGTACCCGGAGATTACACCAAAGCTTTGAGCCTCCTCTTCTATTGCACCCATTGTGTCCCGGGGGTTAGAGGTAACCACCGCGACATCATCTGCACAGGCCAAAATGTTGGTCTTCCACCCATGATACCACATTGGACTAATACTGCTGGAGGAGTCCAACTTTCTTAGCAGGGGGACGATGTATAATGCGAAGAGTAAGGGCGAGCAAGGGCAACCCTGCCTTGTCCCTCGATTTATTGTCACCGGTGCCGTGTATCCCCCATTAACTCTGATCCCCGCTCTTGGAGCTTTGTATAGGACCTGTATGGCCTTGATATATCTGCTCCCAATTCCAAACCATTTCATCACATCCCAAAGGTAGTTCCAGGAGACCCTATCAAACGCTTTTTCAGCATCCATAAGGATTAAGGCCATAGGGTCCCCTGCGACTTCCACTGCATCAAATAGAGTTATGACTCTGTGGGTGTGTTCTGTAGTCCCTCTCCCAGGAATAAAGCTGTGTTGGCAAGGATGGACCATTTTCCCTATAATTTGGCTCAGACGAGTCACCAAAGCCTTAGAATAGATTTCAACATCACTGTTCATCAGTGTAATAGGCCTATAAGAGCCTGGTTCTCTTGCTGGTTTCCCGTTTTTTAAAAACACGACCATATCCGCCCCAGCCCAAGAATCGGGAGTAGCGTTGCCTTGTTGGGCTTTTTCAATTATAGCCACCAGATCCGGTCCTATTACATCAAAAAATATTTTGTAAAACTCTAACGGGATTGAATCTGGTCCCGCAGTTTTCCCTGCCGGGAGACCCCTTAATGCCTCGTAAATCTCGTCCCACGTCAGTGCTAACTCCAGGGCCTCTCTATCTTCGGGGTCAAAAATTCTGTTCAAAATTCCCTGTAGGTATTCCTGGGTTACATTCTGATCCTCTCGCAGCTCATCCCTGTATAGAGCTTCGTAGTATTGGCGAAAAACTTCACGAATACCTAATAAGCCCTCTATTAATTTTCCGGTGCTGTCAATAATATCCCTCATTTCACCCGCCGCTGCCTTTTGCCTGAGTCTAACTGCAAAAGTGTGCCCTACCCTTTCGCTAAATTCATAGCACTGTTCCCTTTTTGCAAGACATTTTTCTGCAGCTTTGCTTGCGGCAAAATCACTAATTTCCGCCTTAGCTATTGCCAATCTCCATATTATATCGTCCAGTGGTTTGCTCATTTGTATTGCCCTTGCGAGCTCCTCCTCCATATCTATCAAGACCTTACACAAAATTTTAATCTGTTGAGCCTCCCTCTTCTGCCGTCCCAGACTATAGCTTAATGTCTCCCCCTCACCCCGGCTTTAAACTTATCCCAAACAATCCCCGGGCTAGCACTCCCTCTATTAATCTCCCAGAACCCTTTAATACACTGATTCATATGGGTCACATATTCTACATCCTTTAAAAATCCTTGCTCAAAAGTCCATCCTTTCTCTTGTCTTTCCGCCCCTCCCCTGGTAAGCATTAGAACCAAGGGGTTATGAACTGATATTATCCTGGGGTACTTTTCAACCTTGCATCTTGATTTTAAGGAGTGAGACACGAAAAAATAGTCCAGTCTGGTAACTATCTTGTGGGGTGCTGAAAGAAAATGTAGATCCTGGATCTATGGGGTCTAGCTGAGCCCATATATCAATAAACCCATTATTTTGAACTAGATTGGTAAGTGCCACATAGACTCTTTTCTTTCTGCCTAAATACCATCTTCCCCCTTCCTCCCAGAGACCCCCCCAGGCCATTGATTTTAAAGTTCCCACACATAATAACTGGGGAGGGCCAGGATGCCAATTCAACGTCCATGAATTCTAATACTTCAGGATCATCCCCCGTGGACCCATAAATAGAACACAATGTGAATGTTTCTTCTTGCCACATGCATTCCACCATCACCCAACGCCCCCACTTATCAGCTATTTTTCTTTTAAAAGCAACATCATTTCGGCGCGATAAAATAGCAACCTTTCTAGTCCTTGTGCCCTGTTTGGTACTAGTAATTAATTTAAAGCCTAGTTGTTCCATAAGATTGGCCCGACTGTCCTCAATATGAGTTTCCTGGATGCATAGGATGTCTGCTCGCAATGTTTTTAAAATTACTGCCGCCCTTTGTCGTTTAGCAAAATCGTTAAGGCCACATATATTAATAGATGCAACCCGGAGATTCATTATTTAATATTGATCATCTTGCCCTGCACAGATCCTACCTTACTAATTCTTTGTCTCTCTTGTTCAAATACTTTCATTTCAGCTCTATAATCCTTCATTCTTCGATGCGCCCTGTACTGATACTTTGCATTCACTACCTTTATCCTCAAATAGTAAAACATACTCTGCAGTACCGTAACCTCCCTCCCAGCCACCCCCTGGTGTCCCCACCCCCACTCCCCCATTCCCCTGCCAGGCAAATAGGTCAAACATGACCTATGTGTGACTGCTGTGACTCCCACCGTGAGCCGCCGCCTGCCCCTCTCCCCAGTCACCCAGCTCCTCCATCACCAAAACTCCTAACTAGAGAGAAACAGATCCCCTAATACCAAAACCCCCTTCCCTGAACCCTTTCATTTAATTTTAATAGCCCTAAAAAAGTAAATCAGAAATAACATAAACCAACAACCTAGAAAAACATATCTTTGCTTTTAATTCCTGCCGGAGTAGGAGATAGATCTTAGACCCCACCCCCCCCACTGCATCCTTTGTTCCCTTCATCTCAGACAGGTAGTCCTGTGCTTTTATCTCAGAGCAGAACATTTGCACCATCCCTTTTACAACAACCTTAAGTCGGGCAGGGAATAGCAGATAAGCCTCACACCCTAACCCTTGAAAGGGGGTTATTAACTGTCGAAGCTTCCACCTCCTCTCAATGGTTGCATGGCAAAAATCTGGACGAGCAAAAAAAGTGTGTCCCTCATATGAATGTTTAGCATCAGGTCGTGCTCTGTCCAGAATTGCCTGCCGCAAAAGAAAGTTGCCAATATACACAAGAATAGCTCTTAGATGCTCCCCCTGTCTCCCATCACTATTCTTTTTTTGATTAAAGGGGAAGCGATGCGCTCTCTGGACCTCGATGTCCCAGTTCCATTGGGCCAGTTCCGGAAATGCACCTTTCAAAAGTTTAACTACGAAGAGCATAATGTTCTCGCCCTCCGTTTTCTACGCAATGCCCAGCAAACGTACACTATTTCTGCACTGGTGATTCTCGAAGTCCTCGAGTTTCCACATTACATCCTCGGACTGTCTCTCTTGCGTCTCCTTAAAATTCTGTAATTTTGCCATTTTATCTTCCAAATTGCCAGTTCTCTCCTCAACATGTGCTACCCTATCGGCCATATCCGACCACAGCTTATTAATTTTTCGGAGTGAGCCCTGCAGCTTCTTAGTTGCCTGATGTGCCCTGCGGCTCTCGAGTCTTGCTTCCTCTTGCATCTGCTTTAAGGTAGTGTATACTATTTCCAGCGATGGTGCGGCTGGGGTAGCTGGGGTAACAGAAGGGGCCTCGAGCAGACCTGACTTCTCTGAAACGCCCGTTTTCCCTTCCTCCATGTATGTTTGGGTCGTTGCCGAATAGTCCCATTCAAGTTTTCTCTCAGTGTCGGTTTTAGAGGGGCTGGCGCTAGCTTTAGCCTTGGATGTCTGCTTCCGGGAAAAGGTTTTTGCCAGTAAGGTTTTTTGCGTATTTGAGGAATCTCAAAAGGAGTTATCAGACTCTGATCCTAGTGATGTATTTATATCGCTTGTTGAGGTTATATCCGTATCGTCATTTATTGAAAGAAATGTGTCCCCCTCCGGAGACCGTAGAGCCATTGAGTTTAAATCTTGCCTTTCCCCACTAACATTACTCAGAACACACTTGCCACACTTCTGCGGGCCATTTTCCAAATTTCTCGCTGCACACACCTGAGTTGTTATGTCTGTCCCGTCCCATCCGAATCACTGCCCACACTAAATGGATATGTAGTTGCACCGGGTTCCATTACTGTGTTTAGGGTTACCCCCACATCCCTCACAATACCGCCTCCCACGCTGCCACTCCAATTATCTAGATTACCTTGACCGGTTTGCAAGGCGTCCTGTAGAGGCTGTGCTATCGACAGCGGTTGCAGTACTCGTCCCGGTAGGGCCCCTGCCCCCATAATGGAATCCTGTTGCTCCTCCTTTTCTCCCGTCATCTCCTGAAATGGTGCGGGGTCCTGAGCAACCACATCAGGTAAATCGGGGCTGGGACTGGGAAGGGAGACCTCGCGTGAGCTATGCTCCTCTATAAGGAGTGTACTAGCTCCGGCCGCCAGCGTAGCCGCAAACACCTCGGCGACTGTAGGCTGGCACCTTCCACTCTCCTCACACACAGCCCGCTGCCCGGTCTGGCCATCCGCTCCAGGCTTCGCTGCTTTTGCCGTAGTTTCCTCGGCCTCCGTTTTCTTCGCTCCATGCCGATTGGGACCTGATCCCTTAGGTGTATCACCACTCTCCTTCGGGAGATCCTTCACGACCCCGTCCTTGGTAGACCTGGTGTTCTTAGGCGGCATCAGATCCCCGCAGTTTGTGCACTTCAAATCCTGACAAGTTTGAATGCTACTCGAGGGTCTTCTCACCCCCCGATTTAGTCCGCAGCCAGGTGAAGAGCCGTACCAGCAAATAGGTGCTCAGCGGCATGCCCTGGGAGCTTTACCGGCTAGCATCAATCCTTCAGGCTGATTGAGGGAGAGAGCACGAGCAGCGGCTCCCGCAGAGGTCAGTCAGCGGCCATCTTGCCTCCCTCAGCCTGGAATTAATATTAAATGTGGATAATTACAGAAATTGGGTAGTTTTCTTGAGTGATTCTAAATGCTGTCAGTCATGGCTGCCAAGTAAACAGTTAAGCGGATTGGCAGGCAAGGGTGTTAAAAAAAGAAAGGAATTTTAGTAAAGATGCTTAAATAGCAGTAGATATGCACAAGGTTGATACTGATATGCATATGTTTTCATATAAGTGCATTGATTTATCCTCTTGTGGGTTTTTATATCATTGAAATCTCTCAGACATTCAAGCATGAGTGCAAATTTATCGGTTAATTATATGTGATCATATTCTAGTTTTAGCTCCATTTTTTCACAAAACCCAAAGTAAGGATGCATACAGATAAAATTAGCAAAAAATAAATATGGATAAATACACTCGGAAAAGTCAAAAAATTAAATACCATAAAACCAGGAGCCCTACTTAGCATATATATCAGTCCTTTGTAACATAACTTCTTGGTACTTTGATACACACAGATATGTTTCAGATAGTTTATCCCATGTACTCATGTAAAATCACAAAAATATTTCTATACTCGGGGGTATGTCCACTCTATTCTCTTTTAGAACAATTGGAACACAGACTTTTCCTTCCGAGATCTTAACCAGATGTAAGGCAATTGGGACACAAAAAGAAAAATTAGCTTGAACAGCTGAGGGCAGAAGTTGCATCTTTAACACAATATGTAGGGGTCAAACTACTCATCCAAATCATGTCTTTTTCTAAAGATGTAACTATAGTGGAGAAAGCACTGGTAGAAGAGTCAGAACCAGAGAGCAGGAGATCGCCCTCTGTGAAAGTGGGCATAGGATGTCATTTAGAAAATAGAAATTGCAACCAAACCCTGCTCCATTTTGAAGATTTTCTCTAGAAACAAGCTGTTGAGCTTGTCACCTTGGGGCATATTTACTATTATTTCACACCTTAAGTTCTGACTCACTACAAAGGATCCCACGATTTCCTGAAAGCACACTACAATTCACATCTTGTGTATGGGCTTTCTCCAACTCTACATGTAATGTAACACTTGGATGTGGCAAATATCAAATGGATCCGAGTGACTATGGCAGTATGTATCACATACGGTCTGTGTATGTATCCTCTATACACTCCAGTAAGGTGCAAACATGCATCCTCCATGTCCTACATGGATGGCGAAAGACCCAATTGAAGGGGTCTGGCAGAATAAATTTACAAAAAGATGGAAGGGGCCCGTAGGTACTCTCCTAGGCAAGTCCTTGTGAAAAAGGCCAGCTTTGCCGTTACGAATGGTGTTACTGCCACCGCTGTCAGTTCTGTACAGCCTGCTGGGCTGTCAGTAGCCACGCTAAGTAAAAGGAGGGTGCACGTTGAGTGATCCTGACCAAGTCTTCAGAACCCCGCTCTTGGTCTCAATCTGTCTAACAAAAACACTTCCCGTGCACATGTGTGATTGTCGTCTATGCTGAGATGGAGATGAAAAAGCTACGGCTTGCTGAGATGAACTTGAGGTAGGGGCACACAACCTTGCAGAAAATGTTTTTGCGCCCCAACAAGGAATATCATACAGAATTAGTATTACCAGCCCAATGTCCACATATGTGTCCCCAGTTTCTGTGCACTTTTCATCAACCTATCCAGACTAGCTGGATACCAGGGCTTCAAAGACTTGATTCCACCACGTGCTTCCAGTGGCGGCTGCCAGGAGGGAAAAGTGGTGAGGTAGTAATAAATACATTTAAATTAAAACTTACCTGCCGTCTCGCCGCCTCCCACTTCAGTGCTCGCAGCGCTTCTCCTGATCACAGGCTCCCAGACTTCCCTGTGCTAATCCAGACCCTGCTCTCATGCTGGTAATACTATTATCAAGCATGAGAGCTGTGTCGGGATTGGGTGAAGCGGGCTGGTTTTACACTCCAAGAGGGACTGGGAGCCTCTGCCAGCTTCTCTCCATGCACCATATTGGAGACATTTAGGTGCCCATGATGGCTTGGCCATCCTAAGACAGCCAGCCAAACTGTCATGCACACTTGCAGTGCCCATCACTGCAAGTGCCCTTCATGCTTGCCTTGGCCACGCCCCCTCAGCTCCTGTCATGAAAAATAAGATGATAATAAAACTGCTTTATTATCATTTTATTTTGCATGATTTTATGCTGCTGTGGCAATCGAGCAACGCCCTGCCGCCATAACAGAGGAGCCACCGCTCCATGCCCCTTTTTTCCATCCCACAGATCCTGCCTTTTTGTTTCACTTTTGCAGGCCGTTTTCATCCCTTTCTTCTCACTTTGCCACTGTTTTCCCCGCTCTTCAGCCTTGTTCTGCCTTTCTCTCTCTTGCCTTGGGTCAAAAATCTGATGGAAAATAAGTCCCAGTCTCAGAACAATGGGTGCTGGCACCCAGCACCAGCAACAACCTACAAACATTAAACACTCCATACCTATGCACGCACTGCAAGTCAGATACAAATACATTTTGGCACCGCCTTTGGAAATATATCACATTTTATCTACTGAACAATGCCTGTGATCAAGGGCAACTTACACTGGTAAACTTCCTATGAAGCTGCTGTGAGGGTGTCAGCATAATATGTGGGCGGGGTTTGTCATGGGAGAGGCATAGTGTGACTAGACCTTTTCCCCATGACTCAGGCTTTTTATCTCTTGCACATTTATCGTCTACCATGTGGTCATTTCACTGATATTAGGAATGCAATGGAACACAAAGAAGTAGTCATTTACTGTGCCAAAGACCTTGTGCTATTTTCGTTCTGTTAATGATTGAGCAAGTAATGTATTTTGTGTTATTGCTTTGACCTTCATTACACACACGTCATAGAACATTTTGCAGTTATGCATTTATTTATTTATTAATTTGTTTTTCATTGATGAGACACCAGCAGCAATAAAAATGTTGTAAAGGATAGTTTTCGTCCACATCTTAATTGTTCACGGTTTTAAATCCCCCCAACCTTCAGCCTGTTTCAAGCTGTCAAAAGTGCTTGTTGAAACTTGCAAACCCTTTTTAGTTAGGAAAGGAAAACATGCAGGGAACATTGAAATAATCATTTTACAGTGTCAATAAAATGGTAAGTGTTAGCAATTCCCAATTAAGTGGTGAAGAAAATGCCAAAATATGATGAAAATATGTGCAACCATATGACCTTGTGGAAACCTCAGAAGAAGGTGCCAATTATAACAGTTATTTGTGGGGGAAGAGAATACATTTATTTAATCACTTAACAACAATTCTTTTTATTGGCCTGCTACTACAAAGCGACTGGCACAATGTGTCTTGTTCCTCGCATTTTTGTGTTCCTCTTTGATCATATTTGAGTCCAATAATGGACATTTTTCTTTTGGGATAAAGATACTGCTGGCAACAGTGGTCAGTAATGCACACAATAATAGTACCAACATTTTTTTAATAAAACAACAAATTGGTGGATGGGTGAATAGGTATTCCACAACCTATAGCTGCTGAGTAGCAAACTGGATCAAATAATTGACCTAACTATAGATACACACAGAAGGCAACTGCATACCTTACTGTTCATATTTACAATAAAAAAAATCAATATAAATACTCAGTCTGTTTATTCTCCTAGAGGGACTGCACATAAACATCTAATGCAGCATGATTTAAAAAATCATAATACACTACATGTTTATACACAGAAGACTCGAAAAGTTGAAAGTACACGTTGCACACGTTAGACACAGAGACACATGAAACAGAGACAAATGTAGCAGAAGCACCGTAAAAGGGTGCTCTAAAACATGGAATGAAGAAAACACATTTATAACACAACACTAATACATATATACGACTTGTGACAATCAATTTCTAATGCACATATTGCTTATTAATATATATTGATGAAAATTGTGATTTTAAGTGAAGTGGCCAAGTATATTTCATGCTGTTTGCTGAGAATGCACCACTTGGATAAGACAGTGCAAAAATGTGTAGAAATGAAGTACAAGCTTGATATGTTGTACAGGCATACTAGAGTGTCTATAGTTTACAAAATTATGTAAACGATATTTGAAGTATGACATTTGAAAAACGTGCACTTCTATGAATATTGTGAACATGTGTGGTAGTCGAGTATTTCTAATATTAGCTATGTCATTTAATAATAATTTGTGAAAGTTCTACATATTCCTCATTTGAATTGATTTAATTTTATTATATTTGAAGTTGGTTTAGAGTTCATTCCATTTAAACGTGCAATGCTAACTTAAAGGCCTTTTTTCAAAATGCTTTTTCTCTCATGCTGACCTTGCCCGATTTAATACAATGGGTCCTTCTTTACAAGTGAAATGTTCCATATTTGTCCTGTACATGTCTACACTCTGACATTCCCAAATATTTCTTCTATGTGCATCATGAAATATTTCTGTAGGAATAGAATTTCAGCTCTGGCTATGGACAACCTACTTTGTATCTTTTTATTTGAAACTCAGATTGTGTGGACTCACAAGTTCTCATTTCTCATGACTAGCATGGGAAACCAGATCAATGTTTCTATTGCCTTAGGTGGCACTATGAGAATACGGACACGTGATAGTCTTTCAATGGTGGTGCGATGCCACCTCACTGGGACGATCTTAAAACATTATAAAAGAGGAAACCCCAAAGTAGGGGCAACGCAATACTTTTCTTTTCCCTTACAAGATGATGCTATGCTGATTGCTTTTTCAGCTATCCTTTTGCTTTTGGAATGCCTGGTTCATGTTACAGTCGGTAGCTGATGGACTGAACTTTCTTTACCACGCCATTTTCTATTTTGCCATTTCTTTTTTTCCTTGTTTATGCTAAATGGACTCGCCCGTTAATGGACTTTATCACTGAGCCCTTATTTCCATCCTTTAAGACCTTAGCTGTTAGACAATGAACTATCCTTCTGCCTTGATGGTGGTAGGACTCTTTAACTCCATAATATCCATTTGAGAAAGCCTGCTTAAATGTTTGGAATTGTTATTCAAATTGTGATATTCTTAACTGAACTCCTCAAGAAATTACTTGTGGCAATGAATTTTGGATCTTTCAATACAATAACCTAATAAAACCAATACTCTCTCTGAGTGTATTATTGAGTCTTGCTGATTCTTCCATTCAAACTGTGTTGTGTCCTAATGATTTCATGCGTTGTGGCGAGAATAATCGATTCCTGACAGAACATCAGGTGTTATTTCTTTTATTTGCGTTGTTCAGCGTTTGGTTTGCATTATCTTGACTCAACTTAACTTTTTCAGGAGTTTGGGTCTTCCTGTTGCTATTCTTTATTTTTACAACATGGTCTTAAGAGTGGTGTACTTAAATTTGATCTCTAATCTGTGAGTTGGCTGTGAATTATTGGTCCTCATTGCACAGCCTACCTGGAGTTTGGTATCCTAATTTTCACCCGTCATATAGGCAGAGAAAGGTTCATCAGAGGATCATTGCCTCTGTAGTAAATTAAATGCTTCAGACTGTCCAAGCATAATGGGCCCAGTACGGTTAGAGTAGTGAATGAGAGTAAGAGTACAATAGATATTTTATTCCCACTTCATGCTGCAACACACCCTACAACCACTGAAGCTTGTTTTGTCACCTTCAGGACTTTCTCCTCTTTCTTTTGACTGTGGTCCTGATCCATATGGTAGTGTACACAGTTGTGGATGTGGGACTGGTGTCCCATCTACATAAAAGTCCTTCAGTATTGAATTGCCTAGTTGTGCAATGTGCAGAGCAATCATGTCGACTATAGCGTACTGCCAATAGCATATGTGGTTTAGTCACAGTTTTGGTATCACAACAAGGATTGTAATATGGAACATCAAGCATAGAAATATTGTGGGTCAGGATATCATGGAGAGAATATAGAGGAACAAAATATTGAAAAGTAAATGCATATAGAGAAAGTATGGATTAACTATTCTTAATTAACTTCACGAAAGGTAAGAGCATATAGAGGAAGTATAGATTTACTATTCTTAACTGCACATATATGCACCTTGAAGATGTATATATTGTCAAGGTACATATATGTGGATATAAGTATAGAAAATCTATACTTCTGCCTAGATATTATGGTTATGGTATTTTGTGCTTTTTAAACACTAATCTCGATAACACGTGTTGTGATCTTACAGGCAACCAGGGAACAATAAACATTTGTCTATTTGTCCCATAATTCTCTTACCTATAAATAGGAGAAATTAAACAACAATATAGACCCAAAATGTGTTCTAAAATTCATAAAGCTACATATTTCTCTAATTAATGAAATATGCACGGTAAATAGTTATACATTCCTAGCATTACCATGACTGTTCCAGCTCCGAATTTTAGGTACCATGATCATGGTTCATATTCAGAAATGCTAATGCTACTCATGGTTACAAAAAAGGCAAGCCTCATTTTTGCCTATTACTATCTAAGTGATGTTATTAACAGAAGACTGACCTTAAAAAAACAAAATAACAAACAAATAAAGTCCCAGCAGCCTTTTACAGAACTTTAAAACTCCTATTGGCCCGCCCAAATGGGCTGTGTGCCCCAATGCCTCGCACCATCAGCAAGGCGCCATACGCGTTTCGCGTTCTGTAAAAGGCTGCTGGGACTTTATTTGCAGAAACAGTGATCAAGGGCAGCACGCCTGAAACGCGTATGGCGCCTTGCTGTTGGTGCGAGCATAATTGTACTGCAGCCTACAATGTTGGGCACTTGAAGGACTTGGGAGGCCGAATTTTGCGGAAGAATATTAGCAGTGCAACGTACTGTTTCCCCGGAGGCAAACCCACTATGGATTTTATATTATGTAAATGAATCCTGACAGCACCCACTGTGGAAAGATTATCAGAACTTCTAAGACCACAAGGCATTGGGGCACACAGCCCATTTGGCCGGGCCAATAGGAGTTTTAAAGTTCTGTAAAAGGCTGCTGGGACTTTATTTACAGAGCCAGCGATCAAGGGCAGGACGCCCGAAACGCGTATGGCGCCTTGCTGATGGTGCGAGCATAATTCTACTGCAGCCTGCATTAAAGAAGGTCTGAACTCCCAAGTGTGTTTGGCGTCTTCACAAAGGTAACTTTGGTGCGTGAAGATTTAAATGCGGCGTGCCTCGTCGCGAAGATGCCCCGCCGCTAGCGGCCCACAGTGCCTACAATGTTGGGCACTTGAAGGACTTGGGAGGCCGAATTTTGCGGAAGAATATTAGCAGTGCAACGTACTGTTTCCCCGGAGGCAAACCCACTATGGATTTTATATTATGTAAATGAATCCTGACAGCACCCACTGTGGAAAGATTATCAGAACTTCTAAGACCACAAGGCATTGGGGCACACAGCCCATTTGGGTGGGCCAATAGGAGTTTTAAAGTTCTGTAAAAGGCTGCTGAGACTTTATTTGCAGAGCCAATGATCAAGGGCAGCACGCCCGAAACGCGTATGGCACCTTGCTGAAGATGCAAGCATAATTGTACTGCAGCCTGCATTAAAGAAGGTTTGAACTCCCAAGTGTGTTTGGCATCTTCACAAAGGTAACTTTGGTGCGTGAATATATATATATATATATGGCGGACTTGCTTGGCACAGAATAAAATTGGATTTGCACTTACTCTTGGTGGTCCGCTCTTCGTCCTTTGGTCTGTGTGAGGCTATTGTTGGCGGCGAACTTTGTTTATATATATATATATATATATATATATATATATATATATATATATATATTACCTACTGGCGGTCGCCAGTAGGTAGTTATAGTTAGGACCACGTTTCCATAGGAAATCCGCAACATTCTATTTTGAATAACTTTGGCGCCGGTCGACGAATCCTCGCGAATTTTTCAAAATAGGTGGGGCGCTACGCTCCGCTCCTTCCCTGAAAGTCTCGGGGGGATTCGTCAAGCGGGGGCTGAGATAAAAGGGGGGTCCCAAAACGCGTTTTTCCCATGCATTTTTCCATAGGACCTTTAGACAGGGCTACAGCCCGAACGGCTGAACAGAATTACTAGAAATTTGGCAGAGAGGTAGTCCTCAGGTCAAGGAAGTGCCTTTTGTAGGTTTGGTGTAAATCTGTTCAGTAGATTCTGAGAAAATAGCCTTTAAATCAATATATATATCTGAGCCAGCTTACGGTGCGCTTACGGTACGCTTACCGTACGCGTACGGTGGCGTGCGCGAGCACGATTCTGATTGGCTCTTAGATCTTAGTAAACATTCGAATCGGCCGAAACCAGGAAGCGGCGGCCGCCATTTCGTGTGTTTCACTCAGAAAAAAAAGAGTGATAACAAGAAAAGGGGGCAAGGAGGAGAGTTACAGACCCCCTAACATTTGTAAGGGGGTCAAAGAAGGACAGAAAAGTACAAAGAAAACATTTATTGATTTTAAAAAAAATCGCGGGGTACGCGTACGGTAAAAAAAAAAAAAAAAAAAGAAATGAAATGCAGATTTAAGTGTTTAGATATTAGGGGGCTCTAAAAAGAGCCGTTGTGTTTATGAAGTGATTTTTAAGTGGTACCTACAAGTAAGTACCGATGCAGAGTCTAAGGTTCAAGAGGAAGACTCTGTTCCCTTCATCATTGAAGTGCACACCATCTCCTCTATAAATGTCTTGCATGTCGTAACGCAAGTTGTTGTGGTAAATGGAACCCATACCATAGTCACGGAGGAAAGCAGAAACAGATTTGTTGACGTGCTTTCTTGCTTTGTCAATCTGTGGACAGAAATGATTGGACCAGTTCCATTTTTGCCTTTGGCATATGTTAGAAAACACAAAGGCAGTTTTAGGGAAAAGTGAAAACAGTTGTGCAAAGGTGTCCTTCATAAGCATTTCCAGACCTACCCCAGTCAAAGTGCCTAGGTCATTGCCACCGCAGTGCACTATTATGAGGTCAGGGTGTTGGTTTTGCATGAAGGATTTCACCAATGGCATCAATTGGTGCCACTTTAACCCTCTCTGACCAATCCATTTAATGTCTACATTTGGCAAAGCAAGGTCTCTCACCATACCTGTTTTCTCTGCAAACTTTTCACTCCAGAAGACATAGCCGTGTCCTACAATCCACACTGTGAACATCTTCAAAGGAGATCTGGATGCACTCAGGAGGTGTATTTCAGTAGAATGGTAAAAAGAAATGAAAGACAGTTTGGAAATGGAGGCATACATATTTTTTTTTAAAAAAAAGAACTGATTGGCTGTTTCATACCATTCTACACTAAAAACTAGGCTGTATGTGTAAATTTATAGAAGCATGTTTTGTATTGGTACAGAAAAATGTGTTACCAAAGAACAGTACTATGGATTTGCTGTTAGGTTAGAAAAGTCAAGCACTCTTGCTCTGTGGAATTGAAACATTGTTTGGCGAACTTCTGACCTAACTCCACACAGCAGTGTTCCATGAGCTGTTGCTATGGCAGCAGGCAGAAGTCAAGTTGGGGGAAGGGTACTAGGCAGAAGTCAAGTTGGGGGAAGGGTACTTTTGGAAAAGGGTTGGTTTTCAACCAATAGAAATGTGTGATTACATTTGAAAAAAAGGGGGAAGCACTGAGATTTGAAATTAACATGTATATATGTGGAAAAAGAGAGGGAAAGTTTGCCATTATCTGGTTCTGCTGAGAGGAGAGAGGTGTAAAGAACAGAGATCCTGGCTCTGATAATCTGCTGTTTGAGTGCCACATTTCTTTCACAACTAACTAATTTTAAAGGTGAGTTTAGAGTTTGAGAGGGGATGTATATGGTAAATTAAGAAATGAATAATAGAAATACAATTCTTTTTGTTGAAGTTGTGTTTATTATTTTCTGTTTTGGGAGAAATTTAAATGTGAGGAACATGTAAAATAATATGGACTATGTTTTCACAATAAATTAAGGTGTACTGGTATAAAAAAAGAATAGTTTAAGGGTTTGAGGTTGGACTCAGTAATGCAAATACATTCAGCATCACTAAGGCTGGTTGCCCTTGCTGGAGTGTAGGCAGTCACTCAGGTTACAAATGGTGCTGGTCTGAAAAAGCAGTTTGGACATGTGCTTTTTAAAAAATCTGAAAAGTGGATTCATAATGTGTCAGTCTGTAAAAGTGTTTATCACTTGCCAAAAAAAAGAGCAGTAAGTGTGCTTTCAAATTGGCAAAGAAATTTCGTTTTGTGACTAATGTGAAAACATGACTCTGTGTGCAAAGAGGAATTATAGGCAGAGATTTATTGCGTATTGCTCTGGTGATTTCACAGTTGCATTAGATGGAAAGGGGGAGCCACTTTTTGGTGCAGAAGCAGACTCTTAGCACACACCCAGCTGCTTACCATGTGGAATCATGCACAGTATTCACAAGCGAGTGGGGTTTGAGGTTTCAGTCAGTAATGCAAATACATTCAGCATCACTAAGGCTGGTTGCCCTTGCTGGAGTGTAGGCAGTCACCCAGGTTACAAATGGTGCTGGTCTGAAAAAGCAGTTTGGACATGTGCTTTTTAAAAAATCTGAAAAGTGGATTCATAATGTGTCAGTCTGTAAAAGTGTTTATCACTTGCCAAAAAAAAGAGCAGTAAGTGTGCTTTCAAATTGGCAAAGAAATTTCGTTTTGTGACTAATGTGAAAACATGACTCTGTGTGCAAATAGGAATTACAGGCAGAGATTTATTGCGTATTGCTCTGGTGATTTCACAGTTGCATTAGATGGAAAGGGGGAGCCATTTTTTGGTGCAGAAGCAGACTCTTAGCACACACCCAGCTGCTTACCATGTGGAATCATGCACAGTATTCACAAGCAAGTGGGGTTTGAGGTTTCAGTCAGTAATGCAAATACATTCAGCATCACTAAGGCTGGTTGCCCTTGCTGGAGTGTAGGCAGTCACCCAGGTTACAAATGGTGCTGGTCTGAAAAAGCAGTTTGGACATGTGCTTTTTAAAAAATCTGAAAAGTGGATTCATAATGTGTCAGTCTGTAAAAGTGTTTATCACTTGCCAAAAAAAAGAGTAGTAAGTGTGCTTTCAAATTGGCAAAGAAATTTCGTTTAAGGGCCTAATGTGAAAACATGACTCTGTGTGCAAATAGGAATTACAGGCAGAGATTTATTGCGTATTGCTCTGGTGATTTCACAGTTGCATTAGATGGAAAGGGGGAGCCATTTTTTGGTGCAGAAGCAGACTCTTAGCACACACCCAGCTGCTTACCATGTGGAATCTTGCACAGTATTCACAAGCGAGTGGGGTTTGAGGTTTCAGTCAGTAATGCAAATACATTCAGCATCACTAAGGCTGGTTGCCCTTGCTGGAGTGTAGGCAGTCACCCAGGTTACAAATGGTGCTGGTCTGAAAAAGCAGTTTGGACATGTGCTTTTTAAAAAATCTGAAAAGTGGATTCATAATGTGTCAGTCTGTAAAAGTGTTTATCACTTGCCAAAAAAAAGAGCAGTAAGTGTGCTTTCAAATTGGCAAAGAAATTTCGTTTTGTGACTAATGTGAAAACATGACTCTGTGTGCAAATAGGAATTACAGGCAGAGATTTATTGCGTATTGCTCTGGTGATTTCACAGTTGCATTAGATGGAAAGGGGGAGCCATTTTTTGGTGCAGAAGCAGACTCTTAGCACACACCCAGCTGCTTACCATGTGGAATCATGCACAGTATTCACAAGCGAGTGGGGTTTGAGGTTTCAGTCAGTAATGCAAATACATTCAGCATCACTAAGGCTGGTTGCCCTTGCTGGAGTGTAGGCAGTCATCCAGGTTACAAATGGTGCTGGTCTGAAAAAGCAGTTTGGACATGTGCTTTTTTAAGAATCTGAAAAGTGGATTCATAATGTGTCAGTCTGTAAAAGTGTTTATCACTTGCCAAAAAAAAGAGCAGTAAGTGTGCTTTCAAATTGGCAAAGAAATTTCGTTTTGTGACTAATGTGAAAACATGACTCTGTGTGCAAAGAGAAATTACAGGCAGAGATTTACTGCGTATTGCTCTGGTGATTTCACAGTTGCATTAGATGGAAGGGGGAGCCATTTTTTGGTGCAGAAGCAGACTCTTAGCACACACCCAGCTGCTTACCATGTGGAATCATGCACAGTATTCACAAGCGAGTGGGGTTTGAGGTTTCAGTCAGTAATGCAAATACATTCAGCATCACTAAGGCTGGTTGCCCTTGCTGGAGTGTAGGCAGTCACCCAGGTTACAAATGGTGCTGGTCTGAAAAAGCAGTTTGGACATGTGCTTTTTAAAAAATCTGAAAAGTGGATTCATAATGTGTCAGTCTGTAAAAGTGTTTATCACTTGCCAAAAAAAAGAGTAGTAAGTGTGCTTTCAAATTGGCAAAGAAATTTCGTTTAAGGGCCTAATGTGAAAACATGACTCTGTGTGCAAATAGGAATTACAGGCAGAGATTTATTGCGTATTGCTCTGGTGATTTCACAGTTGCATTAGATGGAAAGGGGGAGCCATTTTTTGGTGCAGAAGCAGACTCTTAGCACACACCCAGCTGCTTACCATGTGGAATCATGCACAGTATTCACAAGCGAGTGGGGTTTGAGGTTTCAGTCAGTAATGCAAATACATTCAGCATCACTAAGGCTGGTTGCCCTTGCTGGAGTGTAGGCAGTCACCCAGGTTACAAATGGTGCTGGTCTGAAAAAGCAGTTTGGACATGTGCTTTTTAAAAAATCTGAAAAGTGGATTCATAATGTGTCAGTCTGTAAAAGTGTTTATCACTTGCCAAAAAAAAGAGCAGTAAGTGTGCTTTCAAATTGGCAAAGAAATTTCGTTTTGTGACTAATGTGAAAACATGACTCTGTGTGCAAATAGGAATTACAGGCAGAGATTTATTGCGTATTGCTCTGGTGATTTCACAGTTGCATTAGATGGAAAGGGGGAGCCATTTTTTGGTGCAGAAGCAGACTCTTAGCACACACCCAGCTGCTTACCATGTGGAATCATGCACAGTATTCACAAGCGAGTGGGGTTTGAGGTTTCAGTCAGTAATGCAAATACATTCAGCATCACTAAGGCTGGTTGCCCTTGCTGGAGTGTAGGCAGTCATCCAGGTTACAAATGGTGCTGGTCTGAAAAAGCAGTTTGGACATGTGCTTTTTTAAGAATCTGAAACGTGGATTCATAATGTGTCAGTCTGTAAAAGTGTTTATCACTTGCCAAAAAAAAGAGCAGTAAGTGTGCTTTCAAATTGGCAAAGAAATTTCGTTTTGTGACTAATGTGAAAACATGACTCTGTGTGCAAAGAGAAATTACAGGCAGAGATTTATTGCGTATTGCTCTGGTGATTTCACAGTTGCATTAGATGGAAGGGGGAGCCATTTTTTGGTGCAGAAGCAGACTCTTAGCACACACCCAGCTGCTTACCATGTGGAATCATGCACAGTATTCACAAGCGAGTGGGGTTTGAGGTTTCAGTCAGTAATGCAAATACATTCAGCATCACTAAGGCTGGTTGCCCTTGCTGGAGTGTAGGCAGTCACCCAGGTTACAAATGGTGCTGGTCTGAAAAAGCAGTTTGGACATGTGCTTTTTAAAAAATCTGAAAAGTGGATTCATAATGTGTCAGTCTGTAAAAGTGATTATCACTTGCCAAAAAAAAGAGTAGTAAGTGTGCTTTCAAATTGGCAAAGAAATTTCGTTTAAGGGCCTAATGTGAAAACATGACTCTGTGTGCAAATAGGAATTACAGGCAGAGATTTATTGCGTATTGCTCTGGTGATTTCACAGTTGCATTAGATGGAAAGGGGGAGCCATTTTTTGGTGCAGAAGCAGACTCTTAGCACACACCCAGCTGCTTACCATGTGGAATCATGCACAGTATTCACAAGCGAGTGGGGTTTGAGGTTTCAGTCAGTAATGCAAATACATTCAGCATCACTAAGGCTGGTTGCCCTTGCTGGAGTGTAGGCAGTCACCCAGGTTACAAATGGTGCTGGTCTGAAAAAGCAGTTTGGACATGTGCTTTTTAAAAAATCTGAAAAGTGGATTCATAATGTGTCAGTCTGTAAAAGTGTTTATCACTTGCCAAAAAAAAGAGCAGTAAGTGTGCTTTCAAATTGGCAAAGAAATTTCGTTTTGTGACTAATGTGAAAACATGACTCTGTGTGCAAATAGGAATTAGAGGCAGAGATTTATTGCGTATTGCTCTGGTGATTTCACAGTTGCATTAGATGGAAAGGGGGAGCCATTTTTTGGTGCAGAAGCAGACTCTTAGCACACACCCAGCTGCTTACCATGTGGAATCATGCACAGTATTCACAAGCGAGTGGGGTTTGAGGTTTCAGTCAGTAATGCAAATACATTCAGCATCACTAAGGCTGGTTGCCCTTGCTGGAGTGTAGGCAGTCACCCAGGTTACAAATGGTGCTGGTCTGAAAAAGCAGTTTGGACATGTGCTTTTTAAAAAATCTAAAAAGTGGATTCATAATGTGTCAGTCTGTAAAAGTGTTTATCACTTGCCAAAAAAAAGAGCAGTAAGTGTGCTTTCAAATTGGCAAAGAAATTTCGTTTTGTGACTAATGTGAAAACATGACTCTGTGTGCAAATAGGAATTAGAGGCAGAGATTTATTGCGTATTGCTCTGGTGATTTCACAGTTGCATTAGATGGAAAGGGGGAGCCATTTTTTGGTGCAGAAGCAGACTCTTAGCACACACCCAGCTGCTTACCATGTGGAATCATGCACAGTATTCACAAGCGAGTGGGGTTTGAGGTTTCAGTCAGTAATGCAAATACATTCAGCATCACTAAGGTTGGTTGCCCTTGCTGGAGTGTAGGCAGTCACCCAGGTTACAAATGGTGCTGGTCTGAAAAAGCAGTTTGGACATGTGCTTTTTAAAAAATCTGAAAAGTGGATTCATAATGTGTCAGTCTGTAAAAGTGATTATCACTTGCCAAAAAAAAGAGTAGTAAGTGTGCTTTCAAATTGGCAAAGAAATTTCGTTTTGTGACTAATGTGAAAACATGACTCTGTGTGCAAAGAGAAATTACAGGCAGAGATTTATTGCGTATTGCTCTGGTGATTTCACAGTTGCATTAGAAGGAAAGGGGGAGCCATTTTTTGGTGCAGAAGCAGACTCTTAGCACACACCCAGCTGCTTACCATGTGGAATCATGCACAGTATTCACAAGCGAGTGGGGTTTGAGGTTTCAGTCAGTAATGCAAATACATTCAGCATCACTAAGGCTGGTTGCCCTTGCTGGAGTGTAGGCAGTCACCCAGGTTACAAATGGTGCTGGTCTGAAAAAGCAGTTTGGACATGTGCTTTTTAAAAAATCTGAAAAGTGGATTCATAATGTGTCAGTCTGTAAAAGTGATTATCACTTGCCAAAAAAAAGAGTAGTAAGTGTGCTTTCAAATTGGCAAAGAAATTTTGTTTTGTGACTAATGTGAAAACATGACTCTGTGTGCAAAGAGAAATTACAGGCAGAGATTTATTGCGTGTTGCTCTGGTGATTTCACAGTTGCATTAGAAGGAAAGGGGGAGCCATTTTTTGGTGCAGAAGCAGACTCTTAGCACACACCCAGCTGCTTACCATGTGGAATCATGCACAGTATTCACAAGCGAGTGGGGTTTGAGGTTTCAGTCAGTAATGCAAATACATTCAGCATCACTAAGGCTGGTTGCCCTTGCTGGAGTGTAGGCAGTCACCCAGGTTACAAATGGTGCTGGTCTGAAAAAGCAGTTTGGACATGTGCTTTTTAAAAAATCTGAAAAGTGGATTCATAATGTGTCAGTCTGTAAAAGTGATTATCACTTGCCAAAAAAAAAGAGTAGTAAGTGTGCTTTCAAATTGGCAAAGAAATTTCGTTTTGTGACTAATGTGAAAACAAATGTAGTAATATATTCAAATAAAATAAAGGAATTTTTTTTTAGTTTTTTTCAGGTATTGCTGAAGAGCAGTGAACAAAATTTAAGATGCCTACAAAATCCAGAGTAAAAAAAGACCACAAAAAAAACCTATATTTGAAGACAACTGGAGGACCTAAGTTAGTTGAAGATGCTCATGTTGGGAAAAAGAAAAAATCTTCTGGTAAGCAGACAAAAAATTTTCTAAAGAACATATTCAAAAAAAGGAAAAATGTACAAAATGTCTGTACTGGAAAGAATGATTTCAATCGAAAAGGACAGGAAAAAATTGAGAATTTAGTTAATGCAAATATACCTTCTGCAACTAAAAAGATTAACTTAAACAGAAAAACAGCGTTAAAAGAGATACGTAGAAAAATGTTTCAGAGAAGAGTTATGTCCAATTTGATAAAGGATGTGAAGAAATATAAGCAAAAGGCTAAGTTTTATAAGAGAAAAAAAGAAATTGAAGCCATTGCAGCAAAGGCATTAGAATTAAAAAGGAAACTATTCATTTTAATTTTGAATAGGATGCGTACATTAGACAAAATGGTTAATGTACTGAAATCACATAGCAAAAGGAAAAGAGTAGTGAACAGAACAAACTTTTCTAAAGTGTTTTTAGGAAAATGGATGCATAGTTCAAGTAGTGAACCTTTTTTTAATGAAGAGAGTTATTTTCAAAGTAATAGTTTGCTGCATGCAGTTGACACCAGAGGTCGTGCTTATGAAGTGAAAAATGGTTGCATAATGGAGAAGGAGATAATGGTTCCAAGAGATGAGGTACAAGTGATGGCGGATGAGGCTATGGGGAGACGTCCTAAAGCCCCAGTGTACACTTGGAATTGTAGTAGTATTTGCACTGTGCGTCAGGAATCTATTGATAAATTTCGTGAGTTTCTAAGAGAATAGAGTAAAAAAAGTGTAAAACAGAAGATTAAGGTGCTTCAAAGTCTGGATCCATGCAGAGTGAGAGAGAATACTGGTTTGCAGGGTCATTCTCTGGCCTGTCTATCTAGAAAAGTGTGTAATAGTGTTTTCCATCATTTTAGGATGCTGGCTGTTCATCATACTGAAATGAGAAAGTTTGTGAGACGGTTGTATTTTGCTAAAAGTCCAGCAATAAAGTTAGATGAATTGAATAGGGCTCTGTTCCGTGGAACGGTATCAGATGTAGAGAAGGTTGTTGATGAAATTCAGTTTTGTTACTTTGGTCCTGAACAAAACAGTGCAGAGAAGGACACAGTAAATGAGGAAGAAGTGGAAGAGAATGTAGAACCCTCTGTAAGTAAGACATTTAATGATCACATAACAAAATTTGCAATAATCTCTAATGAAAGACCAAATATTACTTGTATTTGTTGCCGCAGAACTCATTATAGAAAACAAACTAGGAATGTTGATCTCTACAGAAAGAGTGAAAATGAAGATAATTATAAGTGGAAGGATTTTGCCACATATATATTTCTTGAAAATTGTTTTGAATTGGGTGAAGATCAGCGTATTTGTAAATACTGTTACAACAAGTTAGAGGAAAATAGAATGCCGACCAGAGCTGTACATAATAATTTAGAATTGGATGCTATTCCTGCTGAACTTTCTGAATTAAATACATATGAGTCTATACTCATTCAATGTGTTCATCCGTTCCAGACCATAGTACGTATGGAGCCCAAAACTGGTAAATTACCTCCTTCAGATTTACTGAGAGGTTTAAAAGGTAGAGTGGTGTATTTGCCCTTGGATTTGAAAAAAAATATGGAAACTATTGATGCGGATACTTTGGAAACTGAACCATTAATTATTCTGGTTAATGGTGTACCTACAAAGAATAAGAAGATTTGGCAGGAGCTGGTAGATGTACGGAAAGTACAAAGAGCAAATTTGTATTTGAAAAGGAATAACAAATGGTATGAATCAATTTATATAGAAGAAGAAGAAGAAGAAGATTTACAAGAAGACACAGAAACACCAACTGGACAAATTGAAAAAGTGGACAAGTCAAAGGAAGAAGAAATTTATGAACATTTTAGCATACATCCTCTTCATTCAAAAGAAGTTATGGGAGACAATATTGATCTATTTCAGATGAAGAAAGCAAAAGGAACTCCCGTGAGTGTATAGGAGGAGAGCTTGGAAGCTCGATGTTTTCCCCAGCTGTTTCCTAAAGGAAAAGGAGGACGATACGATGAACGTCCGGAACAGATTCCAGCTTCTGAGTATCGGACTACAAGACTATATGCTGAAGATCCCAGATTTCGACAAAGTATTCCTTATTTGTTCCATCTTTTATTTGAAAGCGACTTGTCTGCATTGTCTTATGCAGTAAATCACATTTTAAAAAGTGGAGTACATTTGCAAAATGTGTCTGCTAAGGATTTTATGGAGAAAGTGCAGCACCGAGATGATCATTTGGAAACACAACTGATCAATCTGATGGCTTGTCAGCGTGGGACAAATGAATATTGGTACCGACGCCATGGTGAATTAAAATGCATGTTACGGAATTTAGGAACACCAACATGGTTCGTTACCCTAAGCTGTGCCGAGTACGCTTGGGATGATTTACTGGATTTTCTACGAGAGGCAAATTCAAACATTAAAAACATCGAATACAAGACAGCAGGAGAACTGTGCTCATTGGATCCGGTTAATGTTTGCAGATATTTCAATCATAGATTTGAGGCTATGATGTCCTTCATCTGCAATAAAAAAAATCCACCTCTAGGAGAAGTAGTGGATTTCTTTTGGAGAAAAGAGTACCAGGCAAGAGGTGCTCCTCATATTCATATGCTGTTGTGGATCAAGGATGCCCCAAAGTTTGGAACAGATACTGATGAAGCAGTGTTATCTTACATTGAAGAATATGCAACATGTGCTATACCAAAAAGCACAGAAGAGAAAAAGTTAAAGGAGCAAGTTTTACGTTTCCAAAGTCATCGGTGTGGAAAATACTGTCGACGGAAATACAAGAGCAAAGATAAATACTACACTAAATGTCGATTTGGATTTCCTAGACCTGTTCTTTCAAATGGAGGAGTTAACAGTTTTATGTCATCTGTGAGACATACTATCACAAGAAAATCACCTAAGAATACCTACAACCTTAAAAGAAAAGAAGAATCAAAAAATATAAATGACTACAACCCAGTGATTTTATCCATGTGGAACGCTAACATGGATATACAGTATGTAGCTGACAATTCCATTGCTGTTGCTCGATATGTAACGTCTTACATTACGAAATCAGAAAAAACAGAATTGAAGGAAATGTGGGAAGAGATTTCTCACGAGAAAACTGTCAGTAAGAAGCTGTACAGTTTCAGTTTGAAGATGTTATCGCATCGAGAAATTGGATCCTACGAATGTTCAGATAGGTTATCTTCTGCAAGTCTCTACTCGAAATCAAGAAGAATAATTTGGGCAAGTTTAGGCCTTTGCAGCAATGAGAAATCGGGTACTGAAATCTGTTGGAGAAATTGAATATTTGGCCGAGAATGACCCAGAAAGTACAGATATTTTGAAATCAAACATGTTGGACACATATTATCCCAAGAGAAGTCTTCATCTAGAGAACATGTGTCTCTATGAAGTGCTGCAGAACTACATTTATTCACGGAAAGCCGCAGAAGACATCAACAATGGAAAATATAAAGTCATTGGTGAGGAAGGATGTTTGGTGAAGCAAACAAAAGGAAGTTTGATAAATCACCGGAAGCTGAGTTGCGACACTACTGACAAAAAGGAATTTTACTACTTGGCTCTTTTACAGCTGTTTAAACCATGGCGTACAGAGGATGAACTACTGGGAGAATTTCAAAGCTATGAAGATTCTTTTAATGCTTGCAAAGACAGCATACAATGCAATACATTCACAACTTATCTGCAAATGTTAAATGAAGAAATTGAACAGGAAACTACAATTGCAGCAGAAATAGCTAGAGACAGTTCTCAGGACAGCCAAAGTTCAGGAACACTCAGTCAAGATCCCCTAGGACAACCAATCGTTGAAAATGAAGCATCAATAGCCATGAATGAAGTGGAAACGGCTATGAATCAAGCTCAAGAAGAATTTATAGACTTACAAAATTTGGAAAGACAACTGAACGAAGAGCAGCAACAAATTTATGAAGAGATCAGAAACAAAATTGATCACGGATTTCTACATGAAAAAAAAGAGTGCTCATGCACATCATTTCATCCAATCAGGATGTATGTAAGCTGACAAGCTGGAACTGGAAAAAGTTTCCTAATAAAAGTCATCAGAAGCTACCTACAGCAAAAAACGGATTCTACTTTGTCTTGTGTGGTTACTGCTCCAACTGGGTTAGCAGCATATAACATAAAAGGAATCACTTTACATCGTTTGCTAATGTTACCAGTGGAGCATGAGAACAAAATACAATACAACAAGCTAACTGGAGAAGCATGCTTGGAAGTTTCAAGAGTATTGAAGAAGATGCAAGTTCTCATTATTGATGAGGTGAGCATGGTATCAAACTTAATGCTTGCCTTTGTGCATTTAAGAATGCAGCAAATTCTGAAGACAGACTATGACGTGTTATTTGGAGGAAAACACGTCATAGTTTTTGGAGATCTTTTGCAACTTACTCCAGTTAAAGGACAACCAGTGTTTAATACTGTGACACATGAAGACACGAAGAAGTCATTGGGAAGCATCGGTAATACAAATATTTGGTCCTTCTTTGAGTACAAGGAACTTACTACTAATATGAGGCAAGCAAACGATGAAGAATATGGAAGTATTCTGAAAGATATCAGAATTGGACTACTCACTGAAGCTGGCAAAAAAGCATTACAGAGTCGGCTGCTACATAATTTATTTCCAAAGGAAGAAATAGTTGCAGAGAAGATATACAAGAACATTGCAGAAAACAAAAGTGTCATCTGCTTAATGCCAACTCTACGTGAATGCTCAATATTCAATGAGGAGCTTTTGAAATTGGAAAAGGAAGATATCAGGAAATTGGAAGCAGTGGACAAAATTGAGGATGGAAGAATTACTGTCACATTAACAGGCACACTGAAAAATAAATTGGATTCACTAGAGAAGAACATTTCCAAAACAGCGGATTAGAAAAAAATCTATATGTTTGCATGAACTGTAGAGAATTTTTAAGGAGAAATTTGGATGTTGAAAAAGGTTTAGTTAATGGAGCTATGGGAAGAGTTGTGGGTTTTATTAATTATCAGAAAAAAGATGGAATTGAATGTTTAAAAATAAAATTTGATCAGATAGAAGAAGTTAAAGACATTTGTCATTGTTCAGTTCGTTTCATGCTTGTGAAAGACTTATATGTACGTAGGAAGCAGTTTCCGTTTTCGCTAGCATATGCTGTAACTTTTCACAAGTCTCAAGGATTGACTGTAGATTGTGCATTTGTGAACATTGGTTCAACTGTGTCCAAAGAAGGTATGGCATATGTTGCTTTGTCACGAGTGAAAACATTATCAGGTTTATTCATGATAGACTTTGATGATTCAAAAGTTAGTGCTGATACAAATTGTGTAAAGGAGTATAATAGATTAAGAAGAAGCTATGCTCCTCATTTAGGTCAGTATCCTGTGTTGGAGAAACGTGTAGTTTCTCGAAAAAGGAGAAATGAGAATATCTGTAATGAAGATGTAGAGAGGAGGAAAAAAAGAGGAGTGATGTAATTGCAAGCAAAAAGAATAAGGAAAATGAAGAACAGGTTGTAGGATGTCATTTTGAAAATAGCTCTGGTGTCAACTGCTACGCTAATGTAGTGCTGAATGTTGCATTTTATCTGGAAAGTTTGCAAGAGCAGATAATAGTAAATCAGGGAAAAAGATTCTGTTCTGTGCTGAGTCTCCTTTTTGAAAAGCTGAGTAATGATAAAACTCAAATAGAAAGTGCTACTGAAATTAGAAAAGTTTTAGATGTATGTTCAGGACGAACACAGTTTTCTCAAAATGTACAGCAAGACGCACAGGAATTCTTGATGTATTTTCTTCAGGTACTGGAAGAAGAAGGGGTTCCCATTGAAAATGTATTTGGTCTCTCTTATAAATGGGAACATAGTTGTGAAAACTGTTATAATATATGTGGCTCTAATGTTGATAATGAAAGGTTTATTTATTTAACATTGCCAGAAAGTAAAACAGTCACTTTTGCTAAATTAGTTAAAGATGCTAATCATAGCATGGAATGCAGTGAGTGTCAATCTGACATGTTTTCAACGTTAATTTTAAAAGAATACGGACAGTATGTAATTTTAATGATGCAACGCTGTAAAGCTGATGGTTCAAAATTAGATACTTTAATAAAGAAGTTTACAGGACAGCAATTATCAATTTCAGGAAAAACTTTTGTAACAGTTGCAATAATTTTCCATGAAGGACCTACTGTAACTTCTGGTCATTACACAGTTTATCTTAAATGTGAAAAAGGCTGGACACTGTGTAATGATTCCCAATTGATTTTTAAGCAACGTTTGCCTTTTGATTTAGCAAATTCCTATCTAATCTTCCTGAAACCTAAATTTTAGAGAGATTTGGCAACATCTGGACAAAACAATTTTACCATTTTATTGGATTACCATTTGGAATTTACAAATAAAAAGATGTAACAAATTATCATTTGGCCTAATGGAAAGGTAACCAATTGTAATGTGGAATTTTTCCATTTTTTAAGGAAACTTTGGAAAACCAAAAATTTAGAAAAAATCGGTAACATCTGCACAATTTAAATTTTGGAATGTTATTGGATTGCCATTGGAAATTTTTTCAAAAAAGATTTTTAAAATTACTATTTGGCCATGCGGAAAGGTAAACAATTCTATTGTGGACTTATTTAATTATTAATAAATCTTTCGGAAACCAAAATGTTACAGAGAATCGGTGAGATCTGTACAATTTAAACTTTAGATTTTTATTGGATTACCATTGGAAATTTAACCAAAAAAGAATTTTAAAATTACTATTTGGCCTAAAGGAAATGGAACCCGATGTATTGTGGAGTTATTTGAGATATATTATTGTGATTATACTTCTGAAACAAAAATATCAGACGGTATTTTAAAGAAATAAGTATTGATATTAGATGATATTTTTTAAGAATATTATGCATTTCTATAAAATTATGTTTATGCAAAAAGAGATTGTGGGCTTTTTTAAAACAATCTTTGAGATTGTTAATTTTTTTTTTTGCCTGCTGTTAAATGATGAATGCAATTGCTTTCACAATTTATAGTGAAATGCAATATATTCTGAAAACAGCAAAAAAAAGGCAAAAATATTTTTTGAAAAATATGTAAATATGTGTACTGTATTATAAAATGTTTTATGAAATATTAATACTTTTTTCTTTTTTTTCAGATTGAGATAGAAAATTTTCGAAAACTAGAACCATTTTTAAAGCAATTAAAAAAAAATTTCAATGAATAAATATTTTTTTGAGTGGGTATGGTAAGTCAATAATATCATGGTCCCTTTTTTCCACTTCTCTACAATCACATTTTCAGTTTTTAATTGTAGTCTCTCAAGGACCTTGTAATGTGATAATTGATTTTTAGTGTTTTTAAAAAAAAAAATAAAAAATTACGCGTACCGTATATAATAAAAGTTTTTTAAAACATATATAAAAAATAGATGAAAGGTAAGGTTGGCTCTTAAAAGAGCTGTTGTGTTCATGCAGGGACAGAGGAAAGAAAGATTGGGAATATTAGATGGTACGACAAGTGTGCTGATCTATTTTACTGTTCACTAGGGAAATACTGGTCTCCCTATAACTAATTAGATCATGACAAGTGGCGCACCGTACTTCAACCCTCGCAAACCGAGGGTTAATTTCCAGAGGACCAGAAAAAGGAGATGCTCCCCCCACAGATGAAGGGCTCACCTGACCTGCAGAAGAAGGACTCGGCACTGCAGATGATGGTCCAGGCTGAGCTGCTGTGGATGTGCTTGGTTGATTTACTGAAGGGTTACCTTCAGTAAGTCGAGCATGTGTCCTTCTGTGTACATCCTTAAGGTGTCTCATCATGGTGTGATTCCCAAAGGAATACTTCCTGTCAGGATTCCCTCTTGAAAGTACACGCTTACACAGCTTACAAGTCACTAAGGGTGCATTTACCTTTTGCTGGCCTTCTGGAAAAGAAAAATACTCCCATACGTAAGAGGTCTTTTGTTTCCTCGCTCTCTGCCTCAAGGTAGTGCTGCTAGCCTCACTCTCAGAAGAGCTCTGCTGTTCTGCCATCGTATCACAAAGACAACCCAGCTCCTTCTCCTAAGGGATCACAAGCAGAAATGAGGGGAATGGGTGTGGTGTAGGAGAGTTCTAGAACTGAAAGTAGTTTCAACCAATCAAAAGTTGTGTTTCATGATCACATGACCCACCGTACGCTTACGGTGCGCTTACGGCAAAAGTACGCATGCGCGTAAAAAAGACACGCGCTCGCGCGCATGCGCATAACAGTCACTCCCCAACACTTCCGCGTAACGTGCGCGTGTAGCGTACACGCGTATGCGCCCCACGCGCAGTACGCGCGGCTACGCAAATTGCGTAAATATACGCAAACAGCGTAGATAAATTACGGACATTGCGTAAACCGTACGCTTACCGTAAGCTTACCGTACGCGCACTAAAAAAAAAATTTAAAAAAAAGGAAAAAATGTATTGCTAATAAATTTTACCTGTTTATTTTAAAAAAAATGTAAAATAAAAACATATTGTAGAATTTTTAAAATGTAACCATAGTCTTTAAAAAAGGATAGAAAATTAAAATAAAAATATGTAAAAAAAAGAAGAAAAAAAAAAAAGAATTAGCATTTAAAAAACCTTTCAAATTCACTGAAAAAACCATGGGTTTCACACACGTTATAGTTAGGAATTAGCATTTAAAAAACCTTTGAAATTCACTGAAAAAACCATGGGTTTCACACACGTTATAGTTAGGAATTAGCATTTAAAAAACCTTAGAAATTCAATGAAAAAACCAAAGGTTTCACACATGTTATAGTTAGCTGGACATTTCACTCGTAAAAAACCATTGAAATTCCCCCGTTATAGTTAGTTCAGCTAACTATAACTCACGCGCCCGCAATGCACTACTGATGACGTCACATATTACATCACTCATGACATGGTCAGTGACATCACTCATGACATCACTGATGACATCTCAAATGACATCACTGATGACATCATCCTTGTGATAGAGTGGTAGACCTCCTCTCACCCTAATATAACCTTTGATACACACATTTAAAAATAGAGACTGAAATTTTCAAAAAAATGGACATACCAATAACAGTTACAACAACCTATTCAGTAATTCTAAGATCCACATACACATCCACTCATCCACCAACAATCCTATACAGTCACTCATACATGTACTCACACATCATATGTACTCATACACCTAAACATCCTGTAACACAATGCCACTCATTCATAGAGTTACTCACACATAGTCACTCATGCTAATAAAGAATCAAACATCCATTTACCTGCATATACAGTTATACACACACCACCACACTTACTTTTACAGAAACTTACACATACTTAGTCTTTTAAATAATCACTTATAGAAACACATACTTATTCATACAGGCACTCTTCCAATCTCTCACTCGCACATATACTTACTTATATACACCAATAGTCATATATACTAGTTTAAAACATATGTAGTTACTTATAAAGACACTATTGAGACAGTCATTCACTCACTAACACACCCATACACACACTCATCCACCCATACGGTCCTACACACATGCTGTCTTCAACACATACAAACAGAACATTTGCCCTCCACATCTGAAGCTGAGGTTCAGATTCCAGTAGTCGGCTGGATACCACGAGTTGGAGATCTGGTCCGTGAGAAGGTGGAGAACAAGAAGGAGTTCGGCCCCTCTTATCGTGCACCGGTTCCAGTGCTTGGAGTGCAGGGTACAAGAACAGTCATTTTACCTCCACTTCCTGGTCGCAAAGAAAACAGGTACATCTCTATTGACAATGTCAAACTTCAGCGAGTCGCCGATACTTCTTAGTATGACTCCGGCAGTTTCATGCCAGACAATGCAAAGAAATTCAATGTTGGTTCATGCATCTAACACCTTGTCTGATGTTGCCATCGAGATGCATTCAGTTACTGATCGCTTGCTGATACCACCGGCTGGTGGTTTGCCCGAAGAGACTGAGTATGCTTATCCTACAGGTGGACCCTCGCCTGTTTTACAATCTACAGCACTTGGCCAGTCCCGTTTTTCCTTTGACACTAACTCTTTGCCCTCAACTCCCCCATCGAACATTGCTGTTTTTGTAAGTTGGTTTAAGAGACATTTTTTGATAGCACCTTGGACATACATCTGGTTACTGCTTTTCAGTATTTTTTTGTTCATGTCCATTGGATTTGTTGTAGTTTTCTTCCGTTTGGTGGATGGCCATTATCTCAAAGAGAGATCGACAATTAGACTTATCAATGGAACTTTGGCCCCCCACTCCTCATCCCACATCATGAAAAGGGACCAGACTTTTGTGAATATTACTGCCTGGCCCGTCATGGATGGAATAGCATGGGATGCAGTTACATTTCAAATTCATGGGCCTACAGAGGTCATTAATGTGCCTAATGTATTTCGTGTTTCTATGGGTGATGTAGTTAAACAGAACATACGTTCTGATGATTGGGATGTACACGCCATGTTATAATGACAGTGGATACTACCACCTTCCCTTTACTAAGACGCTAATATTATTATTGGACTAACAGAAGTTCTCTTAGGCTTTAATAGGGGACCCCATACCTCAAAGATCAGTTTAGTGAAATCACATCACAGGAGCATCAGGAGTCTTCTCGCAGGAAGGCTCGTCTTCGGTCTGAATAATAAACATGATGTCTGTGATATTAAAAGCACCAACTTTCAGGTATGTGCAGCTGCTCATGTGTTATGACTAAATAGTGGGTCGTGCACCTATGCACTACATAATAACCCCCACCGAACCATGAAGACACTCAGACACTCATACTGATACTCAAAAAACCAACTAATAACCTATATAGACACTCATGTAGCTACTCACCAACCCATGCAGCCACTTATATACAAAGTGAGAGACTGATACAGGTATTTACACATTTAAACATTACTCACTTAGCCATGTATTCATAAAGATACACTTAATCAGTCAGTTACACAATCAATTTTTCAAAAACAAATCATCAATTTAGACACTTATATACTCATTTATTCTTCCATCGACCTTGAGATATACATATATTAAACATATTTAATTTTCAGAAAAACACACATTCACTGGATGATGTCATCAGTGATGTCATTTGAGATGTCATCAGTGATGTCATGAGTGATGTCACTGACCATGTCATGAGTGATGTAATATGTGACGTCATCAGTAGTGCATTGCGGGCGCGCGAGTTACGGGGGAATTTCAATGGTTTTTTACGAGTGAAATGTCCAGCTAACTATAACATGTGTGAAACCTTTGGTTTTTTCATTGAATATATATATATATATATATATATATATATATATATATATATATATATATATATATATATATATATATACACATATATATGTATATTCCACAATGTGATTCAGATTTGCAGCGTGCACAACAGCGGGTGCAGGCATAGGGGCCAAATCCAAGCCCCAAATTTAATTTTCAAACAAAAAACGCTGCCCTCTGGAATCCAATATTTCACGTTTTAATTACACTTGTAACGCTCCACCAACGCGTTTCAGACTCGCAGGGCCTTTGTCACGTGACAGGCCTTGATCATATTGATATATGAAAAGCCACACTATTCCAAAACAAAGCGCACTCCTCACCAGGTAACTTCCGTTATTTAAGTCAGCAAGCAAAGTTAGCGTGTTCCATCACATTATTATGTTCTGCCTAACGTGTTTCAGACTGATATAGTCCTTGTTCACAGGCAAAGCGGCAGCGTTAAATAACCAATCCGGGTTACTAGTCAGTTCATTATATCTCCTTCAGTTGCTCTCAGGTGAGTTAAAAAAGAAAGCACATTGCATGGTGGACTAGTAGTCCATTATCTTTTTCACATTGCGATGCCACTCAAATAAGTAAAATAACTAGCCTCTAATAGGCTGACAGTACATCTCAGTGACCCCCCTGGAGCCAAATTAAAAACAATATATATTTTTGGGATTCCCGTGATATCTTGTTAATCCCGCAGGAGCAAGGATGCTCCCTTGGACTCCTGCGGGAGTCCCATGGGAGCACAGTTGCAGGGCTGTGTAGTAAATAGACTGTGGCAGACAGGCATCTTCTTACAAGGTGATTTATTAAAGTACAGAGCAAGCACAAGAGCGGACTCTCCACGACAGAAGCCAACAGCAACTGCCGTGAAAGAGAACCTAGAACTCACAAGGCAATAGAGAACATAGGTGAATAAACATTCCACCAGCATAGAGAACATTAAGCATATACTACACATCTTCTTCCTTTCTAATGAAAACAAACTAGTCGTCACCAAAATTGTAGTAAATAGACTGTGGCAGACAGGCATCTTCTTACAAGGTGATTTATTAAAGTACAGAGCAAGCACAAGAGCGGACTCTCCACGACAGAAGCCAACAGCAACTGCTGTGAAAGAGAACCTAGAACTCACAAGGCAATAGAGAACATAGGTGAATAAACATTCCACCAGCATAGAGAACATTAAGCATATACTACAGGCTGCCTCCCAGAACAGTCTTGTGGGATTTTTAAAGGGGCGGGCCTGAGTGTCTCCAGTGGATTGCAGAGAACAGGCGACGTGTTGGATGCAGGCATTTGGCCATGCATAGTGGGGGCTGGCCTTACACATAGTAATAAAATATTACTTTACATTTAAAAAAACCTAGAAATTCACTGAAAGAAAAACATAGGTTAACGTGACAGTATAGTTAGGAACAGTAATAATGGCTTACTTTGCATAAAAACAACCTCAGAAATTCTCTGAAAAACACAGGTTTTAGTGACATTATAGTTAAGTGTAAATGTCAGTACATATGTAATGTGTTACACACAAAAACACTGAAACTCACCAGTGATAGTTGTTTCGAATAACTATAACTTGCACTCTCACCATGCACTGCTTGTGATCTCACATATTACAACAATCATAACATTATTGGTAACATTACTGATAACAAATGAACTGACGTAATTGATGACAATACATTGCTTGGCAGGGGCAACACATTGAATTATGTATTATTTTCAGATCTTTTAATAGTGTGGTAATTTACAAGTGGAAAAATGTAATTGAAGTTAACCCCCTGCCCAAACACCCATAAGCTTGGACAAAAACTGTCCTAAGCCTGGAAGTGCCACACACATGCCTGACACAATCTATCCCTCTGAATAAAATCCAGGGATTATTTGGATCCAAAAGAAAATTGTATGTTACAGGAACTCTATTGCATTATACAGCTTCACATGATAGACAGAATACTATTTAATACCCTATAATTTGTACACAAATCCATTAATGTACAGTTTAATGTGTGCATTGCCTCCAGCATACTGGATTTCCAGCACAGGAACATCTTCCTTCCGCAGAAGGAACACCCAGGAGCCCTTATCACATACAAATTATGCTTTTACACTTGGGCAAACCCTTGCTTTAATCCTGGGAGTTGTAGGTTTCACCTTTACAGACTTAAGTAGAGATAACCCGCTTCAAATTTGTACTGGGAAGCAGAGAGTTAACAAGTTTGAATCAGTGCCATGAAGTGTATCACTTTGCCTTTGGCTACATGACCAAAAATGAGCCGAATGCTACACCTACCTACACCCTCAGATGCCAGAGGCTGACCTTTAATAGCTCCATTCTGGCAGCATCCACTCTAGCCAAACCAATATGAGGGATTCTTCTGTTTACCTTGGTCCGCACTGGTTATTCATTTATTTGTTTGTTTATTTATTTAACATTTCACCATAGTTCCCCTCTATCATAAAGCAATAATGCAATTTACAATAAGTCAGGAGTGGCCCGTGCAAGTAAGTGCAGTGGGGCGGGGTGGAGAGGGAGTCGGCAGACAAAAACGAGGGAAACTTTAAAGAAAATCACTTACCCTGCGCTCGCTGCATCACCGAGTCGGTGATGTGGTGAGAGCAAGGTAAGTAGTTTTAAAAAAAATATATTTTATTTTCCCTTATCGTCATCTGTTGACTCCACTCCAACCCGCCCCACAGCGCTTCCCTGCACCGGCCATACCTGCCATAAATTGAAAAGCATAGGTACAGACATAATAATAAAATAAACCACGGTTGGAACACTGACTTAGCAGCATAGATTCATGAGTCGCTAGTAAATATGTTAACTCTAGAATGAGCAAAGAGGTGGGTGTTTTGTTGTTTCTTGAACTATCAGAGTGTGGGTTCACTTCTAAGGTCTGCTGATGTGAATATACATATGCTCCTCGCAGTCAAAATATGGTTCAGTGCTTGAGAGATGTTGAACCTTGGTGTTTCCAAATGATCGAGCGCGATTGTGCTCTTTAATTTGTAGGGGTCCATTATAATCACGAGTAGTTCGCACCTACATATAATCCTTTGTCGTGCTAACATTTGGTTATTAGAATGTGTAATGTAATAACGTGTAAAGTGAAGTGATAGAGATATTTTTGTATAACGTGGCGGAATTAACATTGTAACTGTGATCTACATGATAAAGCCTTAATGTTTTGATTTCACAAGTGACTAATGAGAAATTAATTGCTGTTATGTAACACACTGATTTAAATGTGCACAGTAATAATGCTCATGTATACGTGTGCTTAATGAAGTTTCATATTAATTCTTATGTTAGCCGAATTTGTAGGCCTCATGTGTATTTTTCCCTGGCTCTCTAGATGAGTTGCTCGTAATATTCATGTGTATGCAGAATCTTTTCTTTCTCATGTTTCTGTTGCAGGTTGAGAAATTCATCCTTCTTAGTTAGAATAACGCTTTTGTTTAAGAGTTAGTCTTAGGGAGGAGAGAATACATTTGAACAAGTGATACTGATAACGTGGGACGGTGTTCTTTTTGCTGGAAAAAGCCTGGGAATCAAAGTCATCGAGCTGGCGCTTGGGAGCATCGCTACCACATGGAAAGTTACTTACGAGGAAGTGTCCAGCTGGATGGGATGATCGCGTGATGTATGATGGGTGTGTCTTACGATTCTTGTGATGGGGATAGGGACAGAGTCTGGGGACGTCTGCCATGCCTGGAGAGGAAGGAGCAACATAGAACGAGCTCTGTAACTTTATGCTACTTGACCCATTCTACGTGAGTGCACTTCTTAGGAAGTCGTCACGTGCTGACACCTTTTTCCGTTAGTGGTAGTGTACGGACAGACTAATGCTTTTTACTTACGAACCTCCAATGAAGAAGACTCTCGATGTAGGTGCAGTTATGTTCAGCGTACCGATTCTAGAACTGGCCATTCTTTGTATGCTCAACTTTACCTGTAGGTTTGGCTTTGTATTAGTTCCAGTGTATTTCTACACCCTCATCTGAGGTGCCTGTATGTCCAGTTGTTCTTGGCTTTGTAATAAAATAACTAAACTTTGAATCAGGAGTCGGTGATTCTTCGGAGTCAGGGTTTAATTAAATTGTGAATTAAGATTGGCAAATGTTTTTTTCTCCTCTCTACACTTTTAAGCAGGAAATAAAGAGCCATTGGCCAGGGGTTCCAGAGTAAGTCTAGAACGTGGAACCCAGCTCCATCACAAATATAATTAATGTTTGTTTCTGAAACTTTTTTCACTACATTAGGTGTTGAAGGGGTTCACCACAAATTAGCATTTCATTTTTCCTTTGTTTCTTTTCGTGTTTCTTTTCCTTTTTAGTCAGTGATATGTATTGTTATCTCTCTCACAGCATGTACTAGCAAACCCTTTTTCAAGATGGCGAGCTGGACTGCTACTGTGGTCTGCACATTGTGCTAGTAGATACAATCCACCCCAAAGACAATCTTTGCAGCACTGAATACTTCAGGCACTGTTTGGTTTAACCATCCTATCAGGCCTGGACAGGGATAGCCGGCTTTAATGGGACATTGAAAGATAGAGGAGCAAATAAGCAATTGACTTTAAGTTAGAACGCTAATAAAGAGAATTCTTATTGGCATGATTTAATGTCAGCATTTCAGCTGCAGAAATAGAAGATCGTCTCATAAAAGGAAAATAAACTAAACAGGAAAATAAACCTAAATGCACAAAATATTGGGCATGTAATAGTAACTGCAGGGGAAACTACAGACCTGATTTTGCAAATAAATATTGTGCCTTGAAAGACAGTGTCGATATTTTGACTAGGCAATATGACTATGATTTTCAGATTTTGGCCTCTAAAAACATATTTTAGATTAACCGAATGGAATAAAGGTAAAAAGGATAAGAGGATAGTATGTTTTTAACAAACAATACGAAGAAAAGGATTGCATTCCTTGCTGGAGAGATTTCAGACGGGCTAGCCTTAGGCTTCTTCCTTTCAGCTAAAGCATGAAATTAAAAGGGGTGTCCTTCGGGGTCCATCCATCACCCTCTGCATTTCACACAGACACCACATCAGAGACCTGGTGCTTTGCACAGCACATTTGTGGGTCTTTACATGGAGCACAATGTGAAAGAAAACTGCAGTGAATCTGGTGAGAACACTCTAGTTATTTCCCAAAAATTAGAAGCATTGGTTGGCTGAAGTAATTTATAAACAAGCACTGGCAAAGATAATAGGTCTTGCCTTTAGATTAATTGGCTTTGCCAATAGCTTTTAGCCAAGTTGCATGGTATCCCCTATGCTTTGCAGCATGGCTAAAGAATAATAAACAGAAAAAGCCTTTAATGCAGTCGTCTGGGTCATTTTGTAGGCATGTGCAGCACACACGAGTGCACCTACAATATAATGCAGATGCCTTTTATTATTTTTAGTTACCAGTTCGAGTTGGATCAATAACAAAAAAGAAAATTGAAACGTGCAAAAGTGTTTTTCAAAGTAGATGGAGTGAAGCAATATGGATGGCGGAAGCTACAGATGCCGGATGCAACATGGGATTGGGAGCAACACAGGAGAGTGGGCCGGGGCAGAAGCAACATTGAGCGTGTAGGTGGAAGATGGAAACAACATGGTGGGCACGGGTGGGAGACGCAACAAGGAGGGCGGGAGTGTCTAATTTCACCCTAAACTAGCAATACGTCTTGCAACATACAGCGCATGCGCTGTATAGTAGGCGAGACATGAAGAGGACACATAATTATTGCATTGCTATCTTATTACAAATGTACACGTTGAATTATGCAGCATGATACAACATATCAACAAACAGAGGAAAACTGGTGCTCACAGAGATATAACATTAGGAAATACACCTTTAAAAAGATAATGTGGTGCATGAGAAAGTTTCGTTATTATCTCAATTGAAAACAGACAATTTAAAGACATGCTGATAACGTTGAAACAAAATAGTGAGATCACAAGCAAATCCTAAATGTAAAGCAAAAGAAAAAACACCAAATCAGCTGTCAAATGTTAACATTTAAGTGTAAAAAGCTGCAAGTCACCAAAAATAATAGTATAATAGCGACACAACAATGCGTCGACATTCACACTACTGCCTCTTGTTATCTTCATTGCCCTGTTTTTTTTTTAAATATCAAGAGAAGCTACTGTTTGTCAACACTGATGTCAGTTTTTCAGGACTTTAGGGCACTTATAAATAGGAAGTGAGGTATTTACACCAAGTACATACCAATACCCTAGGGTGCATTTTATACTGAATTCACTAAATACCTCCTATTCTGAATTTTCCACCCTGAAACGAGGAATTACTTGTGGAACCAGTTTTTTTCTGCTCTGAATTCTACAAGTATAAGAATTTACTGCCCATCTTCCTGTGGTCAAAGGAAAAGTGGGGCGACCCGGTGTCCCTCAGAACCTGGGTATTAAGTTTATAAACAAGAAAGAAGATTTCTTCCTGTGGTAACATTTGGCAGGTTAGACTTCAAAGCAAGAGACATTTGTAGGAACAGTGTAATTACATCATTACTCAGAATTCTGATCCCTGCTCAAACTTTTTGCTTTGCGCAGAGACAGGCATTTACACCCATCTCTTAATCAGGGCCTACATAGTTAAAGAAACACTGTGCATTGTGTGCAGCACCATTGAGCAATCATGGGATAATAGGAGATTGGGTTGAAATAATGGCAATCCCTGAATATCTGCTTTTTGTGCATGTTCGATGATGCAGGCGACTCCATGACAGCAAAGAATAGTTACACCAAAGAACCATAGAGTGGCAGAAGCCCATGAGTTGCAGGAGGTCATGGTGCTTAGAAGTACTTTCATCTCCACTGTCTTCCACAAAACATGTCGCCCTAACTTGGATTTTCGTGATGACAGAACAGCTCTGCTTCTGTGAATTTAATATATTGACTTTCATTCGCACTTTTAAGATCATTTTACACTTCAGCACACAAGTTTCTTCTTTTGACCAAAGTTGCACTCCATTTTTGTAATGATACATAGGTTTTGCACTCATATAGATCTTCTTGGAACTGCAACAACAGTTCAAAGGATGCTGGAAGTTGTACAAAAAAAATGGAACCTGCTATGTTCAGTGAGTGTTTTTTATTCTCAAGGTTGTTGTAGTATTTTTGCTCCTTGAGCTTGCATTGCTGGGACCACCCAAAGCTAGGGGTTTCAAATATAGGACTTAGGTACATGGGACGCAAAAAGGAGCAGATTACCAGAGACAAGGCAACAATAGTCTGTGCACATTTGTGTATGCTTAGTTTTGCATGGGTTAGCACATTAAAGCAATACCTATTGGCTTTACCAGCACTTGTTGCCGTGCACTGGTAGCATTATTGTGGCCTGACCCTATATCCTCTAAATAACTTTTATTTTAATATCCCAATATTTAACACTGATCAAATTGTTTATTTGTATATTTTAGAAAATGTTTATAAACATACTTGGGTGGATTTACAAAAGTGGTGTAACTTACAACAATTATCAGTCACATCTATGTCAGTTCTTGAGATATGCCTCATCCTACAATTCCCAAAACCAGCAAAGCAATGAGATGTGAATTTTGTGCTCGAATTAGACATTGGCGGACAGAGTACTTCTCCTCGCAAGCATGGAGGTTTACCCCTCCACCAAACCCTTGATCCACCTGCTCTGTCATGTTTCTTTCTCTCAGTGTTGCCCCAATTGGCTCTGCCTTTGCGAAGCCTACTTGATGCCTGCACAAACAGGGCCCATCCGAGTAAGGACATGAAACTACCCACCTTTCTTAGAGTGTATAGTTTGATGGGGGGGGGGGGGGGGTTTGTCCCTCACTTCCAGGAAAAAAATGACCAGCAAAAAAATAGATAGGAAAAAGGACCCCGATACCTGAAAAGAAAACCCCCAGGGTTTGAGGTCATTGGTTTGTTGTTCAGAATCAAACTCATGTTTTGGGACTTTGTTTTGGAAAAGTTAAGTGTGTGGTTGCCAGAAAGACAGTGGCCGCACACCAAACTAGTAGTGCCTTCTGAGGAAGTTCCTATGAAGGTGCAGAACTCACTGCTGTGTCAGCAGTGTCTTTAAATATGGCGGGTGGTATCCATCAGGTGGATAATGTAATGTCCGCCGCCACTCTCTCGCATTTTGTGCCACTAATGTGTTACATTTCATACTTAGGTAGGTGGGGTTCATAAAAAATCAGCATGCGTGTCAGACCATGACGGTGGATGAAAAATGCCACAGCTTCACGTCATGTGTCACTTACTCCAGTGACGCAATTAACAGTCATAAAAGTTGAAAAGATAAAATCAACTTTCTTCTCGGACTCAAAATTTTTTCCACAAAAACAACTTCTCTGTTCCCACTCACCCTGTCAAAATGAGTTTGATTACAATATCTTCACACCTGCTGCTTCCATTTTGCACTTGTAACTTAGCACTACTTAAGGCTACCAAGTATGTGTGCAAATCATTTATAGATTTATTATAAGAGCTTTAGATAGGTTTTGAATAGTCAAACAAAGCTCTAAACTCCCATGAAACAACCATAATCCCACCCACTGCATCTCATGAACAGTGGGTGTGTACATTTGAAGAGCTTTACCATAACTGACCACTCACTTTACTATAAATCACTTGTAGCTGACAAAACTATTTCAAAAGACGCTTAGCTGTGTATCTTATGTACACATGCATGGTTTACACATATATCGATGTGTACACAAATGCTAGTGTCAGTTGTTCCCCTGTGTTCCATACACCTGTGCATTTTTGTAAGGCATAGAAGGCATTTTTCATGTTGTCTGGGGATTGTACATGTGTGGACGTTGATGTTTTGGTAAGAGTGTTCGAGTATGGCTTCTATAGTGTGTTCGGTTCGTATCTATTCTTGGATTTGATTAGCATGTATTCTTAGAAAGTTGATGTGGGATAGGTATTGAATTCAGTGGGGTCCTAGTTAGTGGCATCAATGTAAAAGTTCTGTTGCACATCCCACACTTCACGCGTAGTACTAATATTTGTATTGCTTTTGGCCGTTTACAGTGAATTATTTTATAGTGCCTGGATTCACCATGGTGTAACTCAAGCGAACAAGCATAAATAACTTGAGCATTTTATTAAGACCATTTTTGAGATGTTTCAATCACATAGGGGGATATTTACTAAGATATTGCGCTGTGTTTGTGTCACAAAAGTAAGGCAAATCAACACAAAATCTTTTTTTCCCAATTTACTTTCCAGCGCTAAACTTGTTTAGCGCTGGAAATAACGGAAAAGTAATGTAAAGCAGCGTACGCCCCGTGGGTAGAGCATTGGCGTTTCCATGCAACCACCCAATTTTTCTCACGCTAAACCCTATCTACTAAATAAAGTAGATTGGGTTTAGCGTGTGAAAACTGCGCCATTTTCAAGTAGGCGCAAGGAAGAAGAAATGCTTTCACTTCTCCTTCCTTTTCAGACTTTGCATGTGTTCTGCACTTTACAGCACATATACAAAGTGGGAAAATGGTTAAAGTGAGTCTGTGCATAGTAGTTTGTACTGGAAGGGTTCCTTCCAGTACACAACCTATGCTAGATTCACGGAGACACCCTTGCACCATGGTACAAAGGTGTATCATTGGTGCACGGCAGCTGATTTCAGCGCCGGCGCTAGTGAGAGGGAATGAGAGTGCCTCATTTTAATTAAATAGGGCGCTCTCCTCCTCGCTCCCTTTCACGCAGCACGCAGTCTGGTTTCTCTTTCCTAAATGGGCCTAAATGTATTTTCTAATATTTTCTTTACAGTCCCTTAGTTGCTGTAAAATCAGTAATTGAAACTATTTTAGATCACTCCTCTTTTTAAGTGGTATATATTGTTTTCAGCGGATATTCCCTAAAATAAAAAATAAAACAAAGCTACATTTTTGCACATGAAGCACAAATACTGCATTTAAATACCACCGGGCTCTTCATAACTTTCAGGGGAGAGAAAACACCTCATATCATGAATCCCTTCATAAAACCACTAAGTACGCTTTGTGGGTGGTATGACTCTACTGAGGAAAAGGAGTTCATCTGTAGCAGGGGAACATTATTCACGGTGGCATTCTTCTTTAATGGGGAACTGTATCCATTGGCAGCAATGTGTGTGTGTGTGTGTGTGTGCGCGCGTGTGTGTATATATATATATATATGTATATATATATATATATATATATATATATATATATATATATATATATATATATATATATATATATATATATATATATATATATATATATATATATATATATATATATATACTCCAGTATATATAAACAGCACTACAAATACCATGATGCTCAGGCGCCCTTTGAGGGTGCGGAGCATCATTATAAAATGAACTAGTGACTGCCATTGACGGTTGAATGCAAGCTGAGCCTATGGCAAAGGGCGTGGTAGCCCGAAACGCCTCGGCTATGATTGATGGTCTCCCATTGTGTGGCTTTGCCGGTTGCACCCTCATTAAAGAAAATAAATTTACCTGTTAGGCTCTTTCCTTTGTGGACACACTTTGTTGGATTTGAAACGGCTAGTCCGGCCGTTGAGATTGCCCGTCGCGGACAAGCGGATCCTCTGACAACAACTTTGTGTCAGTATGGACATGGTAGTTTTTTTAGGATGTTGGGATTGTATTGGCAACGAGCAGGCCAACATAAGGACACCAATCCACTGAGGTATTGAAATTGGCTTTTATCGCACTCACACGAAGACCCACTAGGGTAAGACTAAACAGCACTACAAATACCATGATGCTCAGGAGCCCTCTGAGGGGGCGGAGCATCATTATAAAATGAACTAGTGACTGCCATTGACGGTTGAATGCCAGCTGAGCCTGTGACAAAGGGCGTGGTAGCCCGAAACGCGTCGGCTATGATTGATGGTCACCCATTGTGTGGCTTTGCCGGTTGCACCCTCATTAAAGAAAATAAATCTACCTGTGAGGCTCTTTCCTTTGTGGACACACTTTGTTGGATTTGAAACGGCTAGTCCGGCCGTTGAGATTGCCCGTCGCGGACAAGCGGATCCTCTGACAACAACTTTGTGTCAGTATGGACATGGTAGTTTTTTTAGGATGTTGGGATTGTATTGGCAACGAGCAGGCCAACATAAGGACACCAATCCACTGAGGTATTGAAATTGGCTTTTATCGCACTCACACGAAGACCCACTAGGGTAAGACTAAACAGCACTACAAATACCATGATGCTCAGGAGCCCTCTGAGGGGGCGGAGCATCATTATAAAATGAACTAGTGACTGCCATTGACGGTTGAATGCCAGCTGAGCCTGTGACAAAGGGCGTGGTAGCCCGAAACGCGTCGGCTATGATTGATGGTCACCCATTGTGTGGCTTTGCCGGTTGCACCCTCATTAAAGAAAATAAATCTACCTGTGAGGCTCTTTCCTTTGTGGACACACTTTGTTGGATTTGAAACGGCTAGTCCGGCCGTTGCGATTGCCCGTCGCGGACAAGCGGATCCTCTGACAACAACTTTGTGTCAGTATGGACATGGTAGTTTTTTTAGGATGTTGGGATTGTATTGGCAACGAGCAGGCCAACATAAGGACACCAATCCACTGAGGTATTGAAATTGGCTTTTATCGCACTCACACGAAGACCCACTAGGGTAAGACTAAACAGCACTACAAATACCATGATGCTCAGGAGCCCTCTGAGGGGGCGGAGCATCATTATAAAATGAACTAGTGACTGCCATTGACGGTTGAATGCCAGCTGAGCCTGTGACAAAGGGCGTGGTAGCCCGAAACGCGTCGGCTATGATTGATGGTCACCCATTGTGTGGCTTTGCCGGTTGCACCCTCATTAAAGAAAATAAATCTACCTGTGAGGCTCTTTCCTTTGTGGACACACTTCGTTGGATATATATATGGATAGATAGATAGATAGATAGATAGATAGATAGATAGATAGATAGATAGATAGATAGATAGATAGATAGATAGATAGATAGATAGATAGATAGATAGATAGATAGATAGATAGATAGATAGATAGATAGATAGATAGATAGATAGATATTGATATACTGGAGTAAGTTATTGTTTTTATTTTGTAAAAATGCACCACTGACTGTGTTTTTTATTTTCCACATCTGTGAGAAACCACAAACTTCTGTCGCTTTGTGGTGTTTCGTCAGCTCATGGAAGATGTGAAGAACAAACAAAAAATACTGGAATTACCACAAAATGTGAGAAATTCCACACTGTGGAATTAATTAGTAAAAAACGGGTGAATTCATTCTGTGAGTGACATTTTTTCAAAGGTAGATTTTGCATTTCGCGCAAATATTTTGCATAGCCCTATTGCTAATATAAAATGAAATATGGAGTAAGGGCCTGATATATAAAGGTTTATTTATCTGGCTATAACATTCCTGTGACTGGCATGGTCGAGGAAACAGTGTTTGAAGACAATACATAGTCTAACACATGCAGCTTTAAAAATGTTTTAGGACAGTGGGAGAATATTTAGGCTATCTTGTACCAGGACAACAACTATGAAGGGCATCTTCCATTGCAATAGACACTCTTAGGAACATCTTAAGCAAGGGAAAAATATTCGATCAGGTCCTAAGTGGTTATTTGTGAGCTATCTAAAGCGCTGCACATATCCTTTTGGTTACTTCAGGGCGCTATTTGATCCTTATTACTGTGTAAAATCTGCTCGGTGGACTTCCGCCATGCATTCATTTTTCTTCCAGAGAACATAAATGAAACATTGACCTGTGAATTAAGCACACACTTTAGAATGTCATAAACCGAGGCTGAACAGCGCCTTCTCATTTGGAATACTGCCCATTATACAATGATGAGGACAGGCTTGATGGGCAATATATGCCTCCTCTGTTCCAGGGTGGCTAAGAATGATGGATATCTGCATTCTGAGAATCACATCAGTGCGTTGGAGCAGATGGGCCAGAAGTCATTCACCTGTCTGTGCACACAGAATCAAAGAGCTGCCCTGGCATCGATGCATCATGATCCCAGGCCATAAATTGTCCCTGTGGAGAGCACCGTGGAGCCACTGAAATATTAAACAATGGCGAGAACTGTGGCTCCAATCATACAAGGAAGAGCCCGAGGCACTGGAGCAATCTGTCACTAAATATATTGGGCATAATGTTCTCTAGCATGTTGGAGGCATTGGAAGCAATGAATCCAATATAGAAGCAGGGGCCAGGTTCGTCTTGGAGCTCCTTATGAGACAGAAAAGTATTTACATTCTGATCCAAGGGTCCTAAAGCCAAACCTGACAAAATACGAGGTTTTTACGCATTGTTTTTTGCAGCATTCAGGCGATTTGCAAAGTAAGAGTTGTAAGCAACTGCAAAGCATAGGATACAAGATGAATAAAGAAAGGCTTCTCTCCGGCACTAAGGGATTTATTTATGAGGCCTTGGGACAATTTTGCGCCGCCAATGCGTCACTCTTTGGGGCGCACCGGCGGCGTACAAAATGCGCCATGTTGCGCCCTATTTACAAAGTGACGCATCTGGGCAGATGCTTCACTTTTGTAAAGCCCTGCGCTACATTATACCTGCGTCAGGTATAATGGATGCAGGGTTGGCGTACCCACGCAAAAAGCCTCGTAAGAGTGGCGCAGTGAAATTTATGAGATTTCGCTGCGCCACTTCTAGGAGGCTACTGCGTGAAAATCTCACGCCCACCTCACAGCAGGCTTAAGACTGACGCAGGCACATTTAAGATGGGACTTGCCCATGTGTAATGACCCATTGCTGGAGTTGCGTCACTTTTGAGACACACTCAAGCAATGCGCCATTACTGCGAGCAGCCGCAGCCCGTACGGGTAAGAGCGGTGGGGCCAGGTGGTGTGGATTTCAGTGGACGATGACGAGGGAAAACTAATTATTTATTTAATTTTCCCTCGTCATCGTCCGTCGAAATCCTCCCCCACCCCACCAGGCCCCACCGCTCTTACCTGCATGGACCGCGGCTGACTGCGCTTACAGATACATCAGAAGTACTAACGTATCTGTAACTCCTTGCGACGTGGAGTGCTGTACATTAAATATGGCACATCCATCGTGTCGCAAGGAGGGTGCAGTAAAAACTGTTGCATCGCTGTTTTCAAGCAATGATGCAACAGTTTTCATAAATGAGGCACCAAATGTTTATGTACCACACTTCTGCCATTGGTGTGCCTTTGTAGTGCACTATACATTTTTGTGCATGGTTAATGAACTCTAAGCATGAACTAAGGCCTGATTTAGAGTTTGGTGAACAGATTATTCCATCACAATTGTGATTAATATCCCACCTGCCAGACTCTAAATAAGACACTTGGTGAGATAGCCATGTTGGCTTATGCGCTACCTTAAAAAATCAGCTAACACAACTTTGTTTTGCAAGACATGGCCCCTTTTTACCAGACCCACATGTGCACAGTACACACCTGTTTCATCCCACTTTGAACATGATGCTCTGCAAGAGTGTTTCCACTACTCTGCACTTGCGGCACGTTAACACATACAGTTCCTTCCAGTGTTCCCTGTTTCATTTGCCACTTTCATTTTCTCTCCATATGCAGTATACCACAACCTTGCCTTTTTAGGTCTCGCCTGACCCAGCGCATGCGCTGGTCTGGCGAGACTTATTGAGAGGGCTCCAAAAAGTGCTACCAGGCCAGCCTAGAGCTACAGTGCATGTGCGCGGGCGCGCACGCCCGCTTTACCGCGATTACTTTCACTTTCGCGGCCGCACGGCCGCTTTGCATAGCCAATAGCTCTCGCTTTTGGGACCTTATAATAATTTAGTTATGCAACTGTTGCATAGCTAAACACTTATAAGGTCCCAAAGGCGAGACCTATTGGCTATGCCAATGCTTGTTTACTGACCTGTCTGTCACTCTTCCTTTATGTACCCTCCCTTTGCTGCTCTTTTTTCTAGCCTTTTAACATCATCTTCAGATAAGAAACACATGGGATACATGTTTGAAACCCCTGCTTGGCATGCCCTCCTCCAACTTCTTGCATCTCCTGTGAGTCCATTGTCATGGACTCCTGAACCTGCCCATTTTTGTGGTCTTGCAACAGACAGCTGTATGTCTCAAACAGCAATGTATACAGTACTAGTGGCCTTTGGGTCAGTTCCTTGCCCATCACTGAATGGCTTTCTAGTCTGTCTCAGTGCTTTATTCTTTATTAGATGGCTTTCCTCCCTATTTTTGTGTTTGTCCTGCCAGTAGAGTGTTTTCCTTTACCATCGGAGATGCGCCCTAGACATCCACTGTGCACCAGGCACCTGATGGTGGGCTTGCCCTGTATGTTGTCCTGCAGCACTTTCCTGTGTCTCCTTCCCCTTCTCCTCTCTTGCTGCCTCTCCCCAGTGCCAAGCTTGCCAACACTATTTGGCTTTGGCAATGCCAAATAATGTAATAATGCATCAGTGTTGGCAGAGCCAGTAGCACCGACCACCTATTTTAAATAATAGAAAACACTGTTTTAATACTTTCAAAATGGCCACCATGTTTCATGATACAATGAGGCAGCCATCTTGAAAGAATGAAAACATTATTTTCTATAGCTTTGATAGCCACTACGTTGCATGACACGATTCAACACAATGTGTCATGGTGCAACATGGGAGCCATCTCATGCTGCCCAGGCAACATAGCAGACATTTAAAAGTTTGAAAACATTGATTTCTATATGTTAAGATGGTTGGTTGATGGCATTTGACAATGCTAGTGAATTAGAAAAGAAACCGATATTGGCAAAACAAATAGCAACAACTACAAAGCATTGGCAAGAGAGGTTTGGCTAGCAGGGTGATGAAGTGACCGCCCCCTCCCCCTCTCTGAACCCCCTGGGGACTGTTCCTGGCGGTGGAAGAGGACAAGCAGCCATTTACAGGACACCAAGCCTTTGCACCTTTAAATGCATATGTAAAGAGTAAGCATCCTACAAAGGCTCTTTTCATTTTTATTTTTTCCACTTTCTTGTACAGCACAGACAAGTTCATGGGGCGACAACACATTTTGCATGGGTCGCATTTTCAAACTGCACTTTCATAAACTTCTTATATACACCCATTTATAAACATTGTGCACTAATTTGTTGACAGATTGTTTCTGTGTGTGTTTTGCTCATTGTGTACAGGAAACAACAATTTCTTTGATTGCTCTCCAATCTGATTTGAAAGATTGCTTGTCCCTCTTCACACTAGTTTGTTATAACTTTTTCTTTTTTCCACTCATCGTGAGTACTTATTATCCCTTGCATATTTTTTGCTCACTTTTCAGCTTTTTTAGTCTTGTTTACTTATTTATTTATGTGACTTTATAAAGTGCCAACATTATGTTGTGCTGTGGCTGCAAAAACTAACGTTGGATGAGCTGTATGGGGCCCATTTTGAAATTAGTAGAGTGATCCAGGAGAAGTGTGGGAGAAGAACCGTCCCCTTATATTGAGGACACCTACAAAAATCAGTTCACCCAAAATGTAGCTCATTCGGTTCTGCCCTGTGTTGATCTTGCACGAAAAGGCACCCTCCTTGACATCAATTTAGCAGAGTAGCAAAAATCAATAATTCGGATCACTCAGTAACTGAGGTCTAGATCAAGGGATAAGTTAAAGGGTTTTATCACAAAAAACTCAAAATTAAAGCAGTACAGATTAACTCCATAAAGGCTCAAATACAAGTTATGCAGAGTAGTCAAAATAAGAAATCATTCTAATTCTGAAATTAGCAGCAAAATCTAAAGGAAATCAGACCGCATCCTTAGTAGACTCCAAAAGCTCAAAAATCTCTGCCTGACTTCCAAAATCCAGGGCATTTTATACACAATGATTGCGTAACAAATTAGTAAAACAGCTAAATAATCATGGTCTGGTCATACATAACTATCCCTTAACAAAGAGGAAATAAGAATGCCAACACTTATTACATATGGAACTATCCCAATTTTAGGAAAGCATCCATCATCTTCTGTGTTACTGCCATCCAGAGATGTTCAAACAAAACATGAAACATTTCCACTGTATCGCTTCATGCAAATTATATGACTCTTCTATGAGGGTAATCTTTGACTCCAAGCTGGTCTTTGCCAACCATGTAATTCAAGTGACTTCCTCTTGTTTCGTTACACTAAAAGTCCTGAAGAATGCTCTCCCTTTCCTTCCATTACAGCCGCGTAAAACAGTAATTTTAACTGTGGTAATTTCGAGGCTAGATTACTGTAAAGCTCTGAACGTAGGCTCCCATCAGCACCTACTTGGAAAATTACAAACACTTCAAATTGTTGCAGCTCGAGTGTTGCTGAAGCACCCTAAATTTTGTTCTATCTCACAGAGCATCGTAACCTGCATTGGTTACCAGTCAGAGTGGATTAAGGTCAAGGCCCTCCGCTGAGCCTATAAGGCACTACACAAGGTTGGTCCTCTTTCCTTCCAAAATATTTTTAACTGGTATGTACCTACACGTACTCTACCTCTTTCCTTCCAAAAGATTTTTAAATGGTATGTACCTACACATAATCTACAATCCACCATTGCTAATAATGTAGTTGTCCCTAGAATTAGAAAGGCCCAGTGGGGAGGAAGACGTTTCTCCCATGCCACCTGTACATGGCAGAATGCATTGCCTGACCACCTCAGGTCACTGGCCAGTCTGTTAAGTTTCAGGAAGCAATTAAAAAAATGTATTTTTCCTCCGGCCACTAATTAGATCCCAGTTGCCCTTTGTTTCAAAATATGGTACAGACACTAGTATCAAGACATCGTTTCTTTGGTATTCGTGCGCTTTATAAAAAATATTAACATAACATACAGCGGAATTGCAGGTACGGGCCTTGGAGGTTGCGACATATCAGGAACACTAGAAAGTTCATTCTAAGCTTTGTTTTCATACGTTAGGAAAACCCTATTACATTAGCTGTATTCGCTCTAACCCAGATCTCTTGATTGGGGGTGAATGTTTTGATTTGTTCTGCATTCCATCCATCAATTGTGTGTCTTTTGCTTTCTTGCCCTCAGTGTTTCCAGTCCAGGGAGGACCTGGCTTGGCAGTTCGGGCTGGACTGTTCCCATGAGGCACAGGGTCAAGACTGATTTGCATATGGCCAGGTCTAAACTGGGGTGGCATGGTGAGCAAAAGAATGATGGATTTAACCCAGATCTCTTGATTGGGGGTGAATGTTTTGATTTGTTCTGCATTCCGTCCAACAATTGTGTGTCTTTTGCTTTCTCGCTCTAAGTGCGCCAGGTATGCCCAGACGTGGGTCCTGGGCTCACTGTGCCACTGGAATCAAGCTATCCTGGCTGAAGAGGGGTGAAACCCCGAAACCGGTCCTAGGATGCTTGTTTCCGGTCCAGGGAGGACCTGGCTTGGCAGTTCAGCCTGGACTGTTCCCATGAGGCACAGGGTCAAGACTGATTTGCATATGGCCAGGTCTATACTGGGGTGGCATGGTGAGCAAAAGAATGATGGATTTAACCCAGATCTCTTGATTAGGGGTGAATGTTTTGATTTGTTCTGCATTCCGTCCAACAATTGTGTGTCTTTTGCTTTCTCACCCTAAGTGCACCAGGTATGCCCAGACGTGGGTCCTGGGCTCACTGTGCCACTGGAATCAAGCTATCCTGCTGAAGAAGGCTGAAACCCCGAAACCGGTCCTAGGATGCTTGTTTCCGGTCCAGGGAGGACCTGGCTTGGCAGTTCGGGCTGGACTGTTCCCATGAGGCACAGGGTCAAGACTGATTTGCATATGGCCAGGTCTAAACTGGGGTGGCATGGTGAGCAAAAGAATGATGGATTTAACCCAGATCTCTTGATTGGGGGTGAATGTTTTGATTTGTTCTGCATTCCGTCCATCAATTGTGTGTCTTTTGCTTTCTCGCCCTAAGTGCGCCAGGTATGCCCAGACGTGGGTCCTGGGTTCACTGTGCCACTGGAATCAAGCTATCCTGGCTGAAGAGGGGTGAAACCCCGAAACCGGTCCTAGGATGCTTGTTTCTGGTCCAGGGAGGACCTGGCTTGGCAATTCGGGCTGGACTGTTCCCATGAGGCACAGGGTCAAGACTGATTTTCATATGGCCAGGTCTAAACTGGGGTGGCATGGTGAGAAAAAGAATGATGGAATTAACCCAGATCTCTTGATTGGGGGTGAATGTTTTGATTTGTTCTGCATTCCGTCCATCAATTGTGTGTCTTTTGCTTTCTCGTCCTAAGTGCGCCAGGTATGCCCAGATGTGGGTCCTGGGCTCACTGTGCCACTGAAATCAAGCTATCCTGGCTGAAGAGGGGTGAAACCCAGAAACTGGTCCTAGGATGCTTGTTTCCGGTCCAGGGAGGACCTGGCTTGGCAGTTCGGGCTGGACTGTTTCCATGAGGCACAGGGTCAAGACTGATTTTCATATGGCCAGGTCTAAACTGGGGTGGCATGGTGAGCAAAAGAATGATGGATTTAACCCAGATTTCTTGATTGGGGGTTAATGTTTTGATTTGCTCTGCATTCCGTCCATCAATTGTGTGTCTTTTGCTTATAAAAAATATTAACATAACATACAGCAGAATTGCAGGTACTGGTCTTGGAGGTTGCGACATATCAGGAACACTAGAAAGTTCATTCTAAGCTTTGTTTTCATACGTTAGGAAAACCCCATTACATTAGCTGTCTTCGCTCTGTGAAGCTCATGAGGAGAGAAGATGCACATGGGAACCAGATGGAAGGGGGTGAATACAGGAGTGGAAGACACAAACAGCAGCCATAGTGTCCAAGATGGTGCATTCACGAATGTAGTACCTTACAACGCGTGCTTTTACCACGCGGTAGGTAACAACACGGTCGTTACAACAACCGCGTTGTTACCACGCATGGCATTACATCGCAAGCCGTTTCAACGTCTTGCGCTAGAAGGCGCGCTGGATTTAGGAATAATATAAATTACTATTCCTACTCCAGTTAGCGCAACAGCAGGAAGGTGGTGGATTTAAAATCCAACACATTCCCTAGTGTTGCACGTCACCTACCGCAAGTCGTTGAAACGTCTTGCGATGTAAAGGCACGCGTGGTAACAACGCGGTCATTGTAACGACCGCGTTGTTATGTACCTGCGTGGTATTGCCAGCATTGTAAACGCTGTCTCCCTGCATTCACATAAATGTGGCATAACTAAATTATGTTAATAAACACAATTCTATACATCAGATTAAACTTGTTTCAACTGTAATCAGTATTATTTGCATACTGAATCCACATAAAACTCAGTATTACTTATTATTATTTATTGCACAAATATATAAATGTGAGAAAAGGGTTCTAGAGGAGATACTGCCCCACATGATTACAAGCTGCACCAGCTACGGGAACGCGCCTGGTAAAACCGAATATGTTTCCGATTATCTTTACTTCCTACTAAAAACAAGAGTAAATGTGCAGGGAAATGTCCCTGAAATGGTGAACTCCATGCAGTGCTTGTTTGATCAGCTCCAGGTCCTACGTGCTAGTCATATTCCAGGATAAAACATTCATGATGCCTATTTTTGGGGAGGAGCTACCCGCTGTAATTGTAAATTCCAGCTCCAGTATCTCTCCCTCTAATTACAGCAAATTTCATAGTGAAACTCATAGGGGTGACTGAAGATGAAAATATATCCTAGAACAGTGAAGGCAGTTTTCTACACCCGGGATAGTAAAACACTTTCCTAGTAAGAAGTTTTCCTTCATTAAAGTGTTACAGGGTCGAATATGTACAGCTTGATGCCAAAATAAACAAGAAAGTTAGGTCTAAAACAAGGACTGCATCTAAAAATATAGCACTAAATGCCAGGAGTAAATTGGGGGATCATCCCACCCCAAAAGCACATTTAGCGCTATTTCTTAGCGCACAATGCATTCTTGTGCACATTTTGGAAGCAAGGGGGCATGTGTGTGCTAAGAAAGAGCGTTAAATACAGAATTACTCTTGTTCCATAGTTATTCATAATCTTGTGGAATTCTCAGATAATTCCGTGTGATTACGCTACACTGAATTATGTGAGTTATGCCGACCCCTAAATAAAAACTCTGGAAATATTAAGATCTTGCAAAGACATTCATTAATATTAACAATTAATATTTATTTCTGTCAAGTGTATTAATGGATTACATCATTCAAATACTGCCTGAATTAGTCTTTTTTTCTTGTTTTACACATACTGCAAAGTAGCCTTAGAACCCAACAACAATGAGCCCTATATGCAAATCCAATAGACCAAAAGCACCATCTCCAGAAATACTTATAAGTAACATAAACCTTTCCTCATCATTTTGGCTAACCAGGAAATTTGGGGTGCCTGCCACCAACAATTGACATTGGAGCTCCTGTGGGAGGCTGCTGCAGTGCTGTCAGCCTAAATACACTTTTAAACATATTGGTTGTGCCCCTCACCTCTTTGGAGCAGAACATGATCAATATGCTAATTGTTTTGGCTCACCCCTAGGCCTTGTGGAGCAAACCTCTAGACGGATGCAATCTGTGACCCGCGGCACTACATTTGATGTGCTGTGAGCCAAAATGCTCTAGTAGGTTACCCCTAATGTGGGGTGCCCATATTTAAAATTTATGATGGGGTGCCTTCACCAATTGGCTACCCACATTTTTTCACACTGGGGACTGTGGGGAGCCCATAGATTCCACCGGCCCTTCCAGCTCCCTGCCTAGCACACAAGTGTGGAGAGCGTGCATGAGAGCTGACTAATTCTTCTCCCGCCTACAATTGTCATGGGTAGGAGTGCTGCGCCCTTTCCCTTTTTTAATGTAAAACGGTTGTTTAGGAGGAGGCATTGGCCCAAGAGACCAAAGAGTAAAGTTTGCTTTATTAAAATGTATCGAGACATTATGGTCTGCTGACCCCAGTGGGCCACCATCCCTGTGTTGGCAGTGAACCATAATGGGTCACAATTTGCAACCGATCTCATTAATATTTATGAGGTGGTCGAAGTGTGACCCACTATGATTCTTTTTTGTGAACTAACCTATTAGGACATGGTAATGGTTTGCAAAATACCACACTCTAGCAAAAAATACTAATTATAAATTGTGACCAGTATTTTGCAAACAGTGTTTAGTATACCTGGACTTATAGAATTTGTACCTGAGAAATCCCCATATGTTATCAAACTTTTTCTCGCAAACAGAAAATAAGTGGCACAAATTTCATCCATTTTGGTACCATCACAAGAAATGTTCCATTGGGATCCACAGAGATATGAGTGGTGAAGAAGATATTGTTTCACTTTTACCACAGCAAGGTAATGAAAATGGTCAAATGATTTGAAGAGACACATTATAGCGACGAGCATCACACACAGATCCCTTTGAGATTGTTAATGAAACAGCAAGCTTTCACCAAATAGTGAGTCCTTATTTTAGGATGCTGGATCCTCATTCACTACAGTGGCATGCTTCATCACTTGACCACTCGTCACCCAGGATACAGTTAAATTCTTTCGAGGTGATCCTAATTCGGAGATATTGCTAGGAGATTTTAAATGGTTGGATCTACAGTCCAGGTCATTGACTCATCTGAACCTCTCAGCGTCAACATCATCTGCAACTAGCTAGAATTATAACGTTCTCTAACTAATGTTATTAGAATTTGTAGAGTACAGCTAAGTGACACACAGACTAGTGCATACAGATTTTTGCTCTCCCAGTTAGCATCTGCTTTTCATTGATAAAAGAACTAAAATGCCAGGAATCTTCGATATCTCATATTCGGTTGGCATTTACATAAATCCAGGGTATGCAGCGTTACCTGCAAAGTGATCTTTCCACATAAAAACAGCATCTCACAAGAACCTTCTACATATCATTTGTGGACACAGTGGTCTAAGGAATCAAAACATTATCCTATTGTAAACAGCGGGATTCAAAACCTGACAGGCTGAAAATCAATATGTTATAGCTGTTGCAGTAAAGTTATGGAACTCACTCCAAGCCAACATGCAATCTCTGCCTAAACATCTTTTTTTTCAGGAACTTCTTAAACACTCTTATTTTCAGGGTACATCTGAACTGCACTTTATGTGTATTTTGTTAATCAATTACTGTTACTACGCATGTTGAGCAATCATCTGTAGCATGTCTGAGTTTGACGTAAAGCACGTTAATGAATTTTTGGTGTAGTAAGATGGTATAAAGCAGCTAAATTAATAAACAGTTAAATATACCCAATACTAGAAATAAGAATATATATATATATGGATACGAACATCTCAGCTTGCAGAGATAGATTTAGGACTGAAGCTGAAGTGGATGCTTTTACAGAAACTGTGTCATTAGGCCCTTCAAAATAATCATTTGTAAAGGGGAAAGCTTTTTTAAAATACAGTACTAAAGCAAATGGGCACAAAAAGTGGACATCATAGAAATCCAGAACCAAGTGCCACACATTAGTTGTACATTTACCAAAAGCTTATGTTGGAGACAAAATGTGCTATGCACAAAAATGTGTTTGGTAATTTCTCAACTACTTAAGGAAAGAACCTTTGGAGATCACTACATAAAAAACTGTCATTCAGGTAAAACCATCCAGAGTGCACTTTTTCTAAAATTATACTGAACTTTCCGCTCTTTAGGAAGGTGTATGTATCATACTATAAACTTTGTTGGTGTTGTATAAGTCCCAAAATACCAAGATTCCCGGCACAAAACTTCTGCCATCAGGGTTGGTCATGGTGGTACTAACACCAAAACAATTGCCTACTATAATGTTCTTTGATATTCCCTGCACTAGGGTGCCCATCTGCTCAGTTTAAAAACAGGGCAACTACAACCCACCACTAAAGGCATATTGGGTTTAACATATACTTTTTACAATAAATACATCAGGCCTAATGCTTATGTCAGAACATTCCCTAATAAAACAATCTGTCCTAAAGCCTTGTACAATGACTTGCTACCATACCAAATGCAGTCCTTCTGTATTGAGCATCAGCTTTTCCACTAAGTAAAAAAGTGCAGTGCAAGCACTCTTTTTCAGCAGAATCAAATTCTATACACTAGGGAGTCGCTGCTTGGGTGGCCCCAAAACCCACCTCTAGATTGTCATAACATTATAAATATTTACATAATTTGAGTTGGCAAAACATGATACAGCCCTACCTAACATGGCCTAACAAGGAATCTCAAAGTGCAAATCAACAACCACAGTGTTTATCACAGGGGTTTATCACTCTAAACCAAATGCCAAAATCCTTGCCTCGTATGGTAATTTCTGAGATTCTCTGTAACAAAATACCTACCTTTGAGCTTTAACACCGTGCAATGACAATCTACCTTTGAAAGCATATGGGCTTTAACATATGCTTTTTACCTTAAATAAGTCAGGCCTTCTCCCTTTGTCATAACATTTCCTAATTAACAATTCAGGCATATATCCTTGATCAATGGATCGTCACCATAATCAGAGCAGCTCCCCTTTGTTGAAGTAGGCTGACCTGTTTTCAGTGTTTCGTTTTTGTGGATTTCAGTGGTGTTTTTTCAGTGTTTTCCAAACCTTTTGAAAACAGTGCTTGTCAGTGTTTATTCAGCTGCCTAACCCCCCAAATAAACACAAACTCTCCTTTTCCAGTGTTCACAAAACATGATCTTTTTGCACTGATTGTTAGAAGGTACAGATTTAATTTAAAGGAGAAGTAATGCTGAGTGTGTAGTGTCTGCCCATTGCTAATGTTTCCAGTGGACTCATGTTAGACTGCTTTCAACATAAGAAGTCTGTGCATTGCACTCTCACTCAGATTCACATCTCATTATCCCTGCTCACATCTTATTACCTCTCACACTCACTCAGTTAGGACTGTGTGTAGTTTTCACGACTAGTAATGCATACAAAAAGGTAAGAGTGCAATATTTGATTGTTTGAATAAATAAAATCCTGGAGAGAGTTGTGAGTCATTCACCAATTCTTAACTGAATATTATGGCATTTTTGGGGTGGTAAGCCCTTCTAACCTTACAGCATAGCACCTTGCGCAACCTTTAAATATTTGAATTACACCAGATCAGTTTGTAGCCCTGCATTTTAAGGCACTTGAAATTTGATGATATGCTCACCACTGCTTTTCTGAACTCTTTACCTGACTACATTAAGGTTGTGCTGCTGTTGTGTGGACAAGTGTCCCCATGGCAAATGACTCACTTGAAGTCAGTCCTGAACTTTTCTCAGACATCACATTATATTTTGGGACCTGACATTTTGTTGTTAACGTTGTAAATATGGGCTGAAATCTTCAGCAGTAAAGTGCAGTGTGATCAAAATCCAGGATTAGCTGAAGGTATCAGAAATAACAATGGTACACCTTGCAGCTATAAACTTTGTTGATTTGTGGAACTTCTTGTGTCATGTTTTTACCACTATCCTATGTGCATGGTAACAACACTTTTTCATTGGTACCTGTCAATACACCTGGCACTGAATGTTTAAAGCCTGGGGTGTCTGTAGGTGACCCGCTTTCAATATAGACTTATTAGAAAAGGGAGCCGATGTTCAAAGTGCTTTACACATTCTGTGTCTGCGGGATAATGTGATACTACATATTGGCCAAGGTTTTTATGAGCCAGCCATTTCGCCAATCAGTGAAAGAATTAGGTATGGCCAAAAGATCAAACATGAATTGTAACATTCCCTGATTCTCTACAGTGTATATAATAATTAGATCAGGAGTAAGCCAAAGTGATATAACTAAACAACAAAACTCAAGTAGAATAATATTAGACCAGTCTTTCTTGCTTCTTCCTTGTAAAACAAAATTACATTGTGTTGGGCCCTTCTGAAAGAAAGAAATAAAACATCTTATTGTCTCTCACTTTCATTTCTTTAAATTGCATTTTAGTTTGTAGTTCTGCAGGTATTTATCAGTGTTGTTATTTTTACACTGGTGATGGCTGTTTCCCTTTAAGTGTTCTTTTTTAGTTATTAAAGGTTTACACCTAAAACACGATAGCCTAAGTATAAACTTTCCCACAAGGCAGAAAATGCAATAAAAGCGCTATTTTTCAGTGGAAGCTTATAACTTCTGCTTAATCAAAATCTGTGCTCGAGGTAATCGATATTTGGGCAGAGTCAAAACCACTCTATCAGCAGTGCTTCCAAAAGCTAATTGTCTGTGATCACATAAGGTCTGTTTTTATCAAGCCAGACTTAAAAATGGAGAGTCCTATTCTGAGCTCTTGGGGATGGTGAAGAATGTGCTTAAATAAATTAATACAAAGGGCACAAAGTTATTAAGTCTGTTTCCTTGGACCTGTTGTTTTTACTGATCTTAGCTATGCCCTTTTGAGAGCTGTTAGTTGTGAGTGAGGGGGAAAGCAAGTGATTAGTGGGGCAGAAATTACAATTATCCTATACCTGAGAGGAAGGAGGGCATTTGAGAGAGAAACTAAATGACCATAATGCAGAAGGATGCCCAGGTGTACACGTAAAACAATAAACAAGTGAAGAAGAGCATTGTATATGTCTGTTTGGTATGACTGGAGAAGGAATTTGCAAACTGAAAATAATTGTTACAGACTGAGCATAAAGGCCAATTCTTGGGTGTGGGATGACTGTGAATAGTCAGAGAAGTAGGTCTGATCATGTGTAAATTGACTAAAGATCCCACACAACTATGTATTATGCACTTCTCTTTTTTTAACACTCCTGAAGATAGAGGAATTATGTTTTGCAATTAGCCCCATAAATGCTGCAAATCGCTATTCCACATTAAAAGCTCATGAAAAAAGTTTTATTTATCTTATATATGTTGGGCCATTCAAGGATCGACCCAGCTCTACTCTGAACAACAAAGCTTATTACTCTACGTCTTATTTTTACTGCCATTGAAGACTAAGAGAATTTTATTTTAGACCTCGTGTTTCTCTTCAAGAGACACAAATGTAACCTTTGTAGAACCACAATGGTATAAAAATGGCCTGGATTAGTCAGGCATTCTGGTCTGTACATTGGCATAGCCTTTATAAAAAGTAAACCTTTCTAACGTTTTTCTGTGTGGGATGGCCTATAGCATGTGCCAACCACTGTTCTACTCATGTACTAGCAAGACACACTTGTGCAGACAGACCTGCTATTTAGCAGTACCTCTGGATTCATAAATACATGAGTTTGCAAGATCTTCCTAAAAGACAATACATACACAAAACCTTTCTTGGTTTGAAATGAATACAGGTAAACAAATATTAATGGGCCAGACTGGGAAGCATTGCCTGGAATGTAGCATATAGCCCAAACCAGTGGGTCAAGTCACCCAGGCATTATTGCACTTGTTATCTCAGCCACAACATGGGAGTTCTAGCTCTGGGTCCTGCAATGTATAACATTGCCCACAAAGAATCAATATAGACCTTCCATTTGAATTAGGGTGGAGAGGGGACAAATTAGAAAGAATGCTCTTTGCTAAGGAACAATAATCTCAGCAAACTTAGAGCTTGTAGGAAGTAGGGTGTGCTACTTTGAGGGAAACAAACCTCAACTCCCAAGATTTACTGCTGTTGCACTTTGGTAAAAGCAAGGCAAATTTGGGAATGTTTATGAATGGAATACTAACCAATCAATTAGCATTTGTAGAGCACGGCACTGTCACCCCTGGGGGTATCTGGGTACTGGGGTGTGAGGTCTCCATCAAAACGCCAGATCTTGAGGAAACCACAGGAAGAGGGAAGAAATGAGCAGAAAAAGGCAAAACAGATGGCAGAGAAGCGAGCAAGCAGAAAGACAAAACAGAGGGCTGAAAAAGTAGTAGAAAAATGCAAAACATAGGGCAGAAAAACGAGCAGATAAGGCAAAACAGAGCAAGAAAGGAGCAGAGAAAGCACATACAGTGGGCAGCTGGTAGACAGGCAGCAGAGGGTAGTGGACTGCGGGCAAGCTGGACAGGCGAACTGTCGCAGGGGGAGCTGGCATGAGGACCTGCTCCTAATTACTAAGATACTAAAATCTCAACATGAATCGGAATTCCTATTACAACTATGACAATCTGATACAAACTTGTTTTGGATGTTTCAGGTTAATTAAGATTTGCTAAATTGGATTACGATGTTGAGAAAAAAACATGACTTCCATGAAAAACAGTGTCGGCTGAATTGAATACTGTCTGTCCTCACTGGAACAACCAGTCCTCAGATTAACCTTAAGGTCCAGTAAAATCCAGAATCGGTTGAGAGGCCCTGACTACCTCACGCTGGGAACCATTGTTGAACTGGCACTATCCTCCCAAAACCACTCTGGGAAAGAAGCAACCTGTTCATGTAGACCTCATCCTGCTCAGAGAAAATGTAAGTCCTCAAAGTTACTCCAGCTAAATTGTTAAGCATGTTTGTTTTCAACACACTGGCAATGCTTACTAGAGATGGTGTGGCTCATGAGAAACCACAAAAGAGAGAGAACCTTGAGTAGGCTCGGTCCAACAAAGCCCCCCAGTTACTACCCACAGCCTCAATTCAGCTGAAACTGAAAATGTGTTATCTCCTTATTGCATCTCGAGAGAGTGACTACTAACGCATGAGCTGGTACTCTGTAAGACATTCATCCATTTTCATTACACAGATAATCATGTTGACCCAAAGAGAATGTTTTATAATCAGTTTGTATCATGCATATCAATAAGATGAGTGGAATGAAAGTTTAAGATTGGCAGAAATTAAAGAATGTGTTTTGGATTTGAGAATACTCTAAATTTTGTAGAATAAGGTAGAATACATTTCCAAAAAAGATTTACTTTTAAAGATATGTATGTAAAAATCGTTTGCAATGTTCCAATAAAACCGAGCTGGAAGATCCATTTCATCAATTGAATATGGAAGCAATTTGCAAACATTTAAAGAAGGTTGAACATCCATAAATATTCTTGGAATTTATATTGAAATGTCCATGGAATATTTTTGACAAGATAATTCTGAGAATAACTTAACATAGACAGACACTTATCTACTCTAATTAGCCGGTCGGTTTGTTGGCCTCACTCATTTGTGACTCTGGCTTTGTATAATGTAATCTGGTGCTCACGTAAAGCGCTCTAAAGCCCTTGGGCAAAATTCATGCTATATTTATAGCAGCAAAAAAAACATATTTTCTAGGCATTCTACTGTCAGTCTTCATCACGATCAAAATAATATTTATTGTTCTTAAAGTTTTTCGTAAGTACTTTGCAAGATTTAAAGCACTGCTTACTGGCCCTAAAGTTAGATAGTTATCAGCTATTCCACTCATCAGTAGAAACAATGGTATTTGATACGAACGGCTATAAACACCTATTGCATACACATGTTAATGGTTATAGTGATTTATACATTAAACATATGACTGAGAAATAAATTGTTATATTTGAATATAATTCCTAGATAACTTGTACAAAGGTGTCAAGGCTTAGATGAACTTAAAGAAATAGCTACAGCCTCCATGAATTACAACCCACTACAAGTGCAATTTTCACTGCAAATGGGCACCCTTCTCCAGCCCAATACCAGAATGAGCTGCACTCCCCGCCTAGGCCGGGGCACCTGTACTGCGGACTGGTCAGAAATATTCATATACTGCTAGTAATACTACAGGAATTTGAATTTAAGCAGAATTGTCCAACAATCAGCACTCCAGTTATATTAAAAAATACTTGTCCATAGTTCCAGAAAGATGTATTCACATAGGGGACAGTGCAATAAATATGGCCAGGTCTGAAGTCCAAGAAAGGAACACATTTATCAGATGTATGTCATTATCTAGTTTACCATAATTTTACTGTACTATTACCACAACCCACATGCTTAACCGTCATTAACTTTGTCTACATTTTATTTCTGTTGTTCTTTTTTTGAAACTGCTACTGTTGAAGCTTCGATAACATATAACTCCTGACCTATTAATCCTTCACCACGGTTAACCTTTTTATTTTTTACTTTATTGAGAAAAAACGTTATTTCCTGCCTATCGCTTGTCTACTATCAAGGTATTATAAAGTAAAGATTTGCTGGAAAGCACTTACCAGTTTGTCGCCCTTGAGTTCGCATCTCCTCTGTGTTGCCATCTGACTTTCAGAATCGGCCTGTAGAAAGTGTGAAAAAAGACTAATGTTTACTCTAGTACTTTTTTCAACTTTAAAAAGAGAACTGCAGAAGTCTGATTTCGATATTTTTATCCTGAAGAGTACATTACCTATGAATAATGCTGCTGTTAAGAATCATGTGTCGTTTTTGAAAAACCCTGTCCCATAAAAAATTTGATACAAGGGGGACAGTCATTGCATTATCATAGTCAATTCAATTCAAAATAACTTTATTCGGTTCAAAGGACCATAAAAGTTTGAAAAACAGACATCACAGATTTGAAATTTCATCACATATTTTGTATAACAATGTAGTTAATATGAGAAAGAGAAAAGTTCATGGAAATCTAACAATTAAAACATATACCAATACAGATGACCTAGCACGACAGAATATATCACTGATCGTAAAATTCCAAGGGTATAAAATATTGTGCATTAAAGATTACAATGTTCCTATTCAGCTTCTATAGCTCATAAAACTTTCTAATTGCCACTGCAACTTTAATATAGTTAGAGACCGCAGTACAAATAGCAAGGAGTACAGCAGATTGAAACCTTCAATGTATGTGCTAGGCCACTTTTCGTTTAGAAGCGGAGATACAAAAAAATCCCCTTGGCTCATTATAAAGTGGGCAAAAATAAGATAAAGTACAAGGTGCTCTGAGCTGCCTATTCAGCTTCTATAGCTCAACGCTTTCTAATAGCCATTGCAACTTCAATGTAGTTAGAAACCTCAATACAAATAGCAGAAGTGGCCAAAGAGTACAGCAGATTGAAACCTTCAATGTATGTGCAAGGCCAGTTTTCCCTTAGTCACATCATGGTGTTTGAGTGATAGGTTTTGAGTTCAAGGAAGATGAAATTTCATAGAAAAGAAGTAATAGTGGTGACAGAATGGGGCATACCTTTGTTTCTTGGTCAGCATAGTAATGTCACCCAAGCCATATGTGACTTTAGTTCTAAAAAGGCATAATGTGACTGATCATATGCATTGCAGAGTGAATAAAGTCAAATGTGAGATTGGTCTCAATAACTTGTTTTTGTTAACTGCAGGCTGTCAGTGTGTTGTGGTCTTTGTGCTTTCTGGAAGTAGTACCTATGGCGCAACCGGAGACGAAGATAAAAAGCAACCAGAACCCATTATGAGAGATGAAGAAGTTTACCATTGGAGCTTGAGCCCAGAGAGGACAAGCAAGTCAACGAATAGAAAGATGCACCCAGACCATTCTAGCAACAAACAAGCTATGGCTCAGATGCTACCACATCAGGGTGCTGAGTTCACTTTTGCCTCAGGCCAAGGGATGTGTTTTGGATCCAGGCAAGGACTTAAGGGATGGTTAGATAAAATTAAAAAACCCTAAACAATGGGTTGGAAAACAAAGAGGAGCAGAGGAGTGAACACAGTCATAGTTGCCTGTTATCTCCTTGAACTAAGAGCACTTTTTAGTCTAATCAAGCAGCACTGGACACCAGAAGAGGTGGGTGGGGAGATGAGCCTTCTAATATTCAATCTGGTAAAGGATTATTTAGTACAGACTGAAGAACTTAGTATAATGACATACTAGCTACCCCATAGAGGTCTTGCTGCAATGTTGTCTAAAACAATGTATTCATAGGTACAAAAATCACCTTCCTACAGCCTGTCATAGCTTTAAGACATGCCTGTGCTCTGGTTCATGGCGGGAGAGTGGTTGTGAGGTAAGTGGGATTGAAATATCGATAAATCAATAAATATGGGGGCACCCAACACCAAAGCCATACAGGAATGGATAACCCAACAGCCAAAAGAGCAGTCTCCGTTCCCTAGACAAATAACCATGTCTCTTAATCTAGAGTTCAAATGGTACTGAAGGAAACCACTGCATGAAACCATGGTGAAAAAAGGTCTTTGTGTACTATTTTCCTGTATCGTCTACATTTCATTACAGTGGTGTCAGAAGTGAGACTGAGAGAAGCATCATCATGGCTAATCCTGTGCCCTTAGAAGCCAATGGGAAAATACAAAGATTGATGGCTAAAGATAAAGTTATTGTTACAAAATATGCAATTGGCAGAACGACATTAGGAAATGACAGATACCAAGAGCCAAGCCACATCATTGACCATATTATTTCAAAACTAACACAATTCAAGACAATCCCATGCAGTGATTGAAGGATATTATTGCAAACACACAGGTACAACCCAAAGATCCCATAAGTCTGCAAGTTAGAAACATAACAAATGATATATGAACACATATGCATGCCTTGATGAGAACAACGTTACATGATAGACTATGTAATGACTGTAAAAAGAAATGGCAGCAGTCTCAAATAGCATACTGATTTGTTTGAAACCTTTGCACAGTCACTCACAGATGCAACTGTCCAACCAAGTGCTAAATTCAGAATTTAGTTAATCATTTTTTTTTTCACTTTCAAAAAGGGATGCATTTCAGTGAAATAATGTATATACTCATCTATATAGCCAAATAAAACACTATCAACAACATGAGACAGTAAAGGTGCATTAAACTGTATATATCTCTAAATATCAAAACACTAAAAAGAGACAGATAATGCATAACGTCCATCCGTGTGGTATATTAAAACATAGCATCAAAGCAGTAATGAGGGAAACAGACAGAGCCTAGTGCCCTAACCCTAGTAGTACCTAGGAGTAATAGGGTTACTCAGGATCTAAGGATCCTAATACAGAAACTAGGATGTAAGTGGACAGTTACATCCATATTAGGTTTATGTAGTCTGTAATAACTTGTAAGCCTATGCAGGGGATAATCCTAACCTGCCTATATGGGTAAATGGCCATGTCCAATTATACAAACACTTCAGAAATTTACATAGCAGACATGTGAGAAGATGAGAAAGATGAGATTGTTTCCATTAATGACCATATGTGGCTGTGGTTCAAATCTTGGCCGGCCAGGCAGGGTAATGTGGTATGCTTTATTCTGTAGCAATCCTCTGGTGTTGATGTGTTCTGCATACAAAAGCACAACCAATAAAACTACAAGCAGTTCTGGTATGAAAACCAACCATCACTACACTTTTAGACTCACACTCTTGGCTTTCTTTGTCTCTTCCTCCTACCCCGTGGTGAGCAGCTGTGTCTCCGCTATGCTTGGCTCTGGAGGTATCGTTTCTCGGTTTTCTTCCCCACTGCTGTTGAAAGTATCTCTTCTGTTTCCGCAACCAATTTCCTTACTGCCATGGTCCTCGGGGTTGAAATCCTTTGGTCTCATCTCCGTCCGCTCTTGAGAACGCCACACTTCCGTGGTTTCGGCATTGAACCTTGACGTCCCTTGATCCGGCTCTCTTATTGGGTCAATACCTGTAGTGATGCAGTCCTGGAGGGAGGAGTTGTTTTCCAGGAAGTCTTGATCCTTAAAGAAACAGGTGTTGAACTTGTAAGCCGTGGTTTGTTGATACGGCTGGAAATACAAAAAAGGTACGGTATGAGGGGGGAATGGATCCTCTTCTGTGCCATTTGGATCAACATTTTTAGGGAGGTCTGAAACCTTGTGACAGACCCTCTCACGACTCAAGCCACAATCTCCATCATGAAGTCTGTGCATTCGGAAGCACCCACGGACCCCTGTCCCCTCCACATCTTCAACCTCAGAAGTAAGATGATTGGCGACTAGCTCAAGAAAGTCCTGAACACCTCCATCACCTCATCCTCCTTCCCTGAGGACTGGAAAATGTTGAAATGAGGCCCCTCCTAAAGAAACCTTCCACTGACGCAACAGAACCAAAGAACTACTGGCCCATCTCACTTTTCCCCTTTCCAGTAAAGGTTCTCGATAATCACTCAATCAATCAGGGTTTGTAAAGCGCTGCTACTCACCTGTGAGGATCTCCGGGCACTGGGGGTAGGGGTAGGGAGTGGGGGGGGGGGGCTGCTGATCCTTCTGAGCACTGGGGAACTGGGGAATCAGTTGAAGAGCCAGGTCTTGAGATAATTTCTGAATTGGGTCAGCACAGAGATTGTCTGAGGTGGAGAGGCAGGGTGTTCCAGGTCTTGGTGGCAAGGTAGGAGAAGGATCTTCCTCTGGTTCTAGCCTTGTGGATCTGAGGGATGGTGGTAAGGGACAGCTGGGTAGAGCGGAGGAGTCTGGTGGGTACATGTAATGAGAGGCAGTGGTTCATGTATGCTGGTCCAGTGTCATGGGGGGCTTTGTAGGTGTGCGTGAGGAGCTTGAAAGTGATTGTTTTGTTGACTGAGAGCCAGTGGAGTTCTTGGAGGTGTTTGGTCATATGGCTGTGGCGGGAGATGTTGAGGACCAGTCTGACTGTGGTGTTTTGAAAGTTCTGTAGTTTCCTGAGGAGTTTGTGTGTGATGCCGGCATAGAGTGCATTGCCATAGTCGAGTTTGCTGCTGATGAGTGCGTGGGTGACTGTTTTCTGGATTCGGTGGGAGTCCATCTGAAAGTCTTTCGAAGAAGGCAAATCGTTTTGAAGCATGATAAAGAGACGATGTTGTTCTGGCGATTCATTGTGATTCCAGTATGATGCCGAGGTTTCTTGCGTGGCCCATGGGTGTGGGCGGGGTTCCCAATGCAGATGGCCACCAAGAGTCTTTCTAAGCTGAGGAAGTGGGTTCCAGGATGAGGACTTTGGTCTTGTCCGAGTTGAGTTTGAGGCAACTGTTTTTCATCCAGGTGGCATTGGCCTTCATCCTGCTCTGAAAGTTGATTCTGGTGGTTGTGGGTTTGTTGGTGAGGGAGAGGATCAGTTGGGTGTTGTCAGCGTATGAGACATATGAGACGATGTTGAGTTTGAAGTTCCTGATGATTGCAGTGAGAAGGGCCATGTAGACGTTGAAGAGGGTGGGGCTTAGGTAGGAGCCCTGGGGGACACCGCAGCTGATCTCCGTGGGTTTGGAGAGGAACTAAGGTAGTCTGACTCGCTGTGTTTGACCAGTGAGGAAGAAGAGGATCCAGTCCAGGGCCTTGTCTCGGATGCAGGTGTTGTGGAGTCTTGTCATTAGGGTGCGGTGGGAGACAGTGTCGAAGGCGCCTGAGAGGTCCAGAAGGATGAGGGCTGCGGTTTTGCCCTGGTCAAGAAGGGTGCGGATGTCGTCGGTGGCAGTGAGAAGTGCGGTCTCAGTGCTGTTGTTGCGTATGAAGCTGGATTAGGAGATGTCCAGGACATGGTTCGCTCCGATGAATTCGGAGAGTTGGGCGTAGATGGCTTTTGCAATGACCTTGGCTGGGAAGGGGAGCAGGGAGATGGGTCTGAAGTTCTTGAGGTCTGTCGGGTCGGAGGAAGGTTTCTTGAGCAGACAGTTGATCTCGGCATGTTTCTAGTCAGGGAAGGTGGCGGTCTTGATGGAGCAGCAGGACTCGTGGGCCATGGCGGTGACTGCTCTATGGAAGATGTGGTGCAAGCATTGGCCCAAGGGGGCTCCAGAGTAGATGCTCTTCATGTTCTTGAGAGTGTCGTCTGTGGTGAGCAGGATCTGTTGGGTTGCAGCGTAATTGGGTGCGATGGTGTCGGGCTTGGTGGGAGGGTCTTGGGTGTCGTAGCTGTCGTAGATCTGTTGGATCTTTTGTTTGAAGAAGGTTTCAAGTTTGTCGCAGAGGTCTTGGGAGGGTGGGACGTCCATGATCTCGCTGTTGGGCCTGGCAAATTCCTTGACGATGATGAAGAGTTCTTTACTACTGGGTGCATTGGTGTTTATTCTGTCCAGGAGAGACGTTTTCTTTGTGGTTTTGAGAAGGAGGTGGTGTGCGGTGGTTGCAGCTTTGAAGGTTGTGTGGGTTTCTGTGGTTTTGTTTTTCCTCCATTTCTTCTCTAGTTGTCTGCAGCTGTGTCTGGACTCGAGGAGTACGGGAGTGAACTGGCTGGCTTTCTTTTGGTATTGCCTGCCGGGTGCCTTCTTGACGGGTGACAGAGTTTCAGAGCAGTTGGAGATACATCGGAGGAGGTTGTACACTGTGGTATTAGCGTTGGCGGATGTTGGCGGTGTCGTAGTGCTGATGCAGGCAGTGATATGTTCTTCGTCACCATGTTCCAGCTACGGCCGGGGGGGCGATGAGGGGGTTGGTTTATGGTGGGTTTGGTGAAGGCGAAGTGCACACAGTGGTGTTCAGTCGAGAGTGACTCAGTGGTGTGGCTGTAGGTGACATTTCCACTGGCGGAGTAGACATGGCCGAGCATGTGTGACTAGCTGCTTGTGTCCTATGTTGGGAAGGTTTTCTGTGAGGGATGTGGTGTTCTGGTCATTGGGGTTGTCCAGTTGAAAATTGAGGTCATCGAGTAGGATGTAATTGGTGGATGAGAGAGCCTGGGGGTGCGATGATGTTGATGGCTTCAGTGAAGGGCAAGCAGGGGCCAGGCAGTCTGTAGACAAAGGTGCCGCACAGGGTGGTGTTGGGGTTGGTCTGTATCTGGAAGTGGAGGTATTCCATCTCTGCTGTTGGGGCATCCAAGTGTGTGGTCAGGCGGAGAATGTTTCTGTGGGTGATGGCGAGGCCTCCTCCTGGTCAGTTGGTACAGTCCTTGTGCGATATCTTGTTGTCATAGGGGATACCGGTGGCCATGTCTGGGCCAGAGCTGGGGTTTCTCCTGGTTTTCATGAGGAAGGTGATGTTGGGAGAGTGGAGGAGGTCCCAGATTTCTGTGGTGTGTTTATGAAGGGAGCGCAAGTTGTGGAGCATGCAGCTGAGCTGGTTGGGTCTGCTGTTGGCCAGTTGAGTGGAGGGAGGAGCAGTGGTGCGGATGTGGGACAGGGTGCAGCTGCAGTTAAGGCAGGAGAGGGGTCCTTGGGTGTCCTTCGATGATGCGAGCTGGTAGGTGGTGTGGTGTCCGGGGTCAAGGGCAAGAAGGGTGCTGGTGTCGTATCAGTGGAAGGTCCAAGGACCAGGGTCTGTGGCACTGTGCGTGGTCCAGGCACAGATGGGTGCGTACGGCCACCATCAAGTAGTGTGTGGGGAGCTGGACAGCTGGGAGGCAGGAAACGTGGGAAGTGGGTAAGTGGGACTGAAGGGGTGGGGTCGGGGGGGATCGCTGCAGCAGGTGCAAGGGCACAAGAGGAAACGAGGAAAGACAGCAAGAGGTGCAAGACAGATGAAAGGGACAGAAAGAAAAAGGCAGAAAAAGCCAGAATGAAAATGGAAAAAAGAGCTAGATGGCAGTCCAGCAGCAGAGCAGTGATGCTCTACCACTAGACCCCCAGGGACGGGGAAAAAAGAAGGGAAGGCAGAAGAAAGCAGAGAGAAAGACAGAAAGAAAAGCAGAAAGAAAGAGACAGAGGGCAGTCCAGCAGCAGAGCAGTGACACTACCACTATACCACCAAGGATGAGGCACAGGCGGGTGCCTGGAGGTGGAGGAGGGCCTCGAGCCACTGACCCCAGGGTCAGAGCATCAGCAGCAGGGAGCTAGGGGGCAGCAGCTACCAAGTGGAACAGCGCAGGGAAGGGAGCAGTCAACTAAAGGTTAGTCCTGGCAATCATGAACAACTGGAATATGACAATCTCCTGGACCCCTCTCATTCCGGATTCTGAGCCAAACACAACGCGGAGACAGCCCTGATCTCAGCCACTGATGACATTGAAGCCCTCCTGAACTGCAGTAAAAAGGGCAGCCCTCATTCTACTGGATCTGTTAACCACCTTCAACACCGTCTCCCATCACAATTTGATAAACAGACTCCCCAACATCAGAATCCAGGGAGATGCCCTCAAATGGATCACCTCATACCTCAACGGAAGAACCCAGAGAATCAGTCTACCACCAAAACAGTTGCTTTCCGTCTGCCGCTGGGTGTGTTTAAAAGCAGTAGTGGCCTAACAGGAGTATGAAAAGTGCCTCCAGCAGCACTGAAAGGCACATGCAGAACTGATGGTGATTGGTGACCTGACCCCATGAGGTATTCTCAAAGTTTGATACGGTCCGACTTGATGGTATTAACCTTGTAAGGCTTCACCATCAGGCTGGCAACAGCATTTGAAAATAACTCCTACAGTGAAAACAGATTGTTTATGTATAGAATGCGTGTGTGAGACAAACGGGTAGATTGGGGTAGATTGGAATAGGGTAGATTGGAGTAGTGTGGACTTGGATAAATTGAGGTAGCTTGGAGTGGGGTAGGTTGGCTTAGAGTAGAATAGTGTGGAGTGGGGTAGATTGGGGTAGCATGGAGAGGGGTAGATTAGTTTTGAGTGGAGTTGGGTAGATTGAGGTAGAGTGGAGTAGATTGGTTTAGAGTGGAGTAGAACGGGTAGATTGGAGTGGGGTATATTGGAGTGGAGTGAGGTAGACTGGAGTGGGGTAGATTGGGGTAGCATGAAGTAGAGTGGGCTAGATTGGAGTGGGGTAGATTGTATTGGAGTTAGTGGGGTAGGTTTGGGTGGATTGGGGTAGATAACAGTGCAGTAGATAGGAGAGGGATAGATTGGAGTGGGGTAGATAGGGTAGATTGAGATAGAGTGGAGTGAGGTATATTGGAGTAGATTGGAATGGAGAGGGGTAGATTGGGGAAGAGTGGAGTGGGGTGGATTGGGGTGGATTGGAGTAGAGTGAGGTGGGGTAGAGTGGAGTGGGGCAGATTGGAGTGGAGTGGGGTAGATCGGTGTGGAATCGGGTACTTGGAGTGGGGTAGATTTGGTGGATTAGAGTAGGGTGAAATGGAATCGAGTAGGGTTAATTGGAGTGGATTACATTGGAGTGGAGTGTGGGGCTTGAATTGGAGTAGATTGGGTGGAATAGAGTATGGTAGATTGAAATAGATTGGAGTAGATTGGAGTGGAGTGGGGTAGATTGGGTTGATTAGACAAGGGTAGATCAGAATGGATTGTGGTAGATTAGAGTGAAGTAGGGCAGATTGGGGTAAATTGGAGTGGGATAGATTGGGGTGGAGTAGTTTGAAGTGGGGTAGTTTGTAGTGGAGTGGAGTAGGGTAGATTGGAGTGGAGTGGGGTGGTGTGAGGCAGATTGGAATGGGGTTGGGTAGATTGGAATGATATGGAGTAGACTAGGGTGGGGAAGAGTGGGGTAAGTTTGTTTAGAGTGAAGTGGGTTGAGTGAGGTAGATTGAGTAGGCATGGAGTTGGGTAGAATGGTTCAGAGTGAATTGGGATAGTGTGGGGTAGAATGGGGTAGATTGTAGTTGGGTATATTGTGACAGAATGAGGTAGACTGGAGTGGGGCAGATGGAGGTAGATTGTAGTGAACTATAGTGAGTATACTGGAATGTAGTGGGGTGAAATGGAGCTGGGTAGATTGGAGTAGGGTAGATTGGAGTGTGGTGGGGTAGAATAGAGTTGGGTAGATTGGGGCAGACTGGAGTGAAGTGGTATATATTGAGTGCAGTGGGGTAGACTGGAGTGGAGTGGTGCACAATGGAGTGGAATGAGGTGGGGTAGATTGGAGTCGGATAAATAGGAGTGCAGTAGATAGGCGTGAGGTAGATTGGGTAAATTGGGGTAGAGTGGAGTGAGGTATATTGAGATAGATTTGAGTGGAGTGGTTTAGATTGGGGATGAGTAGAGTGGAGCAGATTGGGTAGATTGGAGTGTGGCAGATTGGAGGGGAGTGGAGTGGGGTAGATTGGAATGGAGTAGGGTGCTTGGAGTGGGGAAGATTGGGTGGACTAGAGTAGGGTAGATTGGAATAAAGTGGGATAGATTGAAATGGGGTAGATTGGGTGGATTAGAGTAGGGTAGATTGGAGTGGGGTAGATTGGAGTGGGATAGATTGGAGGGGGAAAGTTTGATATGGAGTAGATTGGAGTGGAGTAATATAGATTCGAGTGGAGAGTGGCAGAATGTGGTGGGGTAGATTGGAGTGGGGTAGAGTGGGGTGGAGTAGACTGGAGTGGAGTAGGTTGAGCTAGACAGGGGTGGAGTGGGTTAGATGGGAGTGGAGTGTGGTTGATTGGATTGTGATAGATTGGGGTAGAGTGGAGTGGGATAGACTGGAGTAGAGTAGATTGGGGTAGATTGAGTGGACTGGAATGGGTTAGAGTGGGGTGGATAGGGGTAAAGTGGAGTGGGGTAGAGTGGAGTTGGATAGAGTGGAGTGGAGATTGGAGTGGGATAGATTGGAGTGTAGTAGAGTGGGGTAGATTGGGTAGATTGGAGTGAGGCAGATTAGAGTGGAGTACAGTAGATGGGGTGGCGTGGGGAGGGTATGGTAGATTGGAGTGGGGTAGATTGTGGTAGATTGGAGTGGAATTGGATAGAATGGAGTAGATTAGGGTTAAGTGGGGTACATTGCTATGAAGTAGATTGGATGGATTAGAGTAGGGTAGATTGGAATAAAGTGGGGTAGATTGAGGTAGATTAGAATGGTGTAGAGTGGAGTGGATCGAGGTAGACTGCAGTGAAGGGTAGTTGGCTAGATTGGAGTGGAATAGGGTAGATTAGGGTGGAGTGGAGTAGGTTGGAGTGGAGTGGGGTAAGTGCTGTGGAGTGGAGGGGCATGGAGCGGAGTGGGAAGATGTGTTGTAGCGAGTCTTACAGTGGAGTGTCGTAGAGTGGAGTTGCATGTAATAGAGTGGAAGGGCACAGAGTGAAGCACGGTGTTGTAGAGTGGTGTAGTGGAGTGGAGTGGCATAGTGTGAAGTATGCATGGTGTGATAGTGCACTGACATTATAGACAACACATTTTCAATTGAAATGGCCATTAAATTTGCCAAGACATACAGTTTTACTGCGCACAAATGATAATGTGTGGACATTTCATCACCTAGTGTATTGATGTGTTTTGATCGTATTAAAATGCTTGTTTCCACCACACTTGAGAATTACAAAAAAGATGTGCTTCATTTCTTCTTTTCTCACTATGATGCATTTTGAAATATCAGCACAGTTCATTTTTGGTGTGTGCTAGGAAAAATAACAGCCTTTTACCTCGAATGGGTTCTCAGCAGGATGGATTGTCACATATATTCTCTCACTTTGAAGTCAGCAAAAGAAAAGTAAACACTAAGCTCCCTTGGAAGACACAGCTTGACCTCTGTCTTTGAATGCCCAGCAAATGCGACAAGATAAGGACAAGATTTAAAGGCCTGCTTACAGAAAGCGAGCTTGTGGAAGAATACAGTAAACAAGGTGTGGGCAGTGGGAGGGACGAACTCAAGCTGTACAGCTTAAAGCAAATAAAGCCACCAAATAGAAAGCCAGAAAGTGTGAGTTACATACCAAAAAGCCAACAGTGAGCAACTGGCAGGATTCATTCCTAGGTCAACATTTGAATCTCCCCAAAATGTCTTTAGCAAACCAGACAGCTAGACAGATAGCCCCCTGAGGCAGGGCATAGTTGTTTGTCTTTACAGTAAGTTGCTCTTTCTATATTATGGCAATTTTGAGCAATTAAATCAAATGCATAAATTTGCCTGGCAGCTGATACAGGCCCACACAATTAGCCTGTCCAAGAAGCAGCTTGCAATCTACGAGAGCATGCATGGAACTGGGACACTGCAAAGTCTAGTATCCCACAAACTGCTATATTACAAAATTAGGATGTTGATATATATGATTTCCCCAGTTTTGGTCAAAGCTCCAGGATCAAAACCTGTTTGCATTGACCCGAATAGTGAACTTCATTGTCTGCTAGACTCCGAGCAAATATAGCGCTGGATTCTCAGGGGATCTTCTCTCCCCAATTATTGGCCATAGCTGCACCTGAAAGGATACTTTGTCGAAATGTAATGAACAGAGAATGTTGGTTAATGGGCTCAAGCAATTTCATATTTGGGTTTGTTTCCCATTCACATTAAAATGTAAGAAATTGTTATACCAGCATTGCATTGTTCTATTTAGGAAATTGCTGACGTCCATACCAGGAGTTGTGCGCTTTATTAGGTGAATCGCTGTATTACTAGCCATCATGTCGTGAAACAACAACAGAAAGGAATATTTTAGATTAGCTGTTGTAGAATGTCTATACCCAAACGACGTACAACTACCAGAAACTGGAGTGAGAGAGCCAGTCCTAAAACCAGCTGCTAAGATACTCATAACTACACATAAACGACTTGTAGTTCTGTCATGAACTAGAGACAAGTGTTATCTCCTGTTGTTCCTGTAACAGAATTTTTCATTTCAGGCCCAACTCATTGGTCTATGGTCTCATGACAGAGAGGAAGCGGGCAGTCATCCACAAGGTAATAATGGGTTCTATGAATCTTTTGTATTGGTTGACTTTGCTGGAACCTCTGCATCAGTCTGGGGCCGATTCCGATCCGGGTTGGAAGGGCACCGAACGCGATCCGGCCGTAAAAACTATGAGCCGTACGCGTGTTTTCCGCCTGACTCGTACAGCTGTACGAGTGAGCAAGTACGAGCGAGCAAGTACGATGCGAGCTACGTGAAATTCACCGACCAAGTCGTTCCCGGGTCTGAACCGCTCCGTACGTCTCGGTCGGAAGCTAACCGTGGCGTGCAATGGATGCGATTTACGACCGAGCCAGTACGATGCACGCGTCGGACAGCCTGTGTGAGCTAGAGTGTCCGGCTCGCAAAATGTCCAGGTGGTTGCCTATGGGGGTCCCCGTCGGACCCCCTGTCACCCGCAGCCCTGCGACTCGGACACAGGGGGAGACCCAAGGGTTCCCCCAACACAGGCATGTACGGTGCGGATGGCACCAACGCCTACCCACTGTAGGGGGGGCCCTTGCACGAGACGTACCCATTCAGTCAATGGGAGCCCATGTACACATCGTACGACCGGCTCCCATTGGCTTCTATGGGACTGCAGGACTCCGGCTCGGTCGGAAAACACTCCGGATCCGGCTCGGTCGGAGTGCTTTCCAACCCAGATCGGAATCGGCAACTATGTAGGGAAGGGAGGGGGGCAAACGGACAGGCACATTTTAGAGGTTCAGAGTATGGAGACACAATTTTCCTGCATGATTCTTAGGCACAAGCTAAAATACAGCAGCCTCAGGTGTCTGGGAAAACGAACTGGGCATGCAAGGGTCCCTGCTGCCCCTTTGGGCAAGGGTGTGTCCCCAACCCTTCAGAGGCTCTCTAACCCTTTAGGGGGCCTCATTCAGGCCAAGGTTAAGGAATATCTGTGGAGATATATTTGACAATGCAGGGGCCCTTCATCCTATCTCGTATGGAGCCCATCATTATGCATTATACCACGGGGGGGCATTTAGAAAAAATATCAAGTCATAAATATCGAGTAACACTAAAATCAAGTTTTTAATACTGTGTTACAGAAATATCATGATGCAGGACTATCGTTTGCAAAAATATCAATTTTTTAAGGTGAGTAATATCGTTTTCAAGAATATTGTTATTGTTAATGATCATTTACAATAATAAAATTGTAAAAAAAATCTTTTTTAATTATTATGTGTTTCAAATAATATTGTAACTGTATATGTTATACATTGTTTGTATAGTGATGGTTAATAGTTTTCAAATATAGTTTGTACTTTTAAGTTATTTATCATTTTAATTTCATTGTCAATAGTAATTTATAATGCTGTAGCAGGTTGTGAGGTTTATAGGGGTACAGGATGGGAAGTATAATTAATTAATAATAATTTTTGTATTAATATTAATTATTTAATTGATAACCAATTAAGTCAATTGTGGAAACATTACTTTTTAAAGTTATATTTTAGGTGTGGGTTTTGTGGTTTGTAGGGGAATAGGGAGGTAAGTAAATTGAGTAATAATGAATTCATCATTAATTATTATCTTTTATTAAGCAGTTGATTGATAATTATGTAAATTGTGTAATTCAGATATGTTTTATGTTATATTTTAGGTGCGGGATTTGTAGGGGTTTAGGGTGGGAAGTTAATTACATGATAATTGATTAATAATTAATAATTAATTAATAAATTATCAATTATTTAATTGATGATAAACTATGTAAATTGCGTAATTATTATATTTTTTAGGTTACATTTAGGTGCAGGTTGTTGGGTTTGTAGGGGTATGGGGTGGAAAGTTTAAGTAAATATTAAATGTTATTTAATTATTCATTTTTATTAAAATATGTACTTTATAACTATTCAAATTATTTAATATCTATATTAGGTGTGTATTGTGTTTTTAGGGGATATGTGGGAAATTATTTAAGTAATAATTTATAAAAAAAAAAAATTATTTATTATTGATTCTTTTATGTATTACTTCATATATTAATTGTGCCATACTATTTTATTTTAATTATATTTTAAATGTGTGCTGCAAGGTATATGGGATAGTGTGGGAATTTAATTAATCAATTAATATCATTTTTTGTATATGATATTAATTAGTTAAAAAATTATAATTATGTAAATTGTTTGGCTGTTCGTAAAAAAAATATATATATATATATATATATATATATATATCCAAAACACAGTATTCCACCTGGGGCCAGCCGAACTCGCGGCGGGTGCAACCGGGAAGTGGTGGTGGAAACCACTTATTACACAGCAAAAACAAGGAGTTCATGGTACTCCCAAGGTCCGGTGCACTCACGGGGTATGTGTCGGCTATAAAACATCCGCAGACGCGTTTCTGGCTCTTGCCGTCATCAGTGCGGAAAAGCCGTCAATAAAAACATCCCCTCGCCTGCCGCTGTTAGAACGAAAACTCTGTGAGTGTCCCACATATGGTGAAGCACTCTAGCTTTGTATAAGCCACAACCTGAATAGGTCAACAGAGTCCGTAAGCGGCGGTTCAGCAGCCCAAATTGAATCCAAAACACAGTATTCCACCTGGGGCCAGCCGAACTAGCGGCGGGTGCAACCGAGAAGTGGTGGTGAAAACCACTTATTACACAGCAAAAACAAGGAGTTTAGTTCATGGTACTCCCAAGGTCTGGTTCACTCACGGGGTATGTGTCGGCTATAAAACATCCGCAGACGCGTTTCTGGCTCTTGCCGTCATCAGTGCGGAAAAGCCGTCAATAAAAACATCCCCTCGCCTGCCGCTGTTAGAACGAAAACTCTGTGAGTGTCCAACATATGGTGAAGCACTCTAGCTTTGTATAAGCCACAACCTGAATAGGTCAACAGAGTCTGTAAGCGGCGGTTCAGCAGCCCGAATTGAATCCAAAACACAGTATTCCACCTGGGGCCAGCCGAACTCGCGGCGGGTGCAACCGGGAAGTGGTGGTGGAAACCACTTATTACACAGCAAAAACAAGAGAGATTGAAAGAGTTCCTGTATGAATAAGTATGTGTTTCTATAAGTGATTGTTTAAAAGACTAAGTATGTGTAAGTTTCTGTAGAAGTAAGTGTGGTGGTGTGTGTATAACTGTATATGCAAGTAAATGGATGTTTGATTCTTTATTAGCATGAGTGACTATGTGTGTGAATAACTCTATGGATGAGTGACGCTGTGTAACAGGATGTATAGGTGTGTGAGTACATATGATGAGTGAGTACATGTATGAGTGTTGGTGAATGAGTGGATGTGTATGTGGATCTTAGAATTACTGAATAGGTTGTTGTAACTGGTATTGGTATGTCCATTGTTTTGAACATTGTAGTTTCTATTTTTGAATGTGTGTATCAAAGGTTATATTAGGGGAAGAGGAGGTCTGCCACTCTATCACAAGGATGATGTCATCAGTGATGTCATTAGTGATGTCATTTGAGATGTCATCAGTGATGTCATGAGTGATGTCACTGACCATGTCATGAGTGATGTAATATGTGACGTCATCAGCAGTGCATTGCGGGCGCGCGAGTTATAGTTCGCTGAACTAACTATAACGGGGGAATTTCAATGGTTTTGTACGAGTGAAAAGTCCAGCTAACTATAATGCCCCTGAAACCTATGGTTTTTTCAGTGAATTTCTAAGGTTTTTAAAATGCTAATTCCTATCTATAACGTGCCTGCAACCTATGGTTTTTTTAGTGAATTTCAAAGGTTTTTTAAATGCTAATTTCTAACTATGCCTACAGAGATAGAACATGTGAAGAAAGAAGAAAAAACGCACAGAAAGAAAAAAAAGAAATGAAGAAAGAAGCAACAGAAGTCCTCAAAGACGAAGAAAAGTGCAGGAAGAAGGATAACGTGCAGAAAGAACAAACAGAAGAGCAGAAAGAAGCCTTGTTGCAAAATCATCCTGTACCCTCAACTTTTTCAGACGGATACTGGTGGTAACTGAGTCTGACTAACCAGTCCTAGAGCCAGTGCTATGTTAAAAGACATTCAGAATACAGTGAAAACACCTACATACACTAGGGAACACTATGCGTTGGGGTCCCCCTGTGATCAGCATGACCTCCTCTGTAAGCCCCTAGTATATATTAGGGCAGGGGATTAAAACTACCTCTTAAAACGCGCCACAGGGCGTGTTTGCACACGTCACCTCAGGCCCCGTCCCCTCACTTCCCCACTGTGTAAAAACGCCCTGTGGCCGTTTTAAGTTGGGAGATTAAGTCCCCTTGAATCCTGAGGGTCCCTAGGGTCCAACTAGACCACTAGGTACCCCTCCAGTAAGCGCCACAGAGCTGCGTTGCAGAGAGATGTGAAAAAGTGGCACGGCCTAGACCACCTCTCTGCAACGAGGCGGAGAGGTGCTTACTGGAAGCACCTGGTGGGCTAGTTGGCCCCCAGGGTCCCTCAGGATTGAAGGGGAATTATTTCCCCAACTTAAAACGCGCCACAGGGCTTGTTTGCACACGTTAACTCAGGCCCCGTCCCCTCCCTTCACCATTGTGTAAACACGCCCTGTGGCCGTTTTTAGTTGGGAGATTACGTTAATTTGAATCCTGAGGATCCCTAGGGGCAAAATAGCCCACTAGGTACGTCCAGTAAGCGCCATGGCAGAGAGGTGTAAAAAGGGGCACGGCCTGCACCACCTCTCTGCAACGCAGAGCAGTGGCACTTACTGGAAGCACCTGGTGGGCTAGTTGGCCCCCAGGGTCCCTCAGGATTGAAAGGGAATTATTTCCCCAACTTAAAACGCGCCACAGGACGTGTTTGCACACGTCACCTCAGGCCCCGTCCCCTCACTTCACCACTGTGTAAACGCGCCCTGTGGCAGTTCTAAGTTGAGAGATTAAGTCCCCTTGAATCCTAAGGGTCCCTAGGGTCAAACTAGCCCACAAGGTACCTCCAGTAAGCGCCACAGAGCTGCGTTGCATAGAGGTGAAAAACGGGGGGTGGCCTCAGAACACCTGTCTGCAACGCAGCTCCCTGGCACACACTGGAGATACCTGTTGGGCTAGTTGGCCCTCAGGGACCCTCAGTATTGAAGGGGAATTAATTCCCCAACTTACAACTGGCCAGGGGGCGCGTTTGCAGAGTGCTGCAAGGAAGGGGCGTGGCCTCCAGCACGATGCCGGTCTTTTATTTATTTAATTTTTTTAAGAAGGAGGGCTGTGTGGCCCCCCTTCTTTTTCTAATTTACTGGCCCTGGGGACCCCATCCCCCAGGGCCTGCACCCTAATTTTTTTTGTTGAAAAAAATTAATTTGGCCCTCCCAAGGCCTTAATCGGCCCCGGGGACCCCAACCCCCGGGTCATGGCCTTTTTTTAATTTAAATTCTTTAGGAGGGGGCTGCGTTGCCCCCCTCCTCAGACCACTTATGGCTCCGGGGACCCCATCCCTCGGGGCCGGCCTTTGTTTTTTATTATTTTAAAAATATATATACTTATAGAAACACCTAGGACATGCTGGACAAACCGTATGTACCTATCACCATGACGATTTGCGTGATATTCATTAAAAGGCGACTATGCATAGAATGAATCCACATGGAATGTATTTACACCGCTAATGAAGCTCTGACGTGTCTGACGCCCTACCGTGCCTAATCCCGGCGCCCCCGCCGGTGGGTACTCTCCAAGTAGACACCCTTGTCGTTTATTTATACAAACATGGGTAGCTATTGACGGGCACATTTAATATACACGCACACCAAGCCATTCAAAGGGGATTCGACAAAAATTTGACCAAACTATGCAAAAAACCCCCCTCACGGTTAATAAAAAACACATCCACCGCCGTATGTGTAATACTTTTTATTTTACTCTCTGGAAAGGAGACAAACCTCACTTGAGAGTCACAGCATGCTTCTGGCTGAGCCCAATGCTGTGTTACACCCACAAGTGCCCGCCGATTGCCTCACACATCTGTGTTGTATTCCATCAGCTAGTGCGTATGCTATGAACCTCTCTAGCCCATGTGCACTGTAACACCACCTCGTGAATATGTCATGCCACACTTGCCTTCGCACGGGTTATATTGCCCCATCTAACGTGCCTTCCTCGATGTGTATGTTATAACGCACAGCGCTATGCCATACATATTACAATCTGGTATCCATATCTTTGTCACAGTTTGTTACACTCCCCAGCACATATTTTATATTACAACTTTAGAGACTAGTTATGTTACACAACACTGCCCTGTGCATATTACACTCCAAGGCGCATATCGCATAGCACGCGCTAGTGCCTGTGCTAACTTGCGCTCTCCAATGAATCTGTCATTGCGCACAATGTATTGCATATTATATTTCACGCCCTGGTTCATCTTATATCACATTTTTTGGTGCATAGTTTATACCATATACTACATCTAGTTTTCATTTTCAATCGTGCTGTCAGGACTATGTTCTATATAACACTGCGTCCACCTACCCTTTTCACGGGCATTACATTTTGCGATGGGGTGGAGGGTCAGGGGGGGTTTCTGCCAAGTGAGCCCGGAGTCACAGTCACAAACGTCCTCTTCTTCCTGAATAAAAGTGAGATTATGCTGCATACTTGTTCATATTTTAAGTAGTTCGCACTGAAACACATTTAAAAAGCAATAAGGTTCCTAATACCCACCTTCTCTGAACAGTTAGCTTGCTGCCCCATCCACCTCCTCCCTATCCTCTGTTGTCTGAATCCATGGACTAGCCTCCTCCCTCCTGCCATGCATGGTCTGATGTGCTGCCACTGCCCTCCATTTAGCATGATGTACCAGTCCACTCCTCCTGCCCTCCATTGCCCAATTCTATGGCCCATTATTGACCTCCTGCTTAGCCTCTGTGCTTAGCTTGCTTCCCCTATTCTCCTTCCCCCTGCCCTCCGATGTCTTTGTGCATAGCCCTGCTCCATCCTTTTTGCCCACTATGTTCCATGTACCTGCCACTCCTATCTACTCTGAGTGTTCTGTTGAGCTGCCACTCCCCTCCCACCTGCCTAGCATTGTCAGATGACTGTAACCTGTCCCTGCCACCTCCACCCTGCCTGTCCACATGCCATGCCCCTATCCCCTTCCTCCTGTCCTCCATGGTCCATTTTACTGCCACACCCTTCTGCCCTCCCTGATCTGTTGTGCTGCAACTGCTCCTCCTGCCTGCCCCGCGCGGTCTGTTGTGAGGCCCCTTCCCCTGAACTCTCTTGTCTGTGCCCAGGTCCTGACCCTCCCTTCTATCCTCCATGGTCCTTTGTGCAGGCCCCTGCACCCTCCTTCTTGCACATCATAGCCATTGTGCTGCCACTAACCCTCCCGCTTGCCATGAATGGTCTTCTGTGCTGCCATGGCCCCTCCCACCTTCCCTGTGTGGTCAGCTAGCTGCCCCTGACCCCCTCCCACCTTCCCTCCATGGTCTGTGTGTATGCCACCATAGTCTCATTGTTGCTCTCCATGGTGTGTCTTGTTTCTAGTGCCCATCCTGCCTGACCTCCATGGTCATCTTGCTGCTCCTGCCCTGCCACCTTGCCCCCAGCCCTCTGTTTCCATGTGCAGACCCCCTATTCCTTCCCTCCTGGCTTGTCTGTTTCATTGTAATGCCCCTGATCCGTCCCTCCTGCCCTTTATGGTCTGTTATGCTGCAGCTTTCTCTCCTGTCTGTCCATTATGGTCAGCTAGCTACCATTGCCTCTTTCCCATCTGTTCTCTGTTGTCCAAGTGCATGGTCCTGTCCCCTCCCTATTGCTTTCTATGGATTGTTGTGCTGCACTCCCGTCCCGCATGCGCTGTGTGGTGTATTGTGCTGCTGCAAACCCTGATGCCTGCCCTGTAGGATCAGTTTGGTGCACCTCTCCATGTCCCTCCTGTCCTCTGTTATCCGAGTCCATGTCCCTACCCCAATTCCTCCTGCCTACCACGATTCAATGTACCATACTTGCGAACATTTTGAACTTGGTAAGAGGGAGATTTTGAAAACAAACTGGGGTATTGATTTTCCCCTTTGAGTTACATTGAAAAAGAGGAGATTGTAGACAGGAGACAGATCACATAAAGCCCATTTGAGCTTAAAAACATTGGACGTTTACTGGCTGAAACGGGTCTGTTGGCATGTATGGTTGTACTACCACTGCCTCTTCCTTCTGCCCACAATGGTCTATTATATTGCCACAGCCTCTCTTGCCAGTCCTGTATTGTTGGTTTGTTGCCCCTGCCCCCCTTTCCACTGCCCTCCATAGTCTGTTGTGCTGCCACTGCCCTTCCTGCCTGCCCAGTGTGGTCAAATTGTTGCCTCTGCACTCTCCTACCTGCCTTCAATTTTCAGAGTCCGTGCCCCTGGCCTCTGCCTCTCAACAGTATCCCAATGAACAACTAGATTGCTAACATTCTATATTAATTGCAAAAGTGTGGAACGCCTGACGTCATCTTGATGTAATCAAAACTGTAATACCTAGTGTATTTCCGTTATAAATTACATATATGAGAGGGTCTTATTTGCATCAAAATTATGGTTAGTGCTCTAAAAAACTAAAAAGAGGACATATTTTCTGAGTTTTCAAATAGCGACAAAGAACTTTTAAATTATTTGTAATCTTTATGTTTTTTTATCCAGTTGACCACTTGATTAAATGTTGCACCTTGGCGAGAGGATGTGGTGTTACTTCCAGAGCTGCAGACTTTGCAACTGGGGAACCAGGTTGGAGTTTCTGCTTCAGCTCAACATTCTGTGATTGTGGTCAAATCACTTAATCTCCCCATGTCTACAACCAAAATTAATTTGATCTTGTGTGATGTAACCAATGCTCTTGTAAAGCATTCCAATACCTGACAAGTCTGCACTATATAAAACTGCAAATACACAAAAAATAAGTGTTTTGCACACTTCTGTCATTGGGCTACATGTGGGCTACATCTGGGTGATATTTGTGCTGCATTTAGGCTCTTTTGGGTCTGGTGGCCATCTTGGGAGATTTATTTGTTATGAAGTTTCCTAATTTCCTCATTTACTGCAGTCTCCTCAGTAGGAAATGCTTTCAGTTTTTTACTTTGATTCCATCAAGAAGGTATTCAGATATGTCACACATTTGCCATAAATTCTGAATGTTAGCACTCTAGTTGCTCATTAGATCACTGTAGTAAAGCTACTGCTCACCACGGAAGTCTGCTGCTGGTATTAAAAGTGCATGTAAAGTCTGCATATCAGAATTTTTTAATGAAATAGAAGAGGATTTGAGAAGTCACTCAAAATGTGCCCTAATTTTTCTTTCTTCAGCACTAATCATAATTTATATGGCAAAATGAACACCCTCATTGTGTTCTTATTTAAATTAAATGTTTTAAGTGTTACCAGTTTATTCCAATCAAGATGGCTTCAGGTGTGCCATACTTTTGTCATAAGTAAGACAGTAAGCGCTCTAGTTGTTCTTAAGAACACTCTGGGACATTCTGTCATTAGGCTATACTTGGGCTACATCTGGGTGATATTTGGGCTACATTTGGGCTCTTTTGTCTCTGATGGCCATCTTGGGAGATTTATTTGTTATGAAGTTTCCTAATTTCCTCATTTACTGCAGTCTCCTCAGTGGGAATACTTTCAGTTTTTTATTTTGGTTCCATCAAGAAGGCATTCAGATGTGTCACACATTTGCCATAAATTCTGAATGTTAGCACTCTAGTTGCTCATTAGATCACTGTAGTAAAGCTACTGCTCACCAGGGAAGTCTGCTGCTGGTATTCAAAGTGCATGTTTCAGTCTGCATGTCAGAATTTTTTTATGACATAGAAGAGGATTTGAGAAGTCAAAATGTGCCCTAATTTTACTTTCTGCGGCACTAATCATAATTTCTATGGCAAAATGAATCCCCTCATTGTGTTCCTTTGTAAATTAAATGTTTTAAGTGTTACCGCTTTATTCCATTCAAGATGGCTTCAGGTGTGCCATACTTTTGTCATAAGTAAGACTGTTAGCGCTCTAGTTGTTCGTTAGAACACTCTGGGACATTCTGTCATTGGGCTATACTTGGGCTACATCTGGGTGATATTTGGGCTACATTTGGGCTCTTTTGTCTCTGGTGGCCATTTTGGGAGACTTATTTGTTATGATGTTTCCTAATTTCCTCATTTACTACTGTCTCCTCAGTAGGAAATACTTTCAGTTTTTTACTTTGATTCCATCAAGAAGGCATTCAGATGTGTCACAAATTTGCCATAAATTCAGAATGTTAGCACTCTAGTTGCTCATTAGATCACTGTAGTAAAGCTACTGCTCACCAGGGAAGTCTGCTGCTGGTATTCAAAGTGCATGTTTCAGTCTGCATGTCAGAATTTTTTTATGATATAGAAGAGGATTTGAGAAGTCAAAATGTGCCCTAATTTTACTTTCTGCGGCACTAATCATAATTTCTATGGCAAAATGAATCCCCTCATTGTGTTCCTTTGTAAATTAAATGTTTTAAGTGTTACCACTTTATTCCATTCAAGATGGCTTCAGGTGTGCCATACTTTTGTCATAAGTAAGACTGTTAGCGCTCTAGTTGTTCGTTAGAACACTCTGGGACATTCTGTCATTGGGCTATACTTGGGCTACATCTGGGTGATATTTGGGCTACATTTGGGCTCTTTTGTCTCTGGTGGCCATTTTGGGAGACTTATTTGTTATGATGTTTCCTAATTTCCTCATTTACTACAGTCTCCTCAGTAGGAAATACTTTCAGTTTTTTACTTTGATTCCATCAAGAAGGCATTCAGATGTGTCACAAATTTGCCATAAATTCAGAATGTTAGCACTCTAGTTGCTTATTAGATCACTGTAGTAAAGCTACTGCTCACCAGGGAAGTCTGCTGCTGGTTTTGAAAGTGCATGTTTCAGTCTGCATGTCAGAATTTTTTAATGAAATAGAAGAGGATTTGAGAAGTCACTCAAAATGTGCCCTAATTTTTCTTTCTGCAGCACTAATCATACTTTCTATGGCAAAATGAACCCCCTCATTTTGTTCCTTTTTAAATTAAATGTTTTAAGAATTACCACTTTATTCCAACCAAGATGGCTTCAGGTGTGCCATACGTTTGTCATAAGTAGGACTGTTAGCGCTCTAGTTGTTCTTTAGAACACTCTGTGAAGCTGCAGTAGAACACAAAGGAATCAACTGACAGTCTCTGCCCTTGTTGGATGTACATGTTTTACTGAGAATGTCAGACTTCATTCTCACATGACTGAGAAAGATAATGTGAATTTACAGAAAATATGCTCTCAGTTAGCTTATAGATCACCTTCCAAACCGCTGTGGGAAAAGCATGAGAAAATAGTTTTCTCTCAAATATGATTCATGATATCACAGCAGAAGGCTTTTTCACATGGTAAAATCACCTTAGAACACACCACAATTCCTCAAATGAGTATGGTACCATCAACAAATGATTTATAATGTAACTAAAGTCTTAAAACCTTCTATTAACTGCAATGCTTTTTAATGAGGTGCTATCATGTATATTGGTCCCAAGATGGCTGCCAACACTTCTTGGATTAAGTGCTGACAGCCAATCAGATCTCACGATGAGATGTGTGGTTAGGCTCCGCCCAGATATATATGTGATTTTACTTTTGATTTTCTCAGGAACAACTGAACGGATTTACACAATTTAAGCAAAACGCACATGCCTGACCTGAGGACCACCTCTTTGCCAAATTTCAAGTAATTCTGTTCAGCCGTTCGGGCTGTACCTTCGACTAAAGGTCCTATGGGAAAATGCATATAAATCAAAATGAATCTTTTTAATTACATGTTTTCATTATATATGTGTACAGAAACATACACATAAACATATATATGTGTATGTGTGTTTGAATAAGTATATGTTTATATATATCTTTAAATATTATTTAAACATATTGAATAATATTATATTAATGTTACAAGTTACAATATTTAATGTTTACTATTTTTAACTATATATATATTACAAAACTATATTTTTGTATACTTTATTTCAATGTTAGTGTAAAACAATATTTTTTCGATATTTTAAGCTCACCTTTACATGCAGAGAGAAACAGTATTTCTGACACAATATTTTGGTAACACGATATTTATGATTTCGATATTATGTCAGTGAACCCACTGGGGCATGCATAAGTTTTGACCTGCTGCTTAATATGGGCTTCTGTGCAATGAGTGGCAGTATTTTCCACTCGCAAGGAAACGGTCCGCTACTGAAAATGAGCAAAATCAAAAGGGATGCTTTTGAGGCTTGGTCATCATAGGCCGTTTTAATGTGTGCACAAACACAAACGCCTTCATTAAGATGGCAGTCGGACCCTCGTATCATGATGGAAATCACCACACATGTAGTTGATGGCTCCACACGAATTATTACGTGAGGGCGGTCACTAACATGCTTTTCTCAATTGTGGCTGGTGCTGTGGCCCGTAAAAGTGCTGCAGCACAAGCCACAATTGAAAAAAGCAAGATTTTACACATCCATGCAGCATGTGCCAGGCACCATGTGGTGCCTGGCACACAGTGCATGGATGTTTGGGGTGCCTCACATGTGCCCCTCTGGCCCCACAGCAGAGGCCCTTAGGACAGGACCTTGCAGAGTCCCCCAAAGTCCCATTCTGCCTGCCTTTACATGGTGGTAAAGGCAGAGGGAAAAGGAACATCGTAATTCCTACCGCGGTGCTTCTGCAGGCTCCATCCCCATTGTAGGGATTACGCTCTGACCGACGCTCTTAAGGGATCCTTGAGCCTGTCGGAGATCTCAGTCGGTTCCTAAGGCCTGTTGGTAGCGATCCACTCAACATCATAATCAGGACCAAAGTCTCACACAGGCATGTCACATAATAAACCCACCATCACAAAGAAACTCACACAATGACAAACATCCCTCCTCACGGCTGTACACACACCAGCACTCACTCTACCTTATCATATAAGTTTCATTTGTTTCTATTTTGTTTCTATTTTGTCTGGCTAGTTGAAGTCTGTCTCTCTTACTTGCACACTCTCTGTCACCCCCACCATCTCTCGTACCGATTTGGGGGTGAACATGAAAAGCAGTTATAAGTGAAGGATGTCAGGAAAGGGCACACAGCCTTTTATCTGTTCATAGATCTCAGTTACCACTCTTTGAGAGGGGATTAAAAAAATCTGAATATTATTTGGCAAATGTGTGCCCACCCTGCCAAAGGTCTAACTTCCAATTCAAGAAACAGTAATAAGGACCTTATTTAGAGGTTGCCGGCCATGCTGTTCTATCAAAACATGACAGATGTCAGTTCCACCATATTACAAGTGCAAAGGCTATAATGCACTTGCAATACAGTCGGCAGGACATCTGGCATGTTTGTGAAGGCGTATCCTTCGTGCCAAACTCTAAAGAGGGTGCGTAGTCTCACCAGGTATTGATTTTGTGAACCTTAGACGGGTGAACGACACAGCTGGTACTACAAGGGTAAAAGGCTAGGTGCTGCTGTTTAGGCACATATCCATGGAGCAAGCTAAGCAAGTAATTACCCACTTCATGAATATTAATGAGTTAATTCAGATTCAGACTACTACGATTAGGAATTTTGTGAACAGACTTATTAGCACATATGCCACTTCACAAAATTCCTTTCCATTCACAAAAGGTTGGTGTGAAATATGCAACCACTTTTTGTGAATGGAAACTTTGTACATCAGGCCCTTAAACACCAGAACATGAAAAATCAAAAAAGGGATTATTCAGAGTTCTGTAGACATCCCAGTACTGTTGTGTGTTTATGTGAGGATGGCTTGAGTGCAGTATCGCACCATGGATTACCCATTGCATTCTGGTACTCAAAGTGTTGTGTAGTACAGGATTGTTACTATCAGAATGCAAGAAAAATGGCATTGGGTGAGTAACTCATCATGCCTCGCATTGGACATGTTAGCAGGTCTGGCGGTCTGTGCCCTGAAGCAGGTATGGGGGTGTGACAACCGACAGATAAATGGGCCTCCTGTAAGAACCATCAGGTTATCATTTGTGAGGTATGAAAGTCCCACACATTCCTGGACTCCTCTGTGCATTCTGGTAACAACATAACATTTAGTTTTTATTAATTACACGACATTAAGTAGCAACATTTAAAGAAAGATGAGGAACGGATGGCCTATTAATGTCTGCTATGAGTCAATGCAGTCAGTTGGGATTTTGCAATGGGAATGAGTGACAGCAGAGGATGTGGGGAATGCTGGGATTGAAGGGGTGAAAGAGAAAGCAGAGACATGAGGAACTCTGGGAATACATTGTTTGTGCTTAGGGCAGGAAGGTAATATACAAATTAAAACCCCAAAATACATTAACACATACCCAGCTTGCAGAAATGAGCACGAAGATCTACAAAAATGTGATTTCGCTTCACAGTGTTTGTTTCATGAACTTTTGGGAACCAGGCAAAACTGCGGAGGCTTTGGAGACTCTATCCCCGGGCTGCTAGTATTATTAGTGAAGAAGGCACAAAGTCCCATCTCCTGAGCTTCTAGGAGGCCCCAGAGACAGACCTAAGCTGTGCCTGGGGACCGCATCCTAGCCCGCATTCTCCCAGGCAGAAAGCACAACTTTGCTCCCAACCCGGGCAGGAGCAGTAAAAACAGCTGCTGTCACCTGGGCAGGAGCAAAGAATGGAGGACATGAGGCCTTGTGGCTCGCCCCGCATCCCCAAGAGAAGCACGCATTGTGGGTGCTCTGGTGGGCACTGGGGCACCCACCATCAACGTAAGTTGCCAGTTCCTGCTAGGGAAGTCAGCAGGGGCCATCGGGCTCCCCCCCATAGCCCCAAACAAATATGTTTTGTGTGTCCCAGATGGGCACCGGTGCACCCACTGTTTAGAAAAAAATGCCAGCTCCCACCGACACCCACGATGGGTGCAGGCTGGGGAACTGGCAGGAGCCACTGGTGCCTTGGAGCTCCTCCCGTGGCCCCCAATTTTTATAAGAGTGTGTGCCCCAGGTGGGCATGGGGCACCCAAAAATATATCTTAAAAAAACAATGTCCCCACACTCTCCCAGGCCGAAAACACAACTTTGCCCCCACCTGGGTAGGAGCAGTAAAAACAGCTGCTTTCACCCAAGCAGGAGCCCAGAAGAATGGAGGCCGCGGGGCCTTGTGGCTCCTCCCGCAATCTCCAACAGAAGCACACATTGTGGCTTTCCGGGTTGGCACTGGGGCACCCATCATTAATATAAGTTGCCAGCTCCCACTAGGAAAGCCAGCAGGGCCCTGGGGCTACCCCCGCAGCACCAAAGAAGTATTATGTTTTGTGTGCCTCAGATGGGCACTGGGGCACCCACTGTTCAAAAAACATACGTTGGCTCCTGTTGGCACCCAAGATGGGAGCCGGCTGGGGAGTTGGCAGAAGCCACTGGGGCCTTGGAGCGCTCCCCGTTGCCCCCTAACTTTAATACAAAAGGAGTGGGTGTCCCAGGTGGACACAGGAGCACTCAAAAATATATCTAAAAAAATTATTAATGAATAATAAATGAGCGCAGGAGCTGCTCATTTATTATTCCTTGTTCCTGTAAGGAGGACCCCATAATGCCCTGCAAGAGCTTTTTATATGTCATTTTTCCTACTGGCGGTGCCCCTAGAAGAGGCAGGGAAACCACCAATCATTTTTTTAACTGTTGCTAGGAGGTGCAGGGAGTGCAGCAGCTTCCCATCAACATTAAAATATTTTTTCAAAAACAGTAAGTCTCCTGGGTCGTTAAATCCATAAACCCAGGAAAGTGTACCGTATTTTCTAAAGCACTCCGAGCTGGAGCTGCATGCTCTTCAGCTGAAGTGCAGAACCCCCTTGTAGTTGGTTTATGACTGCATTTTGTGATTTGAATTTTTTTTTTTAAAAGACTCAAACACATGCTTAATGTTTTTTTTTATTAAAAATGCTTTATCAAAAATAATAATGGACACTCTTTATTATTAAACATTGCAATGTGTGAATTTATGACATATACCTTTGATTATAGTTATTGGTTGCGTTTGGCAAAGCTAAAAGGTCTGCTTTATATATGTTGATGACCTTTTGATACATACAAAGGCCCACTGCTTTTTGCATTTTTGACAAAGCCAGTAGATCTAAATGCCTAAAATGATATCCTTTATATTATTACATCACATTGTCACCCCAGCATGGCAGCCTGTGGCCAGGTCCTGTGCCCAACCCCATGGCCCACACTGTTGAAGGCTATTCACAGTGGGGGGTTGGTTGACCACAGGGGTTGGTGCAGGACCAGCCCACAGATCAGGCCCTGCATCCAACCTCATGCCACCCACGGTGATAGACATCTTACTTTCTCTTCAAATAAAAATAAAATTTGACTGACAAAAACAAAGGTAAAAGTGACACTATAGTTAGGAACTGTAATTGTATTTTACTTCAAATAAACAAAACCTATTAAATTTGTTGAAAAAAACAAAAGTTAAAGGGATGTTATAGTTAACTGAAAATGTCAGTTAAAACATACCATTTTAAATTGACAAAACCACTGAAATTCACCAGTTATAGTTATCTCATGTAACTATAACTTGTGCCCCAAAGAAACTATAACGCACGCCATCGCCATGCACTGCTAAATTCCTTCAAATATTAAACCACTCATGACATGTACTATGACATCATTGATTAAATCACTGCAACATCAGAAATTACATCATTAATGACAACACTGTGCATGGCGGCGGATTGAGTTACAGTTACTTGCGATAACACTAAGGGCCCGATTCAAATGCGATTTGGAAAGCTTCCCAACCGAATGGGTTTGGGAATGGTTTCCGACCGAATCAGATCAGGAGAGTCCAACCGACCAAGTTTGATTTATCCGGATGCTTCCAGATACGATTTGGTTGAACTGACTCCCATAGACTTCAATGGGAGCCTTTGTTCCGACCGAACGCATAGGCTTCCATTGAAGAAAGGGGTGGCTGGAGAAAATCGGGCACCCTGTGGTGGGCAGCCCCTGGTGCCTGCCACACTTTACATAGCTAGTAAGGGGGATTTCCAGATTGGGAAGGCTCGGGTGCAGGGGGGCCCACTACGGGCCCCCAAAGTCTGATTCCGACTGCCGATACGAGTCGGACGGTAATATTTGGAAAGGATGTCCAAATCCCGCATCGTACTCGGTCGTTTTCTCCATACGGCTTGGTCATTCCAAATGCTGTCAGGTTTCAGATTGGGATATTCCTAACGCCTAACTCGCATCGTACTCGGTCGGTCAGAAACCTTTCTGAATCGATCGCAAAAACACGTTCCCTATCCGATTTGGACGGAGTAAATGTCGTTAGGAGGCCTTCCTAACCACATCGGAATCAGGCCCTAAATGGTCAATTTCAGTGGTTTTTCCAGTTTAAAACGGTCTGTAAACCGACATTTTTATCTAACTGTAACATCCTTTACCCTTTGTTATTGTTAGTGAAATTCTAAGTTTTTTTAAATGCTAATTTCTAACTATAACGTAGTAGTCGTGTTTGTAGAGTGGTGCAGAAAGGGGCCTAGGCCTCCAACCAGCGCTCAGGAATTCCGCTGCGTAGGACTTACAGGAGGTACTAGGAGGGCTACTTGGCTGCCAAAGTCCCTCAGAAGCAAAGTGGACTTTATCCCCCAACCAGTACCTGCCAGGAGGCACGTTTTCAGGGTGGTGGAGAAAGGTGAGCGTGGCCTCCGAAGACCTCTTAGCAATCCCACTGTGTGGCACTTACTGGAGGTAACAGGAGGGGTAGTTGGCCCCCAAGGTTAACCTTAGAAGCCAACTACCCCTCCTATTACCTCCATTAAGTCCCACACAGCGAGATTGCTATGTTCTCATAGCAGGCCATGCCCCCTTTCCCCAACACTCTGCAAACGCACTTCCTGGAATGCTCTTGGTTGGGGATTAAAATCCCCTTCACTGCTGGGGGTCCTTAGGAGCCAACTAGCTTACTTGATACCTCCAGTATGCCCCAGATAGTGGAATTGCTTACAGGTGGACACAGGCCATGCCCCCTTTCTCCACCACTCTGCAAACGCGCATCCTGGCACGTTCTGGGTTGGGAGATTAAGTCCCCTTGAATCTTGAGGGTCAACCAACCTACCAGGTACCTCCGATAAGCCCCAAGCAGCTGGATTGCTAAGAGTAGTCCGAGGTCACGCCCCCTTTTTACACCACTCTGAAAACGTGTCTCCTGGCGCACGGCTGCTCTGGAGATAAAGTCCACTTTACTCCTGACCTCCTCAGGACACAAGAGGACCTCATCGACCCACCAGCAATGCGCCAAGAGGCACGTTTGCAGAGCGTTGTAAAAAGGGGCGTGGCCTCGGACCACCTTTTAGCCATCCCACTGTGTGGGGCTTACTGGAGGTTCCTAGTGAACTAGTTGGCCTCTAAGGACCCTTAAGATTCTAGGGGACTTTATCCCTCATCGAGGAGGTACGTTTGTACAGTGGGGCTGGGAGGGGCGGGCCTCCGGCAAGATGCCGGCTTCTGCTTTTTTTAAATGTTTGTTCTTTGAGATGTCATCAGTGATGTCATCAGTGATGTCACAGACCATGTCATGAATGACGTAATATGTGATGTCATCAGCAGTGCATTGCGAGGGCGCGAGTTACAGTTAGCTGAACTAACTATAATGGCGGAATTTCTATGGTTTTGTAAGAGTGACATGTCCAACTAACTATAACATCCCTAAAACCTATGATTTTTTCACTGAATTGCTAAGGTTTTTTAAATGCTAATTTCTAACTATAACGTGCCTGAAACTGTCAGGAATCCCCTCCCGCACATGGATTCCCTCCCACTATGCCACTTCCGTGAACCTGGTGCGCTTGGAGGAGAGCGGACTACAACTCCCAGAATGCCCTTCGGCAACAATTGCCTTATGCAACTCAAGAGTTCTGGTTACATAACACCAAGGGTAACGCCTAGTTTTCATGTTATGCAACTCAAGAGTTCTGGTTGCATAACACCAAGGGGAACGCCTAGTTTTCATGTTATGCAACTCAAGAGTTCTGGTTACATAACACCAAGGGTAACGCCTAGTTTTCATGTTATGCAACTCAAGAGTCATGGTTATACAACGCCGAGAGTACTACTTAAGGAGAAGATCACTGGGACTCGGCGTCGGATATTCTGATCTTTGCCGGAGTACCTTGTTGAGGTACATGGACCCGTTGGTGAGTTGAGAGGCGGAAGGAACATTCTAAGGAGCGGAGGAGAGGTGCTGGCGTGTGCTTCCTGCCCGTGTCCTGTCCCGTTCTGAGAGCCGTATTCAACGTCATTGGGCACAAGTCCCGTTGGTAGAGCCGAAGCTCCCAACGGCCTGACAATTTGGAGAAAACGAGGTTGGTGCGAGCCGAAGCTCCCAACCCTCGTTCCTTGGGTAAACACACGCTTAGAGCTAAGACGCTATCCCGGAGGTGTTTCCACGTCTTAGCCATCGACACTCGTAGGAGAACTGGGATAGGTAGAGCGGCTGCTCCCATCCATTCTCTGCGCCACCTTGGGTATCATCACTTAAACCCGGATACAAGAGACGCACACTAGGAGGTGTTCCCAGCGTCTTTGTGTTGTGGCAGTACTCTGGGGGATACTGGTAGAGCGGCTGTTCCCAGGTGGTAGAGAGCCCGGCCGGGTGACTCCCACGTGCCCCCCCCCCCCGTAGATTCCACAACCTTGGAACTACCCTTCACAGCGGTCGAGTGGCATTGTCGGCCACTGCTTAGCACTGTGCCCTCCGTTGGAGCATACCGGGTCCGGTGTGCATGCGGAGGACGGTTAGACGAGCTGTGAATGGGTATCGTACTTTAACTGGTGATTCCAGTACCGGTATTCTTTGTTGTCTGTAGTTGTTTATCTGTTTATTAAATCATCCTTAAACCTCCATTTCTCTGGTCCGTCGTCTGTTTGTCCCAACCCCGAAAAGCCAGGACGTTACATAATATCCGACCTCTTCCATAACTATCTCCTGGTTGGGCGAACGACATGGCCACGATTGAGGATGTGTTGGCCGTCTTAGCCGCGATGCAAATCGAGCTCACCGCTTCCAGACAGGAAACAGCAGACGTTAAGGCTAGAATGGACGCTCTGCAGAACGATCCGCTACAGGCGGGTGCCTCTCACACGGCCACGGCTCCTGCGGTTGTGGTAGAGATGCCCGTAGCCATTCCTTTGGCGACACCAGAGAGGTACAGCGGAGACCCCAACACAGTGCAGGTATTCCTCACTCAAGTAGCACTGCATCTGTCCTGCAAACCAAAGGCCTTTCCTACCAGCCAAGCCAGAGTGGCCTTTCTGATCTCGTATCTTGCTGGGAACGCCGCGCAATGGGCAGTCCCACTGGTGAGCAGGGACGACCCTATCCTATGTGATTGGGGAGCCTTCCGCGAGGAATTCTTGAAGGTGTTTGATCGAAGGGCGGACTCGTATACTGCCGATCGAGAGATGTTGGAGCTGAGGCAAGGCAACAATGATCTGGTGCAGTACCTTAATGCTTTTCGAAGGTTGGTGGCCGAAACCAAGTGGCCCATAGCCAAACAAACCTCGCTGTTTCACCAGGGCTTGAGCGAAGAGCTCAAAGATGTGGTAGCACAAATCGACCCCCAACCCAAGACATGTGAAGGCTTGATCAACCTGGTGCTACGGCTGGACCATAGATTGAACGAAAGAAAGGGCGATCACAAGAGGAAAGGGAAAGCGCTGCCATCGTATGTTTCGATGGGTGGCCCTGAGACCAACTCCTCCACCAGGACGGAACCCATGGACATAGGAGCTATAAGGGCGAGCCTTACAGCCACTGAAAAAGAATCACGCCGCAAGCAAGGCCTTTGCCTTTACTGCGGGAAAAAGGGGCACTATGTACGCGAGTGTCCAGCCAAGCCAAAATCCTCACGATACCGAGCGAACAAAACGGTGACTGCAGTGGTGGAAGCAGCGGCGGAAAACTGAGGGACTCCGGGTCTAGGGAAGGGGCATCTTGGAGTCACACCCACATCCCTTCCATGTTGAGCCCGAATCAAAAAGGGCGAAGACATTTGTTTATTACCTTACACGTAGGAGTGCAGGACCAGCGGATACCTGTGGTAGCCATGATTGATTCAGGAGCCACGGGCATGTTCATGGACTACAATGAAGCACGGAGACTGGGTCTCACTCTCCTTCCCAAACAGATACCAGACGAGGTGTATGCAGTGGATGGGAGAAGTCTGGTGACCGGACCTATCGGACAGCACACAGGAGAAATACCGGTGAGGTTCGGAAAACTGCATAACGAACGTATCGATTTTAGCATAATCAGAGCCCCGCAGTACGGGGTCATATTGGGTTTACCCTGGCTCCAAAAACATAACCCAACGGTGGATTGGCCTACGCATCACATTGAGATGACTTCCCTGTTTTGTGAACAATGGTGCGGCATGCGGCAGGACCCCCACGAAGGTGAGGTAGGCGAAGGTCACACGGTCGCCACGGCAGCAGAAAAGGACGTAAAGCTGCCCAGAGTGTATCACAGTTTCGGGGACGTCTTCGATGAAATCCGAGCGGAGGTGCTCCCTCCTCATAGACCGTTCGACTGCCAAATCGACCTGGTTCCGGGGGCTAGCGTTCCCAGCGGCAGACTGTATGCGCTCACAGAACCCGAAAAACGTACATCTACGGGGATATTTGGATAAGTTACTAGGGCTGGGGTTCATCAGGCCGTCGAAATCCCCTGCCGCATCGCCTCTCTTTTTCATTCCGAAAGCGAATGGCGAATTGAGGGCCTGCGTGGACTTTAGGGCCTTGAACGCGATAACCATAAAAAACCGGTACCCCCTGCCTCTCATAAGCGTTCTCCTGGAACAGGTAAAAAAGGCCCAAATATACACAAAGCTTGATCTCAAGGGGGCATACCATCTTGTGCGCATGAGGGACGGCGACGAATGGAAAACCGCCTTTAAGACCAGGTTCGGGCTCTTTGAGTACCTCGTCATGCCGTTCGGACTATGCAATGCCCCTGCCGCCTTCCAATACTTCCTCAATGAGGTGTTCCGGGAGGTATTGGATATCTACGTGGTCGTTTACATAGACGACATACTCATCTACTCCAACTCAGAGGAAGAACACGTACAGCACGTATCCGCGGTTCTCAAAAAACTGAGGGAAAACATGCTATACTGCAAACTCAGCAAATGTGACTTCCACGTCACATCAGTGGAATTCCTTGGGGTGATGCTGAGCCCCAACGGACAGGAGATGGCGGAACGCAAGATCAGAGCGGTGGAGGAGTGGCCGGTGCCCTGAGGAGTAAAGGAAGTCCAGAGCTTCATAGGCTTCGCCAACTTTTATAGGCGTTTTATTGAGGGGTTTTCTGGCTTGGTTGCCCCGATCACGCAACTACTAAGGAAGTCTCAGGAGTTCGTGTGGGGACCGGAAGCACAAAAAGCATTTGTGGCCCTCAAGAAGGCCTTCAGCACCGCCCCGGTGCTAGCTCACTCGAATCCGGAATTACCCTATGTGGTAGAAGCGGACGCCTCTGATGTGGCGCTGGGTGCCATTCTATCTCAGAGGAATGAGGTGTCGGGTTTGCTCCATCCTGTGGCGTACATGTCTCGTAAATTGAACGACGCGGAACGCAATTACCATATTGCGGAGAAGGAACTACTCGCAATAAAGGACGCATTTGCTGAGTGGAGGCATTTGTTAATGGGGGCCAGACACGTGGTTACAGTGTATACGGACCACAGAAACCTCCAGTTTCTGACGGCGGCGCGGCATTTGTCTCCCCGTCAAATGAGGTGGATGATCTTTTTCTCCGGTTTCAATTTCCACATCACATACCGACCCGGTACGGAGAACAGGAAAGCGGAAGCGCTTTCGAGGCAATCGAATGCCAGGGATCCGCAGCCGGTTGCCGAACATTCCAAAATCCCTCCAGGAGTTGTGATAGGGGTGATTCAACCACAGACGTTCCTCAGGGGGGTCCAGAAGGGGACCCATACCTTCATGTGGCGGAGGTGGCTTCGCAGTCACAAGGAGTGGCAGATGAAGGACGGGATTCCGGTGAAAGGACGATGTATGTTGTTACCCACGCCTAGGCTTCGAAAACAGGCCTTCACCTGGTGCCACGTGTCTCCCTGTGCCGGCCATCTGGGTGTCGAAAAGACGGTAGCGAGCCTAGGACGGCAGTTCTGGTGGCCTGCCATGAGAACAGACGTCCGGAATTGGTGTTCATCATGTACCGTTTGCGCATCCATGAAATCGGACCACAGAAGATCGCAAGGACTCCTCCAACCCCTTCCTACACCGACCAAACCCTGGGAAAACATATCCTTAGACTTCATTGTCGGGCTACCAAAGGATCAAGGAAAGACGGCCATACTGGTGGTGGTGGACTATCTCACGAAGATGGGGCACTTCCTCGCTTGCAAACAGGTACCTTCGGCAGGAGAGCTGGCATCGTTGTTATTGAAGAATGTAGTGAGACTACATGGCCTACCCAACGTGATCGTGTCGGACAGGGGGTCTCAGTTCACGTCGCACTTCTGGAAAACTTGGTGTTCGGCGTTACACGTCAGGTCTGTCATGTCCACGAGTTATCACCCGCAGACGGGCGGCCAGACGGAGCGCCTGAACCAGTCGCTCAAACAATATCTACGTTGTTTTGTAGAGCAAGGGAAGGATGAGTGGGTGGACCTACTTTGGGTCGCGGAAATCGCGTACAACAACGCCACACATTGTTCCACCAAAGCCTCCCCTTTTTATAGTAACTACGGCCATCATCCCCGGTTCTTGCCGTTTCTGCACCCGGTCAGGGAAGACAGATTGCCGACAACAGCCAAGAGGGTGGCCCGCATCACGGAGGCCTTGATGAGTTCTCGAGTTGCCCTGGAGGGGGCTAAGGCCACGTATAAAGCCTTTTCTGATAGGAGGAGAAGGCCTGGACCGGTCTACAAACCTGGAGATTATGTCTGGGTCTCTACTCGGCACATGAGATTCAAGAAAAGTAGCGTGTTCCATCCCCGCTTCATGGGCCCATATAGGATCCTTCGATGCATCAGCCCGGTGAACGTGAAAGTGTGCCTGCCCCAGTCCCTGCGGATCCATCCCGCGTTCCACGTTTCTCTCATGAAACCCGCGAACGCGGTGAGGCCTCGTACGCCGGTGTCGGTGACTGTCGATTCGGAGGTGGAGTACGAGGTGGCTGGTATCTTGGATTCCAAGTGGCGCAGGGGCAAACTATGGTATCTGGTGGCATAGAAGGGGTACGGACTCGAGGAGCAGTCATGGGAACCTGCGGCGGGGGTTCACGCTCCTCGTCTGGTATCGTCGTTCCATCGTCGATATCCTTCCTATGCTGGTCCTGAAGGGGGGCGCTGATGGGAGGGGGATGTACTGTCAGGAATCCCCTCCCGCACATGGATTCCCTCCACGATGCCACTTCCGTGAACCTGGTGCGCTTGGAGGAGAGCGGACTACAACTCCCAGAATGCCCTCCGGCAACAATTGCATTATGCAACTCAAGAGTTCTGGTTACATAACACCAAGGGTAACGCCTAGTTTTCATGTTATGCAACTCAAGAGTTCTGGTTGCATAACACCAAGGGGAACGCCTAGTTTTCATGTTATGCAACTCAAGAGTTCTGGTTACATAACACCAAGGGTAACGCCTAGTTTTCATGTTATGCAACTCAAGAGTCATGGTTATACAACGCCGAGAATACTACTTAAGGAGAAGATCACTGGGACTCGGCGTCGGATATTCTGATCTTTGCCGGAGTACCTTGTTGAGGTACACGGACCCGTTGGTGAGTTGAGCGGCGGAAGGAACATTCTAAGGAGCGGGGGAGAGGTGCTGGCGTGTGCTTCCTGCCTGTGTCCTGTCCCGTTCTGAGAGCCGTATTCAACGTTATTGGGCACAAGTCCCGTTGGTAGAGCCGAAGCTCCCAACGGCCTGACAATTTGGAGAAAACGAGGTTGGTGCGAGCCGAAGCTCCCAACCCTCGTTCCTTGGGTAAACACACGCTTAGAGCTAAGACGCTATCCCGGAGGTGTTTCCGCGTCTTAGCCATCGACACTCGTAGGAGAACTGGGATAGGTAGAGCGGCTGCTCCCATCCATTCTCTGCGCCACCTTGGGTATCATCACTTAAACCCGGATACAAGAGACGCACACTAGGAGGTGTTCCCAGCGTCTTTGTGTTGTGGCAGTACTCTGGGGGATACTGGTAGAGCGGCTGTTCCCAGGTGGTAGAGAGCCCGGCCGGGTGACTCCCACGTGCCCCCTGTAGATTCCACAACCTTGGAACTACCCTTCACAGCGGTCGAGTGGCATTGTCGGCCACTGCTTAGCACTGTGCCCTCCGTTGGAGCAGACCGGGTCCGGTGTGCATGCGGAGGACGGTTAGACGAGCTGTGAATGGGTATCGTACTTTAACTGGTGATTCCAGTACCGGTATTCTTTGTTGTCTGTAGTTGTTTATCTGTTTATTAAATCATCCTTGAACCTCCATTTCTCTGGTCCGTCGTCTGTTTGTCCCAACCCCGAGAAAGCCAGGACGTTACAGAAACCTATGTTTTTTTCAGTGAATTTCAATGGTTTTTTAAATGCTAATTTCTAACTATAACGTCCCTGAAACCTATGGTTTTTTCATTGAATATATATATATATATATGTATACACACACATATATACACACACACACATACACACACACACAAATATATATACAAACATATGTATATATATGTGCTTTCAATTATTTTTTGGACAAAAACACTGTAGCATATTCATGTCTAAGTTCTTGCAAATGTATTCAAGTCCATGTTCTAAGCATGCAGCAGAATCTTCCAAATACACTAATGCAATTAAGGATAAAGGCAATGGGAGACGGTTAATTAGGCTGGGGGGATTCCTGGCTAGGTCATTTACATCGCATAATATAATTATGTGGGTATTTAAGGGCCTCATAATTAATAAGACAAACATTATCCATCAGTAGGCTAATCCAGCATGCAGGCAATTTGCATAGAATTTTCAATGCACTCTTACTGATAGCAAAATATTACAGAAGGTTTTGGCTTCTTATCTTGCCACAGCTGTAATAGGATATGAGGAATTTATATCTAATGTAATATATATAAAATGAGGATGGTCTGGCATGCACATTCTCTGTCAATATGTTATGTATTAAGGTCAGTGTTAGTGAATAATCATAAACTGCAACAAATGGAAACAGTCTCTGGCACAATTGCGCACCTACTTTCAAATCTTCAGACCAAGAGGCTCCACCTTGAGAGGGTTGTATGACGGAACAACTCTTGCCTTTACCACACATACCTTTACGACATGGTTTCTACTATGAACCTACCAGTACAACAGACATCTTTAACACGCAAGCCACTGCCACAAACTTACATAGGAGTACATTAGAAGTACCTTTACCACACATACCACTGCAACGCATCTTGGAAATATATGTTAATATGTAATTTTACATTAAAATGTGTTATAAAATATATTTCATTTCTGAAAAATGTGTAAAAGGAGGCAGTACAGTAATGTTTCACAAAACATATTTTACATTTACTCATTAATAATAAATCATATCACAATACACCTAATACTTTAATAAACACACTTCCAGTTATCCCGTTCCTACAGTAGTCCTTCCTATATTTGAACTCTATCTGTGCAGCTAGTCCCAAATTACAATTGTTGGTGTTCTATGTGAGGCAGGTGAAGTAACATAATTTTTCATCCAACAAAATAAATATACATTCTCTCAGATTTAAATTCAAGTGACAAAATACATTTCAATACATGTTTTCGTTTGAATTATGGCATGCCACTCAAAAAAATGTATAAATTCAGCTGTCCACCATTTTGTGCTCAGTAGTACACTGTCTTTGCTCGTGACCACACGCTTGAGAGAGCGGAGACCAACAACAGTTTGTTGTTCACAGACCTTCATCTAGCCGTATAAGTAAGTACAATGTTTGCACCAAGAACCTTCAGTATTAACCAGCTAAATCGCTTAACATATATTAATGCAATTTTTTTTAATTCACAGATTAACTCTAGAATCTCTCCACACTTTATTTCAGATACATGTACCGGAGTTCTAATAATGTAAGTCAGTATAGAAAACATTTATAGGGTATTTTAATTCTGAATTTAGCAGGCCCTTTTTTATATTTACTTTAAAAAGAAATAACTTTGTTGGACATGTTTTTTGTATATGACTTTCCTCAGGGCTGATGCTGGGCAATGGCTGGGGTAAAAATTACAAATCTGAACATGAATAGTTAGATTTGTAGAGCATGGCTTATCATCCATGAGGGTATCCAGGCCCTCTCCATTCCATTGCACAGAAGATTAAGTGATTTGCCAAGAATCACAGGATGCTGAGCCAGCGCCGGGACTTGAACCTGCATTCCCAGCTCCGAAGTCGGCAGCTCTGCCTATTATGCCACATTCTGACTCCGGCTGGCTGGCAAAATAAATATTCTAACTCCAATGGGTACTTACCTCAGGGCAGGTGCTATACAGTGCTGTGGGCAAAACTACTAGTTTAACTCCACTGAGTACTTACCTCAGGGCACATACTGGACAGTGGTTTGGGGCAAAATTACTATTCTAAATCCACCAGGTACTTACCTCAGGGCAGGTGCTGGGCAGTGGTTGGGGAAAAATTACTATTCCAACTTCGCTGGGTACTTACCTCAGAGCAGGTGCTGGACAGTGGCTGGGGGTAAAAAATTACTATTCTAACTTTGCAAGGTACTTACCTCAGGGCAGGTGCTGTACAGTGGCTGTGGGGAAAAATTACTATTCTAACTCTGCCTGGTACTTACCTCAGGGCAGGTACTGGGCAGTGTTTGGGGGCAAAATTACCATTTTAACTCTGCCAGGTACTTACCTCAGGACAGGTGCTGGACAGTGGCTGGGGGTAGAAATTTCTATTGTAACTCTGCTTGGGACTTACTTAAGGGCAGATGCAGGATAGTGGTTGGGGGCAAAATTACAATTCTAACTCCACCGCTCCACCGAGGACATACCTGAGGGCAGGTACTGGACAGCAGCTGGGGGAGTAAAATTACTATTCTAACTTTGCCAGGAATTTACCTCAGGGCAGGTGCTGGACAGTGGCTGGGAGTAAAAATTACTATTCTAACTCTGCCGGGAACTTACCTCAGGGCAGGTGCTGGACAGTGGTTGGTGGCAAAATTACTGTTCTAACTCTGCCGGATACTTACCTCAGGTCAGGTACTGTAACGTGGTTGGGGCAAAATTACTATTCTAACTCTGCCAGTTACTTACCTCGGGCAGGTGCTGTACAGTGGCAGAGGATAAAAACTACTATTCTAACTCCTCAGGGTACTTACCTCAGGGCAGATGCTGGACGGTTGCTAAAAATGACTATTTTAACTCCTCCAGGTACTTACCTCATGGCAGGTGCTGGACAGTGACTGGGGAGAAACCAGTAAAGTTACAGTACAAATTCTTAAAATTTTGTTTTGGTACACAGACCTTACATACTCTTCAAAGAATTTGAAAATCAACACACAAATCAGGAAATAAACTTCAAAACACACCCAGTTCATGTAAATAATGTTTTAAAAAACAAAACATAACCCAGTCTAACAACTTTCTTCCTGCAGGCAAAGAGGAATAATACCAAAATATCTCTTGTTTTTTGAGAGTTAATAACTATGGACTTCATTACAATGCCGGTCGGACGAAAATCCGACCGGCATCGTGTCGGGAGCGGGACCAACAGGCAAGGAGTCGGCGGTCCCGCTTCTCAAATCAGGATGCAACCTCCTTCACAGCAGTCGGAAAGTGTATGTATCCTATTGTGGCTTGGGCTGTGGGCTGCAGCACAAGACCGAATAGGAAATATACACTTTTTAAACATCCATCCACCATGTGGCAGGCACCATGCACTGTCTGCCACACTATGCATCAATGTTTGGGGGGCACCACAGGTGCCCTTCAGGCATCATAGCAAAGGCTGTGGGGGCAGGGGACCTGCTAGGGGCCCCCACACTCCGTGTCTGACAGCCTTTCTATTGCGGTCAGACCGCCATATAAAGGCTGTCTGAAACATGCATCGTAATCCCCACGGCGGTGCCTCCATTTTGGGTTTTACAATCTGCCATCTGCCTCAATGGACTCCTTGAACCTGTCAGAGGTGGAGCGGATTCTCCCGCATGCCTTAGATGTCGGGTGGAACGCCACCGTTGAGCTGTCGGATGGCCTTCCGCCCGACATCGTAATGGGGCCCAATGTTTTTTTATCATCAATAGACAGTTTGAAATAGCCAGGTAAAACCACTTTTCCCTAACATGTATTTTGTTCACAATAAAAATCTCTACCATTTCAAATATTTCTATTCACAAAAAATATTTGTTTTAAAATATTTTACAGACACTCAATAAAACAAGTTGTCCATCAAGTCATATGCCGGATAACCCAAACAGCAATACATCACATTGCCAGAAACCAGAGTTCCATAGATTTAAAATAATCTCAGTTATAAAAGCATTTTACAACAACAGTTCATTTTGTAAAATCGAAACATTCTTTCCAAAGGTAGACAGTGTTGCATGTAATTGTCTCACAAATTTAAGCAGATTAAAAAAAAAATTCCAAAAGCAAAAGTGTCGCAACAAAATTGTAAAACGTATTTTCCTTTCCGTTACAGATGCATTTTAAACAAAGTTAAACACATTACTCCAAAATATCACTCAAAACATTTAATTTCTCTTGTTTTCCTACCACTAAGCTAAATATGGCTTCAAACTAACAAGCAAGGTATGTACAGTCCCATAGAGGCAATAGGTTACTCAAGAATGGGGGCTACCTTTATTGTAAGGAGAGGTCAACTGAGCCCAGTAGTCATTAGAGGTGTGTGGAGTATTTGGCATCAGAGCGATTACTATGGGTGATACTGTGGAAAGGACCACAAAGCATAATCACGCTGCCTCTGCAATAGAGATTGAAATGCGTGAAAATATACATCAAATCAAACTACTTGCATGCACTTCCCATGAGCCCTGTGGCTCAGTTCTGAGGGAGGTATCCAAAAACATTGCCATGCATGCAGCTAGTGATTTGCCTACAATACTCAATCTGAGGAGAGTGGTAGAGAGGCAAAAGCAGGCAAGTAATCCCCAACGTGTAACCTCTCAAATCTATTCTGAGATTAACATTTGACCTGAACTAACAGTTGTTCACAATAATGAGCCTTTCTTTTTACATGACAACAAAAACCCTTTCAAAAGAATACTAATAGTTAGCATAACCTGGATGGGACTTTTAAGTGCACATTCACCCAAATGTACACTATTCAAGCTTAAATAAATGACACAACGGTCCCTTCAGTTTACCACTTACTCCAATGAATAAATGTTCCAGAAAAGTAATAATTGATTTCGAATCACCACTGATTAATACTATTACCAAATTTTACACTGACACCCAAATATACGGATGTTGTTTTCACTTTTCCCAAGCATATTGGCAAAAAATTCAAAAAACATCCTTATTTGAGGATCAAATGTCAAACAGTAAACTGAAGTACGAGTTAAAAAAAACTTACAGTACTGTGTTTTGTGCTTCCTGAGTGTGTTGATTAGTTCTACGCTACAATTACTGAATTTGACTACTTTACCAAAAATGAGAAAAATTGACCCCACTGCTAAATGACTTTGTAAACACGTGGATTAGCCATCTAAGCAGGTCGGGTCACAGGAGGAAGCCAAGGTTTCCCATTGACTGGTGGAACTGTTACTGGACCTGCTTAGAGGGAGGTGCAAAGACAATTCCACAGAAGGATGGCACAATTTCTTTAACAAATCAATTGGCAGATCTCACCCAAGCCTTTATCATTTCTTGGAAATTTTGAAGAAAGAACAAAGAGAAAAAGGCACCACAATGGGAGCGTCAAAGGCAGTTCCTGCAGGGCATAGACTGTTAAGTCCATGCCCTGCAGGAACTGGGGTGCATGTACATAGGGGGCACACCATGTGCCCCTGCATGCACCCCATGGCACAGAGGGAACAGAGGCCCTGTATGGCCCCCTTTGTTTCCTCGCCACCACACTTTTCATGGCAGTCACACTGCCATGAAAAGTGTGGCAGTGAGGTAACTCCTAATATGCTTGGTGGTGCCGCATCAGCACCGCCAGCATATTGGGGGCCTCAGACCGCTGCACCACCGCCAGGGATCACTGATCCCTGGTGGTAGCCGTGGTGCCATGGTTGTCCAGCCGCCACAGTCCTAATGGGGCGGTTGGACTGCCAGTCTGGCGGTCCACTAACACTGGTTCGTCGGTCCATTGGCCCGCCAAACTTGTAATAAGGGCCTTACACTTTAAGCAGTGAAGGCTGGTTTTATTTAATGGCATATTCTTTCAAAAGTAAAATAATGTAATGTAATGGCCACCTGGGCAGCAAGGGGAGGCCCCTATGTGATTGTAATTCGTCTACTTTTTTAAGGGGATTTCAGCAATCAACTACATGCGCATAAGGCCTGTGCAAAATTTGCGTAGTTTGCTTTTGCGTAATTGCATGAACTTGTGGCAAAAGTATGAGAAATTACATGTCATTTTGTCAATTTTTGCTGTGAGTACACATTTTAAAACAAACACCATGAAACACAGGCCATTCTTGTTCTGTTGTACGCATGCATTTGTGGTAAAGATGTAATGTGAATGGTATTATTTGCAGTAAATGTTTACCATGAATGGCACATAATTATGCAAAGTGACATTATTTCAGGAATTACGTGTAACAAGCAATACAAAATTGCTGAGATTATGTGAAGTACGCTACCGTAATTTACATTTGCCCAAGGCTAATCCACCTATGGGACGCCTATGGGTACTATGTGTCAGTTATTAGAAAAAAGCTGTCTAAAAGCATGGAGAACTGTATAATGGCAGCCCATACCACAACTGCCGCACTCGAAAGTGAGTACAGTGTCAAGTTGTTCCCCAATAACAATGTCAGACACCTGTAATATAATTTACCCCACTGCCTAATTTGAGCCGGTGGTTTCCGGGGCTTGGCTTGTTAACATGGGCACTTATAACAGTCTGCCACATAGTGGCGGTGTTAGTCCAAATTAATGTTGAGCACAACAACAGCTGTCTATTAATTCAACCTTCGTTTAAAATGACTAAAACCTGCAACGCAAGCTATTCCTATAGCTTTGGGGTACTGAAATAGTCTGAATTGTCACACTTGTAGAAGTATGATGGTTAGTAGTTGTGTTTGTACTGTCATTGGCAGCGCTGGCAGGGTCAATGGGTGGTGCAAGCTGCAGTGGCCTCCTAACGAGAGCCCTGGTACTTACAAATCAAGCACTCCTTTATCCAGAGGATATTATTCTTACTTGGCTTGCTTTCACAAAAGTATTGTAACATAGCATTCTTTTTTTATGTCCTTTGCATGGACATGCATTGTTTCTTTCTATGACTGGTTTGTCTAGCATTGCACTAACCTTTGCACCTCGTAGCCCCACATATACTACAGATTTGCGCTAAATGCTTGCATGATGCAATGCGACCAAATGCAGCGTAAAGCTGGACAAACAGCATCGACTAACAACCTTAGAATGAAAAATCTACTGTGCCCTGTACGTTAACCCTCACATTGTGTTCAAACCTCATTGCACCACCCTATGTTAATGAGGAGGGAATGTCTGGGTAGGCGAGTGCAAAAGCCATTGATTTTAGCACAAACCCAGAGTTAGTGAAATATCGTGGTATGCCTTTGGTCCAAATCCTAGTGCCTAGTGAAACAAGATGCAAGCCAGGGTTCAAGTAGTACATCACCTGGTGTACCAATGCTAAAGACCTTTCTTTTTAGTCAGTCCTAATGGCCAACTGACCTCCATCAACCTCGCTTTTCCCGCTTTTCAGCATCGGGAAACCCTGTTGGGTAGCTGTGCGCTCTATAAATCTTTCAAATAAATAAATGTATGATATGTGTGCTTTACACTAAGTCATAACATCGTACACATTTGACTCCTGTGCAGTAGTGAAAACTTAGGAATTTGTACTGGAGGGTGCTTTTTCCAGTTCAAATCCTAGGTTAAACTCGCATGTGTGTGCCATAGCGTGAAGCTGAGCAACACCCTGATCAGCAATTTTTAGGGTCAGATTTACAAAACGTTCATGCAACACAGCTCAGCAAGTAAAGTTGTAGCACTGTGCTGCATGAGTAGGACAGAGCAGAACTGCACCACATCTACTAAGAAGTGGTGCAGTTCTGCTCCCTCCCTGCGCTGGTGCACCTTTGGCAACTATGCCCCAATGCAGGTCTCCTTGCGCCATAGAGTAAAGGTGTTTGCATTGTGGTCAGCATAGTTTTTGTGCAGGAACGAGTTCCTTTTTTACAAAAACAATGCTTTAAGGCATTTTCCTCTTTTAATGTGTGCTGTAGAATGCAGCTCACATGCAAAGAACAAACAAGCACTGGCATAGCCAATAGGTCTCGCTTTTGGGACCTTATAAGTGTTTAGTCATGCAACAGTTGCATAACTAAATACTTATAAGGTCCCAAAAGCGAGACCTATTGGCTATGCCAATGCTTGTTTCTGTTTATTACTGCTCTGTAGTAATGGCGGCGCACGGGTGCCACCATTACTACATAGAAGTAATAAACAGGAAAAAAAAAACTGGCTCACGAAGAACATCAAAGCGGCCGCGAAAGTGAAAGTGATCGCAATAAAACATCAAAGCGGCCGTGCGACCCCGAAAGTAAGGCGCGCGAGCCCGCGCACATGCACTGTAGCTCTAGGCTACAGTGGTAGCACTTTTCTGAGCCCTCACAAAATGTCTCGCCAGTCCAGCGCATGCGCTGGGTCAGGCGAGACCTAAAAAAGGAGAAATAAAACATTTCTCCTCATTACGCCTGCCTCAGGAAGGAAGATTTTGGTGCTGATCCCTGTCTACAATTCTTTGCAGCTAGGGGTTGGAGTCATAATTCACCAGTGGTTTCATGGGACTGCCGGTGCACCCCATACAGAATGCCCGCCTGATGCAAAGTCGTTACTTTGGGTTACAATCCAAAACAAATCACGTTTGTTAGTCTGGGCCTCACTGCGACTTTTGTCAAAAGGCAACTACATTCTGTCCTACACACAGCACTGCATTAAAATGTATCATGCAGCGCTACATTGTGTGCAGAGAAGTAAATCTGGTTCATAGACTACTGAAGACTTAGCCTATGAGACCGGGAAACTACTAAACTGCGATTCAGGGATAATTTAGGCAGGTTGGTTTATAAGTGCTAAAATGTTATTCTCCCCTACCTACCAGAGTAATTAGTAAACATGATCAGCATAGTGCTAGTAAGCACAAGTTTAACATAGATGGGAATTTACTATATTTTTTCAATAAATCAGGAATAAGTTATTTATGATAATACTCAAAAGAAAAAGGATGTTTAATTAAAAAAACACCCATACACCAACTTGCGTGAGTTGGCATTTGGTTATGAATATAAGCAAAGTACTGTCAAGTTATTAATTGCTAGGGTAAAACAGAAATGAAAGAGGACAGCATGCCACTTGATTCCATTAAGTGTTTGAGAAATCAGTTAACCATGCAGAATGGACAAGCTTTTATAGCTACTATATCCCCACACGCCTGTGAATTCCTGTTTTCAGTTTGTAGCCGAGTTTAATTTGTACACCACTATACACACAATAACATAGGTCATTGTCACTACAGTGGCTGTATTTCTGCTTTATGGGCAAGGCTGCTTCGTGAAATTTGAATGAGCTTTTAGGATTCCAGTGGCCATATTTTATGAATTTTGGCACAGGTATAGTGACTTCCAAAGTTACCACAAACCAGACAGCAGATTGATCACTTGTACTTCAGCCTCTCTTCCCACAGACAATCAGGCCCTCATCTTGGAAAGTTTCTGATTCGGCGACTCAAGAATTATAAGATATACACTGCAGGAACGTGGCACTCTGGTATTTCCCTCATGAGCATTTTGCCAGGCAAAAATGGGAAAATGTAGCAGTAATCATCTTTAGTTTGGGATTCCTTCATTGTTTTCTCATATCTAAGGTGCCCCTGGAAGTCCCTCTCAGAATACTGTAGTATTCCTGCACTCCTAAATCAATGATAACGGTGGTATTGGTAATTTAGGGTGCCCGGCGTACCAATATGGTGCTCCTGTCAAACTAAAATGGAGGCCTCTTTATCGTCTACACTGTGAAAAGACACAGCCCGTAAAATAACTGTTAATCTAAATAAATGATACTCAGAAATATATTTAAATTAAGTTCAACAAATTCATTCTGTTGCTTTCTCAAACTTTGATTCTTACTCATGAGTAAAATTATTCTTAGAAGTAATGTAACTAGAATAATATAGATATTAGAAACTCAAAAATGCTCTCCGCTATAATGACAATAACTGTCAAGAACAATCTAGAATTTACAGTAACATTTGGGCTTGCTACCATCGATATACATTTATTTATTTATTTATTTATTTATGATATTTGTATAGCGCCAGGGCAGGTGCGCCTTTGAAGGAAGAAGCGAATGACACAATATGCAATAGAACTAACGATGGACAAAGTCTAGAGAGCGAGTTGAAACAGCTTATTTGCTGAGAAAGTTGTAGAAAATGTATTTCCATAAGGACTTCTCGAAGCAGAATAGGTTAGGTGCTAGTCCAAGATCTTTGGGCAAGGGATCACACGTTCTTCATCCAAAACATGAAAAGGTTTGGTCAGTGTCTTAGATTTAGATTTCCTTCTTGTTGTCAAAATGTGGGCTTTTTTCTTGTGAGACGCGATCCTTTTGCAATATGTAGTTAGTCTTTCACTTGGATGATGAGGCTTCAAAGGATGGTTATATCTATTTTGTGGTGTAAAATTGCCGGTGAGTCCAACCTCAAAGGGCAGAAAGTTATTTTGAATAGTATTATCTCATAGTCTCAGACCCCTGACAGAGTTAATCAAGAGAGAATTGTGGTAGTTTGGTGTGTTCCGTAAGCCTGCCAGGATTGGCACTCTTGGTGTTGGATTAAACCATTGCATCACAATCAATCCAAACTTTGGACTATGAGCTAATGGTGCTTGTCTTTTAAGGACATTAAGTTGTTAGAAGACATTTTTTAAGTCTCAAGATGAATAGTTTTGGTTAATGGTGAAGTCCAGTGATTTTGCATAAGGTTTGATGAGATACTTATACAGGAGAATTTTCAAGCCATTTTGGACCAGTGCTGAGGAGTCTTTAGAGGAGAGAAGGATTTTGCTCCAGGCCTGATATAGCTTCAGTGAGAAAGAATTCATTCAGCTCAGTAGATTGTCCAAAAAGGGTTTCAGAGACACAATGACAGAATTATTTGACACTCTGAGACTGAACAGGTTTCAGTTGTGTGCTGATTAGTGGCTAAGTTACCTGTGGGTACTGTCTTTTTTAGAGGTTCAGTTTGAAGATTAAATAAAGAAATTGAGAATATTTGGTCTTGATGCATCAAGAAAAAAGATGGTATCTGTACCGATGATAGCAGTCGTGACTCCTGCCTCGAGGGTGCCCATCTAGGTAACCATTTTCTGATAACGGTGCGCAATGTGGTGACATCTTTTCCCGTGCCACATTCCCATGTTAAAGTAGGGACCACGTATGCCTGCTATTTTTCAAAAGTCAAGGACAGACAAGGTCACTGGAAACAACAGCCCCAGATGGATTTACACAGAGTACAAATGCAAAAGGAGGAGAAACACGAGACATCCCTATGAAGAGGGCAAGGTCACCGGGAATAGCAGCTCCATAAATATGGGAGTTAATCATCTTCGAGATCATGGATATAGAAGTCTTGCTGGGTTATTGAGACAGTAAATTAAGTTAGTAGTTTATCAGGGTGTTTCTTTGCCCCATCCCGCATGAATGTGAACATGAAACAAGCTATCTTGTCTATCTGCCTGGGAGATGGCATGTAGTCTCTCAGCATCAGTGTCCCAGGCTTAATGAAGGAGTAGAGTTTCAGCACGTTAGGAAGGACCTATCAGTCACCTACTCTGAAAACCAGTGTGACAGCTCCACAAATTTATGTCTACACCTTTGTGCATCACCTTCCATGTAAAAACAGTCTGTGTTCTTACTTCCTGTTGCATTTTCATGATGCAGAACCCCCTCCCCAAACAACATTGAACAAAAAGGCCAGCATCAAACTAATGGCTATAACAAGCCCATCCATTTTCCTGGGCCGAATACAAAAAATTTAATATTTTTGGTACTCAAACGCATAGAATTTGGGCTCCTTTTCCTTTCCACCTGTGATGGAAGGTTAATAGTGTCTGAAGAATAAAATGAGTTAGGATCAACTACAATTTACCAATTACAGTGTAACCCATTTAGCCACATAGTAAAGCTCAGAGTCGATTGATGGGATTAAGTAAAGATTTATCAGAAATTCAAAGCCAAGCTGATATCAATCAGACACAGAAACAAAGTATAAAAATACCGAATCACGAAGGAATATCTGAAATGATGTACAAAATGTATCCTCAATAACAGAAATCAAATAAGGAATTCTGTAGCTGCTATAGGATAGGATAGGATAGGATAATCACTTATATAGCGCAACGAATGCCGAAGCGTCTTGGCGCTGATAGAGAGTTGATAGCTGATATTTTCAGTTATAAAATAAATGGAGAGAATTATTTACGTGAATACGTAGATATATATGAGAATTGACAATATTATTCAAACCACACAAATACAGATACATGTGGGAACTGCAATTTGTTGTTACTGTAAGGGAAAATGGTAACATGCACCCTCATATAAATGTGCACTTTCTATATCAGTTCAAGTCCACTACATTACGTTAATAATGTTACATCACATAAATACATGAGGCCGTACGTAAACACATATGTGGCCCAGTCACATAATAAAAGGGTAGTGTCAAAAGTATGCTTCTCCAGTACCTTATCCCCTTCTATTTGCCCCCATAACCACATAGAGTTCTGATTATTGGGCTTTAGTCAAATGTGCTCCTGCTTATTTTCACCAGGACAGCCACTCAACACTTTCCCTAGTTACACACACCATAAATTGAAGGATCTTTTGATCAGTATTGCAAAATATACTATATTACGGGCACCCAAGCCCAAATCTGGGTTGAAAGTCCAAGCCACGCCATAAGCGTCTGTAGTATTGAAGTCAGCTCTAAGACTGCTGGCAAGCTCAATTATAGATGTGTTCATTACCAATGTGTGTTATGCAATATTATGAGGCTGAATTCTTGCAGACCTTTGGGGCGGGCGGTTTTAGTGAGTAAGGTTAAGATCTGGGACTGTGATCACACACGAGGCAGCTGATTATGTTACAAGCTTTGGAACCTGGTAATCTGAATGGCATCTAGCAACAGCTTTTAACCAAACTGTCATAGTAGAGCACATCAACTAATCACTGTGCCTCAGTTTCCTAATCAGTCAGTTTATGATATCCCTTTGCATTTTCCTATTAATGCATTCCATGTTGCATGCACAAGGTAGGGATGTTTGCTGCCATTTTGTTTAGTGCCATGGTAAAAGTAATGCTATGAAGGTTCCTTGCAGATCATTCCAAAATAGTATAAATTCCAGTCAACTGCCCTGATGCGAGCATATTTGTTTGAGTTTAATATGTGGTTTTGATTGAAAATGTCTCCATAACTGTAGCTTTTAAAAGGCATATTGTAGGTATATTTGCCCATTGGTGCTGGGCATATTTGTACCAATGGGCTTTTACCGGAATAAAGAAATATACTGGGACAAAGGATTCCAAATGATTGGGTATGCTGCATCAGCCTGCTTTACAAGTATACTCACACATTTTGTATACATTTTATAGCATGATAATATCGCCTCCAACACATCGACATAACCACTACATCACAAGGTATGTCTAGATTAGTAGATGTGGAGCTAAAAACAGAAAATATATACTTCCATGACAACATAGTTTTGAGCAATGAAGTAGATGTAGTATTACTGGAAGTTGATACTATTGACCTCAACATAGTATCATACAACTCCTTTACCTCACGTCAATATCAGATAATGGGCTGAGCGAATTAGTTCATGGAATTTCAAACACAATCCGATATAAACAAAGATTAGCGAAGGGGAACAGAATCTTTTTTGTAGAGGGCTTGTTGGCGCTATATATGAGATAAGTGGTAAAACAACAAGAAGTAATAAATGTTTACTAAGGCGTTTTAGTCTATAGTGGGTCTCTAGTTGCGATCAGTGGATGCTTCATGATTTTCGAACAGTTGAGTAAATAGAATACATTTTTCTATGACAATTCTTTGTTCAAGCAAGATAAGTTTTCATTCTGTCAGGACCTTGTTTTACATCTTGGCATTTCATGGTAGGAGAGCTCAGTGTGAGACATCAATGCATAATCAGAGTTGAGGTTAATATGAAAATTTAGAGCGGGCACTAATGGAGGCTCATAGGTCTAGATGTGGATCAGTTGCACAACTGTGGGACTCGTCTCTGAAGTACACATTAACAAAGATTGCAGTTCCTATAATCCTTAGTGAAAAATTGTGCATAGTGTAAGTATTGAGCACTGCCATTAGGGCGCATTCGGCACAATGCTTTAGTTGCCCAGTATTGGTATTGTCAAGAGTACAGAACATGGGTAAAGCTTTATATGATAAACCAAGGTAGACACAATAGGATCCAGTCCATTATGTGTGTGGTAAGTGTAGCTGACCTGCAACATTAGTTAATCAGTTTTCCAACCGTCTTTATTTTTTGTTTTTCGTAGTAAGAGTCCTTAGATGCAACATCTATGCCCAGGATTGGGTTACGGTAGTGCCTCTGATCTCAGGTTGCACCTCAATGAAGAGATCCAACAAGGTGGAAACTGATCTGGGTTTGTTTACCTCTCGTTCAGAGCAGGTGTGGTTTGACAGTTTGGGCTGTACTTTTGCTATCGAAGAAGGACCAAGAACCATTTACATCAAGTTGGTCATTGTCTGTAGTGGCACAGTGAGTAGCAAAAAGATAGTGTAGAATGTGACCCAAGCAAGTATCAGTGGCTGAGAACAATTCAACCATTCTACCCACAGCTTCCTTCTTTTTTTTCATACTCTATACAACCAGCATTATAATGTTCTTGTTAATTAAATGAAGGCATGTACTCATGCCATCGGCGCCTGGAGTTGAGGGCGTGGAGGGAGAGTGGGCTGGACACCTGTGGGGATATGTTCGCCGACTCTCGGTTGCTGACATTTGAGGGCCTAGTGGACACATATGGGGTAACACAGGGCTCCTTCTTACTACATGCCCTACTGACTCGTCTGTCCCTGCAGTCCTGGGATGCTGGCGGGGGGGAACCTGTTACTTCGCACTTACTGCACACCCTGCTTACACATGGCCACGGGCGGCACGCCATAACGGCGATATACACCTCCATTAGATTAGATGACCCTCCTGCATTGCTTACACTGCGAACGTACTGGGATGGCAAACTGTCTATTACCCTGTCAGATAAACAATGGCTACAATGTCTCTCCCACCCCAAAATTATCTCGACTAACGCCAGGGTGAAATATACTCAATTTAACTACCTCCACCATACGTCACTCACCCCTCACAGACTGGCACACATGTACCCTACTGCCATGGACATCTGCCCCAGATGCAGACATCAGGGAGCCACTTTTACTCACATGGTTTGGACCTGCACCATCATACTAGTGTTCTGGCAGGAGGTGGCTGCTGTGCATGCAGCGGCGACAGAGGCGCGGGTGGAGGCGGAACCCCTCCACTTTCTGTTGGGAGTTACGAGACGTAACACGGCTCGCAAGAGTGTGAATACATTTCTGGACCTCACTCTGGGTCTAGCTAAACGGAGGATTGCCATAACCTGGAAGGTGCAGGCGGGCCCCGGTATCACTGTGTGGCTGCTGGAGCTGCGGAGGGCACTGGTCTCGTAAAGTATAAACCAGCGCGAGGCCGAGGCGTGGGTGCCACTCCCCCCGCAGAAACTCCTGTGCAGTGGCAGGACTTTTTAACAGTGATTGAGGCCATAACTGCTACCGCCGTTCCTCCCCCCTGACTTCTCCCTCGCATTGATGGGGATGTGTGGTTGCCTGCCCCCCCCCGCTTGGCTTGCTCCCCCTCCCCGGCCTCAGAGCGCACACTCTCCCCCCCTCCTCCTCCATGTTCGTCTACTTCCATGTATACCCTCGAGGTACACGACTTACCAGCATGCATCCCGTCACGTCCCTGTGCTTACATCTACATCACCTTCTATCATACCAGACCGGCAAATGTGGTTATATCTCTGGTTCTCTTATCCAGGTCTTATGTGAATTTTTTATTTTCTCTCTTTCTATTTTCTTGATTGTTGAGCCATATGTGTCCGAATTCATGCTGTCTCTCTCTCAGAGATATGAGGTATATAACGGAACTGGATTTGTGGAGCAATGCCCTGATTTTCCTTTTGTACAAATTTGTAGCAACTTGCTTAAGTTTGGTTGTGCGGCGCTGCGGAGTGAAGCAGTGAGCTGCCCTGCTCAGTTGTCATGGAACTGCTAATTGATTGGGGTTCCCTTCGGCCCCTACCTAAGCCATTCGATTTTCATGCTAATTTGTATTGTCAACAGTATATCCGGATTACTATGTAAATGCTCTAGATGTTATTTTGTTAAAATCAATAAAAAAACATTTATTAAAAAAATAAAAATAATTAAATGAATGTTACTTTGAAAAGATCACATTAGGGAAAAACCACTGTAGCTACAAAATAAATGGCATCACTCTCAGCTGTCTTACTAGAAGCAAAATACATTTTTTGCAAAACCATTGTAAGTATATACTGTAACCGTGTTGCAATGTGAGCATACATAGCGGAAAGAGGCGACGCACTAAAATGGCTGGAATCATTCCTGCATAACAGATCCTTCCAGATCTTCGATGGGGACATAACATCAGTCAGAAAACCCCTAGACTGTGGAGTACCACAGGGCTCCTCTCTGAGCCCTGTGCTCTTCAATGTCTATATGAAACCATTGGCTGGGCTCGTCGAACCGTCAGGCATAAAAATTGTATCATATGCCGACGATACCCAGCTAGTGGTTTCAATGACTCAGGAAAGCACCGGCCACACCTCAGGAAACCTGATGAACTGCCTAGAGGATATAAAAAAGTGGATGACAGGCTCTTCATTAAAGCTGAATGGAGACAAAACGGAGCTCATGCTCCTAGGCTCTGCTTCACCCACTCTATTCCCCTCCATGTGGCCTGGATGCTTGGGCACCCCTCCCACCCCCAAAGAGAGTGTAAAAAGCCTGGGAGTATGGCTGGATAAAAACCTCTCCTTCTCCACCCAGGCTACCAAACTATCCGCTATCTGTTTTGGCTTACTTAGAACATTAAGGAAGGTCCTCCCCCTCCTCCCAATGGAAGCCAAACAAGTGGCAGTTCAGGGCCTGATCCAGTCCCGGCTGGACTCAAATAACGCTCTGTATGTGGGAGCCCCAGAGCTGTCCATGCGAAAACTGCAGGTCGTCCAGAACTGCGCAGCCCGCGCGTTGTTGCAGATTCCGAGGACACAGTCTGCAAAACCCGCCCTGGTCGCCCTACACTGGCTCCCAGTAAAGCAGAGAGTGGCATTTAAGGCACTATGCATCGCCCACCGAGCTTTCTGGGGGTCCGGTCCTAGGATCCTTAACAAACTGGTCACTCAATACCATCCTAACAGAACTCTCCGATCTACGGAAGCCTTTCTAGCCGTTGTCCCAAGAGTGCGGAGAGCCAGAACCGGAGGAAGGATGTTCTCCTTAAACGCTGCGAAGATGTGGAACACACTCCCGCTACAAATCAGGTCCAATCCCAACCTACTCTCATTTCGCAAGCAGCTGAAAACTTACTTGTTTGCTAGGTCCACCTAAAGCTCGTTTTCCATCACTCATCAGTTCTGTTTTTTATGCCTTAGCGCTTGGACGCCCACTGGGCAGCAATCGCGCTTTACAAATCACAATACAATACAATACAATACAAACATCTCTAAGAGTACAATTAACATTTAAAAGTAACGCTATTTGGGTGGAAAATCGCTACTGATGCAGCAACAACAGTAGTGGGAAAGACTTTTATGAGCACAAATACACCTACCTCCACTGCAGTGCATGTATATTTTGTTTCACCATCCATGCACTTAAATTATATGCACTTCTTAGGCAGGAGGACTAGATCCCTAGAATCCCTAAAAGCCAATAGTCTAATAGTTATACAGAAATGTGTCTCTTATCCAATCCAAAATGCAAACAACTCTTTCTTCAAGCATATGGCTGATGAGAGGCTGTTCCAAACGAATCAAGGGCTGAAGGGGTGCCAAAGCCCCTTTCTATGTATTTGTTGGAGATGATGACATGAGTTCTACCCAAACAAAAATCTGCATGTAGCCGGACTTACAAATGTGTCAAGATAGAATATAAAAAATTGATTGGAATTGGTATTGTGCTACATTTTCCAAGAACACAGCTTGAGTGAAAGCAATATGTTTTTAATAAATGAGTTACTGGGTCAGCAACATTTGCCTACTGATATCAGGAAGCAAAGCAATTCTCAGGTATGGGTGTGAAAGATAGCTAGCATTATCAGCGGATTGAAGTCGCTTGGCAAGAGCTGTATTTGCTTAATAGTAACTTATTGACAGCTTCTTGTATGAACGTTAAACACATGATTTATAGATATCTCTGAAAAGATAGAAAGAAGAAATGGAAACAATTTCAAAGGTGTGGAAGCTGACAATGAGGAAGAGGCAAGATAAAGGTTAAGAAAATAAGTGCTCTGTTTGTTTTAATTTTTCTAGAAAGGTAATCTTAGTTTTTCTGAGACGTGGTGCTGTGCAAATACCACAAAGATTTGGTGAACCTTGCTGAACCACAATCTCCTTGGATGGAGTCATGCCCTTCGTGTGTACAATGCTTTTCAACTTCAATAACGTATACTGAGAAATTTCCAGCATCAGTTTATTTTTGGAACCCCCGCCCCTTGTTTTATTAATGGTTATTCAATTTCTCTCTAGCAATAAATATCAAAGTACTTGAATCTATTTTCCATTTTGAAATTCCCTTACACAAACAGGTAAATAATTTTTATCAACTCATTTTTTATCTATCGTATTTTTAAAAAATCATTAAAAAATACAAAACTAGAAGTTGAAGCATTTATAAAACAATATACACATCTATAAATTAACCTCTTAAGCAGTGCTCGTTATGTTATGTTATGTTACGTTATGGTATGAAATGTTATGGTATGTAATGGTATGGTATGGTGTGGTATGGTGTGTGTATTTGTCTACCACTTACCACCATTATTATTAAATTGTAATGCATTCATCATCCCGGTGAATTGCGTGCAGATTAGGGAGTTCCATCGATCAATATTTATCAGCCACAAGGTAACGTCCATTTTTCTGTCTGAAATTACCACCCTCACTTGGACGGTACCCAAACTACACCCATCTCGACAATCTTGCTTGACATTTGTAGTTCCATGTTGCTTAAAATATTGAAAAGCTGACAAATCGGTTTGCACCCACAAGTGCACCAATGAGACCACGATCCACCAGAATCTTCAAGAGTGATCTGGTTGTTAAAGTTGTTACGGTTATTGTTGCACCAACGTAGAAGCATATTTAGATCTATATGAAAAACAGCTGCCTAAATGGGTTTAAGACTGACCTACATGTAGTTAGCCCTACCAATCAAACTACATGTCTAACCACCTACCATGAGAACCCTCCTTCATCACCGCTTGAGATCTATTGTTAAATTGGGCACTCAATAGAGAGGGAATAAGCCTCATAGTTTCAAAAGTACTTTCTATTCCCATATATCTTCTGTTTACATTTTATAACATACATTGAGAATCGACACTGAATTCTAAATTCCCAGTACTAAAATACTTAATACTAGCAAATTATTTGTAATAGAATGCTGGATATGCCCGCACGTGGGTCTCATGTCAATGGAACCAAGCTGTGCGCCGCAGATGACTCCATAACAAGGGCGAAACCGATCGTGGGTTGCTTGTGTTCTGGGACAGTGAGGACCTAGCTTGGCAGTTCAGGTTGGAGTGTTCCCACGGGGAACAGGATCAAGACTGATTTGCATATGGCTGCATCCAAACTGAGGACGTTTTTTTGAGCAAAAGAACGATGGGTTGGAATGCTACCTTGAGCAATTGCAGGTGGTTAGACATAGTGCAAGCAGCCTCCCATCACCATTTGTGTGTTTCATGTACTTCCCTAAGTGGCATGGGTATGCCCAGATGTAGGTTCCGTGCTCACTGTGTCACGAGAACAAAGCCGTACCCGTCTGATGAGCCCATAACTAGGGCAAAACCAATCCTGGGTTGCTTGTATCTCAGTTCCAGGAGGATCTGACTTGGCAATTCGGGGAGTACTGTTCCCACGAGGAACAGGGTCAAGACTGATTTGCATATGGCTGGGTCCAAACTGATGCAGCATTGTAAGCAAAAGAATGATGCGTTGGAGTGCTACCCCAAGCAATTGCCAGTGGTTGGACTTATTGCAAGTAACCTCCCATCACCTTTCGTGTGTTTCAAGGACACTACAGTTTCCAGGAATCCTTAATATTTCATGTTCATTTGGAGCTGGCAGCAGCCATCTTGGACCACTGGCTACAGTGTTGCCCAAATGGCACCTTGGGATTGGATTTTTATTTTTGTTGTGTTGGAAGAAAACAAACTTTGAACTATTTCTTGAAAGAAGTATAGATTGTAACAGGGACACTTTAAAGCAAATGTGGATCATTTCTCATGAAGGAGCATGAAATATAATTGCCCAAATAACTTCTGAATATTCTTGATATGATTTCATGTTTATGTTCAAGATAAAAGACGTGTATCTAATGAGGTATATGTATGTTGCTAGATATAGGAATCACAGAATACTGATAAATATAATTGATTTACAGCTACACGATAATGCTAATTAGAAACTAAGCCTACAATCTACAGAGATTAGAAATCAAGAAGTGAATCAACCTTATCAATGGACGCGGAGGTTTATTCAACATTTATGAAGAACTGAATCTTTTCATTCTTCCACTTTAGAAATATCAGCTAAACTTCAAGCACACAAAATTATTGGTTATATGGAGCTGGACTTATTTAATGTTAGTGCTAGATGCGCCTCTTGACAAACTATTAAAGCTAATTCATTTGTCATTTCATATCCACCATGACTGGCACACATCAGTGCCCAGCAGAGTGATGACTGAGATAGGCCACAACACTATCCTCTGTTTTCACCCGTATCCCACTCGCCTTACCCTGTTTTCACTATCAACTGACATATTCTTACTTCATGGGGTATGCAGTGAAGGATTAGGAATGCATTACTCCTGGTGGTGATTTAAGAAAACAAGGTTACGGTTTTCTGACATCAAACTCCTGCAAGTGTTGAAGGTAAGTCTGTGAAGTACATGCATAATAACAAAGGGGACAGGACACATCTCTGAGGGAATCCATTAATAACAGAGATGCTTGAGTTAAACCTCACTTGATATCCTACCTAAGCCCAATTATTTCTATGTAATCAGTCAAGGACCTGCAAGAGCCCTGAGTGAATGCTCCAGCACTACCCCATAAAATATACCTGTCAACCAACTCAAAAGTCACCTGGAAGTCTTCGAAGAAGCAGAAAAAATTCCCTGATGCTCCCACAGATCTCCGGACAACACACTATCCAGTGAAGTAATGATCACACCCTGTTCTATCAACAGCAGTTTTTTACTGCTGGACCAGTCACCTAACCACCCAACAGCACATTACAAAAGATAATAGAGAGGCAATCCTATAAGAATCTCAACCAATAGTAGGTTTTCTCAAGTCTTCTGCCTTTCTGTAGACAGTCTTTCCTGTACCAAGACATGGCATACTACCAAATTTCACCATGCCTTTAAAGAAAGGGTCAGCGTATCTGCCCATGATTGCATATTGTTTTTTTAAAACATTAGCAGACAGGTTATCTGGCCTACAGCTCTACATAGGTTCATTTCCTTGAATACTTGTATTAGATTAGGTGGAACCATAAAGTCATACACAGGATCATCATAAAAACATCCTTAACTTTTGTAGACCTCAACAGTCTTTCACTACTGAAATATGGCCCAACAAGCATTATCAAGTCACCCTTGGGAACTATACACACTGTGCCACCATAGGCCCTTTGGTCACATGCATTTGCCACCACCAAACATTTGTACATAGTTTGAACATCTAGCAGTAATCATCTCCTTCTTTCTTTTACCTACCATTATAGTCTGCCTTCCTAGTTCTTCATAGGTTGTGCAAAGTTAAGCAGAGAGGCTTAATAATAAGAAGACCTTTGTGACTCTTTAACTTCCTGCAGTCATCAGAAAACTAATTCTCACTTGGGGCTCATTATGATGGCGGAAGGCCAGCCACCGCCAATCACAATGCAGGTTTGTGATTGGTCTGGTCTGGTTTGGTTCAGCGCTCAGCCAGGGAATGAGAGTCTGGACATGTTCTCCACGCATGCTATAATGCCGCCAGCGTGGACAACATGCAAAGTGTGCATGACGGTTCAGCCAGCATGATAGAGGGCAAACCACTCCTCTCCCTGCTCCAGTGTCATCCGAGCAGCCCCTCCCCGCCCGCAGCAGGAAAACATAAACTAATAATAACCTCAAGTTATTATCATTTTATGTTTCCTTTATTTCACTGCTGCAAAGCAGTGGGGCAATGCTCCGCCTCCATAGTGGAGGAGCCGCCGCTGTTACCATGTGTGGTAAATACCTCCAGTTCAGAGATTTCAACAGCAAAGCAAGACATAACATGTTGTATCGGTTTTAAGCACACCTAATTCCGCATGTTTTGCCATTTTGCAGAAATTATCAGGGGTAAACTACAAGGTTGTGATAATTATCACGCAACTTGCTATTCCAATCAAAATTCTGAAACAGAGCTACAAAATTCAGATACTGAGTATTATGAGGTATTTATTTAGGGCACTGATTCAAAATACCCTTGCTATTTAATGAAGAATCTTCGCCTGCCCATGTCACCATTAATAATAATACATTAGATATTTTTATCTGTCCTTGGGAGATATTTCTTTTTTGTGTGTGACACTCAAATTAACATTGGCCTCCAAAGCATTAGGCTCTACAACCATAATAAATGCAGTGTCAGTAAATAGTAGAACAGTGGCGAAACAAGACTCTTCAATGACCAGAGCCTCCTCATTTTCTTCTGTATAACCAGCACCCTTGATGGCTCATCATAAACAATTACCACATCATTACATTAAAATCACAAGATGGAGCTGGGCTCTGCGGTAAAAGAGTGTCAGTGGGGTTTGATGTTGAAACATGAGAACATGGAGCAGTGATCACACTAGGCAACTTCTCATCAAAACATCCTCCTCACGGTAAGAAAGTAGAGCTGTTTTTAGCACTGATACAAATAAGGATTAATTAATCTGAATAGCTTGACTACAAAGATCAACCCCACTAAATCCTTCATTAAGTATGTTAAGTATCATGGTTAGGCTGTATAGTAAATGCAACTGCAGCGTAAATTTATTTGGTGTAGAGATTAACCACTGAAGAAAGAATGTTCAGAATTGTTTAATATTGGAATAAGTTTTGAAATTCAGCTCATCCAACAAATTGGGATAGCAATACTTCATTTGGACTCACATTTTGGACTCTAAGAAAGAATATCAGAGATACACAAACTTTTAAAACCTCTACACAAGGCTTATCCCAATTTAGCACAATTTTCTTTAAGCAGATAGCTTCAAGGAATCAGTCAATTCAGTTCCAAAATCCAAAAATCCGTTTGGTAGCTTACTGAGTGTGGTTATGAAATTAAATGAAATGAAAATAGGTACTTATATAAAGCGCACAGCTACTCCACAGAGTGTACTGGAGATAACAGATTCTGGTATAGTAGTTTGAGATTAACATTCCACTTTTCGATCATCAACAGGTGGCATAATTGGATCTGGCACAGCTGATGCAAGTTGATGATTTTCCAAATAACCTCTAGATGCAGTAGCAATATGTCACTCCCAAAAAATAATCGGGACAGTGCGTCTCTTGTATACGCTAACAGATACACGTGTTCCATTTGGAAATAGCAGACTCGGTTAATGTAGAGGGAGCTGACACAGACCTTATGAGGTCTTCATATACTACTGCAAGATGGCGGAACATTCTGACATTAGTTTTGGATTTATTAAGTTACGCAAAACAAAGCATCTACCCACACAATGCATAAATTAATACACGGTTCTTGGCCCTTGAAGGTTGACTGATGGACAGTCACTCTGTGGGTGTCCCACTTTCTGTGTTTCATGTGTTACAAGTCTTGAACATTCCCCATCTAAAAACTATTAAAATTAGGATGTAGGGTCATCATTGTCAGTGTCAGAGAAGACAGTCGGCATGGCCGGGCGCTGGGTGTGTCCAATGTACATTCCCACTCTGACACAACCCTCTACTGCTTTGCTAGGTGAGTTGCTCCGGTCAATATGTTCTCTAAAGTGTTCGAGTGCAGACACATCAGAAGCAACAAGTCACAAAATGGCTTATACACAAAGACAAAACAATAATTGTAAGGCCAAATCTACCTCAAGGCGGGGTTGAATTAGAAAGCATGACAAGGCCCATCTCAACTCTTGTTCACCTGAAAGCCTGTAAGCCATGATACTTCTTGCAGTGTAAAGGCACAGTCCCGAATTACTGTTGTAAGTCCACATTTTTGGCATATTTCCCACACAGAAATTTCAACAGCTTTTAGGTGGTGAAATGATCAAGTGAGGAGAAATCTTGAGTGTAGTATTCTAACATTTCTTGTACTTTCTGTTTCTGGCCCTAAGCCTCAAGTCAAGTTTAAGTGGAGAAAGGTTTGGTATTAGCAGAAGTAAAGAGTCCTCTGCCATCCTGGTTAGAAAATGCCCGCAACCCATTATGCTGCTATTGCTGAAACAAATTGATATTAAAATAGTTCGCTGAATAGTCAGGTGTGTTTCCTAAAAAATATTATGAGTACATTTTTATACATTTTGTTTCACTTGCTTATCACAACAATTGAATCCCAAACTACAACAGGAAACAAACCCTAAGCCTACCAGAGTCTCAAGAGAGCTCTGTTAACTTTTAACGCTAAATACCCACTTGGCATAGCCCACTTATCTACTTAATTACTGGATAAATTAAAACACTCCCTCTCTGCCCATGCAGACATGTTGATTAAAATGTCTCTCATGTGTGCAACAGAAGAAACTTCCAATGTAGACATATATGAGGCTCAGCAGCCCATATTTCCATTGAAAGCCCAGATCACCTGATCGCTTTTTAGAACCGTTTCCACCCCCTTTGTGGATTGCCAGAGGTAGCTGTGATTGCCATCTTCAGTATTTGCCACAACAGAAGCTTTTGTCTCCAATTAATCAAGTCATTGGAACTAGCAAATTATTGCACACAAAAAACATGACATGACATCATCATTCCTATCAGATAATCATGATACTCATTCCTTATCTGCTAATGTCTGCTTAGCAAGCAAACTACATTTTTTTACGTCTCACCTATAGCTGTCTATTGCCAAAGAGACCTGTTGTATTTAATGTAGACTTAATGTGAGCTTTGGTTCAATCCCTTGCTTAAGATTTTATGTTTTTGTCTTGCATTCCCTGCTTCTGAATCAAAGGCTTCTCTCCTTATTCTTGTGTTTTCCCAACCATGCAATGTTTCATTCCCACTGTGCTTTGATTAGGTGATTTGTGTCCTTCACCTGTTCCACATCTGAGGTGAGGTGATTATTTTAGGTGTGATCTGTTATGTCCCTTGCAGCATTATTGGTATACCTATCGTGTTCTATAGTTGCTTTAAGGGACTTTGGGTCAGTCTCTTTCAGCTATTTAATTTTTTGCTCAGAAGCCTTCAGCAATTAGCGTGAGACATTATCAATCATACTTGGTTCAGAACACTGGAGCGTTCTTTCTCACGATTTTTCTGTTGGATATTTGGATGTGTACTCCAATGGAATGCAAGATGGACTATTTTCCAACTGAAAAGTGCACTCTTATCACACAGTTAATGATTAATTATCAAATTGTTGTATATACAAAGTAATCCTTTTTTTTTTAATTGTGTTGCACAACAGGCATTTTGCATCGCTGTTGTCAGAGCATTAATGCAATTTTTAAGCCTATTGGCTATGCCAACTAATGTGTTATGTTGTTTTTAGCACTCCATAACAGTGCATCATTTTTACTCTCTTCCCATTCCCCCTATACTCCACTTTATTATTTATTGTTATCTTTACCTTTGCAAAGACTTATTTTTGACATTCTCCTTATAAAATTAATCCAGCTAGCCCACATTCAATAACAAATGGTGAAACCATGAATAGATAACAATATTCAATCTAGATGCATTAAATAAAAACCCACAAATGAAGCCCTCTTCCCGCCATTATTTTGGCTTAATATAAGAAAACGGTGAAATAAGGTTCTTAGGGGCAATATTGCATAGGCACATATCTAATCTTACAATGTACAAGCTGAATCAACTCTTGACAACACTTTGAAACTGCATGCAAGTAAAAGACGTTTGATGGTTGACTATTGATCTACTTATGGAAAACAACAAATAATGTCAACTAAAATCACTAAAATGTGCTCTAAAATTGCATGTTTCAATTATGGAGAACATTTTTGCTAGGAGGACGGTTACTGGGGCTCTGCCCACCTCCCTTGTTTCCAAAACATGAGTGCCCGTCAGGCCGAGCAAACTTCAGCCTAACAGACACTCACCATGCTAGGGTCAGTCAGCCAGGCACTTTATATGCACTACTCCATAGATGCTTGGAAGCCTAAGCCAAGCTTTGCTGGGCTGAAAACTTCACAGCCCTGAGACAAGTGACTTTATAAGCACCACCTAGATCTGTGAGTTCCTTCCCCTCATGATGAGGTGGACTGTCACTGATAGACCTGGGCACTTCAGGTTTAAGCCTTGAAGTGCCCAGAACTGACTATCTATAAAAGACACCTTGTCACCACCACGACCTGGTAAGTGCTTGTTGAATGTTGGATAATTGAGTGTATGTATAAATTTATGTGTACCTCCAAGTTCGTGCTGTCAATGAGTGCAGTTCACCCACGTTTCGGAGGTTAATGAGTGACTAGCTGCTCCAGTTCCATGTTTTTTCTTTGAATTCTTGCTTATTCCATTATAGACCAGGACTACAAGTCCCAGAAGTCAAAGAAAAAAACCTGGACTGGAGCAGTTCATCACTCATGGACCTTGAAAACACGGCAGCTATGTGGGTGTGGGTGTGATTGCATGTACATGTGCTTGGGAAGGTATGTGTGTGCTTTTTTGAGCAAATGGGTGAAAGAGACTGTGCGCATGGTTACCCGCCCCACTACTCATCCACATTAAGGTACGCCACTGAAAGTTACCTTTATGGTGTTTCTGGAGTTCTTGGCTCTCAGAATCCTCCATTTATTAACTTTAATTTAATAAAATGAAGACTACGCTATTGGGGTACACAAGAAAATTATAACTTTGAACATGGATATAGAAAAGCATAATGTAAGCAACCTGGGTGGTAAGTGAAAGCCTAAGGTTATGGTCGATAGAAAGATTAGACAGCCATGACTCCGAATACAAGAAAGAACAAGGTAAGGAACACTGTGCTATAGAAAAAGATAGGTAATCAATGTACTTGCCTGTGTTTAGTTGGAATAGAAGAGATACTTTCTTTTGCCTCAACATGTAAAATCCGTCTTTGCTGGGCTCAGTTCACAACTTATTGAGACTAACAAATTAGTGGTAGATTCAGGACATGCAGTGTGCATTTCCTCTTCTGCAACATTGATTGCTATTTGCTAAGGTTCTTGTGTTTGTTATTTCTTCCCAAAATGTACAATAAATGTGAAAAGTTTTAGGATGTTTCTACATCATTCACACATAACTCTGCAAGGCCTCTGTGATTTAAAATACAGGTATGACGAGCAAGGAGGGGTATGGGTTTAGCATGAAATTGAACAGACCTGATTAATCTTGCTACAGCAGAGTAGTATCCTGCTGGGGGCTCACACTGTGGTGAACAGGGTGGGAGGCTGGCAGGGGTTGTAGGCATGAACCAACAAGAGATAACTTTACTGGACATTGTTTACAATGGGAAGGATTTGGGAGTATTAGTGAGGCTTCGGGTATGGACCCCTATGCCAAATTGTCCCCTCTTACGCAAATGGGTGGGATGCAATGGGAAAAATATTCATCTTTATAAGGTGGCTTAAGTGATGCTTGTGTCACCAAATTTGATTGCTATTCCACTTGTAATTGTGCAAAAATAAGTTTAAATGTAGAGCAGTAAGTGATATTCCTGCCCGAGAAGGAGGCATTGTTTCTGCTCATCTGACCATGTGTAGTAATGGGTAAATGGGTCTAACGTTCTATGATCATGCTCTTTTGGCGCAGTGTTATGTTGCCCTTTTGTTTGGTTTAACTATATAGGTAAACTGTTGTATATGTGCTTACTTCATTATGGCTACTTGGTGTCAGTAGTCCCTTCTTTGTGTTTCTATCTTCTCAACCTCCCATAGTACCTATGAGTGTTCTATCTGTGATGTGAGAGTTCCAGTCTTGGCAGTTGATGGTCTGGTCAGCTAGCGAAGTGTTTATCTCTGCTGTGCTATCTTAATAAATCTATCTTGTAACCTGAAGACGTGTCCTGCTGCCTACCTTAATTTACTTAAAACATAAACCAACAAAAAAAATTCAAACACATACGGTACACTCAACAGTACATGCTTTGCACAGCATCGCATATTTGGCAAGCACACCACCAATACGCCCTAAGGAGGACTAGCATGTTTGTCCCAAACATTGTTGCCACAAAGACAATCCACACAAACAGCCACACAAGCAACACCAGGCCAAACTATCTCGAATTGTCAGGCAAATGCTATGTATAAAAGCAATCAACAAATGCTTTCTGGCAGACACCCAAATCACAAACCGGCAACTCGATGATCATGACACTTCCGCTGAAAAAGAGATGGAGCAGAAGACAGTACTCAGAACATATCATCGCAGAATGACTTAGACTATTGAATGGAAACTCTAGATTTGAGGGCTAAGACACCTGAGAAAGCCATCTTCTTTATGAGTCCTTACTAATGGAAGGCTGAGGGCTCCATTAAAACAACGCCCCCAAAAATCTGAAATGTCCGATTGTGTTAGGACAAAACGCTCAGAGAAGGCAGGGCATTGACAATATAATTTCTGGCGGTACGTCTTCAGAAATTATATACATGATCAGAGTTCTGCATGCCACCATGGTATGGAGAATCTCCCATCACATTTTTAGTTTCACAGAAGTAGTTTCTACCATTCAAATGAGAGCTAGTGAGGGGGAAAATGTCATCCAGCACAGGAAAGCACTTTAAAGATAGTCGGTCAGCATGGCAAACTAAAAACTACCCTTTTGTCTTAAATCCTAATGAATTTCTCTTGAAAATGTTCATGCTCATGGACATGCTTAGCTTTAAGCCACAATACATCCCTTTCCCTAAAACTCATGTTCCTCACGCTAATGTAGTTATTACACATGTTGTTCTATCATCTATTAGACAGCTCCAACATATTCGGGTACAAGAACCAAGCAGAATGTTGCAATACATGTGCACCCCACCAATGAAACTATGTTGAAGGGAAGGACTCATCCCATTCATCCATTCACTTACAGGACAGGACAAGGTTAACCTGAAGCAGGCCGGCAGACATCTCTGCATAGCCACTAAGGTGAACAGCATCAATGCAAGGAGTAACCCTCTGTGGCAACCACCAATTTTGTCTCTGGGAGACTTTCCCCTATCCGTGATTAAGCACACTCCTTAAGCACAAAGGGAAGGATAGAACAGAGAACAGGCTGATATTCAGGTGAGCCAGTCAGTGGAAGGGTAAAGAAGAGCAGCTCTATGATCAATGGTCCAAAATCTAAGCCAGGGAATTGATGACGGACTGCTATCAATATTTGCACCTAGTTACCATGGCATGTATGCAGGTGCACATGCTCACCAACTCACAATCTCAAGATCTGTCATTTTGAAGTCAGGCAGTGTACATATAATCATATAATACATTAACCTGCCTTCCTACAGTGATTATCTAATACAAGGGTGTACCGAAGGATTCAGACATGCATCTAGTGTAATCAATATATCTATAGTAACAGTGGTTCCTGTAATTGTATCAAAAATATTCTAAAGTACAATATCATACAAAATAAAGTACATTAACAGAAATCAATCTTTTCAAGGAGTAATATCCCCGGCATACTGTCTGTTGTATCACATTTAATAAACAGTGGAGCATATTACATGCAGCAAGGTGCTCGGTGTGCATCCATGCCACGCACAGTATAAAACAAAAGTGCAGTGTGCAATTAACACGTGCTACTAATTTGCCACAGAAAATGTCTTTTAAAATGTGTCTCCAGTTTGCATCATACATATAGGACCCGATTATGATGTCATCCGGAAAGCAGTCCAACCAAATCGGTTTCGGAATGCTTGGCAAACGACTCGAGGAGTTCAACCAACCAATTACGATGCTTCCCAACATCATTCGGTCTGATTCCCATTGACTTCAATGGGAACCTGTGTTCCCAACAAGAACAAAGGCTCCCATTGACAAAAGGGTGGTTGGAGAAAACCTTGCACCCTGTGGCGGTCACCCCATGGTGCCTGCCACACGGTGCATGCATGGGAAGGGTGACCCAGGGGTACCCCCAAGGGCCCGATTTGGAGGGCCCCGAATGAAGGGGGGCCTGCTACAGGCCTCCAAAGTCAGATTCCTACAGCTGATCCATCTCGGTACAACCAATTCGGGAAGGCTCTGCGAATCTGACGCCCTAATCGCTCAGCTGGAAACGCGGTCCGTAGCCCACTTAGATTCGGCTCCAACCGATTCGGTTCATCCCAATGCTTTTCGGAACCGAGTCGGACAGTCCGAACGCTTTCCAGCCATCGTTCTCGCTCACTGGGAAAAGTGTCCGAGCCGGTCAGAAAGGTGGGTTCCAAATCCGATTCGGACTAATTGAATACTTTTCAGAGCCTTTCTGGACAACATCGTAATCGACCCCATAGTAGATAAGATCATTTATAAAGGGTGCCTCATGGAGTGAAAGTTTTGACCCTGTGGGAAAAGAGGGTCTTCATCAGGAGTGGAGATTTTTTTTATGTCCTAGGGGAAGGATACATGAGAAAGTAGACAAAGAAATTCAAAAGATTAAAAGAGATGGTCCTGAGAATTACCTTGCCAGAGACCCTAACATTACAGCCCAAAGGTACTGCAGTCTTAAAAATACAGGACAGACAGTAAGGTACTATGTAATGGATCATGTACATTCATGATGGTGAGGAACTCGTGAAACCAATAACTACAGGCAGGAAGGTAGATGACTTAGAAGGATGAAGGAAAGGTTACTCAGTGGTACCGCATATGGTAAGAGTTACTGCATATGAGAAGCCAATAGGATGCTTACCAATGCAGCTAGAATCTCAGCTCATCAAAAACGATGTGCAAGGGAGAATGGTGAGTAGGAAAGGCACTGGGGCATATGTGCAAGCCCCCATCACTACTGGAGCATCACTATTTTTGATGCTCCAGGGTTCATAGTGCCATTTCCCATATTTACAAAGGGGCGCTAACCCACTTAACGTGGCTTACCGCCACCTTGTAAATATTCCCCTTTTCACCACAGTCGTCTGTGGCAAAGGGTCACATAATGGGTGTACACCCATTGCTTATTGACGCAGACCCAGATTTACAAGGCTGAGGAAGCCCCAAAAACAAAGGAATACCTGGTCTTAGAATTGTGATACGAGAAGAAATGATTAATTTCTCATCGTTCTTTGCTCTTTCCATGTGTGTTGCATTCTGCACCATACATAGGAAAAAGCAAATCACCATTATTAATTGTTTATGTGCAGGAAGGTGTCCCTTCCTGCACATAAACCATTGGCCCTCTTGCGCAGGCATCCTTGCAACATAGCGGCAGGGTGCCTGCGCTGGCACTAGGCAATCTTTTTTGTGCCAGCGCTAGGGGAAACGCTGGGGCGTGCTGTATTCTTGTGAATACGACGCATCCCTGAGTTGAAATATTGTCAGAGGGCGGCATTGCCAAATTTGGCATAGCACTGCGCTCTGACATTTTTGGGTAAATATGCCCCACTGTTTTCTCTACAAAAGGAGTGCGCTTTAGACCCGGGGCTTGTGTCAGAGACTTAAATAACTACGGTTAATTCATTTATTGGCAGGGTTGGGTAATATCTAAACAATGTTTACGTTTTGGTTAGATTTCTAACTTTTAAGGTATCAGTACAAATCCCCAGGAGTGGATATGGAAAGCTATGCAAATCCGAGTTTTCCATGACTCTTCCCGTGGCCCATGCATAGCTCACAGTCTTCTGGAGTAGTGAAAGGGAAATGTGGATTACCTGACAATATTGTTATGCATCTCATTCCCAATGGTCACGTCTGTCCTTTATCTGAGAGGACCCATGTTACACACTGTGAAAGAAACAAACCTGTGTATTGAGAGGCATATTTATGAAGAAGTCACGCAGTGCAGCAAGTCCCTTCAATGTGCAGCGTGACAAGTAAAGGGCAGAAATGTGCTGTATTTAACCTAATGTGGCACATTCCTGCCTTTTTCCTTTGCTGGTGCAAAATGTTCTGCCTCGCGCCAATGCAGGCACTCTTCTAAGGGCGCCTGCATTGTAGGCAGGATAAATAGTGTGCAGAAAGGGAGACCTTTCTGCACAAAAACTATCCTTAGAGGCATTTTCCTCTTTCTTTGTGTAATGAACGCAGCCCACATAGAGAAAGGAAAAAACGGGGACAAATAAAGATATTTCTCCTTGTTACGCTTCCCTTGGGGATGCGTAACCGTTTTCAAGCATTCCCAGGTGTATCACTTATGGTAAATCTGAGAATGCGTGAAAATCCGTGGGTTTTGCATAGGAACACCCATGCACCACCCATGGAACGTCTCCCTGGGCAGAGTAACGCAATGCAGTGATTTGCGCTATGTTGCGTTACTCTGAATTGATTAAGCCACGCATGGCAATGCAAGGGGGCCTTATGTTGCTAGACAAATTGCCTCCTAAGGGTTGCATCACTTTTGCACCATGTTGCGTAGTGCAAAAGCGGCGCAACCCTTTGAAAAATATGGCCTTGATTAATTACTTGTTTATTTTGAGTTTTTACAGCACACTCAAATCACAAGTTTCCATCTCTGAGCACTGAGGAGGAAGAGAAACATTGGAGACACAGCAATGAAATAAATACCTTGCAAAAGGAGAAACAACAATTACTAAGAAAAATACACTTGTCTTATGGTGAAGATTAAACAATAAACAACCAGTCTTAGGTGTCTGGCTGAGTGAAAGAAGTTATGTGACAAAGCAAGGCTATTGGTCGGATGAAGTGATTAGAGCCCAGGCCATAGGTGGAACGGAACATGAGTCTTTGGACTTCAGAACTTTAGGAAGTTCTTTTGTGGTCTCAACGGCTAAGGACGTAAATTTCAAAGCGTGGTGCCATGCACGCGACACAATCTGCCCCCAAATCCTTTTAGCTTAGGGAGTAGATCCTGTTTCTACAGGTGGGTTTTAAGCATATCCAAGTAAATCTTTGCCATGAACAAAGTCTTATGTATGGATCCCTTACTTTGTGAAGCCCCACAACTTCAGGCAGGGACTGTGTCTTGACATTCTTGCACACATGCAGAATTTTGACACTACTTGGAAATAACCTAACCCCTCTTTCTTTATGTGCATGACAGATACTAGGAGAGAAACATTAGCTCAAAAAGCAGCCCATCCAAGGGAGCACTTTTCGATTGCTTGACTTCTATGTTAATATTCGTGCCTGAAATTGTAGGCTTTTCACAATTGCTCCATGAATTGAAGATCCCAAGCTAAATGGCCAGTTTTATGACCCTCAATGTCTAGCCCTGAACTCTTTGGACGAATTACTGCTCTCCAAAAACATCCATCACCAGAATACAAAGCCACTCCGAAGGTCAACTGCCTGGATAAAAGCAAAGGCCATTTTAACCAGCATGGACGCTCAATGGAACTCAGTTAAAAAGAACTTTTAAATTGCCACATTCCAAAGACATTTGCACATCTTTTTTTGCACTAAATCGAAAGCAGGCAGCATCTCCTGCACCAGAGCATATCATCCTGTTATTGAAGTGTTGAACGGTTCCCTAAACAACCTGTTTCACTTTTGCAACAGAAGAAAGTCCTGTTGAGTGTCAAGTTCACGAATGTCGGTGTAAAAAGAGATTCATGCTAAAAGTAGCTTTGAATGCTTAACTATTTATATCAAAAGTGCAATTAGTGAGCCACCACCATACACCTTTAGCACTTGATATGAACCCCTGCACATTGAGGCGAGATTGACTTGTACAATTGTCAGCGTGTTTATTCGAGCAAAGGAACAGAGCGGTGATTTGAGATATTTTTGCCAGGGTTGTAAAGTCTGGTATGTACCTTCATACAATAGGTCGCCTCGTCGTAGATGAGAAACGCGTGCATCGTTACTATCAAGATGAAACACAATGTACACAGTGCACCATTTATTGTGGGTGCGTTGCTATCAACCCCTTCAGGCTGCACACAAGGAAACTCCTGCCCTCTGCGTGACCCCCATGAACTTTGCGGCGCTGACGTCGTAACACCCCCTGCTGAAGCCGGCTCTTAAATCTTAACGTCTCTCTCTTTGTTGCCGCTAGCTTTCTCCCTGCCCCACCCTCCAACCGTGCCTCGGCAGTTGATTTGCACTTTTCACCTTCTCTCTTGACAAAGATGTAAAAAAAAAACATAAGTGTCTCTGAATATTTAACGCAGTACCAGTTAAAACACGTATTGCCTAAGAGCAAACCATATAACAGGGTAGAGACCTTATCAGGGCCGTCTCATTGCTTTATCTCTGTCTGGACATGAATCTTGACGCGTAATATGGACCACCCCTTCATCTGGCATGCCCTTGTGCCTGTCTTCTCTTTGGCACACGCGCCATACAATCTCTCCAACTATTAGCTTGTCTCCAGCACTCTTTGGGCTCAGACAGCTCTGAAATAGTTTACTATGTTTGTTTGCGCCACTTCAAAGAGAGGGTGTGCTGCATTCACAACCTGTTTCAGAAATGACATATATTGTGATGTCACCCCCCAGTCCCACAGACTTGACGCACCCACAAGACGCAGTGTGTCAGCCTATTGTGACACCATTGGTGGGATGGGGGTGGGGGAGGGGTAGATGACTCAAAATGGTCACAATTATTTTTTGCCTGATGCAATACAAATTATTGCACCCTTCATAGGACCTCCATTGTCTAGTTTGATATGGATGTAGTGTAAAGATCTTTACAAGCAAGGCATGTTCTATAACCGCATCACTGGTGCTGTATGAGGGTAACCATTGCCTCCTCCATGTTATTGACTACAAATCTTGTGAAGATCTTGATAACTGCTTTTTTTCTAACCCATGTGGCCAGTGGCCTTTTAGAATTAGGTAGGTGGTTGGCTTAGGCTGGTTTTCAGTAGCTGAGTTTTTGTTATGAAGTAAATTTATTTTAATCACATCCTGCAGCTTTGATTTCTCTATTCCATGTCATGGTTTGTGTGTCACTTCCAGTGATGTCATCAACGTGTCAATCAGTGTGTATGCCGTTTACACTACACTTACACGTTTGATCAGTTGGGTCACTGAAATCCCTCCGGTGAGTTCATATGTAGATTAATAAACAAATGGAGCTAGGATTTGGGATTTACAACATTTGCTCTTTTCGCCGCACAACTTAAATTTGTTTGTAATGTTGCTCTAGGGTTGGCCTACAAAACATTGCTTCTGTATATGTGGCATCTAAAAAAGGCCTCACCAACCATTTGCACAGTCGCAGAGCCAACTTCCTTTGATAGCTGGTTATACCCCACTCATCACAACACCACAACTTCAAATAAATGCCAAACAACCAACATCATTAAAGATGCATCTAATGAGCACAACACTGTTTTTTTGGAATTGCTGTGTTCTCAATGATCTATTTGTTTCGTATTTGCATTACTCAGTGTTCCTTGCTGTTCCACTGACATCGAGCAAATACTGCACCCAATTTGCAAGGTTGTGAGGATGAAGGGGGTCAGCCCACATCTTACACAGGCACCCTGTGCACACCTCTCCCAATGTATAAAATGAGGTTAGGATGGGTGAGCTTGTGAGGTGGTGGTGTTGTGGAGCCAGTACTCCAAATAAATAAGTATGACCCAGGTGGCAATGTGACTCCTGGATATTCATGAGAGCCTCATAATCACACAAAGGACAGGTGTGTGATAAAGCAAGTAGTTACCTGACCTAGGGTCATTTCTCATTTACCCAGGCAAAAGTCTGTTTTCAACAAACCATTGGCTCTACTGGCACTCCATAGGCCTCCTGTTTCTTCAGCCATTCCTGGTGAGTTTGATTTACACTGGTTGACCTGTCCCTGCCAGTCACCCCTAGTATCTTGCTTTTAGTGCATGGACATCTAGCCACCAACATGGCGGCAGTGGAAGCTGAAATTGCAAAACACATGTATTAGTATTGCTGACATCACAGCTTTGAGCCCTTGTCCCACCAAAGCCACTCAACAGTAGCTATGTGTTTCTGATGAACTAGCTGAAGGGCAGGGAACGTGATGCTCACAATAAGTAGGGCTTCCAGCACCCATTTACTTGTATTTATTGATGCTGCTGCAATGACCCCTGAGGACAAGGTTAGCACAGGCACAATCAGGCGTAGCCCATGGCAGACCAGAGTCAGCAGATACTACATCAGGCTAACCCAAATTGAAATCCATGCATATGTGCAGCACCGCTCCATTCCCCCAGCAGCAATAGCTGTCCTCGGCTAGTTCCAGCAGTTGATTTGGTCCCAACGCATCATGCTGCCCTGATTGTTTCCTCTGTCACCTGCACCAACTTTGTATGTAATGGGCTCCCAAAGCCTACTAGGCAGCTGTGTTTGAACCTACAGCAAACAGGAACACAAACGCTATCTTCCAAAATTAAATGTGTGCCTCACAGGGCTGCAATTGGGTATATCTTGTTCCTGAGTAGGGGTCAATTTCTCTAAAAGCACTAAATTGAGCTTGAACCCTTGCAACACTGGTTATATTCCTTTCATTTACTCCATCATATATTCATGGGTTCAAGGTGAACCAATGAGAGAGACAACTGGGGCATCAAAAAAGTGTGCCATCTTGCTTGGCTTTGGGCCAAGCCCTGATAAAGTGCTGCATTCTTAGTTGGCTGCAGACAATGTCTTGATAGAGCATCTTTTACAAGTCTACATGGTCAGTGGACCACAGGTTAAGAACTGCTGCATTATTCCAACCCTGCGTACATGAGAACAAGTGCAATCAGGCGCCAAGTAGATAGCAGACCACACCATAAGCCAGTCAGCTGATGGTCCGCTCTCGGAAATATCACTCTCTATCCAGATCCTAAAGACAAAGTGTGTTTGGTACATGCCAAGGGAACATTCTTCATTTATCTATAATAGATACCTGGGTTTCTGGCTAAGCACAGGTTCTTATTGGGGTCTCAGGCTTGGTGAGAAAATACCTCGTCAGCCTTTTGCCACAGGCAGTGTGGGCCTCTAAGTCTTACTAAAGAACTTGCGGAATGTCTTCCAGGCTGGTCCCTGCTGTAGATCCGTGGAAGGTTTCACTCTGGGAATCATGAGGAATGATTACGACACAGATCGCCATCTAATGGGAACCAAACACTTCTTGCCAGAAGCTAAAATCCAGATGGCCAGTGAGTTGGGACAGTTATTACATTTCAATTACTCAAGAGAACATCCAGAGATGAGACCACTAGAATAGCCTGAAATTTAAGGAGGGCAACTATGTCTACTATCCGATAAGGCAATGGACAGGCTGCAGATCTGGTCATTATGGGACTTTTTTCCTCTGATATTTTGAGAATGATGGTAAATCAGAAATGTTTCTATTTAACCACAACAGTTGTCCTAATATTAGAGTTAACTCACACTCTTTTAGGCACAAAGCTTAATGTGGGGAAGGGGGCATATTTCAAAAGTTCCTAATGTCTTTTGAAGTGCCAAATGCTCACAGTGTATTAAAGTGCTCTAAAGTGCCATTAAGGGAGCATGATGGAGCTGTACAAAACTCAAACAAATGTTTGAGATGGTGCTAGTTGGTTGATTAGTATAGCGACTGTTGCTTTGCCAAGTGGCTATATGACCAGTTCATAAGAAAAAGTTATGCTTATTTATACAGTTTGTAGAAATCGCCTCCCAATTAGATTGGAAATCTACCACTGCACGTAGGACAAATAAGCCACTGTAATGGAAACTATGGTGAAAGTTGACTGTCATTTTCTAAGTTTTGAGAGTGCAGAATTTAGCTCTGCAGTCTAGGATACATTCATTGCATTTCCAAGGTCATCATTTTCAGACTAAATATAATCGAGCTTGGCATCAAGTCAATGTTCTTTCTCCTCAGTAGTTGTACAGTTAAAAAACAAAATGGAGTTTGCAGGTTAGAAAGCGGAGGTCAAAAGTTGAGAAGAGTCTGTTGGCAATAAATTGGGTGTCACAACTCAAGGCAAATCAAAATGGAGGTCGAGGAAGGGGTTTTAGTCTTGAAACACTTATTCATTTTTGCCAATTTTTTTATTTGAGTACCTGCCCAGAGGAAGCAATAGTGTAACTTTGAAGGGCTTGAAGCAGGAGTTGGCGGATTCAGCTATTATGTGGCAGGACCACTGCTAATGGATTTAATTAGGAATATACTGTTTATGTACGAAACTAACTTGTGAAACTGATAAATAAAAAGACTTTCTTTATACTTTTGTGCATCCTACACAGTCCTTTCCATGTGTTTTTGCAGTATTAGGGTTTGGAACGCTGCAATTTTGGAGTGTGTTTTTAGACCCAGTATAAGTCTTAGAATAACCTTATACTCTAAGTGTAGACACTTTACAATCATTGGCAAAGCCAATAGCTCTCACCTACGCAAGAGCTATTGGCTTTGGCAATGTGGTTAGCCATGTTGTACACCAGTGTGGCGGCTGTTCAGCATGGCTAAGAGTGAGTGAGGTGGGGTGAGGTAGATTTGGGTGGGTAGATTGGAGTGTGGTAGATTGAGGTGGGTAGATTAGGGTAGATTGGGGTGGGTAGATTGGGACAGATTGTGGTGAGGTAGGTTGGGGAAGATTTTGTGGGGCAGATTGTGGGATAGATTAGGGTGTGGTAGATTGGGGTGGACAGATTGAGGTGGGGAAGATTGGGGTACATTGCAGAGGCAGATGGGGGCAGATTGGGGTAGATTGACAGACAATTGGGTAGGGTACATTGGGGCAGGCTGGGGCAGATTAAATAGGGTACACTGGGGTAGGGTAGATTAGGGGTAGACTGAGTGGAGTAGACTGAAGTAGGTCGTGTGGGGTAGATTGGAGTGGGGTAGATAGGAGTGAGGTACATTGGAGTGGGATAGATTATATGGGGTAAATTGAGGTAGTTTGGAGTAGGGTAGATTGGGTAGATTTGAGTAGTTGAAGAGGGGTTGACTGGGGTAGGTAGGGGTAGATTGGAATAGGGTAGATTAGAGTAGATAAGAGTAGTCTGGAGTGGGGTAGATTGGAGTGGGGTAGATTAGAGTAGACAAGGGTAGTCTGGAGTGGGGTAGATTGAGTAGATTGAGTAGCTGGAGTTGGGTAGTTTGGGGTAGATGGGAGTAGATTGGAGTGGGGTAGACTGGGGTCAATTATAGTGGGGGTAGATTGGAGTAGGGTAGATTGTTGTGGAGTAGATTGGAGTGGGGTACAGTGTGGTAGATTGGGGTAGATTGGAGTACGGTGGACTGGGGTGGACTGGAGTAGGACAGGTTTGGTTAAATTTGAGTGAGGTATATTGGCATGGGGTAGACTGGAGTGGGGTAGATTGGAGGGGGTACATTGAGGTAGGTTGGATGCAGTATATTGGAGTGGGGTAGATTGGGCAAGGTAGATTTGGGTAAATTGAGGTGAGGTAGATTGAGGTGGGGTAAATTGGTAGATTACAGTGGGGTAGATGGTGCAGATTGGGGTGGAGTAGGTTGGCGTAGATTGGAGTAGGGTAGATTGACGTGTGGTAGATTTGAGTGGGGTAGATGGAGGTGGGGTAGATTGATGTCGACTAGGTTGGGGCAAATGGGCAGAATGGGGTGGGGTAGATTGGGGTAAAATGGGTGGGGTGCATCAGAGTGGGGGACATTGGGGTAGGGTAGATTGTGGTAGACTGGCGTGCGGTAGATTGGAGAGGGGTAGTTTGAGGTAGATTGGAGCTAAAGTAGATTGGGGTAGACTGGAGTGGCGTAGATTTGGGTGGGTTGGAGTGGGGTAGATTGGTTTACATTGGAATGGGGTTGATTGGAGTGCTGTAGATTGGAGTGGGGTAGTTTGAGGTAGATTGGAGCTGAGATAGATTGGGGTAGATTGAAGTGCGGTAGATTTGGGAGGATTGGAATGGGGTAGATTAGGGTACATTAGAATGGGGTAGATTGGAGTGGGGTAGTGAGGGGTTGATTGGAGTGAGGTAGGTAGGGGTAGATTTGAGTGGGGTAGATTGTGGTGGATTGGAGTGGGATAAATTGTGGCGGATTGGAGTGGGGTGGATTGGGGTGGGGTGGGTGTGAGAAAGGGGTTTTCTGTTGCAGTAAACCCCCCCCCCCCTTTTTTTTGTTGCCAGACTACTGATGTTCTTTGACTTGATGTGCTCTGGGACCCTGCCAATCAGGACCCCAGGGCCTCTGTTATTTCCCCAAAACAAAACCCAATTGGCATCTCTGGCCACATGTCAGCCCCTGGTAAATGGTACCATAGGTACCCAGGGCACTGTGATCAGAGAAGGCCCCTAAGGACTGCAGCACTTATTGTGTCACCCTTAGAGGCCCTGTACCCTGACACACACACACTGCCTTTGCAGGCTGAGTGTCTGGGTGCAGAACAAAACAAATAATCGACATGGCACACATCCCTGTGTGCCATGCCCACAAACCACTGCCCTGGCATACATCAGTCACCCCTCTAGCTGGGTGCCCTATGCCAGTGGTGAGGGTACAGGTGCATGAGCCCTGTACCCCTACAGTGCCCAGGTCCATTCCTGGGCCGTGTAAGTGCAGTGCTGCCATTAAGAGTATATGGTGCTGGGAGGTTGTTATTACGAACTCCACAGCACCATAATGGCTACACTGAAGACTGGGAAGTTTGGTATCAAACTTCTCAGCACATTAAACCCACACTGATGCCAGTGTGGGATTTAATGTAAAATGCACCAACGAGATGCCCCCTGAAAAACGACCAACTACCAGTGACCTGGCTGAGTGGCTGCGCAGGCTGCCACCACCAGACAAGTTTCTGGACCCCTGGGTCGAGAGCCTGCAACTCATAATTGAGCCCAACATATCCTTCCACATTCATACACACACACTGTCCCTAACTGTCTATTTTGCCTTGATTGTCTTCACAGGTACTGCTTATCCTCACTTATATCTCCTAACCCCCACCTTAGCTTTCTAGCTTCCTCCTAGCCTCTGCTGCAACCACTTTTTTAAGGGTCCTATTAGAAAGGTACACTTACACAAGTATATCTACACCTGTTAGTTTACTCTTACTGTTTAGCGAGACTTTACTAATGTAGGCTATTCACTGTTTACAAGTGTAAAGTTACTCAAAATTGCAGACCTACATGTTCCCACTCCCTGAAATAGGTGGTGGAGTCACTCGCAACTAGATATACAACCCTAAAGTTACTACTAGTAGTGTTTTTATGACCATACTCAGTGATTCATACATAAAGTTCAATACACTGTAAGTAGAAACTTATCTGGACTAAAAGCATTCCTGTGTTAATGTTTTAAGTTAAATTTGTCTATCTCTCACTAACATCGTGCAATGAATCTATTTGTTCTTTATTTTAACACATGGGGACTTAAACACATCTATTTCTGCTTTTCTGGCTTGCAATAGTTTTTGTTACAAAGCTGTTTATTTTTATAGACTTCATAAAACCCCAATTTAAGGATAAAAAGCGTCCGTATGCTTTTTGAAGAAGACCTCTTTACTCTCTCCCAGTTAAGGATCTAATTCACTTCAAGATCCTGATTTTCAAATTAAACAAAGTGTTGGACCGACCTACTTTAACATAGTGTCAACCCTTTCAGACTCATCACCCCTTACAGACTCATAGGAGATTAGTAGTTGACTGAGGGTGGTCTCATGAAGACCAAGTCCCACATTACATAAGTGAGGAGTGACTCCTTCCTAGCACTAGTAAAGCCGAATTCAAGGTTGTAGTCAGTGCTCAGTGTGTAATTAATTTGCAACATGTGACATCTATCAGCATTGACACCATTTAGCCAAACAGTAGTTTGGGTAAGGAGACCTGCACTAATTTGCATGGAAGTAGACCCTAGACAAACAGGGTTCCATCCAGTGTGCCTATTGGCTCTGAATTTCAAGTTGGTATTACGGAGCTGGTTGACACCTAGGGTAATATCAGTCTGCTGCTGGTCTTAGTCTGGGTCTTTGAATAGGAGGATGCGCCTAAATCTCCCAGAAACAAAAAAATTGGAACTCTCTTCCTGTTGCAATTTGGCAGGCTCCATCTGAAACTATTTTTAGGAAAAAATAAAAAACCTGGCTCTTTGGGTCTGACTGAGACCGGATTAGCATGATGGGCAACTTTATCCTCCGGAATCAGTATCCTAGCGCTTAGACCCTTCGTAGATAGTAGCTATGCATAAGAGATGATTATTATTAATAAACACACCAGGCAGTTCGGTAAGGCTCTAGGGAGCTCCGTCACTCCTAGATATATGGCACAAGAAACCCTTCCTCAGGGGCAAGGCAGTACATGAAGTAGGAAAGTTTCCTTTTTGACAGGGTCATCCCCACTTTTTGCCTAGTATTCAATGCAATTTTGACAAAAAGTCCACGGGGTTCCTGCTAACCAGGTCCCCAGTGCCAGATCTCTTTACCTAACACTGTAAAATTGTTCCCTCAATTGACAATACCTTTGGCACCATGAAAGTCCCTAGTAAATGGTACTCCAGGTACCTAGGGCATGAGTGCCAAAGAGGGTCTCTAAGAGCTGCAGCATGTATTATGCCACCCTAAGGGACCCCTCACCTAACTCATGCAGACTGCCAATGCAGGCTGCGTGTCTTGGTGCAGGCAAAAGGTAAAAAAAAAAAGAACATGGCAAACATCCCTGTGTGCCTTGCCTGCAGACAGTGAATGCTGTATGGATAAGTCACCCCTACAGCAGGCCTGACAGCCCTAAGGCAGGGTGCACTATACTACATGGGGGGACATATCTGCATGAGCAGATATGCCCCTGTGCTGGGCAGTTAAATTACTGCCAGTGCAAGTAACCAGGGAAGCCATTTTAAATACATGAAGTAAACTGGTGTAAAACGAGTTCCCCAGCTACATGATGGCTTCACTAACTCCAAAGATGTTTGGTGTCAATCATTTAGTATTGATAAACCCACACTGATTTCAGTGATGGCTTTATTAATACAGGTACCCAGAGTGCACCTTAGAGGTGCCCCCTGAAAACCCACCAACTACTAGTATGCTGGCTGAGTGGTCTTGACCAGCCTGACACCACAGACAAGATTCTGACCCCGAGGGGTGAGAGCCCATGTTCTCAAGAGGTCAGGAACAAAGCCCCCTCCGGTAGAGGGAAACAGCCATTACAAATTACAACGCACTACATTTACAACACAGACATTACAACACTACTGCCTTTACAATGCATGCCATTACAAAGCATGTCACTACAATGCATGCCATTACAACGCATTATAAGGTAAGTAATGGGGAATAGTAATTTTTACCCCTACACTATCCAACACTTACCGTACTGTTGCACTCACTAGAGTAAGAATAGTAATTTTTAACCCTACACCATCCAACATTTACCCTAATGTTGCACCCACTGGAGTGGGAATAGTAATTTTTACCCCTACACTATCCAACACTTACCCTACTGTTCCACCTACTGGAGTGGAAATAGTAATTTTTACCCCTACACTATCCAACACTTACCCTACTGTTGCCCTAAAAGTATTATGCGTTGTAATGATATTCATTGTGATGGAATGCGTTGTAAATGTAGTTTCAAAAAATGCGTTGTGATGGCATTTGTTGTAAAATCATGATGTTACGATGTAAAAACCGCGTTGTAAAGGCATGCATTGTAAATGTTTGTGTTGTCATGTGTCCTATTCCCGGTAGAGGATGTTTTACACCCCCTACGTAAATTAGCATTCCAAGGCAGGGAGTTTCAAAGAGTCGCCGCCTTTGGTATGCCAATCTGGCTTCCCTCAGAGGTGATGCCATCCCTACTGACCAGGGCCCATTTGGCACCTGGGCAGGTGGTAAAATTAGGACTCACAGAGGTGTGTTTACCCTCAGGCTAGTTCTACCCCTAAGGTGGGCTACCTGATGTGGACATGAAATTCTGCCATCTTTGTGATCGTTAGAATTAGGAACCCTTGGATAGGGTTATGCCCACTTCCCACTGGAATTGGTCATATAGGGGATGCAGTGACCCCAGGGGTAAGTAGCCCATTGGCTACTACCCTACACTCCCCTAACACCTTAAATTTAGTATTTAAGGGAGCCCCTGGCACCAGACCATCATATCCTCCAGCCTGAAAGAAGAAGACGAATGCTGAAGAGTTGTAAAATCAAGAACAGAGGACCAGCAACTGACCTGGTGCCAACCCTGCAAACCTGTCTTCTGTCTTCAACCATTGCGCCGAAAACAGCTCATCCTGTGGCTGCCTGTGCCTCCAAAAGCCTGGGAGGACTTCCAGCCTTCACCCAAGACCCAGGAACTCCTGTGGAGTACTGGAGCTACTACACTTCATCCGGCAGGCACCTCAGAAGAGATGCGCGGTCTCCGGCCAGCCAAAAACTTGATATCGGAAAGCACCACTGTACTCGTGCCCCCTAGCCCAGTTGAAGTGAGCCAACGGTCCCAGCGTGGTCCCCAGACCCTCCATATTCAAAGCCTACCTTTGTTTTACCAACTTTGGACTTCCAGACGCCGCCTGCTGCATCTTTATGCAGGCCCCCTCTATCCCAAGTGTCTCCGGTGACAGAAACCTAACACCTCCGGACATCTCTGCACCCAGCCAGCTAAGCCCGAGGAGAAGAGGACCAAAGGTGTACCCACGTCCCTGAGCCCCCTTGCTGGTTCGCCAGACTGACCCCTCAGTCCGAGCCTGCAGCTTCTTTTTGACTGGAGCGATCCCCATTGATTTCAACAGGGCACCCGACGCTCTATTGCACCTCAGTACCTGGCCGTCCCTTTACTGCCCGAGGTGACCAGTTGGTGCTGAGTAGGACCATGACCCATGCTCACCATAAGTCCGGAAGATTGGTCCTGTAAGTTGCTGTAAAGTACATGTACGCAGTATATGCCTTTCCTCCATTGGATAACATTACCGCTTCAGAAATTGCACTGTGTCTACTTTTAAAAACTGTAAATATTTCTAACTCGAAACATACCTGATCGTGATGATTTTGGTGCCTAAATTTATATATAGAGATGTGTTATTGTTATAAATTGGTGTGGATCTCCTTACTGAGTTGTGTGTATCATTTATTGACTGTGCATGCAGCAGATGTCTAACACTCCTCTCTGATAAGCCTAAGTCCGCTCCATCACACTACCCCCTAAGCGAGCACCTTAGGATTGCTACACAAAGCCCCTGTCCACTTATAAGGGATACCTGGACTCTTTTCACAGGATACCTATTTTTGTAATACTATATAAAGAGCCAGCTTCCTGCAAATGACCCTTGACCCTCTGTGCTGCAGGATGTCATTGTACCTTGTAGTCCAGTGCACTGCTTGTGTTAATGATGCAGGGCTGGCATCACAGGCTGCTCTGACTATTTTCTCTCCTGTCAAGTCCAGAAAGGCTACTTTTAATAATCCCTCTCGTGTGTAGTTTTTTTGTACCCGTTGATAACAATTACAGCTTTCGAGCTATTTCACAAGAGGGGACAGGAAACGTTCAGCCTTAGATCACATGATGTGGATCAAATTCCTAAAAGAAAACACCAACCTGACGAACCTATGCCATTTTAGGAAACAGACTTATCTTCCTACATGGGGTCTTAGAAGTTCAGGCCTGTGCCCAGGGGCAATTGGATTCCAAGCACTGAGACATAAGGCCCTGAATCTAGGTCCTCTCATTACAAACCTTACTCCCTATTGAATTATCTGTACAACCGAGGCATAATGTGCTACTGAATAATCCTCAACTTCCTTTATGTGTCGAGTTTCCTCATCAATGTTTCCTATTTTGAGCCCCTAAGCTAAAGACACAGTGATACAAAGAAAGGACCCCTTTGTCTTTTCATCTATTGAATGCCCTGTCAAGCAGGAAATAGTCAAATATCACAAGTCTTTTACAGAAACCATTGGTAATTTTCTTGCATGCTTCGTATTGCTCCAGTAATCAGAATGTATTTGATGGTATCAGTGCCATCTAAATTCATGGGCACGCTGGGCAGTTGCGTGGGGGGCCCCACGAGCAGAGGGGCCTCATGCAGACCAGAATGTAACACAAATTTTCCATTAAACATTTTTATTCCTGTGAGTGGTTGTGTAGTCAGGGCCCAGTGCACTGGTTTGCCCGGGGGCCTATAATGCTGTTAATACGGCCCTGGGTGGTGTGCGAAGTTGAGACGCTTGTGAAATTTCCATAATTTGTATCCAGGCTTTGATTACTTTCCCACCGCTTTTAAGTTTGGGGGGGGGGGCATCCATGCCGTTTCAATGTCACAATGAGAGCTGCTTTAAATGTATTAAATTCGTGAGAAAATAGCACATGCATTTTTTTAGCTCCAACGTGCAAAAACTATGGCAGGGCCTAAACCTAGGAATAGTAGCAAACTGTGCGAAAGATGGGTAGGTTTAGTAGCAATCTATTCAAGACTTTCCTAGCGTAATAAAATATTTACGACTACATACATGATTTGCAATACTTCACCAAAGAAACACTGATAAACTAAGCACATTATTCCTTTAATGGTAAATTCTGTGACGCTGTGTAATGGCGCCTTTAGTCCAGCACTCTCCATTATGAAGCCCTGCATTTAAATTCGACCAAACTATTTAGCAAATAAAGAGAGCAACCTGTTGTGTACATAAACAGTCATACATTGAAAGAACCCCTGAACATGGTTGCCAATTATTTCCATGTGGCTAGCTGGTCAAAATCTCCCTCCAGTTGCTAGAACGTTAGCAGAATTGCACCGAAGTATCCTCAGAGCTTTTTAACCCAATGAAATATATGGCAGTCCAGTGCATGAAATGGCTGTTCAAGGCCAATTGGCATAATCCTTCTATTTAAACCCTGCTGATGTAAACGAGGCAGTGACCTGCAAACCGGCACAAAAGTGCTGCTTTTCACACTCCTGTGTCTGCTCGTTAAAAGATTCAGATGGAACACATAAGAGCCAAAAAAACAAATGTAAATTAAAAATCGCGGGGATTCTCCCGGCTCATTGCTATGCAAATCCCTTAATAAAGCCCTTATGTTTTCTTAAATCTGCCATTCAAAAGGGTTCCCTCCAGGAGCAAAAATATCCCGAAGCACCTGGGATGAAGCGCCCCAGCCAATCAGGGGCCCTGACCTCAAGTTGGCACAATATGGCCGCCGCATGTAGATGTTTCCCTCCAAAGCCAGTCCTGTCACACAGCAGAGTTCAAAAACCAAAACTGGCAGTTTCACTGACAATCGCTTTGTAGGCACAACGCTAGCAGGATTTCCATAAAAACAAGCAGATTTTTTCACACTTTCTCAAGAGTTAATTCATGCAATATCAGTGTAAGATTTATTGGTGGCTAAAAGAGGGGCCAGGAAACTGTGCAAATCTGCTGACCCCCCTCCCCCCCCCTCCCCCCATTGTCGTTGGGATTCAGCTCCTCTGTAAACCGATGACGTTTGAAGAATCCCTATTACGAAGTAAAAACGGTGTACAAAAATGCCAATCAGTTTTGGGACAGTTTGAATCCCTATGTGCTTGAAACATTTATTTCATTTCTTTACAATAAATGACCCAATCTGTTTACTTTCCAATGTATCACCTCTAAAATGTTTTGTTCTTTTTGTGAGTCTATTTCTTGGAGTGAAACTTGAAAATTATTATACATAGAAGAGTGTACTTAACGGTTTCATTTTGTGTGAATTTTCTATTATTGGCAGTTGTTCCGAAAATAACAAAAATTAATCTGATACTACGTGTTGTCCTGAAAATAACAATAATAAGGCTGTAAAATACCAAGTTTTGTCTCCTTTTAAGGATGTTCTATTGAGGTAACCTGTATATATTGAAAATCAAAAATAATATTTAAAAAGTTTTAATTGTGGATTGCTATCTTGCATTAGTAGTATTTAAATGTAGTTTATGAAAAGGACCCCACTACGCCAAGTATATAGGCATGCGTGGAATTAAAATACCTCGAGATGAGTTGTGCGACTTTCCTACTGTGTGAAAAAATACTTTACTGAAAGAAGTTAATGAACTCTCCATCCCCCCTACAAACAAACACACTGCTGTAAGCGAAAAACTTCTTAGAACACAACATTATTTCTGTTGCAACTGGGAAATGAAACTGAATAAAAATAAAGTTCCCTTGAAATGCCTCTTGACTTCACCCATACATCAAAGCGCAAACTTAACACTTCCAGAACGAAACTTGGATATTCATGTACCTTGAACCTAGAAATCCATGAGCCATCTTACATAACGTTTGACTTTACCTTGCACAATCCGAGACTTTCAAAAATATGTGGTGGCCTCTCAAGTTTACTTGTGGTTTATTTGTGTAAAAACAACTGTTTAAAGAAATAAAAAAAAATCAACTGTAATGCAAGTACTTTAAATTCAAAATAAACACAATTTCAAAAGGTATTTTGTGGATTATAAAACATAAATGTGTCTCGGTTAAGCTCTCAACAAAAATCTAATATTAAAGCAATGCTTCATAATCAAGTGTTAAATTAATGGAAAGATGACAGAAAATGGTTCCCCTAATCAGTCAATAATGTATCAAAACGTGTACTAAACTCTGTAGTAAGCTTTTAAGCTCTGTAAAGTACCAAATTAAGAATACAAAAATAAAAAGTTATACGAATATAATTCTTCGCTTTTATGAATGGTCAATATTTATTATGTTGGTAATACTGCAGTAGAGTTAAATATTCCAGCAACAGACAATAACGCGCCCTCTTCAATTTCTCCTTAGACCTATTAAGATCATGCATACAGTGCAAGATAAGATTTAAAGTACCAGTGCACAGTTCTTAAAAATACATATTGGTCTTTCATTTGTTCAGATCTGCTTGAAAGCAGAACTATATTCCCTTGGTTTTCCTCAACCCCAAACCCTATAAGAATGAAAATAAACAGCATATTTAACAATGCTGGTAAATAGATCAGAAGGAAGAAAGAACAGTTTACACCTTAGGTTGTCTTATTGCTTTAGTCTCAAACTTTAATTGAACAAATTAATGCTTTCTGGGAGCAGTAACTCTAGTTTCTTACAGGTGCTCCAACTACACTAAAACAGCTAAGAACATGATTGTAAAAGAAAAGTACAACGTAGAATCTTTGCGATATTGTAGGTGATACTCCCAGTGATATTGTGTGCCGAGAAATGTATTTATGTCTTTTTATCTTGATGGATTCTTTTATGTACTTGTATGAATTTATAGTAAAATCGAATAAATGTTTTTATGATGATAATGATGATAACCTAGAGTCATATGGTAACCTCACCTGGCAATGTTTTGGGTAATGTTCTTAAATCTGATAAGGGAAAAGTGTGGCATATTACAGTTTCTGAATGTTAGGAGGCAGAAACTTAGCTTTAGGTACATAATCCTATGATTGTAGCAGACTGTTAGGAGGTGAGTGGATACAGTTTGACAGTGGAGTAAGTGTTAGTGATGAAAATGGTGAGTATAGATCCGAGCAAGAGCATATATGAGGTGTGAATAAGCAAGATGCATGTGGAAAGTCACCTCTTGCCTGGAACAACAACAACATTCTCAAGAATAGTATTTGGAAAATGTTTGATTCTTCTAGTAGAACTATTTGGACCACCAGCGTAATCTAGGCATTTCAGATCATTATGTACTAATTGTCTTAACTATATCTTTATCTTTTATACATGAAAGTGATTTCTGACCTTTCGACATATCATATTTGTAGTATCTTGAGAAAAGGGCTAGTATACCAAGCTGAGTGAGTGCTTCCTTTGATTTAATTGTATCCATTGTTGTGCACTGATTTCCATAGAATCAGATCCACAGTGGGGCTGTATGTGGTACACAATCAAATCAGGAGCATATAAAATTTTAAATTCTGAAGTGTCGTCAGAAGCTATCTGGTTATGTCAGGTAATACACAGCGTGCAACAGAGAGGCAAGCAGTTCAGGCATCTACTGAAGAGATCACAGACTATAAAGAGATGAAGAAGCCCAAATGTCACAGGTAGGAGGGGCTAGATGTCATTGTGGTGGCATGGCTATTTGGTACGAGAGAAAGGAATGGAGAGACAAGTCCAGAAGCTTGGCAGTGGAGGTGATAGCGAGAGATTCTTGTCTGCACCTACAGCAGCCATGGCAAGTCTCCTTCAGAAGTAGACTTTTGCCTTTCATCGCTAGTACGCTTTCTCATGAGACATGTGATGTTATACTTGGAGGAGTGGCTATATGAAGACAGAGGCTACCCTTTAAACGACTACCTGGAACAAAAGTTCCATGTGGTAGAACAGCAAGAACATTGAACCACAATAAATGTATGTATAGAATTGAAACATAATAATAAAAAAAGAAAAACACATAATTTGCAAATATGAAGGATTTTCTCCTTTTAAATAAGGAGGGTGCTCTGTGCTTGTACTTGATGGATGAATAAAATACAGTGAGTATAAAACAATGCAGTTGTGGCACTACAGTTAATTCCCATTCTCAACACTACTATGTATACACAACTATAGGTCAGTGGATGATTTAATTCAAGTAGGTATGGCTTTTCGACCGTGGTTGAGTTATGAGGTCATTATCAGGACATTAGAAAGTTTGCAATTGTTGCACTCTGCTTGGATCATTACAGATACCTTCTCTAACAGAATGTTGTATTAACAATCACGTTTTCTGAAACTCTTTCCTTAAAGTCATCAGCATACAAGACTTTCTGCTTCCCCAAAATTTCTGAAGCCCTGACGATTACCCAATAGTCAACCATGGTTGAAACGCCATAGGCTCACAATTCAAATGGAACCTAGTTGGAGTTACTCATCCAAATATTTATTGATAATTTACAAGTTTGTAGAAATTTCCGAACTAAATATTTTAAATCTGCTTTACTGTCACCTACAAAACAAATATTGCCAATTTAGAATCACCTGAATCTTAGGGTCACTTGAGAAAAGTAAAACTATTACAAAAAATTATGTCTACCTTTTTTTATCTGGTACACTAGATCCACCTTGCGAAATATTTAGGAAGCAAATCAAACCATTTTGAAAATAATCCCTTTTATCAGGACAAAAAAATATACATTTGGCAAGAGGTAATAGACGAGACTGAGGGTCAGCATATGAATTACTAGTGTAATGCAACCCCCAAATGTCCTGTAACTAGTCTTCACTTGGATCTCATAGAACAAGAGGCTAATTTAAAGGACTTTTGAGTTTGAAACACAGCGTATTATGCTACATGCTTCAATTATCCCCAGACATACATATAGGTTTATAGGTTTTCTCGGGACTTCAACTCTGTAATCATGAATATCTGTGTTATTCCAAAGCTCTGTCAATCTAGGATGGGTGGCTGCTCTCTGTTATTTCTGACTGGCAAATATTTTAAACAACTTCCACTTTCATTAACTAAACAGGTCAACAACTTCTTACTTGTTTGTAAGGCAGTGAACACCTATCTATTCTCCATCTATTAGGCGGCTACTTCTAAGACAGTTTTCCCTTTCTTGAGTCTCAGTACCAGGACACCCCTTAGGGTAAGAGCCTGCTAATTAAAACCAAAAAATGAATCAAACTATCTATCAATTGGAAGGATTGGGTTAATGACTTGTATTTGGAATCTTCTTATACCATTTATTTCGGTCCACCATCATCATGTTTTTTGGTCTCAATGTGTTGACAATATTTTGGTGTGAGGTCAGTATGCCTCTATTTGTGTATGCCAAGCTCTCTTTCCAGTGTACAATGCAAGACATCTGAGATCTGCATTCTATAAGATACAAATGCATACTCTTTCTATGTTGGAAACAATACAACTTTTTAACTCAAATTGCATCATATTCGTACTGATTCATAGTGCAGCAATGTGTTATGCCATTTGGGTTTTATATAAGTGTAGTGTAGATTTCTTCATTCTCATGACTTTTATTAGGTCACCAAATTGAATATGGCCCTGCAGTGGATGAATGTGAATTGGAATACAGGGTCCGATCGTTTCGTCATTGATTTTGTCTTAAAACAACTAGTGAAAAGGCTCACCGATTCTGGGTGATGGAAAAACCCAGGCCTGTCCCTCTGGTTTGAAGGAATCAATACAAACATAAAGGTTCACATATAAACCTACACACAGAGATTGTTCAACGTCCTGCTGAGTGTTCGCTTACTTTGTGCAATTTTGGAATGCTATACATGGCCAGTGCATGTGGATCTTGATTGTTTAAAACATTAGACTGCTTACCACCTATCCACTACCTTTGTTGTCCTTCGTTACTAATTTCAAAGATTTTTTTATTTCAATTCTGTTGTTGGATTTACTGTCACTTTATTTCAATGGGTTGGAATATCTGGTTATCACGTTCTTTAAGTGTCATATTTATGCATATGTAGAATGACAATCCTGCTTCCTTTATCTCCTTGCTTGACATATGTGCAAATTACATGGAATTTATCAACTCGAGTGTTGTTTTAACACAGCTTCTTTGTTCTGATATTTTTCTAACCCTACAAAAATTGTTTGTTTTTAAATGCTAATATTTCTAGAAGTATTGTTGAAGATTTTCTATGTAGTCCTAAATTTTCACAGTGGTTTTGTTTTTAGAAAAAAGGCCTTGAGGTGAAGTATATATGACAATTGGAGGAACCCATTCATTTAATAAGGTACATATACATTTTATTAGTGAAATTCCGGCTGTGTTTGGTACAATTGTTGGTGTTAGATTAAGTGGTCTTGTAGCTACCTCATTACCTATTTTTCCCGGAATTTTGAAAAGGTTAGGAGAATGGTTGGTGTTGCTGTCTCCCTCATGTTGCAAGATCTCTCCTGTGGGCTCCTCCCCGCCAAACCCCACCCCAGAGGCGCTGGAAGTAGGGGTTCTGGTAGTGCTGCACCACCCCCTAAATAACCAGGCTGAAGTTCAGAAAGTGAATGATTGATAAAGTGCCTTTACATTTTATTTTTATCTTGTCCCATATGCAATGCTTTCAAAGACCAGGGTCATATGTCTGGCTATATCTTCTGACAATTTGCTGCTTATTCTTTTAAAAGGGAGATTGGTGTTTACTTTTCTATGACTGCAAAGTTAGAGGATTTTATAAAGTGAACTATATGACAGTCTAGCTAGGGCATAGGGTGTGTGTGAAAGGAAAGACAGTAGACAGCAGCATTTAAATACCTGTAAATTTACTATACAAATATTTCAAAATATATCAGCAGCAAGGAAGGCACAGACAAGGCACCTTTTTTACTCTGAAATGCGATGGAAACAAATTAAGGCACTTTACCTGGTGATATGCAAATGATAAATATTGGAAGAAACACTTTTTCCACACATTACTATTTGTGTGCAATATAGTTTTATCAGAAAAACTGTATGTTTGTGCAAATTTAGTGGGCATTTCAATGGAAAATTTGCTGTCTATAAATGACAATGTGCTACCACACCACTCTTTATTAATATATTTGGAACAGTGTGCTCCAAAATGCACCACCAGACACATTCTACACCCTTACGACTCCATTGGTGAATGGGTGTGTCTTATTTGCTGAACTTGTTCTTTGAGTGAGGCTAGCATTTTTCACAATCCCTATGACTTCTGTGATGTAGCATTGATGGCAGCACCCCACACTACAAATTGTTCCAGCACCACTGCCCCACCCTCCCTCATGTTTCATGTCCCTTTCTTGCTTGTGTGTTCCTTCCCATCCCTGTGTTGTTCCCTCTTGTGTACTTCTTTCCTACCTCCACCCACTCCCCATTGCTTCCGCCCTGCACACCACTGCCCCATCCCACATTTATTTTAAAATATACATTTTTCTGGGTGGGGCAGACCGGGTAGGAAATTACAGCCACTCCTCCTCTTTAAAAAATGCTTTCACACACTACTTCTATTAATTTTCTTTATTTACTGAGCCATCATGGATTGGTAAATACACAAAATAGTAAACATGCATACACACAGGTTCATCAGGCATGTGCACACATAAAACAAATTACCCTGGTGCTGAGGGAGCATCTTTGGGCTGTTTTTTCTTTTACCCATGCCCCACCCCCTTTTGCTGATGCTATACAGCATCACCAAAAAAGCACTCAAAGCCAATAGCTCCAAAATGCAAGGACGATTGGTTTTGCCAATGCTTGTTGTTTTTGGCTAAACCAGAAAAAGAGTTGAGCAATCAATCCAGTCAGGTGCCAAGAAAACAACTTAATGGTTTGTATATTCAGTAGAATAATGGCTGCAAGGGAACTGATACTCACCACAGATATAAATGACCAACGTTTATGTTTCATATTACCACTTTGGTGACAGCTAAGTTCTGGTCCCGAGAACAAATCTCGTACTATTTCATTCCTCCAGAAGACCTACTTGCTCTTTCTTGAGCCCTCCAGAGTTTGTCTCCTATATCTTGCTACTCATGCTAGAAAAGGCACTGAGTTAATCTGTATTACCTAAAAGACAACTGAATAATTCAAATCTTAGTGCCTGGAAACCCATTGATCTCTTCAGCACCAGTCATTATAGCACTAGTCTGGTTTACACCACCATCCTGGATAATACTAAAATGCGCAAACTGCACACATGGTTTGGTTATAAGACACTGTGGTGTGAAGTGTTATACCAGAGTGACCCCCATTGAATCAGCCCATCCTCAGGGCATGGTATTCGTGTCTAGAAAAAGGCTGCCCATCCACTACTGCCACCTTTCCTAGAGAGGCAGGGTGGGGGGAGCACCTCAATTGACACAAGGACCCTTAATCTTCTGTGTGGAGGAAATTCCAACATGGTTTAATGGTTGTTAAAGGCTTCCCAGAGCAGGCCCTTTTTAATGACTTTTCTGAAAAATTGGCTGTAAACATACGGTTGGTTCCTATGTGATCAAAGGTATATGCATTATGTCATTTTAATTTACTTACAATTCAAAGTAAAATATCATTTACTATTTTGAATTAGTACAGAGGAATACAATATTACAATTTAACATATTTATGTTGATAGCCATTTTAAATCACCAAATCATGTACCCATCTAATGTTATTGAGAATTACCTAGCCGCTGTTGCAACTATAGGAACATTGTTTATGCCAGAACCAAGAAGAAAAAGTTGCAAAATTGTACCCAGAACCAAGCAGCCAGTTTTTGCCTCAACTTCAAAGAAATTGCGTCACATCAAGGCGTGTTTCACATCTCAGATGCCTAATTGTGACCTGAGGTTAAACAAGGCAAACCTGTTCACACAAACCAGTGTCTAGAAGAGGAAGGATGGGGGGGGGGGGGCTCAATAAGGTGCTTTCATATCACTCAGCCCTAAGACATTGCCCAAAGCTGAATTGGTTCACAAAACACCCAAAACGAATGGGCTCAAAAAGGCTTCACCATCCTTTTTTGAAGGTCCCAGAACTGACCCCCTTCTTCCTTAAGGCAGGACCCTAAGATTGTCAAACTGACCATTTCTGAAAACTGCAATCGAGTAACCAGCAGGTGACGGTTAACTTCTAACGACACGGGGTCTGTGGAGCATGGGCTTGAAAAGGGTGAGTCTTGGTGTTTTTTTAGCCTGTGTTGTCTGGGAGGACACAAGCTTCCTCTAATCTACAACAGAGCTATGCAGTAGCTTCTCCCACAAGCTAGTGTTCTAATAATATTTAATTAGACAAATAAATTGACTCACACCTAGACAGCAATATGGTATGGGTACAGAAATGATTTGTAAGGCAATCTCAAGAAATCAGAGAGAGCAAGAGACCTTCTTCAGGGAGAATTTGTAAGGGACTTTCTCTTTAATTACTTCAATACACCCCCCCCCCCATCCTTCAGCTCTCTAAAAGACCATGGCTCTTATTCTTGGTCTCTGGCCTTTTGCAGAATGTCTTTGCCGTTGAGCCTTTTGGAGGTAAATAAAGACTGACATACATACATAGTTAATACACATGTGCTGCATAATGATCATATGTATGTCCAATTTGATGGCAAGCGATTCCTTTAAGCAAGGACTTAATGCAATGTAAACTGTGAAAGTCTAGATTTCCCCATGTTTTACCATTTCTGTACTAGGTTTTGTTTTGGTGCCTTAACTAGGGTAGCATTGATAAACCCTAAATATTTTTCGATCATGTGAAGCAAAGACACCTCAACTAAAGCTACTCGGCATAGATAAAATTCTTACAGTTACCAACCCAGTAAGAAGCATGAAAAAACAAACCTTAATAGTTTGATTGGCTCAGACAGTTCTGCCGAGCCAGGCTAATGCTGGAAGCACTGTTTCGACAAAATGATTTAGATTTGAATATCAATTTTCCACTCATATTTCAATTTTAAAATACTTGTCCGTTTATATTAGCAGTAAAGCTCTCCATGGTGAAGCTGTAAATCTGTGAGCAAGTCAAGTGCATTAAAATCCTGTGCAGCCGTAATCTCACGATAATAGCCCACTATATCGTCAGCCTGTTACATTTAAGCAGCGCTGCAAATGGGAAAAAAGATATCCGGGTGCCGGCTCCCCTATTAGAGTACAAGCTTCCCTCTGGGAACTACTCCTGTTGCCCCATTAAAAAGTATTGGCACCCTGCTGAGACAGATTTTAAAAACATGACAGACTGCAATGTAATTTGTAGCAACTGAAACTGAATCCTTCTGTGATTGGCTTTGTACAAACTATAATGCACATTTGTTGACACGTGATTGTATCCTCAAATTTGCTGTGCCAAGGTGGCTCTCGTTTCATTTGAAGATCTATGAGAGAGAATCCTTAATAGGTTACCCTGGATCCATTCACTCTGTTTGGGCCAGGGACTGCGTGGAAGGAGATACCTTCATTTTCATGGTGAGTACATATCTAGCATTTTTTATTTGTGACCTCATTGCATTGCATCCAGTATTGCAGAGGGGTCATTGTGGACGATTCTGTAATACCGGAAAACTTGAAGAGTAAAAAGATTAGGAGATTTCAGTAGTTTTGCTTTTACCAGTAATCTGTGCTTGCAGCACATTTTTCTTAACATGCTCATTTGTTCCTAACCTAATTGCTTGATGTCTATGCAATTTTAAAAAAAAGGTTTTACTTAAGGATTCTCTTTTGTAGCTCTTCAAATGAAACTAAAGCTGCCTTTTTATTGTTCTCATCAAATTACAAGAATTCTGAGTTGGGTTGAGCTCCAGGTAGGCGCTGGACATCCAGGTCTGGATGATGTGCGGACAGTGTATGAGGCTTTGGATTTCTGAAGCAGAGGAGGCTTTCAATAGAGTTGTGTATCATCGACATATTGGTGAATCTTGATGTTGTCATCTTTGAGTAGAGGACAAAGCAGCTCAATGTGGATGGTGAAGATGACAATATGGGACTGTCGGGGGCTCCACTGGTGATATGGATCTTCTGGGGCTTGTAGGTGCCCATGTGAACAAAATGGTGTCAGTTGGAAATATGCGAGGAGAACCAGTGAAGGGTATTGCTAGTGAATCATATTCAATACTACAGGGTGGTTATTATGTGGGAGTGTTCACTGTTTCAGCGAAAGCTGAGAGGTCTAGCAATAACTATTGGGAAGCAGGGGTCATCTTCATCTGTGATCAAAAGAGCATTGTACAGGATGTGTAAGGTAATAGTCTGCATTCTACTCCTGATCTAAAGCCCGACTGGTAGTCGTGCAGGAGATGGATAGCATTGATTTGATGCTGAGGTGGAACATAGACTGCTTTTTGAATGATCTTGCCAATGAATGGTAGGTGAGTGATAGGCCCGTAGTTGGCAAGGCCATTAGGGTCTAGTGTAGTTTTCTTTAAGAGTGGGAGGACCTGGTCTGCCTTGCAAATGTTTGGGAAGATGTCTTGAGTGAGGAACGTATTGACAATGGTGAGTGACTTCAGTATCATAAGGTCACCTGGAGTTCAGTTTTGCTTATATTGTCTTTCCTATCTGTGAATGGATCATTCATTGTCAGCACGGTCTTTAGAGTACAAGACTGCTGAAGGCTTTGACTTGGAGTAGGGCATTTGAACCTAGGCATTGCTATACTCGTATTCACAGTTCTTTCAAAGGTTGTTGGTGTCAGACGTGAAGTTGATTGTGTGAAAGAAGGGATAAAGCTGGGTCTCGTGGCTTAGTGGACTAATGCCTTCACTGTATGGGCCTGTGTTTGACCTCATGGTCACAGGTTACAATCTTGCTGGGTCCACTCAGCCTTTCATTCTTTTGAGGTCAGTAAAATGAGTACCATTGAGTTGGGTAACAATAATTATCTGTTATTCAGTGCCAAGATACCCTTCTGGGTGAACGTGTGCTTTACAAATACACATGTTATGTTATGTTATGTTAAGAAGAGTTCAAGCATTAGTTTGTCTATGGAGAAATCTTCAAAGAATCTGAATGTTTGATATTTCCATTTGTGTGGACCTTAGTTTGTTCATAGGACAATGAGTGGGGAGATAGCGATGGCAAAGTGGTCCAGGGGTATGGGTGTATTGTATCGGATTTTTGGTCATATTGCGACGGCAAGCCAAGGATGTGGCCTTTGATGTGTGTTGGTTGTGTGACATGCTGTTCCAGGTGGAGGGTGTCAATGAGGTTGAAAAGGATGTCTTTTATTTATTTACTTATTTATTTTCTTGCATTGTCTAGGAGGTTGAAGTCACCCAAGACGGTGGTGTGGGCATGTCGGATGGACAAGGTGGTGAGGAGCTCTGAGAATTAATCAATGAAGTCTTTTTTCTGTCTGCGATTCCTATTGATAAAATGGAAGGTGGCAGACAATGGGAAATGACTTGTCAGCAGCTCCATGGCGTTGAGTGTTACTTGCTTGCCCAGGGTGCAGGACAAGGGATACTTCTGGATGACATTGAGGCATCCTCCTTTTTAGGTCTCGCCTGACCCAGCGCATGCGCTGGTCTGGCGAGACTTTTTGACAGGGCTCCAAAAAGTGCTACCAGGCCAGCCTAGAGCTACAGTGCATGTGCACGGGCGCGCGCGCCGCTTTTACCGCAATTACTTTCACTTTCGCGGCCGCACGGCCGCTTTGATGTTTGATCGCGATCCCAATAGGTCTCGCTTTTGGGACCTTATAAGTATTTAGTTATGCAACTGTTGCATTGCTAAACACTTATAAGGTCCCAAAGGCGAGACATATTGGCTATGCCAATGCTTGTTATGCTTGCTGTTTATAAGATGGATGCTGTAGCCTGTGGTAAGAAGGACATCTTGGAGGTGCAAAGATGTGTGGGTGAACCATGTTTCTGTAATGAAGAGGGCATCACGTTTGTGATAGGTGATGAGGTCTGATGGCTGGTGGCTGTAGTACTTGAGAACGAGTGTCAATGAGTATAAGTTGAAATGTGAGTTCTGCAGTTTGAGGGTTTGCGGGATGTGTACAAGGTTGGGTCTATGTGTTGTGCAAATGCTATGTGAGTGTGTTGGTTGTCTAGATCTAGAGGTGATTGTGGGGGATGGCAGAATGGAGTGCTGTGTGAGGCACATATTATATCTTATGTTGTAAGTTTCAGTGGAACTGGAGTTCCGCCCCAAGGTCCCATCTGGCCTTGTCAGGCCTAAATAGGCAATGCCCTTTTTTATGGCCATCCTTTGCAGGGGACCCCTTTACAATGAAATGCAGTGAAGGGTTAATTAAAGTAGGAAGATAGCAAGAAGTGATGTTGCTTCTTGTACAGATGGATTATGGCAAATCCAGTGATGTCACTTGCTGTTCAGATGGGTGGTGGAAAATCCAGTGATGTCACTTCCTGTGCAGATGGATGATGGGTGGTACAAGAAACGTAACTGCAAGAATAGTGACTCCAAGTGATCAACTTGAAAAATATTTTAAAGGTAGGTGAAGTTAGAACAATAAAACAATATTCCACTCAGTATGCTCACCTTGACAACATTGTGTATGTAGATATTTTGGAGTCTAGATCGTTGGCAGGTCCAAAAAAAAATTGTGGCGAAACATACAGCTCTCAGCACTCCTTAAGAATGTGCAGACACGGCTCTGCCAAGTACACATTAACCACTGCGAATGACCATGGAGATTGGCCTGGTGATTGGCATGAGTGTATGTGTAGTGAAATTTACATTCAACTTTGGTGGAGACAATAGGTTTACCTCCTGCACGCAACAAACACATCCTTGAGGATGCCCTTGCAGACCAGTGATTCTGTTGGTGTACCACACGCTAGGAAGCATGTATACACTCTGGAAATGTACCAATACCAGTCTCAGCTGTGTGAATATTCTGTACTGGTACATCGTTCTCTGGGACATGCATTACATAATAAATACTACATTACTGATAGTGGACTGGTATTGAACATTCTCTTCCGTTTGACAAACTATTTCAGTCACCATCACTAAGGTTAACACTAAGGTTTAGAGAACTTGCGCAGAAGAATCAACCATGCAGAACATTGTGGGTACGTACCTATGCAACACCTCAGCAACCACAACTTCATGCAATATGCCACTAATTAATCAACCCACACTCAACCAAAACAGGTGAGTAATGCATTGAACTCATTCACCGTTGCTGTGTGCTATCTGCATTACAGATATAATCAATTCTTGTGACTCTTTACTGACAGTCAGCAATATCCTCCACAGCTTGCCTCTAATTGAGTATGTATATGTATTAAATTTGGTGCGTATGTACACGCATGGGTGATGTGCAATGGGTGCACGCTGTGTTTTGGTGTTCCAAACCAGGACTTTGATCAGAATTTTGCAATGGATTGCTTCTCAAACAAGGAAATGCATCACAACCTAAAATGAATGAAGCTGTCGAGTATAAAATTCCATGGTAGCTTTACTGTCATTGCCCCTCATAAATAACCATGACATCATAGCAGCCTTATCTGCGGGTTGCGGTTCCTGATCGATGGCATCACTCTGCTAGTGTAAATAGCTTCTAATGTCCCATCTTCCACCTTCAAATAGGTTCTGATTATTTATGATAGCTGTTAGGTTACAAGTCTGAGCAGAGCTTTGGATTTATTTTCTTCTCATGGCGGCAGCGGTTTTCTGGCTAGATAGAGTCATTTTTTGTTAGATGCCGAACAGAGGCGGGACTGTAAGATTGTTCTGCTAAACCCTAATTTCACGGCCATTTCTCCTCTTGAGACATCAAATTTGCTATTTCATAGATCATCTCTATGGAGGATCAGCCTCACTAATATTACCTAGTGGTGACCAATGTAGAGCATATATGCAGATGTGCCGAGTGTAATATGCTATTTATTACCATTATTGAGTATGGGGTGGGCATGATTCACAAGAGGCAAAGCTTAGAATACATCTTCCCGCCTGAAAAATGGTAGCACATTACTCCCAACGCAGCTGCAGATGGGATTTGTGCCATGCAGTTTCTTCCATGTGTTTATGTTATAAACGAAGGTTTAAAAGAAAGTGACAAAGTGTTAAATGCATGCAGTGAGACTACATTAAATAGATACTGGCAGAGTTGTGTTTTTATGTGCTGTAAATACATAATGGAATGTGCAAGTTACACTTCACAATGACAACAACATCGAATTTGACCTTTGCACTGCAGTAATAAATGTATGAATATACCTTTGCCTCGAGTAGCAGGTTTTAATGCAAATCATTTATTTTTACTGCAACATTTAATATGAATATATAAACCTTCTCCGATTACAATAATTTCTAAGAATAGTACAGTTTTGAGTGTGCAAAGGGAACTATCAATTCTCAGGCCTAGCCCCCGCCCCAACTACCTCCAAGAAAAAATAGAAAAATTAATACGGCTGACCGATTCTGAAAAACCTATTGCAACGCTGCTTAGTCCTTAACAACTTTATTGACAATATCATTTGAGATCAAAAGCCTTGAAACATAGCTCCCTTTTTATAGCTCTGCTAGCGCAGTGCACTGACAGATTTTTATCTGACTCTAAAATGCCTTCTTGCATGAATGACATTTGAGTAGCGCTAAATATTTTGAAATCAGAAATATTTTTCTTTTTTTTTTCTTAAAAGACCAGAGTAGCCATGTCACTGAAAGTGATCTACAGAGCCTCTCATCAGAAAGGCAGATGCTGAAATTGATTTCTACTTACCTCCTCCGCCCGAGAATAGAGTAGTTAATGGCACATGACTAATTCATTGTTTAAATTTCCATAGCCATTCAAGTTCCTCCTGTCACTGAACAAGTGTTCTATGTCTATGGGCAATCAGGAGAAAATACACTGTTTTTTCAGCAACAACAATAATTAACATATGGTTAGCATTCTGCAGCTAATCTGTCATGAAAAACTACCTTTAATGGCACCGAGAGAGAGGAAAAGATCAATAAATATTTAAGTGTTTCAGTGATGAATAATCTGGGATGGCCACGTCCTTCCCTGACCTTCGGCAGAATCTCCGATTTAAGAAGGCACCCTGTCATATGCCTGTACTTCCTTGTGAGTGATTCACCTGTTAATATTTAACTTACAGAGACTTCGTCTTTTCTTTAAACAATTTTTATGGTACTGATGAAGCGTATATCCTTGTGTGGTCAATCTTGTTATAGAGTTTGTTTCAGTTTAAAGAAGAGCGCTGCATGATAATGTACATATATTAGCTCAATATTTAGAATTGTCGGTCCTCAATTTAAAACTATTAAAAAAAACATGAACTATCCAAATGATGGAAAAATCGAAAATTGGGTAAACAGGGAAGGAACAGATTTGGAACCAGGAAATAACAGGTAATAAAAAAGGGGGAAGGGAGAGGATAAAAGGTGGACAAACAATATAAATGAAGAAAAAAGTTAACTACAGAAAAATTAACTCAAAGTGATAGAACAAAAATGTTTAAAAAAATGATAAGTAAAAAAGGTAAATGAATTGATAAGTAAATTAAAAAGACAAGAGGCTTGTTTATGAGCACCATGTGTCATGCTTGCACCACACAACGTGGGACATGCAAAAGCCCCAACTCATATTTATGAAGCCACGCAAAGCCACTTTGTGTGGCCGCAAATAGATTCCCAAATATGGAGTAATGCAACGCAGCCCAAATTGCTGCGTTGCCTTATTCTGCGCAAGGGAGGCGTTCCATGGTCAATGGGGTGAGTGTTCCCACGCAACTCCCAAGGTTTTTGACGCATCCCCAGATTTACAAGGACTTGTAAACCTGGGAATGCATCAAAATATTTCGCCTCCCCAGGTGAGGCGTAATGTGGAGAAATGTTTATTTCTCATTTTTCCTCAACACACAGAGAAAGAGGAAAACAATCTGCCTGTAACGCAGAAATCCTTGCACTATAGTGAAAGAGTCCCAGCATTGGCGCTAGGCTGCCGAAACGGCTCCAGCACAGGAGGAAATGACAGAAATTAATAGTATTGAATAAATACGGTGCATTCCTCCCCTTTCCCTGTGACACAGGGCAGTGCAGCAACGTAATTTGCTGAAATGCCCCGCACCACCATTCTAGTAAATATGTCCCCAAGTGCATTCTTGGTACACAGTCCATTCTGTCATAATTTTATAAATTTCAAAACCATTAGTGATCAAATTATTTTTATTCAAGTAGTGAATGTTAGTCCGTCATAAGGCTGCGCATTTAGTTTACCCTGCCTGACCACCCATCTGATCAGTTTTCTGTCAAGTGGTTGGCCAGAAGCTGTTGAGGGACGTATCATGCTGTACACAGGATGTATTTTAACTCCGTCAACGGCACTTTAGTATGTGTGAGTTTTCCATTTTGGTTAAAACAGGTGATAAGAAAAGACCAGTTATTTAGAAATGGACGAAATGTCAAAAACAGCCTCAATATTAAGTATAATGCCATTTAGCAAACTCCCCCTAAAAAAACAAGAATGAAATTATCTTTTCAAAATACTAAGTGTGTGCAAAGATTTTATTATTCAAACTTAGGGGCCCATATTACATACATCACCATTATTGACCTACTTAAAGTTCATGTAGTTTCTGAATTTGCTGTGCCTATGCACCGTAAATATATTCCACAGCGAACTTTCAATATTTCCTTGTGCATAACAATATTTCTTTTGTGTTAATTGACACCGAAACTGCCATTTACTCGCAAGTTCACTTGAAAACCTTATCCCTTGAAACTTTGAAACTGGAAGGGTATTAGCATTTTTTTAAACTCTCAAATCAACTTAAAAGGTTAACGTAAATAATGTGAAAACACACATGTGGAAAACATTACGAACTAGAGATTGTAGCCACTGTCTTTGCTGGAATTAAGAGAGACTGACAAGAAAATATCTTTCAACTTCATGAACCTGAACCAAATAGTAAAAACAAGACTCCTCTGACTTTACAGATCTTCTCAAAAACTCCCCCATTTTTTCCATATTTCCCAATCTAAGTAACTAAGAGGTGGAGCAATATGCAAAATAAAGAATACATATTTTTAGCATGTATACTCACTTGTTTCATTTACAATCAAGGGATATGTAAGTGGTGTTTGACAAGCACCATGATATGCAGTAAGCCTGCGTTTATTGGGCACCTCAAATCCCTCCCATCATCAACTTCTTAAAAGGGCTTGGGTTACATGAAGATGGTCCAATTCCTCTAAATGATTAAGACAGTGTGGCAAATCAATTGGTCAAAGAGGAAAAAGCCAGCCTGTAGCACAGTGCCTGGCTGAAGGGGTGTGATTTTTTTCTGCTTCCAGTTTTCTAAAGGAGTTTTTCGCCTTGCGTGACTTCACATCTGCCAAAATTGTCAGCACTGATCTGTCAGAAAGGATTTCTCCTGGCACAACTTTGAAGCGAATCTTTGATATCTTCCACTAACTAATTGTCGTCTCCGGTCTTCGAAGTTGTCTCAAGTCCCAAATGGTTAGTGTCTCCGCAAGGGATGAGAACGCCGTCTCGCAAAATCAATTTATCAGGCGATTAGGCATTGCTCATCAGGCAAAACAAAAAGTTGCTTAAGAAGAGAGAAAAGGAACAAGAAGCGGGTCTGTCTGAGAAGGTTACACAACATCCATCTTCTCTCCTGATTGTTCCCTTTCTTTAGCCACCTTCTTTCCCGTTTACCCCCAACACAAGAAACTTTATGACAAGCATTGTGATCTCTGAGAAGCTGTAAGGACACTCTCTTTGGGATGCGGTTGACACAGGGCATGACTGACAGCGGGAAGGGGTCCAATTGCTGCCAAGGACACTAGGCAATAAATCATTCGCTCCTGGCATCAGCACGCGGGACTAGGCCTCACTTCCTGCATGGCTACCAATGCTGCAGAGAGACAAAAAAACCTTTGTCAGTCAAGGCTATCCGCATGAACTCCGCAGCGATGCGGATGTGAAAGACAAGTGAAAAACGTGTTGTTTAAAGAAAGCGCTTTAAAGTGTTATTGGGTTCCGTTTACATTCACGCAATCAAAAGGCAAGGCCTGTGAAATAATGGCATGGCGTTGTTCTTTAGCGCATTCCTGTCCTTGTCCATGCACTGGTGACGTTTTGGCTGTCTAGCGCCAACGCAGGAACCCTTGTACCATGTTTTTCTTTTTTTTATTTGTACAGAAAGGAACACCTTCCTGTACAAAAACATTCTGAGAGGCAAATCCTCTTTCTATGTGTGCTGCAGGATACAAGAAACCATAGAAGGAGGAAGCAATAAGGGGAAAAAAAGATATTTCTCCTCGTTACGCCTCACCTGGGGAGGCATATCTCTGTGGCGCATTCCCAGTTCTGGTAAATCTGGGAATAATTGCGATCTTCGATAATTGGGGCTTGCCTATTTCCAGGCACATAACATACCTTAAAGCACATGCTGGCTTTGGCATTAATTTCATATTGAGCATCTTCAATTGTTAATACTATTTTAATGCTGATTTTAGGAAAAGACTTTGTAACAATCCCGATCTTGGGCCCAAAGAAGGAGTAAATCTATATAATGAAAAGCATCAACTAAGATTTGAAAAAGCATTCTTTTCATTCAAAACATCCTGAAATGCAGTCATAATGGATCAAAGCAAGTCATAGGTTTACAGGCACACTCTAAGACCATTACACTGATTCCTGTGGTTTGTCCACAGGGTGGATGGTTGCAGGAATAAGTATGGTGAATATTAGAATTTGCATATTTGCATATTTAACCCTTATTCCACTATTTCTCCTAACAGAAAGCATGTCTGAGTAGAAGAGAATTTTTTTACCACCCTTAAAATATCTGGCTTTTGGGTAACTTTCCCACTCTTACTCTAACCCAAAATGTTCCACCGTCTTAAGCTTTACCAATATCCTCGATGACTACTACCCTCGAAGCATCTTTACAAATCTTGCCACTGTGGGACATTCTGCTGACTTGGTGGATTTACTTCAGTAGGACCTGAAATTTGTTAACAGCAAGTTCAGCAAACTCATATGTTGTGAATCAGGATTTGTGAAATATGACCACAAATTCAACTGTTAACCAAGGTGGGGATTAAGAGGCAAGACGGTGGCACAAGGCCCAGACAAGAACGAGAATATTTGATATTTTACCTATTGCTTGTAAGAAAGCAGAAGTTTAGTCATCAGGGTGAGTGACTAAGCAAGAAAAGATTGATCAGCCAGCAATGGTGTGTACCACCAGAAGGAGGCATCATTTTAACTCTGCAAGCAGTGAAAGAAGCTCTGTGGCATAAGGAAGGGTCAGGAGGTATCAAAATGTCGCTTTGCCTAGAGTTGATAAAATCCTTACACTGGTCTTGAATGACTTTAAGAATCTGAGAAGGGCAAAACCACAGCCTTCATCTTCGTTGTCACATTCATTACCGATAGAAGGTGAATCATTAATCATGGATAGAAAGGCAACTATATTTTTCCTTCATCTGCATCAGGTAAACTTATTTTCTTAGGATGTATTGTGAGGGCAGAAGATGCTCTAACAGTACAGCATTGCGGTTGAACGTGGGTCTGTGGTGCCTGTGCTATGCTTCAGCCGGTTTGGGGCATTGTGTAGGCCTTAGACCCAGCACATATTCGTGGAAAGTCTTGACATAAAGGGTTACAGTTTGCTCTTCTCTTCCTCCTCTTTCTCACCAGCCTTTCACGAAGGCATAACTGCTTACGACTGGGTCGTCCAGTTGTGGTGAGATGCAGGCCAGAGGGTGCAGGGAGGTTACGTGCAAGCTGATGGTGCAAACCGATCAGCCTGAGTATGGCTTTAATTTTAGTATAATTCGTGCAATTTGAGAGCTCACTAGATGCTGCCTCGTAAATGGTTGCCATAAGACAAAGGGGGAGCAGTCAGTATGTTTTATTTCTAGATTATAAAATCTGATTTGCTTGCAGTTACAGTATCAGCAGAACAGATATGAGCTCAGGCAAACACTGCATATAGAGGCCTTACATGCAGTGCTGAACAACAAGTATGATACGTGGAACGCTTATAAAATTCCAAGCCACTTGCAATTGGATGACGTTCCAGTTCATAATTCTTTTTACCCATTATGTCACTCCAGACAGGAACCAGCCATATGCATACCATACTTGGTTCTGCTCTATTGGTAACAGTCCAGCCCAGACTTTTATTCCTTTAAACCAGAAAATAATTCTTGTGCGGTAATCCTTGGAGAGCAAAGATGTTTCGCAGAGTTTTAATAGTAATGGGCCCAATTCACAAAAATATTCTGAGACAAAATCCTAACTTTCCGACTTTCGGTATTCACAGAAGGCATTTAGGAGTAGTAAAGTTAGGATTTTGTCTCAGTTAAACTTAAGTTTGTCTTAAATTTGCCTTAAGACCAAAACTTAAGATTAACTGAGACAAAACCCTAACTTTAGTACTCCTAAATGACTTCTGTGAATAACGAAAGTCGTAAAGTTAGGATTTTGTCTCAGATTACTTTTGTGAATCAGGCCCCATGAAGCTTATCTTGCTAACTTATCCACTTGGATATTTATTGACAGCTTGGAGTCCATGGTAATTCCAAGGTTTCATACTTCCTTGGATACTTTAGGATATGGTCCCAGATCGCCAGGTCAGGCAGAAAGTGGGTCATTATTTTTCCTATTACCACAGGTGAGTATTTCAGTTTTGGATACATTCAATTGGAGATGGCTCCATGTCATCTACCTATCAATGGCTCAGAGACAACTGAAGTTCTATCAGTTTTCAATGTCTTTGGGCCTTTGCAGTTTAAGAAGTATTTTTGTGTCATCTGTGTAGTTATAGCAGGTGAGCTGAAATTCATTGATCATTGCCATAATGACTTCCTGTAGATGTTGAAAAGCCTGGGTGAGATGATGAGGCTTTGAGGGACCCCTGCGTTTATGATGTAGTGTTTGAATGAGAAAGGTGGAGTATGGATGTCATTCGTTCTGTTTTGAAGATAGTATGTGATCCAGTTGAGAGCAGTCCCCTCTCACTCGGCTTCACAGAAATTTGGGATATAAGAGTCATGATCAACTGTGCCAAAGGCAGCTGCTTGATCTACAGGGTTTTTAAGGTCATTCCAGATGGCGATAAGGGTAGGTTCTGTGCCTCTTCCTGGAAGTAAACCTGTTTGGAAGTCGGAAAGTATAGAGTTATCTTCAGTTAACTGAAACATCTGGGTGAAAGCTGCTCTTTCTATTCATTTGCTGAGAAATGGTCTTGAGGGTCCAAGTTTGTTTTCTTTGATAATAGGCATATGTATGTCTTTTTTAAGTCTTCAGGAAAATCTATTGTCAAGCAATGATTGATGATTTTCTGAATGGGGTGGCAGCAGAGGTTGTTAAAAGGATGTTCTAGAAGATTTGTGGTCAGAGGGACAGCCGGCTGGCCTGCTTGTTTTCACAAGACCCATAAATTCAGTTTCTGATAGTTGTTTGAGGAAATTCAGAGGCTGTGTTAACTTACCTTGATTGTTGGAAAAGGGCTGGTGCTGGTGGTTTCTTATTGTTTAACTGGGAATACAGCATGTCTGCTTTGGTTGTTTAAATATTTCCCAGTTTGTCAGTAAATGTTTGAGAAACAGGATGGGTTCCTTCTGTGCATTTAGGTTTACAAAATTTCATGATAAAATGTTCTATTTTGTTTCCATAAATGTTGCTTGTTCTTAGAATTCCTATCCATTTCTTCCAAAAGAGGGTCCAATCACTACTGTTCCTTGTAGCCAGAAGCTATTTGAGAAGAATATCCTGACAAAAGTCCAGTCCAGTTTACTCTCTCTCCCATCTTTACATTCCCACATTTCCCTGTATCCTCAGATTTGTATCTTTCGACCCAGAGAATGTAAATGGAGGGAAGGTTGTGAATGGATGAATGAATTTATAAAGCACACACCTACTCTGAATAATGTCCCGGAGAACCAGTCTCCACATTAAGATAGGTGCAAGGAATGCTAATGTGCTGGAAAGAGATGTATTTAGAGCTTAACACAAAGGTTATGCAAAATAGACCAGAGAGAAAGTGGTAACCAGTTCCATTCGCCACTGGCCAAAACCATAAAAGACCGACATCCAAGTCTTATCCGGCAAACCTGGGGATGGTAACCAGCAAAGATGTGGCGGAACGCAGGGATCTGGAAGGCTTACAGTGCCTGATTCTCAGGTACTGGTGACCCTACCTATAGAATGCCTGGTGTATGATGGTGAGAGGTATAAAGAGAAACATCTTCTTGCCTAACATCCAGTGTAGCTCTGTAAGATAATGAGAAATGCGCATCCTCTGAGGAAGATACAGGATAAGACAAGCAGCTGCATTTTGGACCAATTGAAGTCTCCTGGTCAATTTGTCTGAGAGACCCAAATACAGGCTTTGGTGTAGTCCAGCCTCAAAGTTATGATAGCATGAACTACTGTCTTAGGTATATCTAAGGGTAGGAGAACCAAAAACATCCTGAGGGATCTGAGTAAAGAAAAATAGGCGCCAGCCACAGAAGTGATTTGAGGTGAAAAAGACAGCTTGTTGTCTATTTTTGCACCCTGATTGCTGTTGAGTGAAGAGAGACCAGAGAAAGGAGGCAGGGCCTTAGGACAGCAGCTATGCAGCCATTCTGTTTTCATATGGCCGAACAGGAGGATCTCAGTTTTATCAGCATTACATAACAGGTGGCTTTCATTAAATCGATGCAGAGCAGCACAGAGGCAAGCTGTACATGCTTTAGCTATAATGGGTGAAGCGGGATCGACTGTCAAAAGCAGCTGAGTGTCATCAGCATAAGAGACAGTCTTAAAGCCCTAGGGCTTAATAATTTGGCCATCGGTGCTAGGTAGATGTTAAATAGCGTGGGAACAAAGAAGGGCCCTGAGAACCCTAAATACAAGATTATTTGCTGATGACAAGCAAAGGTAATGCCACACGTTTTGCTCCCTCACCTCTAGAAAAGATTTTAGCCATCTTAAAACAGTCCCTCCTATGCCAACCTCAGTGAGACGTCGTAATAAAACGAGACGTGAAACCATATCAGATGCTGCAGAGAGATTTAGTAAAACGAGGGTGGCACTTTCTCCTCAATCCAGTGTGATGTTGATAGTCTCTATGATCTCCAAAAGAACTGTTTCTGTGCTGTGACATTGACAAATGAATGGCAGAGTTTAAGGCAAGAGGGAGTTCTCTTCCAGATGACATGAAAACTGAGCATTAACTAAGTTTTCCCAAACTTTTATAGGCTGCAAGCAGCAAAGATATGGGATGGAATTTGGACAAGACCTCAGGTTTGACAGATGGCTTTTTCAGAAGAGGGGCCATTTTAGCCCTTTTTCAGCAAGATCTAAAAAACACTTTAAAAGGTGCTGGAAAACCGCTGTGATAACCTCACTCGCATCTATAAATAGCTGGTGGACACGGATCTCCAGGTGATGTGGACTGACATTGCGAGAGGTAAAAAAGGATTTGTGCTAAGTAAAAAGGCCTAAATTTAGGCAATGCAGAAGAAATTGCATTGGTCGGTCACTACTCAATGCCACGGTACTCGGGAGATATGGGCACAGGGGGTACGGACAATGTGGCATTGATTTTAAAAATCTTTCTTTCAAATCTCATCCCCTTCTCTCTTTTTATCTACTACAGATTTTTCAATAGCGTGAAAGAGGGCCATAGCCATTACAAGAGAAACAAGTCTACAATAAGAGTATACTTTGACACGTTACTTTTTCTAAATATTTGTAGATATTGGACTATTTGCTTAACAATAATAGGATATATTCCAAGCTTAAAAGAGTTAAACTAATTGAACTTCTGAAGCACTTAAACAGGAAGGTTCAAATCTGGAGCTTTATACCATTTTTCTTCACATCCTTAGGGATTATTTGCATAGTCTGGCCAGTAAGTGGTCAAACAAACTGAGTTGTTATATTATTAAAAACGACGTTTTGAAGACTGTAGATAAGGGTATAAGATGCTAATTAATATTAAGCTACAGTTTCAGTCATTTAGAATTACAACTATGCTGCAGTATACCGTTTTAAATGAAAGCGATGGTCAAATTCTACATGTCCTAGATGTGGCCAGATGCAGATGACCTGCACATTTTTGCTGGTTGTATTTTTCTGAGAGAATTGTGGTCACAGGTGACAACTGTAATCTCACAGCTGGTGAAATATAATTTAGTATTAACTACCAAAGTATTATGCTTGGTCAAGATCCAACTGTACCTCTTAAATATGAACGTTTTGTGCTTTACACAATTTGTTGGATTATGTATTGTTTTAGATTGTATTTGCTCTTTATCCCCAAATATTGAGAAATGTTGGAACTTGTGTTATATGTATGAACTTAAGTTGTCAATTCCGATGACTAAAGGCCTATGATCTACAAACGTTTTATTAAGAACTGGGGACCACTTACAATTGCTTAAATATGTATTTTAGAAATAAATCCGTGCTCACTCGTTATTTTCTCCAGTAAAAAAGAGTGTATCAAATGCTGCCGAAAGGTACAGAAGAATAAGAAGGCAGGAGTTATCGAGTCGAGGAAGTGGAAGGAGTTGTCAACCACTCACAGAATGCCAGTCTCTGTGCTACAGCCTTGTCTAAATCCAGATTGGAAATCATCCGTGGAGCTGTTCACCTGGATGCGACGAGAGAGTTGGAAGGCTACACAGCTTTATACCACCTTACTTTGGAGATCTATGATCTAATAAAGAAACTCTACCTTGTTCCTCTCTATGGTCACAGAACTACTTAGTGACTTGCAATATATTTTTAATGCACGGGCAGTGGTAGCTTTATCCCACAGATATTTGTATGTGGTGTTTGTATAGTGCGAACCTAGACACAGACAGTGATGCAGAACGGGGTCAAAGGCAAGGATGCAGTCATCAAGTAAGCAGATTGTAATTTCCTTATTGAGGAAATGTTTGTATAGTAGACATGCTGCTGACCTTAGAACTAGAGGAACTGGTGATTTTCATACTTCACCAACATTGTATGACCTATCTACTGTGAATACTTATCTGTCACAATTATTTACATTTTTTAAACAAGATGGACAACATTACTAAGCACTGAAATTGTCAACAGTGCTGACATTTGTATTGGGAAAATGGATGGGTACACCACAGGCTGCAGCAGTGCAAGTTTCCTTAACACAATGAATATGCATAAAGAGATGTATAGCACCACAAAGCACAGGCAGCAGCATTAACGTCTTTAATCACACACAAAGAGGTTATGCATGGGTAGCAGCAGAGCAAGCTTCCAATAACTAAGCAGTAGATGGAGTGCACAGAGCAGAAGTGTATGTTTCTCTCTCACCTTGAAGAAGAAAACTGTGAGGAGCTACATTGCAAACCTATTACAGAACAGGTATAGCATGGGCAGAAGAAGTGCAAATTCCACTAACACTCGAAGAACCGGTATAGCATGGAAAGCAGAAATGCAAGTCTACCGTACCCAAATAACAGGTGGCGTAGGGTTGACGGCAGCGCATGCTCCACTCGCACACAAAGAACAACTACAGCATGGGCAGTACAAGTGTAAGATTAACATAATCAGGCAATGAACAAAAGATTGACAGCTTAAGCGCAAGTGCAGTCACACACATAAAATGTTATGTTATGTTAAAAAGATTTTTAAAGCACACGGATGCCCTCAGAAGGGGGCTTGCAGGTGCTAGTCACGGGTAAGGCGCAGTAGAGGAGGAAAAGCGAGCTAGGCTTAGGAGGAGAACAACCAGGTCGACATCATAGGTAGTAGAAGTATTGGAGGTCTCTTCACACACAGAATAGGAACAGTATTGACAGCAATTCTGCAACATCACAAGCTCCACTCACATTCTCAGAACATATATGGCCAACAGTAAAAAGTGCACGCTTCATCACTCATAAAACAGGAAAGCATAGTCAGTAGCTGTGAAAGCTCTACTCACATGCAAATAAAAAGTTTGGAAACTTTAGTGAACGTTTTCCTCACACAAAACTGTAAACAGCAGTGCAAGCCTCACTTATAGACGAGGGAGTATCAGTAAAAACGTACAATGTCCACAGAAAAATTATAGAGCAACACAGAAGCAATACAAATTCCACTCACACACAGAACATGTACAGCATAGGCTGCATCAGTGTGGGATCCCCAGTCAACCTCACAGGAAAACAGGTACAACACCTCAGCAACCATGCAAGCTCCACTCACATCTGTGAATCTGGTACACCACAGACAAAAGCATGGCAACAGGAGTTTAAGTTTGCCTCAAAAAGAACTGACACAGCGTAGCAGTGGCAGTGCAGATGTGGACACAGCGTAGCAGAGGCAGTGCAGATGTGTATTGATCTGGATTATTATGGTGAGAATATATCGTCTGACATAAATATTGTCTCTTAAATATAGTTTACAAAAATATCCACAGTGGCAGTTAACAATAGAACATCCATGCACAATGGAGTGGTAGTTTCCAAAATTATATTTCGGCTACAACATTTATGTCAGACAATATTTCTGTCTGCAGTGAACTGACACAAAACCTTAGCACAAAGCTCAATAGAACACCCATAGAACAAGTTAAGAACAGCTAGCAGTACTGCAAACTCTTCCAGAACAGGTACAGTGTGGAAGCAGCAGAGCAGGTTTCACTCACAGGCACAGTTCAACTCCACAGGTGTAGCAGTGACCTTGCACACCAAGACTTGGCATTCATCTCACTGAGTCACACATCAATCACCAACCCAACTCCAAGGTATACTCGACCAAATCAGTGCCACATTTGGAACCTGGCTTTCCACTAGCAGCAACCTTGAGTTAAGTCTTCCCTGTAGCCAACCACAGCCGCTGTGGCCCCACTGAAACTACACTGTTGACCATTTCTCAGGACTTCACATAGATTTTTTGGCTGCAGTCCCAACCATCTGACACTCCTTAACTCTTCCTCAGTTACAGTTGTACTAGTGAGGAGAGATTACAGTACCCACACCACCATTCCACTTTTCATGATGTGTTGACTACTCCCACATTCTATCAATAACAGAAGCATGGTTCGGTGACAGCTCTACACCTAATGCTGGAGACATTCTCCAAGCAAATGGTACTATTCTAACCAGTGAAATAATTAAAGGTAGGAGGAGCAATAGCCATCGTTTTGTGCGACAAGATGCAAGGGCAAAAAGCGTTACAACAAACAAATGATGGACGGAATGCTGACAATGCAGACATTCTCCCCCAGTCAAGAGATCTGGGTTAAATCCATCGTTCTTTTGCCCACTACGCCACCCCAGTTCAGACATGGCCATATGCAAATCAGTCTTGACCCTGTGCCTCATGGGAACAGTCCAGCCCGAACTGCCAAGCCATGTCTTCCCTGGACCAGAATCAAGCGTCCTAGGACCGGTTTCTGGCTATCAGCCGTCATCAGCCAGGATAGCTTGACTCCAGTGGCGTAGTGAGCACGGGTCCCACGTCTGGGAATACCCATTCCACTTAGGGCGAAAAGCGTTACAACAAACAAATGATGGACGGAATGCTGACAATGCAGACATTCTCCCCCAGTCAAGAGATCTGGGTTAAATCCATCGTTCTTTTGCCCACTACGCCACCCCAGTTCAGACATGGCCATATGCAAATCAGTCTTGACCCTGTGCCTCATGGGAACAGTCCAGCCCGAACTGCCAAGCCATGTCTTCCCTGGACCAGAATCAAGCGTCCTAGGACCGGTTTCTGGCTATCAGCCGTCATCAGCCAGGATAGCTTGACTCCAGTGGCGTAGTGAGCACGAGCAAGATGCAAGGGCAAGCAAGTGAATCATTTAAATGAATCACCAGTCTGTCTTTTTCTTCCGTATATATATTATAGTTGACAAAGCTACCTCATCAATGCCTTTCAATTTTTCTAGTAAAGCAGCTTAACAAGGCACATACATTCCAACCTTATTAAATATGTAGTCGTCTTGGGAGACCAGGGTGACTGGGCTGGCAAAAAACAGAGCACCGGTGCTCAAGGAATCACCAAGATCATGGACGATTTCAGCTTCACCCAAACAGCAAGCAAATCTGTTTCATCTATCTAACAAGCCAATCAAGCCACTCGGTTGGGTACATGTTGGCACTTCTTTTGTCATTAAACCTACAAATTCAGATTTCAGAGCACTATCTGCTCTAGGAATTTTCATGTCATAAATTCATCATCACAGAAAATGGACTCCCCCCACACAATTTGAGCTGAAGCTGGAATTGAATCTGTCCATGCCAAGCAGGAACTAAGATATTGACAGTGTTGGCACATTTGTGCCTTTAAATCAAAATGTCCATTAATAATAGTGTGCACAGCGAATATAGCATGCTACAACGCATGCAAATACATCGCGTTCCGTAACTACGCAAGTCATTACATCGACTTGCAGTAGATGGCGCTGTAACATTAGGAATGTATAATTTACTATTCCAACTCCAGCCTACGCAACAGTAGGGAAGGTGTTGGAATAGTAAATTATACTATTCCTTATGTTAGAGCGCCATCTACTGCAAGTCGATGTAATGACTTGCATAGTAATGGCATTGCGTTCTAACAACGCGGTTGTTGTAACAGCCACGTTGCAAAGGCCTCGCGGTCTAATGACCGCGATGTAAAGGTTGTTTCCCGTACACAGCAGGTAATCTACACTTGAATTCACATGTATATACTGACATGGAAGCACTGCAGTTGAATCCAATTTGTTATGACCGGTTTGTGTATTTATCTTGCTTATGCTAACTAAGCCTCAGTTAGGCCTTGACTCTGTCTTGTCCAAAATGGATGCTACATCGTGTTTATTCCCTGTTTATATTTCAGCTGCACGTAGTTCAGCAAGATGTGAATGTGTTTACTTCTGAATGACACTGTTCTCAAAGAAAACCTGCTAGAGCTTTGTAGCATTTTCCGAGGACATTTCCTTTGCACAAGCCTTTGTAATTATTCACAATGGTTTACTGTTGGTTATGTAACTAGTTAGTTCTGACACCTCCAGAAGACATTAGATCAGAGGGGCTGAATAAACATTCACGTTGTGGGTTTGTGCTAAGTGCTAGTTCTTTGCATTCCTAATGTTTTCTTATGGAGAAAATTGCCATCTAAACCTTTGAATTTCGAGGTGAACCAGGGTCCTTCCCTGAGTTATTAGGGATGCTGTACGATTTTCTATTGATATTGCTGCACCTTTCAGACTTAGTCTATTCCTGTTTCTATTAGTCTGCATTGTTCTTTTAACTGAGAGCCTATTGTTACATCTGCAGTTTATCATTTCTAAATTGTCCTATTGAATATTGCAGAAAATCTACCTGGTTTTTCTAAATTCCACCTTAGAACTCACTTTTTGAATCAGTCCTTTCTTTATTTACTGTATTTTGAGCCCTGTCTCTGGGACATGTTGCCTCGTGATTGGGGGTAGTACAATCCCCAATCCATCCAACTCCTGGGTGCACCACTGAGGTACATATTGTAGGGGTACAGAACACCCACAGCACCTTCAATCAGTCTCTACTTGCATTAAAAAAGATCCACCATTCGTAACCTATACTGACATAAAACAGAAATGTATACTTGCCATCAAACACTCAACGTCCCTAATCCCCACAAATTCAAAAGCAATAACGCAAAGTAAACCAACGTGTTTAATAATGAACTAGAATAATGCAATGCTATTGCAAAGGTCCCTTGACACAGTGGAACAAATACCAATTATCTGCAGACTTTGCGGAGTTCAAGATCCCCGATCTTACCCTTATTCAGCCGACAACATAGCACAAAATGCATGCTTACTTGGCACATAGGCTTGGACTGGAATCAGAATCAAGGACTGTATTTAGAAAATTGCTCCATATTTACAGAGAAATTACTGCACCCAATCCCATACTAACAAGGCCACTCTTTCTAGCTATTTTAGTAATAACCGCCTCACTTACTCCCACATCAAAATGGAAGACTGAGAAATATTGTGGCATGAGATACATATAGTGCCACTGGGAGAGCCACTAAACCCCAAGTAAGATTAGACTACTGTAAGATTCCACTGTTTTAAGACTCTTAAATCATACAGTTAATCCTTCCAAATGACATCTGCAGAACAAAAATGTGTAAATTTGCCCTGACAGCATCTCTAAATACCTTTTTTTTAATTGATTGATATCTATGGTTTAAGGTCTCCACTCCGCTGTATAAAAAACAAGGACAGACACAGAAACAATGTTAAACCACAGGGCTATATCAGCCCTTTCCTGCAAAACAAAACACTGTAATCGGTATTGATGGCTCTACTGTCTTCACACCTCTAGTCCAAAATCTACTAAGTGACTACCAGTTAATAATAATAATAATCCACATTTGTAAAGTGTGAACAATCACCCGTAAGGGTCTCTAGGCGCTGGGGGCTGTCGGGATGATTTACAAAGCTATTGCCGAGAGTCACATGGTGCTGGGCTAATCTGCCGCCGGCGATTGAACCGTGATCCCCAGATTCCAGAGTCAGTCACCCTGGCCGCGGTGCCACACCTCTTCCTCCTCTCCATGGGACTAAAACCATGGTAATATGCTTCAGGTAAAGGTTACTTACTGCCCATGATCGAAGGAAAGGATGCACACAAACGCTGCTTAACGTCCTGCTTGGCAAACCACCTTGAATAGGTGATAGCATCCTGGAGTTAGTCATGTATTTTCTGGTAAACAGCACTCACCACGTCAAAGTGGGTTCCTTCTAACAGTCACTAACATCATCTGCAGAGTTCCTCAAGGATTAGCCATTTTATTGACTCTCTCCAAGGTCTACAGGGCAAGTATGTCCTATATCCGGCAGGCGTACCATATAGTCTACCAGCTGCTGACACACCAAGTTACCTACACCTGGGGAATGAGACTGGGTAGCCGGCAAGAGGGAGACCCACATCTGGCCAATGGATATGGTCAAGTATGCCAAAGGTACGCTAAGCCTGGGATCCATGCTCACTGTCTCGTAGGACTGAAGCTGCACCTCACTGATGAAGCACAGTGAGGCTGAAACTGATCTGGGTTTGCTTGTGTTCCCACCTAAATGGAACCAGGCCTAGAAGGTCAGGCTAAACTGTTCCAACTCGAGTGGAAACAAGTTTCATTGTAATCACTGGCCCCTACTTGGAGAGGACTACTGGGCAAACAAAGGGTGGACTGGAATGCAGCCCCACATAATTGACAGGGGCTGTGACTTCTACATGCATTCCATCCTTCACCCTGATGGATCAATGCGATACTTCATGTGTGACAGGTATGCAAGTGTGTGTGCCAGGTGCTTGCCGTCCTATAGGACTCAAGCAGCACCACCTGATGAGGCCCAACCAATGTAAAAATGGTGTGGGGTTTCTTGTGTCCCTGTCTGGAGAGGACCTTCACTGGATATTTGGGGTGGCTGTTCCTATTGAACCAGGACCAAGTCTTATTTGCATATGGTCAGACTTTGTCAACAGTGGCTTAGTGAACGAAAAATTATGTACTTGAACGCAGCTCTAATGATTGCCAATGGATTTTCAGCATTTCGCCCATGAATGTTGCATTTCACATTAAAGCTTCAACATGATGTCAACATCAAACCAATAGAAAAGCTATAGCATGGCCCATAGATTTACAAGTTCTGCTCGGACTAACAAAAATGGTACATTCATAAGAAGCAAAAATCCATTCTCACATCTTACACTTGACAGGTACAATATGGGCTTCACAAGACGGGAATGACTTCCCAAGGACAGGGAGGACACCTCACTTAGCATCAGCTGAAGGTAATCCAGTGGCAGCAGGTAGACAGCATTTAATGCCGGGTGGTGGCACGGCTGCAGTCAGAAGCAGCAGGGGGATCACCATCCATGTTCTTGGGGTTGGTATGTGCTTGACTGAGTCATAAGGGGCAACCATGTCCACAGGGGAGTCGTAATAGACGTCATTAAACCCAACAGCAGCAAAGGGAACACAGTAGCTGCAGGGGCATTGTGGCAGGGTTGTGTTTGCCTACTGTGAGGAACAACAAACTATGCACAACTTTGAGAAAGGACAGTCTCAGCTGCGACAGCCCGCTAATTACGAGCCGTTATAGCAGAAAAAAAGCAGAATTACTGCGGTGTATTACCCTAAATGATGTACTTCTTTGTCAGTAGTATGCTATTTTAAAACCCTTATTATGTGAAAGTGCGTGCGCGTGCGTGTGTGTATATATACAAGGCAGGAGAGGCTGCTGAAACGCATTACGACGAAGTTTTAATTAAACTGTGCGCAGATACAATCCTTGTGGTGTCGATACCTGTTCTTTTTGGAGAAACCGGTGTTGGAAGCTATATATATCTATAAAGAGATAGATAGATAGATAGATAGATAGATAGATAGATAGATAGATAGATAGATAGATAGATAGATAGATAGATAGATAGATAGATAGATAGATAGATAGATAGATAGATAGATAGATAGATAGATAGATAGATAGATTAAAACTGCTGCATGAATAAAGCTATATTTCACCTTGTGAGTCTATAAAGCTTTTTTCTAAACTGGATTTTAAAGAGTTTGAGACACAAATTTTGAACCTGATTTATTCTGGATTACTGCTGCACTTCAGGAATGTAACATTATTAGCTCTCTCCTGCTTCTGACATTTGGTAGCAATCACGTTTCCTTTAAAGAAGAGGCAAGATAAGGTACCTGTGAGCTCGACACGTGTGTAATTGATCACATTTGTTTCCTGTATTACAAGTTCACGCCCTGCCCCCTCTCCTTTATAAGGCATGTTTTGTATTATCCTCTGCCTAGTTAACCCGGTGGACATGTTCTACTGCGCTGAGTGAAAACAGGACCTGCTTACAGGCCCGTCTAATCGTCGGTGGCAGTCCCTTTATTAGGGGGATTTACTTCAAGTAATGCTTTACTCTGGAGCCCTCCTAAGGGTAACCTGGATAATAATTTATATTGATGTTTCAGTTTGGTACACCTACACCGAGATGGATTTTTCCTGCCCGTCATGATGGGCTCACAAACAGGATAGCAAAATGTAAATGAATGTATGCACCATTTCTGCAATTAGCAATCATGCAATATGAATGAGAATAGTGTATGTTGTGGATAAACCAAAATTACTATGTAAAAAAATTAAAATGCAAACTGCAAAGACAGATCTCCAGAGCTTGCAACACAACCATGCATCAATATTCTTAAGCACCTACCCTATTTCCCTGGGTATTCAATATCAAGCGATTGCCGGCCGGGCGGACTTGGGCCACTAATATGGTGGTGGTGCCTAGTGAGAAATGCCTTTTGCTGCCATGGAAAGGCTGGTGGGGTGTTGCTTTGGGGGCCCCTTACGGGCCCCTGGGGGAGTGGGTGGTACACTTGGGGGGTGCCCATGGTACCCCCCTCCATTTCCATGCACAAGGTGCCAGGCACCGCGTGGTGCCTGTCACATTGTGCATGGAAATGCACTACATGGCAATTTGACATTGCGGTGGGTGCTGCTGTAAGGAGCACCCGCCGCAATGTTGAACTGCGGAATGCGACTGACAGGGTGGCGGTCGCATCCTAATTCGCGGTGCGGGACTGCCGCATGTCTGGCGGCCAGTCCCAACACCACGAAGAGTCTGCCCGCCATCCTAATCGGCCCCTTAGATGTGGTTATACAGTCCCAGATTCCCAAAGGTGTATCGTTATCTTCTCAGATGGAAGGAAACTGTGAATGTTTTTGCTGCCCTGCTACATACAGAATTTTAATCAATACTTTGAACAAATACTTACATGGGGACTAGGTCTGCCCATTGCTTATGATTGGATATCTTGCTTGTATATTTAAGCTCCATGCTCCTCATTTGACATCACTCTTCCCTGGTTTTGTGTTTGTCCTGCCCAGAAGCAAATGTTGTTTTCACTGTGTTTTAATTGGATGAGATGCATCTTTCCCCCTCTGATTTCAGGGGACTATTTTGCCCTTTGACGGTTATTATGGCATTTCAGTTACTCAAAGGTAGTGTGTGGCCTTTTCTATTTTCTCTGTTTGCCCACCACACTCTTTCTTTGTCCTGTAGGTTTCTTCGCACTGTCATATGGACCATGCTCTTTCTCACCCTCCCAGGGCCTGGTACCCAGCCAGCATATGATGTTGTGGCTCAAAACCCCACACCCATGCTCCTGAACCTCCCTTTTCCCCCTCATGTCAGGCTCCATATTGCACCCTGGAAACAAGAAATGTGGCCTTCGATCATCTGCCAGTATTGGTGCAAAACCAACTGGGGAAACAAGAATGATTGGCTTTGCCAATGCTTGTTTTAAATGCAAAGATAATTCATATTATTCCATTTCAAAGTGTACCTCCTCCCACTCATATCAAAGCAGCATGTAACAGGAATTTTCACCCTGTTACAATGTGTGGAAGGGCAAACCTTAGGGTAGACCTAAGACACAGGGGGCTCCATTAGGGTGGGTGTTGCCATTTTAAAAGGTGGCTGCAGCAGTAATGTCTCAACTGTTACCACTGCTGCTTTTACCCTGGTGGTGATAATTTAACTGCTCAGTGATTTGTATTGCCTTTCTGTAATGGAAAATAAAGTAAATCTGTGTGCTCTCTCAAACTACTGACCCATGTCCCTCCTTCCTCTTCCCACCCAAAAGCACCATCAAGGTGGAGGTCTCTATGCTCCTTGAATTGTGCCACTGCTTGTCCCAGCTCAAGGTGGCACTCATCCTTACCGCAGCACCAAATCTGTTTTTGTTGCTGTGGCAAATGACCTTCATATCGCTCTTGATAAAATTGGTCCCTCAGCCTTGATCGTGCTTGGTCTTTATCCATTTCTGAAATTAGCAGTGGCGGCTCCACCGCTAAGGTGGAAGAGCATTGCCCCACTGAACAAAAGGAAAAATAAAATGTTAACTATTGTTATTATCATTTTTGTTTTCCTATTTCAGTCAGTGGCTTTCGGGGCAAGGCAGGGCTGGCCAGAGCAGGGGGTGGAGTGGTTTACACTCCCTAAGTGCGCACGACTGCTTGGCTGGTCCTCTTGAGCTGGCCAAACAGTCCTGAGCCCTTTGCATCTTCCCCACCAGGCTGAATTACACAGCCTGGTGAGGAACATAGAAAGCCTCCCATTCTCCATCTGCGCCCCGAACCAGACCAATCACAATGCTGTATTGCAGCGTTGTGAGTTGCTCAGGGGAGCTTGGGAGCTCGGGTGCTTCCTGCTGCCGGCCGGGACTGCAGAAAGAAGGAGGAGGACGGAGGAGAGGCGGTGGCTGGCCATTAAAGGTAAGTGGATTTTTTTTGTTTCTTTTCTCGTCGTCTCTCCCCAGTCCCTCCCACCAGCCTCACCACCCGGGTCCAGTACCAGCCGCTACTGAAAACTAGCTTGCTCCCCATTCTCTTGCGTCTCTTAATATAGGTTGTTATAATAGGCAGTGTCCTTTCCTTTCTTCAGGGGTACTCTCTGAGCCTAGCTTTCATAAAAAGTAGTGTTGTCGCTCTCATTTGCTCCTATGCTTTCACTTATTTTTGCTATGCTGACACCACTTAGATACAGGTCAAGCTTGATGCATCGAAGCTGCCCCAAAGACCATTTTTTCTCATCTCTCTTAGACAAAAACACTGTGTAAGCCTAAATCCTTAAAATTCAACAGTGACAACACTGGAGTTCTAATCCTAGGTGGCAACCCTTCCCCACTGTTGTACATGTGGTTGCCTCCTTCTACGCATGCCTCCCAGACTGTTCTGGCTCTTCTGGGTCTAAATATTGGGAGTCACTAAATGTTCATTCAAGCCACAAATATCAAACTTAGATACTCTTGTTTTTTGTCTCACAATGCTCAGGAAGATGGACAAAATATCCAACAACAACATATTAAAAGGTTGTTCATTCAAGCCACAAATATCAAACTTAGATACTCTTGTTTTTTGTCTCACAATGCTCAGGAAGATGGACAAAATATCCAACAACAAAATATTAAAAGGTACGTAAGTATAGATTTTCTACACCTAACTCCACATGTATGTAGCTTTATGATATATATATTTCAAGGTGCATAGATGTGACATTAAGAATAGTTAATCTATACATCCTCTACATTTTGTCCCTCAATATTCTGTTCACGATATTAGTGTATCACGATATTCTTAGCCTTGATATTTCGTAGTGCAATCGTGGTCGAGTTGATTATCTCTTATAGAGCTGACTAAGGAAGCATGTTCTATCTTGGGCTTTCCAAACCTTTACCAGCTCAACTATATGTGATCGAGAACCTGTCTGTGAGGTTTCTTCTGGGTCTGGCTCAGCATGAATTGGTTGACCACCCCTTGCTGATCTCTGCTGGCTCCTTGTGGCCAAATAGCAGAATTAAGTGGCTCTGTATCTCTCATTGACCCATTCAAAAATATATAGCCTGCTGTATACAAACATCCCTCTCTCTACCATATTAGCCATTTGCTCCAGTCATTCTCATTCTATTTTCTGAAAAATCTTTAATTTTTAAAGGCTGCTCCTCAGGGCAATTTCTTTTCTTTTCTCACTTCAAAACTCTGGAACAATAGGGCTTTCCATCTTCCACGTCTTGCCTTGCCTTTCAAAAAGGTTTTAAAACATAATAGTTTTGTCTGCCCCCAAACTTCTTGCTTTGATTTGCTTTCCCACTAGCACTGTGATACCTCTCCAGGTCACCCTTTATGAATCTTGTTATACTTCATTCATTCACCACGGACTGAAACTTCTACATTCATGTGACAGTATTTATGCAACCCTTTCCAAAACGAGTCCCCAGCCATCCTGACCCGATCCCCCAATAATAGATCTACCCCCCTGGTAAACAACAATGAAAATAATATGGGGCTGTATTAACTATATGGGGCACTTTTACCTCTTTGCACCATGGATCCTCTTTCAAAAAGTGTGCCGGGCGCAAATAGGAAAAGTGCGCTTTATTATGCAGAATGTGCTGCCCCCAGGGAAGCTGCGAGTATGCGCTGCCCCAGGGCAGCACATTCAAGTGAAATACGGAGTGACTGCTTCAAAGCCACTTCATGTTTCACAGTGTAGGTGGCATTCTGGCTGCACTTTCAAGAAGGGAGAGAGACCCCTTGCAGTGACTGACTACAACCGCCTGTAGGAGGATGTCTGTTGGGGGGGCAATGGGACCCATTTTCTCTCCCCCCCACCCCCCCCCCCCCGAGGGTTGCCTTTAGGAGGCACACTGAAAGTGCACTATCTGTTTGCATGTTTGCCTCTGCGCCCACGTCGGTAATACGGCACGGGCGCAGACGCAAAGTGATTCCCTCATTTGCATGAGGAAGTGGCCCATGCAAATAAAAGAACGCCCTGTTATTATAGCGCTGGCACTACATGTCACCAGTGCTATCAGTATTACAGAAGTAGGGACACCGTCTGCAATACCATTGTACCCCAGGGTGCACAAAGCAGGTGAACACGTCTGTTGTGCCCCAGGGGCACAATGTATAATATGGCCCCTGGTATATTTTCACAACTCTGCACTATCTCTATGCCTCCCTGTAACTAGAGTTTGGATGGGCTATAAATTTCGCTCAGCTGGCAGAGTGGGTGGAGTTTCTGCCATTTCGCGTTACGCATGTGATGCGCAGTTCTGGCCAAATTCTGCTATCCTCAACGTGGTGGAGATTTTTCTTGTGCCCGCCTCGGAGTGTGAGCAGGAACTGGGGTTCCCTAGCACAATTTTCAGGTGCCAGGAAGGCACCCGGTGAGATTCTCAGTGAGAAACTCGAATAGAAAATCTACTTGAGAGGCAGCAAAATCAACTCGAGCAGCAGCGCACTTTGGTGCGCCACGTGGTGCCGTTTGTGCTTATTTTTCAGTGTGGTACAAGCTCCTGTGCTAGTGATCAACGTGAGAAGCGAAACACGTCAATTTACCCCCATTCGTGGAACTCAAAAATCTCATGGAGTTTTCATGTAAAACTGCGAAATTCCACAGAGTTAAACTCCACGAATTTCGACCACCCCTAAACTAAAGCAGAGGGCACCGCAAGCCAAGGACCTAATCTTGCATTTCTGGGTTTCCTTCTTAGCTGAAGTGTGGGTCAAGTACTGGGTGACATTTCACTAAGAAGGGTGCCATTGTGAAACACTCATATGCGTGCTTAGGTGTGTCCTTGGACTTGAAAAGGTCTCAGTAGGATTAACCCTGTTTGGACATTAAAGGGGCAGTCAGAATACAGAAAAACTGGAGACTGTGTATGGGTCTCTTATTGCTACAATAAGTACAGAAGTGGCTCTGGAAGTTAAACGGTCACTGCTGATACATCAGGTGATCTGATGGTCACAATTTTAATCCATGTAAGGCTGATTCAGACTTCCATTCTTCCAAGGCTGGTAAACTAAGTACCAGTAGCGGCCGGTGGAGGGAGTGCTGCGGGCGGTGAGCGGTGCGGGGGTGGAGCAGGGTGGGGGTTAGCAAACTATGGAATACGGCCCAACGGAGGTGAGCAAACAAATAAATAAATAAAATAAATTTCTTTGCGCACGTTGAATCGCATTTGGCAATGCAGCACGCGCAATGAAATTTGTTTCATTTATTTATTTGTTTACTTACCTCTGTTCGGCCGTTTGCCGTAGTTTACTACCCCCCACCCTGCTCCTCCCCCGCCCCACCTCCCCGCAGCACTCCCACCACCGGCCGCTACTGCTAAGCACCATTAATTGCTTATTTACATGGCTTAGACATGGCAGAAGAGTACCATAAAGCACTATATAAAACAAGTTAATATAATTATGGACCAGGATTTCCCACCAGCGTCTTTTTTTCAAATGCGTGTATACTTTAATGTGTCAATTAAAGAGGTGGGCGAGCCCCTGAACTCTCAATGCCTGACTCTAGGTCAGCTCCAGTTCTTCTGGGAACCTCTTGCCCTAAACGAGCCAAGTTTTTACAGCAGTGATGTGGCCCGGTGGGTACAGCCGCCTCCCTTGTATCAGTGAGAGATTATCAGGAGTCAGGTATGAATCCCAGCCTCGACTCAGCATCCTGTAATTCTTGTCAAATCTCCATGTGTTAAAAAAAAGGAACATGCACAATGGGGGCTTATTTACAAGCCCCTTTCGCCGCTGGTGCATCACTTTTAATATGGGAAAAAGTGATGTAAGGGGCTTGTAAATAAGTCCCATAGTCTGTATCTGTACTGGCTGTCGCCCAAATCTTAGCCTCCAAGATTTAAGCACAAAGCATTAACCTTTAATAGCAGAAACAATACCAATCTAGTGTCTGCCTTGCACTGTTTGAAACTGGAAACTTGGGCTCAATCTCAGCACCCCTGCTTGACAAAATTGTGTGATTCTAGGCAAAGACTTTATTTCAGCGAGCATCCTTTTTGTTCAGTAATTACATACGACAGCACCTTCAAATAAGTGAGTTCAGGATGCGCGCTGTCCAAAAAACTGCCTTGTGTTTCATTTAATAGACTTTAATCTAAAAAAAATCTGATTAATCTATAGGAATCTATGCCCTGGACTGAACACATGACAACTGACTTACCTCTTAGTTCACTAATATTACTGCGCACTACTTCTGCGCCTAAACCCCTTTGGGTGACAGCGAGGAAGCTTTTGACGCAGTTAAAAAAATACCTAAAATATTCACGCTCTTATCATTTTAACCATCAACTGTTCAAAAGTTTTTGACGTATCAAGTCCGTTACTTTTTCATACAGCCTGTAATAATTATTTTGGCAGCTTCAGATATATTTTACTCCTGATGGAATCAAAACATTTCTAAACACTTTATTCCTGGCCAGAAAGGGATCTTCAAAATGTGAATGCGTGGGCTCTGGCTAAAGCAGCCAAATATGTTACCGAAATAAACGTCACTAATGCTCGAAAACCGCATCTGCCCAAATTGACCGTTATACTACCAGGGGCGTAACACAGGCCCCCGCAGCCCCTGCGGTGCGGGGGAGGGGGGGAGGGGGGCGAGCTACAGGGGGGCCCCCACAGCACAATACTCTGGCCCAAGAGCTCGGATTAGATCCAGAGTGGGGGCCCCTCCGTGTACGTGGCAGGGAGTCCCCTCAACTTTCATTACGCCAATGTATACTACAAACGCACCCTGCCCACGTCATTGTATCTTATCTGCCGTGAAAGCTCAGAGGTAACGACCTACTTGAGTTCTCGTGAAGGGACCCCGCGTGCCACGACAGGCCACGCGCCATGGTTCAGAAACATTATGTGTGAAAGTAGGAAAGATTATCAGTGTAATACAGTACTCCGCATAAATCCCCTTAAAAGCGAAACTTGGTTTGATCTTTTTCTTGTCTAATCCCCCCAGCCCCAGGTCTAAAACAATACCCGCGGAGGCGGAGCCCTTGACCTGCCCTGCACGCGCACAATTTGTCCGCGTTATCTTCCCTGCTCCACCGCGAGCCTCCTGCAGACCCATCATTCATCTGGAACCTTCCACAGAGCTTAGCGCCCGTTCCTTTTTCCACAGGTAAAAAGCTTTTGAAGCTCTGCCGCTCTATTGAGATCTAATAAGGTCAGCGACCTCTGGTGAGCGACCACTTCCGCCTTATCTTCATTTCCTCCCCCTCGTTAACCTGAAGTGCGCCACCGCCGCCACTCAGGGTTCCTCGTCTTTGCGCCCGCCCCTTCATCTGGCCTTTCCTCAATTAGGAACTCCATTTCCGCCTATCTTTCTAACCAGCTTCCTGGTCGTGGCGCTTTATCCGCAAAACTTCACAGATGGCCTTCCCTTTCCATAGTTTTCTGTTTCTGCTTCGCAGAGCGTGTTAAGTGTAATAGCACAGGAATCTGATTTGCCGGGTAATTAACTACTTCTGTAAATGATGTGCAATACATGTGAGTGTAAATGTTGTAGACTTGTAAAGCGCACAGCTGCCCCAGCAACGGGGTGTCCCGGCGCTGTAGACCGCTGGGGAACCCGTCCCGGCTATCCCTGTGAGATGGTCCCTTTCTGGGTATCTCCAAGGTGAAACCAGGCATCCCCGGCGTCTGTGGGGGGCCATTGTAGAGATGAGGCAAGCTTAATGCCCAGAGTTGCCGAGTGTGTTCCTGGTTAGAGTAGGTACTGAGGCGAGAATTATCGAGTCCGTTTTGACCCTGGTCCACGACCCTGCCGCGTCGGGAATTGAACCCTGGTCCCTGGCCAATTCTCTGCTTACGGGTCTGCCACCTCTAACCAGTGAGCCACACCTCTCCACAATATGTACTCTGTGTAAATATAAATAAATATATTGCACGGCAGCCATCCAAACTATAACTTGCACTAGGGTTTATGGCAAGGATGTCTATGCACTGTTAAGTTCTGTTAAGTTAGTGAAAATGTTAACAGCTAACTGGACTATTATAAAATTAGCCAGCCTAATGACAACGGTAATCTGCAAGTCTCTCACACCTCTTCATCCTTCACACTGCTAAGCGCTTTGTCCCATAGCACAATAATTGCATCTTGGTGGTCATGACGCACAACATGGAAACACTTTCCACATAGGATCAAAAAACAAAAACACCACCATTAGACCTCACACCCTACATGGCAAACCTTGCTGGCCGTGTAGGCAAATGCTTCAGTACCCCACATAGGGGTAGGAAGCGCAGTATAAATGCCAGTCAAAATTGCCTCGCACTACTGCAAAGTGTATGTAATGTGTCCCTAGAACGAATCTATATGGCACAGCCCATTAATACTATCTAACAACCTGTTCTACACAAGTTGACCATTCCTAAATGTAAATGTTAGGGAAAAAAGTGAACCTGTTTTGAGTTCAGATCAGGAATATATGGACCTCTGAATGGATGGATTAACGTTGCCCACACCAAGGTCTTTGGTCTGAATTCACATGGCCTCTGAGAGGGTTTCAAGTTTCCACTGGTGAGGCAGCGAGCACAGTTCAGCTGTTAGATCTGTCAGATGATACCTCCAAGTGACCTAGGGGACCAAGGAAAGACAGACAGGGTTGATTCTGTCCGTGCCAAATCTTTGGAGGACGTTTCTTCAACTCAGCACCTGAACCACCAACTGTGCTAAAAGAACCAAAATATGTTTCTAATACTTTTTTCCAACACTGGGAATTATAGATTGGCTTGATTCAGCATTCTTTTATCATGTACCCCATGAATCGTGAAGACAACCGACTAAGAGCTGAGAGAATGCAGTCATGGAGTCTGGTTCACAAAAACATCTGAAAAATACGCACACTTCCCACTCGCTTCCCTACGTTTATGATTTCAGTAGATTTCTGACTTTTTGGGACTTCAGAAGAGAAGTAGTAGTACTGAAAGAAATCTACGACTGCAGTTTTCCATGCATACTACAAACTTACTGTGCAAGGTGCAGCATACACAGGAGTAAGTATCACAGATCTGTGCATACGATCATTATTTTCTTTCTCTTTTGCCCAATAAGAAATTATTTTGATCAGTGGAGAAGCTCATTCTACTGTGCTCCTGTGAAGTTGGAGGTTCCCACTTTCCTTTTTTGGAATTTATGTCCAACATTTTCAAATTTTCAGTGTTCCATGCATTTTGGATGGCCACTGCTCCCAGCACTCGACATACCTTGCCACAAGCATTAAGGCCCAGGCTTACTAAGATATTGCATCACGGTTGCATCACTTTTTTGGGTGCGACGCAAAATCTATTCTGGAATTTACAAAGTCACACAAATCCCGATTTGCCTAGCATTGTAAAAAAAAAAAAAAAAAAAGTAAATGCAATGCAGTGCATAGTGCTACTTGTGCAACCTTGCATCAGGTAAGCATTACATGCAGGGCCGGACTGGCCGTAACGGGCACTGGGCGTTTCCCTGGTGGTCTGCCAGGGTTGAGGGTGGTTTTGGACCTCTGGGGGGCCATTTCTGTTACCGGGGGCCTGCAATATTGGCCCCCTGTAACAAAATCTGCCAAAACTGGCCCCTTTGCCGGGCGAGCAGTTTGCCAGGGTCTGTTTCGGTTCCCAGTCCGGCCCTGATTACATGTGTGGTGCATGGGCATTCCCTTGCCTCCACCTATGTATTTTTAAACAAATCCATAATTACAAAAGCTTGCCAACATGGGTTGTGCCATAATGGTGCGCCTACCCGATACTGACGTAATGAGGAGAAATATTTGTATTTGTTCTCATTTTTTCCTCTTTGTATATGTACTACATTCTGCAGGACACGTACAAAGAGGAAATAAACTCGTAGGATCGCTTTTTGTGCAGGAGGGTGTCACTTCCTTCACAAAAACTATCCTGACCACAATGCAGGCACCCTTGTGATATGACGAAAAGGTGACTGCATTGGCCCTAGGCTGCCACAATTATGCCAGCGCTAGGAAACAGCAGAACTGAACCACATCTTTGAAAATATGGTGCAGTTCTGCTCACTGCCTTTCACGCAGAGCAGTGCCACAGCTTCACAAACCTCTGCAGATTTTGTGTTTTATGGAGTGTAAGTTGGTCTTGCATGCACAAAAAGATGTTCCAGTTAGGTTCTATAAGCATCAATAGATAGTGTAATCTCACTTCCACCTCGCTTGTGGGGAGTGGGGAGCTTCATGTCTGGCACAGCCCTGATTTAGAGACAACACCCTTAGTAAAGTAACCATGATGCTACACTGTTTTCTGGTGCATCATCTGTTAATGTCACATTGCTCCACAGAGTAACAAGTATTGCAAAGAGCAAACACATCTGGCATGGCAAGCTGGTGTGAAGGTTATGACTTTTTGTTGCAAACATATGCCTCTAAAATGAAAAGAACAGAACAAGATAAAATGACAATGCTTAAACGTGGCAGTCATATGCTTGCAAGTCATATGCTTGCAATAAAAAGTTTTAGATTAATTTAAAACCTAAAATGATCATGGCATTTAATGTTACTAGAACACTACTAGTGATGTCTAGTGGACAGGTGTACTAAGAAAAGGTATAGAAATACTTTATATTTAATACGCATCACAGGAAAATATTATTCTTATTGGCGCTGAAAAGGTACTATTCACTTTGAATTTGAAAAGGCAAAAATACACAAGTATGAAAAAAAAATAACAGAAAGAAAGAGTTATGACCTATCAGACACTGGCACTGCCAGTGAAAGAGAGCTAATGTCTGAAGTTGTCTGACCAATTGCCCTAATAATGTATGCAGCTCAATGATGTACGTAGTGGCGGGTGGAAGTGTAACATGAACGACCCTTGAACAGACCACTGAAACAAGAGGGCTGACCCAAAGTCTGTGTATGTATGATTCTGTGTATGCATTTTTTATATGCAAATTATTTTGACTACCTGAAGCTGCCAAGAAAGCTAACACTGTCTCTGACCTACACCAAAAAATTGAGGGTGGTCTAATTTGCTACTTTTCAGTATAACATCCTTTATGTCTGCATGGCTGTATTCATTATTGTGCTACATGTAGGAATTCTGGATATATTTATTTTTTACACTCAATATTGCGACCCTATGTTCCCATTTGGCTACTGGGTATCTTGAGGAAATTAACTGTCACCCCATTTACCTAGATCAGTCGAACCATTAAGTAGAAAGTTCTGTAAGTCATATTTGCTGACATTATTTCAACCCAGACCAAACGTTATCTATCTATCTATCTATCTATCTATCTATCTATCTATCTATCTATCTATCTATCTATCTATCTATCTATCTATCTATCTATCTATCTATCTATCTATCTATCTATCTATATAGATATACAGACTATATATATAAAGACAAGATTCCTGCTGTGCCCACCTGTAGGCAAACACACATAGCATCGCCCCTCCTCTGAATTAGCGCTCTAAGCTGATTAGAGCTGCTCCGCAGAGCTCTATTCTGTGGACTCAATGAGGAAAGCACAGAGAGAGGCCTGAAATGAGAAAATCATTTCCATGCTGACTGAATTAAAGGGACAAAAGACCTCCTTCCAGTTGTAGCATTCAATTTGCCCAGAGAGAAGAGGAAGCCACTTAAGGGGTGACAATGGATCCAAGGAGGCAGATGAAATTGTAGACTTGAACTGGCCCAACACTGGAATTTAATTATAATTTCACTTAAGCCCTACATATTTCTCATTGCTGGAATGTTTTACTATATGCTTTGCAAAATATACGTTTTAGACCCTATGGTCAACATTAGTGTAACCTCTCACACATAACAGCGACCTGTCAGCGTCCATCATTAAAAGTAAGACACCCTGACATAAAAGGGAAATTATTAGAAGTATTTTTTCCACTCTCCGTTGTCCAGTGGCTTCAACTGAGTAGCTAAGAGGTCACCTTAAAGTTTAATTAAGCTATAGCACAATTTGTATTTATTTAAAAAAAAAAACATTTTGGTATATTTATTACTTTTGGTAATGTTACATATTGCCACGTGGCTTAAAATGCGTTATTCAATAACAACAAAAACAAATCTGAGACAAGATGGGTCGCAGTAAACGCATATGCATCCAAAATGAAAATACAGTGCTTACAATCAGCATAACCCTAAATCCTAAACAATCGTTCGACGTTAACTCCCTGCATGAAACTCCAGAACCCGGCAAATCACAAATTGAGCCAAAACAAAAAGCAAATTTAAATCACCATAAAGCTTGACCCAAGAACTACTAGAAGTAATCATTTTCGTTTTGCCACAACTTTAGAGTACTCAACATTTTGGTCACCAAACGAATAATACAAAAAACAGCAAAATATTTCATATATTTTATGCGCTTTTACATAAAGCATTGGCCACAGTGTGATGTTGTTTTATCAGTTTATTGTCAGTTTTATTAAAAAAAACAACTCCTTATTCATTCCCTGCAAGTGGTGTCTGGTTGCCACGTGGAAACGATGATATATACAACTGGATAATGTAGTACTTTTTTGTCGCCGATTAAGCCCCATCACTTTATATGAAATGCATATCTAAAGGTTTAAGGGCAGTTTAAACAAATCAACTCTTTGTAACTTTGCTGACAGCTTGTCACACTTCACGGACTCTGTCTGTCTGGGGCGCTGTGATAACATCTGCATTCACTCAGTGTGGGAGCTTAGCAGTGGACAAAAAAAAAAAACTAGGCCCTGCCACAAAATGTTCCATCATTCTGTCAGTTCTGACATGTCATCTGACTGTTCCTGAATCACTGAACACTTCTGGGACTCTGCCACTTATTATCTTTCCTCGGGTTTCTGGGCGCTCTGCGCAAGGCTGAGAAATGTAAAAATCTGCAAACAAGGTAGTCGACAGCCCGGGCCTTTTTGTAGTTTAATCCCCCGGCCTTCATTCATGCCTCACTGTTAATCTCTTAAAACATTATAAAACTGCCGGACAAAAGGAAGGCGAATGTGTCTGCTTCAGTCCAGAATGGGAGGAACCCGGGGAAAATGTGGGTCACGCTAAGCTTTTCTTTTCACCGCCAAAAAATGGTAACTTAAACCTGTTGAATTGCATTAGCTCCGATTCCCCGATGCTTGAGTAATGCTGCAGCAAATGGTTTTGAAGACCGACCATGGATAGCCTTCCAAGTGGGTCTACCGACATCTTTTATAGAAAGCGCCTTGTCCATGGGGATTCGAAGACCCACAGTGAAGAGTTGCTAATGTGGCATGGATTCTTTTTTTTAAAAAAAAACACAGCCTTCACAACATTTATAGATGATTATATAGGGTCATTAACAACTAAAAAATTCATTTAAGTTGCCATACGTACCTTACAACTCAGTCTTCAAATCTTAAGAGATATCTAATTAACTTGTTTTGTGGCTATTTTCTTTTGAAAAGCAATCTTTTAAAGTCACCAATTTACTTTATGCGGACCAGTGTAATTTTAAGGTTTTTGGGGTCCCAAGACGTATCTTCGAGACCCCTGTTTCAAACAGATTTGCATTTCATTGCCCATGTTGTGCTATTTCAAGGCTGCCTGATGACAAACAATATTTAATTATTGTTTACGTTTTCAGAAAAGGGTGTCCCACAAATATATCTTGCCCAGGTCCCAAAAATCCTTTAGATAGCATTCAGCAGTGAGAGAAGAAAACAAGAGAGAGGTAGGCGTAGAGAAATAGAGGAGAAATAGAGCGAAAAATAACTTTCCCAGGGCGGACCTTGGAAGGCGAGGGCTCTCGGCAATCTCCCACTTGGCCTGTGCCTTAAAACGTCTCTGATGCCGACCAAGTCTCTCTCTTTCAAAAAAGACCTTTTGGATTTGGGGAATGCACATGCAATCCTCTGAGAGGGCACATATGCGAGTTGGTAAAGACCAAATACCTCCAGCTACAGTTACCAAACAACACTAACCTCTACAAAACACTTACCACCAACCATATATGGGAAAGCACCGCACCACTGATGATCCAGTTCATATAGCCCATAAGCACAATTCTTCCAGTGACACAATATTCAAGACCAAGGTTTTAAGGTACCCGAAGTCCAACAGCACTGTGAGACCATATCAGTAACAATGCAGCACTATGCGCGTCATTACTAGGTCCCTTAGAAACTATTTATTATAATATGAGTGCATTTGTTGTATTTATCAGAGCAAAGTGACCAACAAAGTGTGGTTCATTGTGGAACAAAGAGAACATCCAAATATTTGGGGTACAACACAAGGACATTTTTTGGAGATGTTTAAATTTGGCATTTTCCTGTTTCTCACTACTTAAGTACTACATAGTGCAAATCACTGGAAAATTCAATAGAAGTCAACGGAATAACCCAATTCTCCCCGTTTATCTCAAGAAAATTGGCCCTTTTCAGTGTTCCCTATTGTTGACATGAATGGGTTCTGCCTCTGTCTACCCAGTGTTGCTGTAAAGAGTATTCAAGAAAGTGTGGCATTGGCTGTTGCAACCTGATGTGCCTCATAGAAAGATGTTCGCTGGTGCTTTCATACTCATAACAGACAGAAAGACATAGGATCACTGGACAGCTTTCGACTATATGGGATATGATTACACCACACAAAAGATTCTGTTTCTACTTCCAATTCCAAATCATTTTCCACTGGTGCATACTTGTCAGCTAGAATGTACTTTGACTATTCTCAAGTTTTGTGACTACCCATCAGAAGAGAAATTCTTCTCTTCGGCAGAAAGATTCTGGGTTAACTGAGAATCAGCAACATTGAGTTTATCTATCCACTAGACTCTACTGTAAAAGAACATCGAAGAGCCGTTTACACAATACATTGCGAGAGAATCCCAAAAAGGTTTGTGGTCCACCACTACCGTTCTGACCAATGGAAAGGCCTGAACATACTGTTGTTCTAACCTTTAGATTTAGCAGGCAACTTTCAGAGAATCTCTATCTCAAGTCTGCTAACTATATGCTTCTGAATATGCAGGCTCCTCACTGAAAAACATGAAGAAAACCAACATATGTTTGAAATCAATTTCTTTGATAATGCAACAACAATTAAACAAGGGAAGCAATTAAAATCCATGACCATAGTTTTAATCCACTCCTAGCCACAACAGAGGCAAATATTACTATGCAATGAAACATTATAGTACACATGAGAACCCTCTACACCATCCTCCCTCTATAAGTTGTAGACTTCCATGACCAGTAAAACAAATCTTCACCTAGCAGATCAAAAAGACCGTTGTCTAAATTACCTGCAATACAGATAACCTCGGCTCAGTGATCCATGAGTAATATACACCTTATTATTAGCATAATAGGATATTCTCACAGGTGATTAGTGCACTATAAAAACACTGATAACATAACATAAAATAATTTAACATAACATAACATGACATGACTTGGTGGAACAACACCTGGTGGCCCTCCGAACTAGGACCACACCGACAGACCACGCCCGCAACCTTGGCATCAATCATCAAGGACAGCAAAGTCACCATGCAATGACAGATCAACACAATCTCCCCTGCCTGCTTGCACACCCTCTGTATGCTCCAAAAGATCTTCAAAGGGCTACCCATCGACACGATAATAACCTCTTCTCAAGCCCTACTCACCACCCGGCTTGACTAGGGCAACACTTTGTACGCAGCAACCACCACCCAACTCATGGGGAACCAAAAAGTAGCAGCTTCTGGGGCATTAATGTGGTGAGGCAGCGTGGGGAGAAAGCGCAGGGGGGACAGGATCGGGAGGCAGGACATGGGGTGCGCGATGGGGGGGCAGCAGGTGGAACAGAATTTAAAAAAAGGCTTACCTTCCATCTGCAGCGTTGGTGATCTTCTGGCCTCTGCTCCGCAACTCATGGCATGCCACAGGCTCCCCTACGCCAATCCAGACGCTAGTCTCATGTGGTTATTACCCAGCATGACAGCAGCTTTGTGATTTTTATGAGCACCCTAGTTAGGCGCTCACTAAGGGACTATGACCCCGTGCTTGCTCTCCACCTGGCTGTACAGCACAGCTCGGGTGGAGAGATCGAAGTGCGCATGACGGTTTGGCCGGCCTTAGATGATCAGCCAAACTGTCATGCGCACTTGAAGCAGTGGCACCACTCCTCCTCCTTCCTGCAACTGCGTTGTGTCAGAATGGACGGCCCCGCCCCTGGCTCGGCTGCAGGATGAAAGTGAGGAAAAATAAAATGATAATAACCTTTGCTATCATTTCAGCTTTCATTTTTCCCTGCTAAAGAGCAGTGTGGCAACACTCCTCCGCATTAGCTGAAGAGCCTCTGCTGGAGCCAATGGACATTCCTAGGGTTGGGTGTGATGTGGGTCCATTTAGGCAGGTTGAGGATGAATCTGGCTGTTGAGTTCTGCATTGTCCGACTGCCTGAACTTCCACCAATCCTCCAGAGACCTCCGCTCCGCCTCCCTTGCCTTCTCACAGACACCCCACATCTGTCGCAACTACAGTGGAAGCCGCTCATCCTCCTACCTTGCCGTTAAGCCCTGGAACAGCCTTCCTCTCCACCTATGATCATCACTCTCTCTTGTGCATTTCAGGAAAAAACTCAAGACCTGGCTTTTCGACTGAGCCCACCAACCTAGGGCCAAGATACCCTTGTGGGTGATTAGCCACGCTCCACAAATCCTGATTGATTGATAGCATAACATAAACATAAAGCAACTTCAACCAAACATTTCCAATAAGAGTATTGGAAAATGCAGCTCCTCTGTATACCTACATTAAGGATAAAATGAGTACAAACAGAAGATGAATCTAAAAGCACCAAAATGCTTTGCAAGTAATTCAGTCCTTTCTTTCCTTCCCAGTCATCATCAACAAACGCCAAGTCCCTCTAGAAAGAGAAATGGGCTCAACTCTCCCTGTCATTTTTTCCATTTCTCATATACCAACCCTTCCCATGTCCATGATTGCTGGAAGGGATGGTTATATTAGTGTTACAAAAACACTAGCCCTCTCATAAACCTAGGACACTGTACCAAGTTATTCTGTATTAAAGGCCTAGTGAAACCATTACAATGAAGGTTTGATATGAAAGATGGAATCACAACAGGCCATTCCTAGGAACTCCCACAGAAGTCATCAGGTTCCATGGCCTACCTGATAGCAGTAACTTACAAACCTCCCCCACATCTCCACTCCAGAGCTACTGTCTACACAGTTCTGTATCAGAGAATTGTGATGAAATGACTGGCTCCTAAACACTATGCCAGTGTTTCCTCACATTCACCATCCTTGTAATTTAAACTAAACCTACATTTTCCTGTCAATCTCCCCCAGACAGCAGCGTTTACCTATCACTCACTGTCTTCAGTAACCCTGTGCAAGCCACCTGTTATGGTCACAGGCTTGCTTGACAGCTCTCACCTCAACTAGCATATCCAAAATCAACCCACTGCAACCCACCCCTCCTTGGTCCCAATCATGCTCCTATAAACACCACCTTCTACCCCAATTCGCTCTTCTGGCTTCTTTCTGTGTAACTCTGGAAAAGAGACAGCACATTTCCTAACAATACACAAAGTAATACATCTCAATACTAGTAGAGATTAACACCATTCCTGAGACAATCTATAAGTATAATACAAAATGGAAGAACATAGACACTTCCTATTCCACTTGAAGAACTGCTGCAGGCCTTGTCCCATCTATAGATCATATCCACTTTAGAATAACAGTGCAAAAGAGGAAGTGCCTTCTCCAACACCATCCTTTCTAATCTTAATCAAAAATATCTAGGTCTTCAACGCTACTCCTTCACCAACTTACAAGACCGGAAGGAAAGGCAAACAAAAGAGTCACCTCAATCCAATCTCCTCATTCTCATCCTGGTTATCCAGAGCATCAAATAGTCTCTGACTGACGTGGAAGGGATCTCAACCCAACAAGAAAATCTCCATCTAATGATGGCCCAGAGGTTATATGAAAATAAAGATATTAAGGGCCTTATGTATGAAAACATTTTCCCATAGACAGAGAATGGGTAAAACCCTTTGATACATCTGGCCCTATATCCTTTACTGCCTCTCAGAGTGTATGCACTCTCTTTTTCCCAGAATTGTGGGAACTGTGGTAACCAGGGAATGCCTCAAACTTTTCATGATTTGCCTTTAGTCCATAACTGACAATCCAGGTCACTGGGCTCAGAATATTAAGGGGCAAGTTAGTATGCCACTCCCATCTGTCTTCTTCATCCTTTCCTTGTGTTCTCCACAAGCACTCAGATCCCTTTCACTTTCTGAGATCAGACCCACGAGACCTTCATTTTACCCAACACAATTAGATCATTACATCACAATATACTGATAGAACCAGTTGTATCTCTCGAAGTTATAAATTGAACCTAAAATGGCAGTCTCTTTGTTTCGTATCTACACCCATCCTCACATTCAAATTCCTGTCACTGTAAAATTTGCACTTACTCTTTATGATTTGTTTAGTTCAAGACAATAACCTTTGAATCACCACATACTTACCCACAGAAATCTCATTCACAACCATCAAACAACACGATTGTTCTATCTCTACCTTTCTTGTTAACCATATCACACACCACTACCAATCTGGTTTCAAATCATGCTGCAGCATAGAAACCACTACCTTCCACATCGTAAAAGATGCCCTCCTTCCCAATGATGAAGATGACCCTTATCTCCTGATAATGACAGACTTCTCAGCTGCCTTCAACACAGTCTACTATCCTAGCTTCACAGACTTCCTGGAGTCTCAAATGGGATTCACTAGCTATGGTATTCACTGGTTCTCATCTTACCTTTCCAGCAGCCACCAGTTTGTTCACATGGGAACTTCCAGGCACAAAAATATCTGTATCACATGCAGAGTCCTCCAGGGTTCCATGCTGTCCCCTATCATCTTCAACGTCTACAAGGAGCCGTCTGGTGCACTACTCACAGACAACAGCATCAAGATTGACCAATATGTCGATCATACACAACTCTACTTGGAATTCTCCTCAGACACACAACACCTCAAACACTGCCTGTACATTCAGACCTTAATGTCCAGACCTGAATGTTCAGTGCCTACCTAAAGCTCAACCCAACCAAAACAGAATTCCTGTTAATTGCCAAGAACAACAAACAAGAAAGAGTACGAGCCTGGCTCAATGGCATGAACCTTGACAGCTTCGAACCCCAACATTCACTCAATGCCAAGTCACTTGTATTCACCCTGGGCACAAACCCAATCTCCGATGAACACATTGCCAAAAAACTAAGATGGCCTGGTACCAGCTCTCTCTTCTAATGAAATTGAAATGGCACACCACGTCTCATTCAGCTCTGCTTCAATCTCTTGGACTTCTACTAACTCCCCTAGCTGGCCCCCATCATCTTAAAAAACAGCTGCATCATTGACAAAGTCATCACACCACCCCTGCTTATGTTGCAGAAAAGTTCACCATTACTTGTGGGTCTCGGAACATCCACAGCCATGACACCATGAGACTGCAGACTAAAAAGAGTACAAAAAGGAAAAAGAAGACAGCAGGCCTTTCCATGCGTGCACCTAGGATCTGCCACAGCATCTCCGTATCTATTAGGATAGCCCCAAAACTGCTCCATTTTAGGAAATAGTTGAAGAAACTCCTCTTTAAAGAACAGTACTTTGCAACATATTAATCATCTACAAACCTCTCCTGTCACTTATTGACTTATTCTTGTCTGTGACCCTTTACAGTGCTCTGCTGACTTTTGGCTTAGTTTAAGCTATAATAATACCATATACATGCATTCATACATACATACATACATATACACATACATACAAACATACGTACATACATATATACATACATACATTTTTTCTCTAAAATGTTGGTTATGGCCACGACCCACCAATTGGAAATCACTGACTCTCAAAATAATTACAACCTGGAGCTTATCATACATGATGAACTGGTTTATCGTGGACGCCCTCTTGACCAATATTCAATTTTCCAGGTTTTATCACATAAGGCACATCTGATATAGACTGATATAATTTGGGTGGAACAGGATGAGCCTGAAATAGCCTGCAGTGACCGCAGCTTAAGATATCTTCTATACATTTGAGGGTAGGGTCCCTTATCTTTCCTCCTTCTCTAGATTTAGTGTGATGTTGTATGCACTGGGGATGTCTTTCTTTCAGGGATGCATGTGTCCAAATGGGGACAAGGGTCCTTTTTAGGCCCAAGGCCTACATATCTAAGGGGTTAAGCAATGTCAGGAGTGGGGTTGGTGTTTGGGGAACTTGAGAATGTGGTATAAGACTGCTGAAACCTACTTATTATGCTTCAGACGTCTACGTCTTTCATGTAGTATTGCTGCATGGGCCTGCTGAGCAAAAGATGTACTGCATCATTTGATCTCTGCAGGACCACCTTCAAATCGGGAACCTTGGAATCCTGCTGTTGGCCCTAGAGTCTGTGGGGCAAGGGTCTTTTGCCAAGTCTCCTTCCTTACCAAAAGTGTGGGTGTGAAAATGTGGGGAAAGACCAAACCAATTGCACACACCTGTTTCAATGCCGCCCTCTTTTGCTTAGTCATCTCATGAGTTTCCTTTCACTTGTTTGATTGCGCGATATTCATTGTATCATAAGAATGGACCAAGAAAATACAACGTGAGGGGAAGTTGTATGTGAGGTGTAAAATCACTCCATAACAAACAATTGCAAGCTTAGACATTCTTCACCTGGCAGTATACCAATGCTCTGTCATAATGATCTACAAGAAAGACAATTATCTACAATAGTTTCAGAGGGCATTACATCATTGTAATATAATGCATGGAACACATTGTGACTCAGGTCATTGAATCCACTGACAATATGTTCATGGCAAGCCTTAGGTTCTGGAGATATATCAAATAACTCTTAATAAGCCCCTTCTCATCTATTCTGAAAGCGATAACCCTAGACAGGATTGCACAAAACCACCTTTTGACGAAGGATGCACGCTTGAGCTAGCAATTGCCAACACCAGTTTCCTGACCTGCAATCCTATTCCAGCTGACTTGGCTGATCACCTACAGATCACCCTGTCATTAAGTTCTACAAGGTCAGTATGCACAGATGAACATCAAATTGAGAAAACCTGGGTGAGAAATGTACAAAATATATACTTTGATAGGTTTAAAACCGTGGGCCTGATTCACAAACTAACTTTGTAGTAAGTTTTGCAATACTATACTATACTACAAAGTGCTATTCACAAACTGTACTTTTGTACCAACTTAAACTTTTGAGTAAGTTTCCTGCTTTTTGGTATTCACAAACTGCACTTTTGTACTAAATTACACTTTTGCAGTACATCCCTACTCAATTATTTTCTAAGGCCTGGTTTATAAGTACCAGTGGGTGGCCATGTGTTGTGCTGGACCTATTAGAAATGTGTAGGTTACAACAAAAGTGCAGTTTACAAATACTAATAAGTAGCAAACTGACTCAAAAATGTAAACTTACTGTAAAGAATAAGTTACTTCTCTTAATCAGGCCCTAGGCATTCAATCCTGGAAGTAAATGATCTTCCCTGTCAATGAGCTATGTGAAAATAAAGCCAAATCATACCAATTAAAGTGGCTTTTTGCAAAACAAACTGAAGAAGAACTCACACACACACATCTCACATGAATTATAACATTAAAGCAGTAGAAACTCAGGACAGTGAGTGTCAGAAGCAATATATAATCCAATAGTATTTATACCTTGCTGTGGTTATCAGCAGTATCAAAATCTGATCTTTAAAACTACAAAAGGAAAATAACTGGGGAGCTGAACATTCAGGATAACACTAACCAGGTGCCTAAAGTCAGTATTTCAAGAAGGTTGTGGTGCTCAGAACTAGGCAGCTGAATATCAGCACGATTATAAATATACTAAACTTTGTTAAATGACAGGAATAAGAACAGTTTGAAGATAGGACAGAAGAGTGCAGCAAAGCCTTTATTTAAAAGGGCTAAGACGATTGTGTGTTCTATGTTTATATAAGGAGCATTTTACTACCCTTGGGAAAAAAAGTTTGGATGGTTTTGCATAAAAGCGGGACCTGAAACAAGGATGACACTGCAATGAATTTTATCGCTAAAGATGCAATGTCACAAATGGTCTTTCTAGGAAAGTGCCCCTTTTTGCATAGTTACCCCCGAACTTTTTGCCAGATAGCTGATGTCAACTTGACTGAGTGTGTGCTGCGACCATGCTAACCAGGCCTCAGCACCTGTGTTCTTTCCCAAAACTGTACCTGTAGTAAGGAGCAACGCTGGTAAGTAGAATTTAACTTCTTTATTAGTTAACAAGGATACTGCATCCTCAGCTTGTCTGTCGTACTCGCACATCTCAAACGAAGTCAGCCTCATCAGCATTCTAAGGTAAACTTCATGTCAAGGTTCTATGACTGTACCATTAGCGAGCATGGGGGAGGGGTACAGGGAACATACCAAGTGGGGAGATTACAACACATCTTCCTCCCCTAAAAGACAACCGGGGAGAGGACCCCCAGCACGTGGAGGAGAAGAAGAAAAGAACAAGGTCTCCCTCAGGACCCCTTGCACAGCTGAGGCTCCTGAGTAGGGACCTTATGTTCAACATGAGCCTCCCATACTAAAATCCTTGTGCCAGCTCGGAGCATTCTTTTGCCGGCACCCTCTCCTGATTTGTGCGTTCTCCGACCCAGCTCCTTGTCCCTGATCCTTGTTGTCCTCTCTGTGGGTCCCATCCCTCACATCCAACACCACCCTGTCCATACTCCATTTTTTTCCCATCTTTCAGGATTACCACATTTCTTTTGACATCCTTAATTCTTCCCGGAGAGTAGTATTTTCCCCCTTTGCAACCCAGGATCTCTGGTTTCCTGATGTACACACTTTGCCCAAGACTGAGGGATTTCTACTTAACACCCCACTTCCTGTCATACCACTCCTTGTACTTTTCCTGCCTGGTATCAGTTTTTTCCCTGAATTCATCCGTGTTGACCACTACCTTCTCCTTTGGACACAACCAATACGGGGACAACTTTGAACCTGCCTTCCTTCCCCTCAACAGTTCAAAGGGAGTATGTCCCGTTGAGAGACTTGGTGTGGTGTGGTATGCCCATAGCATGTCTCTAATTGCAGGCTCATTAGCCATCCCTGATTTGTTCGCTAGTTGTATGCACTCTTTCAACATCCTATTGGCCCTCTCCACCTTCCCGATGGCCTTGGGACAATAAAGGGGGGTACGCACATGTGATATGGACATGTCCTTAAGAAACTCTTAACTTTAGGACTCCTAAATGCCTTCTGTGAATACCGAAAGTCTTAAAATTAGGATTTTTCTCAGTTTAGAAGTCCTAAAGATAGGACTCCTAACTTTACTACTACTAAACTGAGAAAAATCCTAATTTTAAGGCTTTCGGTATTCACAGAAGGCATTTAGGAGTCCTAAAGTTAGGAGTCCTAACTTTACTACTACTAAATTGAGAAAAATCCTAATTTTAAGACTTTCGGTATTAACAGAAGGCATTTAGGAGTCCTAAAGTTAGGACTCCTAACTTCTGTGAATACCGAAATGAGTAAGTGCCTTCTGTGAATACCAACATGGTAGTAAATTTAGGATTTTGTCTTAAGTTAGTTCTGTGAATCGGGCCCCACGTGTTTGATTGCCCAATACACCGCCAATGCCTCTTTCTCAACAGTAGAATAATTGGACTCTGCTGCTGTCAATGTTCTAAAAGCAAAAGCCAACACTTTCACACCATCCTCCGTCCTTTGCGATAACATTGCCCCTATCCCTTTGCTACTGGCATCCGTGGTAATGATGGTATCCTTATTCACATCAAAATTGCCAATGTAAGGGGCCGTAGCAATAGCTTCTTTTATGTTTTCCATCGCTTCTTCCTGTTCTTTACCCCAAGTAAACTCACATTTATTTTTTAACAATTCTCTTAAGGGTTGAGCCATCATTGCAAAATTCCTGATGAACTTCGCCATATACTCTGCCAGGCCCAGAAATGAAAGCACTTCCTCTTTGCCCGTAGGCGTGGGAGCCCTCCTCACTGCTTCCACTAGACTGTATTTGGGTTTGATGCCTTCTTCCGAAATTATGTGTCCCAGGTACTCTACTGATGTGACACCCACCTTGCACTTACTTTCCTTTGTGGTGAATCCCACCTCTTTCAACCTTTCTAAGACTCTCTCTGCATTCACCTTATGTTCCCCCTCGCTTGTTCCATAAATAAGTATGTCATCTTGGAAACACATGGATTTTGGGCAATCCTTGAGCACATGCTGCATGGCTCTTTGGAAAGCGGAAGCTGCTGAAGCCAGTCCAAATGGCATTCTTAGAAATTTGTAATTGCCAAATGGAGTGGTAAACGCCGTTAAAGGTTGAGATTCAGGGTGTAGCTTTACTTGATAATAGGCGGATGAAAAATCCAAGACACTAAACACTTTCGCTCCTTGCAAAGTGCTCAGCATCTCGTGTATCCTTGGCAACGGGTGTCTGTCCACCACAATATTTCCATTGAGGGCTCTCAAATCCACACAGAGCCTAATGCTCTTCCCCCATCCTTGGTCGTGATGACAATAGGTGCTAACCACGCTGAGCTCTCAATCTCCTGTATAACCCCTTGTCTCACCAATTTTTCCAACTCCAACCTTAATGGTTCTCTCATTAATAAGGGGACAGATCTCGTCCTGTGAACCACAGGCGTTGCCCCTTCTTTCAGTACAATTTTGTGCATGTAGTTTTTTAGCAACCCCAACTCCTCATTAAAAACTTCGGGAAAACTCTTAATGAGTGTGGCACCATCCCCTGGGGGTTCCATGAGTAAGACTTGTTCACTGTTGTTGGGATAAAGCTTAATGCCTAGCTCCTTGTGATGTTTCCAGCCCAACAAGCTCGACCCCTCTTTGTTAATATATACCTTCCCCACCGTGTGCCTATCCTTGAATGATATCCGCATTCTCACCATGCCCTCTAGGGGTATAGGAACCTTGTTGTACCCTGAAGGAGAAATGTCTGCTGTTTCTATTTTGATATTATGTTTTGCGAATTTCTCATCAAATAACTTCTTATCAACCAGTGTGAAGGGGGAACAAGAGTCTGCATAGACTTTAAAACATTCATCATCCAGCCTAATTTCACACGTGGGATACACTGTATTGTTTTCCGTGCTCTCCTCCTCAATCTGAAAAATAAAATTCTTATCTGTTTCTTCTCCAGCATCATTAAGATCGACCATATGTACTTTAGGCGTAAACACGTTACATACTTTTGAAAAATGTCCCTTTTTGTTGCATTTCCTACATATACTATTCCTGGCTGGACACTTCCAATTGTTCGCTAAATGATTATGGCTACCACATCTGAAGCATTGTAAACTACCCATTTTCTTGTTCACCACCTCTCTGTGTTTTTGATTCACCAGACACACCGCCTCAGTGTTCGCTCCCTCCTTTGACTCAGCCTTTTCCTTTCCTGCCTCCCCTATTTTCATTTCTTTCATACACTGTGCCGTATGTTCCAGCCCTTTAGCTATACTAATGGCCTCCTCTAGATCTGGATTTCTTGTGAGTAGTTCCTCTTGCACTTTCACATCATTCGTGCATCTCACCAACTGGTCCCTTATAAGAGAATCTGTGAGGGCACCAAACTCGCACGTGGCTGACATGCCTCGCAACACAGCTACATAGGAGAAGACTTTTTCATCCTTCTTTTGACTTCGTTTGAAAAATGTGTGCCTCTCTAAGACCACATTTATTTTAACCTTGAAATGCGCCTCCAATTTCCTCAACGTATACTCGTATACATCCACTCCTTCATCCTCCTCCAGGGGATCATCCTCTACCAGTCTCCCTGTAACATCCTCATACACCTTTCTGCCTTGTATACCCAGATTGTGTAATAAAATATGCTGCTTTCTTATGTTTGAAAAATTTCCACCCCCAATGGCAATCAAATAGGACTTGAATATTCCTACCCATCTCCTCCAAGGAATATCTGGCTCCCCTAACTCATTCAGAAATGGGGGTGGCTGACTCATCCCCGCACCTGCCATATTACTCTAGGTGTAGAATCCAAAATACAAATTTGCCGCCAGTTGCACGTCCCTGCAATATAAAGATTACACCAATTTTGTGAATTATAAAACAAATGTTTCCCCCCAAGGGATGGTTTCTGACCTAAAGGGGGGTCTGGGTCACAGAGGTCCTAAAGTTTTGCTTGTTATGACCCTCCAGATATGTGAACTTCACAACGATAGAAAATGCCCCCTTAAATACCACAGAATATGTTTTTTAGTCACTGTATTTAGACACTTTAACAGTCCTTTTTCTATGACTGTGCTTTTGCCTGAAACACCGCCTCCTCCAGGAACTGGTTGGGTGCTTCCCTTCGATGATCCAGTGTGAAGAGAGAGACGCCGCCTGGAGCGCTGACTGGAAACTCCTCTACTGGAGTCACTTCCGCCGACAGTGGTGAACCACACGAGCGCCGCTTCTTGAGAGGTGAGTATCCTCAAAGCGTTTAATTCAATCCTTTGCCTTCCCAGCAACGATAGAAAATCCCGCCGTGCGCTGCTTAGGATTCCCCCACAGAAACTGTCAGCGCCGTTGCTGCGGCTACCCCTCGTGAGCTCTAGTCCTTCGCTCACTGTCCCCTCACCTCGGTAGACGAAACAGACAAGCGCCGCCTCAAATGCTGCCCCGCTACAAATAGCGCTGTCTACCCCAATCCGGCCTCAATCGCCAATGGTTTTCACCTCTCCCCACTGTCGGATGCTACGTGGAATACTGGGGTCTTTTGATACGCAACTGCCAGCTGGCATTCTGTGAAGTATTTCCTTTCCAATTAAACCGCACCGCTTCACGTTCACCCAGCCAGGGAGTCTCCTTGACGCTCACCCACGCTGTCTTCGTGCCAGCGCTCACAACCAATACTTCTTAAAACATGTATTCCTTTACTCAGGTAGGAGCAAACTGCAGCTCACTAGTATTCCGGACCATCCATTAGTCAGAAGTTCATAACAGCATCCCAATCCAACCAAAACCACGGTGCTCCGCCCCCAAATTATTTCGCCTCACCGCATATAAGGTTTCTTTTCTTCTGCTTCAACAGATGCTCTCCTGTCTAACCTTGTCCACTTTAATCACCGACTCCAAGCTGAAATTCTACAGGGGAGAATGCAGTGCCGTCCCTGTCACAGCATCCCTTTTCACTCGTCGCCAAAGTGTAGTAAGGAGCAACGCTGGTAAGTAGAATTTAACTTCTTTATTAGTTAACAAAGATACTGCATCCTCAGCTTGTCTGTCGTACTCGCACATCTCAAACGAAGTCCACCTCATCAACATTCTAAGGTAGACTTCATGTCAAGGTTCTATGACCATGTACCATTAGCGAGCATGGGGGAGGGGTGCAGGGAACATACCAAGTGGGTAGATTACAACAGTACCTTTGCTTCCAAAATTAGCACAACTCTAGGCCACATTTACGTTTCTTGTAAAAGGTACCTCTGGTACCAAGGGCCTTGTGACCAGAGAGAGCCTCTGAGGGCTGCAGCTTGTATTATGCCACTCACAGAGACCCCTCACCTTAACACCTACATACTGCCACTGCAGGCTTTGTGTTTTGGTGCAGGCCAAACTGAAGAGCAGACATAGCACTCCCCAAGATGGGTCATGCCCCCCAACACTGCATGTGGCATGGGTACGTCACCACTCTAGCAGGCCTTACAGCCCTAAGGCAGGGTGCACCATTCCTCAAGAGAGGGCATAGCTGCAAGAGTAATATGCCCCTACAGTGTCCATACCAATCACAGGCATTGTAAGTGATGTGAAGCCATTTTGAGTACATGGGCTGCGAGTTTGTCATTACGAACTCCAAGGCTCCATGATGGCTTTACTGAAAACTGGAAAGTTTGGTACTAAACTTCTCAGCATAATAAACTCACACTGGTGTCAGTGTTGGATTTAATTTAACATGCACTCAGAAGGCTTCTTAGAAATGCCCTCTGTAAAAACAACCAACTTCTAGTGTATTGGCTGACTGGTCCCCACCAGCCAGCCACTACCAAACAGGTTTCTGACCTCATGGGGTGAGAGCCTTTGTGCTCTTGGAGGTCAGGCACAAAGCCTGCTCTGGGCGGAGGTGCTTCACACCTCCCCCTGGCAGGAACAGTAACAGTTGGCAGTAAGGCTCAAAGCCTCAAAGGCTCTCACCTTGTGATGTGCTGATTTGGGCAGCTCCAAGTAGTGGAGATGCCCACCCCCCTGCCCAGGCCCCAAATATTGGTAGCAGGACAGGTGGGAAAATTAGTGAGTAGAGTAGGAGTGTCCACCTTAGCCTGGCACACTCCTAGGGTCGCTAGGAGCTGAGGTGGACCCCTCTCTTAGAAATTCTTCATCTTGAATTGGAGAATTAGGCCCAATAGGAATAGGGAGGTGCTCCTCTCCCCGAAGGGAGGGGGCACCCAAAGGGTTTAGTCACCCTAGGGGACAGTTGCCATTATAGTTAGTATTTAGGGGCTTTCCTGAACCTAGTTCCTCAGATTCTACGGACCAAAAGAAAAAGACGGAAGAAGACCACTGCTGGACCAGGAACTGAACCACTGCACAAAAAACCCAGCAAGAACCCCGCCTCCTGTAGCTGGTTCTATAACTGAACCTGCTGTCCTTCCAGAAACCCTGCCAGGCCTCCCAAGAAACCCCGAAGACCTTCCAGCCTGTAAACAATCTCCAAGAACTTCCCTTTGAGCTAGAGGAGCTAGTCCCTGGCGTCCGCCAGTACAAAGACAGCAGTAGTTAAGGACTGACACTTGTATCAACACAACTCACTACTACAAAAGCAACCATAAGACTGCAGCGGTAGAGGACCAGCACTTGTGTTGACATGACTCTGCTCTGCCGGAGGAATGCACCGCAGCTGGACGGCCTCCACGACCTGGGGGGATCCTCTCGACTCAAGCTGATCACAGCTCCATTTCCGAGAGCCTGTGCCCTCCTTGAAGTGGCCTTGTCTACCTCTTCCTGCCACACCTGCTCGACTGCAGCTTCTCCTGCCCCGCCTGCTCGTCAGCGGCCTCTCCGAGACGGCCCAACCTTGGAACAACTCCTCCATCTGAGCTGGGGTGCCTCCCTTAGATCTGCAGTGACTCGCTGACGATGTTCGCGACAGTCCCGTGTTGGCCGCCTACTGAGTCCCATTCACCCCCATTGTTTTTCGCTGACCCCGAGAGCAGAACACAATTTCCGGTATCGACCGTCGTGGCGTAGATACTGAACCCTGTAACCGGCCGCTTCAGTGCCACTGGTGGTGCAATCCCCAGCACAAACTGATCCTTGCCCAGAGTTGGACTAACTCTCGAATACTGGCAACGTACGTTGTGTACTTACCTGCTGATGCATAACACTTCCTTCCTTCCTTAGGATTTCATTGCATTCTATTGATTACTTGCAACTGGCTATCTTTTACCAGTACTAACTGGTACTGTTTTAAATCAACAATACCAAAGTACTTCCAAAACCATAACGTATTCCTACTGCCTTTTTGAAAGTATTACTTGCCTTTAACTGAATTTGATATGGCTCCTAAAATAAAAATAACTAAAGCAATATTTTTGCCAAACATTGGTCTGGAGTTAGTCATTGAGTGTGTGTGTTTTATCTTGTAAGGGTGCGTACAACAAATGTATTCACACTACCCTCTGATAAGCCTAACTGCTCAGCCCAGCTACCACTAAATTGCGAGTAAGATATTAGCTACTTTAACTTCTGCCATGCCTTTAGGGACACACTGGACTCTGTGCACGCTATACCCCTTTTTGGTATATTATATACAGAGCTGGATTTCTACATTGGTGGATCAGCATGGGGTCTACGACTTTGCATTTGTTGGACTACTCAGTCAACACCTGATGACATGACAAAACTTTGTCTTTAGATTCAGATTTTTGAAATGTCAATTTTTCTACATTTTTAAAACTCTGTTAGTGCCTTGGTTAAGTCCCTTTAGTATTTCTTTTAAATAACAACTTACTGTAGTTAGGGGTAAAATTATTTTAGAAGTTTGTTTAGACCTCTTGTAAAAAGATCCCCACTATTAGTGAAATAATGAACAATGCACAGGACAGGGTTGAGGAGCTCGACCTCACCCCCTACCTCCATTGAGAGATGAGTGAGTTAAGGTCTTTGTGTAGACTTAAAAGGATTTCCATGGGGTCCTGTGTCTCCAAGGTAAAGCTCCAGGAACTCTTGACAGAGTATGCAAGGCACCACCCTTCTGAAGGGGAGATCCCGACTCAGGAGATGATGATGTTAGTGATGTGGAGGACAACCCCCAAACCCCCACACTAAATAATCCAAAGGTTACTCACAGCACCTAGGTCCCACACAGGTGGGTCAGGTCCTGATGAGATCATTGTGGGCAGCCTCAATAAAGAGAACATCCTCATAGAAAAAGAATAGATCTAGAGTCCCAACTCCTGGCTCTGGAAGAGACAGAGCAGATATGGGCCTACCTCCCATCAATGGTGGTAGAAAGCCAAATAGGGAAATAGAGCAATCATATGACCATGAAATCTCCAAAGGGATTGTTACCAAATATGAGGAAGGTGATGATATCACCAAATGCTTCACAGCCTTTGAAAGGGTAAGTGGAATTAGAAAGCTGAAGAAGTCACACTGGGAGCATTAATTTGGGAGCTGTTCACTGGTAACAGCAGGGGTAGATTTCTGACCTTTAGTGGGGCAGATGCTGAGTCCTATGACCTCATGAAGGGCACCCCGAGGTGATGTCTTCAGACTCACAACTGAGGAGTATAGGATTAGATTCAGAGGGGGCTAAAAAAATCCAGAGTCAATCCTGAGTTGACTATATAGACTCCTCAGTAAAAAGACTATATGGTTGGTTAACTGAAAGTGAGGTGCATGACTATGTTGGGCTTTATAATCTCATGATGAAAGAACACATGTTAAGTAATTGCACAAACGTAAGGTTGTATCAGTATCTGGTGGACATAGGTCTAATTTCCCCAAGAATTGGGGAAGAAGGTAGACCAGTGCGTCAAGACTACGGTGACCAAAACCTTCACTGGGGGTGACCAAAAGAAATGGGTTACAAAACCTCCCCAGGGGAAAGGGGACTATACCCCAAAGATTAAAACCAAGGTTCTTCTGAAGGCCCCAAAAACCTGTTCAGGAAGGTGGGCCCCAGAAGTCTTCCCAGCCCACTGGTGGGTATAAGGGTAAAACTTTTGATCCCCGAAAGGACTGGTGTTGCACCTGTAGGAAGGTTGGACACCACACTGGAGATTCTGCCTATCCTAACAAGAATTCCCCTACTCCACCTCCAGTTAGCACTGTTGTGACAAATCTCCTGATGGAATCAACAGGGTGTCCAGAGCAAATCAGGGTTCACACTGAAGCTGTTCTAGTCTCTTAAGGTGAGGGAGAGTTGGCCACTTTGGCTGTCTGACCCCCTAACTTACTATTCAGTACTCCTTAGTGAATGGGACTAGAGTAGAAGCCCTGAAGGATACAGGTGCCAGTGTCACTATGGTGAAAGATATACTGCTTTCCACAGGAACGGACCTGAGTGGAAAAACCTATCCGGTCACCAACTCTGACATCAGTGCAGACCGTTCTATAGCTTGGGTGACATTACACGGGGGTTACTGGCCTGAAATAGGTAGTGGTCTCTCCAAAACTTCCAGCTGCCTGTCTGCTTGGAAACGACCTGGAGACCTCAGCATGGGCTGAGGTAGAGCTGAAAACTCATGCAGCCATGCTGCAAATCCCTGAGATAGTGTGTGTGAAGACAAGAGCACGAACTCAAGCACACGGTGAAAAAGAAGTGTTGGAGCCTGGAAGAATGGCCCAATCTTCTAAGAGGAAAGGTAAACAGACTGAGGGACCAGCTTCTGAACAGCAAAAGACTCAGGACCCCTGTCCTCCGGTAGAGGACTTGTCACCCCAGGAGCAAACAGAGCCCATGGGACTTGAACCTAACCAGGTCAAGCTCCTGGGAACAGCTGTGCCTTGGAAAGCAGGTCGGTCCAACTCTTGAAGGTCTGCGACAGCAAGCTGCTGCACAGGAAAAGGGAGATGTCTGTGGCTCCCACAGGACCTATTGGGAGAAAGGACTCCTGTATACTGAAACCACAGACTCCAAACCCAGTGCCACTAGGAGAGTGGTAGTGCCTCAGCTGTACAGAGACATTCTACACACAGTGGCCTAAGAAAACCCCCTATCTGGGCCAAACCAAGATGTTGGAAAGGCTTGTCAGCCATTTCTACTGGCCCAAGATGTCCCACAAAGTAAATAAGTTTGTCACCTCCTGTGTCACCCATCAGACCAGTGGCAAAACAGGTGAACACCCAAAAGACCCTGTAATTCCACTACCAGTGGTTGGGGTTCCCTTTGAGAGGGTTGGTGTGGACATAGTGGGGCCACTAGAATCACTCACAGCATCAGGAAACCAATACATACTGGTAATAGTGAATAATGTTACCAGGTATCCTGAGGCAATTTTCTTAGGTCGACTACAGCCCCTGCTGTGGTCAAAGCCCTCATTTCTGTCATCACAAGCGTAGGGTTCCTAAGGAGGTGTTGTCAGACAGAGGTACTAACTTCATGTCTGCATACCTGAAACACATGTGGGATGAGGGTGGAGGGATCTACAAACTACCCCTTACCACCCACAAACCAATGGCCTTGTTGAGAGATTCAAAACGACATTGAAAGGCATGATCATGGGGCTCACTGAAAAGCTTAAGAGGAGGTTGGATGGCCTCTTGCCATGCCTCATTTCGCTTACAGGTAGGTGCCCCAGAAGAAAGTAGGGTTTCCCCCCTTTGAACTTCTGTTTGACCATCCTGTAAGGAGACAACTTGCTTTTGTAAAAGAAGGTTGGGAGAGACCTCTCCACAACCTAAACAAGATGAAATAAAATGAAAGGACATTTGTAAAGCGTGTGGCTACCCGGGGGCCTCCCAGCACAAGGCATGACCAGTAATCTGAGAGGAAAGATTAGGGGAACAGAAAGGTTTTTAGTTGTTATCGGAAGACAGGGTGGCTGTGTTCTCTACGGAGATGGAGCGGCAGTGTGCTCCAGAGAAACGTCTGCCACCGCTTCTGGCCCTCTTCATTCTTGGGGTTTCAACTAAATGAAGTTCGTCCGAGCGGAGTTTCCTGCTTGCTTTGTAGTGGCGGATCATGGCTGAGATTAAAGGTGGTCCCATCCCCTGCAAGGACTTGTGGACGATGCAGAGGGCTTTAAAGCTAACTCTTATTTTCACTGGCAGCCAGTGAAGGGAGTGAAGAGCCGGTTTAGCTGAAAGGCACTTTGATATTCCCAACAGTAGTCTTGCCGCGCAATTTTGGACCGTTTGTAGTTTATTGATGACTGAGATTGGGGCCCCTAGGTAAAGTGCATTTTCGTAGTCTATCCTCGAGGGTATAAGTGATTGGACCAAGATTTTCTTGGCTTGAGGGGGGAGGAGAGGAAGCACCTTTCTGGCCATTCTGAGCAGGCCAAAGCATGTCGCAACCGTCTTCCTAGCTTGCACCTTGAATGTCAGGTTCTGGTCTAGCCAGATGCCTATCCTCTTTATTTCCGTCTTGGGTGCCAGGACTGCGCCCATGCATGCCGGCCACATGGTCCCTAGTGTCGTATTAAGGGGGTTGCCCAAGATCATGATCTCAGTCTTTTCCCCATTGAGCTTCAGGTGGGACGCCCCCATCCACTTGGAGACTTCAGTTAGGCACGCATTCAGGGCCACAGGATGTTGTGTAGCTAGGCTCAATGCTATGACCAGTTGGGTGTCGTCTGCGTAGGTCACCATATGGATCCCGAAAGGGGCCACGATTGTAGCCAGAGAGGCCATATATACATTAAAAAGGGTTGGGCTCAACGATGAACCCTGCGGGACACCGCACAGCAAAGGCCAGGGTTTGGAGCTCACGCTTTCTTCAAAAATCTGGAAGGAGAGTCCTTCCAGGAAGGAGCGCAGCCAACTCAGTGCAGTTGCAGCTACTCCTATGTCTCTGAGACAGGGAATCAGGACATGATGGTTCACTGTGTCGAATGCTCCACTCAGGTCCAGGAGTATGATGGCTGCTGATCTTTCTGCTTTCTTCTACCACTGCTAGCAGGGCAGTTTCCGTGCTTTGTCGTGGGCGGAAACCTGTCTGGGAGGGATGAAACAGGCCGGAGGATTCCAGAAAATTTGAGAGGGTGTGGTTGACATATTTTTTGGCAATTTTGGCGATCCCCGGGAGAAGGGAGATGGGGCTGTAGTTGCCTAGGTCCGCAGGAACCAGATGGGGTATCTTCAGGAGTGTCTCCACCAGTGCCCTTTTCCAGTTAGGAGGGACTACTCCTGAGGTTAATGAGGCATTGATTATGTCTGCGATAGTAGGGGCAATTATGGGTGCTACCTTTTTTAGGACATTCATAGGTGCGGGGTCCCTGGGCGAGCCACATTTTACTGAGGAAATCAATGTCAGGAGCGTTTCCTGGGGGAGAGTGAAAATACTCCAACCGGTGTCCAGTGGGGGAAGGATCTTGACCATCGTGCATGTTTGCGGGGTCGTGTTCGTCATCGATTCGGGGCAGCAACTTGAGAATATTTTGAATTTTAGAGTTAAAGAACTCTGCCTGGTTTTCGCATCGTAGGCCTGAGGTATCGGGAGCAACTTGTGGAACTGGGCTTTTGAGGAGTTTTTTTATGATGAGGAAAGTCTCTCTGGGGGAGATGGCAGCTTGCAGGATTTTTTCCTCGTAGAAAGAGGCCTGAGCTTTTTTAATTTCTGCTCTATACTTGCCAACGGCTCTTCTGTATTCGAGCTTCATGCTGGGTGCGAAGTCTTTCCTCCAGCGTCTTTCTTGTACTTTACAACACTGTTTTAAAGTGCGTAGTTCCGAAGAGTATCAGGGTGATCTATAAGGACCGTTCTTTTTTTTTATCAGGGTCTTAGGAAGGACCAGGTTCAGCGAGTCCTCTATTCAGCTGCAGAAGTCATTGTTAGCTGTGACTGGGCTGGGATCTGGCTTAGGTTTGGTATTTTCCAGCTCTTGGACCCACTTGTCCAAGGGGTGTTTGGACCAGGGCCGGTTCAGGGTCAGTAAGGGTTGGGCATAGGGAGTGGAGACCTGGGGGCACCATGATAGGGGGATAAGGGAGTGGTTGGACCAGGGAATGGGGATAGGATCATTCACAGAGAGGTTCTCCAAGTTGGAAAACACAGAGTCGAGGCAGTGTCCTTGGACATGAGTGGCTTGCGAGATTTTTTGAGCAAGCTGAAGAGTCGCGAGGTCCCTTGCTAATTCATGTGCTGAGGCTGCTCCTGTATCATCAAAGTGTAAGTTAAAATCCCCAAGGAGGGTGAAATTAGCTGCCGTACTGGCTAAGTTAATGGCTGCTTCTAGCAAAGCTTTGCAGAAGGTGCCAGCCACTCCTGGGGCCGGTAGATCAGGATGCCTGTGTGCGAGAGGAGAAGGGTGAATTCTATCGAGAAATGCACATTCTCGCAGTCTAGGAGTGGATTCCCAAGTAGGCGACAGGTGAGGTGATCTTTATAGAGGATCGCGATCCCCCGTCCTTGACGGTTTTTCTGTCCACCCTTTGTATCAAATACCCCTGGGTAAGTGTTTGCACAATGTCAGGCTCTGAGCTCGAGTTGAGCCAGGTTTCTGTTAAAAATAAGACCTCAGGGGCCTGATCTTGTAACAGCATTGAGATTTCTGCAGTTCAGAAGAAGGATTTTATAAGCGCCCTTGGAAGGAGAGGGGGTGGAGGTTTGGAGGGAGAATGTGAACAGGCAGTGTGGGCATTTTAATGTTGTAGTTTAAAATGCCCACGCTGCCCGTTCACATTCTCCCTCCAAACCTCCACCCCCTCTCCTTCCAATGGCTCTTATAAGATGTGATGGACTATGTACTAGGCTTCCTTTCCAGGATGGCAGAGTGCATGGAAAAGGCATCCAGAAACCTTGAGCCCAGCCAACAAATCCAGAAGCTGGGGTACGACCAGAAAGCGACACTGGTGAAGTTCCAACAAGGTCATAAGCTGTGGGTTGTGGAGGCTCCAGGACAGATGGAGTGGCCCTTACCCTATCCTTGAGAAGAAAGTTAGGTCACCTACTTGGTAGACCTGGGCACTAGCAGGCCCCCCTGAGAGGGTGATACATGTGAACCGCCTGAAACTTTTCTGTGACTGGGCTGATGTGTCCATGCTGTTGGTCACTGATGAGGACTAGGAGGCAGAGAGTGAACCTCTCCCTGACCTCCTCTCTTACAGTCCAAAATATGGGTCAGTTGATGGTATTTTCTACCCAGAAACCCTCACTCCCCAACAGCAGGCTTTTTGTAAGCATGCCTTGCAGCAGTATGCTGGGCTCGTCCCCTTAACCCCAGGCCAGACACACTGACTGGTGTACCCATGATGTGGGCCCTGGGGACAGCTTGCCTGTCAAAAGAAAGATCTATCAGTAGTCTCACCAATGTAAGGAGAGCATCAACTGTAAAGTAAGCAAGACGCTGGAGTTAGGGGTTATTGACCCCTCCGAAATTCCTTGGATCAGCCTAGTGGTTTTAGCCCCCAAACCTCACCCCCAAGGTAGAAAAAGAGAGATTGGGATCTCTGTGGACTATAGAGGACTCAATGCTGTCCCTAAGACAGATGCTCACTCCATAGCCAGAACTGATGAGATGATAGAATGATTAGGGGCAGCCAAATTTCTCAACACCTATGACTTGACTGGAGGGTACTGGCAGATTGGCAAGGCCCCAGGAGCAAAAGAGAAAACAGCATTCTCTACACTTGATAGACATTATCAGTTTACTGTTTTGCCTTTCACTTTACAAAAATGCCCCTGACACCTTCCAAAGGTTGGTGAATCAAGTCCTTGCCTGGTTGGAGACCTTTAGTCCAGCATGTCTTGATGATATTGCTGACTCCTGACAGGATCACCTGGTGCACATGGGGAAGGTTTTAAAGGCCTTGCAATCTGCACGACTAACTATCAAGGCATCCAAGTGCCAGATAGGGCAGGGAACTTTTGTAGACTTGGGCTACCTTGTAGGTGGAGGCCAAGTGTAACCTTTAAAACCCAAGATCCAGACAATTCTGAACTGGGAGGCTCCAACCACCCAGACCCAATTCAAGGCATTCCTTGGCTTGACTTGGTATTACAGGAGGTTTGTGAAGAGGTATGGATCCACTGGGACACCTCTCACAGAACATACCTTCCAGAAAATGCAAAAAAACGTGAACTGGACAGTTAGTTGTAAAAAGGCTTTTTACCCCCTGCAAGACGCCAATGTGCTCCACACCAATTCTCAAAGCACCAGACCAATCCAAGCAGTTCATGGTGCAGAATGATGCCTGTAAGCTGAGCTAGGGATAGGAGCGGTCCTATCCCAGACCAATGATGATGGCCAAGACCAACTTGTTGCTGGCTTAAGCAGGAGGCTACTCCCCAGGGAACAGTGTTGGAGTGCCAATGAGAGGGAGGCCTTTGCTGTGGTTTTGTCTCTGAAGAAGCTGTGACCCTACCTGTTTGGGACTCACTTCCTAATCCAAACTGACCACAGATCTCGCAAATGGATATTGCAAATGAAAGGTGAAAATCCCAAACTGTTGAGGTAGTCCATCGCCCTACAGGGAATGGACTTTACAGTGAAACACAGACCTGGGAATGCCCATGCCAATACAGATGGAAATTCCAAGTTCTTCCACTTAGACAATGCAGACTCTCTTGGGAAGGGTTTGTCTCATCCTCTTTCATTTTGGGGTGGGGGTTGTGTAGGAAAGTGACCCTTTTTGCATGGTTACCCCCTAATTTTTTGCCAGATACCTGATGCCAACTTGACTGAGTGTATGCTAGGACACTGCTACCCAAGCCCCAGCAATTGTGCTCTTTCCTAAAACTGTACCTTTGTTTCCACAATTGGCACGACTCTGGGCCACATGTAAGTTCCTTGTAAAAAGTACCCCTGGTACAAATGGCCTTGTGATCAGAGGGGGCCTCTGAGGGCTGCAGCATGTGCTGATTTGGAGAGCTCCAACTAGTGGAAGTGCCAGCCCCTAAGTCCAGACCCCACTTTTGGCAGCAGCACAGGTGGGAAAATTAGTAAGCAGAGTTGGAGTGTCCACCTTAGCCTGGCACATCCCTAGGGTACCAGGAGCTGAGGTGAACCCCTCTCTTAGTAATTCTCCATCTTGAATTGGAGAATTAGGCCTAATGGGAACATGGAGATACCCCTCTCCCCAAAGGAAGGGGGCACCCAAAGGGTGTAGTAACCCATGGGGCAATAGCCATTGGCTACTGGCCCCCGTCCTCAGTAACACCCTTAAATTTAGTATTTAAGGGCTCCCTTCAGATTCGACAGACCAAAAGAAGACGGAAGAAGACCACTGCCAGACCAGGAACTGAACCACTGCAAACAGAACCCGGCAAGAACCCCGCCGCCTGCAGCCAGTTTGGCAGCTGGACCGGCTGTCCTTCCAGAAACCCTGCCAGGCCTTCAAGAAGCCCCTGAGACATTCCAGCCTTCAAACAATCTCCAAGAACCTCCCTTTGGGCTGGAGGCGCTTGTGCCTGGCATTCGCCCGTACAAAGACTGCAGTAGCTAAGGACCAACACTGGTGTTGACGCGACTCTGCCCTGCCAGAAGAAAGCACCACAGCTGGACTGCCTCCACGACCTAGAGGAATCCTCTCGACCCAAGCTGATCACAGCTCCATTCCCAAGAGCTGGTACCCTCCTCCAAGTAGCCCTTTCAGCCTCCTCCTGCCGCGCCTGCTCGACCGCGGCCTCTCCAAGATGGTCCAACTGCAGCGGAACTCCTCCATGCCCGGCGCATCTCCATCCCCACGACTGCGACTGCTGGGCTGGGGGTGTCTCACTTCAATCTACAGTGACTCACTGATGACGACTGCGGAGGTCCTGGCATTGGCAGCCTACTGAGTCCCATTCCCCCCATTGTTCTCTGCTGACCCCAAGAGCAGAACACTATGGCCGGTATGGACCGCCGCGGCGTAGATACTGAACCCTGCACTGGGCCGCCCCAGTGTCGCTGGTAGTTCTGTGCCCACCACAAACTGACCCTTGCCCAGAGTCGGATTAACTTTCGAAGACTGGCAACATAAGTCGTGTACTAATCCGCTGATGCACAGCACTGTTTTCCTTCCTTAGGATTCCATTGCATTCAGTAGATTACCTGCAACTGTCTATCTTGTACCAGTACTAACTGCTACTGTTTCGAATCAACACTACCAAAGTACTTCCAAGACCATACAGCATTCCTGCATCCTTTTTGGAAGTATTACCTGCCTGTAAATGAGTTCGACTTGGTTCCTAAGATAAAGGTAACTAAAGTAAGATTTTTGCAAAACATTGGTCTGGAGTTAGTCATTGAATGTGTGTTCGTGTCTTGTATGGGTGCGTACAACAAATGCATAAATGCATACACACTACCCTCTGATAAGCCGAACTGCTCTGCTCAGCTGCCACTAAATTGAGGGTAAAGTATTGTCTACTTTAACCTCTGCCATACCTTTGGGGCTCACTGGACTCTGCACACTATACCTCTTTTTGGTATAGTATATACAGAACCTGTTTCCTACAGTCCTACTAAGTAAATATAAATATAGTCGCAAGTATAAGGAATCTATTTAGAGGTAGTGGTTCACTCAAATGCTTTGTGGCAGTTCCACATAAAGTTATGTTATGTTATGTTATGTTAAAATGGGACTTTTATAGCGCAACGGCTACTCCAAAGGAGTGTCCCGGCGCTTTGTGCTCCAGACCTAAAGAAAGAACTGGAAAACATAACAGTAAAAAGACAGGAGCCTAAAAGAGGAAGTGGACTAACCAGAGAACAGCCAAGTTTTTAAGTCCTTCCTGAAGGCAAGCAAGTTCGAGGTAGTCCGCAAGGACACCGGTAGAGAGTTCCATAGCTGGGGGGCAAGGAATCTAAAGGACCGGCCGCCTAGACGAGCCCTTTTGATATGTGGTACCCGAGCCAGAGCCAATGTTTCCGACCTGAGGGAACGTGTAGGTCGGTAGAAGTCCAGCCTCTTCTGGAGATATTTTGCACCATTACCATGCAGGGCCTTATGGGCTAGGGTCATGGCCTTGAACAGTATCCTCTTCCGTACAGGAAGCCAATGGAGGGATAGAAGAAGGTTAGAGGCACTAGTGCGACGATGCAGGCCAAAGATCGCTCGAGCAGCAGCGTTCTGGGTCACCTGCAAACGCTGAAGGAGATATTCTGGCAGACCCAGATATAGAACATTTGCATAGTCCAATCTGGATCCTATAAGTGCCTGGACAGTTATCCTCCGATGTTCCTCAGATAGAAGGGGAAAGAACTTACGCAACATTCTGAGGATCCCGAAACATGTTCCCGTAAGAGTAGAAACCTGGGATTTGAGCGAAAGCTCATTGTCAATTTTTACTCCCAGGTTCTTAGCCCACTTAGATGACTGAGTTGGAGGGAACATGTCAGCAGGCCACCACCCATGCCAATCTGGTTCCGATGGGCATCCGAAGAATAGTATTTCGGATTTATCCGAGTTGCACTTGAGGCTGTTGAGTTGGAACCAATTAAAAACAGCCCCAAGGCACTCACGGATCCTTTCTCCATCGAACTCTTCGCTCTTATGACAGGTGAACAGAAGCTGGGTGTCGTCAGCATAAGAGACGATCCGGGCCCCATAGGACTCTGCCAATGTCGCCAGAGGGGTCATAAGGATGTTAAATAGAGTGGGGCTCAATACAGAGCCCTGAGGCACTCCGACTCCCAATGGCGGCATTTCGGCAGATCCAGGTGGGACCCAGACCGTCTGCCGGCGGTTGGCTAGAAAGGAACGAAACCAGTTGAGCACCGTCCCCCCAGACCGATGTCGTGTAGTCTAGTGAGGAGATCCTCATGGGGGACGGTGTCAAACGCCGCCGACAGGTCTAGCATAACTAACATCACCCTGCCTCCGGTATCCAGCACCTCCTTCACGATCTCAGAAACTTCCAGGAGCGCCGTCTCGGTGCTTAAGTTGGAGCGAAAGCCCGATTGGGATTCATGGAGTAACTCGTTTGACTCCAGGAAGTTAGAAAGCACGCTATGAACGTGTTTCTCCAGGATCTTGGTAAGTGCTGGAAGGAGCGAGATTGGCCTATAGTTGGAGGGCACTTCTGGGTCAAGATTAGGCTTTTTGATAAGAGGGATGACCATGGCCTGTTTCCAGGACTGGGGCAGAAATCCCTGACTCAGGGAAAGGTTAAGAATGGGATTAGCTATGGGGTTAACGGCATCTGCCATTCTCGCTAAGAATTTTGCTGGACAGGGATCTAGCGGTGAACCCGATTTAAGGTTCCTCATCAAGGCTAAGGATGCGGCAGCCGAAAGGGGCGGGAAGTCTAGCAGAACTGGGCCTGGAGACGACAGGAGAGTTGTCTCAATCGGCAGAGTTGACGGGTCATCTATAGGTCTCAAAGCAAAGGAATCCTGAATTTGCCTAATTTTGGTGGTAAAAAAATTAGCAATGGTGTTGGCCCAGGTCTCCACCGGAGCGTCCTGAGCTGAGATTGACCGCGGGCTGGTGAATTCTCGCACAATTGAGAAAATCTCCTTACAGGAGTTTGCCGCGTCTTCAATCCTTTTGGCAAAATAGCATATCTTGCCCTGAAGTATTAAATCATGATATGATTTCATCATGGTTTTATAAAGTTGTTTGGCCTCAGGTTCGTACTGGGCTCTCCAAGCCCGCTCAGCGACTTTGCATTGCCTACGGTGATGGGCCAATTCCTCCGTAAACCAAGGGGCCGAGACCCGTCGGGCGGCAGACCTGGGTGGCTGTAATGGGGCGAGCTCATTTAATCTAGCAAGGAGCCAGGATTGCAGGCTCTCCAGGTCTTTCTCCAGGTCACCCGTATAAGACATGGGGTGATCCACCAGAGCCTGCGCTAGCAGATCCGGAGTCACCCGATGGAGTGCCCTATAGCTGCTACCCTGCTGTCTCGTGGCACTGGCCATAGAATTCGTAGTAGATGATATTTCAAAATGAACAAGACAATGATCAGACCATAAGACTGGCAGAAGTGTTACAGCCATAATAGGTGAGGTGGAAAAAACCTGGTCAAGTGTGTGGCCTTTATCATGGGTCGGGCCAAAGATATAGGGGGAAAGGCCCAGAGTAGATGTAATATCAAACAGCTTGATAGCATCCTGATCTTGGTGATCATCCATATGGAAGTTAAAATCTCCAGCCAATATACACCGCTCCGATCTTAGAACAAGGACCGACATAACCTGCTGGAGATCATCAAGAAAGGATCCCACCGGGCCCGGAGGTCTGTAAACAACAAGACCCTTCAGCGCTTGCTGAGGCGATAGGGAGATGGTAAAGGCAAGAGAGTCAGCCCCTACGATGGTATTTGTGTGCGTGACCGTGCACGGAAAAGATTTTTTCACAACCAGGGCAACTCCTCCCCCCCTACCCTTGTCTCTATCTTGTCGATGGATGATATAGTCAGAGGGAATGGCTACCGCGATGTCCGGGTGGGAGGATTCATTGAGCCATGTCTCAGTGAGCATCAAACAGGTAGGACTGGTCGTCGAAAGGAGATCATAAATCTCTTGAGTGTGTCGGTGCAACGACCTTGTATTAAGGAGTAGACAAAGATGTTTAATGCTACAATCCTTAATAGAGCGGGGGGAAGGGAGATTGCGAGTAGGATGCCATTTACAGACAGGGCACTTATGTTTACCCCTATATCGGCCAGGAAAGACTGAGTGACAGGACGCATCCCCGTCACGCAAAGAGTAGAGTTCCTGAGCGGAGTAGGAAAGCATAATGGCCAGAAGTACCTGCCACGCCGAACGCCTCCGGGACGCTGACGGGCGCAGACGGGCAGGACTCTGGCACGACTCCGGCGCAGGTCCGGCGCGTCCGCAGTCCGCGTCCGCTGCGCGGAGGGAGGGGTGAGCTTTTTATAGCGCTACTAGAGCGCGAGGGCGGAGAGTCCTACCCCCAAGATGGCGGCCAAAATGAGATCCCAGCCCTCGGCGTCAACACTCAGCCGAGGGCGGTCTCACAGTCCCAGACAAGGGAGAGGGAGCAGGGCAAAGCGCTTACAAGCGCTGGGAAGTCTAAGGCAGGCAGCGCTGGGCTCAGGCACGCTTATAACACAAGCGCGAGCACAAGCTGCACAAGACAAAAATTAAAATGACAAGCATGAAAGTCAAACACGCTAGGTTAAAAATGCCAAAGAATAGTAGAGAGACCTCCCGGCTTCCGCCTCAGGAGGGAAAGGTAGGTAGCAGTTGTTAATCACATGCAAGATGTTCCGTTTCCCTTTTATAGCGCTACTAGAGCGCGAGGGCGGAGAGTCCTACCCCCAAGATGGCGGCCAAAATGAGATCCCAGCCCTCGGCGTCAACACTCAGCCGAGGGCGGTCTCACAGTCCCAGACAAGGGAGAGGGAGCAGGGCAAAGCGCCTTACAAGCGCTGGGAAGTCTAAGGCAGGCAGCGCTGGGCTCAGGCACGCTTATAACACAAGCGCGAGCACAAGCTGCACAAGACAAAAATTAAAATGACAAGCATGAAAGTCAAACACGCTAGGTTAAAAATGCCAAAGAATAGTAGAGAGACCTCCCGGCTTCCGCCTCAGGAGGGAAAGGTAGGTAGCAGTTGTTAATTAACGATTAAACCACCTATTGCGTGAGTGGTACTCATATTAAATCTTTTCACAACTGCGCATGAAAAACGATATCCTTCTATAATCAACACAAAAATATCAACTCAAGGAACTTTAAACCACAATAAGTTTACGTTTCACTTGATCTTGGTGTTGACTTAAGGCACAAGTGTTATGTTCTTTCGGTGCTGTTACTAACCTACATCATTCAGTCTCGCCCAAGTGGGCCAAAATGACATTGGGCTCATTATCTATGCAAACTGATATCAGTAATCAATTGCTGTTGAAATCTCTTAAACAGATTTAAGAGATGCAGATGCAGATTTATTTTAGCAATTTCCAAATTTTCTCAAGGTTAAGAGCACAGGAAGCTAACTTTTGTTTGGAGGAGTCATGAAATGCTCTCATCACGAATAAAAAAGAAAGAAAGTAGTCTCCTGTCCACATTTCCTACATAGAAAAATAAAATGTTACATACTAAGAGAGTAATAATAGGATGGTGGGTAAGAATGAAAATATTTGTTTCAAGAGGTTTGAAATAAGAAGAGGGAAATGTGGATGAAAGACAGTTAACTATGGTAAATAGAAATAGTAGAGAATGCGGAAAAATTGCAGGTTTGTCTGTATGATGAAATAAATAGGATGGGCAGTGTATCTAGGGAATAGAAGAGGACCAAGGACTGAAGATTGAAGAAAGGCTAAACTGGAAGAGTGTGGGCCACCGCAGGCAACAGAGTAGGAAATGCTGGCAAGATGAAATGAAAGCTAAGAACATGCAACGCCAGAACTTCCACGAGTAGGCTTAAATAACAACTTCTGTTACTTTTTAAATGCTAATCCTAGATGTCTTTGAGTTGGTTGATGCTAAGGATGAGGGGCAGGACTGCAAAATCTGTTTTGCTAGGTGAGAGAGTCTCTAGGTCAAGCTTACCCTTTTGTCTATCCCTGATTGCTGTTTCAGACAGGCTGATGACAGGCAGGGGCAGAAACTTCACTCTTCATTGTGCCTGTGTTGCAGGCTCTCCAGTTTAAAGACAGCCCTGGTGCTATCGGGCATCACTCTACACAAAGTCTGCATCTGGAGAGCAGCAGGAGAAGGGCACTTGCAGGGAGGACCCCCCACACCGGTTTTGAGGTTTGAGACAATAGGTCCGACCCCTTCATGTAAAATGTATATGGGAGTTGGACCCAAACTGCCCCCCTTTGCTCTAGTTCCAAATCCTTCATGACCAAGAATGGCAGAGCTCCACAAAGTATCGAAGGAGTGCTTTGTGACGGGGTTGGTGTCTTCATGCTAGTCAGAATCTCAGAGGTGAGGGGACATCACCTGGAGTCTTCACTTTCTGCTCAAGGAACTGGTGGTCTGCTTTGGGCCTAGAAGTCTGGTGTGTTCTTAGAGGAAAGGAGTGTGGACTGAGGGGCACTAAGAAAGTGTACTGTCTTAAAGCAAAGCCAGGAGGTTCCTGTGTTGCAGGTGGATTCCTCCAGTCTCTCAGAAATGTTCCTGTGAAAACCACTACAGACCTTCATACCAGTGATGGCCCCAGTGGATTTAAAGATGCTGTGGTGACTGCATTGGCCTAAATAGGCTGCAACTGCTGTGGTCACTGTGATAGCACAGTCGGGGCCTGTAACTGCATCAGCGCAGGTCTAGTAGATAGCTCCATTTCCATGGCCAGGCCTCTGCTGGGGCTGCCGCTGACCAGTGAAAAGAGTCTTGGCGGCGAGTGCACTGGAACAAGTGCTGTGCCCATCCTCCTAAGCAGTCCCTAAAACTGCCTTCGATCACCATGGGTCTCCATGGGCCTTCATCTGTGGGACAACAACGAGGCTGTTGGACCCATGCTGGATGAGTGCAAACTTGTTACCCACGACACTGCTAGCGCTACGAACTTTTGCAACAAATAAAATGAGTGTGCATTTGATTTGTGGGACACAAAAAAACTTCACCTGAGCCTGTTTCATGCTTCTGCCCTGATTGCTGGTGAGGACAAGTTTTACCAACGGTCTCCCAGGAGGGATTAGCAGAAGTGAAAGTAGCAGGTGTAGGTTATTGCTGTGAGATTAAAAAGTAGTATAATTTCTAAAAAAAGAGAATCATCGGGCTGGACATTGAGGATATCTTATCTGCTGATGAATGGTTGGGTTCTGAGCTTATGCGCCCTATACTACCTCCCTGAGAAGCCTGTGGCTCCTCGGCCTCTCTACCCTGACAGTCAAGTACGGACAGTGTTGTACTTGGCCCAGTTTCTGGAGCCATAGCATAATGGGCCACATAACACAAGTGGAAGATGACCTCGATTGCTATGACTGGGCCCAGTAGCTACAATCTGTTCTGTGAACACCAGCCCGAGCGACCTACTAAACAGGGTCTGACAGGGCAGAAGAAAATATCTGCAATTTCCCCCACTTTTCATGGTGTGAGCAGACTGAAGGACGGTGCATAGACCATGGGAATTTTAAATATTAATACATTATATTCTGTTCAAATGACCATGAGACTTTATGTGTAATTTGACTACCTAAACAAACGCTGGAATTGGAGAGAATGCTATTATTTCAGTGGCTGCCAAAGTAAACATGTGTGAGCAGTGAGTTCAGGAATATAAGAAGGAGCTTTTTTCTTGATTCTATTATTTCTAGGAGTGAAACATGACAGTTTATCCATAGCCTCTATGGTCATTAAAGAAACCTTCTAACCAGGTTATTGACATTACAGAGGGACATTTGACAACAAGGCTGTCCGACCTCATTATCAGTATATCGAGATGGACATCAGAGGGATACATTTCATGTTTTGAAAGCTTGGTTTGATTTAACAAGGTTGTGAGCAGGGTACGTTAATGAAGTTACCATAACAGCGAAGAGACAGCAAAGCAATACCAATATCCTTCAGAGCATGACAGCCTAATTCTCTACCATTGCACCATCTCCATGTGAAATACTGTCTTTGCTAAATATGTAATTATTATTACACTACTGAGCAACTCAAGTATTATCTCCTGCCATCGTCATGCTCTCTTGTACTTTTTATTCCCACTGCATACATGCCAACATTTCAGAAGAGCAAAGTGGGAGATTTTTTTTTTTAAATCGGGACATTGGGGCCTTGAATCCGGTTAAAGTCATGTACGGGCTTTGGAAGTGTGCTGCTGCAGGATGGGACATTTGAAACGCAAATGCACTTTTTTCCTACCTTTCAGAAGCATGGAGCGCAATGGCAGGCAGAGAGAGGGTGATGCAAGTGTTGTGCACTGGCCTGGCAGGTTGCTGGCAGTGCATCCCCCCCCCCCCCCCCCGCAGCCCGGGCTGAAACAGCTTACCGGGTACACACACAGCCGCCCCCGAGTACTTCACGGGTCTTTAAAAGAAAGACCATTCGCTTGTTAATGAGGCTTTGTTGTTTTGTCACACCTACTAGAGCCCCTGCATCGCCACTCTGACTATTGCTGGAAGAATTAGCACGTTACACAATACCAAGCCCTGTCTGCTGAAACCCCCGAGGAATCCAGTTTTTGCTTGCAGGAATCGGGAGGCGGGAGACTAGCCTTGAAATCGGTAGTCTCCCGCCTGAATCGGGAGGGTTGGCATGTCTGCCACTGTGCCATCTTCAGACAGAGAAGATGGGGAGAGGATGTGGCCTTATGGCTAGAGCGGTCGACGATGCTGGTGAACTGGGTTCAAGTCTCGGCAAGACGCTCAACATCCTGTGATTCTGGGTAAATCACTTTATATCCCCCGTGCCTAACAAAAACATAAAATCAATGTGTCAGTCTATAATGCAACAGGTGCTCATGTAAAGCGCTCTGATCCTTTCGGGTCAAGTTTGCGCTATATAAAACTTCGGAAAAAGAAAAAAAGGCAGATCAAAGAGAGGAACAAAATCTGAGCCATCCGACAATGTATCTGATAAGAGTCCACTTCACGTACTCGTGCATGCCTTTGTGAATTGCCTCCGATACGTCAAACTCCTGTTTCATAAAAAGTGCAACTAGGGCACAGTCTTTTCTACTTGTACTAATTTTATATGAACATTCCCTCAATATTCCCATTTTAGATGTTTTGGAGCAAGTTCCCAAAAGCTCAGGACCAGTAAATATACGCACTCCAGAATGCCTTTGTGAACAGTCCCCATTGTGTTATTAACGCCCTTTGTTGGAATATATGCCACAAAGGTGGCAGCCCATAGGTAAAAGATTTTAAACCGTGGATGCAGAATAACCAATGGTCCTTTGGTTCTACTTTGTTATGCATTAATATTTCCATATTCTACCTATCGATCTCTGTTACTGTCTCTCCATTTTTCACACCACATGTGACCTAAACAAAACTAGTAAACCTACAACTGAATAACCACCATTGAATCCTGGTTGGACATCGTTTGTGGGAGATGGGAGGCAGTACCCTAGAGAGAAATGTTTTAATACACTAACAATATATGTAGGTAAACTACATCTAGATAGCAGAAGATATAACATCCAGATAGGGTCTTACATTTCCAAATAAATACAAAAGAGCTTATTTAGGAGACAAAAGACTGGATCTGGTGGTGTTTTGGTTATATTAAAATCCCATAAGGTAGTAAATGGGGTTTCACTAAGAGTTTCCAAGAGTCCTTCTCTGGGGTTGGTGTTAGGCAGTTCCTGTCTTTTGCTTTTTCCTCACAGACTGATTCAGCCACAATCCTTGTCTTTAGGTATCAGAAGGTAGGGTGTATGTTTCTACCATGGAAGATGTAAAACAAGGCCACAAAAAGGGAGAGGATGTCCCATTTACCAACTTATTGACCTGTGGACAGTAGCTCTTCTAAAGTGAGGGAAATTTCCCTACACCTTAACAGGACCATGTGTCTCCTATCCTCCACAAGCCAGAGTCTGGTGCATACGAAGAACAAGCACGAATGTCCTGTAGAAGCCCTACAATTCACACTGCTGTCTGCGCCTCTTCCCAGCTTCTACCTTAGGTACCACTTGGATGTAAAAAAATGAAGATGAAATCATCCAGTCAGTAATCCATCCCATTGCGTTTCAAAAATATTCATCACTCCTTAGGAGAGGGGCAGCAGTATAGGGGGGCCTGTTGGCTGCCCCTGTGGGACATAAAGGGCAGATGTACATTTCTGGATGTGACGGACAATATCATGACTCACAGCCACATATCCTATTACACATGTGAATAGCCATGAGTGGTCCTGTGCACTCCAGCAACCTTACGGTACACTGGATATTAACATTGAACACCTCTAAATCAGCCTAGTGCCTTAATAGAGTATTAGCTGTAGAGCATATAAGCACTACACTAAAAGAAAAAGCACACGTTGGTTAAGAAGAAAATATAGAAGTTATAGACTGTTAGCAGGTCTCAATCTCTAGCAAAGGTTCAATCGGGAAGATCCACAAAGACAGGATCTGCAACAGAACACCTTAAGGATTTAGTATTTTTACACACAGTATGTGGATGAAAGAGCTCTTAAACAGGTTGGCAGGCATTGTTCTATTTCAAAAAATGCACTTCCTCAGCTTACACTAGATAGTCACTTGTGAGTTTCACCTGCCAAATATTTTTGGAAAGAATTCTGACCGCCGCAGCAGCTTATAAACATCTACTCATAATCTTATAAATTGCATGCTAATTATTCCGAACAGTAGGGAACACTGTGTGTGAGAATTTGGCCTAGTATATGCTGTCCACTAGTTAAAGTGGGCACCTTGCACCAGTCCAAACGACCCTTATGGTGATTAGGTCAAATATAACCTTTCAGAAAGCTATCCTAGTGGTCGCTATGGAGAGCAGCCTTCAGGCTAAGTCCTGAAGGAATGTAAAGCAGCTTGTTTTACCAGAACAGAACCTCCTGGGTAATCAAATGAAAGGAGAACCACACAAGTGTTGTATAAAAAATATGTATTTATTACTAAACACTCTCTACTAATCTCTATACGAGATTAGAGCACAAAGCACACAATACTTAATCAATAGAACGACAGTAAATACACAGCGGGCTCCAGGGAGAGACCGAACCATTTACTAAAAAAATGGTATAACAACAACGACTTCACTAGACACAGTGCCTAGAGCACGTAGAATCGCTGGGACCCCAAGGAACCACCCAAAGGAGTGACACAGGGAGCCCATGGAGGACGGGTGCAGTGTGGGAACACAGACGGGTACTCCGTACAACTCTATGGGAAAGTCGCGGTTGGAAAATTACAGTTTAAGGACACTTCGGAGAGGACTTCAAGCAAACCCTTTGGAACATAGAAGGTGCTAAGGCCAGCGCCCTTGTGAGTACCGAGGTACCCGTGTTACCTATCCCAGAGGAGCAGGGTGCATAGTGGTCAAGTGGTTTCGGAAACCCTTGTCGTTTTCAATGGCGTGATGTGAAGAAGTGCTGCTGCCGGGAAGATGAAAAGTGTCCGGTGGAATCCAAGCCTGGTTCCGAGGTGAGAAGAACCTGAAAGCAGAGGGGACAGAGTCTGGGTCACTCCAGGGTGACCAGGGACTTGATAGACGAATGCCCACCGATGTCGGGTGCTTCAGGTGTGAAGATAGGATGCTTGACTCTGCAGCCACCGGGACCAGGCGATGTCAATGACAACCAAAGTCCGGAGGTGAGCTTTCCCACAAAGGATGTTGAATGCTGAGGGGTCAGTGTCCGGATTGAACACCAACAAGCCTTGGCAAAGGCAACCCACGCTGGCAGAGGAAACAGGTTACGGTGTGGACCAGCAAGGTCCAGGAGACTCTCCAAGCTATGGGGAGTCAGGGCACATCTGGAGCAACCAGGGAAGCCCAAGGAAAATCAAAGTGATCACAGACCAGGGATCACAAGGGGACCTCAAGCGGAATCACAAAGCACCAGCCCACAGAGCACTCGTGGAGTGGAGGCCAGAGATCTTCAGTGGAAATACTGCTCGGGGCTAGGACTACACGTAGTCCAAAGCACAGCCTCGAGGATTGCCAAAAAGCATATACTGCTGCAAAAGTACATTGTGCACAGGGGTTCAGGTTGCACGGCCCCCACGAGGGATACTGGTCTCAGGATTGCTGAGAGAGCAGATCAACCTCAGGGACACTCGAGAACCCACCTCCTGTGTTGCAGAAATCTTCGGAGTCCTCAGGAGCTTGGGAGAGGCAAACTGGTCAGATGTGTCCAGGTGTCTGCTGCTGCAGGGGAGTAACTCCTTTACTCCAAGGGAGATTCCTCTGTCGTCCAGTGAAGTGTAGACCGTTGAAGTACTTGGTTTCTGCTTGCAGAGTTTGGTCCAGGTAAATTCCAAAGTCCTGTAATCAGGTTTCCCACTTTATACCCAGGGATGGGGTTGGACTGACTCTGGGGACCCTCCTAGGGGAGGGACAGGACAGAGGGATGGCTACACCCATGTGCTTTGTCCAACTTCGCGCCAGAGCAGGAGCAAATGGCTCCTGCAACTGGTTTTAGCTGGACTATGCATGGGGACACCAAATGTGCCCCCAGTGCAGACTTTCTGGTACTGTCAGAGTGCACCCACCCAGCCCCAATACATTAAAGCCTGTCTGGGAGGTGGTCACACCTCCCTGTGACAGGAAACCTATTGTCAGGCCTTCCTTTGCTCGAGCTTGGCTCAGCAGCAGGAGGGCAGATCATGTCTGTGGCTGGCAGCATCCATTTTGTGATGCCCAGGTTGAGAAAGCTGGTAACGGGTATACCGGTGTTTCACATAACTCCCTCTAGGAGGGCAGAATCATACCTCCCCCACCAGTTACTGGCGGGGAGGTATGATTCCAAGGTGTTTGACACCAAACACGACATGTTTCTAAGCAGCCGTTTTAAAGTTAGCATTAACAGCGAGGTTATAATGCATTTAAATATATATGGTTGGCTGCATCACAGACAACCCCGGAGAATAGGTTCCGAAGGCTGCAGAGGGGCCCTACTCATGCAGGGGCACCCTCCCACACAAAACCCAGCACCCTGCCTTCAGGATTGTTAAGGCCTGCCGTAGTGGTGACTGATAGGTTTATGTGTGTAGTGATGTAGAATAGATAATAAGTAAGGGGTGCATGCACCTCCTTACACAGGCTGCAGTAGCAGACCTGTGGTGTCATTTTGAATGGCCACTCAGGGTTGGCACAATACATGCTTCAGCCCCTGGGAGGCCTCGGGGGTACCTATGCCCTGGGTACATGGTGTACCATATACTTGGGACTGATAAGGGTACCCCAGAATCCAATCTGAAGTGTACCTAAAGTACATACACAACCAATTTAGGGGGAAAGCAGATAGACTGGGGTCTTGAATAGCAGGATCCCAGTCAGACTAAGTCAAAAACCAGCAAAACACCAGGAAAAATGTGGGGTTAATCATGCAGTCAGATCCTACCTTCCTACACTGTGGGCTTAGTTGCAAAACATGTTGTGCATGTGAGTCTAAGATATGTGTTCAAAAGCATATATGTGCTCAGAAGTTGAGAACAGTCCAGAGACATTTGACTTCTGTTTTGAATGCAAAGCACAGCAAACGTTACTCCACTCTACGACACTCGACTTCACTCTATGCCACTCCACGCCACTCCACACTACCACATTCTATGCCACTCCACTCTATGAAACTCTACTCCACTCTACACCTATTCACTCTATGTAACTCCCTCTACACCACTGCTCTCTACTCAGCGACATACTACTCCAGGCTACACCAGTCTATGCCACTCCATCTACTCCACTCTACGCCCTTCCACTCTATGCCTCTCCACTCTATGACACTGCATGACACTCCACCCCCCAACACTCCTCTCTACAACACTCTACTCAACCCCACTCCATGACACTCAATTCTACTCTTCTCTAGGCCACTAAGTTTTAGACATACTCAACTGAAGCCGTGCTGGTGTGCAAACATGGCTAAAACACATTGGCAAAGCCAGTGTCTCTGGCATAGGCAAGACCTTTTGGCTTTGCCAATGCTTGTTCAGTTGGTGTAGGAAAATTAATGTTTTTTCACGTGAAAATGTTTTGGGGATATGAAACCAAAAAATAATAATGTGCATTTGTACCTTGGGGCTTCGCTTAACTCTCTGTCTAAATTGCAGGACCTGCAGGCTTAAAGTTAAGGCTACGTTCACCCAGCAAAAAATATAAAACCTTTTACTAGTCTCTAAGACAGAACATCAGTCGTTGACCTACATCAACGCCTACAGAACCTTCCTTGGTTTTTGTGAGTCGGCTCCCGTAACAATAACCGTGGTTGCACACTTCAATCAGTTATGAAAACAAGAAAGAAAAAGGAAGGCAAAACAGGCAAATAAAGCGTTTTCAAAGACAGAAACACTCAATATGCGGAACGGTTCTCACGTGAGCCATATGTGGCAAACCCTATTAATGTATAGGGGTCATAAAACAGACCAACGAGGTGTCATGTGTTTTTGCTCGCTCTCAGCCATTCTCACGTTGAAATGTCACCACACCGTTTACATGAACAAACAAAACACCGCCTGAGATAAGGTTTGCCCCAGCTTAGATCTTTCCTCCGGTACTTTTGTGTGAGATTGGACCCAGACCTGACTGAGAAAGCGTTGTGAGCATTTGACCTGCAACTACCAACAACATGTGGCTGTGTTTAACGACAGGGATCCAATAACGCTTTACACACTTTCGGTGGAAGAAAATCTTACACAAATGTTACAACATCCATACGTTTCCTTCTCTTACACAAGATCCCCGATAGAGCACGGAGGTCAAAAGCCAGTTGGGAGCCAGAAATACAAGAAGCTAATGTCATTCTGCAGTTTTATAGCATTCAAAGCAGATATAAAACACTTAAATGTGTGTTGTCTAGCTTCCTGCTCGCTCCTCCACTTAAAAAATCCACTTGCAAAACTGATCTAACTTATTTTTTAACGAGAAAACACTTACTACGTTTTTAAGGACCTGAACATGCGAAATCAAAGCGAAATGTGCAAACAAGAAATGGAACCGCTACAGGTTTTATGTGAAGCAAAATAGGTGGGACCATCTCAAGGTACTTTAAACAGTAACCCTATAGCCCGAAAAAAATAGAAACAACTGTGTTTGGGCATGCATGCTATGCAGCTTCAATTTAAAATGTCTGATTGCTAGTATAAAGCAATATTTCATATACAAACTACTCCCTTAAGGTTGGCTGTATATTAAGGGGGTATAATAAGATTTTTTTTTTTTTTAAATCATATATACTTTAATGTTGGATACTGTATGGGGTGTGTTGTATTAATTATTAGGGACTATGCATGGTGGGAAATTGTTTATGATTGAAGGTGGCATCGAATTGCTCAAGAGTGTAATTAACAAACTCACTTCAGTTTAGAGGTTTTTTTTTCTTTTATTAACCTCAGAGGAGTAATTATTTTCAACCACTGGAATCTGAAAATGTTCCAGGCTTTGTAAAAAGAAAATAAGGATTGCATTAGCAACAAGGAGGAGTTCATTATGTGCACGGCTCTTTGCTGGGCTTCCTCGAGAGCAAACCAGAATGCAATTAGTTCCCTAATCTATGTTTAATTAGCATCCTCTCATGGCTTGAGCACTTGTGTACATCCATGTGTCAACAGTGTTACTGACATTGTATGAAGTCCTCAACTAATTACATGTTTATGAACAAGGCATGCTCAAAGTGTGCTAAATACATAAGGCCCAGATCACAAATATTTCCCATTTTCCACATTATGAAAGGTTTGGAGTATCTCAGATCTGCCCAAGGCATATTTTATCATTTTTGTAAAGTTTTTCTCCATAGCAGATCTTCAGCTGCTCATGGACAACCTGGTTCTAAAGACTGCTCAAGTGCCTTCTGAAGATATTTCAGTCATTTCCACCTTTGTTTTCCATGTGACATTTTGTGAGGATGGTACAAGATGGCTGATGTAAACAGGAAATGCTCATGGGGATTGCTTAATTTAGACTAGAGGAAATATCTCTGATTCGCGCACAACAAGAAATGTCAGTGCCAAGATAAACACTCCTGCTTGTTTGGTCTCTGGGACAGTGGCATCCTTCTAATGGAGTCTAATGAGTCCAATGTACATCAAGAGTTTGTTGTGTGCCTCATACAGATGTGCTTGATATGTAATTAAGAAAAAACTGAACATGTGCAATAGAGTTTCTATGGACCTTAATTTGTTTATACACTCAGGAAAGGTGAAGAAGGCTGTAGCAGCAGCCAAGCTTCCGTATCTATTTTTTTCTTACAAGAGCGTGCTCCTTCCCAGAAACCACCATCTTCATCCCTCACCGAATCCCCTAACCTCCACCCTCATCCTACATCTGACCCACAGGCCCCAACACACATTTACACCAAGGCCCTCATTATGAGTCAGGCGGAGTGGAATTATCTCATGGATTTCGGCTCCACCTGATCCGCCAAGTGGGTCGGTTTCGCCATATCTGTTTTTTATGGGTGAGGCAGAAGCAGATCACATTTTATCTGCAAAGTCGGTACCCTTGAACAGCCTCGTTTCATATGCTTATTGTGTACACATGACACACTTCAGGCTGCTAGCGTATACTGAGATGAACACATGCTTCATATGCATTAAGAACTCAGGACCACAATAATGCCTCTCCATGAACCAACCACTGCAGTGGCCCATACGGCCCTGCAAACATGAGCAGGTTACTTCTGGCTGCAGCCACCACCACATAGGATTGCAACCTTGTGAATCAGCTTCTAGCTCCTCACTCAACAGCCCCTCCCACACTTCTGGAGTGATTATCAAGGAGTTAGACTTCCTTTCTTTTTCTCCTAGCTCTTCCAGTACAGACAAAGCCTCACAAGCAGTTGCTCCTTTGCCATCAACTCCTGTATAAACTCCCACACGCACATCCACAGCAGGACACCAGCATGTGCAGCATGGTAGGGCACCTGGGACCACCGATCAGGCCCTGAGGCCAAAACCCATTGTGCTTAGCTGAAGGCTGGGAGTGCTGGTCGTTGGCCGTGTGTGGCGGGTATGGTGCAGGTTCTGGCCATTGGACAAGGCATGAGCCGTGTGGGGATGAGCGCTCAGCTGAGCTGCTTGTCAGGCTGTGCGCCCAACTGCTGGTTCTGGAATTTGATTTAAAAAAAACACAAATTCACTGAAAAAACAAGGTTAAAGTCATGTTATGTTTAGCCTTGGTTATAACACTTTCAATTATGTTTAAAACAATGAAATATCATTAAAACACACAATTAATGTACAGTTATGGTTATTCATTAAAACCGGAAAACCACAGAAATTTGCAACTTATGGTTAGCGCTGCAATGTATAACTCGGACAACAGCCATACAAACTATAAATCACACACAAATGAAAAACAACAAGTAACAGCACATAAAATTACATCATCAATACATAATACATATTCAAAAAAGAAATAACACACAATTAATTATTGTCTCATTGGTACTGTTAATGCTAATGTGATGAGTAGTCTAATGTGTAACATTGTTGATATCTTTTCTAATTACACCTTTCATATCAAGGATTATATTTGGTGTTCAAGCTATGGTTTGCATGACTGTTGTGTGAGTTATGTATTATAGAGGTAACCAAAACAGAATTTCATTGGATTTATGGTTTTAATATGTAAATATAACTTTCCTTTATATGAGATTCTTTAAGTGAATGTTATACATTTTTAAACATATATTAACATGCTATAACCAAAGATAACCATACCTTCACTTTAATCCTGTTTATTTAATGACATGTTTATAAATGTACATAAACAGGGGCACAGTTGTGCTCCAGAAGTTAACAAAGATAGCTCACTCCATGGAAAATCAATTTTTTGTATTATTAATAAGTTTGTACCCTTTGGACTAACTTGAAAGAGAGCATAGATATATTTAAACAAGGAAAATTCCAATTTTGCGCAGATTGGTGAAACACTTTACTAGTCCCCAAACGTGTCATTTTTCAATTTAACATGGAATTTGCCAAAATAGATTTTAGTTCCGCAAATTCGTTGTTTGAAAGTTCATCAAATTATAAAGGCATCCTGTATGCATTTTTAAATCCGTACCTTTTGTTAGTTTGGTGAATTTTCATCCAGTCGTTCCATAGGCAGCTGGCAAAATTTGCACGTTTAACACAAATGTATCAGCTATGTATATTTTGTTTTTGCTCATTGTCTGCGAATGAAGATTGGAGCATTAATCACAAACCAATTTTTTTTTAAAGTGGAAACGCAGCTTAAGCACATGTGCAGTAGATACTTACTATCCTTCCATCCCTATGCTTGTGCAGGGGAAGCAAATAATATACACAAAAAAATTGAAGCAGCACAGGTGAAAAACTGAAATATATCTCTCTCCTGCTCATTATACACGCCAGGGAAAGACATAACAAGCATTTACAATGCAATAGTCTCGGCATTATTATAGGTAGAGCTATTGGTATTGCTCATTATTTTTTTTATCATTTTTGTATCCCTAAATAAATGGCATTGTCATTTCTATTGGCATTAGCTTTTTTTTTGCATATGTGATACCTATTGCATTAGCAGAGAGAGAGTGAGGTAGTGAGATAGAGAGAGAGAGTGAGGTATTGAAATAGAGAGTGAGGTAGATAGAGAGTGAGGTAGTGAGATAGAGAGTGAGGTAGATAGAGAGTGAGGTAGTGAGATAGAGAGAGTGAGGCAGTGAGATAGAGAGAGTGAGGTAGTGAGGTAGTGAAAGAGTGAGGTAGTGAGGGAGAGGGATGTTGTGAGGTAGTGATATATAAGCATAGAGTGATGTTGTGATGTAGTGAGATAGAGAGAGAGGTAGTGAAAGAGAGAGTGAAAGTGAGTTAGTGAGATAGAAAGAGTGAGGTAGTGAGATAACAACCAGGGCTTTAAGTGGGCCGGGTCTCACCGCGTCTGAGCACCGGCAGTTTTGTTAAGGGGGTTTCGAAACGGATCTCTATCGGGCTCTGTTTTGTGCCCGCACAGGCGGTCCCTTTTTTCCCCCTGGACTGCAGTGATAGGTAGCACATCGATGTGCGCGTGGTGAGCGTTGTAGAGGAAGGGAAATACTTTAAAGAGAGTCATTTTCTCTCTGGATTTCCCTTCTCTTTTTGAAACTCGAGAGCAGCAACATTGTTGTGGTGTCACCAGGGTGTTTAGTGGAAGTGTTTTCAATATTTTATACAAATCATAGTTGCTGCGTATTTATCGTATGCAACTAGCAACTATTGACAAAGCCAATAGTCCTGACTTGTAGGTATGATGTGACTTGCATCATATATCTGAATGCAATGACAGGAACAGCAAAATACAAGTCGGGCGGCACACTGTGCTAAACACGGATTTTTAGATTAGGTGTTTTAAAGCCACGCCCTTAATTACATTGACCACGCCCCTTTGAGTGACCCCCCCCCCCCATTTTTTTTCATCCCACTTAAAGCCCTGCTCGTGGGGATGGGTCTGGTTGTCGCGGGATGATTTCAGAATAAAGAGAAACCGCCACGCCCACCCACTCCTGAAGTCAGTAACTGCAATGCCGCCAGTGCCGCGGTTACAGATATGTTGTTACTGTGGCAGAGTAGCTGCCAGCAAACAAACACACAGAGCGCGGTGTCCCTGAAGCGGGCACCGCGCTCAGTGTGAAAGTTTAAAACGAGACTCACTGAGGGTGGCATCACAAGAAAACTTAAAGCGCCAAGAGCCCAAAGACGGCGACGCACGGAGTCAGGCAAGGGCAGCACAATCCCAGCAATAGACCCCTATAACAAGGTGCGCGCCCACCGTAGCGTGAAAGTTTAAAACGAGACTCACCGAGGCTGGCATCACAAGAAAACTTAAAGCGCCAAGAGCCCAGAGACGGCGACGCACGGAGTCAGGCAAGGGCAGCACAATCCCAGCAACAGACCCCTATAACAAGGTGCGCGCCCACCGTAGCCAGCATAACTAGGGGGCTGCAGAGACGAGGCTAGAAGCAAGGGGCGTGGCCAAGCACAGAAGGTGCAGGAAGACATGCTAAACCGAGCGGGGGGGGCGCTGCTCGAATGAAACCCAACCGGAGACTTACTAAGGCTAGGGGTGGCAAGTGAGAGAAGAAGGTGGGGCAGTGATTTGAGGGGAGGAGTGGGACCCTGAAATGGATGTGGCCCACAGAAGCTCTCTATGTGGGAGTGTATGCAGTTGCTGCGCTTATTTCAGACAGGAGGGAACTGCGAGCAGCGACCTCCGAGCGAAAGGTGGTGGTGGGGGCGGACTCTAGTGTTGTGACGGGCAGGCAAGCAGTGTTCTAGGGGGCGGGAGTGGTTGGGTCCATAGCACTGTATGAAGAGAAAGGTGGGATGGCCCAAAAAAAGCAATCACTAAGTGAAATCGCCTCGACTGAAACAAGCAGCCAAAGGTAGGACAATTAAGTGTAATGGACAAATAGAAAAGCCTCCGAACGTAAAATGGAAGCGTGGCGGTGACATAATTGCAACAAAAACAAGACAAAACACGGGAAGCTTCAAAACTTTTTCGGCTTCGTGGGCGTGTTCCTGAGTTCACAGCTCAGCTGGTAACTCCCTTGCAATGCCACTCCAAAAAAAAATTTTTTGTCATGAGGACGATTCACGTTATTCCATCAATTACAGCCAGTTACCAGGTACCACACACCCTTTAGATTGTAGATTAACCGGCTGTGCAAATTTACATTTCTTTTAAGCAAGCAGGGCACCACTGCCTTTCTCTGAGGCGAAGCAGAAATGCCTCGGAGAAAGGCAGCGGCGGTTTCATATTCGGGGGCGTGTTTCTTTTTCTCTCCTCTTGCCATTGGCTGGAGGAGAGAAAAACACGCCTGAGAAAGGGCGTGGTTAAAAAGTAGAAAGAACAGCACGGAACACGCCCCCGAATCTGAAAAAGACGGAGCCTATTTGGAGGGACGGCTCTCTCCTCCAATGGCTGGCCTCCGTTTAGGAAGTCAGCCAATGGAGGCGAAGCAAAAAGAGAGGCGGGCTAAATAGCCACTCTAAGAAACATTAAATCTCCGGACTTCCGGTTCTGCCTTCGGCAGACCGGACGGTCCCTCGACCTAAAAAAGGGCCTTCCATTCATTCTGGCCTGGTCAGGACCAGGGGAGTTACACACATGCCCCCTGCCAGAAGTGTAGGGGTTTTGATTTGATTTATATCTTTCCTTGATTAAGGGTGGAGGTGGGTTCCTTGGCCTCATACACTCCCTCAAGGTGGTTGGGCAATTTTTAAGTGCAGTTAACCACTATCAAAATGTCATTCCACCCGCCCAGCCCTGTACTGTTGCAGGGAAGGATCTGTTGCCATGTCAGTCTGCCTACTCAAGTGCAGAAGCACTGGGAAGATAATTTTTATACCCCCTCACATTGCCTCATGGCGTGCTCTAACCTTACACTCTCCGCCTTGCCAAAGTGTGGGGGACATTTTCAGTACCTTCCCTCTGACTATCCCAAAGGCGTGGGACCACCCCTACAAATCACACCTTGGCCAAGGGCATGGCATGCTTACTAGTCCCAACACTGAGTGCCTGCTAGGGGCATTTTCACCCCTGCCTTCCTCAAGGGTGAGTGACTTAAGGTGACAGCTGCCACTATATACTCTTTGCAATTGCGAACAGGGTACCCTACTCCTCTGTGACTTATATATTTTGCAGACAATTGAGCAGAAGGGCGGCTTGCATTCCTTCCACAGCTCTGTTGACAACTGTGCACTGAGCGCTGGGAAAGTTAAAACGCTGCACAACAATTAGGCAAGGGGGAGGTTTTTCTAAAACTACACCTCCTAACCTTTGGCAGGTTTGGAGGAATGAATATATTCCCTTGACTTGTGGAGAAGTGCGGGTTGTTAGAAGACTACACCGCCCAGCCCTTAAGCAAGGCGGATCTTTACGCCCCCCAATGCCTCTATCATTGAATATTCCAGTGGGGGGGGGGAGAGGGTGGGAGGGGGAGAAGAAGTAAAACTACATCCTACAAAATTGTTTATGAACGCCAGAGAGATTCAATAGAAAACCAATGTCCACAATTTTATAGCTAATCTCCAACCTTGAGGAAGGCAGGACGTGTTACTTAATTTCACCCCATCATGCCCTTTGACAGAGAGGGCAGGCTTAAGGGACAGAGATAAAGGAATAGATACAGGGGGTTACTTATGGAGACATTGGCACAGGGACAGAGGAACAGGTATACAGGGATGGAGAATGACAGAGATATTGGAACAGGGATACAGGAGCAGGGACACAGGGATGGACAAGAACAGATGGATTAGGACAGATATATTGGAACAGTGACACAGGGATGGATAAGGACAGAGGGATTAGGACAGAGATATTGGAGCAGAGACAGATTAACTGAGACACAGGGATGGACAAGGACAGAGGGGTTAGGACAGAGATATTGGAGTAGGTGCAGAGACAGCAAAACATAGCAACAGAGATACAGGGACACAGAGAAAGAGTGGCACAGACACAGGTACATAAACAGTGGGGAAATGAGAGTGGAACAAGCGCAGAACGTCAGGGACAGAGGGACAGGAGACAAAAGACAGAGTGACAGGGACAGAGGCAGGGTCATGGAGAGAGGGTCAAAGAAAGAGACTGGTGGAAAAGAGAGAGACATGACGAGACAGCAACAGGCACTAGAACAAAGGAGCAGGCACAGGGATAGAGCAAGAGGAATAGGGATAGGGGACAAAGAGAGCGGGCGTGACAGAGAAACCACGAGGGTTACATGATGGGCAGAGGGACAGAGACAAGGAGGAGAGCAGAGAAGGAGGAAAAGGATAGAAAACACAGGGAAACAGGGAGCAGATATAAATAAAAAAGTAAGTAGAAGAAGTGAAACTAAGTCAAAGTGATAATATGTGGAGGCAGAGGTTAAAGTGGGAGTAACTAGCTATGGAAGTAGGTATGCATAGGAATAAGATTAGCAGTAAAAAGGAGTAACTAGGAGTAGGAATAAGGGGGAGTAAGTGTTAGAGTAAGTGAAAGTAAGTAGGAGTAAGTAAAATAAAGTAAGGGGTAAGTATGATTAAGAAAAGAAGTATGCCTCATTAAAAGAGTAGGAATACGATAGAGTAAGTGTAAGCAAGGGTGATAGTAGGCGTAAGCCACAATAAGTTTTGGAGTAAATAAGAGTTGGGTAGTAGTGATAACATGGTGGAGTGAGAATAAGTAGGAGTGAATAGAATTAGGAGTAAGCACATGTGAAATGAAATTACATTAAAAGTAAGTATAAGAAAAATAGGAAAAAGTAGCAGTGAGTAATAGTAAGTGTTGGAATAAGCAGGAGTAAAAGCAGTAAGTATCAGTAAGAGTAGGAGGGAGCAGGAGCAAGTAGCATTAGGAGTAAGTAAAAAGAACTGTTGATGGACAGAATGTAGAACAATGTCATACATTCACCCTAGTACAGAGATCTGGGCCTAAATCCATTGTTTTTTTTTTTGCTCACCATGCCATTCCAGTTTGGACCCAGCCATATGCAAATCAGTCTTGACCCTGTGCCCCATGGGAACAGTCCAGCCCGAACTGCTAAGCCAGGTCCTCCCTGAACTGGAAACAAGCATCCTAGGACCGGTTTCGGGGTTTCACCCCTCTTCAGCCAGGATAGCTTGATTCCAGTGGCATGGGGAGCACGGAACTCACGTCTGAGCATACCCGTCCCACTCGGGGTGACAAATGCAAAAAGAACTGTTGATGGACAGAATGCAGAACAATGTCATACATTCACCCCAGTACAGAGATCTGGGCCTAAATCCATCGTTTTTTTGCTCACCCTGCCATTCCAGTTTGGACCCAGCCATATGCAAATCAGTCTTGACCCTGTGCCCCACGGGAGCAGTCCAGCCCGAACTGCTACACCAGGTCCTCCCTGAACTGGAAACAAGCATCCTAGGACCGGTTTCGGGGTTTCAACCCTCTTCAGCCAGGATAGCTTGATTCCAGTGGCATGGGGAGCACGGGACTCACGTCTGAGCATACCCGTCCCACTCGGGGTGACAAATGTAAAAAGAGCTGTTGATGGACAGAATGCAGAACAATGTCATACATTCACACCAGTACAGAGATCTGGGCCTAAATCCATCGTTTTTTTGCTCACCATGCCATTCCAGTTTGGACCCAGCCATATGCAAATTAGTCTTGACCCTGTGCCCCACGGGAGCAGTCCAGCCCGAACTGCTAGGCCAGGTCCTCCTGAACTGGAAACAAGCATCCTAGGATCGGTTTCGGGGTTTCAACCCTCTTCAGCCAGGATAGCTTGATTCCAGTGGAATGGAGAGCACGGGACTCACGTCTGAGCATACCCGTCCCACTCGGGGTGACAAATGCAAAAACAACAGTTGATGGACAGAATGCAGAACAATGTCATACATTCACCTCAGTACAAAGATCTGGGCCTAAATCAATCTTTTTTTTGCTCACCATGGCATTCCAGTTTGAACCCAGCCATATGCAAATCAGCCTTGACCCTGTGCCTCATGGGAACAGTCCAGCCCGAACTGCCAAGCCAGGTCCTCCCTGGACTGGAAACAAGCATCCTAGGACCGGTTTCGGGGTTTCACCCCTCTTCAGCCAGGATAGCTTGATTCCAGTGGCATGGAGAGCACGGGACTCACGTCTGAGCATACCCGTCCCACTCGGGGTGACAAATGCAAAAACAACAGTTGATGGACAGAATGCAGAACAATGTCATACATTCACCCCAGTACAGAGATCTGGGCCTAAATCCATTGTTTTTTTGCTCACCATGCCATTCCAGTTTGAACCCAGCCATATGCAAATCAGTCTTGACCCTGTGCCTCATGGGAACAGTCCAGCCCGAACTGCCAAGCCAGGTCCTCCTGGACTGGAAACAAGCATCCTAGGACCGGTTTCGGGGTTTCACCCCTCTTCAGCCAGGATAGCTTGATTCCAGTGGCATGGAGAGCACGGGACTCACTTCTGAGCATACCCGTCCCACTCGGGATGACAAATGCAATTGTCTGAACTGGGGTGGCGTGGTGAGCAATATAACGATGGATTAAACGCAGATCTGCGACTGGGGGTGAATGTTTTGCCAATGTGCAACATTCCGTCCATCATCTTGTGTGTTTTGCTGTTCGCCCTATGTGGGAAGGGTATGCCCAGACGTGGGTCCCGTGCTCACTACGCCACTGGAGTCAAGCTATCCTGGCTGAAGAGGGGTGAAACCCCGAACCCGGTCCGAGGATGCTTGATTCCGGTCCAGGGAAGACATGGCTTGGCAGTTCGGGCTGGACTGTTTCCATGAGGCACAGGGTCAAGACTGATTTGCATATGGCCATGTCTGAGCTGGGGTGGTGTGGTGAGCAAAATAATGATGGATTAAACCCAGATCTGTGGCTAGGGGTGAATATTTTGCCAATGTGCAACATTCCGTCCATCATCTTGTGTGTTTTGGTAATCATACTTAGCCATTTGATACATACATAAGAAATAATAATGTGCTGATTTTAGTTAGCCTGTCAATGCCATATTAAACACAATTTATACATTAGTATTAAAAATATACTTTCCACATTAAGCTGTTGTTTTGCATGAAATATTTTTGACTCTACGGCAGATGCTGTAACTTTCCAGAAGCTGTCTGTTAGTGAATAGGCATTTGTTTTGTATTAGACAACTGGTAGTAAGGGTCTCACTAGGAGAATGGTTCATGGGAAGAAATGTCTGAACTTACTGTGGAGATGTGAGAAACCGGGGAGTTTAACTGTTCCCAAAAGTTTACTGAAATCCTATTAGATTCTGTGAATGATGAAATTGATACCCGTTTCCATCTATAAAATTGTGTTTCTAGAAATGTGTATTCCTAGAGTAGCCTTCTCTGGTCATCTCTGGTTTCTTGTGGGTTTTTTCATTAGAGATGACTCTTGAGTCTATTTCCTGTTATTAGAAGTCTGCTGATTTAAGGCTGAGAATATTTTCCAACTTGACCCTTTCTTTTATTGGAACTGCAAAGACTTAATACATATGCATTTATTCTCTCATCAGAGCTCTTTATTGGGTTTCTGAACTGACACCTTATTCTAGTCCATTCTACTTTAATTTAGATTAGGGAAATTCCTTTATGGAACACGCTTGCTGTCTTATTTCCATTTTAACTGTCGTACTCACCAATATTATATTTTTACTTACATTGAAGTATCGACTATTAGATTATATTAATTTATGATGATGATGAAAAAACTAATGCTTAGTGAATGAAAAATGAAACTCAAGAGTTGATTAATAAAACCCTTTAACTCACCAAATTTCATTTTACTTACTGAACTAAAGTCTAAAATAATGTTATCATTTATATGGGTTTGATGTAGATGATTTCTCCTTCCTACTTCTCTTTGTCAACGAACAAAAATTGATACAACCAATAGTGGGGCCTTTTAATGATTACACCCGAAGATTAAGATATAGAAAACTCTGCTCTCTCACCATACTGGAAGCTGCTACACTAGGGCTGAGTTCACTTGGCTGGACGGTGAATCAATCGGCGGAACTGGGGTTACCCGCTGTAACTCAGTTGAGTTAGAGCATCTCTAGGCTGGGCTAGAAAGTGAGCGATATCACTTGACCAGATTGAAGTTACTGACCTAAGAAAGGAGGTTCTGAGTCAAAGAGAACGGTGGTCATTGGTTCAAGGTGACAATCACTGGGCCATTCTGTGGTGTCAAATCAACTTGCCTGGTAATCACTAGGTCAGAATGGATTTTATTTAGATGGTCTGAAGTGCACTGGTCTGGACTGGCAGTATTTGGGCTGGACTGGTTGGGTCAATAAGATAGTTTTTGGCCACTGAGTATTTCAGTTGTCTAGGAGTCACTAGGCTGACTCCAGATGCACCAGTCTTCTTTGGACCACAACATTTTACACCAAGGAGATCTAGGACAGGCGAACGTCTGCACAATAACAAATATGCAGCTTTAAAAGGGGTTCTAGAGCAGCTGTTGCTTCTTCCAGGCCTGCATCATTCTCAGTTTGGGTTAGCTGACAGCTTCCCTGGCACATTTCTTGAAAGGGCAAAGCAGGCACTCACACCATTAGACACCCACCCACACGAACACACCATCAAACATCCACACACACCAATAGACACACATGGATCCAATCAGACACCTAAACTAAAGTTGGAGGGAGGTTATGGTTGACAGGAGTAGTTATGGATTTAGCACAAAACCGAGAAGGACCATATAATCTAAGGTAAAGGTACTACTACATTCACCTAACTTTTCACCTCCAGCCTATTAACTCCGACTTCTACCACACACCCTTATCAGCATCAAACACATTTAGGCACATGAAGTAACACAGAACAGAATGTACAATCAACCATCTATAATAATTACACATGGATGGAATCCAAATTCTGAATGACAACATAAATGCTACAATACAATACCCAAAGTATTATAGCACACAGGCATCTACGGTGAATCAGATAATGTAAATAAAGTCTGATATCTCCTACTCCTACAATACTTTCTTAAGTATACATCAAATTACTTTATCACTCACAAAATACCACACTGTAAAATCTATGATCTCCTGATTTTCATCTATTCAAACTATATATGAATAGAAACAAGTTTTAAACTAAAAAGTCTGCAACACCAACATACTGTACTCCAAGTGCTACCATATACATGTGAATAACTATGTTGTAGTATATTATAATTTTCATGACAATAACATAACCGATAATATTGTCCATGTTAAATGTTTTAAATAAATACCAATATATCACCACTTAAAAAGCGAATCCGCAATTAATAAATCCATTTAATGTCACTTCAGCTACTTAGCCACACAATCACACAAACCTTAAACACTCTAAATCAGACTCTCATTCACATATTGTTTCTACCATGCACCAGTATGGTTTCCTGGAAGTTAAGGTTAAGTTAGTATGCATGTATGGGAAATTAGTTAAAGGTCATATGTGAACTTGAACATTTCTGGAAATGTTCTGCTTTTTTACCTCTGCTTGTCTTCTACATAAAAATTGCATTTAATCATCTTATTATTTTCTTTATTGATTTCAGTTCTATTCAACTATGATGATTCTGCAGTTGTAGTTAAGTGGAGACTTCCATATGAATGCATTTGTTGATTGCCTAATTACTTTGATACTGCTTAATGAATCTGAACAAAATTGTGTAGTCAAGCTCTGATGATTCCTTCCAGATGGCAAAAAGTTAGTTTGGTTCTACTAAAAGTAGCGTTTTCCATTTTAATACCTGTCGGAATTTTTGCTCTCTGCTACCGAAAAACTGCTAAACAAATTACAACACATTTTTCATGAGAACAGATACTAAGAACAGAATATTTTTGTGATTTGATGTAAAACTGTTTCATAGTTTTTGGAATATCTTTATTACAAAAAAGTGTCAGTTGGAGATAGAAGAGTGAATATTTTGAATTTATTGCCATGACTTTTGAGAACTGTTCAAGAAACATTGGGTTTGATAATTGATTTCGAACTAGAAAATTGATTGGCTGTTGTGTTTCTTGAACTTTTTTCCTTGGTGCAAGCAATGTTATAAAAATGTTTGTTTAGAAATGAACGCTTTACTTCTAACGCCTTTACTCATATGAGCTATTTGAAAATTGTTCTTTAACCCCCATCTTGGAACAAAATCTAGGTTGGCAACATTGATGAAAAGGTGCCCTTCTCAACTTCGGGAAGGTGGGGGGGTTAGGAGGCATGCTAGCAAGGTGTAACACTGTTTACTCCACCAAAAGGTTTAAGGTGTCACTAATTGCTTGAGAACCAAAAACATGATTTTTAAACAGTTCTTGGACTACAAAACACAAAACAAGAGGAAAATACTGACTAAAATTGCCTACTACTCTTAATAGCTCTTGTGTTAAAAGGTCATAAGGCTTGCGTTTGTGACCAGAGTGCACTTCAGCTGGTTGACGTTTAAAGCTTATACGCAGTGGACTCTGAGGCTTGGGGACTGAATGCACTATGTGACTACACCCCGTACTCACAGCCTGCTGCTAATAGCTGACTCCTTTGTACATTGAGATCAATGGTCAAAAGTGCCAGGTGAAGGGAATAGCTGAAGCTACGCCCTTTTCCAAGAGCCTTCTGTGTATGGAAAAAGGCTGAGTGTAGCAATTTCTGTGTACATGGTGGCTTGTGTAGAGAGGTCAAGTGGAGCATGATTTCCCATTGGGAAAAAGAATGTTTAGTTTGGTTTAATTAACATAACAGGCCGCACTAAGTCACATTTCTGAAAGTGCGTGTTTAAATTTTGTGCAAAAGCATTTAATTTATTTTTCAAAAAATCATGGAAATATGCCTTCATGGTGTCTCTGTATGTGCCAACGTATCATTTGTAGCTTCCTTAGCCGAGGAGACGTACTTGAAAAAGTTTAACGGTTAATGTGCTAAGCCTCCATTGCTATGTTCGTTGTTATAAATATACAGACCAGTACATTGTGTTAAGTTGTATTTCTCATACTTGTATCCAATTAAAATTATTTACAAGTAGGTGGTTTAGAAATTAACATTTTGATTGGTCTGCTGTGCAAGAAGCATTTTTGAAGCACCTTTTTATGTAATAATATGCCCTAAAACTTTGAGCTGTCCTTGTCTAAAACATTGTAAAGGATCTGTAAACATTATGTCATGATGATATTTGATTTTTGCTTTAGACAGTTAGACATTCAGACATTTTAGACTTTAGATGTTTTTACATTTTACATTGTAGCATTACACATTTAAGAAGTGCTCATTTTAATTTTAGAGAACCACTGCACATATTATTCTAAACTGCTTGCTCAGTTCACAACAGAGAGAACTGCTATTTTTTGTGTAGAGAGGGTCAGTTACACACGGACCTTTACAGTTTAGGATTAATTATTATGATTTGATTTGTGCTTATTCCGTGAGTTTGATAAACCTTTGCTCTCAGTAATGATAACCTTGATATTTGAATAAATAGACAAAATTGAAAACTTGATAAATCTAGTTGTTTAAATTTTCTTTAATAGTCTTGGCTGAGTATTTGAGCACTGGATTCTTCCTGCGAATTGACCCTCCTTAACTGTAATTGAGTCAGAGCGTCAACAGTAACAGGACACACCTCACACCCAAAACTGGCTCTGCATGTCCAAAGGACAAATGCAACAGGTTTTGGAGGCCAAATGACTAGCCATATCGCTTCATCTGACGAGACATTATGGAGACAATCTAAAAACTAAAATCCACTGACATTTGCCATTTATGACTGTGCCTTAATGACTCATGCCCGAATGCACTGCTCATGACCCAATACCTGATGCCACATATGAGACCATAAATCACTTCATTGATGACATCATACACCAAATTACCATTTACATGATCAATGCCATCATGGTTCACATCAGCACTATCATCAGTGATATCACTAAAGCTGCTTTGCACCAATGTGTCCTGGCAACAACTGACTTTGCTGTGGCTAGACCAGTCAGTGTCCAAGGCGGGCCTTGAAGTAAAAACTGCATTCGGCAGCAATTTCCTCAGCACCTGCTTCATGACCAGCAGGCTTTGCCTAGGCCCGGGCTTATAGCTAGGTGCTGTGTCGCTGCCCCAAAGATTGATAGGGATGGACTGTAGACTTTACCACCAGGGCCTGCACAATTCCTAGCCCTCAGCCAATGTCTGTTCTTAGTAACCCATCCCAAAAGGCAACAGGGCGCTTTGTAACCCATCCCAAAAGATAACTGGACACAGACTTTAAAAACATCAAGTGTGCTCTGGCTTGGCCTTCGGTCTAATCATTCACCTAATGCCCCATCCGCCGGTGATCACTAGAAGACGGACTAAGGCCTTGCATCCAAACATGAGAGGCTGTCGCTTGGCCTTTGGCAGCCCCAAGCATGTGCATGCAGGATTTGCCCTCTTCCCGGCCTGGCACATTTCATTCCTCCCCCAGAGACTGCGGAGCATGAGTGTTCACTGCGTCCAGCAGACTCTAGGCACAGAGCTTTGCTGATGGATACAACCGCACTGGAACTAGGGGGGAAGCAGATTCTGCAGCACTCTCAGACCTGGAGCTCTGAAACATAATTGAAAACAACAAGGCCTTTAACTCAGTTTTCATTTCAGGCAGCCCTAGCTTTTTGCTCAAATGTGGTAAAGGTTCAATAGTAATTAAGGAGAGCACAGACAACTTTCAACAAACCACTGTACATTTGCTTGTTGTTTGTTTTTAAGTTTGCGTTATGTGGCTTTAAAGAGTTGCCACATAATAAACTTTTACACTCTTGTAAAGGGTCCCTACAGGAAATGCATAAGTGAGGCACATCGAAGGCTTCAAATTGAAAAGTAGATTCTTTTTCAAGTTCACAAATGTGAAAGGGGGGGCTCATTTTCATTTGAGCTTTTAACAGTAGAATGTAGTGGCAGCCTGGTTTTGCAGGACAGTGAGAAAACAAACCAATGCACATTTATTTTACCCTTGAATGCATGGCTAATCACTCTGATTTATTAATGATCTCTTTTAAATGTCTTTTTTCTTCTCGAATTTGTGACATGTGACACAATGTATTCATATACTTAGGAATAGTGTATCATAATCCACAATTGAAACACATTTTCCCAAAAAATGTCTGGGTCAGCCTTCTCATCCTTCCCTTCAAACAAACGCTCCCCACTTAAAGTTTTTTGTTCGTTTGACGCACGCGCTCCTTCAGTAATGCCAGGATCTGTTTAGAACCCGTATAGTTTCAGTTAACTGATGCCCCTTGCCAGAACTCTAAGTTAAAAAATTGGTCCTGTACCAATGGACGGATAGCGGCAACAGAGAACATTGTTGCCCCCATATTCTACTGCACATGTCCATTAGTATTAGCTTTTCAGTACTGACAGTCAACAACTTTGGGAGAGGGGTTGGCCTAATAGATAGGGCGGTCGACCTTGAATCTGGGGAACTGGGTTCGAGTCTCCGCAATGATGCTGAACATCTTGTGATTCTGGTCAAATCACTTCATCTCCCTGTGCCTAACAAAAATGAATGTGTCCTCATGTAATGCAACTGGTGCTATGTAAGGTGCTCTGATACCCAATTTGGGTCAAGTTTGCGCGATATAAAAAAAAAACTGCAAAAAATTATTTGGCACTTAAGTGATGCCATCAATGGAGTTGATTGTGATGTGTTTTTTGAGGTCACACGTGATGCCAATGCTGTCATTGTGATTAGATGTATTCCATGGCATTATGTGGGACGTCATGTATGTGGTTAAAAGCACTGCACCAAGTGGGGTATTGTGGATGTGCAGCAACCTATTACTGAGAAATGTCAGTGCTTTTTATGTTTTGGAGAGTATCCCTAATATTCCTTCATGTTCCTAAGAATAGTACATCTTAATGCATCATTAAAACACATTTTCTCAAAAAATGTCTAGGACTACCTTCTCATCCTTTCTCTTAACAAACACACGCTCCACATTAAAGTTTTTTGTTCATTTACCACATGCGTTCCTTCAGTAATGCCAGGATTTTTTTTAGAACGTCTATAATTTTAGTTAGCTGATGCTCCTGGCCAACACCCCGAGTAAAAAAATTGTTCCAGCACCACTGGACGGAGAGACCACTGATGCCCCCATATTCTGCTGCTCATATCCATTAGTATTTGCTTTTCAGTACAGTCAACTGCCTACCAAAGGCATTATTTGCCACTTCAGTGATGCCATCAATGGACTTGATTGTACTGTGGTCTTTGATGCCACAAGTGATATCAATGTGATGTATTCTATGGCATCATGTGTGACGTCATGCATATTTAAATTAAATTGCACTTATATAGCTTATACTACTCCTGATGAGGCATTATGAGTGCTGTATCAAAGGGGATTTGTGGATGTTCAGCTACCTATTACTGAGAAATTACAGTGTTTTTTAGGTTTTTGAGAGGATTCCAAACATTGCTTTACTTGATTAATTGTGTAGGATTTTTTTCTATTTTATAACTCATTATTTTGACAATGAGTAATCTTCCATAACTTACGTTTACCGGAGCTTTTCAGTTAATTTCTTTGTGTTTTTTTTACATACTTTGACACCTTCACCAAAATATGGACTTTGCAAGACTTGTGGTTGTTTCCATTAAACACTGGGTAAAGGGTGACTTAACCACACTCTGTACCCAGCCCTGCCTTTGGCCATCTCACTGTCGGTCCCACTGGTGTAGACTTTGGCCATACACAGCATCCAGCCCTATGGAAAACAGGCTCTGGTTGGAGAACGTTTTGCCTTGTCAACCCACCCAAACCTCAGACTCCCAGAGCCCACCAATCATGGCCATTGACAGCGGACCCTCAGCAGAGGACATGGACTTTGGTCATTCCCAGGTCTCAAACCTCTCTCCATGGAGACAAATTCTCGCTGTCTTGAGCCAGGGCATGGCATTCAGCCACGACCTATGATCAGGGCCGGACTGGCCGTAGCGGGCACCAGTCATTTCCCCAGTGGGCTGCCAGGGTGGGGGCCGGTTTTGGACCCCTGGGGGCCTTTTTTGTTATCGGGAGCTGGTTTGGCAGCATAGCTGCAATATCGACCCTCTATAACAAAAGCAGCTGCAGTGTTTTCTACGCCCCCCCTACTCGCGGCCGGCCCAACATAATTGCCAGGGCCGGTTTGCGTTCTGCCAATAAACTACAATTATTATTTTTATGAACTGCTAATGCATGGAATAGAGGTTTTCAGACTGGTTTTTGAGCACCTACTAATCACAATTACTATTTTCTCAATCTCGATGAATCACAACTATTTCGAAGTGGGTTAAATCCTGTTTTAAGGTGTGTGATCTGTGCTCATATTTCTTTTTCTATTTTGAAATGGATACCGTCGTATTTTAGAAATATGGCCCAGAAGTAAATCGAATCAAATGATATCATGAATAAATATTGGGACATTGTTAAAAAAGACCCGGACATTGGTGGAAGTCTAAGTGACAAGGTGGATATCTCATTTCAAAAAGCCCCATCTCTAAAAGACCAACTAATCAGAAGTCACTTTGTGAGACCAAAGAGTGAAACATGGATAACCAACTACCAAATAGGATTCACAAAATGTGAAACATTTAAGGTGTGCAAATTTGGAAAAAAAACTAAACATCTCACAGATTTCAAAGTCAAACAATTCACAATAATTCATAAAATCATGTGTGAGACCAGTTATGTGGTATATATGATTACATGTGACTGTGGCCTGCAATACATAGGCAGTACTATTTGCCCACTTAAGAAAACAATATTAGAACACATCAGGGCAGTACAAAATAATGATGCCAACTATGCCATATGCAAAAGAAACAATTGATGGACAGAATGCTGGACAATGCAAACAATCACCCCCAGTCACAAGGATCTGGGTTTAATCCATCATTCTTTTGCTCACCACACCACCCCTGTTGGGACCCAGCCATATGCAAACCAGTCTTGACTCTGTTCCTTGTGGGAACAGTCCAGCCCGAACTGCCAAGCCAGGTCCTCCGTTGACCAGAAACAAGCATCCTGGGACCGGTTTGAGGGCATCACCCTTCATCAACCAGGCTAGCTTGAATCCAGTGGTGTAGTGAGCACGGGACCCACGTCTGGGCGACACATGCAAAAGTAAAAATGGCAAAGCATTTAGCCACACATGAGGACCACATATGGCAAAACAAGAAATACTGTGGCATTGCCCACGTTCCAAAACACGAAAGAGGGGTTGGCAGAACATTGAAATTGAGACGCCTTGAGTCACGAATGATCATTCGGTTTAGGACTAAACAGCCACAAGGCCTAAATGCAGACGAAGAACTTTATGTACATCTATGATTAACGTGGTGTTAGATCTGCTCTAAATATTTACAATATTATTCTCCTTGTAATGGGGTTTTAACATTGGACAATAAAACAGCAACAGATGCATATTTATTTTTACAGGGTACAACTTCATGCATATTTTGTGGAAAAATCACTAGTATTTTGAACTTAAACGCATGGCCACTTAGGCATTACTAGTTTCTATCATTTGTGAACATTCCAAGTCAAGTTACATATCACCATCCTGGCCCATAGAATTGTAATTAAGCAAATGTCACTAGACAAATTTAGTCCAGTGCGTTTTGGGTCATTAGTTATAATTAAGGCTCCTTGTTTTCCGTTTTTACGGAGTTTTGCAGATAAATACAGACAGAAAAAATGTGTTTATATCTGCATTTATTTTTAAAAGTGGATAAATACAGAAAATTGTGGTGCTTTTAAGTGACTCTCTGTGCTGTCTTTCATGAATTATAGCCCATTAGCTGAGCAGATGGACAGTTTGGGAAATTAAGCACAGGATGACCTTTCTTTAAAAAATGACATGTGTCAATATTCATTTGTGGTATGATGCTAGTATTTACCAGTGGATGTATTGTTATGTAATATTTGGCAGCTTAAATAGCTAAAACACGACAGACTTCAAAATATGAATGCGCGTCTTTCAGTTAAATAAATATGGAAATATTTAGTTTTACACCTTCATTTACATGCAAAACACAAACTAAATATGGATAAAGACAGATAAAATGGCCCAAAAATAAATATGGATGAATACAGACGGAAATGTTAAAAAAATAAATACCATAAAACCGGGAGCCCTAGGTATAATTCTAAAGTGTACAGATACGAATGTTTGTATTAACAAGACATTGATGATGAAGTACCATTTAGAAAATGACGGCATGTTGTATCCATATGTCATTATGTCTTTTAATTTTAACTTATACATACCCTGGCAAATATGAAACAATTCAAAATCATCTGTTTTGTTATTCAATACACCCATTTGGGGAGATATAATACTCTGATCTTATGGAACTATTAAGATGTAAATTTTGTATATATATTGTGTGTGACACTACAAATCCCAGAATGCCTCATTATGGGCTGATTCGGATATCAGTATATAATGTCATTTAAGATAGGACTTACCCAACCGTGATCAATGCCTTTGTATCGAAACGCATTGGTGTTAGTGGTGTGAATAAAATCTTTGGAATAAGAATCTCTGTAGTGCGGCATCACTTTTTTGATTATTGAATTACTTCACGGGTTGGATTCCAACCGTTTTTTGTCTGCATCGGTGAAGAGCTCGCTGTATGCTGGAATCACTTTGGTGGACACACAAACACATATATATATATATATATATATATATATATATATATATATATATATATATATATATATATATATATATATTCACAGAAAAAACAATAGGTTTCAGAGGTGTTATAGTTAGCTGCCCATTTCACTCGTACAAAACCATAGAAATTCCTCCGTTATAGTTAGTTCTGCTAACTATAACACACGCGCCCGCAATGCACTGCTGATGATGTCACATATTGCATCATTCATGACATGGCCAGTGACATCACTGATGACATCACTGATGACATCTCAAATGACATCACTGATGACATCATCCACTTGACAATCCGATACACCACATCATACACTATTATAACCTTTCATCACTCACTGTAAAATACAGAGTACCATATTTGAAACCATTGACACACCAATACCAGTTACTACATACCCACTCACTGATTCCTAAGTCTACACACACAACTACCCATTCAACAACAGAATCATCTATACATGCAGTCATTAATTAATAGAACACTATCAAATGCACTTATACACATATATAGATATTGACACATCAGCAGTCATCGACTGCCAGTAGGTTATATATTATCTACTGGCGGTCGCCAGTAGATAGTTATAGTTACAACCTAGTTTCCATAGGAAATCTCAAAATTCTATTTTGAATAACTTTGGCGCCGGTTGAGAAATCCTCGCGAAATTTTCAAAACAAATGGGGCGCTCCGTTCAGCTCCTACCCTGAAAGTCTCGGGGTGATTCGTCAAGCGGAGGCCGAGAAAAAGGGGGGTCCCAAAACGTGTTTTCCCCATGCATTTTTCCATAGGACCTTTAGTCGAAGGTACAGCCCGAACGGCTGAACAGAATTACGTGAAATTTGGCAAAGAGGTAGTCCTCAGGTCAGGCATGTGCCTTTTGCATATATGGTGTTAATCCGTTCAGTAGTTCCTGTGAAAATCAAAAGTAAAATCATATACATATCTGGGCGGAGCCTAACCACACATCTCATTGTGAGATCTGATTGGCTGTCAGCACTTCATCCAAGAAGTGTTGGCAGCCATCTTGGGACCAATATACATGATAACACCTCATTAAAAAGCATTGCAGTTAATAGAAGGTTTTAAGACTTTAGTTACATTATAAATCATTTGTTGATGGTACCATACTCATTTTAGGAATTGTGGTATGTTCTAAGGTGATTTTACCATGTGAAAAAGCCTTCTGCTGGGATATCATGAATCATGTTTGAGAGAAAACTATTTTCACATGCTTTTCCCACAGAGGTTTGGAAGGTGATCTATAAGCTAAACTGAGAGCCTATTTTCTGTAAATTCACATTATCTTTCTCAGTCATGTGAGAATGAAGTCTGACATTCTCAGTAAAACATGTACATCCAACAAGGGCAGAGACTGTCAGTTGATTCCTTTGTGTTCTACTGCAGCTTCCCAGAATGTTCCAAAGAACAACTAGAGCGCTAACAGTCTTACTTATGACAAAGGTATGGCACACCTGAAGCCATCTTGATTGGAATAAAGTGGTAACATTTTGCCATAGAATGTATGATTAGTGCTGCAGAAAGAAAAATTAGGGCACATTTTGAGTGACTTCTCAAATCCTCTTCTATTTCATTAAAGAATTCTGACATGCAGACTGAAACATGCACTTTCAATACCAGCAGCAGACTTCCCTGGTGAGCAGTAGATTTACTACAGTGCTCTAATGAGCGACTAGAGTGCTAACATTCTGAATTTATGGCAAATGTGTGACACATCTGAATGCCTTCTTCATTGAATCAAAGTAAAAAACTGACAGTATGCCTACTGAGGAGACTGCAATAAATGAGGAAATTAGGGATCTTCATAACAAGGTTCCCAAGATGGCCACCAGAGACAAAAGAGCCCAAATGTAGCACAAATATCATCGAGATGTAGCCCAAGTATAGCCCAATGACAGAAATCCCAGAGTGTTTTAAAGAACAACTAGAGCGCTAACAGTCTTACTTATGACAAAGGTATGGCACACCTGAAGCCATCTTGATTGGAATAAAGTGGTAACACTTAAAACATTTAATTTACAAAGGAACAAAATGAGGGGGTTCATTTTGGCATAGAAATTATGATTAGTTCTGCAGAAAGAAAAATTAGGGCACATTTTGACTTCTCAAATCCTCTTCTATTTCATAAAAAACTTCTGACATGCAGACTGAAACATGCACTTTGAATACCAGCAGCAGACTTCCCTGGTGAGCAGTAGTTTTACTACAGTGATCTAATGAGCAACTAGAGTGCTAACATTCAGAATTTATGGCACATGTGTGACACATCTGAATGCCTTCTTGATGGAACCAAAATAAAAAACTGAAAGTATTCCCACTGAGGAGACTGCAGTAAATGAGGAAATTAGGAAACTTCATAACAAATAAATCTCCCAAGATGGCCACCAGAGACAAAAGAGCCCAAATGTAGCCCAAATATCACCCAGATGTAGCCCAAGTATAGCCCAATGACAGAATGTCCCAGAGTGTACTAACGAACAACTAGAGCGCTAACAGTCTTACCTATGACAAAAGTATGGCACACCTGAAGCCATCCTGATTGGAATAAAGTGGTAACACTTAAAACATTTAATTTACAAAGGAACAAAATGAGGGGGTTCATTTTGCCATAGAAATTATGATTAGTTCTGCAGAAAGAAAAATTAGGGCACATTTTGGATCTCAAATCCTCTTCTATTTCATAAAACAATTCTGACATGCAGACTGAAACGTGCACTTTGAATACCAGCAGCAGACTTCCCTGGTGAGCAGTAGTTTTACTACAGTGATCTAATGAGCAACTAGAGTGCTAAGATTCAGAATGTATGGCACATGTGTGACACATCTGAATGCCTTCTTGATGGAACCAAAATAAAAAACTGAAAGTATTCCCACTGAGGAGACTGCAGTAGATGAGGAAATTAGGAAACTTCATAACAAATAAATCTCCCAAGATGGCCACCAGAGACAAAAGAGCCCAAATGTAGCCCAAATATCACCCAGATGTAGCCCAAGTATAGCCCAATGACAGAATGTCCCAGAGTGTTCTTAAGAACAACTAGAGTGCTTACTGTCTTACGTTTGACAAAAGTATGGCACACCTGTAGCCATTTTGATTGGAATAAACTGGTAACACTTAAAACATTTAATTTAAAAGGGAACACAATGAGGGGGTTCATTTTGCCATATAAATTATGATTAGTGCTGTAGAAAGAAAAATTAGGGCACATTTTGAGTGACTTCTCAAATCCTCTTCTATTTCATTAAAAAATTCTGATATGCAGACTGAAACATGCACTTTTAATACCAGCAGCAGACTTCTGTGGTGAGCAGTAGCTTTACTACAGTGATCTAATGAGCAACTAGAGTGCTAACTTTCAGAATTTATGGCAAATGTGTGACATATCTGAATACCTTCTTGATGGAATCAAAGTAAAAAACTGAAAGCATTTCCTACTGAGGAGACTGCAGTAAATGAGAAAATTAGGAAACTTCATAACAAATAAATCTCCCAAGATGGCCACCAGAGACAAAAGAGCCCAAATGCAGCACAAATATCACCCAGATGTAGCCCACATGTAGCCCAATGATAGAAGTGTGCAAAACACTTATTTTTTGTGTATTTGCAGTTTTATATAGTGCAGACTTGTCAGGTATTAGAGTGCTTTACATGAGCATTGGTTACATCACACAAGATCAAATTCATTTTGGTTGTAGACATGGGGAGATTAAGTGATTTGACCAGAATCACAGAATGTTGAGCTGAAGTAGAAACTCCAACCTGTTTCCCCAGTTGCAAAGTCTGCAGCTCTGGAAGTAAAACCACATCTTCTCCCATAGGTGCAACATTTAATCAAGTGGTCATCTGGATAAAAAAACATAAAGATTACAAATAATTTAAAAGTTCTTTGTCGCTATTTGAAAACTCAGAAAATATGTCCTCATTTTAGTTTTTTAGAGCACTAACCATAATTTTGATGCAAATAAGACCCTCTCATATATGTAATTTCTAAAGGAAATAATATAGGTATTACAGTTTTGATTACATCAAGATGACGTCAGGCGTTCCACACTTTTGTAATAAATATAGAATGTTAGCAATCTAGTTGTTCATTGGGATACTGTTGAGAGGCAGAGGCCAGGGGCACGGACTCTGAAAATTGAAGGAGGGTAGGAGAGTGCAGAGGCAACAATTTTACCACACTGGGCAGGCAGGAAGGGCAGTGGCAGCACAACAGACTATGGAGGGCAGTGGAAAGGGGGGCAGGGGCAACATACCAACAATACAGAACTGGCAAGAGAGGCTGTGGCAATATAATAGACCATTGTGGGCACAAGGAAGAGGCAGTGGTAGTACAACCATACATGCCAACAGACCCGTTTCAGCCAGGAAACGTCCAATCTTTTTAAGCTCAAATAGGCTTTATTTGATCTGTCTCCTGTCTACAATCTCCTCTTTTTCAATGTAACTCAAAGGGGAAAATCAATACCCCAGTTTTTTTTCAAAATCACCCTCTTACCAAGTTCAAAATGTTTGCAAGTATGGTACATTGGATCATGGTAGGCAGGAGGAATTGGGGTAGGGACATGGACTCGGATAACAGAGGACAGGAGGGACATGGAGAGGTGCACCAAACTGACCCTACAGGGCAGGCATCAGGGTTTGCAGCAGAACAATACACCACACAGCGCATGCGGGATGGGAGTGCAGCACAACAATCCATAGAAAGCAATAGGGAGGGAACAGGACCATGCACATGGACAACAGAGAACAGAGGGGAAACAGGCAATGGCAGCTAGCTGACCATAATGGACAGACAGGAGAGAAAGCTGCAGCATAACAGACCATAAAGGGCAGGAGGGACGGATCAGGGGCATTACAATGGAACAAACAAGCCAGGAGGGAGGGAATAGGGGTCTGATCATGGAAACAGAGGGCTGGGGGCAAGGGGGCAGGGCAGGAGCAGCAAGATGACCATGGAGGTCAGGCAGGATGGGCACTAGAAACAAGACACGCCATGGAGAGCAACAATGAGACTATGATGGCATACACACAGACCATGGAGGGAAGGTGGGAGGGGGTCAGGGGCAGCTAGCTGACCACACAGGGAAGGTGGGAGGGGCCATGGCAGCACAGAAGACCATGCATGGCAAGCGGGAGGGTTAGTGGCAGCACAATGGCTATGATGGGCAAGAAGGAGGGTGCAGCGGCATGCACAAAGGACCATGGAGGATAGAAGGGAGGGTCAGGACCTGGGCACAGACAAGAGAGTTCAGGGGAAGGGGTCTCACAACAGACCGCGCGGGGCAGGCAGGAGGAGCAGTTGCAGCACAACAGACCAGGGAGGACAGAAGGGTGTGGCAGTAAAATGGACAATGGAGGACAGGAGGAAGGGGATAGGGGCATGGCATGTGGAGAGGCAGGGTGGGGGTGGCAGGGACAGGTTACAGTCATCTGACAATGCTAGGCAGGTGGGAGGGGAGTGGCAGCTCAACAGAACACTCAGAGTAGATAGGAGTGGCAGGTCCATGGAACATGGTGGGCAAAAAGGATGGAGCAGGGGCATGCATAAAGACATCGGAGGGCAGGGGGAAGGAGAATAGGGGCAGCAAGCTAAGCACAGAGGCTAAGCAGGAGGTCAATGATGGGCCATAGAATTGGGCAATGGAGGGCAGGAGGAGTGGACTGGTACATCATGCTAAATGGAGGGCAGTGGCAGCACATCAGACCATGCATGGCAGGAGGGAGGAGGCTAGTCCATGGATTCAGACAACAGAGGATAGGGAGGAGGTGGATGGGGCAGCAAGTTAACTGTTTAGAGAAGGTGGGTATTAGGAACTTTATTGTTTTTAAAATGTGTGTCTGTGCGAACTACTTAAAATATGAACAAGTATGCAGCATAATCTCACTTTTGATCAGGAAGAAGAGGACGTTTGTGACTGTGACTCCGGGCTCACTTGGCAGAAACACCCCCTGACCCTCCACCCCCCATCGCAAAATGTAATGCCCGTGAAAAGGGTAGGTGGACGCAGTGTTATATAGAACATAGTCCTGAGAGCATGATTGAAAATGAAAACTAGATATAGTATATGGTATAAACTATGCACCAAAAAGTGCGATATAAGATGAACCGGGGCTTGAAATATAATATGCAATATATTGTGCGCAATGACAGATTCATTGGAGAGCGCGAGATAGCACAGGCACTAGCGCGTGCTATGCGATATGCGCCTTGGAGTGTAATATGCACAGGGCAGTGTTGTGTAACCTAACTAGTCTCTAAAGTTGTAATATAAAACATGTGCTGGGGAGTGTAACGTTGCATATGCACTGTGACAAAGATATGGATCCCAGATTGTAATATGTATGGCATAGCGCTGTGCGTTATAACAAAGGCATCGAGGAAGGCACGTTAGATGGGGCAATATAACCTGTGCTAAGGCAAGTGCGGCATGACATATTCACGGGGTGGTGTTACAGTGCACATGGGCTAGAGAGTGTCATAGCATACGCACTAGCTGGTGGAATACAACACAGAGGTGTGAGGCACTCGGCGGGCACTGGTGGGTGTAACACAGCTTTGGGCTCAGCCCGGAGCACGCTGTGACTCTCAAGTGAGGTTTGTCTCCTTTCCAGAGAGTAAAATAAAAAGAATTACACATCCGTCGGTGGATGTGTATTTTATTAACCGTGAGGGGGGTTTCTTGCATAGTTTGGTCGAATTTTTGTCGAATCCCCTTTGAATGGCTTGGTGTGCGTGTATATTAAATGTGCCCGTCAATAGCTATCCATGTTTGTATAAATAAACGACAAGGGTGTCTACTTGGAGTGTACTCACCGGCGGGGGCGCCGGGATTAGGCACGGTAGGGCGTCAGACACGTCAGAGCTTCACTAGCGGTGTAAATACATTCCATGTGGATTAATTCTATGCATAGTCTCCTTTTAATGAATATCACGCAAATTGTCATGGTGATAGGTACATACGGTTTTTCCAGCATGTCCTAGGTGTTTCTATAAATATATTTGTTTTAAAAGTAATAAAAAACAAAGGCCGGCCCCGGGGGATGAGGTCCCTGGGGCCATAAGTGGCCTGAGAAGTGGGGCAACGCAGCCCCCTCCTAAAGAATAAAAAAAAAAAAAAAAGGCCATGACCCGGGGGTTGGGGTCCCCGGGGCCGATTAAGGCCTTGGGAGGGCCAAATTAATTTTTTTCAACAAAACAAATTAGGGTGCAGGCCCTGGGGGATGGGGTCCCCAGGGCCAATAAATTAGAAAAAGAAGGGGGGGCCACACAGCCCTCCTTCTTAAAAAAAGAAAATAAATAAAAGACCGGCATCGCGCCGGAGGCCACGCCCCCTCCTTGCAGCACTCTGCAAACGCGCCCCCTGGCCAGTTGTAAGTTTGGGAATTAATTCCCCTTCAATACTGAGGGTCCCTGAGGGCCAACTAGCCCAACAGGTATCTCCAGTATGCGCCAGGGAGCTGCGTTGCAGACAGGTGTTCTGAGGCCACGCCCCTTTTTACACGTCTATGCAACACAGCTCTGTGGCGCTTACTGGAGGTACCTAGTGGGCTAGTTTGACCCTAGGGACCCTTAGGATTCAAGGAGACTTAATCTCTCAACTTAGAACGGCCACAGGGCGCGTTTACACAGTGGTGAAGGGAGGGGACGGGGCCTGAGGTGACCTGTGCAAACACGCCCTGTGGCGTGTTTTAAGTTGGGGAAATAATTCCCTTTCAATCCTGAGGGACCCTGGGGGCCAACTAGCCCACCAGGTGCTTCCAGTAAGCGCCACTGCTCTGCGTTGCAGAGAGGTGGTGCAGGCCGTGCCCCTTTTTACACCTCTCTGCAATGGCGCTTACTGGACGTACCTAGTGAGCTATTTTGCCCCTAGGGATCCTCAGGATTCAAGGGGACTTAATCTCCCAACTTAAAAAACGGCCACCGGGCGTGTTTACACAGTGGGGAAGGGAGGGGACGGGGCCTGAGGTGACGTGTGCAAACACGCCCTATGGCGCGTTTTAAGTTGGGGAAATAATTCCCCTTCAATCCTGAGGGCCCCTGGGGGCTAACTAGCCCACCAGGTGCTTCCAGTAAGCGCCACTGAGCTGCGTTGCAGAGAGGTGGTCCAGGCCGTGCCACTTTTTACACATCTCTGCAACGCAGCTCTGTGGCGCTTACTGGAGGTACCTAGTGGGCTACTTAGTAAGGGTGGGCGCTTTGCTCCGCTCCGTCCACTGAGTGTGCGTAGTACTGCCCACTTCGCGCTGCGCAAAGTAGGCGTAGCAGGGGCAGACTACGCACACCCCGCGGCGGAGCAGAGTTGCCCGCCACCCACCTCCCTCCCGCCCTCATTTTACAATTACTATAATCATTAGATAAAGAAAAAATTACTTACCTGAGCAGCCGCGTCCCGGGGCTCCATCTGATGTTTCCTGGATAGCTTCCTCCTCACGAATGCGCATGCGCGGGCACCCACGCATGCGCATTCGTGAGGAAGAAGCTATCCGGGAAACATCAAGATGGAGCCCCGGGACGCGGCAGCTCAGGTAAGTAATTTTTTCTTTATCTAATGATTATAGTAATTGTAAAATGAGGGTGGGAGGGAGGCGGGCGGCGTGTAGTGGGGCTACGCGAAGTGTGCGGGTGGGCGTAGATTTGCCCCCACTCCTTAATGCTTCACGTAGCCTCACTACGCGCACTATGCCCAGGGTTGCTACTTAGACCCTAGGGACCCTCAGGATTCAAATGAACTTAATCTCCCAACTAACAAGCATTGGCATAGCCAATAGGTCTCGCCTTTGGGACCTTATAAGTGTTTAGCTATGCAACCGTTGCATAACTAATTACTTATAAGGTCCCAAAAGCGAGACCTATTGGCTATGCAAAGCGGAAAGTGAAACTAATCGCGGTAAAGCGCGGCGCGCCCCCGCGCATATGCACTGTAGCTCTAGGCTATCCTGGTAGCACTTTTTGGAGCCCTCTCAATAAGTCTCGCCAGACCAGCGCATGCGCTGGGTCAGGCAAGACCTAAAAACGGCCACAGGGCGTGTTTACACAGTGGTGAAGGGAGGGGACGGGGCCTGAATTACCGTGTGCAAACAATCCCTGTGGCGCGATTCAAGTTGGGGAAATAATTCCCCTTCAATCCTGAGGGACCCTGCAGAGAGGTGGTCTAGGCCGTGCCCCTTTTTACATCTCTCTGCAACGCAGCTCTGTGGCGCTTACTGGAGGTACCTAGTGGTCTACTTGGACCCTAGGGACCCTCAGGATTCAAGGGGACTTAATCTCCCAACTTAAAACGGCCACAGGGTGTGTTTACACAGTGGGGAAGTGAGGGGACAGGCCCTGAGGTGACGTGTGCAAACACGCCCTGTGGCACGTTTTAAAAGGGAGTTTTAATCCCCTGCCCTATTATGTACTAGGGGCTTACAGAGGAGGTCATGCTGATCACAGGGGGACCCCAACGCATAGTGTTCCCTAGTGTATGTAGGTGTTTTCACTGTATCCTGTTTTTTTTTTTTTTAATTTTTATTTAATTTTATGCAATTCAGTGAGGTCAAAATACTTAAACAAGATTCATAGTATACAAACAAAAAAGCCTTAAATCGGGAACATATACAAACAGAGAGCCATGATCCAACATGAATAATCCATAATTTACAGACATATATCTAATAATAATCATTAAAATATATTACTATACCCAATTACCAATCGGCTCCCATATTGCAGCCCCCAGTTTCTTCCTTGCCCTACCTTTTAATTTGTATAGGGCGGTTTCCAAATTGTAAATTGAGATAAGCTTAGCCCTCCAGTTAGCAAATGACGGGGGTTCGGGATCAAGCCACTGGGATGTTATGCATAGCCTCAAAACCGCCATACATATGAACTTTAGGCCTCTATGTGGTACCAATTTCCTCCCCGAGTCTATACCATATTCTATCCCGAACAAAACCAAAGGTGCAGTCACAGAAATCGGTATACCCAGAGACCCTAAAATAAAACATTCAATATCCGATAAGAGTTGATGAAGCGAAGGGCAGGAGAAAAACACATGTATCGAATCTGCCCCATATAGACCACATCTAGCACATCTCGTCCCCCTTCCCGCCTTCCACTTTGCAATCTTTGCTGGCGTATAGTATAAATTAAACATAGCCATATAGGCTTGACTTCTTAGACTGCCAGAAAGCAAAATAGAACAAGCGGTCCTCCATACCAGCTGAAGATCGAGATTAGTTAATGACAGTTTTCCCTCCCACGCTGCTTCAAATTTACGGATGTCATCAGGTTCTTTTAAGATAATTTCCTTGTATATTTGACCTATTTTAGATTTCCCTTTTATCAACTCCAATAGCCGGATCTGAGACAGCTGACAGTTTCCCCTCACAATTTCAGCCAGCAAGAAACTTCTAAGTTGAAGATATTTGAAAAAATCAGCCCTACCAACCCCAAATTTCTCTTGGAGTGTCAAAAAAGAAAGAATATCACCCATCTCTAGTAAGTCCCCTATTACTCTTATACCATGCTGTGACCACCTCCTCATAACTGAATCATGACATACGATAGAAGACAAGATATACGAATCCAGAGGTGTGTACCACGTGATACAAGGGATAACTAATTGTTTCCTGAGCCTCTTCCATACTACATATGCTGCCTGAATAATCTTAAACCGAGTCTTTTTATAATAACTTGGCTCCAGGATTTTTAATAGTAACCCTCGCGCCGATTCTCCCAAACACCATTCATAGATAGATGGGGAAAAAGCGGGCTCCTGAACCTCAGTGTTCCCAGATACCAACACACCCATAAATTGAAGAAGCGTAGCACTATAGTAAACATAAAAGTTAGGAAGGGCCAGACCTCCCCGCTCTACCGGCAGATATAACCATTTCATCGCCCTTCTAGAGCGACGAAACCCCCAGAGGAACCGTGAACACATTCGCTCTATTCTCTTAAAAAAGATATTGGGAAACATAATTGGAATAGCCCGAAACAGATACAGGAATTTCGGGAAGATTGACATTTTTAGAACATTACCCCTTCCATATAGAGATAGATGCAGCCTATTTAAACGCTCCAAAGTATTATTTGATGATACAATCAGTGGTTCAACATTGATCCTTGGTATATCTTGAATTTTAGTAGAAATGAGCACACCTAAATACATTGCCTCAGTGACTACCTCCATCTCTAATGGTAAACCAGCCTCCGTATGTAACACCTGTGTCTTATCCAGATTTAATTTATAGCCAGACACTGTACCGAAGTTGTTAGTAATGACCACAATTCTTTCCATAGCCTTATTCATATCCGCAGAAAGCACCGCACGGTCATCAGCATATGCCAAGACTTTCACTGAATATATATGCGCTTTTACCAGACAGATTTCAGTATCAGCCTCCAGCCTATTTATAAGAGGGTCTATAAACAGAGCAAAGAGAAGTGGGGAGCAGGGGCACCCCTGCCGCGTGCCCCTGCTAACCATAAACCTCTGTGACTCTTCTCCCCCTAGCCGTACTATTGCATTCGGCATACGGTACATAGACTGTATTGCTCGTATAAAATCATTAGGAAAGGACTTCCATCTCATCACTGCCCATAAAAACTCCCAGGAGACCCTGTCGAATGCCTTTTCGGCATCCAACAGGGCCGCCCCAACGGTAACCCCCGTTGCCTGTGCCCAGTCAAAGACAGATATAAGTCGCCTGACGTGATCCGTGGTCCCTCTCCCAGCTATGAATCCATGTTGTCGTAGTGAGACTAAAGGTGTAATAATCCCCCAAAATCTCCTCGCCAAGCATTTCGAATACATTTTTTTTGTTGTCGGCATTTATAAGGGAAATTGGGCGGTATGAAGAGAGCTCACAGGGATCCTTTCCCTTCTTCCTAAAGATTATTATGACTGTTTCCGACCAAGAGGCCGGGGGAGCCCCCTTAAGTGCAGCCTGGAAAACCGAGGTCAGTAGCCCAGCTAGGCTCTTCCTAAACTTAGTGTAAAACTCTAAGGGGATTGAATCTGACCCCATCGCCTTCCCTGAGGCTAGTGACAGCATAGCTGTTTCAATCTCTTCCCAAGAAATCCTTTCTACTAGTGCATCTTTATCCACCTCCTCTAATCCGACAGAGCCCATTTCCTCTAAATATTGTTGCGTTCCTCTGACCGGTTCTGCCGTATATAGTTTTTCATAATATTTTTTAAAAGAATCATGAATCAGGGAGGGGGTCTCTAATAAGTTCCCATCCATATCCTTAATCTTGAGAATCCTAGAGTAAACCTCCTTTTGTCGTAGCCTTTTAGCCAGGACACTCCCAACCTTCTCTCCATATTCATAAAACTCGCTTCTATGTACTTGATACTTGGCGGCTGCTTCATCTGCATACCCTTGATATATAGTTGAACGAAAAGCAGCAACTTCCGCATGAACCTCCCTAACCCTCCCAGCACACTTTATCTCAGAGACTAGTTTTTGCTCCAGCATAGAGAGGGCCACCAAATCATTTAGAGATTTCAGACGGTCCTTTTTCCGCTTCCTTGCTACAAACCTTACTGTCTCGCCTCTTATGCCAGCTTTGAGAGCGTCCCAGACAATGTCCGTCCTGGCAGATCCAATATTCAGCTGGATAAACTCAGGGATCCATTTTTCCATCCAACTACAGTAATCATGATTCATCAATAACTTCCTATCAAAAGTCCATTTTCTCCCCTTAGCCTTTAACCCAGCACATTCAAACTCTAATACTACTGGACTGTGATCCGAAATTATCTTAGGGGGTACATTTATAGAGGCCCTTGATAGTATAACATCAGAGACCAAAAAAAGCTCCAGTCGTGCCATCTTCTTGTGTGGGGCAGAGAAATACGTAAACGCATCTTGCCCTGGTTTTAACTCCTCCCAAACATCATAGAGGCCTTGATCTTGCACCAATGCCTGCAGACTCCTAAAAGCTCTCGGTTTCCTGCCCGTATAAGATTTGGCTGTCCTCATATTTAACTGCGAATATATATGTATGTTTAGGTCACCACAGACCAACATAGGCTGAGGGTAAAGAGATAACTCTGTATTAATTACTTGAAAAAAGTCTGGATCGTCCACATTTGGTGCATAAATTGAGCACAGCGTCATGACTTGCTGTGAGATTACTACCTCCATCACAACCCACCTACCAAATTTATCCACTTTATGTTTTTTGACCTCCAACAATCCCCTTTTAGCCAGAATTGCAACTCCTTTCTGGTTAACTGCCTGAGAAGTACAGGCCAAAAGTTCAAGCCCTAGAGAACCAAGCCAGGCCCTATTGGACCACGCTATATGCGTCTCTTGTAAAAAAAGCAGGTCCCATGAACTTGCATAAACAATTCTAGCTAATACGCGCCTTTTCTTAAAGCCATTTAGACCACAAATATTCAGTGAACAGCAAGTTATTTTCATCATTCAAAATCATAAATATTCTTACATAAAACCGCATTAAAGGGTTCCCCCCGCCCTACAATTTCGACAACTACCTTACTTTGCTTATATCTAATACACTCGACACTTTTTAAAGACAATGTATAATCCTTATACCTCACTGAATTGGTTACAAGCCATCCCCACCACCACCATCCTCCCCCCCACCCCCTCCAAATCCCCCCCCAACCCACCCTGAACCTCCCTCAGCGAGCATTGGGAAAAACAATTTCCCTATTGATGGTAAAGCCCAGTGCTCGACCACCACCTCTTCCACCCTCCCGCACTCCAAAAAAAACAAAAAAAAACAATAAAGGAGCGTCTGGCATAATTCACCACATAACTATATCACTATAAACATAATATCCGATATTCCTCAATTTTCTCGCTTATACCTCCGACGCCATGCACCCCCTCAAATACCTCCTGACCCGTACAGTGCATAAAGTACAATCAGATTAATTGAAGATATTCTTTTGCCTTGATTTCGGATGTGAAAAACTGGCTGTGACCACCCTTAATAACTTTTAGTTTAGCTGGGTTCTGTAGATACGCCTGGGCCCCCTTTGCCTGAAACCCTGAGATAAGCTGTCTTAGCCTCCAGCGCTGCTCAACAGTATCCTGACAGTAATCTGGCCATACAAAAAACTCACACCCCCCAGCGTTTCTTTTGTTTGGACGGGCTAAATCATATAACTCCTCTCTTGCCCTAAAATTATTCAGGGATATCAAGATAGCCCTAGGAAATTCTGGCTGTTGACCCTTCTTCTGCACAAATGGAAATCTATGTGCCCTTTGGACCTCCTTTTGCCACTCCCAGTGCCCCAGCTCCGGAAAAGCCTCCGTTAATAACCCCACCATAAACCTCAACGTGTCCGATCCCTCCTTTCCCTCTGGAATCCCAAGCACCCTCAAGTTGTTGCGTCTAGACCTATTCTCAAGGTCAGATATCTTCCATCGCGTATCGTCACGCTGTGCCTTAAGGGACTCCGTTAGTTCCTTCTGGGCGCATAGTTCATCCTCCATTGTGGAGATCCTGGTCTCTGCCTCAGTCATCCTTGTGGACACATCTAAGCAGGTCTTAGCAACTCGCCTAACAGCGTTTTGGAGCCGTTTGCACGCGTTCTGGGTACGTATTAAGCCAGCCTGGGTCTCTGCCCTATGAGTCATGATTAAGACATAGATAGTGGCTAGAGTTATTTCTCCGGGCGTTGAATCCTCCCCCCTTAGTTGACCTTGTGAGGGCGCAGCTGATTTGCCTGGTAAGCACGACGTGATAAAATTCGGCGAGCTCTGTTCATCCCACATAGATGATGACTCTGAGCCTCTCGGGGCCCCTCCACTGGCTATCTTCTCACAGCTCCTCTGAGGATCGGCCAAGTCCTCTAAGATCTCCTCCTCTCCTCCCATACTGGCCCCTTCTAGCCAATCTTGAACCACACTGTCCACTGAAGATCTATCGGACATGGAAAAGAAATCCTCCGTAGTTGATACTTTATCCGGCACCTCAACTGGACCTATCGGCAACTCGAGAGCTCCGGGTTTAGCTTTTGGCGACTTAACTGCATTTGTGCCCTCAATAGGTGCTACAGAAGGCATCTTCTCCTTCTGACTGTGCGATTGCTGCATCTGGTGTGTCGCTTGGTGTGCTTCTGGATCCTGAGTTTGTCCTAGCCCTTCTTGGACTACAGCTCCCAGAATTCCCCTGTCAGGACTATTCAGGATCAGGTTCGGGGTTTGTGAATCATGTGGGTCATGTTGGGGCTCCAAAGAACATACACCCTGTTGGGCACCCTGTTGAGCTCCTTCGGGAGGACTAGATTCGGCGTTTACCTTGTTGCCTGTTTTATGTTTAACTTTAAACATTGCAGGGATATGTGAAACTATGCCCGGCTGAGGCTCTGGCTGGTTCTCTACTCCCGCTTCCTTATGATTGAGCGGAGCCTTCCCGGTCTTGCCTGCCCCCTTCTCGATCGGTTTTACGGCAGCGGCTGTCTGCCGCGTTCTCACTGGTGTGCCAACGGGATTACCAGCCCCTCTGTTACGGTTCCTCCCAACCATACCTCCGTCGAAGAGCCGAGCAGCAACACGTCCTGGAAAACACCAACGCCTGGAAAGCCAAAGCCTCAGCTCGCAGCGGGCGTCTGCCGCAGCTGAGAATCTCCCAAGCATACACGGACTTAGCGTTGGGCAGCTCCGGACCGCTCCGAGACGGAAACGCCGAATCTGCTAAGGTCAAAAGGGGACCCCAACCTTGCTTCAGACTACTCAGAGGTATTCGGTTTTCGGTTCTCGTCCCTCACATCATGTATCTAGATCCAGCCTTGAAGTTTTAACAATATGTGTACGCCACAGCCACATCGGGTACGGGAAGGGACTAAGAGGTGGAGAGCACTCGCTTAGCCGGCCACAGCAGCAGCCGCCATCTTGGCTCCGTTTTCACTGTATTCTGAGTGTCTTTTAACATAGCACTGGCTCTAGGACTGGTTAGTCAGACTCAGTTACCACCAGTATCCGTCTGAAAAAGTTGAGGGTACAGGATGATTTTGCAACAAGGCTTCTTTCTGCTCTTCTGTTTGTTCTTTCTGCATGTTATCCTTCTTCCTGCACTTTTCTTCGTCTTTGAGGACTTCTGTTGCTTCTTTCTGCATTTCTTTTTTTTCTTTCTGTGCGTTTTTTCTTCTTTCTTCACATGTTCTATCTATGTAGGCATAGTTAGAAATTAGCATTTAAAAAACCTTAGAAATTCATTGAAAAAACCATAGGTTTCAGGCACGTTATAGTTAGGAATTAGCATTTAAAAAACCTTAGAAACTCACTGAAAAAAACATAGGTTTCAGGGGCGTTATAGTTAGCTGGACTTTTCACTCGTACAAAACCATTGAAATTCCCCCGTTATAGTTAGCTCAGCTAACTATAACTCGCGCGCCCGCAATGCACTGCTGATGACGTCACATATTACATCACTCATTAAATGGTCAGTGACATCACTCATGACATCACTGATGACATCTCAAATGACATCACTGATTACATCATCCTTGTGATAGAGTGGCAGACCTCCTCTCCCCCTAATATAACCTTTGATACACACATTCAAAAATAGAAACTAAAATTCTCAAAACAATGGACATACCAATATCAGTTACAACAACCTATTCAGTCATTCTAAGATCCACATACACATCCACTCATTCACCAACAGTCCTATACAGTCACTCATACATGTACTCACTCATCATATGTACTCATACACCTATTCATCTTGTTACACAACGCCACTCATCCATAGAGTTACTCACACACATAGTCACTCATACTAATAAAGAATCAAACATCCATTTACTTGCATATACAGTTATACACACACCACCACACTTACTTCTACAGAAACTTACACATACTTAGTCTTTTAAACAATCACTTATAGAAAAACATACTTATTCATACAGGAGCTCTTCCAATCTCTCACTCTCACATATACTCACTTATATACACCAATAGTCACATATACTAGTTTAAAACATATGTAGTTACTCATAAAGACACTATTGAGACAGTCATTCACTCACTAACACACCCATGCACACACTCATCCACCCATACAGTCCTGCACACATGCTGTCTTCAACACATACAAACAGTGAGTTACTCATTCATGCACCAATGCACTACGTAATACCCCCACCGAACCATACAGACACTCAGACACTCATACTCAAAAAAACAACTAATAACCTATATAGACACTCATGTAGCTACTCACCAACCCATGCAGCCACTTATACACAAAGTGAGAGACTGATACAGATATTTACATATTTAAACATTACTCACTAAGCCATGTATTCACTAAGATACACTTAATCAGTCAGTTATACAATCAATTTTTCAAAAACAAATCATCCATGTAGACACTTATATACCCATTTATTCTTCCTTCGACCTTGAGATATACATATATAAAACATATGTAATTTTCAGAAAAACACACATTCACTGGATGATGTCATCAGTGATGTCATCAGTGATGTAATTTGAGATGTCATCAGTGATGTCATGAGTGATGTCACTGACCATGTCATGAGTGATGTAATATGTGACGTCATCAGCAGTGCATTGCGGGCGCGTGAGTTATAGTTAGCTGAGCTAACTATAACGGGGGAATTTCAATGGTTTTGTACGAGTGAAAAGTCCAGCTAACTATAACGCCCCTGAAACCTATGGTTTTTTCAGTGAATTTCTAAGGTTTTTTAAATGCTAATTCCTAACTATAACGTGCCTGAAACCTATGGTTTTTTCAGTGAATTTATATATATATATATATATATATATATATATATATATTACCTACTGGCGGTCGCCAGTAGGTAGTTATAGTTAGGACCACGTTTCCATAGGAAATCCGCAACATTCTATTTTGAATAACTTTGGCGCCGGTTGACGAATCCTCGCGAATTTTTCAAAATTGGTGGGGCGCTACGCTCCGCTCCTACCCTGAAAGTCTCGGGGGGATTCGTCAAGCGGGGGCTGAGATAAAAGGGGGGTCCCAAAACACGTTTTTCCCATGCATTTTTCCATAGGACCTTTAGACACAGCTACAGCCCGAACGGCTGAACAGAATTACTTGAAATTTGGCAGAGAGGTAGTCCTCAGGTCAAGGAAGTGCCTTTTGTAGGTTTGGTGTAAATCTGTTCAGTAGATTCTGAGAAAATAGCCTTTAAATCAATATATTTATCTGAGCCAGCTTACGGTGCGCTTACGGTGCGCTTACCGTACGCGTACGGTGGCGTGCGCGAGCGCGATTCTGATTGGCCCTTAGATCTTAGTAAACATTCGAATCGGTCGAAACCAGGAAGCGGCGGCCGCCATTTTCTCTCTCGCACTCTGACAGGGGGTTGAAAAACAAAGTGCAAATCATGTAAAGGGGCTGTTTACACAGCTCCCAAGCACCTAGCCATGTCGAGGGAGTCCCCAACGATCCCCCAAGTGAAAAAAGGCAATTTTAATATTTTCGAAAATTTCGCCGATTACGCTTACCGTACGCGTACGGTAAGAAATAATAATAAAAAAAAAAAATATCCACATTCTCCCCACCCCGTGTGCAAAAGGTGCCCGAAGAGCACCTTTTGTGCATGGCTCATCTGAGATAAACAAAACATATATTTTACCTGTCACAACGATGCTCATCATATGACCTCCATGTGCGCACGGTGCGCGAAGCGCATCGTGCGTTCATGGCCCATCTAGCGTAACGTGGGCACGCGGTGCGCTTCGCGCACCGCGTGCTCACTGTGCGCGAAGCGCACCGTGCGCGCACGGAACGAACTGCGTTAAGTGGGCGCGCACGCCACAAATGGCGTAAAGTAACTTAGCATTTAAAAAAACGTACAAATTCACTGAAAAAACCATAGGTTTCACACACGTTATAGTTAGGAATTAGCATTTAAAAAACCTTGCAAATTCACTGAAAAAACCATAGGTTTCACACATGTTATAGTTAGCTGGACATTTTACTGATAAAAAACCAATGAAATTCCCCCGTTATAGTTACTGTAGGCAACTATAACTCACGCGACCGTAATCCTCTGCTGATGACATATGTGTCTTTATGAAAAAAAAATATTTGTAATATATGTATAGCTAAAATTTAATGGAAGAAGACATGGGCAAATAAGTGTCTAAATACAGTATTAGCATCAGCAGAGGATTACGGTCGCGTGAGTTATAGTTGCCTACAGTAACTATAACGGGGGAATTTCATTGGTTTTTTATCAGTAAAATGTCCAGCTAACTATAACATGTGTGAAACCTATGGTTTTTTCAGTGAATATATATATATATATATATATTCCATATGAAACTGCTCCCAGTTGAAGACACCACACACAACGTTTGGCTTTCACCTTTTATTGTCTGGGAGGCAACAGCAGGCTAAGACACGTCCTCACAGCATCGAGTAACACCATATCTGCCATACGCGTTTCGGATGTGTTCCTTGTTCACTGGCTGGCGTATACGGGGGAAAGGAGCAGCTTTGCTGATTTATAACAGATGGTTTCAAGTAGTGTTCCCGCCCCACTGGGCGTGTGCTTGCTAGGCATTCTGGGTGACGTAGTCCTTGGCATTGTGCTGTCCATAGTGGCTGTCGCTTTACCTTCACCTCCCCAAATATAATCCCGTTGGGTCGTTGTGCGGAAGAATCCCGCTCGCTGTTTTAGTGACGCCTACTCCAAACAGGTACGTTGTTCCGTTGTCTGTGCTATGAGCACACGGACCTGCTTTTCACACAGTGGGGTGTCCTCGTGGTCAGAGCGGACCACAAAATATTCCATATGAAACTGCTCCCAGTTGAAGACACCACACACAACGTTTGGCTTTCACCTTTTATTGTCTGGGAGGCAACAGCAGGCTAAGACACGTCCTCACAGCATCGAGTAACACCATATCTGCCATACGCGTTTCGGATGTGTTCCTTGTTCACTGGCTGGCGTATACGGGGGAAAGGAGCAGCTTTGCTGATTTATAACAGATGGTTTCAAGTAGTGTTCCCGCCCCACTGGGCGTGTGCTTGCTAGGCATTCTGGGTGACGTAGTCCTTGGCATTGTGCTGTCCATAGTGGCTGTCGCTTTACCTTCACCTCCCCAAATATAATCCCGTTGGGTCGTTGTGCGGAAGAATCCCGCTCGCTGTTTTAGTGACGCCTACTCCAAACAGGTACGTTGTTCCGTTGTCTGTGCTATGAGCACACGGACCTGCTTTTCACACAGTGGGGTGTCCTCGTGGTCAGAGCGGACCACAAAATATTCCATATGAAACTGCTCCCAGTTGAAGACACCACACACAACGTTTGGCTTTCACCTTTTATTGTCTGGGAGGCAACAGCAGGCTAAGACACGTCCTCACAGCATCGAGTAACACCATATCTGCCATACGCGTTTCGGATGTGTTCCTTGTTCACTGGCTGGCGTATACGGGGGAAAGGAGCAGCTTTGCTGATTTATAACAGATGGTTTCAAGTAGTGTTCCCGCCCCACTGGGCGTGTGCTTGCTAGGCATTCTGGGTGACGTTGTCCTTGGCATTGTGCTGTCCATAGTGGCTGTCGCTTTACCTTCACCTCCCCAAATATAATCCCGTTGGGTCGTTGTGCGGAAGAATCCCGCTCGCTGTTTTAGTGACGCCTACTCCAAACAGGTACGTTGTTCCGTTGTCTGTGCTATGAGCACACGGACCTGCTTTTCACACAGTGGGGTGTCCTCGTGGTCAGAGCGGACCACAAAATATTCCATATGAAACTGCTCCCAGTTGAAGACACCACACACAACGTTTGGCTTTCACCTTTTATTGTCTGGGAGGCAACAGCAGGCTAACACACTTCCTCACAGCATCGAGTAACACCATATCTGCCATACGCGTTTCGGATGTGTTCCTTGTTCACTGGCTGGCGTATACGGGGGAAAGGAGCAGCTTTGCTGATTTATAACAGATGGTTTCAAGTAGTGTTCCCGCCCCACTGGGCGTGTGCTTGCTAGGCATTCTGGGTGACGTAGTCCTTGGCATTGTGCTGTCCATAGTGGCTGTCGCTTTACCTTCACCTCCCCAAATATAATCCCGTTGGGTCGTTGTGCGGAAGAATCCCGCTCGCTGTTTTAGTGACGCCTACTCCAAACAGGTACGTTGTTCCGTTGTCTGTGCTATGAGCACACGGACCTGCTTTTCACACAGTGGGGTGTCCTCGTGGTCAGAGCGGACCACAAAATATTCCATATGAAACTGCTCCCAGTTGAAGACACCACACACAACGTTTGGCTTTCACCTTTTATTGTCTGGGAGGCAACAGCAGGCTAAGACACGTCCTCACAGCATCGAGTAACACCATATCTGCCATACGCGTTTCGGATGTGTTCCTTGTTCACTGGCTGGCGTATACGTATTGTGTGTGGTGTCTTCAACTGGGAGCAGTTTCATATGGAATATTTTGTGGTCCGCTCTGACCACGAGGACACCCCACTGTGTGAAAAGCAGGTCCGTGTGCTCATAGCACAGACAACGGAACAACGTACCTGTTTGGAGTAGGCGTCACTAAAACAGCGAGCGGGATTCTTCCGCACAACGACCCAACGGGATTATATTTGGGGAGGTGAAGGTAAAGCGACAGCCACTATGGACAGCACAATGCCAAGGACTACGTCACCCAGAATGCCTAGCAAGCACACGCCCAGTGGGGCGGGAACACTACTTGAAACCATCTGTTATAAATCAGCAAAGCTGCTCCTTTCCCCCGTATACGCCAGCCAGTGAACAAGGAACACATCCGAAACGCGTATGGCAGATATGGTGTTACTCGATGCTGTGAGGACGTGTCTTAGCCTGCTGTTGCCTCCCAGACAATAAAAGGTGAAAGCCAAACGTTGTGTGTGGTGTCTTCAACTGGGAGCAGTTTCATATGGAATATTTTGTGGTCCGCTCTGACCACGAGGACACCCCACTGTGTGAAAAGCAGGTCCGTGTGCTCATAGCACAGACAACAGAACAACGTACCTGTTTGGAGTAGGCGTCACTAAAACAGCGAGCGGGATTCTTCCGCACAACGACCCAACGGGATTATATTTGGGGAGGTGAAGGTAAAGCGACAGCCACTATGGACAGCACAATGCCAAGGACTACGTCACCCAGAATGCCTAGCAAGCACACGCCCAGTGGGGCGGGAACACTACTTGAAACCATCTGTTATAAATCAGCAAAGCTGCTCCTTTCCCCCGTATACGCCAGCCAGTGAACAAGGAACACATCCGAAACGCGTATGGCAGATATGGTGTTACTCGATGCTGTGAGGACGTGTCTTAGCCTGCTGTTGCCTCCCAGACAATAAAAGGTGAAAGCCAAACGTTGTGTGTGGTGTCTTCAACTGGGAGCAGTTTCATATGGAATATATATATATATATATATATATATACATGTCCACGTTACCAATTTTACGTGATTCCCTGCCCCGGAATCAGAAAAGGCAAGGTCACCTCTTTTATTCTTGCCGGTGATTTTCTTTATTTATCAAACGTGCTCTGCCGCCGCTATACGTATAGTTTGAAATGTCATTTCACTGTTCAGTATAACTGTTTTTTTCTTACGCACGTGAATTCTTACAAAATATGCACATTTCTCATTAAGTGAAGTTTGTAAAATTTCAATAGATCTGCAGGTGAAGAATTCCATGTAATTTTCACTTAGTACTGGTTCAGATAGAAAATACATTTTGGAAACAATACAACTGCAGCCAAAAAACCTTTTCTACTGCCAGAATCTCACGTGACTTTTGAACGCAACATGTGACCTCTCTTTCGCTTTTGATGCGTTATGCAAGCAAATAGATTTTGTGAAATTTCATATAATTTAGGATACTTTTCATCAAACTTCACTCATGTTTTCACCTGTAACCGATCATCTACGCCAGCAGTTCTTAACCTTTTGACCTCTGTGGACCCCCAGTGAATCATTACAGGAATCTAGGGACCACCACTAAGTAATTATTGGAAGCCGGGGCTCCCTGTACCAATTTCTATGATTTGAACCTCAAATAATATACAAAAATAAATAAACAAGTATACATCAAGCATATGCTAAAGTATTTAAATATTTTGTTTAGTTAATAACCAAATAAAGAAAAGCTTTCACATTTTCAATTTTGCTTCTGTATTTGTATATATTATAATGTATTCATTTAAATTTTATTGAAATTTGCAAAACAGTTGCAGACCCCTTGAGTAGGGTTCGCATATCCCAAGGGGGCCTCGGACCCTAGGTAACCACTGATCTACACCACCATACTACTTACCCACTCTGTCGCCTGTGCAACACAACATATTAGAAGTTGTGTTAGAAATGCTTCTTAAACAAATGGAAATTAATACCATGTGAAAAGGCGTGTTGAACAGTGAATCTGTCTTAATCAAAAGTACGTGTGGAAACAAATTTCAAGTGATGACTGCCAAAATATATTCCAGCTCGCTAGATTATTCGCAAAAAAATAAATGTGAGATTTATTTCCTGCTCCTTTACAACTGTGTGTGCCACCTACTGTTCAGCCAGGCGCTAGTGCAACTGACCTGAAACATGGTAGGAAAATGATGCTTGGATTGTGCTTATCGGAACCCTCTTTGACATAATCATTTCCTTATGCCTTGTTTTGAATCGACATGCCACAGGGCTTTGGCACAGTGGGCACTTTTTTTCACTTTGTGGTACTCACTGATTAAATTGAACACGTCCCAGAGACATTCGAACTCCTGAATCAAATGCGGATGTTTAAACTTTATAAATAACGACCGGGAAATTAAACCTGTTCTTGTAGATGACGGCTCTGATGACCTTTCTAGCATATTTTGAGGTATTCGCTGACTGCACAATCCGGTAGGACACAATTTCTCCTATTTGGCAATTTAATTTAAGACACCCCTTTCTTGCTAGATTCTGTAGAGGCGGTTAAGCCGTCAAGGCACACCTTTGTTTCATTCGGCTTGCTACGTTGACCTCTGACCCCAGAAGCTAGTTTTAGCTTTCCTGATTTTTTTATTGCCTGCTAATAGACTGCTGGTACTCTTTTTCAGCAATAACAGAAATAGAGAGGGGTCTTACAAATGAAAGGGCTCACACAGCTCCGGTATGAAAGGCAGTTTTAGTCTGGAAGTAAGAAAAGTTTGGGGAGGACTGGAATGCAATCATATGTTTGAGGAGCTTTTTGATAGTCTCAATAGGTCTCGATGGGGTAGCGTTCAGTGATTCAATTATGCGGCTAAAGCACAATGGCATAGCGCCCTGAATGGTGTTAAATGATTGATAAGGCGATTCATCTTCCACGCACAGCTATCTGCACCTTTTGGTTCTGACACCGGGCTGATAGATCTGGTGATAATGTGATGCAGAAACGGTACAGCTTTTGTGGGAGGCACACATGGTCTTTTAACATTTTTTCGGCTGTGTGCGGTTTGTTTCTGCTTAGTAGTTTTCCCCATGTCCGCGTGCATCTCATAGAGCCACATATTTTCGTAATAACAGATATGCAAAAATGTCGAGACAAAGAGAATGGTACTCTGAGGTTTTTTTTCCTTGGAATGAGGAATAAACTGCCCTCACCCGGAAGTACTGGGTCCTTTAATGTGCATTTATTTCTCACTGTGGGAAGGAATACAATCACATTTTCTACATGCTCTGACTAGGCAGTAAGATTCAATTGGGGGGAGGGGGGGGGGGCGGCCCGAGGAGCAGGTCAGGCCTCTGTCTACCCTTGGGGGGCAATGTCTGCCCCCCTTCACTGCTGTTGGGGTATGAGGGGGGAAGGGCTGTTGCCTACAGCCTCTGCCTCAGGAAAGTGAGTGACGTCTGCTGTGTCCGGATCCAAATATTTCAGGTCCAGAATTTTCAGATCAGAACATTTCGGGTCCAGACACACTAGTAATTCCACCCAGATTACTTTTACTAAGTCTCATTGCACCATTATTTATCAGGGCCAAAGGGCTTAATAACGAGTAACTGCAATATGTGTACTAAAACAGAAATATATAAAGTAATCTCCAATAACCCGTTTCGTTTCATCATTTATGAAATATATCATAATTAACGCACTAACTGTAAATAAGCACTGGAAAAGTTAGGAATCAATTAACACATATCAAGTTTCTACCAACTTTCACGAGGTCAGTATCTTTTGTGATTTATTGCACTTGGCATCCCATCATTCCCAAATTAACTGATCATTAAAACCTGCGTTCTGTAATGAATACTTCTGCACGCGTTCTACACTTCATTTCAAGTGTTACTATCCAAAAAAGACTACTAAATTAAAAGTTATGTTAAAAAAAAACGTACTTGTGTGAAAACAATCAAGGGATTGGACTCCGGGGGCTAGTTTGAACACATTCCGTATACAGGCACACTATTGTGCAAAAGTAAATTACTTATTTTTGTTATCGGTTGTACTTTGATATTTGAAATGCCATCCTGCAGAAATAAGATTTAGCATTTTTTTTTTGCAAAGCAGTCTGCATTTGCTGTGGAAAACATAAAATGTAGAGCACATTTAGACAGGATCATCACGTGTTGGCATGTATCCCAACTCTTTTGTGTAATAGGCGAGATGTTCTTGCCTGTTTCAGACAAAGGTTGATTATCTCAATTCAATTGTGTTGCCTAAAAAAAACATGGCCGAACAATCAGCTTTTGACAGCTGCCTCTCCTGTTATTTACATTAGCCATCAGGGCCGTAACTCACCATTTCTATATTAATAAGGCATTGCAATTTATTCTGATGGTATTGAAAAGTTATTAAGCACTGCATCCCCTGTGACAAAGTGCACCGCATTGTCACCATCCAGAAGCAGCCGCCCATCCATCACGTGCTTTTCCAGATGGCGCTGCATCTTTATCGCTCCCAGGTTGGTGACATCACCTGTTCACCCACTCAAAATTGATGATGAAAGCAAACATATCTATCTTACTTACATTTACCAAATCAATTTAATTTTACAGGCCAGGGCTTCGTGACATATTGACTGTTTTGCTTAATGGCATCCACTGTACTTAATGCGAGGATGTCATCTTTGAAACCTGCATAATGTGTCATGATATAACAAATGCTTTATAACATATTTACTTAAAAGAGAAGAGTTACGATTACTTGTCAGTTCTTTTATTAAATAGAAAGATAACGTCAAATCTAGTAGGGAATACTGTTTACCTAAGATTAAAGCCATTGTTATCACTTGTGCCTTTTTACCCTGCATGGGATACTGGCAGAATGTGGTAGGCTCTGTTACATGCACCATGCAGCTGCCACAGAAGAACCTTCTGAAGATGGCATCTCCATTTTGGAGACAGTTCTTAGCTGTTAGCTGTAAATGCTGATGAGATCTAATTTGCTGAATCATCTGAATGGTACAGGGGGATGAGCACTTGTAGGACATTTGAAGCGGTGGAATTGTTTGATAGTCACATGGGTCAAACAGTGGCCAAATATGCATTCTCCTTACACAACTTTCAAGTCCCATCACAACCTACACATACTGTAAACCCATAACCACCTCATCAGTCTTCCTCTTCACATTCTTTACTTATATGTGGCAGACATCGTTTACATAAACAGAGACAACAATTTCCAGAGGGAAAGTACTTTTCTGGAAACACCTGCAGGTCCATCCATAGTGCTTTTTCTCTTTCTGCTGATACCTGTCCTCAGACCCTTTAGCTATAACCCTGCAGCACCATGACCTGACCTGTATTTTGTCGCCATCTCGGGACATCATTCCAAATTATGCCACAGTCAGCTTGTTAATGTTTCCTTTACTCCCAGATATAACAGTTGTACATTTTGCTGACCGCCATGTTCTTGTTGATAATAGTCGTGCATGGATCACGTCCATGCTCAGCTCTGCTCTGATTCCACAGCTACAGCAAGATGGGCTCCAAGTGAGGGAATGACATCCACTGAACAACCTGCATGGTGGCGAGTTTTCCTGAGGCGGAAAGCCGGGAAAGTGTGTGTTGTGCAACTTTTTAAAAAACAACTTTGAGAGTCACGTATTTTCTGTGCTTATCCTCACATTCCCCCCCCTCCTGGCACTTTGATCCTGGGCATTAGGCTCACCTGGTCAGGCTGTGCACAGGAGTCGAGCGCCGACGCCATTCCGGCGTGCAGCGAGGCCACGCCCCTTTCTGGAGGCGACGCCCCTGTTTAGGCCACGCCCACCACCTAACATACTTAAGGTACCGACCACAAGCGCCGGTTGATGGTTGCGAGTTTTCCTGAGGCGGAAAGCCGGGAAAGTGTGTGTTGTGCAACTTTTTAAAAAACAACTTTGAGAGTCACGTATTTTCTGTGCTTATCCTCACATTCCCCCCCCTCCTGGCACTTTGATCCTGGGCATTAGGCTCACCTGGTCAGGCTGTGCACAGGAGTCGAGCGCCGACGCCATTCCGGCGTGCAGCGAGGCCACGCCCCTTTCTGGAGGCGACGCCCCTGTTTAGGCCAAGCCCACCACCTAACATACTTAAGGTACCGACCACAAGCGCCGGTTGATGGTTGCGAGTTTTCCTGAGGCGGAAAGCCGGGAAAGTGTGTGTTGTGCAACTTTTTAAAAAACAACTTTGAGAGTCACGTATTTTCTGTGCTTATCCTCACATTCCCCCCCCTCCTGGCACTTTGATCCTGGGCATTAGGCTCACCTGGTCAGGCTGTGCACAGGAGTCGAGCGCCGACGCCATTCCGGCGTGCAGCGAGGCCACGCCCCTTTCTGGAGGCGACGCCCCTGTTTAGGCCACGCCCACCACCTAACATACCTAAGGTACCGACCACAAGCGCCGGTTGATGGTTGCGAGTTTTCCTGAGGCGGAAAGCCGGGAAAGTGTGTGTTGTGCAACTTTTTAAAAAACAACTTTGAGAGTCACGTATTTTCTGTGCTTATCCTCACATTCCCCCCCCTCCTGGCACTTTGATCCTGGGCATTAGGCTCACCTGGTCAGGCTGTGCACAGGAGTCGAGCGCCGACGCCATTCCGGCGTGCAGCGAGGCCACGCCCCTTTCTGGAGGCGACGCCCCTGTTTAGGCCACGCCCACCACCTAACATACTTAAGGTACCGACCACAAGCGCTGGTTGATGGTTGCGAGTTTTCCTGAGGCGGAAAGCCGGGAAAGTGTGTGTTGTGCAACTTTTTAAAAAACAACTTTGAGAGTCACGTATTTTCTGTGCTTATCCTCACATTCCCCCCCCTCCTGGCACTTTGATCCTGGGCATTAGGCTCACCTGGTCAGGCTGTGCACAGGAGTCGAGCGCCGACGCCATTCCGGCGTGCAGCGAGGCCACGCCCTCTTCCTCCTACATCCGTGATTACAAATCATGTGCCTCTTCCGGCAGCGCAGCGGACGAGCGCAGCGGGCGCGCCGGTGGCGCTCCGGAGGTGCGCCAGAGGTAAGCCCGTCTGCGCCCGTCCACGCCAGACCGAGCCAGGAGCAAGGCACTGGCGAGAATTCAAGGCTTACATACTCCAGAGACCACCTTCATCATCTCTACCAGCCTCTTCTACACTCAGGTTTACACTTAATGAGACCAGATTCCCACTGTACTAACTGCCCCCAGTGTCCCTTTAACTTTACCCCCTCGATAAACGAGAACAACCCTCAGACGACTATAAATATGGCTCTGCTGAATTGCAGATCTCTCCCCAAACATGCCCACGAAATACATCTGCTTATTGAAGAACATCATTTAGAGATTCTGTTTCTTACTGAAACATGGCTCGCCCCCGATTCAGATGCGGATATCGTGCAGGCACTGCCCCAAGGTTTTTCCATACAACATCTGAACCGCCCGAAGGGCAGGGGAGGGGGAATAGCCGTCATTTTTAAAGACCTCTTCTCGTGCAGATTTCTCGATAGCCCAATGATGGATTGTGAAAACATCCATTTCACTATTCAAATTTCCCCTTGCAACTCCCTTTCAGGAGTCCTCATTTATCGTCCACCAGGATCCATGGGACAGTTCCATAATTCTCTCTTGGAATGCTCCGTGGCCCTGGCTAGCACTCGACCCAATTTCCTAATTTTAGGGGACCTTAATGTTCAGTTTGATAACACCAAGGATGCCATGGCCGCTGACTTGATTTCAGACCTTGCTGCCCATCAATTTCATCTATTAAACCATCTACATCTTCCCACGCATAATCTGGGACACCTGCTGGATCCTATTTTCTGCAATTTCCCTGATCTTAGGGTGGGAATACCGATACCAGTGCCCTGGACCGATCATCGACTTATTCCTTTTAGCCTGCAGATTAAGACCTTTTCTCCGCCCAATCAAGCACCGGGCAGACTCTCTCGCCCCTGGCCGAAACTTGACCGGGATAAATGGGTGCATGTACTAGAACGCACCAAGCCACGGCCCGATAGTAATCCGCACTCTGCGGACGTACAATTTAGGTCCTGGATTGGAAAGTCCCTCGACGCCGTTTTGCCTAAAAAATCGTATTTAAAACCCAGGAAAAAAGCCTCCTCTCCGTGGTTCTCCCATGAGATCCGCCTCCTGAAAAAAACCTGCAAGAGAGCAGAAAGAATATGGAGGAAAGACTTTGATCCTAACAGTAAAAGGGGATACAAAGTAGCTATTCTTATCTACAAAAAAGCCCTCAAAAACGCGCAAACAGTTTTTTTCAATGATAAAATTAGCAAGGCATCCTGTTCGTCTAGAGAAACCTTTCAAATCATGAAAAAACTTTTAAAAATTCCAGAGCCTCCTCTAACATTCAATTTCCCAGATAACCACTGCAACGAGTTAGCTTCATTTTTTGACCAAAAGATTCAAAACATCCTCCTTCAGCTTCCCCCACTTCCTCCCAACGATTCGGCATCCACTCATTCAGAGCAGACTCAGAACTCACACATAGAACTTGATATGTTCCTTCCCATCTGTGAGGAAACCTTGCGGCCCATCTTCCAATCCCTTAAAAGCGGCTCCCCGCTTGATCCAGCACCTGTCAGACATCTTAAACAAGTCACCCCCACTATTCTGGCGCCCATGGTGAGTTTGATAAACGCATCCATTGAAAGCGGCTGTGTCCCACCAAGTTGGAAGAAAGCGATTGTCAAGGCCTTACTAAAAAAGCCTAATCTTGACCCGAATAATTTTGCCAACTTCAGACCTATTTCCCTGCTCCCATGCGTGAGTAAGATAGCTGAAAAGTTCATCAACAATCAGCTATCAAATTTCCTGGAAAGCAACAAATTGCTAAAATCTACACAGACAGGATTCCGCCCCGGCCAGGGTACGGAAACAGCGATGGTGGCGGTTGTCGAAGAGGCGAGGAAAATCATCGACACAGGAGGATCAGTGGCAGTGATCCTTCTGGACCTCAGTGCGGCCTTCGACACCGTCAACCACAGTATCCTGGCCCAGAGACTCCATGACCTTGGTATCTCTGGCTCGGCCCTGATGTGGCTAAAGTCATTTCTTGACAATCGATCTTTCCAGGTGGCGGAGGGTGATTTCCTCTCCAGGGAGACACCTATACACTGCGGAGTACCTCAGGGCTCATCGTTAAGCCCTACGCTCTTTAACGTGTATATGTCGCCATTAGAAGGTATTGTCGTCCCGTACGGTATTAAACTTCTGACCTACGCGGATGACACCCAGCTGGTTGTCTCCCTCAGTCGGCAGGATAACCCCGAAATAGATCTGCACTCCTGCCTGAGGGACATAGTCAGCTGGATGAACCTATCCCACCTAAAACTCAATGGCGACAAAACGGAGATTATGGTGATAGGCAACCAATCCCACTTCCGGCCGGAGTCTCTATGGCCTCCATGCATGGGCGCACCTCCAATCCCCAAAGCTGAAATCAAAAGCTTGGGGATCTGGCTTGATCAAAATCTCACCCTAAACACCCAGGCAAGAAAAACGGCTGGAATATGCCTTGGTCTCCTATGCACCACCCGTAAGATTCTTCCCTTGCTCCCATTGCAATCAAGGAAACTCCTCCTACAGGGTCTTATCCTTTCAAGATTGGATTATGGTAATGCTCTTTACCTCGGGGCTCCAAAAAAAGTGATTGCCAGGCTACAGGTGGTGCAAAACGCCGCTGCCCGGATTCTCACAAACACTAAGACCCGCTGCTCTGCCAAACCAGCAATTAGATCCTTGCACTGGTTGCCTGTTGAGCAAAGGATACATTTTAAGGCTATGTGCCTAACCCACAAAATCGTCCAGGGAAAAGCGCCGTCCATATTAAAGGACCTTGTGGTTCCATATACCACTACCAGAACCCTCCGATCCTCGCACGCCCATCTGATTCAAATTCCCAAGATAAGGAAAGCTCGTTCAGGAGGTCGACGTTTTTCCTTTCATGCGTCCAAGCTTTGGAATTCCCTTCCGCCTGACCTCCGGGCCCAACACAATCTGCTTCCGTTTCGAAAGTCACTAAAGACATGGCTGTTCCCATAACCATCTGCTCCGCTATCGGTTGAACTCGCTGTCGCATCTTCTAGCGCTGGGACGCTCATGGGCAGCCATGCGCTCTAGAAATCTCCTTACATTACATTTACATTACATTACATTACATTTACATGAGCAGGTACCATGTCTATTTCCCAATAGAGCTGCATGAAAGCTGAGGAAGGTAGCTGCCCTCATGTAATTGCCTGTTCTTCAGATGGAGATGTCTTGTGGGAGAGATCCGGCTTGTGCTTTTGTAGGCAATGGTCAACTAAAGGAAGTTCTACCCCAACAAATCTTCCTGGCTGGTGTGGAGCTTGGGCAAATGATCTGAGAAATATTGATGTGTAGAAAGGGAGGAGAAAGACAACATCTCTGCTCTTTCTCTAAAAACGACTTTGAGTGCAAGATTGTTGATACTGTTAATTAGGATCATGATCAGGACCCTTTGCGCAAGAGCAAATAACGGCAGGTGAAGTATGGTGGAGGCTTTGGCCCACATATGTGATATGATAGTTTGGCAGGAACAAAGTCACCAAAAGTTAAAAACATTTATTGTCAGTATGAAGCCATCCAGCCTAATTCACTTCCTCTTCTTCGAGAACATTCTACATAAAGGCTGGAAGTATAGTGACAAGCCAAAATTTCTGGGTTTTTTGCTCCTTAATTAGAACTGGAGGTGTTTGAGGAGGAGATTCTCCAACCCCAATGGTAAATAATAAGCCTGCCCAGCATGTCTTCCTATGCCTAAATATGATTGCAGAAAGTGTTGCTTCTAGATCCTGTTGAGAAGAAGGTTGAAGTGGGCCTAGAAGCACACCTGTCAGGATGCAAACATTACATTTTGGTCCTGAAGTACTTTGCATATGCTTTGCCTAACTACTTCAGGTCATGTTCAACACTCTTCAAAGAGTTAAAGATTGGTGTGTGCGCCTAGGCGCAATGGAAAGGTGGCTTGCTTCCTCTTGGACACAATGTTTGATATCCTGTGGCCATAGACCTTGTCCTCCGGGAATCCCTGGTGAGCCGAGCCACATGCGGCTCAAGACATTTAGTCTTCTTAGGTCCTAGACTGCTTAGGCCCTAGTTGAACAAGCTCATCGAGAAAATGGGAGAGAGGAAGATTCTAAACCATTACCTGGTAGACCCTGCCCTAGCATGAGTGCTCCTGTGCACGCACACTGTGCAGTGTATACCAGGAGTGATCAATCAATCAAGCATTTGTATAGCGCGCTACTCACCCGGAGGGTCTCAAGGCGCTTGGGGGAGGGGGGTCCGCTACTGCTCGAACAGCCAGGTCTTGAGTTGCTTCCTGAAGGAGAGGTGGTCTTGGGTCAGGCGGAGGTGGATGGGGAGGGAGTTCCACGTCTTGGCAGCCAGGTAGGAGAAGGATCTTCCTCCTGTTGTGGCTCTTCGGATGCGGGGGACGGCGGCGAGGGCGTGGCTGGTTGATCGAAGCTGGCGGGTGGGAGTGTAGAAGGTCAAGCGGTCGTTGAGGTATCTTGGGCCTTGGTTGTGGAGAGCTTTGTGTGCGTGGGTGAGGAGTCGGAACGTGATTCTCTTGTTGACGGGGAGCCAGTGCAGGTTTCTCAGGTGTACGGAGATGTGGCTGTGTCGTGGAATGTCCAGGATGAGGCGTGCTGAGGCGTTCTGGATGCGCTGGAGTCGTTTCTGGAGTTTGGCTGTGGTTCCGGCGTAGAGGGAGTTGCCGTAGTCCAGTCGGCTGGTGACGAGGGCCTGGGTGACCGTCTTCCTGGTTTCGGTGGGGATCCACCGGAAGATCTTACGTAGCATGCGTAGGATGTTGAAGCATGATGCGGAGACGGCGTTGACTTGTCTGGTCATGGAGAGGGAGGAGTCCAGGACGAAGCCCAGGTTGCGTGCATGGTCTGTTGGTTTGGGTGCGCTGCCAAGGGCAGGGGGCCACCAGGAGTCGTCCCAGGCGGAGGGTGATGATCCCAGGATGAGGACTTCCGTCTTGTCTGAGTTCAGTTTTAGGCGGCTGTTCGTCATCCACTCGGCTACGTCTTTCATCCCTTCGTGTAGGTTGGTTCTGGCGGTGGCGGGGTCGTTGGTGAGGGAGAGGATCAGCTGGGTGTTGTCGGTGTAGGAGATGATGTTGAGGTTGTGTTGGCGTGCGATGGCTGCGAGGGGGCTCATGTAGACGTTGAAGAGGGTGGGGCTGAGTGATGATCCTTGTGGTACGCCGCAGATGACTTCGGTGGCCTCGGATCTGAACGGGGGTAGGCGGACTCTGTGTTCTTCCGGCGAGGAAGGAGATGATCCATTCCAGTGCCTTCTCCCGGATACCGATGTTGTTGAGGCGCTGCACTAGGGTGCGGTGGCAGACCGTGTCGAACGCCGCGGAGAGGTCCAGGAGGATGAGGGCCGTTGTTTCCCCGTTGTCGAGCAAAGCTCGGATGTCGTCGGTGGCTGCGATGAGGGCGGTCTCGGTGCTGTGGTTGGCCCGGAAGCCGGACTGCGAGAGGTCGAGGGATCCGTTCGTCTCGAGGAAGGCGGCTAGTTGTCTGTTGACGGTCTTCTCGATGACTTTGGCCGGGAAAGGAAGGAGCGAGATGGGGCGGTAGTTTTTGAGGTCGGTGGGGTCCGCTGATGGTTTCTTCAGTAGGGCGCTGAGTTCGGCGTGCTTCCAGCTCTCTGGGAAGGTGGCGGTGTCGAAGGAGGCGTTTGATGATGTCCCGCAGGTGGGGTGCGATGACGGAGTCGGCCTTGTTGAAGACGTGGTGAGGGCAGGGGTCGGTTGGAGATCCTGAGTGGATGGAGTTCATCGTGCGGATGGTGTCTTCGGTGTTGACCGGGGTCCAGGCGCGGAGGGTGGTGGTGGGGGGCGTAGTTCCGGTCGTAGGGTGCGTTGGCTGTGTGCTGAAACTGTTGTGTATGTCTGCGATCTTGCTGTGGAAGAACGAGGCGAGCGAGTTGCAGAGGTCTTGCGAGGGCGTGATGTTGTTTCCGGCGCTGGGGTTCGAGAGCTCTTTGACGATGTTGAAGGTGAGGTGTCCATTTCATGGCAGTGCACTTGCTGAAAGGCATTATCTTCAACCTTAGCCACCTGGTCAGTGGATTAGGACACTGTAGTGGTGACTGAGGTTGGTGAGCTCTGTTGATGGAGGTGGGGATTCAGTAGCTTTATATGTAATGGGACTCTCTTGTGTCAGGTACTAGATTTCTGTCATAGATAGTCTATGGTCTTCCTTTTGCCACCCCGGAGCCTCGTTTGCATCCCATTCCATTTAGAAAACAAGTCAGATGCTGCTGGAGAAGAGAGCTATTGTCCCTATTCCCTCACTATGGGTGTACACACCCCAACCTCTTGAGCCACCCAAACTTTAAGCTTTGTGGCTGGGAGTATAAGTATCCAGTATGTACTGTTACCCTTTGGAATTATGCGTGACGCCAAATTTCATAAAGCTTTTCACATGGGTGCTGACACTCTTGCAGCTGAAGAGCTGCACATTTTATCTATCATGACAAATGCTGAAATGTGCTCCTTCTGGTCTCATGACAGAATATGATACCCAGAACGTTAGCAGTCTCCAAACCCACCTCTGCCTCATCTCCACCTGAAGCAAGTCACTGACCAACCGGTCTGTGAAACATTGCTTAGTGACATGAAGTGCCAGATTCAGCTGCAACTGCCTTTCTTCCACAGGGCAGAATGTACTGGTTTCATAAGCACTGTCTGTCTAATCGAGTATGACAATCTGCAAACTCCTGGGATTTTCTAAGCATCCAGGAATTCATTACCATTTCAAAGCCATGGTTCTTTGAGATCAGTTTAGCAGCATTCTGAGGTGCTTTGTGCAGAGCCTTGGATTATGAAGTCTGGGTTCTGGTGGTGAATGAGCTCATGGAGACTGACCTGTAGGTAGGGGTACCCCAGAAAGAGAATAATCTCAACTTTATTCATTATTCAAAAGTTTAAGCATTATGAAATATAGACCTTCATACCACCTACTACCCATAGAAAATCAGAAAAATCTTGATTAATTCATTTAATACATCACATCACATTATATTCATTCTGTTAAGAAGGTGCATGACAAGGATTGGAACCTAAATAGTGGAAATTCAAATGTCTTCCATCTTTTCTCATACAAAAACATTTCATTCAAAAGCAGCTGTCAAATCACCCCACACAAGTAGAGACTAAAATGATAGATCTTGAAATATCTGATACAATCAAACTAGATTATCAAATGTTCATTGATGTTGACTGGTCGGACCACTTCATCACTTGGGGTCTCCAAAGTTAACATATTTCACCTCCAAATCATTCCTTTAAAGGTAAATCAGCCACACATCTGAAAATGTACTAGCTCATGCAACAAATGAAGTCACTTCCAGGACTCATTTAACTGATGATGTAACTGCATCCAATGTGAGGTTGACAAAATCTCTCCCACAACTAACAAGAATTTCACCTAATATCAGTAGCTCTTGATTTTTGATGAACTTACCTGCAAAAGAAAAGGTTGTTGAAAAACTGAGAGTGAGTGGAAAATCAAAAATTCCCACCAGCTCCTTTTGGCCTTAAGAGCTGCTCTGTAATTGTGAAGGTATGACATATTCAACATTAAACCCTAATAGTTACAAGCAAACATCACAAACCCTTTGAATATACCTTAACAACTATTGCGAATTATGAAACTCAATTCCAAGGTACACATGGACCCTCGACAACTAAATCTAACTCCATGTGAATGGATTTAGAAAACGTTTAGCAATTAGATTCTCTTGCTCATGGAATCCACCACCACAACAATCTGGAACCAAAACAAAAACAACTTGCATCCTCTTCCGGGTACTCACTGATATACATTCCTTTCAGTGTCAAGGAATACTTTAAAACAATCATGAAGGGTCTAAACTCTACTTTCCACTATGCTGACACTAAGCTGGCCACAATAATAATCAATAGGAATTTTCAGCTCCTGTTCATCTGGCCCTCCCTAACCTCCCTGGGGGTCACAAAATGCCCCACACATGCATGCCCTTATGTCCCCAGTAACCTTTTTGGGATGCAATCCTCAGTACCTGGCATCCAGTAATACCCACAGAATCAGAAATGTTCAGTTGTTGCCAGCCAATCCAATTGCCTGGGAAAGGGCCGGGCCCATAAATATGGCCCTACTCTAGAGTCTCAACCCAATGGTTCTTTTTAGCAGCATGTAAGCTTAGAGGAGAGAAAAATCATTATTATTGCCAAATCAGTTCAACAGGAAAGTCTTTAGATACATAATAACCACAGACAACTACGTAAGGTTAGTTAGTTAATTACAAAGCCAAAAATAACTGAACATAAAGACAGATTGTAGAAATACATCGGAATTGGCATGAAGCCAAATCTACGCATCCAGTGTAATTGATGCAGCATTAACAAAACAATTGATTCAAAAAATAAGATGCAGAGGATCTAAAAGCATGAGTCCAAATTTCCCTGCATTGAGGGTTTATGAATATAAAGCATTAATCTGTCCCTTTACCAACACTAAGATGACATCCCTACTTAAGTATCTTCAGGGAAATAAGTAAATGGTGTCAGCATTTGAATTCTTCCTAAGAAGTCTCTCCACCATCGATGGGTCAGATAGCATAAAGCTATTGAGACAGAGCTCATGCTAAGGTGCTCTCTCTGCGAAGGCATAAAGAGAAGTGGGGCTTTCCCTACTCCCAACAATTTGATATCGAGGAGAAATTTCCCAATATCCCTTTCAGATCACGCCATCCGCTCTGGGTATCGTTCTAAATGTAACGTTCCATGGGACAATGGTGTTCTTCTCTTCTAATACATTTGACCTTGGTTCCCAAGCCTTCTCCTGTGTGAAAAGCAACGTCCTTCCTTTATCGATTTAGACACTGTACGATGTAACCTTTTTTCTCCATGCCTGACTAATAGAACAAAGACATTATTCTAGCTAACATGAGCGCTTCTTTCACCTGCAACACAAAACGTGAGAAAGAAAAATTCAACAGAGCACATGAAATTCACTATTAATTCTAAAGCGAGAGCTTCCAGGGGAAATTACATTTCAGGCCTTCAAATTCAGCTACCATAAGAAACAACATGTAAGCTTTACGAAATTGCATAGAAAAATAAGGCAGATTCAGTTAATAATTCTACCTACATGTAACAACAAAATTAATAAACACGTTAAATGAATGAATGGTTGTCAGTTGCACTACACAATTTCTTCACGTTAGTATCTTATGCTAGTTACATACATTTTGTACGTTAATTCTTCATGTTATTCTTTAATGGCCTAAACACATCACATTTCATGTTATTACATTTCAAGATTCTATCACTTCATGTTAATAAGACAAAGGATTATATGCGGGTGTGCTCTACATGTGTAAATATAATAAACCCCTACAATATAATGCGATTTACACTACATCACCTGGATCCTCAATCTTTTAAAGATCTGCAAATCTCACATTGGATGGTTCAAATGTATTATCCTTGGCATTTTCAAGGATCATGGCCTGGAATAATCTGCAAATGAATAGTTTAGTAATACAATTATCAACCTTCTGAGTCCTGCCCTGTTCTTTTTTTCTAGGAAACATAACTTAGAAACTTCTGACGTTTACAGCAAACTAATAGGCACTACTCTGAGTAAAGTTCTAGCTTCATGCCAAGCTTTTGTGTAATTCCACTGAAGAGTTTTACTGTAGCAGAGACCCAAGTTTTCAATGGTAATTAAAATGGGACAACATATATATTTGTCCCCTCCGCATGACACAAGTTGTAAGTAAACAAAAACATCTTTTCAATCAGAACTGAGACATAACAGTTACTACAGAGTCGCTATCACTGACTTTGCAATGTGCAGTGCATGTGCAGATCTGCAGAGTGTATTTGCAACAAAGATACATTGTTAGCAGAACCATGCAGACAGCAGATTCTTTTTCACAAACCCAAACACGACTAACTAAAACTCTAACTACATAATTAAACTCTGCATGTGTTTTTTTAACTACAAGCAACCAAATAGCATTATTCCGCACTTCACATATTGTTTTGAATAAACGGGTGACTTGATGCTAATTGTAGCAAAAACATAATGGGCAATGTGCATCTCGTCCGACAAAGCCAACACTGGGCTCTTGTTACATTTACAAACCACCTCTTATTGCTCTTTCTGTTTTATGTTTATTTCTCTGCATCTCTCTATCATTCTCTCTCTCTCGATATATATATCTATTATTTCACTGAAAATACCAAAGATCAAAGTAATGCTATAGTTAGGTGCATATGTAAGTGTCAACATTAATGTTTTGAACTAAAAAAACACAGAAAATCAACAGTTATAGTTAGCAGAACTAATTGTAACTTGCGACCTTCCATGCACTGTTTATGACCTCCCACATTACATCACTCATGACATGTTCTACTTATTATCTACTACGTATAATCTTTGCCCTGTTGGAAACATTTTCTGGAGAATCAAAAAACTTGTGTGGAACATACTGGACACAAGTCGTCAATTGTCATCTGCACACAGATTTATTCTTCAATACAAAGATTTATAACGTGTTCAATACTGCTACACATATGATGCATTGGGAGTACATGCGTTTTGTTAACACTTACACCCGTTAGCTGGACACAGGCTGTGCAACATTAGGTAGAAAAATAATATGGTAGTTACCTGCCAATATGTAAACTATGAAACAAACTAACACAATCATTGGATGATGTCATCAGTGATGTCATCAATGATGTCATTTGCATTGTTATCATAAATGATGTTATAGAACATTGCATGGCAGATGGAGCAATTTCTGTGTGTTTTTTAGTTCAAAATGGTAATTTTATCACTGACATATTCACCTAACTATAACATTAAACGTTATTTTTTACAATGAATTTCTAAGGTTTTTTATTAACAAATACAGATCATTTTATCACAACTAACTATAACGTTACTTTAACCTTTAGTTTTTTCAGTGAATTTCTATTTGTTTTTTTTAATGTGAATCAATATTTTATTACCATATGTAAAGCCAACTTACCGCTGCACATGGCCATTGTCCAGACCCTGTAGCAAACCCCCCACAGACAGCCGACCTCACACTGCGCATGACCTTTGGCCAACACCTAGCAGGCTGCTATCCCCGCTTCGTACACAGCCTTTGCTGTGGACAGCTGAGGGTTGGCTTTTGGGCCCCGTGGACCCCATCTCCTTGGACCAAAACAAATATATTGAGGGGAGGGGGCATGCAGGCCCCCTCCCAGACTCTTAATTAGCCCAGGGGACCCCATTCTCCGGGGCCAGTTCCAACAAAAAGGGACCCAAGCATTAAAAGGCCCCGGAGACCCCATACCCCTGGGTCAAATACAATTAAACACGGGAGGAGGCAATGTAGCTCCCTTCACCAAGCCTTTATAGGCCGAAGGGACCAGATCCCCAGGGCCAAATACAATAAAAAAGGAGAGAGGAACTGCGCGGCCTCCCTCCCCGAACCCTTTTATGCCCTGGGACCCCATCTCTTGGGGTCAAATATAATAAAAAAGGGGAGTTCCAATAAAAAGAGGAGGGGGGCGCGTGGTCCTCCTCCCTAAGCCTTAAAAGACACTGGGGACCCTACCCCTTTGGGCCAAATACAATTAAACAGGGGAGGAGGGCATGCAGCCCTCATCACCGAGCCTTGATAGGCCCTAGGGACCACATCCCTGTTGTCAAATACAATAAACAAGCATTGGGAATGCATCGGTTTCGCCTATGTAATGAATAAAGAGCTGTTTTCATCAGTCATCGTCCGGGAGAAGGAAAGAGCTCCCTGACAGATAACACAAGAGTGAAGAGGATGTGGTGCAGCGGCCATAACTACTGACTCGAGAGTTGGGGATCCCGGTTAATCTCTCCAGGTGATAAATTGTTATATAAATATGCTGCAACAGTAAAAGGCACAACTTTATGAAAATATAATACAGTGCCACCAAAGCGGATGTTAACAGTATTTCGGCGGTGAGAAACTGATAAGAGAAGCAGACAAGGAACAAGCATTTCTAAATTCAGGAAAATATACTACAGCCAATAGAAATGGAGGAACGGTAAGTGGCACATACAGGAACCAATGAGAAGCCAGGAAAGAGAGGAGGTGGGACTTAAATCCCTTTTAAATTTATATTAAAAACAATAGATTTCTTAAGCACAGCGCAAGCGCTGTTCAGGTGAAACCTAAAATGAGAGAGGGGCTGCATGCCCTGCCTTCCCGATCAGGTCCTCAGGACCCCCTCCCCCAGGACCAAATACAATAAAAAAGGGGAGTTCCAATAAAAATAGGAGGGGGGGGGGGCTAAACCTGGGGACTTTTAAGGTTTAGGGAGGGGGGCACGTGGTCCCCCTCCTATTTTTTATTGGAACTCCATCCCTTTTTTATTATATTTGGCCCTAGGGGATGGGGTCCCGAGGACCTGATAAGGATTGGGGAGGGGTGCAGTATGGAACCCTCCCCTTTTTATTACATTTGGTCCCAGGGGATAGGGTTCACATGGCTAAGATGGCTCAGGAAGGGGGGGCACGCAATCCTCCTCATCTTTTAAACAAAAAAACGGCCCGGGGATTGGCTCCTCCCCTGTTTAACCGTATTTGACAAAAATTATGCATCACCTTATCTGGGAGGATTGATTTCATCCGTTTAAGCTACCTACAACATTTTTGTGAAATCATCAAATTATGTCACGAATTATGTGGAAAATATCAGAAATCCATAAATATGTGGTAAAGGCTGCAGCAACTGTTCCTCAATATGGTCAATTGCTTAAGCAACAATTTATTTATGTAGGGTAGACCTAAACATATTACTTTCAAAGACTGCCCATTTTGAGCTTGAACTGGAAGAAAAAAGCTTTTTCAAGTTTAGGGCCAAAAGAAAATGTGGAATATAAATGAATAAATTATGGGTAACATGTATAATATGGTCTTACATTTTCATCACGAGATTCTTGTGAGATTTTCAAGCCACTCTGCTTCAATGGCAATATTGGTCCATATTACATGGCTACCTATTAGGCATCCTTAATAGAGATGACTCAATAAACACATACAGATTTTCAGCACACAACTGCAGGCACCTCAAACAAATGAGATCGATTTGCCTACTATTTGAACAAAATACTTAATACGTTGCGTTCTGATGAACCACTGTATAGAGCATGCCTTCTGTGCTGCAACCACTTTAGGAAATTTCCGAATCCAAGTTTAATGTCTGCCTCCCAGTTCTCCAATCATCCCTTTCTGGCAGTGCAGAGTGTGAAGTGGCCATGGATCAGTCTAAGCGCTAAAAAAGATGCCCAAATAAAGAAATGCATGTATAAACGATGTAAAGGTATTTGTGCCCATCCAGTACAAGTTACACATTTAATAATCAGGAAGCTGTAAGAACATTTACCTTGTGAAACATGGAAAAAAGGCTATACAAGAATAGGTTGTTGAGTGGATAGGGTTCACACCTGCTTTTGGCACCCCCTTTATACTAACTTTCTTTAATAATGAAAGGCAGTCAGGGCCCATTTTAAAAAGCAATCCCTGATTTCCTGCAAAAAGATCCTGCAGAGAGCCCAGGCTGCTGGCAACCAGTAAAGCCAAGGTGACAAACGGCGACCTTTGCCCTTGCCCAGTGACCTCCGGTTCGATTTGTGCTCCCGCTAACCAATATCTGATTAGATAATGCTCAGCTTTAGACCTGCAAACTGAGATAACATTTAAATTTATGGCTTTTCATTTGAAAAGGTCTAAAGCACTCCAATCATGAAAGGCAAGGCCTGGCAACACACATCACATTTATGTTTTTTGTCCCACAGCATCATATATATATATCTCAGGCCTATGAACTGTCACAATGAGGTCAGACTATCATTTTGCAGTCGGCTGCCTTGACAGAGATGACAGGCAACCCGGTCAGACATCCAAGAAGCTGATGTGGCAACCCGGTCAGATATCCAAGAAGCTGATGTGGCAACCCTTCCACTGATGGCTAGAATGAGTGTCACTATTTCTGTTCCTAGAACAGACTGAAACTATGGATCCCTGGGTCATTAGGCCATTGTGTAGCATCACAAGTTCACTCAAGATCAGTGCATTGGGCTATCAGGAACTACAAGTTACTTTTTGCCTGTCCAAATTAATGCATTCACGACAATTCACTTTATGTTTTTTAAAATTCCACCATCTATTTACCAGTTCCACTACTCTTTCACATTTCCTTCTTCTAGCAGGTTTATAATCTTTTAACCAGTATCTCCAGATCCACCCTTTGTTCCACAAATATCAAATCATATGTGATAGAGTCACACAGATTGATGACTTTCTGTTTCTTTTTTTCTTTTTAGAGAGAAAACTGTCTGGCTCAAGACCCGACCCTTCAGACGGTCCCCAAACCCTTCAGAGGGGGGCCATTCAGCTCAAGGCCAATGGATATCTGTGAGATATGAGAGACTCAGGGACCCCTCATCACATTCTGCAGGTGACCCCATAATGTTGCGCTACCTCAAGGGTCTGACTACCGCTGCTTCCGGTACGTCATTCAATTAGCGGAAGTAAGCTAAGCCTCTTAGGGGCATATTAACAATGGCCAGCGATAATTATCGCTGGCCGTGCTTAGCGATAATTATATTAACGCAGCCTATCTCTGGTATTTATCGCCCTGGTAGCGCGTCATTAACAACGCGTTACTCCAGGGCGATACAAATTCCAGAGATAGCGAGGTTATCGCCCTTTTGCAGGGAACATCGCTGGTTTTCCAGCGATGTTCCCTGCAAAAGGGCGATAACCTTGTTGATACGACCCACAGGGTCGTATCAGCATAATCCACCCCCTATGTTAGGGATGACTAAGTCAGGATTTTAGCAGACGTTAGGTTTTGGCAAAAACAACTGTTTTCGCCAAAATCTAATGTGTGCTAAAATCATGTGGGCTGGCTTGTAAATATCGCGATGTAATCATCAGCGATATTTGCAAGGTAGTCCATCTTGGGTACGCCCAGTAACGCCCACTTTGCATCTCATTGGAGATGCAAAGTGAGGCGTTGGGAAAAAGGGTGCTAACATGCGATTATGCATGTTAGCACCCTCTTGTAAATAGGGCGCTGGTTTTATCTCCGCTTTTTTGCCTTTGTAAGCCAAAAAAGCGGAGATAAAGCCCTTGTAAATATGCCCCAACATTTTGCTACAAAATGTAGCAGCAAGGCCGAGGCAAAAAAGTCACTGTTGGAAGTTTTAATAGCTCCGTTTAGAAGGTGGGTAGTAAAATGTAGAGTAAACAGCGATAATCATGTTGACCAAAGTGGGAGGAAACATGGGTGAAGAGGAAAAAATTATTAAAAAACTTGCAAGATGTATGTTTGCAGGAGGGATGGCGTACATGCAAATAATGTGAGTTTTTCAGAAAAAAAATAAAAAGGAAAACCTAAAAATGTCCTTGTTTAAGCTGGGCAATTACAATATTATGGATGAGCAGGATTAGAGAAATAGTTAGAAGTCACCATTCCATGAGAATAAAAAGACTTAAGATGAGGTGCCAATAAAAATGTTTATGAATTGGTAAAAAGTCAAAACGTACTCACATAAAGAGTGTAAGTTGTGAATTGGATCAACAGAAGGGACTGGCAAAATGCTGCAAATTCCAGATTTTATATTTTTGTATGAAGTTAATACATTTGATTCCAATTTTTTTTATTTTAATTAACAAAGACTGTATAAACTCTTCTGCAGCCAGGATCGACTGTTATGGTTCCCACAGGCAAGGCCTGGCAAAGTCCTCTTGGTTTATAATACATGCAGGGTATCCATTGGAAAATTATTTCCATCCTTAATTTATAGTCTGAAAGTTTTTTTTCACATCTTCTATCAACACAGTAGATATCTCAAGTTGTCTGGTGCGAGAGTCATTCAAGTCCTGCTTTTTATTAGTGTTCCAGTACTTGTAGTTTACAGTTGTCCTACAAATACAGAAAGCAAAGGAAAGCTCAGTGGAGTATGGTCTGGATGCTGCTAACAGGGCCGGACTGAACGTAGCGGGCACCGGGCAATCCCCCGGTGCGCCGCACGGGTGGGGGCCGGTTTTGGGCCCCCGGGGGCCATTTTTGTTACAGGGCCTAAATCGGCCCTGTAACAAAATCGGCCGAAAACCGGCCCTGGTAAAGAGCTCGGCGGCCCCCTCGTCCCCCCAAGGGGTTGGGGGGGCCGGCCGAGCACTTTGCCAGGGCCGGTTGGCGTTCCCAGTCCGGCCCTGGCTGCTAACAAGGGACATGTCCCTAGTCGCCAAGTCAACAACTAGGGTTTAGGATTGGTGCCCTGTTGTCGAGTTGTGAAATAAGAATTTGTGGAATAAAGAGCCAAGAATCCAAGTAAATACCTACAACTGAGGCGCACAAAATAATGTGAAATAGGTGCAGGGAGTGGGTCTAGTGTGGCAGAAATATGCTCATAGAAGCGACCAACTTCATGCTGGTTAAATAGTAGAGTAGGGTTAGCATCCACTGCAAATTTCTCCCCACGCATGCACACATTCCTCTCACACATGCCAGCAACACCCCACGCCATCACAGTCAGAATGTCCCACCTATAAAAGCAATATTTCTCCCCTTTTCTCTCCCCCAGTATTACTGTACCCAACTATGCTGACTCTTTAACCTCCCTTTTTCCCTGTCTTACTTTCTGCCCCTCATCTAATATCAGGCAATATGACTGGTTATCCTTTGAAACATCCCAGAAAGGTGAAACGCTGATACAGTGCTCCCCTCCTCCCCGTCAGTGGGATTTTAACCAATGACTTTGAGGTTACACAAAAGGTCTATGCAGATGGCACATTGTCCCAGTTATTTTCCTGACACTGAGTTCTACTTTTCCCTGTAACAGTCCTCCTCCATGAGGGTGACCCACCCCGGGAGATGGGCACCTTGTAGACCTAACCATAATAAAATATTTATTTTGGTAAAGGTTATGTAAGGAGGCCTCCCAGGTGAAGTTCTGAAAGAACAAGCAGAACTACAGATCAATGAAATCACTACCAGGAAACTCGACCAAGCAAAGACAGAAAAGAAACCAAGCCAAACAACCACAGGGTAGGAAACCAGCACCCAGCAGAGAAACATCCTTGTCATTGCAAAGGAATGACTACTGTAAATCTGCAAGACAGAAAGAGGTCCAAGCTACCCACAGAGAATGGACAGTGGAAAAAAATAAAATCAGCCAGGACAAATGCAAAAGGGACAACAGATGTGCCAATGCCCTCACACCAGAACCAGGCCAACACCAATTGAACTGCCAATACAAAGGAAGGAGATCTAACCACAACCAATCAGCAAACAAAGGTAGGAAACAAAGTCAAAGCCAGGAGCAGCTGATCCAGTGGAGAGGATGATCAGTCAAGTACATGGGTGAAATACAACCAGGGAACAAGGCAGAAAAGAGCAAAGTAACCTCCATGCAGTAAACCTCCAGAGGGGTAAGGAATAGAGAAGGACCAATGACACATGAATGCAAACAATGGCAAAATCCAAATGGAAGATTCTAAGGCATCGAAACAAGTGACAGACCAACCAAAAGGATTTGTCCTTACAAGACCATGATACATTCAAATAGACAAGGATGCATCTGGCAACACAACCAGCAGAGCTGGAGCGGAAGACCCAGTCCAGGTCAGTACCACAACAGATAGACAAGATGAAAGGGTAAGGCATGAAACAGGAGAAAACAGGGTAAATCCATGAAAGCTGCAGCCCCAGAAGCAGAAGGACCATAGACAGCAGTAGGTAATTGGAACCCCTGACACTTAGGGGATATTGAGCAACTTAGTACGCACAAATAAATCATGGAAACTCCTAGGCCTAGCAAAGAAAACTAGGAAAACGCTGAAAGGGGCCACAACAGAAAGGGTGAAAAAATAAATGTATCATGCCCAGGAAGGTAAGAAACAAGTAGACCACTCCAGCATCCTTAGAGTAAAGTGTAAGGGAACCTAGCATCCCCCACTCTTGAAAACCAAAACTCCTTAATCATCAGATGAAAAAAGTCTACCAGAAAAACTTGGAACAATCCCCAAAATGTTCACAGAGAACCCATGCTTTAACCATAGAAGTAAGGGAGTTATTATTTTTTCCTTTGACCAATACAGCAATACAGACAAATAGAACACCCCAAGTGTCAGACAGCACAGAGGAGTTCCACATTAAAGCCCTACGCAAGAGCAATACCCCAAAGGGAAACAGTGCTGGAAGAGAATTGAAACAGCTCACAAGAAGGAAGAGGTGGAAGACCTTTGGGGAGAAGCATCCAATGGGAAACAGGTGAGGTAGTAGGCACTATCATACAGCCTATACCACAGACTCCATGACAGGTGGGTGGAGATAGAACTATAAAATAGGAAACAAGACCACAGTGCAGACAAGACATAGCTAGAAAGTGAAAGCACCCACCAATGCTAAGCAAGAGTGCAGTAAGGACAGCTGCAATGTGAATCCAAGTAGTAGGTTGACTGAAGAAATGAGAGCAGCTAAACAACCACCAACTAACATTTGAGGCGCCCCAACCAATCTCTGCCTTGCATTCTCAACATTGTACATTCTAAATTCCAACCTCATAACATTCCATTCCATAAAGTAACCATAAGGTTCACATACTACACCTCTTTACCGTCTTTTTTTAAAACATAAATCTCAAAGAAAGAAACACAATTACCAAACTATTCACACTTAAAGTTGTCTCCTAATCTCACAGGACGCACTTTTTTTTGATTTTGCATTGAACATGGTAGAAAAAATTATAACCAAAAATGAACATACCTCAAAATACAGACATATCAAGCATAAAAACAACATTGACACAAGATAAAATATATGCTCCAGATAAAAAAAGATAAAATCAACAAATGAAACCCTGATAGGATAGCAGCCCCAAAATAACATAACTATGATAATCAGATAGCAGCAATAAAGTTAATCAAACCTGGTGGACCTCAGTCTCATAGCAGCTCTTAAAAAACAAGAGACTTTTAAAATGATATGCTCATTAGATAAAACATAAAGAAGCCTAAAAACAGGTTGAACTTGCTTAAAATTCTGGAATTTCAATAAAGGCATAATACACCTTTGCTTGGATAACCTAAAATAACAACAAAACATCAAAAAATATAATATATCTTGCAGAGACACATTGTCGCAGCGGCAAAGACCCAGTGAACCGGATGGACTCCAACCACTAGGAGAAGCCATGTGATAATGCAGCATATTACATCTAAATATGGTCAATACAAATCTATCTATATCACTGTTTACAATAAATAAGTATGGTTCCATGGTCTGAAATGTTTTGAGCAGCGTATGCCCCTGTACCTTGTGTTTTATCAGTTCTGACTGCTCTCTATATAACGATATGCGTTCCAGGAAATGGTCCATCACCCAATTCAGTTACAGGAACTGGGGGCTATGGAATAAGTTCTCCCTGCCCAGACTCTTACAGATATCCTTAATATATGCAATCCACAGGATATTACCAGCATAGTTGAGAGACAGATCTGCCTATTCAATTGCAATTCCTCCCTTGTCAAAACCTTCATCCAACATAACAGTGGCTTAAGAGCAATTATGTCTCCCATGTACTTTACTCCAAGCACGTCATGCACACAGAATGTCGAGGTGCTTTGGGAACCTGTAGCAAATGCCTTAGAAACATATTTTCAATGCTCTGGAGGTCATGTGGACTGGTAGTGGTCTCGTCCCACCCTTGGACAGTTGGCCTCGACAGAAAAAAGGGCTTGCTCCAAACTATTAAAATAAAGAGTAGACGGGAAGGGGGTAAGAATGGACCCCTGGTGAACCCCCCCAACTGGTGCTGAAAAGTTGAGTGCAAGCCGAACTGTGAGAAAACTGCATAGATGCTGAAGTGTGGCCATGTAGATCTCTTAAAAGAAGCACAATATCAGAGTCCAACTCCATTATGAGAAACATACAGTACAGAGCTAGAATATCGATGTATAAATATCGATGTACAGAAATATCGAGGTAAAAATATCATGGAATGGAAATATCGATGAAAAAAATATCGTGGTCAAGAATTTCGATTGTTAGGTAAGTAATATCGATTGCAAAAATATCGAAGTGTTAAATATCGTTTACAAAAATATAGGTTCCAATTCCGATCCTGTAAAAAGGCCCTACGAATCGTCGTACGGAGGGTTTTCTCCGTACGACTCGTACCCGGTAAACTGTCCGTACAACCCAGGAAGTACGATTCGTACAGAAAGCCTATTTCCGTACGAATCGTACAAAAGACCGTAGGGGTAAAAAAACCCTACGAATCTGATCCGTAACAGCCTGTACGCGACGTCTGTACGTATGTAAGCAGCTTTTTACGGCCCAGCAAGTACGATCCGTCTCTACGGCACTCCGTACGACTTTTTTACAGGAGCCAATAACAGCCGTAAAAGCTGAGTCCCCAGGGGTACGAGTCGTACAGGCCCCCCCCACCCCACCCCCGTATGTACGCATCGTACCCCCCACCCCCGTATGTATGCACCGTACCCCCCACCCCCGTATGTACGCACTGTACCCCCCACCCCCACCCCCGTATGTACGCACCGTACCCCCCACCCCCCGTATGTACGCACCGTAACCCCAGCGCATACGCATAGTCCGGGTACGTCTCGTACAACTTTTCCCGCTACGATTCGTACGGATCGGGCCGATCCGTATGTACTTTTTCCTGTACGAATCGTACTCACGGGTCGGACGTGACTTGTACGATTCATACGGGAAAAAATACGGATACGAGTCGAATGGAATTTTTTTTTAACGGATCGGAATCGGCACAATAGTTGTTAAAAATATCGATTTAATATTAATGTTATGTATTTTACTATTTTGTATGAGAATTGTTTGTATTTTTAGTAGCGGGTTGTGGGTTTATAGGGGAATAGGGTGGGAAGTCATTTAATTATATAGATTTTTTTTAATATTTATAGTAGTTAATACATTTTTTTAAATTGAATTTTGCGTTTTTAGTTCTCTAGCGGCTTGTGGGTTTAAAAGGGGAATAGGGTGGGAAGTAATTTAATTTATGAAATGTATTCAATAATTTATATTTATTCATAATTGTATAATTGTGATGTTATTGAGTTAAATGTGTACATTAATTAATTAATAATTGATAATTAGTTGTTAATTATGAATTAATTATGGTATTTGTTTAATTAATTTTAGGTGTGTGTTGTGGTGTTTATAGGTGTAAATGGTGAGAAGGGTGGGAAGTAATTTATTTTTTATTGATGACTTATTAATTATTTGTTAATTAATATGTATTAATTAATTAGTGATTATTAATTGTAATTGTGTAATTAATTTTAGGTGTGTGTTGTGGATGTTATAGTGTTAAACAATGTGTAATTAATGAATGTTTATTATCTTTTTTATTAATAATATTTATAAATTTCAATATTATTTATGTTAATAATGGAAATTAAATTTAATAAAAATGTAGATTTTTTTGTATTGGTGTGGTATCCAGCACTTTCCCTACTGTTGCACTCACTGGAGTAGGAATAGTAATATTTACCCCTCTGCTATCCAACACTTTCCCTGCTGTTAAACTCACTGGAGTGGGAATAGTAATTTTTACCCCTCCGCTATCCCGCACTTTCCCTGCTGTTGCACTCACTGGAGTGAGAATAGTAATTTTTACCCCTCCGCTATCCAACACTTTCCCTACTGTTGCACTCACTGGAGTGGGAATAGTAATTTTTACCCCTCCGCTATCCAACACTTTCCCTGCTTTTGCACTCACTGGAGTGGGAATAGTAATTTTTTCCCCTCCGCTATCCAACATTTTCGCTGCTATTGTAATGTGTTGTGAAATGTATGGTTTTTTTTTAAATAGTTTAACGTGTTCATTAATTATAGGATGTTTTATTTTATTTAAAATTAGTGATATATGTATATATTTTATTTTTATATTATAAGTTTATAAATTAAATAAAGATAATAGTTAATAAAATGTATTTAAGTAAATATATGGAGATATACACATTTTTGGGTGTTTATATTTTTTAATTAAGTGTATTTGTTATATTTAGTTAAAATATATATTAAATTTAATTTATGTTGTTAAAAATATTAATATTATTTATTATACTTTGTTTAAGTTATATATATTTTTTAAGTCAAGATTTTTTACATCTATATTTTTTACTTCGATATTTTTGATTCAATATTATTGTACTTACCTGTTTATGTATAGGGAGTCGATATTTTTATTCAATATTTTTACATCGATATTTTTGTAAACTATATTTTTTACATCGATATTTAAACAGGTGGATTGACTCGGACCGGGCGACAGTATACTTGTGTTATAAATAAATATAAATTTAAGAATTGATCAGTTGTGGATCTACCTGGCCTTAAACCATATTGTACTTCAGAGATTATGTTGTTCTCATCTGGCCACAACATCAGCCTATCTAAAAGCACTCTTCCCAAAACCTTCACAAAGCTGTCAATCAAAGATATGGGGTGATAACATTGGGGATTATCTTTGTCCCACTTCTTGAATACAGGGACAATAGCATGGACTCCATGCGGTTTACTACCCACCACAATATTGTCAGTGCAACCATTGTCACCTTTGTTTGAAACATTTGACATGACTCGACTAGTATTGTAGGATACACCATCATTCCCACCTAAAGTTCGACTAGTATCAGAGTTTACCTTTGGACACCTCAGTACAACTTAAATTTCTACTTCCAGTAGGCTCGTTTGTTCAAAAGTCAAGAAAAACATGATCATCACCACCATCTGGTACACACACGCGTTCCATCCTTCCCCTGAACACTGAAATTCTTCTGAGATTCCATTTTTTTCCTGCCTTCCACTCTCACGGTTTTACTAAACTCCTTGACAACCACACACAAAGAATGAGACCACATGGAACATCCCTTCCCAGACTGCCTGTGCAATGTTATCCTCATCAGATCACCCAGCTGTAACCTTTAGCTGGAATGAGACTTTTTTGACACATTCACTCTTCCCTCTCATCTTCTCCTGATAAGATTTCACCCTTCTCTGACCATAGAAAATTCACCATCCACTTCAAACTCCTTCTTCCTCCTACGCCACCAAGGAATCAGTTTAGCTGAGCTCCTGGCTTCCTCCCTCACAACATCTCAAACAGAGACATGCCAGCAACAAATTGGTAGAAGTTCTATGTGTCAAAAGGGTGGCTTGTAAAGTCTTCCCCCAAAGCAAACCACTCAATTGCCAACTTCATTGAATCTTTGACAACCCTATTAAAATGCTTCACTTGACCATCAGATTGAGGGTGGTAATTAGACACTCTTTTACATACAACACCACATGTAGTTAGAAAAGCAGACATATCCTTGCTTTTAAATTGCGGACCATTATCCGACACCAATTCTTTAGGTATTCCTTTTCTACAGAACCCCACATCAAGAAACTCAATTACATTATTCTCTCAACCATTTTTACCACCAGCCATTTCATTTCCAACCAGCACAATAGCAAAGGCAGCCTTCCTGCAAATTACCCCAAAAGACCCAAGAATGTTGATGCACAACCTCCTCCAAGGACCATTGGTATGTTCTACAGGACTGATACCAGCCACACAAGATTTAGCTGTTTTAGCTCTTTAGGCACATGGTTCACATTACCTTACCCAGTCATCAATCACATTATCTATCCTAGGCCACCAATAGACTTTTGGGTCCTTTTTTAGTACTGGACACACCAAGAAGTCCTTCAAGTGCCAGAAGAAATATTATTTTCCTTAAATTCTGAGGGGAAATAACCTTAACCCCACTCATTATGATACAATCAGAAACCATAAATTCAAACCTCACTTTGAAGAAGGAAACTAAGTCCCCCACTCCATTTCCATTCTTCAGCCCATCATCATCAACCGTCAATTCTTCACTATTTTTCAACAGGAAACAGGACATAGAATTGACATGTACATTGTCTTCCCAAAGTTCATATGCCACTACACATTGACACTCTTGGAGTTTAGCAGCCGATCGAGCTAAATGTCCAGTCAAAGTGGTTCCCCCACTAGCAGACATGTTCACAAGCGGCTTGTGGTCTGTTTTTAAAACAAATGGCGTTCTCCATAGAAACTGACTAAAATGTTTTTCTGCCCAGTTGCATGCCAAAAGCTCTTTTTTGATAACAGCATAACTTCTTTCTGAGTTCCTTACAATGTGAGATGCAGACAAAACTATCTATTTTGTGCCTTGCTTTTTAGAAAAATGCCCCCAAAATTTCCTTTCTTAACATCACAGGCATTCTGTTGATCCTAACCCTCTCCAAATTTTGCATTTTTCTTTAACAGTTGCTTTAAAGGATCAACTTTCGTGTCACAGTCCTGTACAAACTCAGTTAGACCAAGAAATGAGAGTAACTGATTCTTGGGGAAGGGAGCAGAGATGTGTAAAAATGTTTTTACATAGTTCTGTTTAGGCTTTATTCCCTCTTCTGTAATTTCAAGACCTAAATATTCAACTTTCTCTCGTCTGAAATTGCACTTAGAGAACCTTATTGTCAAACTCATCTACGGTAGTTTTTCTAACACAACACATACATTTTTATTGTGTTCTTCATGGTTCTTACCAAAAAGTAAAATATTGTCTTGAAAGCCACCATGTCAGTAACTCCTTTAAGTGTGTGTTTCATAAGACGTTTGAGCACTGACGCAGCACTTACCAACCCAAATGGTATTCTTAAAAATTAGAACATCTCTGCTGGAGTCACAAAAGCTGTGAAATATTTGGACTCCTTATGTAACTCAACTTGATGAAATGCACTTGTGAAATCAACAGTTAGAAATACTGTTGCTCCTGCAAGGATGGAAACCTTCTCATACAAATTAGGAAGAAGATGCCTATCGATCTAAATCTCACTGTTCAAACTACACAAGTATACACATGGACGTAGCTCACCAGAGCCTTTTATGGAAATCACAATAGGAGATACCCACGGGGATGATCTTGTTGTCTCAATTTTGTTCCTCCTGCACAAATCATTTAACATTTCTTTCAATTTCTTATGATATTCTAAAGGCACCTTCCATAGTTTATACGTAGCAGGAACGGCCCCTTCTTTAAGAATGATTTTGTGCTTAAAGCCCTCATATGTCCCTAACTTCTATTGGAATTGGTTGGGATACTCTAACTCAGACACAAAATCAAAACTTTGCTTCACTACCAGATGTTATACTGTATTTATTGCTTGATCAAATACATCCATATCACCAATATTCTCCAAAGAAGTTAAGTCTTTTAATTCTTTTAAACCAACTCCACCTAAACAATGTTTCAATAGAGACAATTTCCTTTGTGGCGAACAGTCTTCACCTTCTAGTACTTCAACATATGCCATGAATACTAGGTAGCATAGTTCTTATTCAATTGAAAGTTCCCCAGTCATTTGTAGAATAAGAGGTGGCGCAGCAAGGCTGGCTATACTGAAGTCAAATTTAAAACAACAGAAAAAAGGGAAGAAATTGACATTCACAGTATCAACAACAGAAAATGCTAACTCCTGAATGCATGTTATATATGTAAAATATTATTGAATAGTGCTAGAGAAAACCAGTATTCACTCGATTCAATGTACTTTCCAATGGGAGTATTCCCAATCAAACATGGCCACCAACGTGTGATGTCACACTCCCAGAATATTATGGGACAGACAGAATTTCATTTTAAAACCACATAGCAGATTGAACTGAACGGAGCACTATAGCAGGACGGTGTATTCTCCTGAGCCCAAGGAAAGCAGCAAGCTCCCCAAGCGCGTGAGTAGTCCTCTCATTTGAATAATACTGCTGTAACTCTATATAAAGGAGCACAGCAACAAAAATGAGAACTAATTTGACATTTACCAGTGTCTGCAGGCACATTTCTGGTTGTCCATAGCTAGACCAACCACTGCGTCGAATGTCGCTGCAGCGCACGGCAGGTAAAGTGGTCATCACCAAACCGAACAGAGGCTTTGGTGAACACCAGGTAAAACAGTGCTCCCATAGCCATCCTCTTCGCCAAATCATGTGGCGAAGACAGCTGGAATGTGAATCCAAGTAGTAGATTTATTGAAGAAATGAGAGCAGCTTTACAACCAGCAACCAACATAGTAGGTGCCCCAGCCAATCTCCGCCTCGCATTCCCACAGCAAAATTGTACATTCTAAATTATAACCATATAACATTCCACTCCTTAAAGTAACCATGAAGTTAATATACAAGAAAGAGGATGCATCCTAACCCCAAAGCAGAGGTGCGCAGTACTCACACATAAAATTAACATGCAATGGGATAACTGCAGTCAGCAACAAAATAAAGTATCATGTGATCCCTGAACCCACGGACTCAATGGCAGACACCAGAAAACTGAAAACAGAACAGCCAAAGCATCACAAGTGAAACCATATGTGTCCCAAAAGGCTCAAAACCCTAAACAGCCACAAAAAAAATTTCAAAGGCCAGAACCGAACAGTTAAGGGAGGAATTGCACCCAATCCTAGGGGAAGACAGGAAGTCACAGAGACATACCCAAGAGCACAGTCTGTGGAGAGGAAGCCTAAGAGAAAAGCCAAAAGGCCATATTTCAGGCATAATAACGTCATGCCATCATGCAAGAGGTGCAGCAACCAAGGAAGACAGAAAAAGTCACATTGCCGCCAAGAAAGGGGGGAGGGGGCAAATCAATGGAAGGAACATGAGGCATTTAGGTTGCAAACAAATGTCAGAGGCAATACTTAGCCCACAGTAGGACAATGAGCTTGAGGGACATCTGAAGTTCACTACAATGACCAGAGCAATAACCAAACCCAGCACAGGCACATTCCACCACCAGAACCCAGATCACCCCACCCATAGACTGTAACTGACTTGTCTAGGGTAGAACTATTGAAGATACGAGAAGGGAAATATTTGACAGCACAAAAGCAGATAGACTCCTATATCTCTCTCAGTAGTCCACAATGTTAAAGTTGGTCCAACAATGGTTCAAGTGTAGAGCATATCCGAACAACTGAAATGGTCTTGGGTGCTAAGCAGTCCAAGCAACCAATCTAAAGGCAAGTCAAACCACACAGCAGTAAATAAGACCACCTGAAAAAAGTCACACTGAAAGAGATTCAAATGGAGAAACGGGTCAGAGAGCTGTTGGACATCCCAGAAACCCAACACGGTGGTATTTGACAAGGTGCAGCAGGTGTTAGTCACTTGAGACGTTGGCTAGTGAGTCAGATAACAACTGGAGTACTAAGCACATATTTAAACTTCAATGCAAACATCTCCACATACATAAGGAACCTCAAGGGGAGGGTTTAAAGCCATAGGAGGCACAAGCTTCTGCACCCCAGTTGATCTTTGCCAATACCACACAGCACCAGTGGTAATCATGCTGAAAAGATTAAGAAAAAACCACAGATCACAATATCAAAACTTGCAGTCAAATAAAAGAATAATCCATGGCAGGGCTGTAGCTATCAGTAGTGCCAGATGTGTAATGATGATGGAACCCATGGGTCTGAAGGAGCCATTGCACCCTGGTTATGGCTACCCCCAGTATTTATAATAATAAACCAGATGAAGGAGTTGCCCTTTTTTCTTGCCTTTCCCCAGACTCATGGCAGCCTCACCAGGACAATGATCTTTGGCAGGTGGTTGGAAGCCTACTTTTGAGTCCAATAGGAATTTTACTAGGACGCATCAGAGGGGCAGGCCAAGGCTAGCCAAAGTGAGACAGTTAAAGGAAGATGGAAGAAACTAACTGCAAAATCCTTCATGATGGAAGAGATTTATAAACTGGCATGGATCTTGTTAAAAGCCAGAGAAAACCATGATCTGCAGCCTATCAGTCAATGAAACATGAACACAACACCACTAGGAATCGATGTGTAGGTACTGAAACAATCTGCAAAAAATTGCCATTGGCATGTGAAATGCAGACGTCAATCATGGAAAAAACACCAGAACAGCTTCAGGCCACCAGCAACCCTCCCGCGTGCAACTCTTGAACAGTGTTGAGTACTAGAGTGGTCTGTGAAAATGCAATGAATCTACAGACCTAAAAGGGTTTACAGGAGCAGGAAGATAGCAGACCTGGAATCCCTACCTTCATGAAGCAAACTATAGAGGAGCCATTCCAAGCCAGTCCAGTCAGGAACAGACACTGAGACCTGCATTTCTCAGCATTGGTATGTAGATCAGATGACAGGATGGTAAAACTGGATTAACCACAACACCAGCAACCATCAGTGGGAGGGAGGAGCATAGTTGACAGGGGACACCAAAGGGCAAAAAGGCTGCATCCGTGTAGTGAATGACTGAAGTCAAACCCCAAAGCACCATAACCAAATTCAATGAAGGGAACTCCATAGCAGCATTTCCATGCCCACTGAGGACTACAAGAAATGGACCCTTCTCAGCAAGATCCCTTAAGAAAAGGAGCAGAAAGGAAAAAATCATTACAGCATTATTCGCCCCAGAAGAAGAGGCACAGAAGCAGGCAGGGGCTCCCACACAAGAATCCTCCCTTACCAGGGAGACTGGAGAAACAGGACTTCCTGTGTGAACCTGCTCAACTTACACTCCTCACATTATGGGAGGAGGAGCTACTACTAAAAACAAGTTTTGTTTGTGAGGTTAGGCTTTCAAGGTGCCTATCTACAGGGGTGGTTCACCCTCATATAAGGCAAGTGAAAAAGAAAAGGGACGAGATGTAACGACCATCTAATTTTTCTTACAAGTTCAAATACATACATAAATGTACATGGATGTGATGTGCAGTCTCTAGACCTAATTGGTGGCCCCTTCCTGGCTTCACGTAATGCAGGATCTTGAAACTATTTTTGCTCTGAATATTTTGTTTTAGTTCAATTTCAGGTGCTGTTGACATCCTGAAAGCACTAGGACACCAATAAATAATGATCCCCATCCGCATGTTCTTGTAGTATCATAGACATTTTTTAATTCACATTTTCTAAGGAAAGTTATGTTTTCTGGGTCAGCTTCTTTCTCTTACTTACCCTGTGATGGGAGGAGAAAGTCAATATTTTTGTTTCAGGAATGAGTGCTTATATTTGACCTGCTGTGGGGGATGAGAGTGGGGGTAACAAATTGGTGCTATTTTTACCATCTATCTAGCGTTGCATCAGTGACTGCCAAGCTATTTAATAGATTAGAGCACAGGCGGCCGATACAAATAAAAAGTGGTGTGGAGGGTTGAGTGGGTGCAGGCAGAGCGCAGAAGGAGCACAGGAGGGAGCGCCGGGTTGAAAAGAAATAAATTAAAGACTTACCTGACGCTGCCAGCCGCCTCGCGCCTCTGTGTTTCTCTGCTCTCCAGCTCCCAGCAGACCCTGGGATACATCACAGACGCCCCATCCAATCCAGACGCTGCTCTCATGCTATAAATAGCATGAGAGCAGCGTGGGGATTGGCCTGTGCAGGCTGGTTTGAAGCTCGCTCAGGCACAAGGAGTCTGTGCTGTTCTTACACCCGGCTGTGGAATACAGCTGGGTTGCAGAAACCTATGTGCGCATGTCTGTTTGGCCAGCTTAAGACGGCCGGCCAAACAGACATGCGCACTTGTAGCAGTGCATACCACTCCTCTTCCTAGCATCCCAGTGTCAATCAGGATGGCCCGGCCCACCCTTGAATTGGCCTAACTGGCATAGCAAGGAAAATACAATTGATATTAAAATGTTTTATTATCATTTTATTTTTACTTTATTCACTGCTTAGAAAGCAGTGGAGTGATGCTCCTCCGCCTTAACGTAGGAGCCGCCGTTGGGGCTGTACTGTTGGGGAAATAATAATACCTGAGTAAACCAATTTATCACCCCCAGTGGGCTGTCCCTTTACCATCTAGACACAGAGAAACAGTTTAAGTTTCACTAAAGATCTGCGGAATGCTGTTGAATCTATTTCCTGCCCACTTCCTGCCTTCTCTACACCCAGCCAATAAGGCTTTCATAAAACAACTTTGATTTCAGAAGTTATGAGTTCTTTGACAAACAAGGACAAAAATTAGAACATTTTAAATCAAGCAGATCAAGTAAGGAAGATCAAATATCTGTTACAACATGAAAAAGTCAATATTGCAATAAAAACACAAACCTTTACATCTTGGGCCCCCATACTGTACCCAACCCTTGAACAACCTTTGCATACATTTCTTACAGCATTTCTTCAAACATTATTAAGATACAAACAACTGTTTTTTTCCTAACTTCCTCATAAATCTTATGTGTAGCATCTCACATAAAGGGAGTAAGTTAATACATTACGATCTGCATGTTGCACCAGTCCTTATTTTCTATTTTGACTTCTTCCCACAATCACCTCATCATCCCACAAACGCTTGAAATCATTTTGCAGTGTTTCACACAGGTATTGGTAATGGGAGATGCAGCGCATGCATTTTACACCAGTGGTGTCATTTCTGACCTGCTGTTGCAATTACAGCCACTCCTCATTCTTATTACCCGGCTCCATCTCCTGGCCCTGGAGCGCCTCTTGTAACCTGAAGACCCTATGAGCTCTCCCGCTTTCAGTGGCAAATGCGATGGGCAAAAAAGGAGGTCCGGAAACTTCGCTTCTCGGGTCACTTTATCTTTGTTTTGTTTAATAAAACCTATAGCAATCTATGTTGGAGCACCTAATACTTGTAAAGCATGGGCCACAGCTCTGAGCCTATTCCCTCCTCATGTCTTTGCCTGTCAGACACCTGGATTACAAGTCACAACATTCATACACTTGCAGTGCTTGTTATGCTTGTTATGAACGAGTAATCGCTTTCTCACACTCTGAGGTCTCATATTGTGAGAGGTGTGCTCCGTATCCTAATGTATCTTCAGTAGCTGGGTAAATTACTTTCTCTCTTCTGCGTCAGGTTTACATTACCACTTTTTTTTCATTTGCCAAACCTAGCTTTTACTCTGGTGGATTGCTGGAGTATTTGGTTTATACGATCGCCTATGTATACACCTACGAACTCTATGGTTGCTAGGCGAATTTAATATCCAAAATGTCTTTTTACACTTTTTAATGCCTCATATAATTAATACATGTACATTCACATCAATCACAAATGCAAAAACAACAGTTGATGGACAGAATGCAGAACAATGTCACACATTCACCCCAGTACAGAGATCTGGGCCTAAATCCATCATTTTTTTGCTCACCATGCCATTCCAGTTTGAACCCAGCCATATGCAAATCAGTCTTGACACTGTGCCTCATGGGAACAGTCCAGCCCAAACTGCCAAGCCAGGCCCTTCCAGGACTGGAAGCAAGTATCCTAGGACCGGTTTCGGGGTTTCACCCCTCTTCAGCCAGGATAGCTTGATTCCAGTGGCATGGAGAGCATGGGACCGACGTCTGGGCATACCCGTCCCACTCGGGGTGACACATGCAAAACAATAGTTGATGGACAGAATGCAGAACAATGTCATACATTCACACCAGTACATAGATCTGGGCCTAAATCCATCGTTTTTTTGCTCACCATGCCATTCCAGTTTGAACCCAGCTATATCAATCACATATCATATATTGCTTTAACTTTTTTTCTCTTAAAACATTTTCAAACGTGTGCATTCTCCTGGCAGAACATTCTATGGCGTACTTCCCATTCTTGTTACATTCTCCTAACTGTTTTAGTCATTATCTTCTATACTGTACCCTTCTCAGTATGATGTTTGCCAGGCATGTTCTGCTGCAGTTGGTTCAATGATTTCTAATTCTCTTCACTTGATTTCTCATTTAAGGTCTACTCTAATTTCCAGACAGCTTTAGCTCTGTATTGATAAAGAGGCCTGGTGTATCCAAAGTAGATTCAGACTGGACTTTATGCTCTTCAGTTGCTCATGATTCAAATGGTTTTCCTGTCTCTCTCAATTCCCTGCTCCTGATTGGACAGCTTTCCTCCCAGTTCTTCTGTTTGTCCCACCCAAGTGCATTGCGGTGTCACCGAGTTTTCATTGGATGTATCCCTCCACTGCTGATGTCACTAACTTGCATTGAAGGGCATGTAGGTGACCATCTTTTGGTGGCTATTGGAGGTATTGTTACTTAGAAAAGAGCCAACTTGCCTGTTTAGAAATGTAGCATTTCACTGGGCTAGGAGGAGCACACACATGTGTTTGTACCAAACACAGAGCAGCAGTTTGATCATGCATCCTTTATAACTTTGCATCTAAGTATTTTCATCAATTGTTGGTGTTTGGTAAATTAGTATTGGAGTCATGCTTCTACTAATGTTCACAAGGCATGAAACATTGACATTGGAAAATATGTCACCACATACTGTTCATTCAAGGCAGTGTTTGTATATTGTCCATTTGGTGTACTAAAAATCATTGTGAAATATGACCCAGATTTATTGAGCCTTTGCATCGCCCTTGCATTGCGCATAGAAATGGAGGGAAAAGCAGAGGTTTATTTGTAATTTACAAGGCCTGATTTGCTTGACCTTCTATGGCTTTGTAATTAAATGTAGTGCAGCGCAGCTGCTTGCGCTGCGTTACATTACACCTCAACATGGGAGATGTTCCATGGGTGGTGCATGGGCGTTCCCTTGCGTCCACCCATGGATCTTGGCACATTCCTAGATTTACTAAAGCTGGTAAAGCTGGGCATGCATCAAAATGCTACGTCTCCCCGGAGGAGGTGGAATGAGGAGAAATATCCATATTTCTCCAGTATTGGGGTGTCTTTTATAGATTCACATGCTTGAATATTCCCCGTCGTCGAAGTGGGAGTCCCGCGGTATATAAAAAAGCAATAAGTGTCATGTATATATATATACATACATAAACCACATAAGAGCATATACATATCCAAATAAAGTTTATATATAATTCAAAATAACATATCAAGTGAAAATACCATAGGATAGCATTGACACATAGGAAAGCATTGAGAAAAAAGAATCACTTTACTGACATATCCTTGTCGTTTTATAGTCCAAACTCTAGCCAATCAGGCGCAAGCACCCTCTAGAACCTTCTCCTCAGAGGCTCATGCCCTCAGATTTTCTACCGCACGTCGTGTGAAGGGAGTCTCCCTGAGCTCTGCTCAGTCTTTGGTCTGGTTTGAGTTTTTCTCATCATGTCTTCAAGTAAGAAGTCTCTTTTCCGTCCCTGTTCCACTTGTGGGAAGTTAAGACTTTTTTCTGAGGACCCTCATGAAAAATGTATCTATTGTCTTTACCCTGACCATAAGGTAGCCAACTGTAAAATTTGTAGAACTTTCTCTCAAAAGATTTTGAAGGACAGGGAGGGTCGCCTATTGTTGTGGCTTCAAAAACTGAAGGATATGGATAACCCCCTTTCTGAAGTGGAAAGTGTGGCCTCTGTTCGAACAGGAGTCTCCTCCAAGCGTAGTAGTGTTCAGGACTTGCCGTCTCCCTTTCTAAAAAAGAAGAGACTTCATCTTGGAGAAGTGTCTGCAGGCCAAGTCTCTGTTACTACGCCAACGCCCCCGAGATCTAGCTCTCAGGCGTCTCTGACTCCGTCAGCGCATGTTTCTGGTCAAAAACGTGCAAAACCGTCGACGGGCCCGTCGACGGTCCCTCTGTCGACGAGATCTGGCACTTCATCAACCTCGTCGACGACTGTGACGATGGTGTCGAGCAGATTTCCTGCGTCGTCGACGTTTTCACAGTCGACAGTGGTGTGTGTTTCCCTAAAGACTGTCTCGTCGACGATTCCATTATCTTCTTCGTCGACGACTAGGAAGATTGTGCTTCCGTCGACGTCTAAAGCTTCGTCTACGATAATAAAGAAGAAGAAGAAGTCATCGCCGCCGGCGCTCACAGCATTGTTGACGACAGAGGCCTCGTCATCTACGACAGTCTCGTCGGCGCGAGCTTCGTCGACGGCAACTTCGTTGACGGCAGCCTCGTCGACGGCAACTTCGTTGACGGCGGCCTCGTCGACGGCGGCCTCGTCGACGGTGGTGTCAAATTTTGCAACTATGCCATTGGTGCCAATGTCTACGCCAGCGCCAGGGTCGGTGGACGACTCCTTGCTGCAGCATCGTCATGCTGTGCTGGACTCTGTCATGATGCCACCGGTCACTCGGCCACCTCATCAGCTATTCCCCCCGGGTGATGAGGATGTTTCTGATGAGGATGTTCAGTCCACTTTTCGGGATGCTCATAGTCCTTCTGAGCTCCATATTAAGTGCCAAGATTTTGAGGAGGATGACTATTCGCAGGACTATTACTGTCAGGAGCAGGAGCAACATCCCCCTGCACAAGTTCCTATGGCGCAGCTTCCTTTGTCGCTCATCTCCAACCTTCAATTTATGTTGCTTTCCGGCTTCCTCTCATGGTTCTCCACGTGAAACGCCATCTGACGTTCCGTCTCCTCCTGTGTTGCCAACGATGCCGACACCATCCGCACCTGCATTGGTTCCCCCTGCAACAGATGAGGTTGTGGATAATCTGGATACGGATGAGGGAGAGCTTCAAGATGAGGACTCTATGGCTGACTGGAATGACTATCAAATCAATTCGCCCGCATCGCCTCCAACATCACCAGTGAACTCACCACCTGTCGACATAACAGGATTCCATCAGCTGATGGAAAGGGCGGCTCAACGTTTTCACCTTCCCATGGTGGTTAGGGAGGAGGACTGCTTTCTGTACGGCTTCAAGTCTCAGCCGCAGAAACAGGTACGGGCCGTGCCCATTATAGACTTTATCTGGAATGAAGGCATTAAGCTAATGAAGACGCCTAACTCCATCCCGGCAGTGCTCCCGCGATTGGAGAAGAAGTACAAGGCCCCGGACTCTTCTCCAGCTTGCTTAGTGTCTCAGCCTAAGCCAGACTCGTCGATCACCCAGGCGGTACAATGTCGCTCCAAAAATCCCTCGTCTCCACTTTAGTCACCTCCGGATCGTGACGGCCACCGCCTGGATGCCATTGGCAAAAAGTTTTCGACCATGGCTTCAACAACAGTCCGAGCAGCAAATTCTTTGGCCAACCTCGGTCGTTACGATCGACAAATGTGGTCGGACATGGCAGCTTTGGTTAAGCTTATCCCAGAAGACTCTAGAGCGGAAGCTCTAAAGATCCTGCAAGAGGGTGAGAGGGCATCCTCCGAAATCATCGACTGCTCCGTCGACATTGCCTCCAGGGGTTTTCGTCAATTGGCTGGAGCGGCTGTGTTAAGAAGACAGGGTTGGCTTCGTTCCACCTCGTTCCAACAGGAGGTCCAGGCCAAGATTCTGGACATGCCTTATGATGGAGAATCTTTTCTTCGGCCAACATGTGGAGGACGCTTTGCAGGCCATCAAGAAGGACACGGAGACAGCTCGCTCCCTCGGCACTCTCCAGCTCCGGAAGCAGCCCTTTCGGGGTGCACGCGGCCGTGGCACCTCCTCTTCCTTTCGTGGGTCTTCTTCCCAGTACCGCTCCTACAACCAAGGACAACAAAGTTATTCCTCACAGCCGCAGCAGTCTTACAGGCAGCAGTCTGGTAAATCTTATAGAGGAAGGTCCAATTACAGGGGAAACTCTCCCAAGAAACAATGACTGTGTACATCAAGGGTCCCCTCTCTCCAGTTTTTCCCTTTTTCCAGTTGGAGGATGAATCTCCCAGTTCTTTTCGAATTGGTCCTCAATCACTTCGGACCGTTGGGTTTTGGACATTATTTCAAGGGGCCATGCCTTAGAGTTTGTAAAAGTCCCCCCACACACCTCTCCATCCGGACCTCCTCCCGCTCACCTCAAAGAACTTTTCAACCAAATACAGATAATGCTCAAGAAAGGGGCCATCGAAGTGGTTCCGAAATCACAAAAGGGGTTGGTGTTCTATTCCCGTTTTTTCCTCATACTAAAGAAATCTGGGGAGTGGCGCCCCATCCTCGATCTAAGGTCTCTCAACAAATTTCTCAAGGACCAATCATTCCGCATGCTCACGCTAAAGGACATCCTTCAATTCTTCTCTCAGGGCGATTTCATGATGACAATCGACCTTCAGGATGCTTACTTCCATGTGCCCATAATTCCACGCCACAGGAAATACTTAAGTTTTCGTGTAGGCCACAGGGATTTCCAATTCAAGGTCCTGCCCTTCGGTCTCCGCTCAGCTCCTCGAGTCTTCACAAAGATCCTGGCCCCGGTGGTGGCCCATTTGAGACTAACGGGCATTCAAATATTCCCGTATTTGGACCATTGTCTCATCAAATCTGAGTCCTCCCACCAAGCGGCCCTCGATACTCAGCGCTGTCTCACTCTGTTTCAGTCTCTGGGCTTGTCGATCAATGTGCAAAAGTCTCAGCTCACGCCAGCTCTGTGCAAGACCTTTCTCGGCGCTACCATCGATACGAGCAGGGCTATGGCCTTTGCCTCTGCAGAGCGGCAAACACGAATTCGACACCTCGCAAGCTCCATCGCAGCAAAGCAGTCAGTTTCAGTCCACATATTAAAGTCCTTTCTGGGGATGGCGTCCTCCTGCATCACTTTGATCCCACATTGCAGACTGAAGAGTCGTACCATTCAGGAGGTATTGGACAAGCAGTGGCGTCAAGTCTCCGGTTCCTTCAACGACTAGCTCGTGGTGACAGCTCGCATGGCTCAAGCGCTGCATTGGTGGACTCGTCCTTCCAACATCGCAGCGGGAACATCTTTTCTGGCGACAACCCCGGAGCTCGTTCTTACCACGGATGCATCCATGGAAGGATGGGGCGGACATCTTCAAGATCTGTCCATCAAAGGCAAGTGGACAATGGTTCAGCGTTCCTGGCACATCAACAGATTGGAGCTGATGGCCATTTTCCTGGCGTTTAAATCCTTCCGCCTCCAGCTCCAGGGGGAGTCAGTCCTTATTCGGACGGACAACACCACCAGCATGCACTACCTGAACAAGCAGGACGGGACAAGATGTCCGCTGCTTTCCCGACTGGCTCAGAGGATTTGGAGTTGGGCCATAGTCCATTGGATTACGCTCCTGGCAGTTCACCTGCCCGGCATTTCCAATATTCTAGCGGATGCACTCAGTCGGTCAACGTCATCGACCCACGAGTGGAAATTGCACCAGCCGACTCTAGACTTCGTCTTCGGCCTTTGGGGTCGCCCGACTATCGACCTTTTTGCAACCCCACAGAACAGCAAATGCCAGTCCTACGCAAGCTGGTTTCCCCACAAAGGGTCGTGCGGAAATGCTCTTTCGATAAATTGGTGCAGGATATTTGCGTACGCTTTTCCGCCGATCCCTCTGATTCCTCGAGTGTTGCGGAAGATGCGGCAGCAACCGTGCCATGTGCTCCTCATAGCTCCACGGGGGCCTCGGCAGGCATGGTTCTCGGAGTTGCTCCTCCTCTCCCAATGCGAACCCATCCTTCTTCACCCGAGGCCGGATCTTCTAACAATGAACGACGGTCGGATATGCCATCCGAATCCCAGTTCACTCAGCTTGTCGGCTTGGAACCTGAGCACCTTGAATTTGCTCATTTGAACATTCCATCAGCCTGCAGAGAGGTGTTAGCTAGGGCGAGGGCGCCCTCCACAGTGAAGACTTATAAGCTAAAGTGGAAGCGATTTTGTCTTTGGTGTGCGTCGGTCCACATCCATCCAGTGCACGCCTCTTCGGAACACATTCTGCCGTTCTTCCTGCAGTTGGCGCAGTCTGGACTGTCGCACTCTACCTTAAAGGTCTTTCTAGCGGCAATATCTCGCTTTCATCAGGACGGCTCGTCCTCTCTCTATTCATCTAGAGTAATACAGCAATTCTTCAAGGGTCTCTTCCGAATGTTCCCGCCCATTCGGCTTCCTCCACCAACGTGGCGTCTTAACATCGTATTGGCTCAGCTCATGAAGGCGCCCTTTGAGCCAATCCATTCGGCGGATTTCAAATTCTTAACATGGAAAGTGGCCCTCCTCCTTGCACTGACTTCCTCCCGCAGAGTAAGTGATATTCACGCCTTTACAATACAACCTCCGTTTCTTCAATTTAGATCTGACTGTGTAATTATCCGCGCTAATCCTGCTTTCATGCCTAAGGTGCCATCCGATTTCCATCTCAATGAACCAGTAATCTTAAAGACTTTTTTCCCGCATCCGCAGTCTCCAGCGGAACAGAGTCTACACTCTTTGGACTTAAAGAGGTGCCTTAAATTCTACATCAGCAGAACACAATCCTTTCGCAAGTCGGATCAGCTGTTTGTGGCCTACAGACGCACTTGTAAAGGACAGTCGGTTACCAAACCCACGATTGCACGTTGGGTTTCTTCAGCAATCTCCTTTTGCCATCAAAAGGCTGGCAAGCCTCTTTCTTCTGGAGTAAGGGCTCATTCTACGAGAGCAATGTCATCTTCCACTGCCCTGTTCGCTGGTGTACCCATCCATCAGATTTGCCGGGCAGCTACGTGGTCCAGCAGGCACACGTTCACGAAGCACTACTGCCTGGAGTTGATTAATGAAGCGGACACGACTGTGGGACAAGCAGTTCTGCGGAATCTGTTTAAATAAGGTGAGCCTCTGCTACTTCCCTCCTCCTTGGGTATTGTCAATTGCGTATTAAATACATTGTCATTGTATTTCATGCAATATTAATACGGCCTTGTCAGCCGGTTGCTGCTTACTGCTCACTATTCTATTCAAGCATGTGAATCTATGAAAGACACCTCAATACTGGAGAAGAACAAATGTTACTTACCTGTAAACTGTGGTTCTCCAGTATTGGTGTCTTTCATAGATTCACATGCGACCCACCCTCCTCCCCTCAGAGGCTCTCTTCTCCTCATCGGACTCTTGGTCACTCTTGTGCTACGAAAATCTGAGGGCATGAGCCTCTGAGGAGAAGGTTCTAGAGGGTGCTTGCGCCTGATTGGCTAGAGTTTGGACTATAAAACGACAAGGATATGTCAGTAAAGTGATTCTTTTTTCTCAATGCTTTCCTATGTGTCAATGCTATCCTATGGTATTTTCACTTGATATGTTATTTTGAATTATATATAAACTTTATTTAGATATGTATATGCTCTTATGTGGTTTATGTATGTAAATATATATACATGACACTTATTGCTTTTTTATATACCGTGGGACTCCCACTTCGACGACGGGGAATATTCAAGCATGTGAATCTATGAAAGACACCAATACTGGAGAATCACAGTTTACAGGTAAGTAACATTTGTTCTTCTCCTCTTCCTCTTTCCAAGTGTAATTCATTCTGCAGCACACATAGAAAGAGGAAAATGCCTCTGGAGACTGTTTTTATGCAGAAAGGTGATTTTTCCTGCACAAAAACAATTCTGCCTGTAACGCAGGAAGAGATGTTTTAAGGCATGGGCAAAGTGAACTCTGGCCCAGGGCCCCAGCCTTTCAGGGGGTCCCCTGATAGAGCCAGCTCTTTTATGCAGATATTCTTGCCATGATGAACTTGAATAATTCTTAAATAGATGTTTTAAATACCCTTTTCCTTGAATTTATTTTTAATGTGGGTGATGAGTGACAGTCTATTAGAGAGACATTTTGCAGAGAAACGTTGTGTTTATTTTTCATGTAATATCCATAAAAAGCTTTCTTATAGATCAGAATAGGTTCACATAAATGTGAAATGCAGGTTGTTAGTTCCAATAATATTAGTTAACTCCTGGTGTGTTTCAATATTGATAACACATGTCATATCCCTGAATATTAGATGTAAACACATTTAGAATTTGGATGATTGCACCTGTGCTCTGTCGGTGACTGTTCGAGACAGGGCCCCCAAAGAGGTTTGGGCCAGGAACCCCAAAATCCTTAAGATGCGTCTGAATGCAGACACACTTGCACTATGGTGTAAGAATGCCTGTTTTGATGCTAGGCAGCACAAAGTGTGCCAGCAAAAGGACAGAGCAAACACAAGGAGATGATAGACGGAGCACTGAAACATTTCAGACACTCACCCTCAGTCACAGATCTGGGTTGAATCCATCATCGTTTTTAGCTCACTTTGCCACCCCAGTTCAGACACAGCTATATGCAAACCAATCTTGACCCTGTGCCTCATGGGAACAGTCCAGCCCGAACTGCCAAGCCAAGCCAAGTCTTCCCTGGACCGGAAACAAGCATCCCTGGTCCGCTTTCGAGCTAACAGCCCTCATCAGCCAGGCTAGTTTGAATCCAGTGGCAAAGTGAGCAAGGGACACACGTCTGGGCATACCCTGGGCGCAAGGGTCAAGACTGATTTGCATATGGCTGGGCCCAAGCTGGAATGGCATGGTAAGCAAAAAAACGCTGGATTTAGGCCCAGATGTCTGTACTGGGGCGAATGTATGACATTGTTCCGCATTCTGTCCATCATTTGTTCTTTTTGCATTTGTCACCCAGAGTGGGATGGGTATGCCCAGACGTGGATCCCATGCTCTCCATTCCATGCCACTGGAGCCAAGCTATCCTGGATGATGAGCGGTGAAACCCTGAAACCGGTCCCAGGATGCTTGTTTCCAATTCAGGGAGTACCTGGCCTGCAAGTCCTGTCTAGAGTATTCCCATTGGGCCCAGGTTCAAAACTGATTTGCATATGGTTGGATCCAAACTGTAATGGCATGGTGAGCAAAAAACAATGGATTTAAGCCCAAATCTCTGTACTGGTGTGAATGTTTGACATTGTTCTGCATTCTGTCCATCAATTGTTCTTTTTGCATTTGTCACCCTGAGTGGGAGGGGTATGCCCAGATGTGGGTCCCGTGCTCTCCATGCCACTGGAGTCAAGCTATCCTGGCTGAAGAGGGGTGAAACCTCAAAACCAGTCCTAGGATGCTTGTTTCCAGTACAGGGAGGACCTGGCCTGGCAGTTTGGGCTGGACTGTTCCTACTGGGCGCAGGGTCAAGACTGATTTGCATATGGCTGGGTCCAAACTGGAATGGCAGGCTGAGCGAAAAAAATGATGGATTTAGGCCCAGATCTCTGTACTGAGGTGAATGTATGACATTGTTCTGCATTCTGTCCATCAATCGTTCTTTTTGCATTTGTCACCTCGAGTGGGACGGGTATGCCCATACGTGGGTCACGTGCTCTCTATGCCATTGGAGTCAAGCTATCCTGGCTGATGAGGGGTGAAACCCCGAAACCGGTCTTAGGATGTTTGTTTCTAGTCCAGGGAGGACCTGGCCTGGCAGTTCGGGCTGGACTGTTCCCATTGGGTGCATGGTTAAGACTAATTTGCATATGGCTGGGTCCAAACTGGAATGGCATGGTGAGCAAACAAACGATGGATTTAGGCCCAGATCTCTGTACTCTGGTGAATGTATGACATTGTTCTGCATTCTGTCCATCAATTGTTATTTTAGTGAAAGGACAGAGCAGAAATGCTCGATATTTTTGTAAATATGGAGCATTTCTGCTCTCTACCTTACACACAACGCAGCGCAGCAATGTTGATTTGCAGTCCTGCCGTGAGTGAAATATTGGTAAATATGGCCATATTCGAATATGGGCTTGCATTTATGTTTAATAGTTACATATGAATGGTAGACATCTATAAATCTTTCTATCTTCCGTCCCATTTGCCCGCCTTCATGCATGGCTGTCTGTCTTTCTATTTGCCTGTCTATCTGTCGTCTATCTATTTGTGTTTGTCTGCCTGCCACAGTGCCTGCGCCAGATTTTTCAACAATTTCTTCTAAAAAGTTTAGTTACATTAGCACGGTGTATCAAACAGCAAAATTAAATTAATAATATTTGCTGAAACTTTGATTCCCCATGGACCTCCTGGAATACTCACATCAACTCCCACAGTCCCCACCCTAATGGAGCATTATGCCAGGTTACAGGCAGTGCAGTCAGACGTGCTCCCAGTCCTACCCCCCCCCCCCCCCTTCAGGTCCATCAATGTCTGTTTTTTATCAATCCGGACACCACAATGTATGACAAAGAGTTTTGAGAAAAAAATTCAGCTAAAGACGGATTTTAGGAATGTTAACATATATATTGAAATAGGGTGTATTACAGTTTTAGATTTCCACAGGAGACAGTCTCCTTTTACCCACTACGGAAGCAGTGTACAAGGTCTTGATTGGGTATTGCAACACATTCACACCTATCGAAAGCATACAACATGACGCACTTAAGTTTGCAAAGATCAGTTCTTAGCAAACTGAGGTGTTTGGAGAAATTTGAGTGTCCACAGTTGCAGGCGGGTTACTCCATCACTAACATGACCCATATCCTGTCCACCTTATTACAAGTCCATTATATACTGATGAGGGGGAAGTCTGATTTGAATTGTAGGGGTGCATCATAATCACGTGTAGAACGCATCCACATAAATCATGCAATTATTGTTAACGTGAGGTGTTAGAATTTAGAAACGTATTAACGTGATTTTGTGATTTGCTTTAGGTATGAATAAATGCCATGGAAAATCAATGTAGGAAATAGCTGTAACAAGCAAAAAACGTTAACATGTGAATTGTTATGTACAACTGATACTTACATGTATATTGAATGTGCCTATGAATTATATTATTTCACAAGCAGGTAAACGTTTTAGTTGAAATTTCATTAATGTTATATGAATTCGTAAAGCTTATTCGATGTTTCTATTATGTTAGCTGTAGTTGTAGGTCTGAAAATGCAAGTCCCTGGAAACTCTTGCTTTAGAATTTACAGTTTAATTTCATGTGCATGGTAGATTCTGTTCTTTCTCATGTTCCCATTGCAGGTGGAGAATACATTCTTTAGGAAAAGTAATGTCTTTGTTTTAGTAAGCTAGGCAAGGAGAAAAGAAGTTACAATTGTGTGTCTTGAGTCCATAAAGGAAGGTTGTTGTGCTTCACACACCAAGGAACCAAGGTCAAATTGTAGCAAGGAAGGTACATTGTGGACATCGTGGAAAACACGTTCAGGACTGTATCCAGGATGGATGGCGTGATCTGAACTGCACCTTGGGAATTTTACCCATGAATAACTTGTTGTTGGAATTAGAGATACTGCGCCACTCTTTTCTTGCCTTCAGAGAGAGAGAATCTTAGAACAGGCTCTGTAGCTTCATGCTACTTATTCCATCTATTGTGGAGAGACTTCTTAGGGAAGTTCCACGTGCTGACAACTTTTTAATCTCCTCTCTGAAAATGCTTATTTAGTGATGTAATTTTAGCGCTACAGTTGGGATAGATTTATGCTTTTCACTCACCAACCCTCGATGCAGGGAAATTTGGACTCATGCTTCCTGATTTTCTGTTTTCTACTTCTTAAATCACTTGTGCTGTTCATGTTGCATCGTCTAAACTGGATGCACAGATTTGGCTTCATTCTAATTCCTATGTACTTCTATACCTCTGTGTTGAGGTGTCTCTATGACCAGTTATTCTTGTCTTTGTAATAAATCAACTAACCTTAAGTAGTTGTCCGTGGGTTATTATGTATTTTAAAGAATTACTGACTAATTGCTTGTTTCTAGAATGTCTTTCCTCCCCTCTACACTTTTATGATGCTAAAAAGAGCCATCAGAGTGTGATTCTAGAAAGACCTAGAACGTATGGGCCCGGCCCTTTCAATACCATGGCACGGGAAACATAATTTAGCATGCAGTCTGAAACACGCAGTGCCTTTACCACCCAATCTGAACAATAACTGTGTCTTTACAGTGCTTAATTTGTAAAATATTAAGTACAGGGGCTCAATTTGTGGGGGGAGACCACACCCACTTCCCTCGGCTCCACCCACATCCTCCTGTGCCTACACCCACTTCCTCTATTGTCTCCACCCACATCCTCAACTGGCCTTGCTGACTCGCAAGTACCAGAAAACTAGCACATGGTGGCAAAGGTTCATTTAGTGGATCCTGGACAGACTCAATATGGGTGCCTACATGTAAAATGGTGGCTGAAGTGAAGCCGGGTCAGACTGGGGAACTGAAGCAGCCCTGCTAAAAATCCTCAAACCAACTCAGCTCACTCGCTCATGCTATTGAACACTCTCCCCATATCCATTCTCGTTATATCTTTTTCTTTCTTGAAGCCTTGCAAGCAATTGAGATGTGCGTGTTGATTTGTTGATCGCTGCTCGTGCTTGCAATTATAGACCGCATGCCGCCCGCAAACCAAACCTTAAAGTGAGCTTCCCAGTCTGAGTGCAAACTTTCCAATCATAATCAATCAATCAATCATAGCATTTGTAAAGCGCACTACTTACCCGTGAGGGTCCCAAGGCACTGGGGGGGGGGAATGCTGCTACTGCTCGAAAAAGCCAGGTCTTGAGGAGTCTTCTGAAGGTCAGCAAGTCTTGGGTCTGCCGCAGGTGGATGGGGAGGATGTTCCAGGTCTTGGCGGCGAGGTGGGAGAACGATCTGCCGCCGGAGGTCGCTCTTCGGATGCGGGGAACTGTGGCGAGGGCGAGGTCGGCAGAGTGAAGCTGGCGGGTGGGGGTGTAGAAGCTGAGTCGTCTGTTGAGGTACGCAGGTCCGGTGTTGTGGAGTGTCTTGTGTGCGAGGGTGAGGAGCTTGAAGGTTATCCTCTAGTTGACGGGGAGCCAGGGCAGGTCTCTCAGGAGGCGTGTGATGTGGCTGCGGCAAGGGATGTCGAGGATCAGGCATGCCGAGGCGTTCTGAATGCGTTGAAGTTGTTTCAGGAGTTTGGTCGAGGGTCCTGCGTAGAGGGTGTTTCCGTAGTGCCACCTGCTGCTGACGAGGGCCTGGGTGACCGTTCTTCTCATTTCAGTGGGGATCCACTTGTAGATCTTGCGGAGCATGTGGAGGGTGTTGAAGCAGGAGGAAGAGACGGCGTTGACCTGCTTTGTCATGGAGAGGGTGGAGTCGAGGATGACCCCTAGGTTGCGTGCGTGGTCGGTGGGTGTTGGAGCTGTTCCCAGTGCGGTCGGCCACTAGCAGTCGTCCCAGGCCGAGCGGGTGGATCCGAGGATGAGGGCTCCGTTTTGTCTGAGTTCAGCTTCATTTGGCTGTTCTTCATCCACTCGGCGACGGCTTTCATTCCTTCGTGGAGGTTGGTTTTGGCGGTGTGGGGGTCCTTGGTGAGGGAGAGGATCAGCTGGGTGTCATCGGCGTAAGAGATGATGGTGAGGTCATGCAGTCGGGCGACGTGGGCGAGAGGTGCCACGTAGCGTTGGGCTGAGGGATGAGCCCTGAGGTATGCCGCAGATGATCTTGGTGGCTTCGGAGCGGAAGGGTGTAAGGCGGACACTCTGTATTCTGGCGGAGAGGAAGGAGGTGATCCAGTCCAGGGCCTTCTCTTGGATCCTGGCATCGTGGAGGCGTGTGCGTAGTGTGTGGTGGCAGCCCGTGTCGAAGGCGGCTGACAGATCCAGGAGGATGAGGGCTGCGGTTTCTCTGTTGTCTAGCAGGGCCCTGATGTCATCGGTGGCAGCGATGAGGGCAGTTTTGGTGCTGTGGTTGCTGCGGAACCCGGACTGGGACGGGTCCAGGATGCTGTTCTCCTTGAGGTAGCGAGTCAGTTGTTTGTTGACGGTCTTCTCGATGGCCTTCGCTGGGAAAGGGGAGCAGGGAGATGGGCCGGAAGTTCTTGAGGTCATTGGGGTCTGCCTTGGGTTTCTTGAGTAAGGCGTTGATCTCGGCGTGCTTCCAGCTCTCCGGGAAGGTTGCTGTCTCGAAGGAGATGTTGATGGCTTTCCGGAGATGGGGTGCGATGGCGGTGCTGGCTTTGTTGAAGATGTGGTGTGGGCATGGGTCTGACGGAGATCCGGAGTGGATGGTGTTCATGATTTTGATGGTGTTGTCGTCGTTTATGTTGGTCCAGGAGAGCAGGCGGTCGGTGCGGATGGTGGTTGTGGGGGTGGAGGTCTCAGTGGTTGTCGGGCCGGTCGTGGCGTTGAAGCTGTTGTGGATGTCTGCGATCTTGCGATGGAAGAAGGTAGCAAGCGAGTCGCACACGTCTTGCGAAGGTGCGATGTCATTGGTGTTGGAGCCCGGGGGTTGGAGAGTACCTACACAATGTTGAAGAGCTCTTTGCTGTTGTGTGCGTTGTTGTCTAGGCGGTCTTTGAAGCAGGCCCTTTTGGTGGATTTGATGAGGTGATGGTGTCTGCGGGTGGCTTTCTTGTGTGCTGCGTAGCTGTCCGGTGTTCGTTCACGGTGCCAGGTCTTCTCTAGTTTTTGGCAGGTTTGCTTGAAGGACTGGAGGTCTTCATTGAACCAGCTGGCTTTCTTGCTGGTGTGGCTGTTGGAGGGTTTCTTGATCGGGGCGAGGGTGTTGGTGCAGTCATCGATCCACTGTCTGAGGTTGCGGGAGGCGGTGTCAGGGTTGGTGGGGTCGGTGGGTGGGCTCCGGGCGAGGGTGGTGGTTAGCTGGTCTTTGGTGACTTTGCTCCAGCAGCAGCGAGGGATCTGTTGGGTGCGGTGGTGTGTGTGGGTTTCCAGGAGGTGAAGAAGATGCAACGATGGCCGGTCCAGTGGAGTTCGGTGGTGTGGTTGATTGAGATGTGGGGGCTTGCAGAGAAGATGAGGTAAAGCGTGTGGCCGGCGGAGTGGGTGGGTGTTGTGTCGAGTTGTCTGAGTCCGAGGTTGGCGATCAGGGTGGTGGAGTTGGTGTCGTTGTTGTTCTCGAGGTGGAAGTTCAGGTCCCCGAGGAGGATGTAGTCCGTGGAGGCGAGGTCGTGCGTGGAGTCGCTGAACTGTGGTTGGGGTCCGGGGGGTCTGTAGACGAGGGTTCCTCTGAGGGTGGTGTTGGGGTCGGTGTGGATCTGGAAGTGCAGGTGTTCGGCGGTGCTGAGGGTGTCGTCGGTGTTGGTCGAGACTCTGAGAGTGTTCCTGTGGACGATGGCGATTCCTCCTCATACTCCGTTGGTGCGGTCCCGGCGGGTGATTTTGTACCCTTCCGGGATGGCTATGGCGATGTCGGGTGCCGAGGAGGGGTTCAGCCAGGTCTCTGTCAGGATGGCGACGTCTGAGGAGGTTGAGTCGAGTAAGTCCCAGAGTTCAACGGCGTGTTTGCGGGCAGAGCGGGTGTTGAGAAGAATGCATCTGAGGTAGTTGGGTTCTATCCTGTTCGGTGGGTTGGCGGGCCGGATGCTGGTGAAGCTGCAGTTCTGGCAGGAGAAGGGTCCTTGGGTGCGCTTCGGGGCGGCCAGGAAACAGGTGCGTGATCGTCCGACGTTGAGTGCGTGGAGGGTGCTGGGGTCGTAGTGGAGAATGGGCGTTGTGGTGTTCGCGGGGGCCAGGTGTTCTGGCACTGGGCCAATCAGAATGCTCCTTATTTTAATCCCAAAGCAATCGTTCTGCTATAAAACCTCACAGTTGCCGGCTGGTGACTTTTCTGGACATGATACAAATTTCACCTTTGTAGCATGTCTGCAAAAAGGCGCTGCAAAACTCTGTGGGGCCGATTCACAGAACTAATCTGAGACAAAATCCTAAACTTACTACTTTTGGTATTCACAGAAGGCAGTTAGTAGTAGTAAAGTTAGGACTACTAACTTTACTACTACTAAACTGAGACAAAATCCTAAACTTACTACTTTTGGTATTCACAGAAGACAGTTAGTAGTAGTAAAGTTAGACTTTACTACTACTAAATGCCTTCTGTGAATACCAAAAGTAGAAAGTTTAGGATTTTGTCTCAGATTAGTTCTGTGAATCGGCCCCTTTCAAATTACAGTTCAAAATCCCGAAATACAAATTGCAGTGTACTCCCTGGTCTTGTGTCTGCAGCAGTAAAAAAAAGCTAAACAAACAGACAGCTCTACCAAGTAAACAGTATCAGTAGATTTCCAGGCAGGAACATGACAGCACCTCTCCAAGTCATTAAGTAGACTCTGTCTAGTCCTGGACTGATGCATTCTGGGTGTTGTAGTCTTGCTTTTGCTACCATGTAACTATTTAGACTAGCGCTCCTGAAAACAACGATTTGAAGGTGAAAAGTTCTGGAGGCTGTGTCCATAATGACCTGGAGTGAGGTGGTCAAACTTAGTGCTGCATCTGGCATGACTATCAAAGTGTTGAGTCATATGCTGCATGGCCAAGTGCACTCGAAGGCTCGTGTGTGCCTCTCGAATGTTTACACACAGTGTCTTGTTCTGAAAACCAATGCAAAAGAGAAGAAAGATATATGTAAGTTACAGTCTGCCAATGTGCTGGGAAAGAAGAGGGACATGGGAGAAGAGAAATAAAGTGAGATGAAATAAGGAAGTATGAATGTAAGAAAGAACAGGAAGATGAAGAAAAGAGAAAATACGGATAGTGTAGGCAATAAGTGACATAAACCAAGGCACAAATGAAAGAAGAAATATCGTAAAGAAGGAAGAAAAAAGCAAGACAAATAGCAAATGAAATAAACTAGGAGCAAGAAAAGGGGAATGTGAGCCATGCAATACAAGTAGTCAGCGAGCATTTAAGAGAGTGACATGAGAGAAAAATGAAAGAGAGGAAAGAACCAAAATATAAATGAACACAGAATTTTTAAGCATCTTATTACCAAAATGTGTGCGTCCAGGTGCTAGAACGGAGAGGGGGAGGAAGGAAGTGTAAAGTGATTGAACAAGAATTTGGAAAAAGGAACGAGAGTAGCGCAAATCCGACTTTAACCCGTTAACCGCGGCGTAAATTCCACCGCTCTGCGAGTGATTGTTTGCGTGGGCGGTGCCTCGTCAGCCAACGGAGATGCGCAGCACTACGGAGGTATTGCTCGCAACGGCCATTGGCTGACGCACACACGCAAGGGGTTAAAAGAGGGTAATTAAAAACAAACATATACCATTTAGTTTGCCACCCCCCACCACCTCTTCCTAGAGAGGCAGAGTGTGCCTCATAATAAGTCGGTTGTTTCATTGTGTTGCAAATATTGTTAATTGAGGGCCCAAGTACTCGAGTCATGTTCCAAGGGTGGAAGAAAAATTTTGACTCTCATTATGAGATGGCTGTTAACGGGTGCGGCCACCAACTGGAACAGCATCTCCGGGATCCAAAGAGCCAGCCCATTCCGTGTTGGACCTATTTAGGAATGAGGGTCACGTTCCCTCAGTAATTTATTACCTGGCTGGCCCTAACTCCTAGCACCAGCCCCTTTAGAGATCACGAGTTACCTGTAGTTAGGCCCACTTGGGGCAGGCAGGGCCTTCTTTAACAACTTAACCCCAACCAACGGCGGCCCTATTGTGATATATTAATGCGTATACGTACTGTGGGCGGCCGGGGCTATAATGTGTATGCATGGCCCGCGGCCGCTACTAGGCCAAGCCAGCTGAGCCCAGGCAGGACTCAGGAGCATGCAGTGAGCATGCATCATCATCATCGAATTTGAGGATACGACAATACTTCAAAGGGCAGGGCCTTCCCTTCTTTAACAACTGTGTGATATAAATGATGAATTAAATAAATGTATACCGTGGGCCGGGGCAGGCCCAGGAACAGTGCGTCATCAAATGGAGCAGGACTGCCAGAGCTACCCTGGTGCCCGACACGCCACCACTGACTGGGGCTGGGCTGCATGTCGCATGGCATGATGATGTCTGACTGACTGACTGCTACTTAGTACTTACGGTGACACTCGGTGTGGTGGGCCGGGGCTGTGGGGCACTTTATTAACTGATAGGCTGCCTGGTGGTGGTGCTGCCTGCCCTCAACATGGTCGGACTGGCTCTAACTAGTGGGGTGCGGGTGTGCCGGGGCATGGCAAGCGGAAGAAAATCTGCATTCAGCACGCATAACCAAATCCAACCCAATCATTGTCAGACTCCCACCCAGTACTGCTCCCGAGTCCCGCCCACCACCAGCAACACAACATTCCACTAAACTAAGGGTCGCGCCCACGCGACATTGCGGCCGCCATGATGATGCCATGAGTGAGCATCATTATTGTGATTAATGATGAATGCAGCAATTGATTTGCTCCGGCTGACTTGCTCCAATACTGTCCGGCTCACATTCACACTGACTGCCTGAACTGAAGCACACTGGGACTCAGGAGACCCAAACCACTCCGTGCCGACTGCGAGCCACTGAGCAGTCAGTATTAATTATAATAACATCATGTCATCATATGTGACGACGTGCAGTCGTGCAGACTGGTATAGACCCGGCCCTGAAAAGTAAGTGCCGGTGCTAAGCACCGGAAAGCACCGGCACAAATTAAGCACTGTGTCTTTACCACGCGTTTCTTTAGCACACAAGTCATTACAATGACTTGCTTCAGGGAATGCAGTGTTGGTCTGGTGTTGGATTTTAAGTCTGAAACCTTCCCTACTGAAACAAAGACTGAAGTTGGAATAGTAATATATACCATTCTAAAGTCCAGCGCTTCCCTAAGGCAAGTCGTTGTAGTGACTTGCGTGCTAAAGGAACACGTGGTAACAGGCAGTTGTTGCATAAACTGCGTTATTAAGGCATGCATGGTTTAGGCATGCATGACTCTGTAATACAATCCTATGGCACGTGAATGGAATATCTGCCATGTTCGTGACGGAGTAACCACTCTACCAAACTCTAAATAAGAACCAAAGTAAACAAGTGTACTATGGTACCTGTTGATGCACCTCTACCATCTATTACAGAAAGATTATTGTTGACATTACTGAAATTCAGAAGTAGACATCTTGGAGAGTCACACCCCACAGTAAAATTACTGTGGGTGATAGGAATGTTAAGGAACATTTTCAAGAAAAGAAGTAAGCCAGGCTGTTACTACACGCGAAGTACAACCTCCACCCAATGACAAAATTATTTATATGAATAAAATAACCTAAGTTATAGCGATTTTATAAACATTCAGTAAGAACATGTCACAAATACTAGTCAATCAAAAAATGTATCAGGAAAAACAGGACACACAATAAAAGAGTTAATATATGTATAGGAAAATTAGCAAGATTGACAACAAAATTAAACTATATGTGAAAGGTGCTACAGGTGAATGTCCTTTGAACAACATGTGAGAAAATAATAAGCTAAGCAAACTATAAATTCATCAAATGTACTTTACCAGAAGCAGCTTTAAAATTGTAGTAATATTGATGAATAAATGTATTGTGGAATGACACAGTTATGACCAAAAACATGGTGATTGATATTTGGTAAGTGTGAACAGTCAAAACATGAATCCCCAAGGTTTTTACCACACATAAGTACATGTTAAGCATGAAATACGTATGGAAGAACTAATAACCAATGCACATTTTACATAGTTATGATTGACAAAGGCAGAAATATCTGGGTTATGCAGACGAAAGTGTCATTTGTGTGTTCTGGCCTCATGTAAAGTCTCCATGCATTTTGATTTTGTAATTTTCCAAATACACATAATTAGGTGGTGGAGGTAGTGGGGTAGAAGTGTGATCAGGGAAATGTAATGCAAATGAGTACATAAATGTATGGCTTGGCACAAACACCTGCAAATGCATTTCTCACACACATATGTTCATTTCATTTTTATTACCATATTTGATTTAATATCCATAATCACATTATTCACTTAGGCCATCTTGCAGTATTTAGTGAAGCCTGTTAATAGCAAACCATGATCCGCCACTGCAGGTTTCAAAATCTGTTTGGCCCACTTCAGTTTTTTATCTTTCCAAGTACACTGCATTGTTGTGTTAGTTCATTATTCATAAAATCACCAGGAAACCTTGCATGAAATAATCCAAACATATTCAATAATTTGTCCAGGATGTTAGTTTCTATAATCTTGATATTTACAATTAAGGTTAATTTATGCCTTGGCCATATTTGAAGTAATATTTGTAATTATTTTCATTACTTATTAGCTCCAGCAAAAAAAGTGATTTGTTTTGCTATCCGGAAATACCTCAGCTACTTAAGCTCCATTGAAAATGATAGTCTGACAGGGTAATAATCCTGCTATCAGAGCCTACCTATCAGAGTTTACGTTTCTGCATTTTAATTCTTTGATGCAGAAACAGAAAATAAAGCAACATTTATGAATTATTTTCTTAAAGTAAGTAGAGCAAACAGTAACATTACATACTAACTTTGAACAATCGTGAGATGTGAGAATAGCACATCTGATGTTTTATTCCCTTTATCATTACTGAGTTCATGGAGGTTGCTTCTGTTGTACGTATTTACGCACACCAATTCGAAGGAGCTAGACAGTCATTTGCTCTTATCCAGAACCTTGGATCTCTATATTGTTACATTTCTAGCTTATTTTCATACTTCATTCTGCTTCCCATAGAGAACCCTAATCGACAGTGGCCATATGTTTAATCATTAATACAACATCTTCATCTGTTTTCACATGTAGGATTTGTGAAGCACTACTGAGCTTATTAAAATTTGCCTCCATTTTTTAAGATCCTTTTAATGTGGATGGTTAACTTTAAAGGTAATTAAATAATTAACTATTAAGTTAATTATATAGCATTAAAGTTTTAACAATTTAGAGACTGTTTTACAGATGCTCAAATCAGACTTAAGATTTATTATGAGTACAACAGCCCTCAGGATCGCCGTACTCGTGGTGGCAGTCCGACCACCACCACCACTGAGGGTCTGCCCGCAGTATTCTGAGTGTGGCGGGCGGACTGCCACAAGACTGCCGACTTCACAGAGATCAAGGATCCAGCTACACCAGCGGTCTGCAACCAGCCTCAATATGCTGGTAGTGCCGATGCCAGCACCACAGAGCTTTTTACAACCAACATATCTACCACTATTTTCATGGCAGTGAGCCCGCCATGTAAAGGGTGGCAGACATGCAGGAAAGTGGGCCCTAACAGGGCCCTCGGCTGGATCTGGGCCTGGGGGTGCTTGTGGGGGGGACATGTTGTGCCGCCTGGAACTGCACCCTCGCTCCTTCCATGCAGGAAATTTCTGCAGACACTGTCACAGCGGCAATCTGCTATTAAGGCTCTCCCATGAGCCTTACACAGCCGCCACTGTGAGACCGCCTCGCCACCACCCACCCACCTTGGATTACACACATAATCCGGCGGGTGGGTGCACTACGGGCTTGGCCGTCCTCCTTTTGGCGCAGTGGTGGCAGGCCAACAGGAGGGCTGTCAAGTTTGTAATAAGGCCCTGTCAATTCTAAATTAATAGCTTCTTGGATCATGACCTTTGAATTTGACATTTTCTCTTTTGATACCTTTACATAACTCGTGCTTTGGCCCATTACTACCAAGAGTGCTTCCAGATTTTTGAGCATCTGTTGCAGCTACAATCCCATAGAGAGTACATTTTTGTTCTGTATTAGTATATTACCCTCTTATTCTGTGCCCAATGGTGTCCTTACTTTTATATCCATGATTGAAGGCCTCTTTTCTGATGGCCATTTAATATCTTACCTGAATTTTTGTAATACAAGTTTGTTCTCATTCATACATACTAATTTAGCTATTTATTCATGTCCACTGTCTTACGTATTTTAGTTATACAGTAGCCTTCTTTTCTGATTTGTGTGGAGCATTATCCATTTATATTTTTATGTCTGTTATTATTTACATTTTTAATTTCACCCATTTCATATATATCAGAATCAATTCTGATATATATGAAGCGTAGAATTTTCACATTTACATTAACTATGGTGCATGTTTTTGTTTTTTCGTCAAAACCAAATGCTACTGCTAAGCAGATCTTCGACAAGGTGTAATTTAATCATCAAAAGAAATACACATCATTTTGAGCTGTATTTATGGGCATTCCTATTGGAGTGTATTCAATTATATTTGAGTGTAATTTATAATTGCCCTTTGCCCTTCTTCATAGACATTCCTGCATTTATTACATGTTTTAGAAATCATTTAATGTTTTAGTTACTGATAAGTCTATTTTAAAAGTCCATATTAGTTTAAGCAAAGAAGACCAAAGTTCTAAGAATGATTTAGGATGTTTTTAAAACCATAAATGGCTAATTAAATAGTCATAACATTTTTGGGGGATTCTCCCAATAGGAGACCTTCCAGCATAAATCAAAGATTATGAAGTTAGAATGTTTGGAAAAGTCACACTTTTTGAAAATAAAAGTTTTTTCTAGAAAATATCTGGTTTATCCTGATGTGCATATTAGATGTAATTCACCATGTTCATTTTCATGTGGGAAAAATACATTCAATCTATGTGGGTTCAGTTGTGTTAAACAATATATGTATTACCATTTAACAAAAGGTACATCATAATTAACTTAATTTAAACATATATCTCTTTCATAAATATACTGCAAAATGTTTTTAATGTATAAGGATGTTATGATTTATATTCAAAAGTTGTAAAATATCAGTATAAAGTTCAAAATCCACAATAAAATCATAAAAAGGTCTGGTTAATCATAGAGAACCCAGAAAATGATTTCAGTCAGAAAGGTATCACTGTTACTGCCCTGAAGTGGTGGTATAATGGCCATAGCAGATGGTCAGTTCACTACAAAGACTTAATTTGCATGTACAAATGGGAAAATGAAGAAACAAGAGAGTAGAGATGTTTGTCAAGAAATGCTGACTCATACAATAGCCTTTCTATAACATATTTAATGAGATATTACCTAGACCTTGTGGAAGGTACATGTTTTCACAATGAGCAAATGGGTTATACAAGTAGATCCCTGCTGTCAAAAGTAGGCATTACTGTGATCCATTGTCTGTATTAACTTCACAAAAATGTTTTTTTATCCTCATTTACCATCAGTCCTGTAGCCTGATTCGCTATGTTATCTAACTGGATACGCCCCATCAGACTGATACGTGTGTTGCTGACTGGATGTTGCCATCCTCATTACTACATTGCTGTAATCATTGGATTGTGACCAGATTTCAAGTCAAGAAATTTGCCAAAATAGTTTTTACTTTACTCTGATTGGCCTCCACATCCATCGCACAGACCTATTTTACTGCTCTAATTTGGAGGAACCCACACAGCACATCTACAGATGTCATTTGTTTACAAATTTCCCTACCTGCCAGCAATATCAAATAAAAGAGCAACTGCTCCTCTGTTTTTTTTTTTATTTCCAACTGAGCGTAGGATTAGTACCAAATAATATTAAGGTATTAATTAGCCTTACATCCAGTAAGAAAACCTCAGATGGGAAGTTACTCACATACTGCCAAAATAAAGAGAGCTCTGAACATATACAAAAAAGATGTTTATCATCTGCCCAGAGAAGCAACGCTTTAAAGATAGTTGCTTCGAAATTGTAGGCAGTTTTTTTGGTGTCCAATATAATCTATGTAGTGTGTAAAAGATACGCTTTAGAGGGGCAGGTTTCTTGTATCAAGTGCTAGTTTAAAGAATTTTTTCCCAAAGGGCTTCAAGTAGATAAGGTGGCACCGTGTCTAACCATATTTGATAGAGCTGTCTGCCTTTGGCATTCTCAGCTTCAATTATTTCCCAGTACTAAAGCGCAACTTCTTTCCTATGTATAAAGTTAGAAAGTATATTTTCCTCAATGTCCCATTTCTTCTGGTCTCCCCGTGAGTGAGCTGTTAACCAGGATGCTATTTGTAAGTATTTAAACCTGGCGAGTGTACCCTTTGTTATTTCCAGAACCTCCTTCAATTGCATTCATTAAGGTCCTGTTCTTAGATCTCCCCAGGTTTGAAAGCAAGTCTTTTTAAGAGGATGGTAAGATGATCCTTCATACACTTAGGAGTTCAGAGGGAGTTCTTAAGCTTTTCTTCAAAGCACACCATAATCGGAGGGTGACTTTCAGTATCTTTAATTTAACTTTTTAAAGAACTTTGGGTTCCCAAACATCTAGAAAACCTCATCCTGTCCATGGTCTTTTAACATTGCTGAAGGGAGATACCCTATGGTAGATTGCTTAGGGACTGAGCCAAACTATGAAAATTCCTAAACTGGAAAGCATATGCATATGTTTGGAAATTCGGCAATGCTAAACCACCATCCTTGAGCTTACTCCTAAACCTTTTCCGTGAAAGTCTTGGAGCTTTATACCCCCAAATAAAATAACTTACTTCCCCTTGTACTCTCTTAATATCTTCCTTAGAGAAAGTTAAAGGAATGCAGTTAAAAAAAAAATTCAGTTTTGGAACAAACCTCATATGATCAAGTTTGTTCCGCCACATAGGTTTAGAGGGAGATTCCTCCACTTCCAAAGCAGTAGGTTGATTTCCTTAACTAACCTAGATGTATTGGATGAGACTAAGTCTTCCAGCTTCTTAGTTATTGTGACACTTAAATATCTGATTTGGTGCTTCACGTTGTGTATATGACAGTCTTTAGACCATTGTAACTGCAACAAATGATGGACAGAATGCTGAATGATTCAAATATTCTCCCCCAGTCAAGAGATCTGGGTTAAATCCATCGTTCTTTTGCCCACTACGCAACCCCAGTTTGGACCGAGCCATATGCAAACCAGTCTTGACCCTGTGCCTCATGGGAACAGTCCAGACCAAACTGCCAAGCCATGTCGTCCCTTGACCGGAAACAAGCATCCTGGGACCGGTTTCAGGGTATGTCACCCTTCATCAGCCAGTCTAGCTTGAATCAAGTGGCACAGAGAGCAAGGGACCAACCTCTGGGCATAAACCCGTCCCACTTAGGGCGAAAAGTGTAACTGCAACAAATGATGGAAGGAATGCTGAATGGTTCAAACATTCTCCACCAGTCAAGAGATCTGGGTTAAATTCATTGTTCTTTTGTCCACTACACAACCCCAGGTTGGATCCAGCCATATGCAAATCAGTCTTGACCCTGTGCCTCATGGGAACAGTCCAGACCGAACTGCGAAACCAGGTCCTCACTGGACCAGAAACAAGCATCCTGGGACCGGTTTCAGGGTATGTCACCCTTCATCAGCCAGGCTAGCTTGAATCCAGTGGTACAGTGAGCGAGGGACCCATGTCTATGCATACCTGTCCCACTTAGGGTGAAAAGTGTAACTGCAACAAATGATGGACGGAATGCTGAATGATTCAAACATTCTCCCCCAGTCAAGATATCTGGGTTAAATATATTGTACTTTTGCCCACTACACAACCGCAGTTTGGATCCAGCCTTATGCAAGTCAGTCTTGACCTTGTGCCTCAAGGGAACAGTCTAGACCGAACTGCCAAGCCAGGTCCTCCCTGGACCGGAAACAAGCATCCTGGGTCCGGTTTCAGGGTATGTCACCCTTCATCAGCCAGGCTAGCTTGAATCCAGTGGCACAGTGAGCAAGGGACCCACGTCTGGGCATACCCGTCCCACTTAGGGTGAAAAGTGTAACAGCAACAAATGATGGACGGAATGCTGAATGATTCAAACACTCTCCCCCGGTCAAGAGATGTGGGTTAAATCCATAGTTCTTTTGCCCACTACGCAACCCCAGTTTGGACCCAGCCATATGCAAATCAGTCTTGACCCTGTGCCTCATGGGAACAGTCCAGACCAAACTGGCAAGCCAGGTCCTCTCTGGACCGGAAACAAGCATCCTGGGACCGGTTTCAGGGTATGAGACCCTTCATCAGCCAGGCTAGCTTGAATCTAGTGGAACAGTGAGCAAGAGACCCACATCTGGGCATACCCGTCCCACTTAGGGAGAAAAGTGTAACAGCAACAAATGATGGACAGAATGCTGAATGATTCAAACATTCTCCCCCAGTCAAGAGATCTGGGTTAAATCCATCATTCTTTTGCCCACTACGTAACCCCAGTTTGGACCCAGCCATATGCAAATCAATCTTGACCCTGTGCCTCATGGGAACAGTCTGCACTGAACTGCCAAGCCAGGTCCTCCCTGAACCGGAAACAAGCATCCTGGGATCGGTTTCAGGGTCTGTCATACTACATCAGCCAGGCTAGCTTGAATCCAGTGGCACAGTGAGCAAGGGACCCACGTCTGGTCATACCCGTCCCACTTAGGGCGAAAAGTGTAACTGCAATAAATGATGGACGGAATGCTGAATGATTCAAACATTCTTCCCCAGTCAAGAGATCTGGGTTAAATCATCGTTTTTTGCCCACTACGGAAACCCAGTTTGGACCCAGCCATATGCAAATCAGTCTTGACCCTGTGCCTCATAGGAACAGTCCAGACCGTACTGCCAAGCCAGGTCTTTACACCATGACATGTTCTCCCATCCTCCTCCTGAGCTCCAGTTGTCGCTTGGCCGTAGCCTGCCCAACATCAGAACTAATCTGATAAGAGAAAGAATCGTGTTGGATAGCCTTTCTTTTTAAGGCTCCACTGAGTATTCTTTCCTTTAAAGTGTATGTATTCAGGTTTACTAGTATCTTCTGGGGGGCAGTACGGGTTGCTGTGAATCCTTTGGACATCAACGTCCAAGTTACAATCCGTTAACACCTCTCTGAAGTCTTCATTTAGAATTTGTACGATGAAACATTCAGGTCTGTACCTTCCAGGTCCTCTGGGACATTCAACAGTTTGAGATTGCTTATTCTTGCATGAATCGCTCACCTTTCCAAGTCTTTCTGCAGTTGACAGTTCACTTCCTTTAATGAGTTAATATCCTGAGCGTTCTCCTTGAGCACAGCGTTTGCAGCAGCTGTTTCTCCCCCCAACATCCTAATGCACACTGCCAGAACATCGAGTTTACCTTTGTGGGTCTCACAAGCTTGCTGAATCTCCATCTGATTATGATCCGAGGTGCTAAAATTCTCTATTATCTGGGACTTCAGATGGAAGAAGATATCCTAGATGGAGAGGTCATCTGTGACCTTCTCAGAAGGAAAAGGAACCACTAGAACTGGGAGGGTATAGTTATCTGCTACCTCGCATCTACCCACCTCCAGGTCCCCCAAATTTCACAAAAACCACCAGCAGCCATTAACAGTCACTTAATGTACAGTAAATAACCCTTACTGTCGCTCAAAAACTACTGTCTTTAGAATGTAGGACTGAAGTGAGCCCAGCATCCTCACATCATCAACTGTATGTTTGGAGTCTGAGGGCAGGCAATTTGAAGATTATATAAAGAACGACATTTCCAAAGCACATACAGCTAGCCAGGGGGTTGAATGTTTGTCTCTTTTATAAAAACATTTAACGGTACAATCATCTATTCTTGGTTGCATTTGTTGGAGTGTGTGTAAATATTTTTAAAAAAATGCCTGTTACTTATAGGTTATGAATGAAATAACAGGTAAATATCTAATCTGTAAAAAGAAGGTTGGGTTGGAAAGACATCTGTTAAAATTCAGTAAACGACTAGATTTTTCTAAGCAATGCGAAAGCAGATGATAAAAGTGGATGGCCAACAAATGAAAACAGTGGAAAGATTGACAAAGGTATCTTATGCATTTAATGCAAGAGACATTTTTGGAATGCATACTTGTGTTAGAAATCTATATAAAATATGTGCTGGGAAAGAAAAAAAATCAAATATTGTAGGATTTCTACTTTATGAAAATATCTTTAACATAAAAAAGCATGTCACAAGTACAGAGTGAAGGTTTTAGAATACAGTACAAACTAGAAATAAAATGCCAACTGCAGCATATGAGAAAAGGAGAAAATGGCACTTATAAAAAGCCCTAGATACAGCAAAATATACAATTTCTCATATAAATTCAATAAATCTGTTTTGCCCAAATAATACAAAACATTAATAAAATCACATCACTTTCAATCACACAGTACAGATAAATTCATTCAGACTATAAACCTTGAACATATTTTAAACTACTATTTCATTAAATCCTGGGTAACTCATTGCTCACTGTGCTCCCCACAACCTTATACTAAATTCCAGTATACTTTTACATTTATTGACAAAAGTATGTAAATTACATGCAAAGTTCCAAACTTTTAAACTAACCACACGCTTTGATTTAAGCATCTTACCTCCCACCCACAACTGGGGTCTCTCATGTGTGACTGATTTTCTCCGCGATATGGTCCAAACTTTGTGTCAAATTCAATCTTGCTTTTGGTCCATACGCCTAATCCTGCCCCGAGAATGTTTGACTCTCGGAGTTCAAACTCAGGTGGAATAGGGATATCCTCTGGAAAGTATATAGGAGCAGTGAAGGAAGATTCTCCATTTGGGATTGTTATTGGAGATAATGGATCCTCAACATTACAGAAATGTGTCATTCCATGGACTCCTCCTAGGTGCAGTTCTGGAAAACTGGCATACACACAGTCATTGCCTACAATGGGAAAACAAACATAGCATGTCAAATGGGTTGGCATTTCAAAGACTTTTCTTAGATAGAAAATAAACCTAAAAGTTTTATCTTATCATGCCAACGGTTTTGTTGACAGGATTCGAAGATGATGAGAGAAAAATAAAAATAAATTGACCTACTGAACAGGACAATTAAGACATTTTATAGCACTTTTGAACAGTTGTTTATTGTTGAATAATTGCATCTCCAAAAACAGAGAGCATCATAACTAGAGAAGGAAAATGTCAAAACATGTCACATTTACTTTGTATATGTATAACAGATATAAACAAACAAAATAGAATTTCATGTAGCTATATTTCACATCTTCTAAGACTCTGGGACTTATGTTCATTCCAGAATTGCTCTTCAGATGGGTGACCAGGTAAATCAGAATCCGATTCACAAAAGGTAGTTAGAAATGAACTCTTGAAGGCTTCTACCTACATTTATGAGTACATTTCAGACTAGTATAGAACTCAGATATAATTCCGCAGTTTGTTGTAGGAATCTGTGACAGTGGCATTGTCACAGAAGCAGTTCTGGAATTTTCTTCTGAATACCATGTTGCTAAAATGTGTTTTCATTTTTGCTTGCGTAAATGTACGCTGTATACATTTACACCTACAGAGGTGTAACATTACAGTGCATTTATACTTTCCGACCTGCTTATTATGCTTTTTTCCATGGAAACAATATTTTTCTAAAGGAACCCCATACCCTGCTCCCCCACCAATAGCGTAGGTGTTCTCTCCACTAGCCTAAACTACACACACATTTACCCTTGGGCATGTGAGGAATACATTTGGGAAATACTTGGAGAAGAATCCTGCCTGTAAAAATGTAGTAACAGCAAAGGGCCAGTTTCTGAGTGTTAACTTACTTTTGCAGTTGTTATCATCGAGAAACATCCTCTTTGGTCTGGTGAGAAGATTCAGCGTTATGTAAAATTACTCCATGTATTGTATTGTAATTGTAATTGCATTTATATAGCGCTTACTACCCCTGACGAGGCGTCGAAGTGCTTTTTTGGGCGAGTAGCACCCTACTCCGGAACCCATAAAAGATTAGTGGTGAATTAGTATAGTGAAATATGAAAGTAATTTGAGAGGTGGATATTAGTCAGTTATTTGGATTGAGAAAGAGAGTGGAAGGATAGAAGATAGAAAAAGGTTTGCATTTATTTAGCACTTGTTAACCCTGATGGGGTGTTTGAAGCGCTTTTTTGGTGAGTAACACTCTACTCCTGAACCCATAAAAGATTAGTGTTGAATTAGTATAGTGAAAGTTGAAAGTAATTTGAGTGATGGATATGTTAGTCAGTTATTTGGATTGAGAAGAGTAGCGGAGGGATAGAAGAGGGAAAAAGGTTTGCATTTATATAGCGCTCGTTACCCCTGATGGGGTGTTGAAGCGCTTTTTTGGCGAGTCACATGCTACTCTGGAACCCATAAAGGAATAGTGTTGAATTTGTATAGTGAAATATGAAAATAATTTGAGTGGTTGATATGTTAGTCAGCTATTTGGATTGGGAAGGGTAGCGGAGGGAAAAAAGAAAGAAAAAGGTTTGCACCCCCTGATGGGGTGTTGAAGCGCTTTTTTGGCGAGTAGCACGCTATCCGGAACCCATAAACGAATAGTGGTGAATCAGTAGAATGAATATATGAAATTTGAGAAGTGGACATGTTAGTCTGTTATTTTGATTGAAAAGGATAGTGGAGGGATAGAAGGATTTAGACTTTTTTTTTCTGTTTCATTTTACAGGTGAGTAAAATGCATTGTGAATGTAAATTAATTATTTTGTGAATAGCAAATATACCTATTTGCACAACTAAGTCAGAGCTTGGCTCAAAAAGGCCTTGTTACTCAAGCCGTCGGTGTTACCTCTAAACTACAAAATATATAAGTAACAAGTATGAAACGGTTCTCCCATTCCACAGTAATAATTGATATACTATTGAAATAATGGCTGACCGGCCCCCTGGAGAAACAAATAAGCCCAAGTGACCTATTTTAAAATTTGCTCAGAAATATTTACGGACGGTGACCTGCAGTTTATGGAGACCCACAAAAATGTGTGTATCAACATTTAGGCCCCAATATTTAGTATTCCACCCCAAGATTATGTAACGTTTAAATTTCTATTGATAATATGCATGTGGAAAAGACATGCTACTACAGAGATGAAAATAGACTCTCCTTCAGCCCCACAGCATACACTTTCTAATGACCTACACTGTCCCTTGACAGCAGCCCTACCCAGAATCTAACCAGCCCATCAAACGTAATTGACACTCTATTAGATGCCAGTCCCTCTATTATGTTTATAGTGCTTTGATACTATAGTATTTCCATTTTGTCTAAAGGGATATTGTGAGAAGAAGAATTTAATTCTGTATCCCAAGAAATAGACCTTCTGTCATTTCTGTCGGGCTGCAGACAACAAAGGACTATCTCTAGAAATGCAGACGGTAGACTTTGTATTATGTTTCTTGAGGTAGCATAATGTGGGCGGTTGTCCCTTGCTTCAGGTATATATTCTTCCACTCTTCTAGAATCAGAGAATAGTGACGGATGGCGGAACAAGTAGTCCAATGATCCCTCGTCAGGTAGAAAATTCTCTTGCAGCAGATAGGGAGACTTCTTTTGTTTTTCTTTGGATCAAAGGGCCAGTAGGTTAAGAGAAGTTTTAAAATGGAAACCAGCATGCTCTTTGCGGATAGTTTCAAATAAAAATTTTAACATTAAATTGGAAGCTATTTAGGTACAGCAGATTTATTTGCAATTTTAAACAGGTCACTGTGCTCAAGGATAAATAGCAAAACGAATAACTAATTCTATTGTCACTAAGTAGCTGGTCTATATATGAGGTGGATAATTTCGTCTGTGTACAAATATCAAAATAAAAGTCATCAGGCATATATATCAAAGTAGATTAAGCAAGGAGTAGACTATGGTATGTGATTTCTAATAATACAGATCAAAGTTGTGTTGAGTACTTTTCAAAAGGTGTTTACATTTCAGAAAGCTGTACTGCATTTAAAAAAATCATTTTCTCATTCACTTTTAATTGTTATGGAACATTTCAATTTGAAAAATGCTACTGAATAAAAACCAGAAATATCAATAATATTTAGGGCCATTCCCCACATTTGCACATGAGCACATCTACACAGAATCCACACAGTGAACAGTTGGGTCGTGCATCCCATTAAACAAAATGAAATGCCATCGTGCATGTTTTAGTTCAAAACGTTAGTACATCAGCACATGATCGCCCAACCCAGAAACATAGAGAGGCACTTATTTCACCATATTCTGTCTTTGTAGGCTCGGCCACATTCTGGACATTCCATCATGACCCGGATTAGGACCCAACTGCAGATGCCCATGCAGGAGATCCAACATCCTTCTTTTGAAAATGTGTCAGGGGCCCCAATCCCTCTCTGGAAGAAATAACGCCCTCTAATGGAAGGAATGCAGTGTGATGACCTGCCAAAGGAGTGCTCTTCCAGGATGGCCTTATCCTGGATGGTTTCGGTTTCACTTCTGTCACCAGATGATCGATTCCATCAGCAGTGGCGGCAGGGGTGGATTCTGTTGCCTGAGGCAGGACATCAGACAAAGGAAAAATAAAACGATGGTCTAGCATCATTTATCTTCGTTTGCCAGCTTGTGCATGGAGGGGCAGGCCATGGAAGGGGGACTGCTTGTGCACTCTCTAGTCCCTAAGTTTTCCTGCGTGTTTGGCCGGCCATCTCAGACTGACCAAAACACACATACCGACTTGGTTTTCTCCAGCCTGGCTGCATTCAGCAGCTGGGCTGGAGAAACCCCCACAGACTCCCTGGCTGAGCAGGACATCCTTTCCACCTGCTGAGAGCCATCCCTGCACTGCTCTATAGCATAGGGATTGGCTGGGAGTCTATCCCACAGGCTGCTGGGACCCAGGAAACAACCAGCAGGAGCCACGCGATGCGGGAGGCGGCATGCGGAGTCCGGTACATTTTGTAATTACTATTAATCGCCCCCTCCCCCGCGATCACTCTACACCCCGTGCTCCCCTCACCCACCCTTGCCACCTTTTATTACTGGCGGCCGTCTCTGCATCAGGTTACTGAAATCTGCCACTGGAGAAGAGACCATGGCAGTGTGTCCTGAGGGCATTAAAACACATCTGATGGGGCACACATTGGGGCCAAAAGTATTTATGACATGGAGGTAGTACTCTTGAATACTCTATCGTGTACTTTTATATGCCTTTGCGAGTTGACTCAAGAAAAATGTGAACTCCTCATTAGTTAAAGGTCAAAGGGGGCACATGCCTTTCTATCTGTGCTAAATATGTATGAATATGTACCCAATATTTCAATTTCACATGTTTGGGGGGCAATTCACAAAGGAGTATGTAAAAGAGCACCACAGGAGTTCTGCTTTCAAATTCCAAATTGCCTTTGTGAATAGACCCCACTGTCTCTCCATATGCCTTACTAAAATTATTTGCAGGTACTTCTAGCATCATCCTTCTGTTGCTGTTGCATATGTAGTACCAACCATCCTGTCATAGAGGTATTCATTATTATCAAGCATAACTGACTGCAATATTCCTTAATAAAAAAAGAACAGTCAGCATGTCAACTGTAGCAAAAGTGTCACTGCAAACCACATTCATCAACCACCAGCACATGCTGTGAGTTAGGGTGGCTATTGCATTCTTCCTACTAATTATGATGAATTCTATGAATTAATGTACATAAAATATGCTATAAAACCTCAGAGCAATTGTACTGCAATTTATCACCATTTTGCGTATCTTAGCACTTGTTACTATAAATGGAAGTTCTGAAAAGGTCCTTTGCATTAAAAGAACACAAATCATTTCATAAATCATCCCTCGCAGTCAGTTGCTACCAGCATATAAACGCGGACGCCCTTATGCATTGCTTTGCAATTATTATTCCTGCAGCTGTAAATTGGCCCTGGAGAAGTTTACAGGCTCTAGCGGTAAGTACTTTATGAGTGCATAAATTTATTTAGCGCTATATTCATCCTTATTTCGAAAAACGTGTGTTATGAGTTGCATGCCAATGGTAAGGTTTTCAGGGAGCTGGGGGATAGGCAAAGCCAATCAAATCTGCATAATAATCTTATTTGCATACAACATTGGGGTGATGCATTTTACAAGAGCTGATATTAATCAAGGGATTATGCGTTCAAATGCAGTGATGCATAATTATTGACAAATGTAAAAATGCTTTGTCATGGGGTTATGGCAATGTTAAGCAAATTTACTATTTGCTTCCATAGAAGTGAAATGGCAGTTTCTCAGTGCTACAGCAATCGAGGGATTTCAGTGGCAAGTGCCACGTCATACATTAGTTCCCACTGGCTTGTTCATACAGCACAGCAGGTGTGTACAATTGCAGAACTTCAGCCTATTAGTACTGTAAGCATATTTAAAAACTTTTGCAAATTTAGGGACTTTAGAATTTGCAAATTAAAACAAAAGCATCCAAAATGATTCAAAAATGAATTTTACAGAGGAAAAAATACCCTTCGAAAATGTACTTTTAGCAGTGGAATCTCTCTTTCAAAAAGCTATCTTTGCAGCAAATATTGCCACAAATGTAATTGTACTAATTTCACAAACTTTAAAATTTCACAAAATTCTAAATCAACCAATTACAACGGCAACATTTTAATTCAACTCATCCTCGTTTATACAAGTTCATGATTTAAATGTTTACACTGTACTGTAAATTATACAATGTGTGCACAAGCTTCTTGGTATCTAAGGCACAAAATATGTTTTTAATTATTTTTTTAGTACTGGGGTTTGTTCCAGGACTTTAGTGTTTGTAATTAAAAGGCGTCAAACTGGTTAAGAATGTAACATTTTTGTTTAATTTAATTAATAAAGTACATTTTTTAAATGATATGCATTTTTTTTAATGATTCTGTTCTGTCTAAATTGGAAGGGATAAAATGGTGTTTGGACAAAACACTACTCATCTCAGTGCTTGTGACGGAGAACCAATGGGGAAGAGAGGTGAAGCATACGTGTGGTTCAGTAATCAGGAAGCTAGCCCTTAGTGTAGAAGGCACATTAATTGATGCGAAAATGTCAACTTCTTACTTTCAGTCTTGCAATCCCGGGCAACTAAAACATGTTTCTGCTATCAGTAACTTGTGTCACGCACAGCCTTACAAAAGTAGTTTGAACTTTTGGCATGTCTTTGAAAGGCCCCTATATGGGTGGCCATTGTGCTGGTGGTGATACAGGTTTTCATAAGAAAGGCTGACTGTGGTGGAAACACTCTAAGTCAAAGTCTATATTTTAAATAAATACCCAGGTCTGGCTTTTAATTTTATGTTCTAGGTCTTGGTAACAACTTCTGTGTTCATTCTAGATACCCGCACCTACCTCTGAAGTTTGAGAAAAGCATTATTATTGGTTAGACAAAGATATTTGTGTTTTATGCACGGCCCGTGCGGGTAAGGGCCATGGGGTGGTGGGGCGAGGCTGGGAGGTAGTCGACAGACGACGAAGAGGGAAAATTAAATTTTATTTTGAAAAAAACCCTTTCCTTGTGCTTGCCGCATCACCGATGCGGTGAGTGCAGGGTAAGTGGTTTTCTTTCTTTTAAATGTAATTTCCCCAAGTCGTCATCTGTCAACTCTCCCCCCCCCCCCCCCGCTCACCACTCTCACTGGCACAAGCCGCTACTGGTTTAATTTAGTTAATATACTGGGTAATGCTCACAAGTAGTACTCCAATATGGCTGAAACACATGGCACTACTTGAGTGTTTAATGCTTTTGAAATATAATACAGTAGTGTGGTACCACCTGCTGGATCACTGAGCCTCATACGCGATTGTGAATTGTTGGCTTTATTGTGAAAACATACACTTTGTGTAATCAGAATATTTTGTCAGGAGTGCAAACCATGCCTAACCAGAATATTATTATGTGGTTTAAGTAATACCATTCACAGTCATTGTATTGTGCAATAGTGACAGCATACCACACGTAACCATCATATTGTTCAGTGGTGAGTGAATACCACATGTAATCTACGTATTGTGTAGGGGTTATCGAGTGTTTAAAGATTCCTGTGCATCAACTCCCTCATCATGTCTGAGGCGTTCAATCACATTCACCTCAGCGCAAATGGATAGAGCTATTTCCACAATGAAGTGAAAGTATAAAAGGACCACTAGACCCATTTTTTAAGCCCATTTGCCTATCCCTTGTAGCAAGGACAGCCTACACAACCTCTGGTTTTACCTTCTACCTTTTATTGTCCATAGTACCTAAAGTACGTTTTGAAACATTATTACTTTTCTTTCACCACAGAAGCTCAGAATCAGGTCCTTGAGTGTAGTGAGATTTTATGAAAACATGGATTCGACCACTTGTGCTCAGGCTCTGCTTTCTAGACTGGGAGACAATCCTGTGCATAGCAAAGAGTTATTTAACGTCTCTCTACATTTTCACCCTAAATTACTCGTGTTGTAAAAGAAAAAAGTAGCCAGGGTGTCAGAAGCTGCTGTGAGTTACAGTGAGACAATTTTCCCCCTTTGACACTTCAACAGATTTATTTCAGTGCATCTATGATTAAAATAAACCTGCCACTTTCCCAGCAAAGACACAGTTCTGCCACATTTCTTAATAATCTATTTGATGTATTTTCTATAGAGCTCTAAATGTGCTGTAGATGTGTTTAATATGGCGTTTTCGTTTGAGGAAATATTAAAGCTTATGAGGTCTTCAGCAAAGTATTCAGCACAATCAATACAACCAATAGGATGTTAGCAGGAGGGGTGGTTTGATCATGTAGTTCAGTTGCAGAGAAAATACATACATAAGCAATGCAGGGCACCCACTAAGCTTTAGTTCCTGATTCAATATGATTTATTCGAAATATTAAAGTTGCTGCCACTTCAAGGATCTGTGGACTTCAGTATGTGTTGCAAGCACCTGTCTGGCTCAGTTAACACAAGTTATTATGCAAATTCTAAAAATCTCATGAAGTATAAAAGAAAAAGCCTCATAAACATCATAAACATTCTAGAAGAACATTATAACTATTTAACATTTGTTGCAAAGCACACCAGCTTAGCACCTACAGTTGCAACTGAGGCTCATGTTAACAAAGAAAAGGAGTTTGAGGTATTTGATAACTGTGCATCCAAGAAACTAGTATTAACTGTGAGCAATTGGTTAATCAAACTGCACACTGCTGAATACATGTTTTCAATTATCAATAACAGTAATGGATCCCGGGCAAAGGTCTATATAGTTTTACTCCAAACACTTTAGAAACAAACCTAGTTTAGGGAGAAATTGTACTTTACCTCTTATTTCTCATTTGATGTTTTGTGAAGTTACTTGCTGCCTAAAGGGATGATGGCTACTGAAGTGAACCTTACTATTCCAGCTGATTTTCAAATCCAGGCACTGTTTTGTCCTCCTGATTGAAGAAAATGGAAAGAGCACCAAGAATGAGGTCACACTCTGTTGGCCGGAATCTACTATTACTTCACCCTTACTGTGGGACCGTCTATTATTATTTTTAAACAGTTGGATCCTTTCGCTTACAATATTTTGCCCTGATGAAGTTCCTTTAAAAGGAATGAAACGCGTTGGCTGTTGTCCTGTCATCTGTTATAGAAAAGAAGAATAAAAGATACTAAAAGACTATATCTAACAAAGTGTGACCTCATTCTTGGTGCTCTCTCCATTTATTTTCTTCAATCTATGTTTCTGGATTCCAGTGAGACCCAATTGCGGCAGGTCTCGGAGGTTGATTGCACAAGACTTTTACTAAGCGGGCATTGTGATTGAGGTGGTGAACCTGTGGTCAGCCGCAGTCAGGAGTATCTTTGTACTGTTTTGTCCTCCTGTTAAGATTTTTTCCAAGGATCTTTTGAGTGAACTGCATAAGTGGTTGGAGTTTAAAATGTCCATATACTCTATGAAATCGGGGTTTCATAAGGCAGTGTCCATGGTATATAGTGTAATGATGCTTTAAAGTCTTCCATGTAAATCCCTGTGCAGAGATGCTGTCCCACTTAAGGTGTATTCATGGACTTCTCAAAAGCCCTCAACATCATTGTTTGTGTTTTTATTGTGGAGTAAGATGTTAACATGAGATTGTCCTGTTTCTCTTGAGTCCTTTCTACGAAAACTCCATATGGACAATTGGCTATGATGTTGAGGGACACAGGAAAACCCCCAACCATGTCCAAAGAGCAGGGGAGTTCAGGGACTGTGCTGAACTCACTGTTTCTCAATGGCAATATCTGAATAAAGTAAGGCCTATATTTCTACTCTACCATGATTTTGTGGTAAGTTGTGTATCAAGACTAGCAGTGGACCAAATTCACTCAAATATACATTTTGAATGATTTTGGCCCACTGCAAGCCTTGGTGCATAACGCCCCACAAAACCATGGTACAGTGGAAGTATAGGCTCCACTTTAAGCAGACAATAGTCATTTTTCATTGGACTTCACTTGAACTCTAGCTGGCACTCAGTGCCCTTAGAAAATATGGATTTGCAAAACAATTAAAAATCTATTTAGAAAAAAATCAAATTATGATTAATGGTGTGAAAATAAATTGGGTACATGGCAAACTGAGGTCTCTGTATTTACTGTGATATAAATATAAATATCTCTGCATCCAATTTGACTCATGGTTGACCTGAAACCAGAGAATGAAAGCCAAAGGTAAATCTTTTCAGCTATAGGCCCTGGCCAATTTTGTGGCTATCCTTTTTTCATAGGTGAAAGAGTCGAGGCAAAAAAGTCCTATTTTAATTAATGGTCTACAATATGACTCTCAAAACTCCCTTAGGTTCTGGAGAAACTGGAATCTAGGGGTTTGTATTACTTACTCTCCATAAGGCCAAACAACCAGAATGAATTACTGTGATTGAAGCTTGTCATAGAGTCTGCATAAAATCCGGGTTGGTTACTCATTTAATCACATTGTTATGTTCTGTATTTAAGTTGAAAATAGCATCATCGAATGGCTACTTTTTTGGATCTGGTCAAAACAGAAAGCAACCATACCAGACACATATAGAAACTATGCACCTTACTGTATAGAGCAGCTAGCACACTTTGATTTAGTATCTAATTGTTAAGACAGTAATGTTTCTCTTCTACATTTCCAAATCAGACATAAGTGGACAGCATACATGATGTCAAGAGGGCAGACAGTGTAACAATCCCAAACAGTAAGTTGTTCAGTGCCTATGATCACCATTAAAGGGCTAGCCCATCTTCATACTCAATTAAGCTACCCTGTAATGACTGAGGGCCTGATTTCGAGGTAGGCAGTCAGGTTACTCCAATGCAAATGTGATATAGAGTACCCTGTATGCCAAACTCTCAGTCCGCCCATCTCATTTAAAGATGGATAGGCCATACGCACTCAGTCAACAGACTACATCCTCGGATGGCTCAGTGGAGTAGAGGCAGTCAGAGGAAGGGCATTACACCTTATGCCCTATTTAGGGTGGACGCTTTAATGCCTTTTTTCCCTGTACGTCCCCACAAGGAAAAACCTAGAGGTGAGGGACAGGTAAAAAAAACAAAATGACCCTCCATCCTGGGAGAAAACTCCTAGAGGTGGGAGCCATTAGTGTTTTTATATGTCAAAAAAATTCCCACTTTCTTTTTGAAAAACACTAAACACTTTTAAAAATTTTGACGCTGGCCATTATGGCTGATTGTACTGCCTGTCAAACTTTTCCTACATTGACAGCAACTGCCATGACGGTGTTGCTTGTCAGTTTAAGGAGATGTCTGCAGGCCCACCTGGATTGTGGACGTAATGTAAACTCTATCTGCCAAACTCTAAATTGTCCCTTAAGTAATTTTTACAATTAAGACTCGGGATACTGCTGCTGTATCATTACAGAGGGGCCTAGATATACCTACCTGTAGAATTACACTTTTAATGGTCTTATATGACATTGTTTGAACATATTTTATTAAAATACAATTTTTTTGTTTATGAGGCGAAACGTCATCTTATGGCAACATTTGTAGTGTTGCTAATTGTTTGATTAAAGTTATGACTATTCCATACTAATATTTAGTTTTTTGTTAATTGCATATATTCTTATGTTTTTATTTTTATGTAACCAACTAAGAGTAAACATTAATTTCATTAAATAAAAAAATGAAACTAATATGCATTTTGAGGTGCTTATGGCCCATGCTTGAATCAAGTATGACTTGTTACGTGGTCTCGGAACGTCAGTTTTATTTACTTTTGCTACACATATGTCCATACATAGGAGCTGTTGGATCCAGTCCTCTCTGCAGGGTCACCCCTAAACGTTTTTCCTTCACCCCTCCTGTTTGCTGAGCCCTTTTTTGTTGGCTTTTAGGACTCTGTGTACTTAACCACTGCTAATGCATTAAAGTGTTGGTGTTCTCTCCTTTAAACATGGTGAAATTGGCTACACTCAATTGGTACATTTAAACTACTTTTTAAGTCCCTATTAAAGTGGTGCTACAGTTACCCAGGGCATGTAAATTAAATGTTATTATTAGTGGGCCTGCAGCACTGATTGTGCCACCCACTTAAGTAGCCTTTTTAAAGATGTCCCAGGCCTACCATTGCAGTCTGGGTGTGCCGTTTTAAACTGCCATTTCAAACTGTCAAAATAAAACTTTTGCCTGGACTAAACCTTCCATTTTTACACATATAAGTACCCCCATTGGTAGACACTAAACAGCCCATATGGCAGGATGCATTGTTTTTAAATAGTTGGATGTATACTTTAAGTCTTACATGTCCTGTCCTGGTAGTTAAAAAAATCAAAATTCGTTTTTCACTACTGAAGGCCTACCTCTCCCATAGGACAACATTGGGTAACCTTATTACATTAAATAGGCGTTAATTTGTGGTTGGGAGCACCTGCATACCCTCTTGTGTGATTAGCCATGCTCTATAAATCAGAGTTGATTGATTGAATGCACGTTTGTGAATACTTATAAACACATAAATTAGTGAGCGCTCACCACGAATGTATGATGTTACTACGCTGGCAAATACCACGCGGTTGGTTACAATGTGAACGTTACATCGTCTGCATTGTTACCACGCATGGCATTACATCGCAAGTCGTTTCTACGACTTGCGCTATATGGCACGCTGGACTTAGGAATAGTATAAATTACTATTCCTACCCCAGTTAGCTCAACAGCAGGGAATGTGTTAGATTTAAAATCCAACACATTCCCTGGTGTTGCGCGCCATCTAGCGCAAGTTGTAGAAATGACCTGCGATGTAGTGGAGAAGTGTGACTCAAGGTTAGCGCGGCAGACTTCGATGCAGAGCACTGGTCCGGGACCAGGGTTCGATTCCCGTCGCGGCAGGGTCTTGGGCTATAAATTCCGCGGACCGGATATTCTCGCCTCAGTGCTTATTCTAATCATGGGTCCCACGCTGCAACTCTGGGCAATAGCTTGCTTAATCTCCACAACGGCCCCAACAGCGCTGGGATGCCTGGCCTTCACCATGGGGGTGCCCAGGAGTGGACACCTCACATGGAAAGCCAGGAAGGGTTCCTTCAGCGGTATGAATACAGCGCTGAGATACCCGTAGTGGTGATCGGCGCTATATAAAAAAACACACATTTACATTTAATGCCATGCGTGGTAACAACGCGGACGATGCAACGTCCATGTTGTAACCTACCCGCTTGGTATTACCAGCATTGTAAACGCTGTTTCCCGCTCACCACACTTGAATTATTCACTAACCTGACACTCCATTTGGAAAACTCATTCCCCATCCTTGGTCATCCTTACAAATTCAGATAATTCTGTAGAAATAAAACACATTTTCTGGAGATGGTGTGATTCAGGAACTGAAACTTTCAGGCACAAAAACACGTATGTGCACATGTTTTGTTGTGTTTTTTAAACTTGGGCCACAGTAAGGAAATCAGCAGTTCTGAAGGTATGCCTCTCCCCCCACCATTACCTTTGTTGATAGAAAGTTTAACGGAAGGCCCTTTAACTTTAACTAATGAGGAGTTTAAATGAGGCATTCTATATACTATGAAAATTCACAATTGTTGCCTTATCTACGTCAATCACAGCTACATAGGTAGGGCAAGGATGTATGTCGATACTTCGCATACCATTACTTCGCATGATTTTAGTGCAATGTTTTTACTTAGCATAAACCATTACTTTGCATGTTTTTACTTAGCATAAACCATTACTTCGCATGTTGTTACTTAGCATAAACCATTAATTTGCAAGTTTTAACTGCGCATGCATTTATAACGCAAATGGTTATAAATGTACTATGGTTTATGCTAATTAAAAACATTGCACTAAAATCATGCTTACACTACACTACTTAAACATCACTACACTACCCGAAACCCTAACACACTACCCCCTACACGAGCTTCCCCCTTCCCCCTGCCTGGACCCTACACTCTAACACTACACTTCGCCACCCCTGACACTACCCTGAATCCTGTAACTCTACCCTACACTACACAAACATCACACCACTACCCTAAATCCTAAAACACTACTCCCTGCACGACCCTCCCCTTCCCCCAGTCTGCTCCCTACACTACAACACTACCCTGCACGACACCTCAGCACTACCCTAAAACACTACCCTACAGTACACAAACACCACAACACTACCCTAAACGCTAAAACACTACCCCCTGCACAACCCTCCCCCGACCCCCAGTCCTGTTCATACACCCAAACACCACCCTGCACTACACCCGACACTACCCTAAATCCTAATACATTACCCTACACCACACTAACACCACAACACTACCCTAAACCCTAAAACACTACACCCAACACGACCCTGCCCCTACCCCCAGTCCCTTCCCTACACTGAAACACTACCCTGCACGACCCCCCAACACTACCCTAAATCCTAAAACACTACCTTACACTACACATACACCACATCACTACCCTAAACCCTAAAACACTAGCCCCAGCACGACCCTACACTACTCAAACACAACCCTACAACCGAAAAGACTACCCCTGCACGACACAAAAAAACGACACTTACCTCTCCGTGGTTCCTCTCTTCTCTGGCTTCCAGCGGCTTCCAGCGACGTCATATCTGTACGTCGTTGTTTGGAAACAGAAGCTCCTGCCAAACAACGATGTGAATAGCGCATACCATTAACAACGCATGCGTTGTAACAACGCTTGCGATGTAACAACTTGCGTACTAATGGTATGCGTTGTAACATCGCAAACGTAGTAACGCTTGCGAAGTAATGATATGCGCAATAGCAGCCGCGCACTAAAGGCTGTTTACCGTAGGGCAAGCTTTACTCCACCCTTTTGCTGCCAGACATATCAAAATGGTTACTTTTCTTCCAAAGATTTATAAAGAGATACATTATTTCTAGCCTCTTTAAAGCTAAACTATAACCTAACAGACATTATATAAGGCAGATTACAGATTATTCATTGCTGCTAACGACCATCCCTAACTTCCTGACCTTGGCAAAACCATCAGCCTCTAACACTGCATAAACAAGTGCATTTAAAATTCAGTTTCAGTGGTAGCAAAAATCTAGTTTCCACCATTTAGCTGGCAGTGGCTACTGGGCCCCAACTGCAGTGGGAGAGGTCATTTGCTACTGGTGGCCTGAGGTCCATCCTATTATGGCCCTGCAAAGGGCCTGATTTCGAGTTTGGCAGTCCGATCACCAGAGAACCGCCTCTGTCCACTCCATGCCACCACTGCACAGACGTACGACCGCCCGCTGTATTACGAGTCGCGCAGTGGGAAACACACACAGTCAGCATGGAGGTCCATGGACTGCCAACCTTGTAATCAGTCCCTCAATTTATAGAGTGTAGGCATTCAAAGGCTTAGGATAACGAGCGCAGGACACAACAGTCAAGCAACAGACACAATAATGCATTTTTCATCCCAGGAATTATTTTAGTAAACAGAAAGTACTTTAATAATAAAGCTAATGTAATGCTACGCAATTCAATGCACTCGGGTACGAAGTTCTGAATACAACTATAATTCCTGGATAAGCATTTTGCAACTTCTATGTTGCATTCGCCTGTTTCTAGGAGCTTATCTAATGTCTGTAGGACTTCAACCCAGGTTTAAGCATAAGCATAGATTAAGCAATTCACTAGATCTCACCTGCTGCAGAGTATCTTGTAACTCAGTTCAACAGTTTGCACCCGAAATGGGATTGCATTTATGAATTGTTAATTTACTCTCCCAGAACCCAATCAGTGACCATTAGTAGGATCTATGATCCTTTCTAGGCTAGACTATTATAATGGCTCATAATTGGAACTTGATAAACCTATTCCACATCTTTCTTTATTGCTTACAGTACAAAGCAGCTGGAATGATCACAAATGTCAGAGGCATTACCACATGTAACCAGAGCTCACACACCTGCGCTGCATACCAGTGAAATGGCACATTAGATTTATACACTTTGGATAGTTCAGAGGGAAAGTCAAAACTTAGGGCAAATTATATTGACCTGCAGCTTTCAACATTACTGTTCTGTGATGAAGATTCACTTCGTCAGACTAAAATCATTCTTCAGAGTCATTCTTTCCACAAAGGATGGATGAGTGGTAAGACATTCGAAGTTCTATCAGTTACATTCTGGAATTCCTGTCCTCCTTCTGTGTGCAAGTAGAGCTCCTACTTTATAGATCAATTTTAAAACCTTCTTGTTCTCTTGTTCCTAACTTTACTACTACTAAATGCCTTTTGTGAATACCGAAAGTCGTAAAGTTAGGATTTTGTCTCAGTTTAGTAGTAGTAAAGTTAGGAGTCCTAACTTTACTACTGCTAAATGCCTTCTGTGAATACAAAAAGTTGTAAGTTTTGGATTTTATCTCAGATTAGTTCTGTGAATCGGCCGCAGCGCCTTTTGTCGATGTGGCTCCATATCACTAGAAAAACGTGTCCATTCTTGAACTCCCCTTTTCTAAACTATGGTCAATTGGTTCTTTTGACAAAAAGCATCAGTTATTGCGAACCAGGGCAAATAAAATCCCAGAATGCTGTAAATTATTGAATCAAAGATTTATAATCAATGTATCCATGGTGAGACATATGGCAACCCTTTATTTGAAAGTAAGGGATGATTCAAAACAGAAAGGCCATTTATATTTGATGCACTTACATTCTTTGGGCAAACATCAGTGTTTAACATTGGGCCCTTGGTATTTATGCAATACAATAGGTGGGTGAGAGGGGATCACACCCTTCAGGAACCTCCAATGCAGTAAAGTATGCATAATATATGTGGGGTGCGTGCCTAAGTGTTCATTGCTAACACTTGCCCAGTTAAATTGCATGCAGGAATAATCTCAGCGTCATCATCAAATTTGACAGGTGATGATGAATTTATAAAGCGTAACAAATACCCTAGGGTGTCTAGGCGCTACCCTTAGCACATACAGATCTGGCTGAAGTAAGTTTAAGAGTTATGCCTTGAATAGTCAAATTTGTAAGCCTTTTCTAAATTTTTACAGGTTAGTCTCTTTTTTTAGCGAGGTTGGTAGAGAGTTCCACAGTTTAGCTGTTGTGGTAGTGAAGCTCCTCCCACCCCACCTAGCCCTACTTACTCTAGGAGCAGCAAGATTTTCAAGCTCAGCTGACCTAAGGAACCTTGCTGGAAAATATGGCTTAAGAACGTTTGCCAGCTGTGTTGGCACTAAATTGTTCAGCGATTTAAAAGCAATGCAAAGGGATTTAAACTGGATCCATTTAGTTACTGGCGGCCAGTGCAGGTGGGATAAAGCTGTGGGAGCAGAGTCAAATTTGGAGATTCCCAAGAGTACTCTTGCTGCTGCGTTTTGAATAGTCGGCAGCTTTTGAATGCTGCGTTTGGAGGCACTGGTGAAAAGAGCATTGCAGTAATCCAATCTAGAAGTTATCAGTACAGATACGGAGGAAGCATCATCCTGTTTATTCAGTGATTTCAAGTTTCCCGAGTCCATGCATAAGTAGGTCATCCAGTCCAGGTTTTCCTTTTCCTATTGGTCCCCTTAGCACCGCATTTTCAATGACAATAAGGAACATGACAAGTACCAGAATGCAAAAGAAACCTAGATTGGACGATGTACTAATGAAAGGATCCAGGAAATATGGGAGATCCGATTTTTCAGATCAAGCACTGACAAAGTCAATAAGCCTTGGCAGTGAAATCTATTGGCTTTGCCAATCAATCAATCAATATATCTTTATTTAGGCCAAGAGCATAGACCATAAAAGCAGATACAGACAATAAACAAACTACAATAAAATACTGAGTTAAAAACCACGGGCCCAATTAACAAAGGTAAACTGAGACAAAAGTCTAAGTTTACGACTTTTGGTATTCACAAAGGGCATTTACGAGTAGCAGATGCCATTTGTAAATACTGAAAGTCGTAAAGTTAGACTTTCGTCTCATTTTACCTTTGTGAATCGGGACCATCATGCTTAAATAAAACATAATTCATGGCAGCTATGCCAATCATTTTTGGGAAAGATAACTGCAGTGGATATGCATTAATCTGGAATGGTCAACCATAAATGGGTTTGCTAAATCATAGCAAATGCATTACCAAATTGTCACTCAGGATGCAAGCACATCCATGGCAATCATCTTTGAATGCATTTGTAATATTTTAACAAACCAATTCAAAGATGGCCCTGGCAGATGCGGTGCCCAGCTTTGAATGGGCTTATTCAAATGATACAAACCAATTTTCTGATCTACTCTCTTGAGCAGCTGTCGTGAAATGGATAGAAATCCATTTTAAGATAGATGCCTGCCGATAGCGCAGCAGGTGCACAAATGTTTTTCAAAAGAAAGAGAAAGTGGGATGGGCCGGGGAGGGGGAGATAAGTACGGAGGAGCGGCAGAGTAATGAAGGATAAGGGGGTAAATAAAAAAGGCGATTGGGAGGGGCAAGGCGAACAATCTAGAGGCTTGGAGGAGGTAGGAGAGGAAAGCAACTTGGAGAGTAGGGGGCTGTCAATTAATGGCACAGAAATAAAACACATGCATTGCCATAGTGTGCTTAAAGGAAAAAGAAAAAAGTAGTGCCCGAATGCAAGCAATGTCTGTATAATGAGTATACAATTCAACCAGCCAGAATGCTGAGATCGCAACGTTCCTGGGCGGGACTAGGGAGGAAAGCCATTGATTTCAAAGCCAGCACCTGAGATAGACCACAAAGCCATCCAATCATGAGCAAGGGGCTGATCCAAAGCCCACTCTATGCATCTTTAAAACAAAAGGTCTATCCAACAACCCTAAAAACTGCTAAGCAAGCAGTAAAACGTAGTGCAGTTACAATTGTTTACATCTTAGCAAAAAAACAATTACATTCTATCTGTCCCACCAGTGGGAATGACTGGGGAGACAGACAGTTAAAGTGAGGCAGCACTCCTTGTTCCCTTGTCACTAACATTTTTTAAAAAATATGCCCTCTGCAAGATGTTTAGTAAGTATCCATAGGCAGGGTCGGACTGGCCTACAGGGCAATTGGGCAGTGCCCGATAGGCTGGTCTCTGGTCTGACAAGTCAGTTTGTGGGCCATTTTTTAGCAGTTTAGTGCCGGTTTTATGGCCTGGTGCGCTGTTTTTTTTACCCTTATATTACCACTTTTTAAAATGATTTACTGCACTAATGTTGGCACGCTTATTTTGGTGCCAGGGCTTATTTTTTGTCCCAGTCTGACCCAGTGGCGGTTGGCACCAAAGGGAAGGGGGGAGGGGTAGGCTCAGGTAAAACAAAAAAGAATAAAAATAAACCGGCGCTGGCTTGGCGCTCACCAGCATGAATGCAGCGCCCTGACTGGAGGGAGCGGCCCCCCTCGGCGCTCCACAGCACTCTGGAGGCCTACATTTACTCTAACTCAGCTGTCTTAAGACAGCTGGGTTAAAGGTTTCAAAGCTCGTATGTTTGGTTGGCCGCCGCAAGACGGCCAGCCAAAAAGACATGCACACTTTGAAAAGTGCACATACAACCTACACGTCTCCCAGTGCCTGCTGCTGTCATTTAGCAGCGGCCCCACCCCCTTCCTGACTCTCATTCAGGGCAGGAGGATGAAAAATAAAATGGGAATGATGAATTACCATTTTATTTTTTATCTTGGGGTATTTAAGTGGGGTGACGCTCCTCTGCTCCAAAGGAGGAGCTCCCCCTGACTGACCCCGTCCATAGGGTAATAGATTATGGGGCATATTATCGTGGGTCAATTCGCCGCTTTTTTGGCTTTAAAAGCCAAAAAACCTGAGATAATTTCTTCTCCATATTTACAATGTGGCACTAACATGCATTAACGCATGTTAGCAGCCGTTTTTGCACCGCATCTCATTCCAGCAATGAACATCGCTAATAAGATGCAAAGTAGGCGTGCCGTCGAAGTTACAACATGTAAGGGAGCGCTAACACAACAGCGCTGTATTAACAAGATTTGCAAGGCGATATTGAAACTCCTGCTAACCGCGGGTATCGCCGGATCCTTACGTCTCCTCAAAACCTGACTTAACCATGTAGGGGCATATTCGTGTATGGGAGGTGGATTGGCAGGTTAAATCCACACTCCCATATTTACAAGCTCATCATTAGCGCTCACAAGTTATCGCTGTTTTTCACGCAATATTGGCGCTTTTCGCCGCTATCGCTTGATTTCTTATCGCCTTTGGGAAACACGTAGGTAATACCGCGATAACTCAGTGAAGAAATCCAGCGATAGCCGGCTATAGGAAGAACAGCGATACGAGCGCTTTGCGATCATTATCGCAATTTATTGCTGATATGCCCCTATGTACATTGTAAACTGGCATTTTATCGCTTTGTTTTCTTTTCTTTCGCTCAGATTGAACAGATTCTTTTATATGGTTTTAATATCTTTTCATTATTTTGTTTTCAGTCGTGCGTTATGGTACTTCTTCGTTCCCGTTATTAGCTATTGTTGTTTGGTAACTGAAGCTCTATCTATGGACGAATATCCAACGGTATGCGCCGAGCAGTGCGTTAGAATATTGCAAGGCCATGGCTATATGTTTTCTCTTGAAAATCTAATAAAAACGGTTTTTAAAAAAAGTGTCCTCTGCATCAACTAATTATGCCTGTGACCTGAACTGCCTCCAGGTGGACTGAACGTGAAAAACACTTCTCTTTGAGAAACCCAAATTAACAATAGCACAAAGTAGTCTGCTTGACAAAGGGATGGCTGGAAAACAGATTAGGGGGCTGTTCTATTTTTTTTTTTTACATTTTCTTCCATGACATTGTGTGCGATGATGAGTTATGCAAACATGAGTAGCCTTCAGAGGAAACCCGGTAATAAAGGTTAATTGCCACTATCAGAGAGGGATGACACCCTTATGTGCGCATTCACATCACCTTTGACTCAGACAGGAAAAGTTCCACGTGGCTGCGCAGAGGTGTGATCTTGGTGAAATGTGCCAAAACTAACAGAACTTTGACTTTTCAGAGCGTGCCAATTGGAAGCTTTCACGCACAACCTCTGGCGTGACAAAACTAACTTTCCAGCAAATCCTTGGAGACTCACAAAGGAAGCATCCCTCTCGTGATGAAGGAAGGGATGCAAGCAAGGAGGCAGAAGTGAACACTCCCTACTTGGCAGTTCAATCTGTGTCCCTTCTGAAGAAACTGCGCTTGGATTCTGCCTTTTGTTAGATAGAGAGCCTTACTGCACAGTGCATGGGTGGACAATGTACGCCCAGGACTGCCCGATGCCTGCTACGTCAATTATTTAGATTGGAATAATTGTATGTAAATACATGTAATCTGTTTTCTATAACAATCAGCATGGATCCAGACCTTCTGCACCTACACTGGACACCCCTAATATGGTTCAATTCTGGTGCGATAACAAGTGCACTGACCACATAAAAACTTTGGGGCATATTTACAAGCCCCTTGCGTCGCCGGTGCATCAATTTTTGTGACACAACGGTGGCGCAGTGTGGTGTTCCATATTTACAAGGACACGTAAAGCCATCTTGCGTGGCTCTCCATGTCCTTGTAAATACAGCCCCTTTTCACGCAGCACTTTGCGTGAAAGGGGCGTGCCATGGGTGTTGCTGTGGGTGTTCTCATGTAAAACCCATGGATTCTGCAGCATTCCCAGATTTACAAAGTTCATAAACCTGGGAATGCACCAGAATCCTATGCCTCCAAGGGAAAGCATAAGGAGGCACAGCAAAGAGAAATACTTTTATTTTTCATAGTTTTTTCCTCTTTTTATGTGTGCTGACAGGAAAACAACTCTTGTGATTGTTTACAATCCTCCCCGCAACGCAGTCACCCTTGCGCCATGTACAAGAGTACCTGCGCTGGCGCATGGCAGCAAGTTAGCACCAGCACAGGGGAGAGATCAAGGATATGTCATATTGTTGCAAATATGATGCATCCCTTTGCTTCAGAAGTAACACAGCGCAGCACAGCCAAATGGCGTGCGGCACCGCGCTGCCTTACTTCATGTAAATATGGTAGAAAAAACTAGATAATAAAGGGCAGTTGCACGAAAAGGCCTTGGAAAAAGGATACCCACACTGGCCACTGCAAAGAAGTACCCATTTCCACAAGTCAGGCACTGTACCCAACCCACTGCTATGAGTGGTTAATAACTGCTCTGCACTGCTGAGGTCCATGGGCAGCAGGAGTTGGAAATTAAGTGCATCTTAAAATAGCTTATGAAATGCACTGAAAAACTGTTAGAACCTATGGATATATAAAGTGATGCCTTTTTCTGCAAATCTAACTGAATTGCACTCACTGGTGCTACCAAGCCTCAAGCTACAGAGGTTACTTGGCATATCAGTGAACTAAGAAAACAAACATTTAGTAGCCCTTTGTCAAGTTAGCAGCACGGTTAGGGCAACAGAACATAAGTGGCGTATTTTAGATTACACGTACAGAATTGGTTTTGCTTTTGGTCATTTCTTTAAGAAATAATGTTAAAAAAGGAACTCTTTACTATATTAGGGTCCTGTATAAATTATGGAAAAGAAATAAAAGAACTCTGGGATCTAATGCAGGTGAAGAATATGGGCAATCAAATGCATCTGTGATATATCCGTCCTCGTGCCAGCACCATCTGTTCGTTTCTTGCTCTGTTTTGCCTTTTCTGCTCTTTTTTCAGGCTCTGTTATGCCTTTTGCTGCTTGTTTTCTGCTCTCTGTTTTGCCTTTTCTGCTCGTTTTTCAGCCCTCCATTTTGCCTTTTCCTCTTGTTTTCTGCCCTCTATTTGGCCTTATTTCTGCTCGTTTTCTGCCCTCTACTTTGCCCTTGTCTGCTAGTTTCTTCCCTCTTCCTGCTGTTTCCCTCATTCCACCACCCAGCGTCCTACCCTTCCCCCAGGACCTACTCAATGGAGGCCGCAGCACTACCCCGTTAAGCAAGTCCTCGTACCAGCTCCCCCTGTGACAGTACTCCCATCCTGCTTGCCAGCAGTCCGTTACCCTCTGCTGCCTGTCCACCTGCTGCCCTCTGTAAGTGCCTCCTCTGCCTGTTTCTTGCTCTGTTTTGCTCTTTCTGCTCATTTTTCTGCCCTCTGTTTTGCCTTTTTCTGGTCTCTTTTCTGCCCTCTAATTCGCATTTCCTGCTCGTTTTTCTGTACTGTTTCGCCTTTTCTGCCCGTTTTCTGCTCTCCATTTGACCTTTTTCTGCTTGTTTTCTGCCCTCTACTTTCCCTTTTTCTGCTAGTTTCTTCCCTCTTCTCTCCGTTTCCCTCCTCCTGCAATTTCCCTCCTCCCACCACACAGAGACCCGCCTTCCCTCCAGGACCTACTTAATGGAGGCTCGTGCATGGTGAAGGCACTTGCGTATGGACCCTTGCTTGTTTAATTGTTCACTAATGATAAGGGCCTAAAACAAATGATTTGTCTAAATGTATATGTTCCAGCATTTCCTCTGCCTGAGTGTGAATTGCTGAATCTGGTTAATTATGTGGGGAAACTGATATGTGATTATCCAGATTCTTGGTTGGTGGTGGGGGGGGGGGATTTAAATGAAAAATAAACCCTCAAAGAGCTTGATGTAGCTATGAAAGAGGTATGGGTAAATATTTCCGAAAGTACCTTTAATGAAAATCCTAGGGAAGGAGATGTGAAGGTTCTGGCTCGTTTAGTTCAATCAAACTTGATCTATGTTAACGGTCAGTGTAACGACAATATTCCTGCTGCGAGAACCTTTAAATATGATACTAGTAATTTACTCATCAACTAAGTGTTGGTTCCAATACACCAGTTCTATTGGGTAAAGAATGTCAGAGTCGTAGATATGGTGCCCAGAGATCATTTTGCTGCTAGTCTGGAGTTTAAAGAAGATTTTTTGCCCAGTTCTAGTGCCCACTTGTTGCCTGAAGGATTGGGTTCTTCCAGTGGGTAACACTAACAGGTGTCTTCCCAGACGCCTGGAAGGGGAGCCACAGTGAAGCCCATTCATAAAAAAGGTAAACTGTATCAGCCTGCTAACTATCAATTGATATCTCTCCTCGATATCCCTTCTAAATTGTATGCTCAAACATTATTAAAAACACCTTACTGCTTGGGTTTTTGATTCTGGGCTAATTGCGGTGGAGCAAGCATGCCTCAGGTAGTAGGAGTGGCAAGTAAGTCAATGAAGTCAGTAGGTGGCCTTTGCTGCTGTTTCGTTGACTTTCGAGTGGCATTCGACTGGGTGGACAGAGGTAAGCTTTGGCGGAAACTTCAGCAATGGAATGTATCTGGAGCACTGTTAAGCCTAGTATTGAACATGCACAGTGACAATGGGGTCCAGGTTGATCTGGACGGACACGGAAGCCTATTGAGGTAAATTCCAGTTGAGAATGGCTTACGGCAGGGGTGCGTTTTAGCACCCCAGCTGTTCAGACTGGTCATTGGGGACCTACCCCAGACATTACACGATACTCACACTTACTCTCCAAAAATTGGGGGCAGATATACCAGCTGCCTTATGTGCACAGACAATCTGGTAGTGATGGATCTAAAGCCTATAGGGCTCCAAAAAAAATTGAACATTGATTGTCTTGAAAACAAATTGATGATAAAAGTTAAGAAAACAAAAACCTTGTTTTTCACTAGAGAGAAAAATAATTTTGCTTGGTTCTCCAGAAATGTGTGGTTGGAGCAGGTTAGGGAGTATAAGTATCTGGGTATGATCTTTTCATATAATCTGAGGTGGGATAAACATGTGGCCTCCCGGAGACTTGTACTATCAAACTAAGTGAATGGCTTGAATAAGTTTGACCACAAATATGGTAGCTATACCTTTGAGTCTTTAAGTAAAGTGATACAAGGCAAACTAATACCCCAGGCTCTTTCAGGTGCAGAGGAGTTGGCAATAGATAGGCTGGTTGCTTGGGAAGTCTTGGTGGGTAATTTGTTGAAACTGCTCCTTGATTTACCAAAAAATGCTATGATACAAGCCATCAGAAGGTAATTGAGAACAGAAGGCTGAAGTGCACTGGTGGACGCCAGAGCTTTGAGATTTTATTTCACCATTAAAAATGGGTTTCCTGGCAAAAAACAGTTGGCGCTAATTTTACCCACGGTGTTGGCAACCTTCTGCTCTAGGAGGAACCCATGTTGAAGTGCCTGGAAGTTCCTGACTTACGAACTGAGGGAGGGACAGTAGCTCAAGCTAGTCATAGAAAAAGCACTACTAGACAATGCGCTGTTGAAACCAGTTGAAAAGAGGACCTTCAGTATCTTAAATTTAAGAGTTCACCTATCCCATTTTTAGCATCGCAGGAGAGCATGGATTTCTAGCCATACCTATATACAATACCAGACAAGCCCTTACGGAACAAAATTCTGCGGTTTAGGGTGGGAATCGACCCGGATTGCTGAATAGCGGGATTAAAAACCCAAGTAGATGACTGCAATGGCCAATGTCCCTGTGAGCAGGGTAGGAAATATTCAGTGATCCATTTATTGATGGATTGTGCACTCCTCCTCGAGGAAAGGAAGAAGATTCTCCATCCTGTATTAAAAAGTGCGGGATACAGTCAAGAGAAATGGGTTTAAAATTGTTATGTGGCCTTAGATACCAGGATGTAGCCATTGCCATTGGTCTATACTTGCGGAAAATTATAACATCCCAAGTTCGACTTTTCCCCCCTTAGTGCTGTAAGGCAAAAGGTTGACAAGCCTTACGTGGCAGAGCGGTGCTTCAAACTGGTTAGCTAACCTCGAGCTTTTAAAAAGCTGCCTCATCTTTTAAAAGGCTGCTTCATGGGGTGGGATTTGGAAAATTTGACCCCAAAAGCAAGGATCATTAAGAGAGTATCTCATGGTTGAGATAAGCAACTATGCACATTGCACTTTAAAATGCTCATGTGTGGAAGATGTGTTTTAATCTGCTGGTTATTTTTTATCCTCTTTCCTTTAAAATGTTTCTTTTAATATATGCAGGACTGTTTGATGTTCCTACTCATACTAGCACTATGAGGATGACCTAGCAAGGCCACGCGGGAGACGGCAAATGTGGCAGTGTTAATAAGGTTGATTAAGAGAGCCCCATGCGATTGGAATAAGTTACTTGGCATGTTGCACTTTATAATGTTTACCGAAGCAAAATGAGCTGCATGTTAATGGTTAATTTGGCACCTTTGTTTTTTTTAATGTGCTTTGAAGATATGTGGGACACTTGATTGTCAACCATCTACTGTGTCTTAGATTAGGAAATTTTAGGTGATTATATGGTTATGAGTCGAAGTCACATATTGATTAAACTGACCTAAATGTGTGTTAGGCACTATTAATTTTATGACACTTGTGACTGCTTATTTATGAATCAGGTAATGTGAAATATTTCTGTTATAATTTCTTTCTTGAAAATAACGTTTTGAATTGAATATTCGTTTTCTGCCCCCTATTTGGCCTTCTTCTGTTCGTTCTCTGCCCCCTACTTTGCCTTTTTCTGCTTGTTTCTTCCCTCTGTTTCCCTCCTCCTGCCACCCAGAGCCCTGCCCTCTCCCCAGCACCTACTTAATGGAGGCTGCATTATGATGAAGGCACGCCAAACGCAAGCCCGTCTGCACCTGGACAGCGCCCAGTGCCAGTACTCCTGGTCCTTTCGCCATCCACTGCTACACCTCTTGGCCCTGGACCCTGGGAGCTGAAAGAACATCTGCTGCCCTTCCACCCCGCGATTAACCAAAGGACCTTTCACCTGCCGCCATTGCTGCTTTCTCCTGCAACAAAGGGCCACCAGCTCTCAAACATCCCTCGCCACTTCCGCCCAGAAGATGACCCCAACAATGTCAACTCCACCTTCCTCCTGTAGAACCTGCACAACATCGGCCTTATCCAACTTTTTATCAAACCCATGCACAAAGCCGGACACACACACAACTCCATTTTCACCTTTAGCGACAGAATCAAATGCAGCCAAGTCACAGAACTCTCCTGGACTGACCACACCATCATTCACTTCACCATTTCTGATGCTCAGCACACCATTACCAAGCATCACAGCTCTGCCCACCGCAGCTGGGGCACGGTAATGGAGACACTGTGGACACAGGCCCTCAGGGCCACCCAGTCCGAAGCTTCATCAGACCTTGACTAGGCTGTCTAGAATTTCTCTGCATGGATCACCAAATGCGCCAACAGAGTTGCCCTGATGAAACCAACAAAAATCAACAAAACCTCAAAACAAGCCAGCTGGTACACCCCAGAGCTCAGAAGCACCAAGCACAACTGTTACCGACTCAAGAGCAGTAGCGCGCCTCTAGGACCCCTGCCACAGAGCCAGTGACAAAGCAGCCCTCAGCAGCTACCACCGGTGCATCAAGCAGCCAAGAGAACAAACATCACAGCCTACATCGATACAGCCACCAACCACACAAAAGAACTCTTCAGAATAGTCAAGGAATTCTCCAACCCACAAACACAGAGAACACAATCCACCCCTCTCAAGAACTCTGTGACACCCTCTCGGACTACTTCCATAGCAAGATTTCCACCATCTACAACAACTTCGACCCCCAGCCCTCTGCTCTCAACCTCAACAGTCTCGACAAACCAGCACACACCAGCCGAATGATTACCACTTGGTCTCCACCTACCACTCAGACCACCACGGTCATCATGGCATCCATTCACTTTGGGGAACCTAACAACCCCTGCCCCCACCGTCTTTTCAACCTTGGAACTGGCCCTATCAGCACAGAACTCTCCAGCATCATCAACACTCCATCACCACCGCAGTCTCCCCGGACAGATGGAAACACACAGATGTCATACCACTCCTAAAGAAACCCTCCACCAACCCCAGCAAACTCAAAAAGTATTGACCGATCTCCCTGCTCCCCAACCCAGCCAAAGCACTCGAGAAGGCCATCAACTAGCAGCTTACCGAATACATGGAATAAAACCACCCACCTGATGCCTCCCAATCAGGTCACTGCCACAGACGACATCAGAACCCTCCTTGACCACAGAGAGAATATGGCCTGATCCTCCTCAACCTCTCTGTTGCTTTCAACACTGTTTCCCACCACACCCTCATCAACAGACTCTACACTATCGGCATTCAGCAAAACTCCCTCAAGTGGATCGCCTCTTTCCTCACAGGTCACACACAGAGCATCGGGCTACCTCCCTTCACCTTCAAACCCAAGGACATCTTATGTGGCATACCCCAAGGATTATCCCTCAGCCCCACCTACATGACCCCCCCTCACAGACATTGTCAGATCCCACGGCCTGAACATAAATTCCTCCGCAGACGACACTCTACTCATCTCCTCGCTCACCAAAGACCCCTCCACCACTAGAATCAACTTCTGCAATGCCTTGACCAACATATCGACCTGAATGAGAGATAACTGCCTTAGACCCAACTTCGACGAGACAGAAGTACAGATCTTCGGGAAGAACACAGCCGTATGGGATCACAGCTGGTGGCCCGCAGAACTGGGACAAACACCTATACCTACAGACCATGCACGCAAACCTAGGCATCATCCTTGACAGCGAACTGACCATGAAACGACAAGTCAATGCAGTCGCCTCCTCCTACTTCCCCACCCTTCGAATGCTCTGTAGAATCTTCAGATGGATCCCACTCAACAACAGAAAGACCACCACTCATCACAGCAGCCTCGACTACGGCAATGCTATCTCCGCCGGCATCTCCACCCAGCCCCTCAAAAGACATTCAGGCCATACAGAATGCTGCAGCCAGACTCATGCTGGACCTCCCCAAATGGACCCACATCATCCCCCATCTCAAAAGCCTCCACTGGCTCCCCATCCGGAAGAGTTGCCAGTTGAAGATCCTCATGAACGCCTGCAAAGCTCTATACAATCAAGGACCGGCCTACATCAACGACTGAACATCCACCTACCAGCAAGAAACCTGCGCTCCTACTCACTAACCCATGCACACAACCCCCACATCCATCGCAGCTGCAGCAGGGTCCGCTCCTTCTCCAACATTGCCACCAAGACCTGGAACAACCTACCCCTCCATCATCAAAGAGCAACTTCCCTGGTGGATTTTAGGAAGAAACTCAAGACCGGGCTCTCTAACTGAGACGTCACGTCCACAGTGCCCAGATACACTTGGGGTGGGAGACAGAGCTGAGCGATACAAATTTTGATTAATTGATTGATCAGTATCACTCTGAATGGTTCCTTCAAATCTCTATTTTATGGCATAATCTCATAATTTGTAAAATACTATTCATACAAACCCAGACAGTGGTTTAAACAAGCCACATAGGTAAGGGTGTGCAATGTGGTGAAGTCAACTGACTGACAAATTTGCATATTATTCCTTAAAATTTAGCAAGTTTTATGAAGAGCAAATCCTGCAGAGTGGGAAAAAGTGTCATTGAGGACCCAACCTCACTGCCACTCAGGGCGGCGGGTTAACTGGCACTGCTTCACAGCTCCTTTGTATGCCTCATCCCGCCAATAAGCCCCATCTCTCCCATGAGCCATGTCCTGACACCACACCTCATCATGGTAAAATGATTCATCCTGGCAAATACAGGTGGGGTTCATTCATGCCCCACCCCTTCCTTCACATTGCTCAGCCCCTCCTTCAGTTATGCATAGGTGCCCCCTTCTCTGTGACCCCCTAATTTTTGGGTTGAGCCTGCCAGACAGCGCAAGCTGTCTGTTTGCAAAAGACTATTGTGGGCTTACCAAGAACATACAGGGACTTGCAGCCTGCACACTGCAAACCACTGCTTGGCTTAATTGTCTTGCTTGCTTCTTATTTGATGGCTTGCTTTGTCCATTTTAACCCCCGCCTCTTTCATATATTATTTTTAGAGGGTCAGGCAGCTAATTGATGGTTGCCCTCCACAAAAACGCTTTTGCTAGTTTATGTTTTTTTTATTAACCGATATAAATGGCACCATCTCAAAGTGGTAAATAAAGAAATAAAAGATAGTTTTGTCTGCGTTATTCTGTCGGCACACACACGCCTGATGATGCATGCCCAAGCCTACAAAATGATGTGACAGCCGATAGGGGCCGTGTCTCCATGCCTTTTTTACCAATGCTGAACAGCACAGGCAAAACGCACTGCTTATTACTGATACCGCCAGAAAGCATTGTCAAAGCCAGTAGGTCCCAAGGGCAACATCTTTTGACTTTACTAATGCTTGTTTGTTTAACCTTACAAAAGCCTTCTCGGTTTTGGTATTACCCATGTGGAATTCCACATCACCTTCATAGGTAACAGTGTTCCCCTTTGTTCTTGCACACCATGAGCCACAACATGTAGCACAGATGCACACTTTTGAAATAATGTTTATTAGCACCTGCCATGCAGATCGTGCCAGTTAATAGTTTTACATACTCATGTAAAATATATCCATTATGCTACTTGCGATATTACACATGTCGGTAACGTATTATTCTTTTGATTATTCAAATGTCTTGCTTTCTACTGAAATAGCAAGAGCGAAATCAAAGTCCCTTAAAAGAGTTATTTAAGTCTATTTGTAGAAAGCAGAAAGAAAAAGACAGTTCCGAACAAGCAACACTGACACTAATTGAGACACAAAACAAACCAATCATTAGTGTATCACCAAATGCACCTGGCTCAAGCACTAGCAATTTAGCAAACACATGTTCTGTTATTCTAATAGTGCCATACATTCAGGAAATGTATAGCTTAATGATTAGGGAATTTATTTAATACAGTTGTCAGACAGGTGGAGAATAAATATCTGCATTTGAAAAAATTCTTGTACAAGTTAAATTTTGATAAAACACTAGGGGATTGCGAGTTTGGTGGGGCGGCGCGGCACCGCAATGGGAATGTCAAAGGAAGTTCCAGCGGGGCATGGACTGTTGAGTCCATGCCGTGCTGGAACTGGGGGTGCATGCACTAAGGTGGGCACTTGTTGTGTCCCCCTTTGTACATTCACATGGAGGAAATACCTCCATGAAATCAGTGGTGGTGAGGAAAGGGGTGCAGCGGTCCTGCCAAGCATGTTACTGCCTCAAGACCACTGCGCCACCGCCGTTAGCTGGCGGAGTCGGTGGTCCCAGGGCTGCACGACTGCCAAAGGTCATAATGTGCCAGTTGGAAGACCGCCGCCACCACGAGTCTGGCTGTCCGAGGACCACCAGACTCGTAATTAGGCCCTATGTAAAGAAACTTAGATGTTTGCAAAACTAATATCAAAAAAGTGTTTCAATTCACAGGACTATGATGATTTATCACCCAAAGTTGTAAGACTGCCATCCTGGTAAGTGGCAGGTTGGCAACCTTACCTAAATCGCCTAACTATAATGACTGTAATGAACCTGCTATCTTAATGATGTATTTTATGTTCTCATTTGTTTGAAAGTGATTCATTTCAATACATGGCAAACAGATCACCTCAAAATTCTAGACAAGTGCACCATGAGAGATAGAACAGGAGAGATTTCAGGAATCTACACCTCATAATATCTCGATCAATGGACATGAATACGAATCGGAGATAAGATTTCTACATTACACCCCACTTCAGACCCCTACATAGTCACTGTGACTCTTCATGTTAGAATACTAGGGCTAACTTGAATGTGGCCCACCAGAAGCCTTCATTGCAAAAGGCCATGCTCGGCGTGTACTTCAGCCTGACATCTTTGCAGCACTAGTGCAAAGTGTCCTTAGGAAATAATTTGGTTACCTGTTATTGAAGACATTCAATACAAGGATTTAATGAAATATTTTACACCAAAGATTAGGGGCCTGATTAGGAGTCCACTGACCACAAAACGCATGGGGGCGGGTTGTGGCGGTTTTCCGACTGCCCTATTAGAATGGACTTGAGGCCGCAATATGCTTGTTGGAACTGCCACAGTCCCGCCAAGCATCGGGGGGCCCTGTTGCCTCTTGGCCATGGGCTGCATGCAGGGGGGCACATGTGCCCGCCTGTGTGCATGCACCCCAGTACCTGCACAGCATGGACTGCACCAGTCCATGCCATGCAGGTACTACCTTTGACAATCCCATTGCGTTGCCTATTTCAAAGGCACTGCAGAGGGAACGCCAAAGAACCGCCTGCCAGTGACTGAAAAAGTCATAAATTGGTGGGCGGTGCGCACACGGATGTGGGGGCGGGGCGGTACTGTTCCCGCACCACCAAACTTGTTATCAAGCCTTTATATTACTTTACCATATAATCGACAAACTGTAACTTAAGAAAACATAATCAATCCAAAATGTTATTATCTAGTAAAAATTGAAGTTTGGCAATACTGACAATCTGGTGTTTAAAGAAAAATCAGCCATATCCAGAAGATGCCACTACTTTATCGTATCTATGAATTACACAGAATATGCAATTGTAAAAAAAGAGTGCCTTGGTGAATGGCTTAGTGCTTACAGTGAATACACACAACTCATGAAATATTGCGGGTTGATTTGCTTAGCACATGCCTGTGGATACACACTCTAGAACTGCTACAGTGGCTTAACTTGTCCCACACCTACACTTGTGGTGCTTTACATTATCTTAGCTTCATGATCCCCCCCCCCCCCCACCCCCCGTGGTCAATATTAGCTCATCTCTTTGGAATTACAACCACTTCTTAAAGATGAGTGACTTTTTGTCTCGCAGTTCTTGTTTTTCTTTGAATTAGAATTCAAGCATGCTTCTGTATTTTACAACTGAGCCCCATGTCATGACATGAATAACAGCCTGCATTACAAACGGGTCTAAATCTTTTTGATACATTTTAAAACAACGTGAAATTGAGGAATTTTTGCATCCAGTACGGATGCCCAAAACTATACTATGCTTGCCAAGGGAACTTAATTGTGCCTGGTTTTTTAAAGTAATAGCTCAGGCTAATGACTTTTTCTTAGCAACCTTGTGAGCCGTGCTGAAATTGTCACGATAGCTGCAGATGGTGGGCACCAGCACTCAGTTTTGGAGCTCAGGCCCTCTTGACCCAGAGCACGAGAGAGAAAAACAGAAAAGGAAGAGAGAAGGAAGAGAAGAGAAAAACAGAAAAGGAAGAGACAAGGAAGAGAAATATGAGATAACAATGGCAAAAGGAAGAAGAAGGGGTGAAAAATAACTCGCAGAAGTTAGATGAGGAGTCATGAACAGTAGGTTGGGGGAAGAAATAAGCTTGGGGTTGGATTTGAAGAATAGACTGCAATGGTATTCAGCAGCCCTTCTATTTGGCAATCCTAGAATTCAGCAGCACTAGCAGCAGGTACCTAAAAAGCTCTGGGTCGCTGTACTTATTTTTTTTTTTATTAATCACTGGTTATAAGCATAAAAGTGTACAACACACAACAGTTTGAATTTCACTGAAGTATTCCTTTCTGCTGCGTCGTTGTCTCCTAGATTTCATGAGCAGCATTTTCTGCCTTTCAGCACAGCAAAGGCAGGAAAGGTTGGGTTTCTCCACTTTTTATGTGCATGTCAAGCAGCTATAGGAAATTCTGCCTTCTCCTTGAAAAAAACTCAATATCTGTTCAGTCTGATATATTTACAATCCAAACTCAATCATCTTTTCTTGAAATATTTATGGTATCTCTGGTCTGTGTCTGCAATATTCCCCCAGACTCATGAAAACAGTTTAAAACTTATTTGCTGTTATCAGTGCTTAAACTACCCTTTATATCACTGCCACAGAGTTTATGTCACTGAAAAAAACGTTTAAATATTCTCTGACTGCTTTGCGGAATATTCAAAATATTTTCTAAGACAGTCACATCATTTACGAGTTATTTGTGTGTAAGAGGCGCATCTGTCACCTCTTTTGTACTAATGATGTAAATTCCTATTCATTATAAACGATTGCACCATAATAGGCAGTAAATTCGAAGAATATCTACATAGGGCACTCTGCATGTAAATGGTTTTGCGACCCTTTATTGCATTGCATTAATATGGTGCACAACAACTGCCTGCTTTAAAAAGCCGAGACATATTTTTCACACCAACTGATTTGCAGTTCCTATTTCGAAGAGAAGTAAGAATATTTTAGTGTCCAGTTCCTAAAACTAACTCATTTTGCGAAGAAAATCCCACTTCTATTTAGTAGTTGATATTCCTAATAAAATATTTTTCTGCCCCAATATTTTTGTGCTCAATATTCTGAGAGACAGAATAAAGAAACACACCTCAGGGAATTGTCCTTGGTGTGCTCACTCACCGTCCTTTCACCAGCATTTGTATTGGGACTGCAACAAGCTGTCACCATTTTGGCATCGCCTGGGTATGATCCAGTCAGTTTGGTTGGAGGTTATGCTAAGTCCGCTTATGTTACCTTTAAACCTCAGGGGCCGATTATGATATCAGTCGGAGTTGCCTCTGACCGACATCTATGCGATTTCGGAACCGACAGACTGGGTCGCAAGTCCGAAACCGCAATTACGATGCGACCGCACATGGTGCTGTCGCCAACTCCTATTTCCCTATGGGAGCTTGTGGTGCGGGCGGAAACCGCCCGCAGCACAAGCTCTATTATAGAAATCGAAGTTTGTGTAAATCCCTGCACCGTGTGACAGGCACCTTAAGGTGCCACACGGTGCAGGTATTTTCAGGAAGGCATCATTGACGCCCCCCCCCCCCCGGGCCATCAACCGGAGGCCGCAGAGGGAAGGGGGCCCTGCTAGGACCCCTGAAAGTCACTTTCTGGCAAGCTTTCCATTACTGAAAGCCCAACGTTGAAAGCCTGTCTAAAACTGACATCATAGTCCCGATGGCGTTTCCGCCATCTGTTCGGGATTATGTGCGGTTTACGACTGGCTGACGAGCTCCTAGAGCCTGTCGGAAGCCAATCGGTTTGACCAGCCAGTTTAAACACCAACCGCCTTCTTTGTAATACGGCGTTCAGAGTTTAAACCATGGATGTCAGACAGAAAGCCTTTGACCTTTGATCGGAGGCTTTCCGACCGACATCACAATGAGGCCCTCAGTCTTTACCATGTATTACCTTTACTCCGAAGTCTTTTCTTCACAGGTACTTTTACCACACATGCCTTTGTCATGCATGCACTGACAAAACACGCCTTTACTACAGCATGTAAGTGTTGGTGTGTAAAGGGGAGTTATTTTTTAAAAGGGCTTGGGGCTTCACTCTCCCAAAAGTTAGGAATAAAGAGTTATTTTTTTTTTTTTTTTAAAGGGGCTTAGTTGGTTCACATGCAAAAATTAAGGAGACAATCTAAAAATGTGCAAATATTGTTGGGTAAAGTCTTTTCAGTTATTTATTGAAGGGGGGTTGTACGGTATACCCCCTCAACAAAATTACGTATTTTTTTGTTTTTTATTTAAAAGATGGTGTTTGAGAATTTCTTTTGGGAGGTTAAGACTTGTGCATTATTTTTCAATTATTAATTAATAATTTGCTAGGTAACATATATATGTATATATTTATTTAAAGGTTTACAACTTTTTTAGGTGCACGATACAAGGGTGAACGGGGATAAAGGTGTATTGCTTTTTGGGGTTATTAATTTTAAAATGTATTTTAGATAATTTATTGCTCAAGTATTTATTTTAAGAAAGAGCATGAGTATGAACCTGCTGTTAGGGTCATAAGATGTAAGGGTGGGGAGTGGATTATTATTTGGGATATTTGTTGAAAAACAATGTAACATTTTAATACTCAAGTATTCATGCTAAGAATTAAATAATATATTTTTGAAAACATTGTTTTTAAAATATTCCTTTACAAACATTTAGGAACAGGATGTAAGGTTTACAGGGTTTATGGGTGGAGAGTGCACTATTTCATTGGATTATATTCCAACTTAATAAAACAGTTGAATTCCTAATTATTTATACATAAAAAAATAATGTGTTTTGATAAAATATTTTTAAAAAACATTGTTATAGGCAAATCATTAAAACAATGATATAGGAGTAGAATATTAGGGCTATAGGGTGTCCATGTGGGGAGTGTATTATTAGTGGGGATACTACTTGAAAAAAGAATTCAACATTTTAAAACTCAAGTATTAATTCTAAGTATTGCCAACATATTTATTACAAAAATTAAAAATAATAATTTATCAAAAAACATTTCAGAACTAGATTTAAGGATTGCTGTTTTATGGGTGGGGAGGGTATTATTTGTAATGCTGTAATATCACTTTTAATATAAACATTAAAAGTAAAATTGATTGACAATAATTTAAACTAATTATGAACGAATTGGGATCTAATGGTTAAAAGTTATAAGGGTGGTTCATTTAGGAAATAAATAGGTAAATAAATAGTTTTTCACTTACAATATAAGAATAGCTTTGCAATATATATTAATTACCATATTTAATAAATGCATATGTTTGAATATTATCCAATAAATATTAACATTTAATAATATATGCATACATTTAATAAAACCCAGAATTTATTATATTTGTGAAACATTTTTTATTAAAAATATATATGTAATGAAATAAATATTAAAACCATATACAATTAATAAAATCCCTCATTAATACAATAGCGTTTTTAAACTAGAAATAATTTTTACACTTTTAAAAAAAGATTTATTTGACTATTTTTTTCACTTTTCAGCGTTTTTCAGTTGTTCTCCATAGGTACAAATGTCCGTCTTTTATTTTGTAAACGTATCCATAATTACTTACTACATCTTGTTTCAGCATCATTTTCGTTAGTCAGTGGAAGGACAGAATCATGCTGCTGCACTGCAGGAGGAAATACATGTTTTATTTTACTAAACTCAAAATTGGTGTTCAATTTATTGTGAGGCCAGACTAAGGGAGCTTATCTAGTATAGTTTGATAGCAATAATGTATTTGTGAGTTTTTGCATTGCTTACACTCCTATACAGGTTGCCAAAGAAGACACCCACCAGCTTACTTTGTGATGAGGAAATCATTTTTCATATTTCCTTGGTGCTTAATTTTTTTAAAAACTAATGCACTATTGTTTAATACAATGTTTTTGTTTTATTCTTCAGGTTTTTTTTTGTTTAATTAGGTTCCCTTGTGTGGGTTACTTTTGATAAGCTTTCCTAGGTATTTGATTACTTGTAGGTAGGGAGGTCTAATGACTTATAGTCTACTGGGATGCACTCTCCATGTATTTATTTTCTCTTTTGTAACAGTACTTTTTAAAAATATTAAAAAGATAGTTTTGCATGGTTGACTATTGTGCATTGCTTCTGGATATTTCCTGAGATGTTTCTTTACTATCTATGTAGGTGGTGTTCAAGACAAACACTCAAGTTATCGATACTCCCCTATATACAGTTTTCTTTTCCATTTTTGGGGGACAGGCTTTTTTTTATTTAAATTGATTTTTAGTTTTGGCCTTTTTACGATTACACATGCATAAATTTGGGATTATAATCTGATTTGTGGACATTTTTTAATTACCTATGAGAGTTGTTTAAAAATCTATCCAACACTCAAAAAAAAGATGATTACCTTAAGTAGGACAATGATACGTAATTCTTATTTAAGTTGTTTATAATGTATAATGGAAAGGAAATTAATTTGATGTTTTTTGAAAAATTATGGGAAATGTTCAGCCAATTATTTTAAGTAAACAAAGATATTGGTGAGTAAAAATAAATGTATTGTTATTTTTTTTAACCATGTTACATGGCTAGTAAGGGAAAATGTATGCAATTGTTTCCAAATAGTCTACACCCCATCACAAATTATTGCATTTTCCAAAGGAGTGCTATCATCTGTTTAGTTTTTTAAGTTACAGAATATTGTTTTTTCAGTTGCAAAATATTGTGCATATCTAATTTTCTTGAAACATTGTTCCTTTTTCAAATATTCCAGGAAATTGTAGTATGTGGTGTGTCAGGGATCTTGACCCACTTGCACAGGAGCAGAACGACGCCAGAACCCAATGCCCTCTCCGACTTCTCCGGCGCCAATGAATAACTTGTACGCTAAATCACTCAAAGGAGGGAAAGGGGTAGGGGACAGAAAAGAGTCTGCCAAGTTTTCAGTTGTTCGTCTCCCTCTCTTCTCGTGCTCTTTTGCTTCAAATCTCTTCTTCTGGATTTTGAGCGAGAATAGAGACTGAAAATAAACTTGCAAATAAACATGCAAACTTACTTTGTGATATTGCATGGGATCACCTCCCACCCCCAAAGCAGAAGTCAAGAGCCTCGGCATATGGCTGGACCAAGAGCTCAACTTTAAAACCCAGGCCAGAAAAACCTCAGGCATCTGCTTCGGTCTCATCCAAACAGCGCGGAAGATCCTCCACCTGATCCCCTTCCAATCCAGGAAACTGCTTATGCAGGGGCTGGTGAACTCCAGACTAGATTACGGAAACGCCCTTTATCTAGGGGCCCCTGCATCGGTCATCAAAAGACTGCAATACGGCCAAAACGCGGCCGCCAGACTCCTAACCGGGACCACATCCAGTTGCTCCGCCAAACCGGCCCTCAAAAGCCTACACTGGCTCCCGATTAAGGAAAGGATCGCCTTTAAGACCCTTTGCATCTCTCACAAAATCATGCAAGGCAGAGGCCCGCCGATCCTGAGATCCCTCATCAAACCCCACCACTCGAACAGACAACTCAGATCAGACTCTCTCTCCCTGGCCAGCATCCCCAGAATAAAAAAGGCCCGATCTGGGGGGCGATTGTTCTCCTACAATGCTCCAAAACTATGGAACTCCCTTCCACTGTCCATCCGAAGAGAACACAATCTACTCGCCTTCCGTAGGCAACTAAAAACATGGCTCTTCCCATAATTCTTCACCTCCTCTTCCCCCCCTCCGGAACAATAGGTCGTATGTCAGCGCTGGGACGCCCTAGGGTAGCTACGCGCTTTAGAAATCCGTATTCAAATTCAAATTCAAAATTCACTCATTTCTTTCTTTTACTGTCTTTTCAATTATATATATATATGTATAGTTTTACATACCCACTGCTCACTTGGTTATTGCTCCTCTTCTGTGGTTAAATTCAACACGTGCTGCTATGTCTTTTCTAATTATGTTGAATAGTAATCTTATACCTTTTTAACTGTAGTATAAGTATTTGTATTAACTTTTCTCTTCTTCCTTTTAGGAATGTCCTCAGGAGTGGCTGAGAACGAATTTCTGCGCTTCTTTCCTTCAGGCAAGTAAATGTTTGTAATGTGCTCTTTTAAATAGTTCAGCTATACAGCTATACTCTTGTGTAAGTAGTTTTTAATATGAAGATCTGTCTTCCTCAAAACAATATACCCAAGTGTCATGCACCACAAATCGCTAAATGATTTCAATTCCGATTTATATTCTCTTAGGTAAATACTCTTGAGTTCACTTGAACTCGAACACTTCTGTTGCGCACTCGGACCGAGCAATAATTCTCTTGAACCCACCAGAAATGTTATGCTTTAACTCAACCAAAGTCCCATCACTTTGACTTGGAGGAAAATCTTCTATCCGACATACGCGAACTATAGACTCTCAATTCCTATCTGCCTGACAGGAACGAAACATTGCGCATGCTCCGAAAATGAACAAGTAGTCACCTTTTAAGGATACGTCTAACGCCTGTCTACGCACTCTCAATTAACAGACACTGAAACATCGCGGAGTTCCTCACAAACGTTCTTGTAATTACTGCGCACACTCCAAAAATAAACACTCGATAAATGCGCAGTAACAAGAACTCCTTACTTGGCTTTAATAAATAGTAGATTGAATTCCAAGGTTTCATTCCGCCACAAAACTAACCAACGTCGATCAAAAAGCAGCGCCACTACCCTAACTAAACTTTCGCGCCGATACCTAGATAAACAGGACCTTCTCCTTAAGAATCTCTGGTGAAGTACAAGATTCTAAAGGAGACTCCTGTGGACATTCCAATCCTGCTGTCTTACTTAAAACACTAGAACGCTGTTCAGTGTTTAGCTTTATGGCGGCCATCTTAGGTTTCCTTTTACTCATAGTTGGTCTAAGACCCTTCAATCTCTTGGAGTGGAGAGGGGTTTTTAGGGTCACTAAATTTACTGCCTCACTCTGGTGATTTGCTTCGGTCGGATTCTGACATGGGGAGATCTTTTCCAACGCAACTAGAAAAATAAATGTCCCATCCTGCTATGGCCTTAGTAGCTTTTGCTTGCACTCTCTTCTGAACATGTCAATTAGCAGTTTCACTGTTTAATTCTGTAACATGGATGTCAACTGCAAACTGACCTGTTTAGCTAGCCAATTCATGTCTGTTGAAAATAATTTAGTATGGCAGTCAATTTTCCCAATTTTGGGAATAATATAATTATTGTATAATTGCTGTGTAGACATTGTCTACAGGCTCAGGGGTACTAAGTCTAATGCTCTTATCTTTCTTTTATTTCTTTATTGGTTTTTCATTTTTTAACAAATATATGTTTTATGCAAGATTGTATTGCAGCATTGCTATATAGAAACAGTAACAAGGCATCAGGGTTGGGCACCAACAGCTGGGCTGGTCTCAAAGCCCCAATAATAGCGAAGAGCCCAACCCACGTTGGGGCAGGATTGAAAGCATGAAGGAGAAACTAGATCAAAACAATTTCAGGTGTGCTGAAGGAGAGGCAGCATCAGTGTTGCTTATGGATGTGTCAGGAAAGGGGTGGGGACAAGAAGATCTGGCATTTAGTTAAGGAATTGCAATGCCCTAAGACGAGGTGGTTGATAGCACATAAGTTCCATCTTGAAAAGGCAAGCGATCAGTGGGTGCCAAAGGTAAGTGAACCTCTTTTTTCCATGGGAAAGCTGATGGGATAGGTGTTCCATCGTCAAGATCTGCCATAGTTTGTAAAACCAAGATGCAAATGGGGGTTGTATGTTTCTGTTGTTTCCAATATAACACCAGAAGTTTTCTGGCCACCCTGGTCAAATGGCAGGCTAAGGACCACTCAGGGTGAGTCATACCCTTAAGTGTGGGAGGTTTCATACCCACAACCAAGGTGGCGGGGTTTGTCAGTAGTGGTATACTAGGACCATCTCGTTACTTGATTCTCTAGGTAAAGTGGTGGGCCGTATTTTACTCGATCGGCTGCAATGTTGGACGGAACATAACAACTTCATCTCCGACCTTCAATATGGTTTTAGGGAGGGCCTGAGTACCATCGACCAGGTCCTGAACCTGGTCCTACTAAGAGGGAAATACGTTAATGCAAAGGGAGAAAACTTTTATATGGCGTATGTTGACCTCTCCGCAGCGTTTGACTGTGTTTCACACACCAAATTATGGTCTATAATGGTGGATATGGGGGTGGACACAACAATAGTTAACTATATTAGAGATCTCTACTCTGGCGCTACCGCCAGAGTGAGGTTCGGCACAGGGGGCCAGTTATCCTCGTCATTTAGGGTTGAGCGGGGAGTCAGGCAGGGCTGTGTCCTGTCTCCTTTTCTTTTTACCATCTATACCAACGGCTTGGAGGCAGCCATGTTGGAAGGGAGCCAGGACCTGCCGCAGATTAATAACCGTCCAATTCCCGCTTTACTATACGCAGATGATGTGGTAATCCTCACTCGTACCCCATTAGAACTACAACGCTCCCTGAATCGTTATTACAACTTCATGTCCAACCTAAATTTAAAAATAAACCCCACCAAAACATTCATTATGACCTCTGGCAAAAAATCAACAAAGGGACCTGGTATTTATATTACTAATACCAAGATCGATCACACAACAACTTACCCCTATCTAGGAGTGGTGATTGACGAAAGGGGGACCTGGAAAAGGGCAATCGAGGCCAGAAATCTCCAGTTTTTGAAGTCCACTATGGCCCTAGTCTCTTTCACCCAGAGACTTGGAAAGAGACCCCCTAAAGAAACCTTGGAAATTTACCGCCCAAAATGTATTACTACAGCCATTTACGGCGCGGGTATATGGGGATACGCCGAAGTAGACCCCATTCAAAAAAACGAAAACAGTTTTCTGAGATATTTACTATCAGTCCCCAAATCCTCATCAACCTTTTTTTGCCACCAAGAACTGGGTTTGCCATATATTACTGATTCAATCCGACTGCAACCAATCTTGTGGCATCATATTTGGTCCTCAGAAAAACTGCTTTTAACCCAAGCAATCATTAGGGATTGTCAAAAACTGGTGCATTGCCATAAAATTCCTTGGTTACACTATGTTCACAAATTCTGTAATGATTTGGGACATTCCAACTTTTACACTACTCCCCAAGACATTTCAAAGATCCCTAGAAAAATATTCAAGGCGGATTGCCTCAAACATCTTGACGATCTCCGTTTGGCAGTTGAAGCCAGCAAACCCTCTATTCAGCATTCCTTATTAATTTAAACCTCCTACAATATAGAGCCCTACCTTATTCTAAATTTGCCAACTTATGATGTATTTCTACTTACGAGATTTAGACTTAACAATTTCCACCGACTCATCACCTTTCCCAATACCAACGACTGGTCAAGGGAACTTTCCACCTGCCCCTGTGACGATATTTCTTTACAGTCCCTTTTACATGTAACTTTCTTTTGCAAATTTTTCTGTGAACCCAGAAAACGCTGGCTGAAACCCCTTTTGCTACAAATGTCTTTACGCAAATGCCGTCCCGCTCTCTTGGCCCTACAAATGCTGAACTCTCCTGCAATATGTTTTAATATTGTAAAGTTTTTAAAATTTTGCATAAGGCACCGAACAAATCTTTGATTGTAATACTTCAAACTTAAGACCGTCAGCTGCACTTTAACGATTGTTATAACCATTTTTCTAATGCATTCTTAAATGAACTATGTTTATTAATAAGATATTGTGCACCTGATATGCATTGCAATTTCTTTGTTCGATAACCTTTACACTAAAGAACAGTTCCCCATAAAATATTGGACTGTTAAAATCTCAATGTAATATTGATATTGATAATTTTTTAATCATGCTGTATTTTGTATTTTTCTTTTTTTGGATGTTCTTTGCTTTCCGAATAAAGCTTTTATTGAATTGAATTGTATGTTTCTGTTGTTTCCAATATAACACCAGAAGTTTTCTGGCCACCCTGGTCAAATGGCAGGCTAGGGACCACTCAGGGTGAGTCATACCCTTAAGTGTGGGAGGTTTCATACCCGCAACCAAGGTGGCGGGGTTTGTCAGTAGGGGTATACTAGGACCCCTTTAACATGCCCAAGAATGTCTTACTAATCTGTTTGAATCATGGTGCAGGACCACCAATAAGTGTAAAAATGTGCCTATGTGCTTGTGGCAGTGCCAGGATGACTTAGGAGTATTCTGGTACATGCAGGAGAGTCTATCAGGGGGCCAGGTACCATTGGAACACTACTTTCAGAGCCGATTCTCTATGGGGAATGCTTCTGTGGGTTTTGGCATTTTCCTCCAGAGCACTCCCACTGCATGCCCCTGAATATGTGGCCCAGATTGGTCTCCCAGCGGGTCTGATATACATGCTTCATGCGAGGTTTGGAGTCCCGTATTGTGGCATAGGTGCATGAGATAAGTCCTTTGGGGCCATTGAGGGACCGGAACAGCCTCTCAAATGGATTAAGCAATCACATTGCTGCCTGAGTGTTTGGGGGATGGAGGGTCCAGTTTTGCATTTGACATTATTGGAGGTGAGCAGATTCTCGGATCCGAAATGCTTGTTTACATTGCTCAAAGGATTTAATGTGGGTGCCCCAAAATAAGTCTCTATGGGCCTGATTACGAGTTTGGCAGTGCATGAGCGGACAACCATGCCGGCAGCCCGCTCCTCCACCGTCAAACTCGTGGTCGGTCCACCCACAAGATTACGAGTTTTCTCATGTCTGACAGGCTTATGTTTGGCGTTCCCATGGAGGTGCCTCTGAAAATGGGCACCGCAATACAAACGCCAAAAACAGTTCCTGCATGACATGGACTGTAAAGTCCATTCTGTGCAGGAACTGTGGTGCATGTACACAGGGGGGCACATGTTATGCTCAACTGCATGCACCCTAGGGCCCAGAGGCTATGGTGGTACAATGCCCTGCTCCATATTTACAATGCAGCGCTAAGCCACTTTGCCAAATTATAAGTATCGTACCCCTTCACTCAGTTTACTGCGTCAATGGCGCATGCAATGGGTGTTGCTTTTGGCATTCCACTGCAGCACTCATTGCTTTTTGACAATGCCCCAGATTTACAAGGATCTGTAAATCTGAGGCAGCGCCAAAAACGAACACCATGCGTTAGAATGGTGCAACGAGGAGAAATACTTTTACTCATTTTTTGCTCTCTCTAAGTGTTCTGCATTCTGCAGCACACATAGAAGGAGCAAATTACCTTTAAAGATTGTTTATCTGCAGAAAGGTGTCCCTTCCTGCACTTAAACACTCATCCCTGCAAAACAGACACCCTTGCACCATGGCTCGAGGGTGTCTGCGTTGGTGCTAGGCAGCTTTTAAAGCACAGGCACAAGGGAAAACACAGAGCTGCACTGTATTCTTGCGAATACGGTGCATCTCTGCATTTTTTAAAGGACGCAGCGTGGCACTGCTAAATAGCTTGCAGCACCGCCCTGCATCATTTCTTTGTAAATATGCCCTTTGTCTGTTTATAGCTCGGTGTGAATGGCACTGTGGTAATCCTATGCTTAAAACTGTGCTAGAAAAACGACATTTGAGGTGAGCAGATTCAGAGTATTGCTGGTGGTGTACGTTGCTCCATGTAAAGGAGCTGCTCTCCATTTAAACTTCGGAACTACCTAGAGTTCCGTCCTTCCTATTTTGCATTATCTATCTATCTATCTATCTATCTATCTATCTATCTATCTATCTATCTATCTATCTATCTATCTATCTATCTATCTATCTATCTATCTATCTATCTATCTATATATATATATATATATATTCACTTAAAAAACCATGGGTTTCACACATGTTATAGTTAGCTGGACATTTCACTCCTAAAAAATCAATGAAATTCCCCCGTTATAGTTAGTGCAGGCAACTATAACTCACGCGACCGCAATCCTCTGCTGATGACGTCAGATATTACATCACTGTATTTAGACACTTATTTACCCATGTCTTCTTCCATTAATCTTTAGCTATACATATATTACAAATATTTATTTTTCATAAAGACACATATGTCTTCAGTGATGTAATATCTGACGTCATCAGCAGAGGATTGCGGTCGCGTGAGTTATAGTTGCCTGCACTAACTATAACGGGGGAATTTCATTGTTTTTTTACGAGTGAAATGTCCAGCTAACTATAACATGTGTGAAACCTATGGTTTTTTAAGTGAATTTGCAAGGTTTTTTAAATGCTAATTCGTAACTATAACGTGTGTGAAACCTATGGTTTTTTCAGTGAATTTGTACGGTTTTTTAAATGCTAAGTTATGTATTTATTTATTTATTTATTTTTCAGATTTCTCACCGTGCGCGCACCGTGCGCGCTCGGTGCGCACTCGGTGCGCTTTGCGCACCGAGCACCCACGGTGCGCCGTGCGCGCAACGTGTGCGCGCCTCGCGTTTTAAAAAAAAAAATAATAGTTTTTTTCGCCCTTGGGGGTCCTTCTGTGACCCCTTACCAAGGCTAGGGGGTCAGGAACTGTCCACTCTGCCCCCTTTTCACGTTCTCCACCTTTTTTTTTCACCCCCTCAGACTGCGAGAGACAAAATGGCGGCCAACACTTCCTGGTTTCGACCGATTCGAATGTTTACCGACATCTAACAACCAATCAGAATTGCGCTCGTGCACGGCAGGGTGCGCGCACGGTGCGCGCGTATAGATATTGATATGCTTTTAAATGCTATTTTCTCTGGAAATACTGAACAGATTTACACCAGACCTGCAAAAGGCACTTCCTTGACCTTATGGCTACCTCTCTGCCAAATTTCACGTAATTCTGTTCAGCCGTTCGGGCTGTAGCTGCGACTAAAGGTCCTATAGAAAAATGCATGGGGAAAACGCGTTTTGGGACCCCCCCTTTTTCTCGGCCCCCGCTTGACGAATCACCCCGAGACTTTCAGGGTAGGAGCTGAACGGAGCGCCCCATTAGTTTTGAAAATTTCGCGAGGATTCGTCAACCGGCGCCAAAGTTATTCAAAATAGAATTTTGAGATTTCCTATAGAAACTAGGTTGTAACTATAACTATCTACTGGCGACTGCCAGTACATAATATATATATATATATATATATATATATATATATATATATATATATATATATATATATATATATATATATATATATATATATATATATATATATATATATATATATACCAACAACACTCTAGATCTGCTCATCTCAAATGTCTGCTTTTCTATCAAAGTCTTTAAGCATAGGATTGGCACAGTGCCATTCACGCCGAGATAGAAAGGAACAAAGTCTTTTACAATTTCTACAGCAAAGTCTTTAAGCATAGGACTAGCACAGTGCTGTCCATGCCAAGCTGTAAAATGACAAAAGCCAATCACTACTCCAGGCACAGTATTACAGCTTTGAATTGGTAAAATACCAACCTGAAATGAGTAAAAGCAACCCCTGACACAGTGTTTCGCTCTACTTAGAGCTCTTCAGAGTGGTATAGCTTTGTCCAGACACAAGGGAGCACCCAGTATAAGTCAAAACAATACCCTTTCAGGCATAGAGTGACACATAAATTATGCAAAAAAAGAAGCAAAGAACTCTGGGTAGTCCTCAAGTTTAGGTGGAAAGCAGCTCCTGTATAGAGCACTCTCAACACCAACGACACTCTAGATCTGCTCACCTCAAATGTCTGTTTTTCTATCAAAGTCTTTAAGTATAGGATTGGCACAGTGCCATCCACGGCCAGATAGAAAGGGACAAAGTCTTTTGCCATTTCTAAAGCAGTCTTTAAGCATAGTACTAGCATAGTGCTGTCCATGCCGAGCTGTTAAATGACAAAAGCCAATTACCACTCCAGACACAGCATTACAGCTTTGAATTGGTGAAATACCAACCAAGCCAACCTGAAATGAGTAAAAGCAACCCCTGACACAGTGTTTCTGTCTACTTAGAACTCTTCAGAGAGGTATAGCTTTGTCCAGACACAAGTGAGCACCCAGTATAAGTCAAAACAATACCCTTTCAGGCATAGAGTGATGCATAAATTATGCAAAAAAAGAAGCAAAGAACTCTGGGTAGTTCTCAAGTTTAGGTGGAAAGCAGCTCCTGTATAGAGCACTCTGAACACCAACGACACTCTAGATCTGCTCACCTCAAATGTCTGCTTTTCTATCAAAGTCTTTAAGCATAAATAATTCTGAAACGCTGAAGAAGAGAATCAATTTCAAGAAACACGTGTTAGCTTGGCATTTCTGTACCACTACTATGTGAAGAGAATTTTGTAATCAAGCATATGATGTACTTCAAATGTTACTTTTACCAAAGTTGAAGACAACTTGTTTTGTGTCTGAACAAGGATGGCTGATAATAAAATAATTTTGCATGGACACATATGATGCAAAGAGTGTGTTTTTCTCAGTGCATAACCTAACGTGTGACTATTCACTGAAAGGAAAACAGGCATCTGGGAACTAGCGCCGAGCATTTCTCTAAATTTCATCTGTTGTTGATATATATATTACCTACTGGCGGTCACCAGTAGGTAGTTATAGTTAGGACCCAGTTTCCATAGGAAAAGCGTTTATTGTTTTTCCAATAACTTTGGCGCGGGTTGACGAATCTTCACGAAATTTTCAAAACTAGTGACCAGCTCCGGTCAGCTCTTGTCTTGAAAGTTTCAGGGTGATTAGCTAAGCGGGGCCGAGAAAAAAGGGTGTCCCAAAACGCGTTTTTCCCATGTTATTTTCCATCGGAAACTTTAGACACGGCTACAGCCCGAACTACTGAACGGAATTACAACAAATTTGGCAATAAGGTAGCCCTTGGTTCAGAAAAAGTCCTTTTTGTTAAATGGTGTAAATCCGTTCAGTAGATCCTGAGAAATTAAAAAAAAAAGTGGATAATCAATTTTCCATGGAAAACTTTAGCCAAGGCTACAGCCCGAACTTCTGAAAGGAATTACACCAAATTCGGCAAAAAGGTAATGCTTGGTTCAGAAAGCGACCTTTTTATAGTGTAAATCCATTCAGTAGTTGCTGAGAAATTCAAAAAATAAAAGTTTCGATATCTGGGGACGTGGTGGAGTCGCGACCCCTCCCGACCACGAGCTTCACTGTGGCTGCCAACACTCCAAACCAGGAAGTGTTGGCAGCCATCTTGTGACTCGGTAGAACGGAGTCACAAGAAAACAGTGAAACAAAGGTGAGAAAAAGAAAAGGGGGCAGGGTAGAAACACCCTGACCTCCTAGGCCTGCTCAGGGGGTCCCACAAGGACCCCCAGGGCCCAAAAAAGCATTTTTTTTATAATTTCGGTGGGCTAGTTGGGCCCCAGGGACCCTGAGGATTCAAGGGGACTTAATCCCCCAACTTAAAAAGCGCCACGGGGTGCGTTTGCACACTAGTCACATCAGGCCCCACCCCCTCCCTTCACCACTGTGCAAATGGGCCCTCTGGCACATTGTAAGTTGGGGGATTAAGTCCCTTGCACTTACTGGAGGTACCTGGTGGGATAGTTGACCTCCAGGGACCCTCAGGATTCAAGGGGAATTAATCCCTCAACTTAAAACCCGCCAGGGAGCGCGTTTGCACAGTGGTGAAGGGAGGGGGCGGGCCTGATGTGACAGGTGTGTACTTACCCAATCACTCCGCCACAACCCAAGCACTTGTAAATTCACCGTGCACTCTCCTTTCAGTACTCTAATCATCCAGTCAGTACCCATGCACTCATGCAATGACCCATGCACTAGCTCATGCACTGCTACAAAACCCTGAGCACTACTGATGCAGTCCAGCCATCGCCCTGTCCATACCCGTGCACTCCTCCAATCACCCAGCCAGCACCATGTACTTATCCAATCACTCTGCCAAAATCCAAGCACTTATAAAATCACCATGCACTCTTCTTGTAGCACTCTAATCATCCAGTCACTACTCATGTACTCATGCAATAACCCAGGCACTAACTCATCGCAAATACAGAGGAGGTCATGCGAATCACAGGGGTACCCCAACGCATAGTGTTCCCTAGTGTATGTAGGTGTTTTCACTGTATTCTAAATGTCTTTTAGCATAGCTAGACCTGGTTAGTCAGAGTCAGTTACCACCAGTACCCGTCAGCAAAAGGTTGGGGGCACAGGAAGACTTTCTGCTCCTCTGTTGGTTCTTTCTGCACATCTCTTGCTTCTTCCTGCACTTTTCTTCATCGTTCTGGACTTCTGTTGCCTCTTTCTGCATTTGTCTTGCTTCTTTCTGCGCTTTCTTTCCTCTTTCTTCACATGTCCTACCTTTGTATGCATAGTTAGGAATTAGCAGTTAAAAAACCTTTGAAATTCACAGAAAAAAACATACGTTTCAGGGACGTTATAGTTAGAAATTAGCATTTAAAAACCTTAGCAATTCACTGAAAAAAACACAGGTTTCGGGGACGTTGTAGTTAGTTGGACATTTCACTTGTACAAAACTAGAGAAATTCATCCGTTATAGTTAGTACAGCTAACTATAACTCGCGCCCCTGCAATGCACTGCTGATGATGTCACTTATTACATCATTCATGACATGGTCAGTGACATCACTGATGACATCACTGATGACATCTCAAATGACATCACTGATGACATTACTGATGACATCATCCATGTGACAATCTGATGCACCTCCTCATACCCTAATATAACCTTTGATACACCCACTCTAAAATACAGACTACCATTTTTGAAACCATAGACACACCAATACCAGTTAGTACATACCCACTCACTAATTCCTAGGTCTACACACGCATCCACTCATTCACCCATACAGTCACTCATACATGCAGTCAACCATCAATACGGCATTATCATATGCACTCGCATATCTACACAGACACTCACACACCACCACTCATCCATAGAGTTACTCACACACCTAGTCAGTCATGCAAAGAATCAATCACACTCCCATTTACTCACCTATACAGTTATACACACACCACCTCACTTATTTAAACGTATACTAACACATACTTACACTCTTATACAATAACTAATACAAGCACACACTGATCCATACAGCCACTCTCACAATCACTCACTCTCACATATAGTCATTTATACACTCCAAAACTCACATATACTGCCCTTCACATATGTAGTTACTCACACATGTACCACTGAGGCATCCAATTACTCGCCAACACACCCATACACACACTCACCCACCCATACAGCCCTTCACAGATGCACTCTTGAACCCATACACCCAGTGAATCATCCACTCACACATCTATGCACAGAGTCACACCCCCCATCCACCCACACAGACACTCAGGCACCCATACGGATACTCAGACGACCAATCAATAACCCATATAGATCCTCATTTAGCTACTCACCAACCCATGCAACCGCTTACACACCAACTGACAAACTAAAGTGTGTGAATGTCTGTATCAGTCACTAGCCCATACATTCAGTAAGACACATTTAATCACTCACTTATATACAGTCAGTCACGCACCTACTAAATCATCCATCCAGACACTTATACAGCCACTCATTCTTCAATACACCTTGGCATATATATAAAAAATATTTAAACTTTATAGAAACACACAGTCACTGGATGATGTCATCAGTGATGTCATTAGTGATGTCATTTGAGATGATATCAGTGATGTCATCAGTGATGTCACTGACCATGTCATGAATGATGTAATATGTGACGTCATCAGCAGTACATTGCAGGGGCACGAGTTATAGTTAGCTGAACTAACTATAAAGGACGAATTTCTCTGATTTTGTACGAGTGAAATGTCCAACTAACTATAACGTCCCCGAAACCTGTGTTTTTTTCAGTGAATTTCTAAGGTTTTTTAAATGCTAATTTCTAACTATAACGTCCCTGAAACCTATGGTTTTTTCAGTGAATATATATATATATATATATATATCAACAACAGGGTTCGCTGATTTTCCTGCCGCTTTCCTGGCGGCGGGCTCGAGCGAGGTAGCGATCCTCCTTCAATTAGCATACATCAGGCTTTTTCTATCAAGAAAGCACTCTCGAGCCCAGCTCCATATGCGTGAGTTCTTTATTCACAAAATGACAAACATATATATAATAATATATAATATATATATTACCTACTGGCGGTCGCCAGTAGGTAGTTATAGTTAGGACCACGTTTCCATAGGAAATCCGCAACATTCTATTTTGAATAACTTTGGCGCCGGTCGACGAATCCTCGCGAATTTTTCAAAATAGGTGGGGCGCTACGCTCCGCTCCTACCCTGAAAGTCTCGGGGGGATTCGTCAAGCGGGGGCTGAGATAAAAGGGGGGTCCCAAAACGCGTTTTTCCCATGCATTTTTCCATAGGACCTTTAGACAGGGCTACAGCCCGAACGGCTGAACAGAATTACTAGAATTTTGGCAGAGAGGTAGTCCTTAGGTCAAGGAAGTGCCTTTTGTGGGTTTGGTGTAAATCTGTTCAGTAGATTATGAGAAAATAGCCTTTAAATCAATATATATATCTGAGCCAGCTTACGGTGCGCTTACGGTACGCTTACCGTACGCGTACGGTGGCGTGCGCGAGCGCGATTCTGATTCGCTCTTAGATCTTAGTAAACATTCGAATCGGCCGAAACCAGGAAGCGGCGGCCGCCATTTTCTCTCTTGCACTGAGAGTGATGTTTAAAATATAAAGCACAAAAACATGTAAAGGGGCTGTTTAGACAGCTCCCACACACATAGCAATGTTGAGGGAGTCCCCAAAGATCCCCCAAGGCCAAAAACGGAATTTTTATTATTTCGCTAATTTCGCCGATTACGCTTACCGTACGCGTACGGTAAAAAATTATAAAAAAAAAAAAATTATCCACACTCTCCCCACCCCGTGTGCAATTGTTGCCCGAAGGGCACCAATTGTGCATGGCTTATTAAAATTGAGTTAAACTAAAATATTAAAAAAAATAATAATAAAAAAAAAAATTATCCACACTCTCTCCACCCCGTGTGCAAATGGTGCCCGAAGGGCACCATTTGTGCATGGCTTATAACATATACGAAAAATTAAAATATTACCTTTCAAAACGAAGTGCATCATAGCGTAGCGCACCGCGTGCCTACCGTGCGTGCACGGCACTAACTGCGTAAAGTGGGCGCGCGGTGCACGAAGCACACCGCGTGCTCACTGTGCGCGCACGGTGCGCGCACGGAACAAACTGCGTTAAGTGGGCGCGCACGCCACGAATGGCGTAAAGTAACTTAGCATTTAAAAAACCGTACAAATTCACTGAAAAAACCATAGGTTTCACACACATTATAGTTAGGAATTAGCATTTAAAAAACCTTGCAAATTCACTGAAAAAACCATAGGTTTCACACATGTTATAGTTAGCGGAAATTTTACTGATAAAAAACCAATGAAATTCCCCCGTTATAGTTAGTGCAGGCAACTATAACTCACGCGACCGCAATCTTCTGCTGATGACATATGTGTCTTTATGAAAAAAAAATATTTGTAATATATGTATAGCTAAAAATGTATGGAAGAAGACATGGGCAAATAAGTGTCTAAATACAGTATTAGCATCAGCAGAGGATTGCGGTCGCGTGAGTTATAGTTGCCTGCACTAACTATAACGGGGGAATTTCATTGGTTTTTTATCAGTAAAATTTCCGCTAACTATAACATGTGTGAAACCTATGGTTTTTTCAGTGATATATATATATATATTCAGTGAAAAAACCATAGGTTTCACACACGTTATAGTTAGCTGGAATTTTACTGATAAAAAACCAATGAAATTCCCCCGTTATAGTTACTTAAGCTAACTATAACTCGCGCACCCGCAATCCACTGCTGATGACATATTACATCACTCATGACATGGTCAGTGACATCACTCATGACATCACTGATGACATCTCAAATGACATCACTGATGACATCATCCAGTGAATGTGTGTTTTTCTGAAAATTAAATATGTTTTTTATATGTATATCTCAAGGTCGATGGAAGAATAAATGGGTATATAAGTGTCTAAAAGGATGATTTGTTTTTGAAAAATTGATTGTGTAACTGACTGATTAAGTGTATCTTAGTGAATACATGGCTTAATGAGTAATGTTTAAATATTTAATTATCTGTATCAGTCTCTCACTTTGTGTATAAGTGGCTGCATGGGTTGGTGAGTAGCTACATGGGTGTTTATATAAGATATTAGGTTGTTTTTTGAGTATCAGTCTGAGTGTCTGCATGGTTCGGTGGGGGGTATTACGTAGTGCATAGGTGCATCAATGATTGACTCTCTGGTTGTATGTGTTGAAGACAGCATGTGTGCATGTCTGTATGAGTGGATGAGTGTGTGTATGGGTGTGTTAGTGAGTGAATGACTGTCTCAATAGTGTCTTTATGAGTTACTAAATATGTTTTAAAGAAGTATATTTGACTATTGGTGTATATAAGTGAGTATATGTGAGAGTGAGAGATTGAAACAGTTCCTGTATGAATAAGTATGTGTTTTTATAAGTGATTATTTAAAAGAGTAAGTATGTGTAAGTTTCCGTAGAAGTAAGTGTGGTGGTGTGTGTGTATAACTGTATATGCAAGTAAATGTATGTTTGATTCTTTTTTAGCATGAGTGACTATGTGTGTGAGTAACTCTATGGATGAGTGGCATTGTGTAACAGGATGTATAGGTGTATCAGTACATATGATGAGTGAGTACACGTATGAGTGACTGTACAGGACTGTTGGTGAGTGAGTGGATGTGTATGTGGATCTTAGAATTACTGAAGAGGTTTTTGTTACTGGTATTGGTATGTCCATTTTTTTGAAAATTTCAGTCTCTATTTTTGAATGTTTGAATCAAAGGTTATATTAGGGTGAGAGGAGGTCTACCACTCTGTCACAAGGATGATGTCATCAGTGATGTCATTTGAGATGTCATCAGTGATGTCATGAGTGATGTCACTGACCATGTCATGAGTGATGTAATATGTTACATCATCAGCAGTGGATTGCGGGTGCGCGAGTTATAGTTAGCTTAAGTAACTATAACGGGGGAATTTCATTGGTTTTTTATCAGTAAAATGTCCAGCTAACTATAACGTGTGTGAAACCTATGGTTTTTTCACTGAATTTGCAAGGTTTTTTAAATGCTAAATCCTAACTATAACGTGTGTGAAACCTATGGTTTTTTCAGTGAATTTGCAAGGTTTTTTAAATGCTAATTCCTAACTGTAACATATGTGAAACCTATGGTTTTTTCAGTGAATTTGCAAGGTTTTTTAAATGCTAATTTCTAACTATAACGTGTGTGAAACCCATGGTTTTTTCAGTGAATTTGTATGGTTTTTGAAATGCTAATTCTTACCTATAACATTTGTGATTCCCATGTTTTTTTTTTGATTTTGTATGATTTTTTTATTATAAATTCTTATATTAAATGTGTTTTTTTTTTTAAAAAAGCAAGTTTTTTTTTTTTTAACTTTATATTCTCTTAAAACACTATTTTTTTAAAAAAATAATTCTGCAATATATTAATTTTTCTCTTATTTTTTTTTTCCAAACAGGTAAGATATATTAGTATAACATAGAAAACCTTTTTTTCTCTTTTTTTTATTTTATTTATTTTTTTTTAAGTGCGCGTACGGTAAGCGTACGGTAAGCGTACGGTTTACGTAATGTTCGTAATTTATCTACTCTTTTTGCGTATAGTTACGCAATTTGCGTAGCCGTGCGTACTGCGTATGGGGCGCGTAAGCGTGTACGCTACACGCGCACGTTACGCGGAAGTGTTGGGGCGTGCCTGTTATGCGCATGCGTGCGAGCGCGTGTCTTTTTTACGCGCATGCGTACTTTTACCGTAAGCGCTCCGTAAGCGTAACGTAAGCGTAACGTACGCGCACGGTGGGTCATGTGATCATGAAACAAAACTTTTGATTGGTTCAAAGTAGTTTCAGTTCTAGAACTCTCCTACACCACACCCATTCCCCTCATTTCTGCTTGTGATCCCTTAGGTGAAGGAGCTGACTTGTCTTTGTGATACGATGGCAGACCAGCACTCTTCTGCTGAGAGTGAGGCTAGCAGCACCACCATCAGGCAGAGAAAGAGGAAACAGAAGAGCTCTTTTATATGGGAGTATTTTACTTTTCCTGAGGGTGAGAAAAAAGTCAATGCTGCCTTGGTGACTTGCAAGCTGTGCAAGCGTGTACTTTCACGAGGTAATCCCAACAAGAAGTATTCCTTCGGGAATCACACTATGTTGAGACACCTTGAGGATGTACATCCTAGGACAAATGCTCGACATACTGGAGGAAACCCTTCAGTAAGTCAACCAAGCACATCCACAGCAGCTCAGCCGAGTCCTTCTTCGGAAGCTCAGCAGAGCCCTTCATCTGTGGGGGCAGATTCACCTTTTTCTGATCCTGTGGAAACGAACCATCGGTTTGCGAGGGTTACTATGCGGTGTTCATTTTGCCATGGTCTAATTGTTCATAGGGAGACCAGTCTTCCCCTCATTAACAACTAAATAGACCAGCACATTTGTCCTACCAGCTAATGTTCCCATTCTTCCTTTCCTCTGTCCCTGCATGAACACAACGGCTCTTTTAAGAGCCAACCTTACCTCTCAACTTTTTTTTATTTTTTCTTTAAAACTTTTTTTTTTAATTTTTTTACCGTAAGCGTATTTTTTTTTTTTTTTAAAAACACTAAAAATCAATTACCACATCTCAAGATCCTTGAGGAATTAATAACTAAATACTAAAAATCTGTTTGAGATAAAGTGGAAGAAAAGGAACCATGTAATTTCTGACTTACCTGACCCACCCAACAATTTAATTTTTAATTAAAATGTAATTAAAATTACTTGAAAAAATGGTTGGTTTTTTTCGAAAATTTTCTTTCACAATCTGAAAAAAAAGAAAAAAGTATTAATATTTAATAAATCATTATATAACACAGTACACGTATTTACATATTTTCAAAATAAAAATTTTTGCCTTTTTTTTGCTGTTTTCAGAATATATTGCATTTCACTATAAATTGTGAAAGCAATTGCATTCATCACTTAACAGCGGGCAAAAAAGAAATAACAATCTCAAAGATTGTTTTAAAAAAGCCCAGAATCTCTTTTTACTTAAACATAACATTATAGAAATGCATAATATTCTATAAAAATATCATCTAACAACAATAATTATTTCTTTAAAATACCGTCTGACAATTTTTTTTCAGAAGCATAATCACAAAAATAATATATTTCAAGTAACTCCACAATATATCTGGTTCTATTTCCTTTAGGCCAAATAGTAATTTTAAAATTCTTTTTTGATTAAATTTCCAATGGTAATCTAATAAAATTCCAAAATTTTAATTGTACAGATCTTACCGATTCTCTCTAACATTTTGGTTTCCGAAAGATTAATTAATAATTAAATAAGTCCACAATACAATTGGTTACCTTTCCTTATTGCCAAATAGTAATTTAAAAAATATTTTTTGAATAAATTTCCAATGGTAATCCAATAAAATTCCAATATTTAAATTGTGCAGATGTTACCGATTTTCTCTAAATTTTTGGTTTCCGACAGATTCATTAAAAATTAAATAAGTCCACATTACAATTGGTTACCTTTCCATTAGGCCAAATGGTAATTTGAAAAATCTTTTTTTTTTTAAATTCCAATGCTAATCCAATAAAATGGTAAAATTGATTTGTACAGATCTTGCCAAGTCTCTCTAAAATTTTGGTTTCAGGAAGATTAGATAGGAATTTGCTAAATCAAAAGGCAAACGTTGCTTGAAAATCAATTGGGAATCATTACACAGTGTCCAGCCTTTTTCACATTTAAGATAAACTGTGTAATGACCAGAAGTAACAGTAGGTCCTTCATGGAAAATTATTGCAACTGTTACAAAAGTTTTTCCTGAAATTGATAATTGCTGTCCTGTGAATTTCTTTATTAAAGTGTCCAATTTTGAACCATCAGCTTTACATCGTTGCATCATTAAAATTACATACTGTCCGTATTCCTTTAAAATTAACGTTGAAAACATGTCAGATTTACACTCACCGCATTCCATGCTATGATTAGCATCTTTAACTAATTTAGCAAAAGTGACTGTTTTACTGTCTGGCAATGTTAAATAAATAAACCTTTCAGAATCAACATTAGAGCCACATGTATTGTAACAGTTTTCACAACTATGTTCCCATTTATAAGAGACACCAAACATATTTTCAATGGGAACCCCTTCTTCTTCCAGTACCTGAAAAAAATACATCAAGAATTCCTGTGCGTCTTGCTGTACATTTTGAGAAAACTGTGTTCGTCCTGAACATACATCTAAAAGTTTTCTAATTTCAGTAGCACTTTCTATTTGAGTTTTATCATTACTCAGCTTTTGAAAAAGGAGACTCAACTCAGAACAGAATCTTTTTCTCTGATTTACTATTATCTGCTCTTGCAAACTTTCCAGATAAAATGCAACATTCAGCACTACATTAGCGTAGCAGTTGACACCAGAGCTATTTTCAAAATGACAACCAACAACCTCTTCAACATTGTCCTTTTTCTTTTTGCTTGCAATTACATCACTCCTCTTTTTTTCCCTCCTCTCTACATCCTCATTACAGATATTCTCAATTCTCCTTTTACGAGAAACTACACGTTTCTCTAACACAGGATACTGACCTAAATGAGGAGCATAGGTTCTTCTTAATCTATTATACTCCTTTACACAGTTTGTATCAGCACTAACTTTTGAATCATCAAAGTCTATCATGAATAAACCAGATAATGTTTTCACTCGTGACAAAGCTACATAAGCCATACCTTCTTTGAACACAGTTGAACCAATGTTTACAAATGCACAATCTACAGTCAATCCTTGAGACTTGTGAATAGTTACAGCATATGCTAGAGAAAACGGAAACTGTTTCCTTTGTACATATAAGTCTTTCACAAGCATGAAACGAACTGTACAACGACAAATGTCTATAACTTCTTCTATCTGATCAAATTTTATTTTTAAACATTCTATTCCATCTTTTTTCTGATAATTAATAAAACCCACAACTCTTCCCATAGCTCCATTCACTAAACCTTTTTCAACATCCAAATTTCTCCTTAAAAATACTCTACAGTTCATGCAAACATATAGATTTTTTTCTAATCCAGCAGTTTTGGAAATGTTCTTCTCTAGTGAATCCAATTTATTTTTCAGTTTGCCTGTTAATGTGATAGTAATTCTTCCATCCTGAATTTTGTCCACTGCTTCCAATTTCCTGATATCTTCTTTTTCCAATTTCAAAAGCTCCTCATTGAATATTGAGCATTCACGTAGAGTTGGCATTAAGCAGATGACACTTTTCTTTTCTGCAATGTTCTTGTATATCTTCTCTGCAACTATTTCTTCCTTTGGAAATAAATTATGTAGCAACCGACTCTGTAATGCTTTTGTGCCAGCTTCAGTTAGTAGTCCAATCCTGATATCTTTCAGAATACTTCCATATTCTTCATCGTTTGCTTGCCTCATATTAGTAGTAAGTTCCTTGTACTCAAAGAAGGACCAAATATTTGCATTACCAATGCTTCCCAATGACTTCTTTGTGTCTTCATGTGTCACAGTATTAAACACTGGTTGTCCTTTAACTGGAGTAAGCTGTAGAAGATCCCCAAAAACTATGACATGTTTTCCACCAAATAACACGTCATAGTCTGTTCTTAGAATTTGCTGCATTCTTAAATGCACAAAGGCAAGCATTAAGTTTGATACCATGCTCACCTCATCAATAATGAGAACTTGCATCTTCTTCAATACTCTTGAAACTTCCAAGCATGCTTCTCCAGTTAGCTTGTGGTATTGTATTTTGTTCTCATGCTCCACTGGTAACATTAGCAAACGATGTAAGGTGATTCCTTTTATGTTATATGCTGCTAACCCAGTTGGAGCAGTAACCACACAAGACAAAGTAGAATCCGTTTTTTGCTGTAGGTAGCTTCTGATGACTTTAATTAGGAAACTTTTTCCAGTTCCAGCTTGTCCGCTTACATACATCCTGATTGGATGAAATGATGTGCATGAGCACTCTTTTTTTTCATGTAGTAATCCGTGATCAATTTTGTTTCTGATCTCTTCATAAATTTGTTGCTGCTCTTGATTCAGTTGTCTTTCCAAATTTTGTAAGTCTATAAATTCTTCTTGAGCTTGATTCATAGCCGTTTCCACTTCATTCATGGCTATTGCAGCTTCATTTTCAACGATTGGTTGTCCTAGGGGATCTTGACTGAGTGTTCCTGAACTTTGGCTGTCTTGAGAACTGTCTCTAGCTACTTCAGCTGCAATTGTAGTTTCCTGTTCAATTTCTTCATTTAACATTTGTACATAAGTTGTGAATGTACTGCATTGTATGCTGTCTTTGCAAGCATTAAATGAATCTTCATAGCTTTGAAATTCTCCCAGTAGTTCATCCTCTGTATGCCATGGTTTAAACAGCTGTAAAAGAGCCAAGTAGTAAAATTCCTTTTTGTCAGTAGTGTCGCAACTCAGCTTCCTGTGATTTATCAAACTTCCTTTTGTTTGCTTCACCAAACATCCTTCCTCACCAATGACTTTATATTTTCCATTGTTGATGTCTTCTGCGGCTTTCCGTGAATAAATGTAGTTCTGCAGCACTTCATAGAGACACATGTTCTCCAGATGATGACTTCTCTTGGGATAATATGTGTCCAACATGTTTGATTTCAAAATATCTGTACTTTCTGGGTAATTCTCGGCCAAATATTCAATTTCTCCAACAGATTTCAGTACCCGATTTCTCATTGCTGCAAGGCCTAAACTTGCCCAAATGATTCTTCTTGATTTCGAGTAGAGACTTGCAGAAGATAACCTATCTGAACATTCGTAGGATCCAATTTCTCGATGCGATAACATCTTTAAACTGAAACTGTACAGCTTCTTACTGACAGTCTTCTCGTGAGAAATCTCTTCCCACATTTCTTTCAATTCAGTTTTTTCAGATTTAGTAATGTAAGACGTTACATATCGAGCAACAGCAATGGAATTGTCAGCTACATACTGTATATCCATGTTAGCATTCCACATGGATAAAATGACTGGGTTGTAGTCATTTATATTTTTTGATTCTTCTTTTCTTTTAAGGTTGTAGGTATTCTTAGGTGATTTTCTTGTAATAGTATGTCTCACAGATGACATAAAACTGTTTACTCTTCCATTTGAAAGAACAGGTCTAGGAAATCCAAATCGACATTTAGTGTAGTATTTATCTTTGCTCTTGTATTTCCGTCGACAGTATTTTCCACACCGATGACTTTGGAAACGTAAAACTTGCTCCTTTAACTTTTTCTCTTCTGTGCTTTTTGGTATAGCACATGTTGCATATTCTTCAATGAAAGATAACACTGCTTCATCAGTATCTGTTCCAAACTTTGGGGCATCCTTGATCCACAACAGCATATGAATATGAGGAGCACCTCTTGCCTGGTACTCTTTTCTCCAAAAGAAATCCTCTACTTCTCCAAGAGGTGGATTTTTTTTATTGCAGATGAAGGACATCATAGCCTCAAATCTATGATTGAAATATCTGCAAACATTAACCGGATCCAATGAGCACAGTTCTCCTGCTGTCTTGTATTCGATGTTTTTAATGTTTGAATTGGCCTCTCGTAGAAAATCCAGTAAATCATCCCAAGCGTACTCAGCACAGCTTAGAGTAAGGAACCATGTTGGTGTTCCTAAATTCCGTAACATGCATTTTAATTCACCATGGCGTCGGTACCAATATTCATTTGTCCCACGCTGACAAGCCATCAGATTGATCAGTTGTGTTTCCAAATGATCATCTTGGTGCTGCACTTTCTCCATAAAATCCTTAGCAGACACATTTTGTAAATGTACTCCACTTTTTAAAATGTGATTTACTGCATATGATAATGCAGACAAGTCGCTTTCAAATAAAAGATGGAACAAATAAGGAATACGTTGTCGAAATCTGGGATCTTCTGCATATAGTCTTGTAGTTCGATACTCAGAAGCTGGAATCTGTTCTGGACGTTCATCGTATCGTCCTCCTTTTCCTGTAGGAAACAGCTGGGGAAAACAACGAGCTTCCAAGCTCTCCTCCCATACACTCACGGGAGTTCCTTTTGCTTTCTTCATCTGAAACAGATCAATATTGTCTCCCATAACTTCTTTTGAATGAAGAGGATGTATGCTAAAATGTTCATAAATTTCTTCTTCCTTTGACTTGTCCACTTTTTCAATTTGTCCAGTTGGTGTTTCTGTGTCTTCTTGTAAATCTTCTTCTTCTTCTTCTATATAAATTGATTCATACCATTTGTTATTCCTTTTCAAATACAAATTTGCTCTTTGTACTTTCCGTACATCTACCAGCTCCTGCCAAATCTTCTTATTCTTTGTTGGTACACCATTAACCAGAATAACTAATGGTTCAGTTTCCAAAGTATCTGCATCAATAGTTTCCATATTTTTTTTCAAATCCAAGGGCAAATACACCACTCTTCCTTTTAAACCTCTCAGTAAATCTGAAGGAGGTAATTTACCAGTTTTGGGCTCCATACGTACTATGGTCTGGAACGGATGAACACATTGAATAAGTATAGACTCATATGTATTTAATTCAGAAAGTTCGGCAGGAATAACATCCAAATCTAAATTATTATGTACAGCTCTGGTCGGCATTCTATTTTCCTCTAACTTGTTGTAACAGTATTTACAAATACGCTGATCTTCACCCAATTCAAAACAATTTTCAAGAAATATATATGTGGCAAAATCCTTCCACTTATAATTATCTTCATTTTCACTTTTTCTGTAGAGATCAACATTCCTGGTTTGTTTTCTATAATGAGTTCTGCGGCAACAAATACAAGTAATATTTGGTCTTTCATTAGAGATTATTGCAAATTTTGTTATGTGATCATTAAATGTCTTACTTACAGAGGGTTCTACATTCTCTTCCACTTCTTCCTCATTTACTGTGTCCTTTTCTGCACTGTCTTGTTCAGGACCAAAGTAACAAAACTGAATTTCATCAGTAACCTTCTCTACATCTGATACCGATCCACGGAACAGAGCCCTATTCAATTCATCTAACTTTATTGCTGGACTTTTAGCAAAATACAACCGTCTCACAAACTTTCTCATTTCAGTATGATGAACAGCCAGCATCCTAAAATGATGAAAAACACTTTTACACACTTTTCTAGATAGACAAGCCAGAGAATGACCCTGCAAACCAGTATTCTCTCTCACTCTACATGGATCTAGACTTTGAAGCACCTTAATCTTCTGTTTTACACTTTTTTTTACTATACTCTCTTAGAAACTCACGAAATTTATCAATAGATTCCTGACGCACAGTGCAAATACTACTACAATTCCAAGTGTACACTGGGGCTTTAGGACGTCTCCCCATAGCCTCATCCGCCATCACTTGTACCTCATCTCTTGGAACCATTTTCTCCTTCTCCATTATACAACCATTTTTCACTTCATAAGCACGACCTCTGGTGTCAACTGCATGCAGCAAACTATGACTTTGAAAATAACTCTCTTCATTAAAAAAAGGTTCACTGCTTGAACTATGCATCCATTCTCCTAAAAAGACTTTACAAAAGTTTGTTCTTTTTACTACTCTTTTCCTTTTGCTTTGTGATTTCAGTACATTAACCATTTTATCTAATGTACGCATCCTATTCAAAATTAAAATGAATAGTTTCCTTTTTAATTCTAATGCCTTTGCTGCAATGGCTTCAATTTCTTTTTTTCTCTTATAAAATGTAGCCTTTTGCTTATATTTCTTCACATCCTTTATAAAATTGGACATTACTCTTCTCTGAAACATTTTTCTACGTATCTCTTTAAACGCTGTTTTTCTGTTTAAGTTAATCTTTATTGTTTCTGAAGGTATATTTGCATTAACTAAATTCTCAATTTTTTCCTGTCCTTTTCGATTGAAATCATTCTTTCCAGTACAGACATTTTGTACATTTTTCCTTTTTTTGAAGATGTTCTTTAAAAAATCTTTTGTCTGCTTACCAGAAGACTTTCTCTTTTTCCCAACATGAGCATCTCCAACTAACTTAGGTCCTCCAGTTGTCTTCAAATATAGTTTTTTTGTTGTGGTTTTTCCTTAGTCTGGATTTTGTAGGCATCTTAAATTTTGTTCACTGCTCTTCAGCAATACCTGAAAAAAACAAAAAAAAAAATCCTTTATTTTATTTAAATATATTATTACATTTTTATGATCTTTTCAAATCTTAAAATACTAAGTACCCCTTTCCTACAAGTGAAAATCAGAATAACACCTTCACAAATTAAATATCTAAAAACAATTCCTGTGTGCACACAGAGTCATGGTTTGAAATTAGGCAGAAAACGAAATTTCTTTGCCAATTGGAAAGCACACTTCCTACTGCTTTTTTGGCAAGTGATAAGTACTTTTACAGTCTGACACATTTTGAATCCACTTTTCAGATTCTGAAAAAAGCACATGTCCAAACTGCTTTTTGAGACCAGAAACATGTGTAACCTGGGTGACTGACTACACTCCAGCAAGGGCAACCAGCCTTAGTGATGCTGAATGTATTTGCATTACTGACTGCAACCTCAAACCCCACTCGGTTGTGAATACTGTGCATGATTCCATAGGATAAGCAGCTGGCTGTGTGCTAAGAGTCTGCTTCTGCAGAAAAAAATAGCTCCCCCTTTCCATCTAATGCAAATGTAAAATCACCAGAGCAATACGCAATAAATCTCTGTCTATAATTCCTCTTTGCACACAGTCATGTTTTCATATTAGTCAGAAAACGAAATTTCTTTGCCAATTTGAAAGCACACTTACTACTCTTTTTTTTGGCAAGTGATAAGTACTTTTATAGTGTGACACATTTTGAATCCACTTTTCAGATTCTCAAAAAAGCACATGTCCAAACAGCTTTTTCAGACCAGCAACATGTGTAACCTGGGTGATTGACTACACTCCACCAAGGGCTACCAGCCTTAGTGATGCTGAATGTATTTGCATTACTGACTGCAACCTCAAACCCCACTCGGTTGTGAATACTGTGCATGATTCCACAGGATTAGCAGCTGGGTGTGTGCTAAGAGTCTGCTTCTGCATAAAAAAATAGCTCCCCCTTTCCATCTAATGCAAATGTAAATTCACCAGAGCAATACCAAACAGCTTTCTGAGACCAGAAACATGTGTAACCTGGGTGACTGACTACACTCCAGCAAGGGCAACCAGCCTTAGTGATGCTGAATGTATTTGCATTACTGACTGCAACCTCAAACCCCACTCGGTTGTGAATACTGTGCATGATTCCACAGGATAAGCAGCTGGCTGTGTGCTAAGAGTCAGCTTCTGCAGAAAAAAATAGCTCCCCCTTTCCATCTAATGCAAATGTAAAATCACCAGAGCAATACGCAATAAATCTCTGTCTATAATTCCTCTTTGCACACAGAGTCATGTTTTCATATTAGTCAGAAAACGAAATTTCTTTGCCAATTTGAAAGCACACTTACTACTCTTTTTTTTGCAAGTGATAAGTACTTTTACAGTCTGACACATTTTGAATCCACTTTTCAGATTCTGAAAAAAGCACATGTCCAAACAGCTTTTTCAGACCAGAAACATGTGTAACCTGGGTGACTGACTACACTCCACCAAGGGCTACCAGCCTTAGTGATGCTGAATGTATTTGCATTACTGACTGCAACCTTAAACCCCACTGGGTTGTGAATACTGTACATGATTCCACAGGATAAGCAGCTGGCTGTGTGCTAAGAGTCTGCTTCTGCACAAAAAATAGCTCGCCCTTTCCTACTAATGCAACTGTAAAATTACCAGAGCAATACGCAATAAATCTCTGTCTATAATTCCTCTTTGCACACAGCAGAGTCATGTTTTCATATTAGTCAGAAAACGAAATTTCTTTGCCAATTTGAAAGCACACTTACTACTCTTTTTTTTGCAAGTGATAAGTACTTTTACAGTCTGACACATTTTGAATCCACTTTTCAGATTCTGAAAAAAGCACATCTCCAAACAGCTTTTTGAGACCAGCAACATGTGTAACCTGGGTGACTGACTACACTCCAGCAAGGGCAACCAGCCTTAGTGATGCTGAATGTATTTGCATTACTCACTGCAACCTCAAACCCCACTCGGTTGTGAATACTGTGCATGATTCCACAGGATAAGCAGCTGGCTGTGTGCTAAGAGTCTGCTTCTGCAGAAAAAAATAGCTCCCCCTTTCCATCTAATGCAAATGTAAAATCACCAGAGCAATACGCAATAAATCTCTGTCTGTAATTCCTCTTTGCACACAGAGTCATGTTTTCATATTAGTCAGAAAACGAAATTTCTTTGCCAATTTGAAAGCACACTTACTACTCTTTTTTTTGCAAGTGATAAGTACTTTTACAGTCTGACACATTTTGAATCCACTTTTCAGATTCTTAAAAAAGCACATGTCCAAACAGCTTTTTGAGACCAGCAACATGTGTAACCTGGGTGACTGACTACACTCCAGCAAGGGCAACCAGCCTTAGTGATGCTGAATGTATTTGCATTACTGACTGCAACCTCAAACCCCACTCGGTTGTGAATACTGTGCATGATTCCACAGGATTAGCAGCTGGGTGTGTGCTAAGAGTCTGCTTCTGCATAAAAAAATAGCTCCCCCTTTCCATCTAATGCAAATGTAAATTCACCAGAGCAATACCAAACAGCTTTCTGAGACCAGCAACATGTGTAACCTGGGTGACTGACTACACTCCAGCAAGGGCAACCAGCCTTAGTGATGCTGAATGTATTTGCATTACTGACTGGAAACTCAAACCCTAAAAGTATTCCTCATTTATACCAGTACACCTTAATTTATGGTGAAAACATAGTCCATATTATTTTACATGTTCCTCACATTTAAATTTCTCCCAAAACACAAAATGATAAACACAACTTCAACAAAAGGAATTCCAATTCTATTATTCATTTCTTAATTTACCATATACATCCCCTCTCAAACTCTTAACTCACCTTTAAAATTAGTTAGTTGTGAAAGAAATGTGGCACTCAAACAGCAGATTATCAGAGCCAGGATCTCTGTTCTGTACACCTCTCTCCTCTCAGCAGAACCAGATAATGGCAATGTTTCCCTCTCTTTTTCCACACATATACATTTTAGTTTCAAATCTCAGTGCTTCCCCCTTTTTTTCAAATGTAATCACACATTTCTATTGGTTGAAAACCAACCCTTTTCCAACAGTACCCTTCCCCCAACTTGACTTCAGCCTAGTACCCTTCCCCCAACTTGACTTCTGCCTGCTACCATAGCAACTGCTCTTGAAACACTGCTGTGTAGAGTTAGGTCAGAAGTTCACCACACAATGTTTCATTTCCAAAGAGCAGGAGTGCTTGACTTTTCAAACCTAACAGCAAATCCATAGTACTGTTCTTTGGTAACACATTTTTCTGTACCAATACAAAACATGCTTCTATAAATTTACACATACAGCCTAGTTTTTAGTGTAGAATGGTATGAAACAGCTATCAGTTCTTTTAAAAAAAAAAAAATATGTATGCCTCCATTTCCAAACTGTCTTTCATTTCTTTTTACCATTCTACTGAATTACACCTCCTGAGTGCACCCCGATCTCCTTGGAAGATGTTCACAGTGTGGATTGTAGGACACAGCTATGTCTTCGGGAGTGAAAAGTATGCAGAGAAAACAGGTATGGTGAGAGACCTTGCTTTGCCAAATGTAGACATTAAATGGATTGGTCAGAGAGGGTTAAAGTGGCACCAATTGATGCCATTGGTGAAATCCTTCATGCAAATCCAACACCCTGACCTCATAATAGTGCACTGTGGTGGCAATGACCTAGGCACTTTGACTGGGGTAGGTCTGGAAATGCTTATGAAGGACACCTTTGCACAACTGTTTTCACTTTTCCCTAAAACTGCCTTTGTGTATTCTAACATATGCCAAAGGCAAAAATGGAACTGGTCCAATCAATTTTGTCCGCAGATTGACAAAGCAAGAAAGCACGTCAACAAATCTGTTTCTGCTTTCCTCCGAGACTATGGTATGGGTTCCATTTACCACAACAACATGCGTTACGACATGCAAGACATTTATAGAGGAGATGGTGTACACTTCAATGATGAAGGGAACAGAGTCTTCCTCTTGAACCTTAGACTCTGCATCGGTACTTACTTGTAGGTACCACTAAAAAATCAAATCACTTCATAAACACAACGGCTCTTTTTAGAGCCCCCTAATATCTAAACACTTAAATCTGAATGTTATTTCTTTTTTTAATTTTTTTTCTACCGTACGCGTACCCCGCGATTTTAAAAAAAAATTAATACATGTTTTTTTTGTACTTTTCTGTCCTTCTTTGACCCCCTTTCAAATGTTAGGGGGTCTGTAACTCTCTTCCTTGCCCCCTTTTCAAGTTATCACCCTTTTTTTTCTGAGTGAAACACACAAAATGGCGGCCGCCGCTTCCTGGTTTCGACCGATTCGAATGTTTACTAAGATCTAACAGCCAATCAGAAGCGCGCTCGCGCACGTCACCGTACGCGTACGGTAAGCTTACCGTAAGCGCACGGTAAGCGCACCGTAAGCTGCCACAGATATATATATTGATTTAAATGCTATTTTCTCAGGAAATACTGAACAGATTTACACCAGACCTACAAAAGGCACTTCCTTGACTTGAGGACTACCTCTCTGCCAAATTTCAAGTAACTCTGTTCAGCCGTTCGGGCTGTAGCTGTGTCTAAAGGTCCTATGGAAAAATGCATGGGAAAAACGCGTTTTGGGACCCCCCTTTTATCTCAGCCCCCGCTTGACGAATCCCCCCGAGACTTTCAGGGTAGGAGCGGAGCGTAGCGCCCCACCTATTTTGAAAATTTCGCGAGGATTCGTCGACCGGCGCCAAAGTTATTCAAAATAGAATGTTGCGGATTTCCTATGGAAACAGGGTCCTAACTATAACTACCTACTGGCGACCGCCAGTAGGTAATATATTGATATATATATATATATACATCGAGAGAGAGAGGGAGTGCAACACGGGTCATCACACAAAAATATACATTTTAAGAACAGCTTCATGCAGTTTCCTAACTTCCTACCCAGGCAACATACTTTGTAATACCAAGCAAATGATTACATTTCAAATGTGTTTTGCTCATTACTCAAGTTATGCCCTCTGCATGCAACAGGACAACAAAATAAAGAGAGTAGAGAGAAAGAAAATTGTGATGGTCATGCTGTACCTAGGAACATTTCGAACTGGGTAAAAATGTGGCATGTTTCCCCACATTTGACGCGCTTATGTTTTGTCTGAGTGAAAATTCTACGTAGGTTTTACCCTCATGCGCAAAAGTCATGCGAAATACCTGCTTCTTGTATTGGGTGGTCGTCGCTGTGAAAACTGTACGCGAGGTTTGCCCCAGTCATGGAGTACCCTTGCAATCCATTGAGCAGTAGCAGCTCCTGGAGGGAGTGCTGTGGGGCGGTGAGGCGGGGCGGGTCGGGGGAGGGACAGGGTGGGGGGTAGTAAGCTCCAGCATACGGCCGAACGGAGGTAAGTACATAAATAAATAAATTAAACGAATTACATTGCACACGCTGCAACGCCAAATGGCGATGCAGCGTGCGCAATGTAATTCATTTTAGTTATTTATTTACTTATATACTTACCTCCGTTCGGCCGTATGCCGGAGTTTACTACCCCCACCCTGCCCCTCCCCGCCCCACCCCACCGCCCCGCAGCACTCCCTCCAGGAGCCGCTACTGCCATTGAGCGGCCATCTATCTGCATGGTAATAGTGCTCAAGGTATGTCATTGGGTACATAAATCACATATTTCGGGCTGTCGACTGCGTAACGTTTCCTTCTACTTGAGCCACGCAAAAATAACACGAAAAACCTCGTTACGGGACATGCTGCATTTACGCGAAACACACCACTAACCGAATTTACGCGTGCTTATAGTTACAGAACTACATTCAGTCGGGTCTCATGGCCATACAGATTTGAATAACTTTGAGTAACTATTTCGAAGCCTGAAAAAACATGAAAAGTGAGGCGTCTACTGCGCTGCAAGTTAAAGAATTTCTGCAGAACGTGTTTGTAATTCGTTTTAGCACAGAAATCGGTAATGCTTTCCTATTACCTGCAACGGCATACACCCGATAGTCAACAATAAATAGATTCTCTTAGGGGGAAAAGTGCCACAAATTGTTTTAATAACTAGAATGTGAACTTCAATCTCCCCCGCTCTTTAGGAAATGAAAGCTTGCTTAATATGAAATCAATGGCTCCATTTCTCTTTTCATTTACTCATTACGTAAAAAAAATGTAATTACAATCGTGGCTTGTGTCAAAGTAATGCCGGTAATCTCATGTCTCTTTTCAACTGGAGTTGTAAGGAATGATGATTATTTCAAGGAATTATAATGAAGACAGATAAGAGAGCGAATTATGAAATGAAGGTTACAGATAGAGACTGGGGCATGTCGCGGTAATGACTTTTAATTGGACGGAGTTTATCATACTTGCAGGCGGAGTGCAGAACCAGAAGGAAGGATTAGCGCTATTTCCACATTTCATTAGTTGCTGTAATGAGAAAACAGAGGGAGGCCTTCTTCCCCGATGGGGCTGCAGGCAGATGGGAGATGATGAACATGTCAGCATCCCGGACTGTACCACAAGGAGACGCGAATGCAATTGGCCCTTTGAGGCGGGACAAAGTGTAATCAATTGAAAAGAGGGCTTGGCAGGTCATGGAGTGTTGCTGGTCAAGGTCATGGTGACCCAGCGCGGTTAACCCCTTCAGGCTCAAAGATCTCTATTCCTATTAAAATGCATCAAGCAGAACTTTGGAAACTTTAGTTTGAGGAGTTACTTCAGCATGCAGCAGGTATTATGGGCAAGCTTGCTGTTTTGTAGCTGACTGTCTAAGAATAACAGCTGCAAAGAACATTTTTCTGTATTATCAATTGTCCTTGAATGTAGTATTAAAACACACAGCATCACTGCCCTGAAAATTCATCTCAGTGATAGAAAAATTAGCTATAATGAAATTGTTTAGGTATATATTCCGGTTGCCTATAATCTCTTAGAAAAGGAAAGTTATCGGATCTACGATGTTTTCAATTTTTGTTTTGCATCCACATAATCATATTTCTCAGAAATGTTTCTCTATTTTTTTGTATTCTCATAATTGTTTTGTCTGTCTTCGGTTCACCATCTTGTCTGGTTCATTAGCTCTCATCTCTCGCTCTTTCCCTGTCAAATGCACACAATCCCCTAATGTGCACTCAAAGGCAAATTCTTTCATTGGCATTTAAAGAATGGCATTTTTGGAATCCCGCACTCACCCCAAGACACTTGTTGGTACCGGGCTGGGACCCAAATGAATCCTCTCCGAGACCTGATAAGAACCTTGGATTTACATAGGACATTGCCGTGGGTCCTTACAGCTGGTTTGTCTATTCCTGTTCCCATTCTTTTGAAAGGGATCAACACTATTACTACAATTGGTCAATTCTCAACCAGGGTAGCAGCCAAATATCTAGTGCTTTGAGGAGATGCATGAATTTTGACTCGTGCATGTTTCCTCTAATCCCTGGCTGGGGGCTGGTCCACCATGATGGAATTTACAACTTTGCTGATTCGTCTTCATTCGTCTTCGTATGTAACTTACTGCAGTTTTTTTTTAATTAAGATTCTAAATGATTAAATAATAACCTTAAGGCAAACATGTATCAAAATAGAATATTTTCCTTTTAACTGGACAATAACGAGTTCTACATTTTAAAGGCCACAGGAATTATGCAAAGGATCAATGCCTTATCTTCCAGTGGTGCTAGTGTAATGGTTCTCCTCTTCTGTAAGCGTACTGTACTTCAGGATATGCCACACTAAGTTGCACATGTTTTCAATCTCAGCAGCCATAATACTGTAATTGTATGTAGCCTAACTCCAACCAGTTATGGTCTCAGTGTTGGACAGCTCGGGCAGAGATAGTGAGTTTCACAACACATACCAGGATGTGACCCCAGGCGAATGTGACCTCCCACAAGGCAGGTCATAGCATTTGAAAAGGAAAGCAAAATATCCCTTAAGGAAGGAATAACATACAACTCATTGAATGAGGTTTCTGCTCCCACCTCTCCTCTTTCCTCCTATGTTACTATCGTTGCCATGTATTTTATTCATCTGCCCTTCCTTACCGATCAGTTGACTATTGGAAACTACACTTTTCAGGACATAGATTTTTTTAACATAACATAAGAAAACACAACATAACATGTCAGTTGAGTTTCATAAAAAAAATCAATCAAGCTGCTAGACATTCTTGGCTAGGCACACTGTGCTGAAAAGTCATTAGGGAAGGAGGGTACTAGTCCTTCATCTGTGTGGCACCCCCCACCCCCTTCCTAAAGCCTTTCCCTTCAATTGCAGCAGCTTCCTCTTCACTCACCTATACACAACCAGTATGAACATCTCTAGAACTATTTATCTTTCCTAAACATGATTAAAAATATATCCTAAATCTTCCTTTTACTTTATCTTCACACATTCAGCCTGCCAGGCCAGGCTCCTGTAAAGGGTACTCTATAGACATTTACTGTAGGGTAAGCTCATAAATAATGATATTGTGTTTTCCAACATGACTTATTCATTATTCAAGGAGAAATCTTCTCAAAGATGATGTAATTATATCTAGGCTTTGAATTAAGCAAAGCTGCCACTACTAGAATTTTCAACAACCAGCTGAAGGCTCAATGTTTCTCTTGCATTTGGGACGATTGTAAAGGATCTTACTGGAGGTGTCAAATATTCTTTGCGCCTGTATTGTATTCAAGACAGAAACCCTAATTGTTGGAACCTGCAGCAAAGTGCATGGGTGGGACCTCTTATGTTGGCACCCTGGCTGGTAAAGGAGCTCTCCTCCACTCAAGCATCATGAACTTGCTGTTTCACTCTATAAGCGCATTCTAGTCTCAATTCTGAGTGCTCTAGGCTTCTCCCATCTGGCCTAGTTGTGCTTATCAGTCATCACAAAACTGCAATTGTTTGACCCAAAAGACATACAGTACATTATCGATCAGGCAACCAATTCTTTTATAAATCATTTTCAAGTTAGTTGTGCAAAAATATGTGTAAACTTGCTTTTCCAAAGATATTTGTTCCCATAAGTGAATTTGCAGTGCATGTGCTGCACGTAGTCAAGAGATTTCACACTACATGAAGGGGGCAAAGTTCCACAGTTTCCACTGTGGTGCAGTTTCTTTTCACTCACCATACCCACTTCTCTTCTGCTGGATGTCGCCCACCACAGATGTGAAAGCCGGCTGAAGACTATTTTGTTACTCTGCTGTCAATGAGGGCGGTGAGGAAACAAAAAAGCTGTCACTGGGCAGTACATCTTCTCCTTTTCCTGCATCCCCACTGCCAGTGGTCCTGCCCAGGGACTTCACAGAACAAGGAACTGAGAAAACATGCTGCTGCTAGGGTAGGGTCTAGTTTACATAAAACAGTTATAATGCATCCATACTTACGGCTTAATTACACGAAAAGAAAGAGAGACAGCTCATGCCATTATTTATTGGCAAATGAGCAGACCAAATCAAAAATTGTAGGGTGAGGACATACAGACATACAGGTTGCCCATTGCCAGAGAACCATCACCAGACCTGTCATAGCTCACTTGCCACCTGTAGTGTCAGGGACAAAGCTATCAAGGATAGCTTGCAGCATATACCTAACTTCAAATGAAAAGATTGGTGGTTGTGCTACATAAAGCCCTTACCTTAGCTATGACATATGCAAAGGATTCTGGCTGAGCTCGGCTGAAGTTGTCTCAGGAAATACGCATTTCAGTCTTGGAGCGCACTGTTTGCTCACTTATGCTGCCCCGTTCAAATGACTGACTATGCAATTCCCATGATGGGAGAGAGCAATCGTCTAGAACTTGACCAGTGGAACAAATGCAATTGAAGACAACATGTAGCACATTTCCTCATACAGAAGGGAGTGAAAGGAAATTCAGGGGAGCAAGACCCTAAAGACCTTGAAGAAGGCTCGTTCTGAGTGTTCGCTCAGCCAGGAGAATTCACTTTAAGTACAGGAGGATGAATGGGAGGGTGAGGGATGAAGTTAGGATGCTGGATCTGAGACAGGAATTTACCACTTTGGATTTTTGGAGTATTGAACACTGAGATAGTGTTGATGCCACGAAGCTTGTGTTCAGAAAACTAAATATATCACTTTGTTGGAAATCTAGAAGTGGAAAGCCTGAAAAAATATTGGGCTAGGGTAGCAAACATCCCCCAAGTTAATACACACCTTGATCCACTCCAAAGAGGGGATCTGTGGGGTCTGAAGAGAAGAGACTACTTTCCTGCCTGCTGAACTGTACAATTTTTGCTTTCCTGCTGAGATAATTGGAGAGAAAGATGTTACCAATTTTGCATCAACATCTATTTCCAGAATTGTGCTCCAGAACTGGTGGAACCGATCTTCTGGGGTACCTAGTGGTAGTTGGAGTGAGGTGCTGCCGGTAAAGCTTGTTTGCACCTTTGGTATTACTCTCCAGAAGCTGGAGTACGTAGAATGCCCTGAGTTCTGGGAATCTGTTTTGAGCTGGGGGATTCCAAGCTTACTTGTTGGTAGTAGGTATTTATGCCTGAGTTGTAAGGATCCCCTAGCAAATGGAAGAATTTGACTGAAGTCTGCGGACCCAGTCGTGAAGATTTAGTGTTGTTTCTCCAGGGTTGGTTTCGCTTTTTAAGAATTTTTTTGTTAACTCTACTGTTGTTTGGCTAGTTGTTGCAAACTTACCACATGCATTTTTCCTGAGGAAGATGTTGCTGCTTGAGTTAAGCAGAAATCACTTTACATTTATTGATCGTGTTGCCTCAGCCTTGTGGGAGCGAATTCACAGCTTACATCAAGACTTCAGCCTTTCACTCCCATAGCCTTACATTCATACTCTCTAGACTCTAGTAGTCATGGAGGATAGGGATGGAAATGCACAAAAAATGCAAGGGCAATGGAAGGAAATTAAGTAGGAAGATGTTCCCTGGGAGTTGTGGGGATCCCCCTACAACTGGAAGAACTGAACTGAAGCCTGAGGAGCCAGTCTTGAAGATTTGGTGATGCTTCTCCAAGTTAGTTCTTCTACAAGAACGTATGGAAAAACTGTGCGCTTTGTGAAAAATATCACCTGAAGGACCCATAGGATCAGACAACATTTCCTGAAAAAAGATGTGCCTCTAATTTCTTACCACATAGAGGTTTTTGGCAGGAAGCATGAGACTTCTGTGGGTCCATCCAAATATTATATCTTTACGACCAAACCCCAACTTTTATGTAGCTACATTCACTTGTAGGCCAGCCACAGAGGATGATTAGGTTCCAGTCAATCCCCTAGAGAACACTGTAATTTCTTCATATTTCTTTGCATTTCCCCTTACAATAAAAATGAACACCTTTTTATAATGCTTTCTGCAGTGGCTATAGGAGTTTGTTTTCTTTATGGTTTTGATCTGTATTACAAGTTTTATCATTTCTTGTCTTAATTTTTTTCCGTTTGTTGGAACTAAGTTTGGTTGGACCTTTGAAGATTTTGTTTGTTAACTGTAATGTTGTCTGGCTAGTTGTTGCAAACTTACCACATGAAATTTCTCTGAGGAAGATGTTGCTGCTTGAGCTAAGCAGAAACCAGTTTATGTTTATCGGTCATATTGCTGTAGCCTTGATGGAGCCAATTCACAGCTTAGGGACGAAAATGCACAAAAGAGGCAAGAGAAATGGGAAATGGAAGGAGATAAAGTAGGAAGATGCTCTGTGGGACTTCAGAACACAGCCGGGCTTGATTCGGGGGATAGCGTGAGGAAGAAGAGACACCATACTACTCACTCTTCTATACGTGTATTCCCTCTGAGGTGCTCTCTCTTACCCATCTGAACAGTGGACAACGTTCTCCCCTCAGCATGCACCCACCATTTGTATCTATCATTTCTTTATCCGCACCACCAAGTTTTGAACCTTCATTCGGCGACATAGGTACTAGATCGTGGAAATGTCTGTGAAATTCAAAGACATGACTGCTTCTCTATGCACTTTAACAAGTGATGATTATGCAGTCTGTGGAACTTCCTGACCCAGTTCCAAGCAGTCTGTCCAGTTGACACTTTGTGTTACTAGTGTAAGGGCTTGTGTATACGTTCAGTTAAAAGTTTTTGTCCAACAAGCGCAGAGTAAGGTTACTGCACTTGTGGTATCCACAGGTTTCATCTGCTCATGGTGTTTAGTGCTTAGAAGCATTTTGGGGAGAGGATGTAACCTTACGGCTAGAGCTGTCGACATTGAAGATAGGTCCGAGTCTCGGCAACGACGCTCAGCATCCTGTGATTTTGGGCAAATCACTTAATCTCCCCGTGCCTAACAAAAATGAATGTGAGAATTTGTAACAAAACTAGTGCTCATGTAAAGATCTTTGATACCTGATATCTTCGGGTCTAGTTTGTGCTATATAAAACTCAAAAAAAAAATTATGTAGTGTAAATGTACAGAACAAAGTTTCTCCCAACCAAACATTTATTGGTACCCCAGCTGTGGAACAAGAAGTGACATATATGTGTTCGCAAGTACAGGTGGGAGAGCCAACAGATTTACACAGAGAGCCAACCAGAGCCGAGCTAAGGGTCTGGGTCGGATCTTAGAGTCCGTGCATGAGCCAAGCCCTGGAAATATTTGCTATGTAAATCATACAACAAACATCACGTAAAATATGAAAAAGCCACTTCAAAATGTAACATGTGAAGCTTTGACATTAATTAATTACATTATAGCACTTTATGAAGAAGTACTTATTAAAAGTGATATTTTTAAACATGAACCATTAGTGCCCTAAGAGCCAAGACAATAGTCATGTAAACACTGTACACGATCCAGCTTATTATAGAGCAACATTATAGTCTATTAAATAGGTTTTTGTACAACTGGTATTCTGAACTTATATATTTGAAAGCGTTTTTATATACATTATTGAAGAAAAAAGTGTATTGGTGAAATAAAATATTTTCTAAGGCCATACAATTAAGTGGGGAAGCCACAATTTATCCATGTTCTCTGGTTTCACTGTGCACATGTCAGCAAAGAAATGGGTATCTATTTGTCTTTTCTTACGGCAAGGCTTTGTTTTTTCCTCTTTATGCGTTTTTCTACATTTTTTTTAGTAATGTGTACTTGACCCGAATGTATTGGAGCACTTTAAATGAGTGCAAGTTATGTTACACGAGGTCACATTCATTGTTTATAGGCACAGGCAGATAAAGTGATTTGCCCAAAAGCACATGAAATTGAGCCTGGTCTTTAGTTCGGTCCATAACACCACATCCTGGGTAGAGAGAGGCAGGCATAAGCCACATGATCGCTCAGCTCGTTACTGGCTCGAGGTTCCAACGGGAATTCAGGCTAAGCCAGGCTTCAGGCGTGAGCCTGGCGTGAGCTTTCAGTGGCTAGCCCACCTATATTCGGAAATACAAAAGTAATGAGAAGGGATATGGCTCACATATTAGAATGCAACAGACCTCCCATAGCACAAGCTATAATAATCCATGCACATGGCCACAGTTAGTGACAATCGTTTATTGTTTCACTTGTATGGGAACTGCAAATGCGATACAGCCTTATGTTACAAGCATATATATGCTTAGTTTGCCTTAATGTTTTTTTACAGTCTGTTTGCTAGAACACTTTCCACCAGTGTATCGGCTATATACACTGGGCACTTCAGGAAACAGATCTGCACCATATATAACTGTGAAAAAGGACTCCACCAATAAAGGTACTCTCCATTAAGTGTTAGGATTATCCCATACCAATAAACACTACACACGTCAACAAACACTGGCAATAGGCCTGGCCTATGAATGTATGAATGAAAGTGCCTTTTGTGTCATTGACTGGTTAAGACACTTTTATCTTTCATGCACTCAGTCCCTCATCTTTGCACTCATGCGTCCATTATCCATCCACTGACTCATTCTTCCACCCACCCTCTGACATAACCGCAATAAAACACACAAAAAATCAACAACATATGCTCGATAAGTTAATGGAATAGAAAAAGAAAAAAGAAAACGTTGAGGGCATATGCTTACAATAAGGAAACTAAACGTAGCAGCGGCTCTCTGTCTTGCAGAGGTATCTAAATAGTCTATTATTGTTTAAAAGTTTCAGAATGCCCGCCATGTTTACAACCAACATCTTGGCCATCTTGGAATTGTAAAACAATGATACACTATGGACAGCAGCACTCCAATATGATATCCTGGTTTTGAGTAAGTGGCCACGTGGGACGTGGTGCACTGCAGATGAAATGAGCAGCAAGCAAGCAACCTGTTACTACTGCCTGGAGAGCTGTTGTATCCACTTAAGAAACATTGAAATAAAAAGAGAAGCAAAAAAAATGAAAGGGAAGTTGTAAAAGGATTAAATTGAAAACTAAAGGACTGGCCAAGTGGCCCTGACCCTGAAGCACACTCATTTTCAGGTGTCTGTGCACATGTGAACAGAAAATGTGATAAAGAGAACCAATGACTCATGTTGACTGAACCATTACCCAATGCCAGTGCTTAATTTGAGCTTATGGTTGCAGGTGGGGACCATCTGCAATCATTTTTGGGGACAGGCACTTATTTGTCTCATCTGATTGGACCCAGAGCAAGAGAGAGAAAAACACAACAGGGAGAAAGAAGTAGGGGGAGAAAGACAGAAAAGCAGAAAAAAGCAACATGATAAGCAAGAAAGCAGGGATGAAAAAAACCTGAAAGAGTTATATAACAAGGTAAGGAGTATCTAGTGGTGGATTAAAAAGGCATGAGGTGGAATCAAGACTATGCAGCCCTGGTTATCAGTATCCTCAACTTTCCATAGCTCCAACAGCGGGCTTCTGCGCAAAACTTTGGGAACCAGCACTTATTCATTTATCAATTAAGCCCTGGCCCGTGCAGCTGTCATTGATGGAGGCAGAGTGTAATTGAGACTCAGACAGAGCAATGGCAGAACAGAGCTGACCTAACAATCCTCTATGTAGCTATATGGATAGACATGAATACATATGGATGGATGTATTATTAATTTTTTTTAATTACAAGGTCCTGGCTGACCACAAAGAAGAGAGCCTCTCACGAATTATTAGAGTGCCAATCATCTTCCCCCAAGGGTTTTTCAGAGGTGGCAACCAATAGCAAACTCCTTCCTTCCAAATAGAATCTGTAACCTTTCATTTAAAAAAGTACGTCTCTGTAGGTTTTAATACAGAGAAATAACTATCTACTCTTAAATGGCTATTGACTTTAACATATGCTTTTCACAATCAATATGTCAGGTCTACTACATTTATCCTAACCTTTTATAATAAATAGATCAGACCAATGGCATTAGAAATATTGTATCCTAGTGAACCAATCAGGTCCTTAGCTGTTACCACTGGTTTGTCACTATGGCCAACTGGGACCTTCTAAACTGCGATTTAGCTTTCCCACAAGGCAACCATCTGGTATAGAGGTATACATTTAAATAGTATACAAAATTAGACTTCATAGAGCAAAATACTGTCTCTCCTAATAGAGCCTAACCAGGATTCTGACAGTGCAATTCTTCTATATCCACGGTTTGTTAGTGGGGGTAACCAGTACCAAATCTCTTGGCTACGGGGGTAAACTGTGTGATTCTATGTCACAAATACCTAATATTACATTAAAGGCACATTGACTTTAGCATATGCTTTCCACAATCAACATGTCAGTCCTACTGCCTTTATCATGACATTTCATTGTAAAAACCCAGGTCTATAACCTTTGTCAATTACTTGTCACCATATCCAACTCAGACCTACTGTGTTGGTCATAAACCATCCCACATGGCAACCATCAGGTATACCACAATAAAGTAACTGATATGTACAAATTACAGTGTTCAAAATAATACAAAATTCAGACTAATAGAGCCCAACAGGAAGTACCTTAGTGCAAGTCGTTTATGCCCATGGTTTGTTCCGGTCGGGCACCAACACCAAAACACTTGCTTAACTATAGTAATCTGTGAGATTCCATGTAATAAAATACCTGGCTATAGGCTTTAACACAGTGCAATACTAATCCACACTTAGAAGTATATTGCTTTTAACACATGTCTATTTGCTTCGCCATAACCTTGAATTCTAAAAGCTCACACGTAAGGAATCTGACATGACTTTTCCCAATAAACGAATAAGGCCTCTAGCAATGACGTTGCACTATATACATGACATGCCTACTGCAGTAAATAACTGCCAACCTGCAGGCAAACCTTGATTAAATTCCGAATATATACAAAATTACATTAGGCAAAACAATATACAGCACATCTCAATAGGAGCTAACAAAAATCATCACACTGACCCCTTTACCCCCCCCCCCATCTCCCTCCCCCCAGGGTTTGTAAAAGTGGTAGTCAACCCCAAATACCCTTGCCATCTATGGTAATCTCTGAGATTGCAAATAACAAAATGCTTGCCCATAGCCTGAACACAATGTAATGACAACCATTATGTCACTCAAATGTGGAAATCATTTCTAGTTGCACAGTTACACTGTCAAGCCAGATGTAAAAATACATGTAGATATGTTTTTGGCCCGGGCATCACATACTGCAAGCAAACACAAACTTTCACTCTGAATTCCAACGTTTAAAGTTAATGAAGGAAGGGGAGTGTACTGGGACTTCAATCAATTCCTAATGTCTGCTCTTCTCTCATCTTTGATACTGCTAGAGAAAAACAAACACTGTAAATTATCTAGATACTTTAACAGCATTAAAATGTAATCTGTGCATGCCTGACAGGTCACGCTCAGGCAGTCATATTGCTGCTCACTGAAGCAGCTATGTAAATAAACAAAATACTCACAGCTGTGTGGTGGAGAAGTACTTTTTCTGTGGAAGCACACAACTTCAGCCAAACTAAAACATATACTCCTGGGTGGAGGCAAACCCCCTGACTGTTGAAGTCCTAAATGCTCATTCTAAGGATGATCACATTATGTCTGGCGACAGCTGCACTGTCAAGCCAGACCTAAAAATGAGAAGAACCCGGTCAGGCATGATGTAGAAAACATAACTATGGAACAGGGTTAACGATCCAAATCCTATGGCAAATCCTCAAAACAGCAATTTGAGTGTATAACATTAACAAACAAAGACATGAGAGGGTTAGGTGCGGAATGCATGCTTGCATTGTGAAAAGCAGGGGTGCAGTTCATCCCTGCACCCTGTGGCCGGCACCCCAAGGTGCCTGCCACCAGGTGCAGGGATCCACAGTGCCCCAGGCTGCCATTCGGCAGCTTCGCACCCATGGGGGCCCTACTGGGGGCCCCCAAAGACAGTTTCCGACTGCCTTTTCGTGCCGGAAAGACCGGCATGAAAAGGCAGTGAAAAACTGCCATTGTACTCCGTCGGTCGTAAAGAGGCGACCGGGGGAGTACTGTGGGATTTCCGGACGGTGGACGGGCTCTCCGAGCCTGTCATCTGCCATCCGGAAATCCGAGTCGGATTCCTTTCCGACCGAGCCCATCAGAATGGCTCGGTCGGAAAGGAATCCGGCCGACATGTTCCGATTCGGTCGGAAGGGCTCCGACCATCGTTCGGAGCCCTTCCGGATGAAATCTGAATCGGCCCCTGTGTTGGATAGTTTCTTGAATAACATTTGCTGGAAAATGATTGTGCTAAAATATTCTGTCTGTATATTGTAATGCAAATAGGGTATGAAAATAAGCATTATATATAGGGATTGGATCCAAGGTGTTGCAAATATGAGCCATTTTATTTGAATGCTCAAACAAGAAAAACAATCTAACAGCATTGTATAGAAATGACGTTCATGAACAAAGGTAACAATTTGAGGAAATTTGTTGAGAGTGAAAATTGAGAAATGGAGGGAGTCTACAAACTCCAGAGCTACTTTTATTTTGACCTTCCCCTGTAGCTAAAGGGATCTTTGTCAACTGAACAGAGAAAAGGGCTGCACCACTCATGTAGATAGAGGGATCATGTCTGATGACGTTAGCAGGCCAGCCTCCTCCCACCCATATGTGTGATGGGTGCCTATGCATAACAAATTAGTGTACATCTATTTGATACTTTGTTATGCAATATAGAGTAGATGTAGCACCATATGTGCTATTTGGCCTCCAATAATACACTCACCGAATTAGTGAATGTAGGACTGGCGAGCTGTGTGGGCCTACTCGTGTGTCATTGATGTGACACTAGCCCTTTATGAATCGTGTTTTACTCTTGGCCTACGAACAACAGCAACACTGCACAGTCACACTATGGGGCTGATTACGATGCCGGTGGGAAAGGCTCCGATTGGTATTTGGTTAATCCAAATATGATTCTGAAACCTTGTTTCTGACCGACTCGGAAACATTTCTGACCGACTGAATACAATGGTTGGAAACCATTCGGACTGTCCGACACAGTTCCAGCTCGGGTCCGAACGGCATTCGGAGACACCGAGTCGGTCAGAATGCTTTTTGACCGACATCGTAATCGGCCCCTATATGTGTAAGAATTTGGCTATTACCTTTTGAGGATTTAAAAGCTTAAGTCCACCTTAAACCAAGCTCAAAACTAAGGGGGTCATTACGATTACGGACGGACTTCAGTTTGTCTATCATTGTATTGTATTTGGGACCACTCGCCTACAAGGTGGCAGTCCCACAGTACGAATTACAATGCGACTGCCACCGATTGGGTCGCATTGCCTATGTTTTGCATTGTTGTGGGTGCTGCTGACTGCAGCACCCGCCACAATGCAAAAAAAGGGACAATTTACATTTCCCTGCACAACGTGGCAGGCACCATGTGGTGCCTTCCACATGGTGCATGGATATGTAGGGGGGCACCATAGGTGCCCCCCAGATCCCCTGTTTGCGGGCCAGGGCAGAAGGGGACCTGCTACGGGCCCGGAAAGTCCCTTTCTGTCTGCCTGTTCATGGCATGTTAACCGCCATGAACAGGCAGGCGGAAAGGGACATTGTAATCCCTATGGCGGTGCCTGGTCGGCACTACTACCATTTTAGGGATTGGGAGGCCATCTGCCGCACCGGTGGGTTCAAGGAGCCTGTCGGGTGCGTGGCAGTCGGCAATAAATGGCCAGCAACACAGTATCCCGTAGCACCAATATTGTGGGTCCTACTATGGGGGATCCCGAGTTGATCCACTTTGGAGCCTGTAGACCACAATTCAATGTGGTATAACTTGCAGAAACCAGTCCTAGTTTACTGGTTTCCTCATGTATACTTGTAATCCAAATCTATTTAAGAGGGACAAAGTCAACCAGGTTTGGCCTGAAGGATTTGTTCCCAGTAACACATGCAGTATTACCAAACCTGTGTATGTTACTCCTGCACCGCTGGTGATTCCCCATGGGGCTGGTAAAAATGTTTATCGTCCCCATCGGGAATTATAGGACCCTACTGATCTACAAGCAGACGCGGCTCACCATTCATGTCCATTGCAGAGGAAATATTTATTGAATCCATCCCTACAATGGCACATTTAAAATATGTCAAATGCTTCAGTGGATGTTGGTTGCTTTCCTCCAAGCCTTTATTTGATTGTATCTAGACTTTACACTTAATGTGAACAGTAGGATAGTAGGCCCAAGATCCTTTCATATGCAGCCAGAAAAGTTTAAGAAGTAGTATGTGAACAAACGTACCAGACGAGATTAGTGAAACACATGCTGTGCTCACTAATGCGAACTGACGTGTCTGCTCAGCAAAAGAGAGTTTTATTTTAACTGATGAATCTAAGCTGCCTTCATCCATTAGTAACACGGAAGTGAATCTGTCAGAGACTAATGCCGATGCTGCTTCACTGGTTCTTCGCATAGGGGATCCTCCCATTCATGGGGCATATCAGCAAGGGCCGGCGATAATTATCGCTCAGCGCTCTTAGCGTGAGGATCATTATCGCCGGACAACTCTGAATTTTATCGCGGAGATAGCATGCTATCTGCAACGCTTATCTCCAAAGCGATAAAATTCAGAGCGCAAGCTGCCAATTGTGAGATTATCGCTGGAAATACAGCGATAATCCCACAAGGTTTGGCGAAAGCTTGCTGATAGGGATAGTCATACTTAGCCATGATATCCACCTTACATAGGATATCATGGCTAAGTCAGAAAAATACCAGACGTAAAAAAGCAGTGTTAACCGCGGTTAGCGCTGCTTTTTTATCTCTAACAGGGTTAGCGATATCCTTGATAATAGGAGAAATGTCGCTTAGCGACATTTCTCCTATTATTTTACCCTGGAACGCCCCCTTTGCATCTCATTAGAGATGCAAGGGGAAGCGTAGAGTAAAAGGGTGCTAACATGCAAATTTGCGTGTTAGCACCCTGTTGCTGATAGGGCGCTAGTTTTATCTCTGCTTTTTTGGCTTTTAAAGCCAAAAAATCAGAGATAAAGCCCTTGTTGATATGCCCCCAAGTGTTTTACCTTTCGTACGTTTACCAAAGCTTGTTTGTTTTTTACCAATCATGTTTACCAAAAGGTAAACAATGAAAGCCCCCAGCCACCTGTTTAGCTGTCCAATCCATGATCTTTCCCTTTTACCTGAAGAGACCCCAGTATTATTCACTGTTTGGCTAGGTTTAGGGGCCTCCTAATCTCAAATTACCACTCAAAGTGCAGATGTGGTGCTCCTAGGTGACACCTTTGTTGCACCCTGACCTTAGATTGATCTTATCACTATGAAGTCTTGAGCGGTAGCCCTTCACGACCCACTTGTTCAGGTCGTGACTGGTGCCAGCATCCTATATATTTCAGACGAATGTATGACATTACAACGCATATATTTACAACGCATGGCTTTACAACGCAGTTTTTACATTGCAACATCCTTTACAACACATTCTTTTACATCGCATGCAATTACATCGCATTTTTAGAAACCACCTTTACAACGCATTCTATTACATCGCATTATACCATTACAACGCATACCATTACAACACATACCATTACATTGCATTTAAGGTAAGTGTTGGATAGTGTAGGGGTAATAATTACTATTCTAACTCCAGTGAGTGCAACAGTAGGGTAAGTGCTGGATAGTGTAGGGGTAACAATTACTATTCTAACTCCAGTGAGTGAAACAGTAGGGTAAATGTTGGATAGTGTAAGGGGACTATGCGTTGTAAAGGTATGCGTTGTAATGACTTGTGATGTAATGCCTGCGTTGTAGTGACATGCATTGTAATGACATGCGTTGTAGTGACATGCGATGTAATGGCTGCGTTGTAATGACATGCGATGTAAAGGATGTGGCGATGTAATGACTGCGTTGTAAAGGTAGTGCGATGTAATGACTGCGTTGTAAAGATTGTTTACCATTTCTGACTGCAAGAGCTTTACTCAGGGGTGATGCCTTCTGGCCTCGCCATGCAAATGTGTTTATGTGATGTGTAGTACATTGGGCCTCTTCATATTTATTTCCCTAATCAATATGGATGATCGCAAACATCATATGTTATGTCTTGTAATAATAATCACACACATTGAAGTGACTGGCGATGCAAGACTGATTGAAATCACCTTTGGTGCACCTGTCATTAAGGTTACCCTTAGAAAAGTGTGAACATCCTTTTAGCATAAAATAGGGAAAAAACAAAGACAGCTTTGTCTATCACTTCTTTCCCAGCTAACTTTATCTCAAAGGTCTGACTGAGTGGGAATACACCTGGTTTCCTGCCAGATCAGGACACTGGGATTGGACCTGTCTGGTTCCCTGTAGTTTTTAGCTCCATCACCCGTGTATTTAGAGATCACGGAATGGAGTGATCCTCCCTAACATCCTAACTGAGGAGGAAAGCCATGTCTTTATCAGGCTGGTCGGATTTCAGACATTGTCAATGCACTGGCACTGATTTGCAGTGGGTTGCTGCTAAACCTGCAAGGATAGTGAATACAAATTTGAGCTCCATTCATCAAAGAGCTACATTGATTCATACCTGTGTGTATCCTGCTGCAGCAGTTTCCTGCAGTGTTTTCTGAAATTAGACATGCTTGCTGTCTATTTAATTAAGGATAGAAATAAGAGTACCCTGCTGAAACTTTACTGGACTGCCCTAGTTCTGATCCTGTCTATGTCTAAGCTCCTAGCCGGACAAACTTTTATAGAAGCAGCCACAGAGCAGCAAGAAGAGTTCTGGGTCCATTACAGGAGATGAGAGGAAGATTATCAAAAAATAAACCCTTTAAATATGCAGGTGCGTTGATTGGTGGCACTTCGGGTGAGGTCACTCCATCTCTCTGTCAATTGTTTTTTTACTGCATTTGGTCATCATTGTGGGACCCCTCACTCATGCCTTTTTCCCATTACCCACGAGCCTCTATTAATGTGTTGTGAACATTTGCTTACCTCTAGCTTAAATGGCCTGTGTGTCAGAAGAGTCCACGAGCTATACTTGACTTTGTTGGGTGACAAACCATCCCGCCAGTTCATTGGTGATTATAGTCACTGGGGGAACACCGCTTGTCTGCACTAAAATACTCACTTACCTGCCAGGGATCTCAATGCTTTCTCTGCATCTGTTAGTACAGCAGCTCCACAGAAGACAAAGAAGTTGCTGAGCTGGGATGACTCTCTGCCAAACTCCAAATTAGGCCATTTGTGTGAAACTTGAGTGCCCAGAATTGCAATTCCATTTCAATGTGCTTTAATGGGGTTTACTTTTATTTGCGGAACTGTCTCTGTTTACTTTTGCTGCTGTACATATCATTATATGCCTAGTAAATATATGATCTATTGTCATCAATATGCTTCCTTCCTTCCAGAACTTTACATTCTTCTGAACATTTTGCTAGAGTTCCAAAAATCTGCGGGCTTAGAATAGGTGGCAGATCCTTTTCCTAACTGGGGCCGGTCACATGGAATAAACTCCCTTTGGAGCTATGCACTACGCCTGATCTCTTTACCTTTAAGAAAAAAAATAAAGACTTGTTTTTTCCGACAATTTGCATAGGTCATCGCTGCAGGTGCTGTTAAGTCTGTTTAGCACCAGGATACTCGTTGGAGTAGCTGTGCGCTGTATAAATCTCAATAACATAACAATCTTCTTTTGGCAGGCTGCCCTGAGACTCATCGTGTTCCTCTGAAGTTGCTCTGCAATAGTAGCCCATTTTGTTACTGCAAAATTGCAATTTGATCATTCATCACATATCCTGCTAATGCTTTACAGTAGCTACAACCCTATACAAGACAGCGTGAAATACACACAAGGTCATCCAACTCCTTTATATCTGTCTAATAAATTACCTTTTCAGATGGCTAGAATTGCTGTGGCAGTAAGAAACCACATTAGCCAGAACTTCCTGCTTTCAGAAAAGAGCACATGATAGCTCAGTCTTTCTCAGGATGTGCAACCAGAATCCGGGATAGCGTCCTTTTCCATAACTAACTGCTCCAGTTGTTCTCTAATATTGTATCCTACTATTCTCCCCCTCACATGTCCATTAATACCTTTACCACTCTTTCCTGTCTCCCTGCTAACCTTATTGACTATCACGTCTGGTTCTTTTCATTGCATCCAAAGTAGAATTCCCCAAACATTTATTCTATTTTCTAACCTCGCTGGATGCTTTCCACTCCTCTAACATAGTTGTGGCTCTTACAACTTCTTTTTAAGTCCCCTTGTTTCTAGTACTTGACCCATGGTTTAGCTGTAGGTAGTTCAGAACACCGCCACATGTCTCGTATGTAACCTCCCCCTTGGCACGGCAACTGCCCCTCTTCTTCTGTCCCTTTACTGGCTACCGGTGAGAAAGTGAATAATTTTTAAGATATATTGTCTAACCCACCAAACCCTCCATGGAGAATGTCCCACATACTTAGCCTCCAAACTTTTGCTCTATACTCCAGCAGGACTTTTAAGGTCATGTGACAAAGCCTTGCTCAAAGTCCATAGGTTCACGAAGGCTAGGGCAGGCTGCAGATCTTTCTCCTTCCTTGCCCCTCATCTCTGGAATAAATTGACTATGCAATTACGCATCTGTGAAAATCACTCCCACTTCAGAAAAGCGCTTAAGACCAACCTATTTTAAAGAGTGTCTTTACCGTACAGTCCATCTGTCTTGGTCCTGTGCCGAGATACCCCTCCGGGGGTGATTTGAGCGCATAATAAATTAAAATAACAAAAATAACATATAGACTGTTGTCATTCCTTATCTCTTTATCTATTTTGCTGTTAAATTGTTTTGTTTGTTCCCTCCTATTTGTAGTGCTCTTCTTATTATGGTAATTTTTAGATTTTGTCAAGTCTGATACTCCTTGTCCTCTTATCCTCCATCCCCCTACAATTAACAATTAGTTTTTTATTCTGCATTAACCAATGCTGTAACTTGTCTGGGAATGTATTTCTTCTACTTACTTCTGCAATTTATCAATTTATTGTAAAGTAGTCTAATGCCCTTGGGTAATGTTCCTATAACAAAAACTGCATAAATACATATAATTAAAGTGTTGTTCTATTGCACAAAATTAGATTCCGTTTTTGATGCAAATGTATTAGCTGTTTGCACTACATCCAGACTCAACCTTCCAGCCAACTCCTGTAAGTCTGATCTAGGTGCTCAAACAATCTACTTTAGAGAGTTGGTCTTGGGAGACCAACCTTCAGTCACACACTGAGTACCTAAGTGGCCAGGACAGTGGAGATTATCTGCAATCTCACATATGAAATTGTGATATTACACCTGTGACTGCAAGGTTTAGGGGGAAATAATCTTAATTATGTTTATACACCTTACCATTTTTTGCTATTGGATAAAATTCATACATTTGAGCCTAACAAAGGGACACTAGAACATGACCAGCCATTTTCCTGATTGCTATAATATTGCAACAATGAAACTGTCCAGATGTGTGGCTCTTGCATATCTGCAAGATTCATTTACACAGTCATTGATTTCTGTCTGAATGTCATAAATATATTTTTATTGGGTTTCTAAAGGTAATACGTATATTCAGATTGGTAGTACTGAGCCTACAGAAAGGCAATAGTTACATGAAGCAGGTGTTAGTATAAAGATTGTCACCACACCTTGTGCTAGTACACCTACACCGTAGTCCACTGCTTGCATTATCACTGATTCCAGAGCTAATCATTTGCGTATTCTAACCACCACCCAAAGGTTCATGTCAGGTATTGAATCCAGGAGGGATGGGTGCCATGGTCCATAAGCCATTTATCTGTGGTGAAATTTCCCAGACATAGTAAATGTTCCTCAGGATACAATGCTTAAGCTGAAAAGCACAGTAACATTTCCAGAATAACATAGGCAGCCTACCGGCACAATTTTCCAGAGGTGAACTAATGCAATAATGTTTGTGAAAAGTTTGAAAGACATTCAAGGGGGATGTTTTGTGGTGTTTCATTTAATTTATTGAGCTATATATGGTCCAGACATGCAAGTGAGTTGATTTCAGGATGTACTCAAACTCAAATATTTTAGTTGGACAATCAGGTGTCTTTGAACCAACCAAGGAATAGCCAAAGCATAATGGTCTTTAAATATTTCTGATGGCGTCCACTCGATGAATCTGCCGAATCAGCCATGGGAGAGATTTCCAAGGCCTTTCGCCAAGTATTTAAATTCATGTTCATAGCATAATAGCAAGTATAATAAGGACAGCTGAGTAGAGTCAGATCAGGACGGTGGCTGAGCATGAGGGAGGACAAATGACAAGGAGGAAGAGTAGGGAGAGCGGGGAGGAGAATCTGTAATGGTGGGCGCTTGATGATCCGCTAGTTGAGATGTCGGATGAGGAGGAGACGCTTTTGCTGTCTCCTGAAGCACAGGAAGGAGGGCTTCGTCCTGATATGTACTGATGTGGTGATCCAGATTTTTGGGGCATTGCTGGAGAAAGACTGTGTCAGTGTTTTTTGTTCGCGAGCTTTGGGTGGAATGAGGAGTAGAGTATTTGAGCTTCCTAGGTTGCTTATCTGTTCTGCCTTTTTGAGATTTGCAGTAAGGTAACCAGGTTTCCTGGTGTGAAGAGCTTTGTGAGTAAAGCAGGCAGTTCTGAAGCTGCGGCGAGCTTCAATTGGGAGCCAGTTCAGTCCTTTTGGGGCAGGGGAAATTTGGTCACATTTTTTTTATTCCGTGACCATTCTAGCTGCTGCATTGAGAGTGGTTCTACGTGGGTGAAAGGTGGGATTTGGATAGATAGTGGGCTGTATGTCCTCAACAAAGAAGGCTGTCATCATCCCTATGAATGTAATACTCTCTTTATTTTAATGCCTGTAGATGCTGGTGACCCTGATTGACAGTGTACCAGAATATAGCCCCCTCCCTGGTGAGGTGATGGCAAAGGCCAAGCAAGGAGGCAGGGGCCATGATGGTGCATGTACTGCACGGTTCACCACCCTTCAGAGATCACGTGTATGCCCTTGGTCGCCAGTGCTGCTCGCTCTCAGTCATTCTGCCCCAGAGGGGCCCCGCTTCACCACAGCAGCTGTGTTCCATACATCAGAATGGTAAAATACAACCGCTTCCCCGTGTGGCGCTGCACTCTTCATCTCTCCTCCCCTAGAGTCGCAGATGTCGCTGTGCGCCACCACCCGGAGCGCCAGAGAGCCTTGACTTCTGCCACAAGACCGATTGTGTTCTTGATCAATGCTTAGCTGTTCCAGTGGATGAGGCATTAGGCCCTCCGCACAGACAGAGAAAGGGGATGCTGTCACCCTCTCCACGAAAGGCAGCAGATTCCCTGGCTGGTGAACAATGTAGGAGCGCCCCCAGGTGATGATCACTCCAGCGCCCAGAGTGGGGATCAAGTCAGTCGAGGGGCAGAGGCCTGGGGCCGTCTGTGTGATCACACAGAATGCTGATATCTTTTAAGCAGCCCCTCTCTGGTAAGGGACAATGGCTGCCTAAAAACCTAACATTCTATAAATGACACTGGCCATTCAGTGCATCACTGGGTCATCACCTGCCTCCCCCCATGCCTAAAAGATACACTCCATGGCTGAAGCTGTTCACTTGCCTTTTGAGGCCACAAAGTTCCCTCATTGTTGATAATGGACGTGGTCTTGCCTAAGAGAGTCATGATATCTCTGGGCCTGTAAGAGGTGTGGTTGTGTTCGGACTATGTGCATCTTTATTTAGTAGAGCAATGATAGTTTTCCTATCTTCTTCTGTTGAGCATCTGTTTCACAGGGTGGATACTGATGCCTTGCACAGGGCTGTGCTGCCAGTGGGTTGGTGTTCTATGGTGAGTGGATAAAGAGACAATGGGAACAGACTCTGGAGACAAGACGCCATGTTGGGGAGCAACGTCTCTGTTATAGCTATAATTCCACGGTGGAGGTTCCAGCAGGCAATTCTCACGATGTCCACCAAAGGTAGATGGCAGTCAGTACTTCCTGGGCTACTTCCGGTGTCGTTTTGGCAATGTAAGGTGTTCCTTACAGGAACTTGATGCAGCACAGCATTTCCCAGTACTTTTTTCCTGTGGGTTTATCGTCCCTAGCCTTGGATTTTTCCCTGGATTTTAGTCCTTTTGATCTTTGCCCCTTTTTTCTTCTGCCTAGAGTCTACGAGTTTCTTCACGGATCCTGTGTTTCCAAGTACCTTTGTACCTCTGCTGAGGTTCAAGTATGTGATTGGAATTACTCCTGCTACTTTTCTCCAGCTCAAGTTATCCTGAGGAGTTTTTAGGCCTCTGTTTCTTTCCTCCTCTCTAGAGAGCTTTTTCTTGGAGAGACTCCTCATCTTTGCATCTGCCTACTGCTGGCTGACAAAATGGCTCCTAAAAGAGATAGTCCTTACCTTAGAACCAAATGAGTCAAGGCAAAGAAGCATCCATCGCATCCAGAGCTCGAGAAAAGCCCACGATCACAAGGTGGAAGCTGCCCTACAGAGTTAACCTCCACTTTATGGACAAATACCACCCCCTTGAGGGTTTTATCTGATCAGTAGTTTGCAAATACAATTGCGGTCACATTCCAATGATACGTTATATCGCTAGTCACAAAGCGATACAACTTTTCACGGCCCCTTTGGTTTGAGATTTGTTATGGGTCGTTGCAAGTTGCAAAGAATAGGCAAATTTTCAATGTGTCTTAGTGCACTGTGACTTATATTTTTGCGGTTGCAAAGGCTGTGGTTTTGCAAATAAGAGGCTGTGTAACCATAAAATGTTTTCCTACATCAGGCCTCCGTCAAGATTATGAAGGATGACAAAATCAAGAAGCATAGGAGAGTTTTTGGCGCAATGGTTAGAGCTGCCGACCTTCGATCTGAGGAACCAGTCTTGAGTCTCAGCATCAACTCAACCTCCTGAGATTCTTGGCAAATCAATTAATTAACCTCTTATTCAGTTACCAGTATGGGTTCTGAGGGTAAAATCAGAGAAATTGGAATTAATTGCTTTATCAAAATTAGGTTAAAATCTTAGGAATCAAAAACAGAGCTATAAACATTTGTTTCACTGAACAGTTCACAGGATAAAAATATGAATGTTCAACACAGGGATATTCCCTAAAAAGTCATATACATCAGTATGGGCTTCGGGGAGCTCGCAGGATGGATTTCCACAGAGTACAGACTCCTGCCGCTATTCTAGAAAAAAGCCCCTGGGTTAGATCAGAGGAATTTTTTATTGTCACAGTGCCTCTGTCTTAGATCTTTATTTCACAGGTTGGATTAAAGTAAAGGTGAGATGTCATATTTATATTGTTTGTAATCTTTATTTATTTAGGAAAGAGGGTTCCTTGTGAATATTCACTTCCTTGCAAAACCCATTAAAAAAAGTGGGTTGTTCTGGGCCATTTCCTATGGTTACAGCAACACCTATCCCCATGTCTTCCATTTAAGTATTTAGAATTGCCGAGAGATGATGTAAAGTACAATACACACACGGTTGTGAATCTATGGGTGTTCACATTATTTGCACTGGCAAACCCTTGCCACTCCCATAGGATTACTCACTTCCCCTGTCCTGGGTGACACTAATGACTGAAGAAAGTCAGGCACACTTGGCAGGACTTCCTGGATTGTATCTTATATCTCTGCACACAAAAGCCAACAGATTAAAACTTTGTGAATCAGTGTGTGTAGGGTTTTCACCATTGCCGTGCATAAGTTTGAATACCAGTGCAAGAAGGACTATTAGTCATCAAAACAGCAGTAGCCTGGAACTGCGAAAAGAAAGTTAGCATGGACTTTTCCTTAGTGCAACTCATGATCTGTGTGTTGAGGTTGTATATTCCCCTCTTGTTTTTTGTGCTAATCATGTGGTAAGGTTCTGTTGAGATCACAGTTATTGATATCAAGAACCTGAATATGAGTGTGCAATAAATGGTGAAGTATTTACCGTACCCGGTAACGACTGATACTTGCGGTTCAGTATTTAATGTACGCAATAAATAACTCAAATTTTGAGTTTCACTCAAAAAGTTGGAAAATTGCCTTTAATGCATCGAATTCTGTTTGTAATTTTTTTGCCATATGTTTTACCCTAGTAAATTTTGGGAGGTTAGATCTGATGAGATTTGTCAGGAGAAAGATTAGGGGTGTCACTAAACTCGGAATTGCAAACCTGTGCCACCTACTATTTGCACAGGGATCATGATTGCACCCATCTGATCATTAGGACTAAAGTGTTAGGCTCAGAATACTTACAATCTTCTCCTGGTTCAGCTGCTAAACGACACAAAGACTTGTCCATGTGGCACAACACTAAGGGCCGGATGTATGACGTTACAACGCATGCTGTTACAACGCATGCTGTTACAACGAAAGTTTTACAACGCGAGTGCATTGACAACGCAGGACATTACAACGCAAGTCTTTACATCGACTTGCACTAGATGGCGTGCTAACATTAAAAAAGTGTAATTTACTATTCCAACTCCAGTCCACGTAACAGTAGGGAAGGTGTTGGGATAGTAAACTACACTATTTTTAATGTTAGCACGCCATCTAGTGCAAGTCGATGTAAAGACTTGCGTTGTAATGTCCTGCGTTGTCAATGCACTCGCGTTGTAACAGTTTCGTTGTAATGGTAGTGCGTTGTAAAAGTTGCGTTGTAAAGGTTGTTCCCCCTAAGGGCCTGATGTAGAGTTTGGCAGATGTGGGACATCCACCAAAAGTCAGCAGATGCACCTCTGCTCTATTGAGAATTCATCAGTATTAATACACCCTAGATGGGGACGACAGGAACTCTGAATCCAAAGTCACGTTCAAAGCCTTTAGCATGCGTACAGTGTTTATACCATGTCTTTAGGCGTCTGATTTGTTAGTGGTTTCAGGAGGTTGACCTTACAGAATGTCAGCCTATATTCATCAAAACCATTACAGGGGAAAGGAAAGCGAGTGCTGGCCCAACATGTCCTGAAACCAATTTTCAATCCAACATCAACACTCACAAAGAAGAGAGATTTTATACTTGGCAGGTAGGGAAGAAAATCACGATGGTGCTAGTTAGTAGGTCAAATCAAGTAATTATTTAGGAACATTCAGTATAATGATTGGCAAGAATGTCAGACTCCTCACAGCATCCTAGGAGGTCCAACTATGTGAGTACCAGAATCTGTTGTGGATCTGATAGAGCAGTGATTCCTAACCTGTGGTTCGCGGACCCTTCGGGGTCCGGTACACCTATTCAAGAGGTCCACAACTGTTTTGAAAATGAAATGATATTAGCAGATTAGGGACGTACATAGGAAAAAGCAACATTGAACATGTTAAAGCTCTCTGTGTGAAGAAATTTGAACCTGGAGGATAAAAATGAAGGGGCATATTATCAAGCACCGCTAAAGTGGCGATAATGGGCTTGATAATATGCCGCAGAGAATTCCAATAGAAGCCCATGTTGACACCAGAACATGAGCTTCTGTGGGAATTCTCAAGGGCATATTATCAAGCCCATTATCGCCGCTTTAGCGGCAGTTTTCTGCCGCTAAAGGGGCTATAATTTTAACGCCGATATGCCCCTAAATTGTTATCCTTATCTCAATTTGGGGAACAAACAAGCATAGCTAAAGCCATCTTGGATGGATGATTAGTGGCCCCAATTGAAGCACTGGCAAAGCCTGCTAAAAAAGGAGCATCCTTTTGGAGCAAAAAAGACAAAATATGCTGGAGTCCAGCATGTTTCGTCTTTTTGAAACAAAACACAATTTTGGAACATTCTAACCTTCTGATTAAAATGAATAGCTCTATTTTTGCATATGTTTTTTTCTGTGCCTTAAATAAAATATTTAATAATTTGTGTATTTGATGTACATTTGTTTCTGCAATTTGTGTAGTGTTTTGAGGTTCGAACCATACAAATTTCTTAGGTGGGTTTCCCCAGCTTCCAGTAGTGATTCAGTGGAGGTCCACAAAAGTCAAAAGGTTAGGAACTGCTCTGCTAGAGGGCGAATAAGTTCACCAATCCTGCCTATTATTAAAGTAAGGAAGGAGCTTCTGGTTTACTAAAAGAGACAAAACTCCCAAAAGGCCACTTCTGCATTATAATCTGATTTTTAGACACTGTTTTTTTAACTGTATATGAAGAAATAAAAATATGATTTTAATCAAAAGAGATATTGATTCCTGCATCAACAGTAGGTTTCTTGAGAGTTTTGTGTAGTAGGCTCAAAGGGATGCATTGTGACTTTCGAGAAATACTACTGTTGAGAGTGTATGTAAAATGAAGACTAAGAGAAAGCCACAAGAAATAGAAGTAGAGACTAGGGAGCAGCGGCATCTCCTCCTCTAAGGCGGAGGAGTGTCGCCCCACTGCTTCAACTACATACTCAATACAAAATATAAAATGATAATAATGCTCCGTTATTATCGTTTTCTTTTTTTATTGAGGTTGAAGCGGCAGGGCGGGCTGGGCTCCCCGTGTCACAGGGAGGAGTGGTGTCTGCACCTTAAGTGCGCATGTAGGTTTGACCGAGAGTCTCGGGCTGGCAAACCTACATGCACACTGTGTATGTTCTCCACCCAGGCTGCATTACTGCCTGGGTTGAGAACATGCCCAGGCTTCCCCTGCCTGTCTGAGCACCGAGCCATGTTGCTCAGACCAATCACAATGCTGAATTGCAGCGTTGGGATTGGCTTGGAGCCTGGGTGCTTGCTTCCTGTGTGAAGGAAAGGCGGCAGCTGGCGCGACGAGCAGGTAAGTTTCTTTTTACTTTCTATTTTTATTTTTACCCACCACCAGTCCCCACTTCCCGAGTTCCCTACCAGCCGCTACTGCTGGGGAGATATTAACTACAAGATGCTGAACACAGGGCAGAAAGAGCACAAACAATACAAGATTATTGGAAGACTATTAACGTGATCAGAGAGAAACCTACAAGCCTAGAAGCTGCACATAAAAGAAACAAAGGACTCTCTCTTACCAAGTAGGAAACAACCATAAGGAGAGGTAAGAAAAACATAAAAAAGACAGTGACAAGAACTGACCTAAGAAAAGTGGCAGCAAAAAGAACCCTCTCTATGCCTTCTTAATGGACAAACATTTTAGAGGCTACTCATGTCCTTAAGAAGGAAAACATATGAAGATGAGAATAAGGCTCACACCTTGATCACAAGAGCACACCAAGCAGAAAGAAACAAAAAGACAAATCAAATAGATTAAATAGGTATGAGAGGGAACTGGTCCTTGGGGAAAGGGGAAAAGGCAAAGTCTTCAGGAGTTCTATAAACAAATGTATATAGATGGAGAAAATGTATCTGCTGATCCCAATGAAATGCTCAAAGACCTAAGCTTCACCAAATTAACAGGAGTGCAAAGGAATAGCTCAACCAAACCCTTCAGAAACACTGAAGTAATTTTTGTAATTCAAAACACTTAATGCTTCACATCATCTGGCTAAGATGGATTTGTGGGTGATGTTTGTAAAATATTTTCAAACGATCTGACTCTGAGCCTGGCACATGTGTTCATTCTATGGCAGATGAGATAAAGGCAACAGACTCACTAAGTGATGCCAGGTAGAGGATCTATGATATGGGCATCACATAAAGCTATAGCATTTCTAAATCTAGAAATCAATCTCAACATGAAGGTTTTTTGTTCTGCCAATAACGAAATTTTAAAATCTAGTTTGCCACTCACTTCAGCTGCTGGTGATCCATCAAGCGTGGGCCAAGAAAAATGAGGGGCCAAAACGCGTTTCCCCGTGCAATTTCCCCTAGGGACTTTAAACACAGCTACAGCCCGAACCGCTGAATGTAATTACACCAAATTTGGCAGAATGGTAGATATTGGTCCAGAGAAGTGCCTTTTTTTCTAATTTGGTGTATATTTGTTTGATCATTTTGGAAATATTAAGGGAAATCCAAATTTGTATATATATAGGGATACAGATCCTCCAAGGATATTTAAAAATATGTATGCAGACAGGCTCACACGTGCCACAGGCACTGCCACCTCCCTGGAGCTAAAGATAAAATTAATGCGGGGGTTGTGTCACCTCCCCTGCAGCCCCGAGGACCACCACCTCCCCAGGGCTAAAGATAAAATTAATGCGGGGGACCGTACAGCCTCCCCGCAGCCCCCAGGACAACCCCCTAAGGATAAAATTAATGCAGGGTAGTCCATACCGCCTGCACTGCAGCCCCATGGACCGCCACTTCCCCAGGGATAAAGATAAAATTAATGTGGGGACCCCCAAAGCCTCCCCGGCAGCCCCGGGGACCGCCACTTCCCTGGACTAAACTTAAAATGAATGCGGGCCCATGCGGACCCCCTGCAGCCACATGAACCGCCACCTCCTCTGGGCATTTTGTTCAAATTAGGGGGGGCGCGAGGCACCCCGCAGCCCCGGGGACAACCACCTACCCAGGGCTAACTACTACAATGAGGGGGGCCACGTAGCCCGCCTTTGTGGAACATGGATGGCCTTGGGGAAGGTCACCCCCAGGCCCGGATCCTGCTACCTCCCGAGTAGCCCACCCTTGGGAGGTAGCTGTTTGATTTGGCTTGGTGGAAGCTCACAGCTCCCACCAAGCACAAGCAAACAACTCTGCTTTCTGCAAGCCGGAGCTGTCAAACAGCTTTGGCTTGTAGAAAGTGAAGTTTTCATCTGTTTCCCTGCACACAAATATGTCCCTTCCAGATTTCTTATTTCTAACGTCCAGACGATCAAGAATAAAATAAGACTCAAGAGGGTAATAATCTAAGAAAAGCAGTATCACAGACATAATGCACAATGTAAAGCAAGCCAAGAGCTGTGTATTTAGAAATAGACCTATTAAAGTGGAAGAGGTAACAAAAGTGTTCTCAAATATAAAGCAGAAATCCTAAAGCCGATATCTTCCAAAGTTATAATTGAAAATGCAAATCTTTTTGACATTTTCTGATTGAGATCATATATGCTGCCTTTCACAACTATCTGTGCCTGGAGGTTTTTACCTACTACTGAAAAGTACCTTGGATGTGAAGGTCATTACTCACTCAACGGACCACTACATACAGGGAAACCCTAAATGGGACATGTATTTCTGTCTGCCACCCAGCATCTCCCATAACTTCTTTGACTTCCCCCAGGAGAGGGCCACTCCCCACCTCCTTATAGTCATTTCTCCACCATCACCATTGATATCACCAGTGTCAGTCTAACCTTCCTCCTGCCAACTCCTGCATCTGCCCTATTTCTCTTCCCTCCAGGGGCCTGTGTCTGGTTGTCCTCTCCTCACAAAACTCCTACATCTGTGTCTCATTGGTCTTCCTGTCTGACCACCGTATCTCCCGACCATTCCTCCTGTTCGCTTCCATATCCATATCTAGTTCTTTTACACACACACATACATGATATGTATAATACCGAACTAGCTACAGAACAATGGAGAACACTACAGAGAAGAGCATAGAATTACTACTTCATATTAAGTAAGGGAGGAGCGTAATGTAAAAGGAAGAGGTGTCCTACACGGGAAACAGCGTTTACAACGCTGCTGTTATCACGCAGGTAGGTAACAACGCGTGGATTTACATCGCAAGTCGTTTCTATGACTTGCGTTAGGTTTCGTGCAACACCAGGGAATGTGTTGGATTTTAAATCCAACCCATTCGCAGCTATTGCGCTAACTGGAGTAGGAATAGTAATTTATAATATTCCTAAATCCAGTGCGCCACCTAGTGCTAGTAGTAGAAACGACTTGCGATGTTTCAGCCACGCGTGGTAACAACGCGGTCGTTGTAACGACCACGTTGTAACCTACTGCGTGATAATAGCACGCGTAGTAACGTGCTATATTCGGCCTACACTGTTAAAATGAATACGTCAATTGACAAGTGAATGTCAATACTGCACATTAGTTGTGCAATACTTTGCCGAAAAGCAGTCTGAGATCCCACACTCTGCGTCTGATCTGTTTTTTTCCTCCAAATGCATTGCTAAACACCCACAATGAGACAGCATACATGCTTCCTATTTATAGAAGATTTTTATGGAGGAAGTCTGACTGTCTACACGCCCTACAATTGCCTAAGTGCATCATTAGTATTGTAAGTATCTTGATTGCCTGTGTGCTCCTCTGCAATTACCCTTGCAATGGACTATACGTTTACAGTCCTTCACAAGCAGCCACATTCACTCATTCAATAGCATCTTTACAATTTGTAAATCTTTTTATAAGGCATGAAGACAGCTCAATGTCTCTGAAGTCTCTTGCAGTCACTGACGACTGTATTAATAAAATGATTCACAGGTTATTTAGCTTTAAGTGGCACTTGTGCAACGTGGTGAAGACAACGATCACAAGAAGACATTAAGTAAACCTTTCTGGGAACCACTGAGTGACGAGAAAATGACTTACACTGTGGCTTGTGGGTACATTGCGTTAAAATATTGTTTATGCAGGGCAGCGTCCAGCTGGCTTTCCGCCTTCTTACAATGTCTGAGCAGCAAAATTGAGTATGCGAAACAAATTCAATTTGGCTGAATCAAGAGCTGGTCGGTGGAAATTCACAACATACGTCTGTTTGGCTGAGTTGTCACTTCCAGTTGCTTTGCCAGTGATCTGTGTCGCTTTGTGTAAATGTCTTGTTTTTTGTGTGCAATGTAAAACTGTCTTTTCTATAAGTTCTGACAAGATTTCCCTAAAAGCATAGTCTAATTCTGGATTACGGTTTTGCCCAAGAGGGGAGGTCTATAGAAAACAGAGGCCGCATGCATTTGAAAACAAGCATTGGTAATTTCAATAGTAATGACTTTTGTAATTTATATACTGTAAATGATGTGTGAATCGTATTAGTAGTTAACAGGTCAGTACGGAGGCAAGTTGAAGGGAGATTTCATTGCTATGCTTGTGGTACTTGTGCTTGTAGTGTGTGTACACAGAGGACCAGATTCACAAAGGGCCTCTGCGCTCGTAGCGGAGGCCCCGCAGTCGAGGGGGCGTCTCTGCACTGGGGGAGGAAACTCTCCAGTGAGAATTTTCATTGCGGGGATTCCGCCTGGAGGGCGGAACATTCCCCACGACTGCGGGGCCTCCACTACGAGTGCCGAGACCTTTTGTGAATCAGGACCATACTTGGTTGTGTTTTTTAGTAATTAGTGATTGCCTACATAAACATAGATACACACGCATGCATGCAAGAGGGTGTTGCCAGTCAGCAGTGCATTTTTCGAAAGAAGGAAGAAGAAGAGACTGATGTGTCTGAACTGTGTTCTGGAAATCAACGCTAGCCTGTCAGTGTACATTGTGACCTTGCGACACACAGTGGCGTGTCCTTCCACTCCACACACATGCTTCTTTGCAAGAGGCCTTTGGGAGTCTGTCAAGGATTCTGGAAGTAGGCCTGCAATTTGACCCTTAGGATTGTGTGCCTAGTGGGTGTTGTCCTGAATAAGACATAGCTTGGAATAAACTTACAGGTTGAGAACCTACCATAATAACTAACTCTCATTGAACATAAGAGGTCCACTTTTTCAGTTATTTTTTTAAAAATCAGTGGTTGCGGTGATGGCGACTTCAATGAAAAGGGAATCACACGATCTCCAACCCAATTATGTCATTACTGGAAGTTACATTACATGCTATGAGATAAGGGTTAGAAAATGGACAATGCTCTTTCCGAGTTAGGGGCCATTGTATGAAATGTATTTGAATAAATGTGGGTGGAATGGGAGAACCGTATCCACAAGGGTAGGAGTCCATGTTGGGAGTGGGTTGGCTGACTGACTCCTCATGGAAGAGGAAGACCAAAGATCTAGTGGAGAGAAGGGGTTTTCCCCAGAACTTTGCCTTAACTGTTTTTGTTGGCCTTAGAACACTGTGGGGCTTATTTACAAGTCCCTTGCGCCGCCGGTGCGTCACTTTTAATATGTCTTGTTAACCAGTGGTAAAGTATGTCTGTGCACCGCCCTATAACATGATGAAAATGATAGCCAGATGATTGGTACCCTTAACTTACCTACAAGCTTCTAGTATATGGTGCCAAGTCCACACAAGAGTTTTACGTTAAATGTCATCAGTGGGCAGCAGCACTCAGTGTGCCACCCACTGCAGAGACCCAGGAAACCCAGGATTACCATTTCAGCCTGGCAGTGCAGTTGTAACTTCAAATTCAACCTAGCAAAATTCACACCTTTTGGCTGCCTAAACCTTCCTTTCAAATATTTATAAGTCACCTGTAAGGAGGATGTATTTCCCATAAAGTCAGTGTGCATCGTATTTAAAAGTAGATCATTTAAAAGTGTAATGTTAAACATGTCCTCACAGTGAAAATGCCCTCTGAACCTGACAGAATGTGCAAGGGGGCTGGGGGGATCATTTTGACATTAAAGTGTTAATGTCTGCTTGAATGTAACATCATGCTTGAAAGGTCTATTGGGGCTTCTCATATGACTATTGGGACGCACTTCAAAGACAGCTGTCTTGTCACAGGCAAGTGTTAGAGGACACCGGGTAGGGGCTCTACTTTTATCTTCCCAGCCAGGCTGGCACTAATCACAGTGGGCCTCTTTTGGCATTACAGTGCCACAGCCTATTTAACAGGTATGTTGGCTTTGCATATAACAGTTTGGACACATTTCAAATGAGAGAAACAGAATGCTGAAAATATGTGTGTCTGGGTGCTGAAAGGTCAGCTTTGTTATGCTAGACTTCTGTCTCTGGGTTGTTGTGGGTACAGGGACTGCATCAAACTATTTGTTTGTGTTATATGTGGGAGGACACTGGGATTGCCCTGGCACACACCCCCACACAAACACTGAGCACTCAGAGCCCAAGTTTAGATTGGCCTAAGACTTTGGCCATCTTGAAAATGCCTAACGTTGGTAGGGTTATCCCATTTATGAGGGCATCCCCAGGAGTCATTCCCACTCACCAGCTCATGCCAGGCATAAACGTGGTATGGCCAGGCACCCACTTCAGAACACTCCTGCACATGTGGAAGATCAGAAGAGTGAACCTGCTTTCTGAGACCTGAGAAGAATGTAGAACACTGAACTTGCTCTCCCTTAGGTACCCAGGACAAAGAAGTAGACTCCAAGGGTCATAAGGCTGGCCTCCTGTTTATATTGCAGGGATACAACAAGCTACAAGATGCCTTTCCTTCAACTACCGAGCTGATCAGAGAAAACTGGTCCTGGACTGGACTCTGCCTGCCATCCTGTAAGTCTCTAAGTGCCTCCCCTGTGCCTGGGGTCTGTTGAAGTGTACACCTGTGGTGGATTGGCACTTAATGACTAAAGTCAGAAGGTAAAATTATTGACCAGGACAAACCTTGTTAGTGTACCTGACCTGCGCTTCATCGTTGTCAGTTTAAAATTGTGCCTGGATTCTGTTCTACCATAACCATTGAGTGTCATTACCACTTTAGGCTTCTTGGTGCTATTTCTAATTTAAACTTTAAAAATGCATATCTCCAGGTACCCTTATAGGATATTTGTAATTTTGGTGTAATTGTGTTTATTACATTTTACCTTACTTTTCCCAATTTGTTTTGAGATATTCATTGTTTTGCCTTTAGCCTTTTTTTTACTATTTAAGTACTGCATAAATACTTTACACATTGCCTCGAAGTTAATCATGTCTGCTAAGTCTCATAGCTTTCAGGGGGTTGGCCTTACCCTGACAAGAGTTGTGATTATTCCTTGAGGGATGCAGTCAGTTTCTTGACAGGTAACTGTCCCGGAAAGGTCTGAAAATGTAGTAGAGCAAGGGCATAACCATCTCTGGATAGGAATGACTGTGCTCTAGCCAGAATAAATGTTCAGAGGCACTGCTCTGTCATATTGTTGACAGTCCAGTGCAATGGCTTTGAGTGTAATCAATGACATGACTGTTCCCTCCCAGACAAACTTTCAATGGCACCTGCCTGTTTCTCCAAACATGCAACTAGCCTGAAAGCCTCCACTGAACAAATGCCTACGTCACCAGCTATGTATGCACTCTAGTTGGATGAGATCAATACCTTAAACCTAATTTCTCATGCAAATGTGTGATTGACTATTAAAAACACACAACAAGAAATAAATCTTACCCAAGCGCCCACAACAATCACCTTTTAAACCCTTAAATGTCAGAGAACTACCTTGAGTGGTCTTGATTTGCTATGTTTGCCACAAACAATCTTAAAGACAAATTAAAAAAGAAGAGTTAATGGTATGTGGTTATTTCCTCCTCTGTTTCGTTCTCCACTGAAGAGATGAACAATGAAACAGGAATGGAAAAAAACAATATTCTAACAAGAGAAAGTGTCCTAAGTCATTCAAAGGATGTGCAATTTAAAAAGAAAATCATGACTCCAGCTAATTTTAAAGGTGCAGATTCATAAATGGGGTTTCCTTTTGGAGGGAGGAGAGAGTATCACATGGTCGCTGAGATGTGTTTTGATATGTCACAGACCCAGCTTCTTAAGCAGAGTTGCTCAGTTGAACAGTATGTCCAGAAGAGCCACTGCTCAGGCAGAAAACCTGGTTTCAGTCAGTTTTTTTCTCCATGCAGATCTCCAGGCCAAGTAAGAGGTTTATTCACAACCCACCAAAGCCTCCTAGATTTGTGTCAATGTTTCCCAGGAGTAGCTGCCTACAAGTTGACATGCCCACCAGGACATGGACTACATACAGAGGAACCATTATCGTGCTGCAGTCACAAAATCTTTGCTAAATAAGTCAGTCACCCTACAACTGGACTCCATACAGTGCACATAGACAGGGTGAGATCTGCAAAAGGCCAGCAGAGATGCCAAAATATGGTGGGTGGTTTTCTGAAGTTTCACACATGCACTTCTGTTTATGCCCTGCTGTTGAAGGCCTCCCATAGGGAGAGAAAAAATTCTAATTATTATGTGGTTTCACCAATGCAAATTCTTCTTTGCTTTCAGATTCCCAGGAAATAACTTGCATTATAATTGAATTGCGCTCGTAAGAATATTGGTCTGGGCTGTACCGTTAATGACATCTGTTAGGCATTGGTTATTCATGGAAATGAAGCGTTTGCTCTATCAAAGTCTGGCAGTCAAAACAATCTGTGTGGGAAGAATATTGTGAATTGACAATTAGAGAAAAGAGTGACTATTGTAAAGGGAGATCCTCCATAGCTTACTTGTCTTGTCCATGTACCTTCTTTTGGAAGGCCATTGCCAGATGAAGGGCCTTGTGTACAAAATGCTTTTGCCGTCACAAAGCCGGCGAATCACAAAAACACAGGCTCTGCAATCACAAAAAAGTGTTTAGCAATGTATAAAGCTCTTTTTTGGGGTAGAAAAGATTATCTGGCACGCAAAATGGGTTTTGACGCCCATCATGAATCGCAATTAGGAGGTGCATGACAGCTCCTCCACTCCAATGTTCGGTATACCAATGGGATATACCAATGCTTTGTGAACGCAATTGTGGTTGCAAACCATTGATTAGATACGGACACTTGAGCTGGGGTGGTATCTGATTTGCAAAGGGGAGGTAGTCCCCAAGGAATAGCTTCCACTCTATGAATCATGATCATGACTGCCGGCATTGGGGAGCAGGAAGTGATCCAAAAGTCCATTGAATGCACCCATCGATGTCACCCCTAAGGCAAAACCTGACCCTCTAAGGACCATGGGCTGCTTTAAAATAAATGTTTACTGTTAGCGATGCAAACGAGGGACTGGTGGCAAGTTGTCCCGTGAAGGCTTCCAGTCTGTTTCAGCAAGCATTTGTAAAAAAAAAATGATGTCCTACCACATTAATGTTAGTGAGGGCATGAGGTTTTGAGACCTTCTTCAAACATTCACACACTGCTGATTAGTACATTAGTCGCACCGCAAAATTCCTCAAGTTGATGCACAATTTGCACTCTCCATTTGCAACCTGCCCAATGACACATCAGTCCAAAATGTCCATTTAGGGGAAAACTAATTTTCTGTGCTGTCGACAAAAATAGGACACAAAGCGCAATGTGCATTGCTATGCTACCGAGGCGGTATTGCCAAGATAAGAAAGCCACAACTGAATTTCCCAGTAATGTGTTCTTACAACTCTATATTCCCTCTTCTGCTGTGTCTGCCCAGGACTGGTCATTTGTTACCTGCTAGTCCCAATTGATTTTCTTTGCCTTTTGCTTTCCGTTAGCGGCAAGATTTATACCAGGAATCAAGTACCAATCATTGGATAACAAGGACCTTTACTGAAAGCTTTTGTAGTAAAATAAACACTATTTATACTTTGCCATCTCTGTTTATTTTCATTACCAGGCTTAGTTCATGTTGGTCCGAATTGGCTTACGGGCTGAGTTTTTCAGCGGCACCGTGTCATTCCATTGAAAAGACATTTCTGGAACACCACTGTAGAAAACTGAACTCAGAAGGCGATTTGCAGGAGGGGGTGAAAAAAGGATCGTGCGCCACTTCGGTGTAAACAGAGAAGAAATACTTATTCATAAAGCTAAGGCTATAAACAAACGGTAAATTAATTATTTTTCCTGCACCCGATTAAAAAAGACAGACACAACTCATGCCTCTATATATTTGCTTCAATTAACACAAAAACCTCGAATGTACATTTTAGTATATCAAAAATGCGAAATAAAAAATACTTGCCAACATTAGTTTTAAAACTGCTAGACACCATACTAGGTAAGCCAGACTTATTTTGTATAACCGAATTTCTCGCTTTATATGTGAAAACTAAGAAATGCTGGTCATGACTAAATGTCCACCTCTGCAATAATACATTCATTCTTTAGGCCCTTTGCTGAAAGTTGTTTCTTTCTGCTAGAGAAACATCATTTTTTTTGGCAGAAAGTCCTTCTACCATCTCAGTATTTGTAACCATGTTGGTCAGGCGGGTGATCCAGATACTGAATCGTGGCCGTTATCATCAGGCGTATTAGGATTTTTAGTGGACCCCGGTGTAATTGGTCTGATGAACTCCTTCTCTGGTTGTCCATTCGTGGACTTCATGGGGGTTTCTGGACCTCTGTAGTGTAACCATGTGCTCACTGACATGCACACCTCTTTCACCATCCCTCTCTTGTTCCCAGTCTTATAAGGTCCTAGGCACTTTACTTGACCTCTCATCTCAACAAGAAACCCACTCACCACATCATATTTTCGTCCCCAGCCATTTGCTAATATTGTATATATGATAATTCAATACGTTTATACATAATATACAACAATTATGTACCATCAAACTTATTTACAAGCCGCTTGTGCCGCAAGGATGTCACTTTTTCCCATATTAAAAGTGACGCACCTGCGGCGCAAGGGGCTTGTAAATAAGCCCCTATATTTTTATATATTATATTCAATTGTATATGGCTGAATATGGCATATTGTATTATATATTATATTTAATAACTCTGGGTGCTTGACCTGACAATACCCAAATCTATCTCAAAACCTCATCATTGCTTGGCATTCTTACGCTTCAAATTTTGCTCATTAACATCTGCACTTGGATGTCCAAGAATTATCACAGTTTCAGTCCACAAAAAATTGAATTCATACTATTCTCTTCCAAACACATTACGTCTTTAATATTGTGTGGTTGATTATACTTAACGTTACTGACGTTTCCTGTCACTCTCACCCACTGTTTTTCCCTAAGGATCACACTGGATCCATCCTTATCCATGATCTCTCACATAAACAAAAATTCAAAAGGACCAACTTGTTTTCTCCATACCTTGACGAAAATTCGGCTACTCTTGGAAAATTCTCTTCTAAAATAAGTGGATTTTAGAAGCTTTCAGAATGCCTTAATCCTGTAACCACAGGACTTCAACAGTACTGTCCTCATAGGTATCTCACAAGCAGCACTTCAACAAGTTCTGCATGCCATGCCAGGCCTGTATTGTCATCCATCAAACTCAATCATATTACCCTAACACTCATAGTGTTAGATTAAATTCAAACTGGTTTGCCTCGCCTTCAAACGGTGCATCTCCATTTCTTGCCAACCTTCTCAAGCTATCAGGCAGCAAAAGAAACCTTAAAAGTAAAAATGACCTCCTTCTGGAGTTGCCTTGCATTAAAACCTCTCATGTGGAGCTTCCACCCTTCTCAGGGGCCTCCCCTTCTTTAAGGAGCTTTCTCCTTGAGGACTTGAAGACCAAATCTATTCTACTGTCTTTCCCCAAAAACCTAACAGCTTAACTTTTTAGACTGTACTTGACTCAACAATGGCTTAGCAAGGAGGGGGGTGGGTGGGAGGGGGTGGTCCACCCCCGCCGACACAAGTTTTGGGGGAAGCGCCCCCCCCCACTCTTACCTGCGGCCGTCGCGGGCGGGAATCCAGGAATCGCCACAACCCTCCCACTCCTACCTGAGGCCGCCACTGGGCAGCAAATGCAGGGGCAGCCACGGGTTGCAAAAGTCCAGCTACGCCACTGTGACTCGACAAGCCAAATATTTTCAATCGATAGATTATGTTAATTGATTCTGTGTGTTGGAGTATTGTGCTTGTACACCTTACCTCCTTTTACATTTCACCACCCTTCGGCCACCTCCTCTCCTCCTACCCAACTCTGTCTCGCTCCCTTCCCACCCTCACCCTCCATTTACTATAAGTTCCTTCCCTCATGTTCCTTCCCCTATCTGTTTTCTGTGGCATGCTTAATATTTTCTGTACATTTGACCCTTGGAAACTCCTCCGCATTCTAGAATACCGAATGGGTATCACAGTGCTCATCCATTTTTGGCTTCCTTTCCTCCTCTTGAATTGTAAGCACAAAAAAATGAGAATTCACCTCCCTAGAGACTGAAATGGCTTGTAGTGTACCTCAAGGTTAAATACTTGCATCAACCTGCTTCAACCTCTGCGTAGAGCCTCTAAGTGCAGTGCTCACAGTCTCTGGTGTTTTGTTCCTCCAATTGCCAGTGACACCCAACTCTTTTTGAAGATCTATACTATCATAGATATAGGCCAACTAAGAACATGAAGCATTTAAGGCACAATTGAGAGGGCAGATTATTACCAAAAGGCAGAGAGAGACAGTGCAATATTAGGAAGATAAAGTATGGGTTTCCCGAGGAAGAGGCTGCATGAGAAGAGCTGTCACCAGGAGGGACCAATTAGCAAAAGTCTTTGCTAATTATTAGCACATATTTTAGAGTCCAAATGCACTAAGCCCCAGGGAGAGCAATTCTATAACAGATCCCCCACTTCAGAGTCTTTTTGACTCAGAAAGGGAGCTATTTTAAGGAAAGATTACAGCGGATGCGATACAGGCTATTGTCTTTGAACTTCAGCCCAGGACTTTTTTGGGCCCAAATGGCTTTCCAGCAGAATTATTAAAAGAATTATTGGGTCAAGTAGTGTCTCATCTTAAAAAGCCCACAACAGAATGTTGGGGGTTGGAATGATTACAGAAGACTTTAGACTAGCCACAACAACTCTTATAAAACCATTGAACCAAGGGATGGATGTAAATCATAATGTCTAATTTTATTATAGAAGATTGAGACTAAAGTCCTGGCAAAAGTGTTTACTACATGAATGCGAAGGATAGCGTAAACACTGATTAACCCAAAACAGTGAGGGCTCACATCCAAGAGAGACACTATACTGAAATTAAAGAGGCTACTTATCTGTCTGACTATGTCTAGATGGATAACTGAACTAATGTCAGTTCTATTAAACACACCAAATAATTTTGACTTAGTCAATCAATAAATAAGTCAGTATTTGTAGAGCACTGCTAATCACCCATGAGGGTATCCAGGCGCTAGGCTTCTGGGCTCAGTTGGAAATTCAGGTCTTGAGTCTCTTCCTGAATTCCGCCAATCAGGGTGATGCCTGGAGGTGGAGGGGGAGGCTTTTTCAGGACTCTGCGGCAAGGTAGGAGAAGGAACAAGCTCCACTGTGGCTTCGGCTGATGCGCTGTGTCTGTGCAAGGGCGAGGGAGGTGGAGCGAAGATCTCTGGTTGGTTGGTGCAAGTTCAGGCTGTGGTTGATGTATGCTGGTACTACGTCATGGAGGGCGTGGTAGGCGTGAGTCAGTACCTTGAATTGTCATCTTTCCTGGATGGGGAGCCAGTGGAGATTCCTAAGGTGTGGGGTGATGTGGGTTCATTTGGACAGTTTGAGGATGAGTCTAGCCTCTGAGCTCTTTATCATCAGAAGACTCCTCATGAATGTAATGGTGGTTCCTGCGTACAGTGCGTATGGTCCTATTTGTTTCTAGTGCTTAAAAAGACAACCCCATGTGCTAGGACAGTACCATGGAAGAACTGCTATTTCAACACCCTCTGGCAACGTTGAGAGTCAATGGGGCAGAATTAAACCCATTTTCAAAGCTAGGAGTACTGTCATGGTCAAAATTACTCACAATATTCTCTCTGCAGAAGAACCATGAAGACATTTCCAACTAGCCTCCTCGGTGTCCTCTGAACCACCAAAACACAAAGGGAAAGGGGAATGGGACAAGAGAGAAGACACTGGTACGAGATGTCAGCTGTTCTCACTCTTCATTCTATAGTTATAGTTTTCTAGACTGAATTTCTTCAAGAAAAAAACCCACTATTTTATTAACATTTTAAATCTGTGAAGTCTTTCTTTTTCTTCTACCCAACTATCAACACTGCCCAACTTTGTTTGACAGACATCTCTAAATCTGCAACCCTCTCTTTGTTTTAGCACACTTAATTGCTTTCTGGAACAGGGGCAAATAGATATTTTGTTAAACTCTTTTAACCATCATCTTGTATTTTTTTAAAACATGTCAATAAATGTATCGCTCAGCCTATTTTGAGGAAACAAACTAATACGTGAAAAAAACAAAATGAACATAATTGCATTCAAATTTGTAGACAACAATGAGAGTCCATCATCCCGATTCCTAGCAATTCAAATATGAGCTATGGACCTACTCCAATATTCTGATCATCATAGAAATAGTTCATTTGAATAGCCATACAAAGGGCCCCACCAAAAAGTCTTGCTGTCATGTACAGGAATACTATCCAGAATTCACTGTAGTTCAACAAAATATTCACAATAATCATTGGGCCCCAAAACCTGTCTGGAAGATAAAGCAGGAAATACAAACCAACATTAAATTTGCACTTTCCAGAACGCAACTTGAAAGTATTTTGTGAAGCGATTCTAAGTTGCAAAAGTGCTTCCCTTTTATAGTATAAGTTCCAAGATGGCTCTCGTAATCGAAATCTCACAAGATGCAATTTCCTTGCTCTGACAAGATTTTCTAAGATTTGGTTTGCGATGTCCTCACTCTCTTCGGCCACCACATTGTCTGCATACTTACCAATGTCCAGCTGCAATATTTAGGTTAGGTAACATTGTGGGACATTTTCTATTTTCTTTTGTACAGCCAATCAAACCTCTTCTACCACACCTCTCTTTTGTGGTAATCATGATAAGTACTAGGCAGAAATGCTCACTGCCGCTAATACGTTTTGCTCTGGCCATAGTGCCATGAGCATCTTGGGGACAACTAGATACTTTATTCAGGGAAGTCAGCGTACTTGATCCAGAAAGCTACAATGCCACTCTATGTGGACAACATACAACTGTGCATTGCGGATCCTGATGATACTATCAGATGACTTCTTGAGATTTTCTCAATATATAGGAGATTTTTCAGGGTTTCAGATTATTTAGAAAAAATCAGTTTTATGACCATTGAATGACTGGTGACCAGTCCAGCAGAGAACATTCCATTTTAGGGTTGTGGTGGTAGGTTTTAGATCCACTCCTGAACTGTTTTAGGAATGAGGCTCAAGATGTATGTACATTACGTTGTCCCTGCTTGGGTCGAAGCCCTCTTCAAGACGGTTGATTTACCTAGGTTGCTCCTGAGTTCCAGACACTTTTGTCTGGACGTGGCAAAGGCTGTTCTTCTTATGGTTGGGGGTGTGTAGAGGATCTTATTAAACACTTTGTATGTGGGCGTATAAGATGGCGAAATTTCTGTCCAAAATCTGAACAATTCCTGTTTAACAGACTAACAGTCTCTATAAGATGTGAGCCATTAGGGCACAATGTAAGCCCTCACTCGGGTTGGACAGATACAGAATGGATGTAGGAGTATTTCTGGATCATACGTATGAGCTCAGCCTGCCCTGTGCCAAACCCATCCACAGTTTTTATTAAGGAATGAAAAGAGGTGCATTGAAATATTGGTTGTAAAGAGAGGACTCCATGAGTACAAAAGGGCTGGTGCAAATCTCAGATCTAAGGAAGGGGAATTATTAGCTATTTCTAAGTTGAGTGACCTATGGAGGAGGTATGCAATCTAATTCTAGCAGTTGAGTCAAGAGTTTTGAATGCCTCAGAAGCAGTTTTTTAATAGATTATTGACCTGTTGGGAGATATTATATAAAGCTGTAGCTTTCATCTGTCTAATGTTGACCGGTAATGCTCAGAATACCCCGAGGACATTAAAAGTCAAGAGGGAGAAGGATGTGTTGATGTGGCCAAGAATGACCGGCCACAGGATTTGAAGTACACTAGGGAAATGCTGGTTTAAGCTCATCCAATTGAAAATCCTACAGAGAATATATTATTGTAGGACTTTTCTTAGTGCCTTTTGCTACGTTCAGTCCTCATTAGGTCAGGAGAACATGTTCTACCAAACACTATGGCCATGCCCCAAGATACAATGGTTTTGGCAAAAAATAATGGGGAGAGGCACTCCACTGGCAAGCCTTCAAAACTAATCACATTGGGCATTTGGGGGGATGGTGAACGTACAAGATCCCATAAGCTATTTGTGAATGTGAATCTTGCGGTGGCCCAACGAGATATAGCACAGAAAGGGGGGAAAAGAATGCCATCATTGGATATGTGGAGTTAAAATCTTGACTGGTGTAGGGAAGCTGAACTGGTGACACACACAAATTGGGGATGCCCTGATAAGTTTGTGAAGGTTTCGAGGTTATGGTGGAATGCCTCCATGCTGGTATGGAAAAAATAAGAATTAACAAAGGAACAGGATAAAGAATTGTTAAGCTCCCAATCTGCTAAATAATATATGGACCTGTCACTAATTGAGCAGTTTCCAAGTATGTTCAGCGACCTAACAAATGCATCATAGACATGATCTATATTTTGGGTCGTGTTATAAAATGCTGAAAAATTACAATAAAAAGAATTGGAAAAAGTGACAAACTAATGATTTTGTGTTCCCTGGCAACACTAGCACCAAACCTATGACTTCCCACACTGGTACATACAAAGAGGTAGCCCCCAGAAGTTAATTTAATATGTGGCCACACTTGACATTTGTACTCACAGAGGCCGCGTTTTGTGTATCTAAGTGTCACTCAGATATGTACATTGTTTTATGGATCATGCCTGATGTTGTTAGCCCAGTAGTCCAATCACAAAGGCACACCAGAAACCCTTCCCAAGCTGCAAGTTAAATCTGTATAACAACCACTCACACCATATTTGAGACAATGACATTTTCTACGCCTGATCATATTAATCCTTTCTAGGAGCATTCATTGACACACTTATTCTATACCATATTTTAATATACTTTTACTATCTGCATTCAACCACACGGTGAAGATTATCTGAACCAGACAGCGGTGAGAAGTCAAACGAATGGTACTACAACACAATACAAAGCGCCGGTTACATAACATAATATGACATACTAAACATACTATCTCAAGAAACAGGCATTGAAAGATTGCTTGCTCTGTTATTGTTTCTTTAAAACCATCCTGCCCCATTACCGCCCACCACTGGATAAAGTTCATGGTCAATACATCCCACTCCAGCAGACACACCTCACTGGCATTGTTTTAATTAATGCACATAATGTTGCATATATAGGTTCTTATACAAATATCACCACTTCCGATGGCACAGCACACAAGATGTTAACAATACTTAAATCATTAAGGCGTTAATGGTTCGTCAAGGGAAGGGATCAAGGGAGGTTCACACAGGTTGCCGCGGTACTCATTCCACTTTGACCAAATCTCACCGGCATTGTTGATGCAGCCTTACGACAATAGTTGTATGGACATAAACTGATCAAATAATGTAAAACACATGAAATAAAAAAAAATACATCTGACTCAATCTTTTTTAGAAGTTTTGTTTCTCCCAATGAAGATCAAATATGAAATTACCCAGCCTCCTTGGGTGTTGAAACCCAGTAACATGCTGCTTGCAGATCTGTGCGAGACACAAATTATTGCTTCTAAAAACGTTACTGCTTTCTTGTTGTGAGATGTCAGTGATATGTGATGCCTTTGAGCTATTTCAGCTGTATTGATTGCATTGAGAAAAAGACTTCGTTGTCAAAAGGGTAAATAATTACAGAATTATCACCACACAAGAAAGTACAAAAAAAGCCATCAATAGTGTGGCTTCAATCTGTAAATAGAAAACAGCTATGACTGAAAAGGCGGCTTTGCTGTGTCCATTTTGCGCATGATATATTAGAAATATGCATTTTATTAATATAAATATTAGGAAGTAAAATCATTAAATTGTTTCTAGTAAGAACAGCCAGGTATACTTATGACCATACCACAAAATATGCACGTAAATACAACGTTGCCTTTTTTCCAACCTTCCTGTTTGACTACTTTGGAGGGCTTTGTAAAGAATTAAAGTATACATTTTTTTTGACACAGAAATGGGACCAGGGTACTAAAAACAGGGCTTTAAACGCTTTTTTATGGAAGAAATATTACGGCAACATGAAAAAATAGAAGATTGAATCAGATGCGAGAATGTAGAACGGCTTATTGCAATTAGGTCTAATTGCTCCTGTCTAATTGAGTTTGTAAATTCATAAATAGCTGCGATATTTAGCTCATGATTGATAGAGCCAACAATCAAACTGTGAAATCTAGTGTGCAGGACCGCCTCTAAATGGCTGCTGTCCATAGCTTCTGGGTAGAATGCATTAATTTTTATTAAGAGGGAAAACATTTGTTCCCGTGACAATATTTGCATAGCCGCAATGATTTTCACCTCTGCCACAAGGTGTACTACCGCCTCATACATCACCTGATTACTTTGAGAGCAAAAAGACCCTCAGTCATTAGGGAGTGAATTAAAGATGATCTAAGGAGCTATTAATCACAGTGACAAAAGCCCTAATGTTGCGGTGACCCCAGAGGAGCCTGGGGACGCAAAGCGACGCGGAGGGAGCCAGCATGGGAGCATATGTTTCACCAAAATAGCCTACCTTAGGAGGACTGTCAAAGACACAGCCACATCAAACTGAGAAACTGTGCCCTCTCAAGGCCCCTAGATCATTGCTGATCATAATTTTTAACAGTAGAGCAATTTGTCCCTCTGTAACGTTGAATTACACCTGCGATTATCCTGAACGACGTAGGTTTTTTTACTTTCGCTGATAACAGGCAGATTTGTAAAGGTCTATCTTACTGTGCATGGTTAACATTATATCTCGTGTTACGGAATGTATAGGGTCTAATGCACAAAGGGGAGTCACAGGGCATTAGTGGTTTGCACACTGACTGCCTTCCAAACCGACCTTCATCGTAAGTGTCGACGGACGTGCAAATCCGGTACATCCCTAAATGGCCATTTATGAGGTTTTACAATATCTTGGTCCATCAATATCAATGAGACAGGATACTGGATGTGAATCGTACTGTAGGTGCTGCAAATGCAGGGATGGAAGCTTGTGAGGGACAGTAGGCATCTAGACCCTTGATGGGACAAGCAGGGCCGGTCCTAGGATTTTTGGGGCCCTGGGCAGAAGGGGAATGTGCGAGGTCCCTCTAATTTGCATAGACTTGACCCATTCAGGGCTGTTTGCATCTGAATAGATGCCCCTGCCCCTGAATCTGCAGCCCCTCCCTCTCAGCCACCTACCAGCACCTCTTAACAGCACATCAGGGGCTGAAGGTGTGAGGGTTGCTTATCTCCATACTGCCAGAGAGCTAAGCAGAGGCGCAATAGCCATCCTGCTGTCCCTCTGCATTGGTGGGGGGTGGAGGCCTAATTGCCGGACAAACCTGAGTTTGCAACTGTGAATGGGGAGTGGGCCCCCTCCCCTCGGGTTCCCCTTGCTAAACCATAGCAGTGAGGCCAGGAGAGGGGGCCTCCTAAGGTTGCACACTTGCAAGGTGTCACCTTTCATGCTGTGGTCTGAATGTGGTATTGGTGCGGGTCCCCACGTTGGAGGGCTGACTACGGGGCCCTGGGCAACTGCCCATGCCTAGCGCCGGCCCTGGGGACCAGAACTACATTTAAAAAGGTTGCCATTCTATGAAAGGCAGTGGGGGAGCATGCAGCAGTCCCGAAGACCACTATGTGTTCATCAATGGCGAACACCCTCATTCACAAGGTTCCATATTTTGAATGGATACCACATCCCTAGGAGTTGAAAACTTATCAATGGTTTGCAACTGCAATTGCAAACCACTGATGCATGCTAATGTAAAAAGACATTATAGACTCACAGTAAGCAATTTGTGCATTGTGGCTTGCCTTTTTGCAGCTACAAAGCCCATGATTTTGCTAATCACAAGCTCTGTGACTGGAAAAGGCTTTGCACATCAGGACAAAAGTCTTCCTCTGTGTACAACCGGTTAAAAAAGGTGTATATAGCACAAAATGTATGGCCTAGCCCAGAGATTCGTGATGGCTGTAAAATTATCACATTTTTGGAAGAAATTTTAAATACGAAGCCGAATTTATTGGCTGATTTTCCTCCACCTTAGTGATAGCATGGTGGAGGAAATTCAGCCTGTGTATTCTACTCCATGTTTTTCATCTGTTAAAGCAAGTGGATAATTGTTACTTAACACCAAGGGCTAAATAAGGTCCATGGTCTGTATGACAACTCCACAACTAGAATACAATAAATCCAGCTTTGCTTCATATTAGCTGCATATATGGTCACTTCAAATAATACCTAAGATGAGCACAATTTTCAGATAGCACAAAAATATGAAGCATGCTTTTTATTCCAGAAGTGGGACAGGTTATCTAAAATTAGACCCTCTAGGTTTGTAGAAAAATTTATATTTACCAACCTGCTGCCATAACTGTAGGTTTCACTCTACTATCGGTTTTATTTCAATCTTTGTATTCTGGATGGTTAGCAGGTCATGATGCAAGCATATTTGAAGATGTGATCTAGTGACTAAAGCCCTGATTTAGAGGTTTGCCAATGTGTTACTCCATCATAACAGTGATGTATATCCCATCAACGTGCCATATGAACTAATGCACTTGTAATAAGGCAGACAGGATATCCGGCTCAATTGTGACAAAATAACCCATCTGCCAGATTCTAAATAAGTCTCAAAGATACCAGCTTAGAGAATTCTGCAATGGGATTTCTAATTAAAAAAAGTCAAGTCTTATCAGGCATCTACAAGGTCATCCTGGATTTTTGCCTTTTGATGGATGCTAAGCAGACTAAAGTACCTATAAGTACCAAGTATATGCTACAAGGTGTACCCAGGGCCTGGAAGTTAAATGCAACTATTAGACTGCAGCACCTATAGCGCTATCCAGTAGAGTGGTAATGCAAACATGGCTTCAGGCCTTTCGTTTGTAGCCTGACTGTAGCAATATAAAAACTGCCATTCAACCTGTCAAAACAAACCCTTTTGAAAAGTCAAAACCTCTCTTTTAAATATGAATAAATCACATTTATGTAGGCGTTGTAGCCCACAATTCAGGGTGCACAATGCTTAAAAGTGGGAAAGGTAGATATTTAATGCCAACAAGCCTTTACAGAGAATATCACCTAAAAGCTATTTTTCACTGTGGCAGGGCTAGCTGTCGTATGCAAAAAAAACAAAGTACAGATTGACATCCTAATACTGCTTCTCTGTAATGGGACAAGCTAGAAACATGATTCACCAAACATTTTAATAGCTATTAAAAATCCACTTCAATGGTGACGTTGGATTTTTTACAAACATTAAGGAGAAGTAACTTTTAAAAAGTTACCTCTTCCCTACCTGAAGTTCCTGGATGCCTATTTGCATTTGCTCTCCAACTTCTCACAGCCAGTGATTATCTTATGAATGTGTATTTAAAATGAGTGAAATTCATCCCAGAAGCTACACAGTAGGTCACTGTGATTGACAGGTCAATCTGAATGGGTCAGGCACGCCTCCTCTGAACCTCACTGAATGTGCAGGGTGGGGGATGTTGGCCTCCTTTTCAGTGTGCATGCAGTGACGATTTGCTGCACATTAACAAGCCAAGTCATCACATAGTGAACTGGTTTGCAATAATGGTATGTGAGAGTACAACTGGACCCTTCAGCTCACTAATGACCCATAACAATACCCACTGGGACACTGATGCCTCAGGTATAAGTTGTATATAAGATTATTTTCTTTCATGGAAGTGTTTGAATTGTCATTTCTTTTCAGTAATCCTCTGCAATTATTTCCATCTGTAAGAGAGCTGTTAACCCATCTGGAGGTGTAAATATTGGAAAATCATACAGTGGCAGAAAGAATGACTAGTTTTGTCCCAGACATCTCGTACCCTTTGTCCTTTAAGACTGTACTTCTGCTTGCGCTTTAAAAAAAAGAAAATATGAGAACACTGATAATTTAAAACTGATCACTGTGGGTACTTAGGCTACACCATGATCAGCATATATTTGATGTTAGAGGCTATTTATATAGTATTAATGCCACACCAAAACCACTTCGAAGTCCTAATGTAAATTTTGCAGTGAAAGTGAGATACATTGTATTGCGATATCACAGCAGGATTATAAACCGTAAGCATGGCACAAAGAGGGTACTTTAGGGTCTGAGGATGCAGGAGCCATAGTGTAAATCAGTGGCGCTCCTGTCTGCCAAACTCAAGGTTTGCCTTCCTCATGTGAAGATAGGCAAAGTGCAAAGTCACAACTAATTAAGAGTCAGTTTGATTGTTTGGTGAGAAACCTTGACCTAGCATCCATTTTGCTTACGGACTGCCAGGTCATCGTGACTCTTGTCGTCCCTGTTTATGGTGGTGCAACCATAACTAGATTTCCCTCACCAGGATCACCGTGTGAACCATGCTTGTCCCAGGGAGGGAAATTCATGGATAACCTAATTCACAGGAAGAAAACTCTTGGTGCATCTCATGGCCACTGATAGTTTTTTTTTTTTAAATGCAAGCTTTGGAAGTTTGTTTCAAATAAAGAGAGATGCTGAGCAGTGCACAAACAACATGGCATCCACTCAAAATACCATGCAGACTGCAATATAGACACTGGTGCAGAGACACCTTGGCCAAGCAGGTGGAAATCTTAAAGTAGGACGCGTGAAGGTTACCTCTACATTGACCTAATGAGCTTGCAGGCCCTCCACCAGGGTCTAAATCATCCTCTAGTTTTAATTAAAGTGCGGTGGGGGACACAGTCCTTGTGGGGTGGATGGGTGACAAGGAGATTTCAGATACATAGGGTCATTGCAGACCGTTTGTTAATGTTCTACACTTTTATACAGGACTGTGCCTAATTAGCTGTGTCACCTCACTTTACAGCACACAAATTTCAACGACAATAGGGCACAGGGTATACTTCTCATACCGCACATATTGAGAGCAGAAAGGCATCTTGAGGTTCTGCGTCTGTGAAGGTTCTTGTTTAAGTATACCTCCATGGCAGGGTGGAATAACTCAGCCTTCCTTTCCATTGGCCTCATGCTCGGTCTAACTAGGAAGTAGAGCTGTACTACATTCGGACAATAATGACATTCCTTTAGCCCAAACCTAGGAGAAGATAGAGGAATTGGACCTACTCTTCCCCTAACCACCGAAACTATGAAAGCAAAAAAACGTCCATGGTCGATAAACTGCTTCGATGGGGGCTTGGTAGGCTCACATATGAGGGAGGGACTCAGGTAGCAGGGCCTTAGAGTGGAATTAACTCAAATTGATAACCTTGCTACCTTTGAGACAAAGGACATTATTATGAGTGCCCAGTAATTTATCTCCCTCTAAAGTAACCAATGGAGTAGTTGAAGTACATGGGTGACACCGAATAAACAACAAATCCATGGATCTCCAGTTGTTTGCCCCATCAGTATTACAGAGGCACTCAATACGTAAGTCCCTAAAAGTCTTGATGAAATGGTCGCAATTTTGGGCCCCTCCTAGGCTAGCACTATGCTCCTCTGTAAGTCATCTGCATAACTAAGCATTTCCAAAGTTTCCTTTGTGCACTGCAGTTGCCTGCACAACATAGCCCAGAGCTCTCTGATATCAACAGAAATCAACCTACAGGTATGTCAGACAGTAAAATGTTGCATTTTACTTCCCAAAAGGGCTGATTAACAAAGGCATTCATGTGTACTACTGTAGTACTGCTTCAAATGCCTTTGTGAAAAAGCCCCAAAACTTCTATTATGGGAATATTAAGGGAATGTTCATTAACAGTACAAATGATATGTACCCCTTACAATGTAAGCATTACCACATGTTACATTTACAACATGGCCATTATCAAGCATGTAAGCACCACACATACTATTTTCTGGTACTTGAAATTGCAGGACTTTACCACACAGGTAAGTGTGTTTTTTTAAATACATTAAATAAGGGAGTTAAGGGGAGGTGAGGGGTGTAAAGGGTTTTAAGGATTCAGGGATGTGTAAGGGTATGGGATTGTAAGGGTTTTTACTGTTTAGGCATGGGTAAGGGTAGGGGGTGTAATTGTTTTTTAGGGATCAGTGATGGGCAAGGGTCCAGGTAATAAGGAATTTTAGTGTTCAGGGATGGGTAAGGGTATGGGGTACTGAGCATTTTATTCTGTTCTGGGATAGGTACGGGCTTATAAGGGTTTTAGAGTTTAGGGAAGGGGTAAGGGTATGAGGTAGTGAATGGTTTTAAGGGTTTAGGGATGAGTAATGGGAAGAGGAAGGGGAAGTATGTGGTTTCTAAGGGAAATAGAATAAGGCGAGTAGTTTAAATGAATAAAAAACATTATATATATAATTATTTATATATATTTATATATTTATGTGTGTGTGTGTGTATGTGTGTGTTAAGACAACACCCTTTCATGCTTAGAGTGCTGCATACATTAAGTAAAAAAAGGAAGCAGGCAATTCTGGGTATTTCCCAAGTTTAGGGGGAGAGCAGCACCTTTATATAGAACACCCTACAACACCACTGCCGCTCTAAATCTGCTCAGCTCAAATATCTGTTTTGCACAGAATTAGCACAGTGTCTTCTACGCCAAGGTAGAAAGTAACAAATCCTTTTGCTATTTTTACAGCAAAGTCTTAAAGCATAGGATTAGCACAGTGCCATCCGTGCCAAATGACAAGAGCCCTTTACCACTCCAGGCACGGTATTACAGCTTTGGACTGGATTGGAAAACTACAATCCAAGCCAGCCTCAGATTGAATAAAAGTAAGCCCTGACACGTGTTTCACTCTAATTAGAGCTAAGCAGAGAGGTATAACTTTGTCCAGACACAAGGGAGCACCCAGTACAGGTCAAGACAATACTCTTTTAGGCTTAGAGTGCTGCATAAATTACGCAAAAAAGGAAGCATAAAACTATTGGTATGTTCAAAGTTTAGGTGGAGAGCAGCTCTTTATATGGAGCATCCTAGAACACTTTCGACACTCTGAATCTGCTTACTCCATATGTTTGTTTTTCTAGCAGAGTTTTTAAGCATAGGATTAGAACAGTGCTATCCACACTGCGATAGAAAGAGACAAAGCCTTTTGTCATTTTTACAAAAAAGTCTCTAAGCATTGGATTAGCACAGCGCCATCCACAATGAGCTGAAAAAAAACAAGAAACATTTGTTTTTTTCAGTTAATTTCTGTTTTTTTTTTTTATTAAAGTAACAAATGATATTCATATAAATATCTAGTATTGAGCCTTGTTTAAAATAGATTTTTATTCCATTGAGGATTGCTGGACTGTGTCCTCTTCACACTTTTATTGAAAGGGAGTTTGACATTTCGGGCCAATGGTAAAAGGCATTTCTGAGTATGTGAATGAGTACTCTGGTAGTAGTACCTCAAGTACTCATGAATGTCTTCGCGAATTGACCCCCATTATCTTTCATAAAAAATGGATTTAATCAGCTATTTACAGAATCTTGTAATACGCTGTGGTGCTCCCAAAAAACTGTGAATATTTCTGATTCTGTGCATATACAAACAAAAGTATTCTATCTGAATACAACAAAACCTGGTGACTGGAGCCCAATCAGTGTGATTAATACAGGATCATGGAAAATACACAGTTCATGGTAAGGTTTCTCTATATCACATTCATGGGCGGATAATGACACAGGAGATTTAGTGCTAGGCCCCAGGTGGGTTTCAGTGACTATTGCTCAAATCAGGGTAATTATATTTCACTCCTATACCATCACAAGATCTACCCTTTTCTAAAGATTGGGGAAAGGTAGGGTTGTTGTGGGAGGGGCACAGACTGAGAGAGGGAGAGAGAGAGAGAGAGGGAGAGCATGCACTCACAAATTCAGTGCATTAAATAGCTTACAACTGCAGAGAACTGAGAATGCAGTCCTTAATGTACTCCGAAATGCTTTCGAGAATTTGCCCCATTGAGCATACCGTAGTGCGAAACAAAGAAGTGAGGATTAAAGAGGTTTCCGTGTGGTCCTTATAACCACTTGGCAAACTTAAGTTAACAACATCTTAATGTGAAAAATGTGAGGTACGGCAAAAGGTCCAACTGTTTTGCGCAAGAGTTCTTGCACGCTTATATTCACAATACCTTTTAGAGGCAAATGCTTGTCATTGGAGCAATCATAACTATCTTTTCTCATTTTTATCCCACTGACAGTGTTATTGTCCTGCTCACTGGGTTTCAAGTATTCTTATTTGGATGTTAGCTCTTCAAATTGTGGTGCTCACCCTAGCAGGTTGTAGTGTTTGTAGGACTCACAGTATTAACACTAATGGTGACAGTCTCTGTCCAATCAGTGTTACATCCTTTAAGGAATGTGGGTCATTATTTTCAACACTTAAATGTATAACTGTAGAAATAAAAATAAACAGATTAAAACAGAAGGCCCTAGTAAACTCTATGGCAGAGATGCAACACAAAAAATAGTTTATAGTGCTGACATCTTAAAGAGCTGCATTGAACCAACGTTGGCACCTACGGACAATGTTGTCCAATCAGTGAAGGGTTGCGATTTGCGGGCTGTACCAAGTAAGCAATATTTAATCTGGTATTCTTCTGATTTTCTCTGCAGCCCTGGGGTCGAGTGGGAAAAACCAAGTGGGTCTGATCCCAAGTAGCTGAGAATTTGTTAAAAACTGTCACAGACCACAAAAATGTTTTACACATTCAAAAACCTTCCATACCAACTGAATATATAATTCAGAGTTCTGTAGGTTTGTCTGGGCAAGATTATATGTCTTGTTTTTTGAGAAAAAATTCCAATTCAATGCAGATTGATCCAAAGGTGAGTAATCATTTATTTGCACTCTCTACATAGGAGTGGGTATGAAGGATATGAAGGACAATTGTTCTATTCGGCTTGGTGACTGAACACCAAGCCGAATAGAACAATTGAATCAGGCATTAGCCACGACCTGAGAATCCCCCGGTATTCTTACCACTTACTTCGTTGAAATTCCTCATTACGGAAGCACCCGCTCTGAAGAAGCCCCAGGCCGATAGGCCATGTAGGGGGCGAAACACGTGTTGGCTGTGCCATCTCTTTCTCTATCCTTCATACCCACTCCTATGTAGAGAGTGCAAATAAATGATCACTCACCTTTGGATCAATCTGCATTGAATTGGAATTTTTTCTCAAAAAACAAGACATATAATCTTGCCCAGACAAACCTACAGAACTCTGCTTTAACTAGGGGGATAGGGGTTTCCCCCTGTCATCGGGCAAGAACCAGCACTATTATGATTTATGCTTAATATCTGGCGAGTAAGGGATCGGGACCTTTCTCCCCTTTTCTTGAATATATAATTCAGTTCAGATTTAGTTGAGATGCAAGTAAGGGCTTCCTGTTCCCACTCAATTAGCGGTTGTGCAGACGATGGTTGTTGTCCATACATTCTTGAAGGTGCTTTGCTACTTCCCAATCCAGAATTGTATGGTAGGTTTGAAACTGATAGCTTATTCCATCAGTTGTTGGATTCATCCATTAGTTTCTTCAGGAATAGGTAAATATTGTGATTTATTGCTCCAGGAACAATACCCTGGAAAGGGATGTATTTAACCCAATGTTTATTTTGGCCACGAGTATTGGAAGCAACTGTTTGATGCAGACCGCAGGGCAAAATGTGTTTGTCACATTGGACACCATGATTCTTTTCACCTTGACTCAAAATCTATGTCCTCGTTAAAAATGTATTTTTATTATATTCATTTTGGAGTTTTATATAGCGCTAGCCAGACCCAAAGGTATCGGAGTGCTTTACAATATTTGTCAATGATAGTCAAGTAAAAAAAGAGTGGCACAGTAAACACAGTGTTCAAAGGTGGGTCATTGATCGGTATAAGTCATGTAGCATTCGGATGCCGAGTAGTAATGTTTGTGGTAAAAGTAGGGGGGAGTACTGTGCGGGTCAAGAGGAAGATGCTGTAAGGAGTTGTTCTTTTTGTAGTGACTGGATCCTCTGATTGGTGGCGGAAAGTACTGCTGATTCTCGGAAACCAGACGGAGAACCCAGGCAGTCCACCTGAAGGTTGTTCCAGAGCCCTATCAATCGCACGCCACTTTACTTCAGCCTCTCGCTGATGTCACGAAAATATCTAGCAGTCGGGGTCTCATCTACGTTTTTTTCCTTAAGTAGCATTTCCTATACCAATTTACTCAGATGTCTTCATTACAGATTCAAGTTTCCCTTCCAGATGATCGCCTTTAAAGATCAAAACAGAGGGGCCTGCGGGGGCTTGGGTGCACCTAGATGATAGTCTGGTTGCCTTACTGCATGGCGAAACCATGCTCACTACAAAGTTTAGAATTAATGAACTACAAACTATTACCTCTTTGCAGAGTGGTATGAAAAGGAATTACAGGAATTTGTTTTAAAGTGCTTTGTACTTTTAGCATAATGAGAAAATGCAGTCCTTTCCTTGCAACATGAAATTATGGATGATAAAAATGACTGCTTTGTGATATCACCTTATTGTTTGCCATATATTCTATGTGTATGGAAAAATCACTGCTTTCAAAACTATTAGCAACTTTCAGCTCTATCAACTTCATACACTTAAAGGTATATTTTAACAGCTGGCTCACAAGGCCAGGATGTTTTTTTTTCCTGCTGTGAAATAACAAAAAATCATATTGCAGTACTAAATCAGCAGAATTGATTATTTTTTTCTGGTCAGTTATTGCTTGATTTGGGATGTCAGCAGCAGTAAATCTGCCCGCCACACTTCAGTTTTTTCTCTGGACCCAAGGCAACAAAGGCAAATCCACAAAAATTAAAGTTCCAAGTAAGGGCAGTGGAAAATTAATCATGAAATTGGTTGAATCTGCTGTCAGAAAAGCCCAATAGTGGAGAAAAGTTAGGCAGAAAACCCACCAATGCCCATCTGTGCCAGTGGGTATGAGCACCAGAAGCGTACTACCAATGTGGAGGCTCACTGTCAATTCCCACATATCTAGCCACCGCAGCGTGCTGGGAATGGCTCAATATATATTTAGTATTCTACAAACACCTTTTCATATAAATCAGCCACTCTTTCTCTAGCACTCTTTCATGGAGCTCCCTCCACCAGAAGTGATTGTAGATGCATTTATAAAGCGCTTACTACCCCTGATGAGGCGTCAAAGCACTTTTTGGCGAGTAGCAAGCTACTCCGGAACCCAAAAAGGATTAGTGGTGGATAAGTATAGTGAAATTTGACTTTATATGAGCAGTGGATATATAACTCTGTTAGCTGGATTGAAAAGGATAATGGGGGAGAGAGGAGGGAAGTGTCTAGAAAGTGTTTCTTGGGATATCATAGTAGTAAGAGGAGGTTTTAGTTGAGTATTTGGAGAGATGGAGGAGGGAAGAATCTCTAGAAATGAATCAGGGAGAGATGTGATGGGAGACCAGCCAGTGAAACTAAGTGTTGTGTTGCAAACACTTTTGATGGTGTTACCTCTGCATCTTGGTGGAGGGGGTGGAAGAGCCGAGGACTTTAACAGTGTGAACATTGAAAACACCATATTTTGGTGGATTTACTGTTACGGCTCTCCTCTAACTCAGATCTTTTTTGTGGTGCCGTAATGCTTGATCACAGAGGTGGTATATCCTTGGGGTGAAATTATACATTTAAGAAAAGAGATACAAAGATATGCAAACAAAATGTCTGACAAGATTATTTTTCTGCCTGTGCTTTCACGGCTCCTTCAATGAGCTGCAAGACAGGAATTTTAATCAAACTATACCCTTAATAGTTTGGTACTTTATAGTAGAGTCACAACACTACACCTTGAAAATCTAGTGCATTACAGGTATTGAAGAGTAATTTTTATGATTTTTTTGTAATCTATGAACGGTGCATGAAGGGAAGATGTCAATTGAATATAAACATTTCGGCCCCATACCCAAGCAATGATAAACACATCAAAAGAGCAAGTGAAAAACTATTCTGTCACATTCCAGTTTACACAAAGCCGACTAAAACAATTTTAGTGTCGTGAAATGTGATATATATGTCCTTCTTTCCACCCAAATTGTGTGGAAGAATCTTTGACAGCAGCACACTATTATGGCGCGGGGGAAAGTAAATCGCAGGGATAAAACTAATTGAACTGCAGCGCAGTATTAAGTAAAAACAGATGCAGTATAAATGGCGCATTCAGTGGTAAATAGGAACTGTGCTCGCTCACAGTCACGCGCGGGGGCCATTAAGCGCTAAGGTCTTGCAGGTACCAAGCAATACCCAAGATAAATTTATCGAAAACACCCCAGCCGTAACACGGTTCCTGCTGATTGCTCATTTACCCATAATGCATGCTGTCATAGCAAAATCTGACAAACGACAGGGAAAGCCCAGGTTATTTTTTTTACGCTGACTGCCGAGCCCCTCACCTCAGATTATACATTTATTAGGGCAATCACAGAGGTCTGGGTACTTAATATTGTTTTCACCAAATATGAAAATGATCTACTCGCCCATTCTTTAGTTCCTCCTAGGGCAAGCCATTCGTCATCTGCTCCCGATGAGTGACTGCTTCATTACCGCGATAATTTATGAGACGCAGGAAGAGAAGCGCTGCACCTCGAGACTGAGAGCTTTCACGCAGATTAAAATAGAAATAATTTCGCAAGGGCAATTTTTATTTCTGGAGCCGTGTAATTTTATTTTTAAAGGACATTTTAATTTTCAATATATTTTTTTTGCGAAACTCTCTTTTTACGTTAGACAAGCATGTGAAAGAAAAGCGGTGGTAGGGTGTGTGCCTCTATTCCTCATTTAAAGTTAAACTGTCAACAAAAATTCGCGAAAATCTCCTACTCTCTGCCCGGCTTCTGAATCACGTCAACCCTTGTTGTGGTTACATATTTCTAATTCTCGAACGGAACATCTAGAATATTCCAACCATACCACAACATAGGTTTCATTTGCTGTCTTCTGATGGCAGTCAAGGAGCAGACAGTGACATAAAATGCAGAGTTTACTGCTAAATCAACAGATTTAGGTCTATGGAACTAACATATTTTTTTCACAGCTCATAGGTCTGACAAATGCCGTTTTCACATTTCGGGAACTTCCAGTGTTATGGTGTTGGGGGAAAATGTACCTGGTTTGTGTCAAGATTTTATAGCTCCTCCACCGCGCCAGTAATAATATTTTTGCTGCATGACGCGTCATGCCCCGGCGCTGGAGTAGCCCTCTTTTAATTGCACAAATGTAAACTTTCGAAAAACTGCATGTGCGGTTTTATAGTGTGGGTCCCGAGCACGCGGCTACAGCGAGAAAAGCAGCGCCGGGATTAAAGGATATGTAAACATAATTTAAGAGACACAGGTGCGGGTCAGTCGCCTTAAGAGACGTTATTGCCAAATCCCTTGAGCCATGTGGCTTGCAGGTGAGACAAACTGCCCTGCTGCCCGCGCGCCTGTCTTGAATGATACCTCCAGCAAGGCCTGGTGACTGGAAACCGCTCAGGCTTGAAATTAACGTCCGCAGGGAGAAAAAAAAATCTCTTTCTTCCCCTCCAGACAACAGCGGCTTATGTCTTCAGGGGATAAAAAAGATTTAAAACGAGATGACAAAAAAGGGTTCTTGAGAGATAGTGGGAGAAGAAACGCCGTGGAGCCCCGATGTTGTTTGTATAAAGTTATAAACTAACTTAACAGCAGTGGCTTCTGGCAAAGCCGACACACAGACACGCGCGGTGCACTTGGGTTAAAGACGGCTGTGAGGCACGCGATGATTCACTCTAGATATCTACGAATAGAGGAAATGGCCGTGATGTACTGATTTGACAGGATGTGTCTGCTAATTACGCGAGTCTTAGCAATATCATCGGCCGCTTGATCCTTGCACTGTGGTGGGCGTTTCCTAAATCTCCAGAGTCCAAGGCAAAGGAGAGCAGCAGTCTTGGCAAGGAGGCCAGGACTCGGTTCAGAATGACAACATTTTTCCTGTAAAGGATGACTCCGGCCACAAACGCATCTTCCCGTCTGCCGAACGTGAAATATTAGCTGCGCACGCGTCACTCACTCGGCTGCACATGCCGAGGTTTCAACCACTAATGTGCGCGAGCCCTACAAAATACCTTTATGTTATTTTTCGAAGTGCCCACATCAAGCTACTCTGGTTTAGAAAAAAATGTGTGTCTTGGCTTGGATTATTTTTGAAGGTGTTTTTTTGCAAAAGCAACTTTGTTTGAATGGAGTCATACGCTGATTGACAGGGCTGGGGCAGTCATCGAGAGACACTATTTCTGTATTCTTTCCACCGAAACAATGAATATAAAGTTTTATGCATAATCTACAAGACTTACTGTGGAAAGGCCAACGCTATCTTAAAAACTCAAGAAAGACCCAACCTATCTTAAGAACTAAAGAAAGACCCAATCTATCTTAAAAACTCAAGAAAGACCCAAGCTATCTTAAAAACTGTCACCTCATTTCTTCTCCACCTCAAAGTGGTGTGGCAAGGGGCCATGGATCTTAAAAAAGAAGAAGTTAAGCAAGAGAACTCATTTCGATCGTCTATCAGCACAGGAAGTGACATCACTGGATTTCCCACCATCCAGGTGAACAGGACGTGATATCACTACCCCTCACCTCCCATGACGCACCTAATGGGCAGATGGATGTGTGCAGCCAGCGCCCCACTGATGATCCAAATCACACCAAAGGTCTGTCTGCACTAATCTGTTCCTGGACCGCACCCAGCGCCGGGATTCCTGGTCTTCCCTTCCCACCGCTACCCGCTGCAACCATTTGTGCACTCAACCCCGGCCGCCGCTCCACACGCTGTTGCCTTAATGAACCACACAACACCAAGTGAGCAAGCATTTTCCAGCGCTCCCTTACTTGTGCAGACAATGCCCAACACCACACTCTCTTACACCCACACAATCTTTCACCCACCCAGAAAACACTCCACACTCATAAGCATGCTCCTCAATACTGTTAAACTATGCTTAAAATGGCCACTGAGACTCCATTTCGTGTTGCCATGCTCTCGGCAACCTGGTGAAGGATTGCTTTCTATGTCCCTGTTAGAACTTGCTTAACCCTCCTCGCTCCTTGCGGTTGAGCCGGTTCCAGAAACTGCTTGTGAACCTCGCCCCCCCGGTTGTGCCAGAGACTTAGCCACATCCTGTCCACTGTTGGTAACTCAGCCTCTTACACCATCAGCTGTGCTCCGTGACCACGCCATCTGGGCGCTGAAGCAAGAGGCTGTGTACATTGTGCAATCAGAGACCGACGCTCTCTGGCCACGATTACACCACCTGAGACTGATGAGGAACTTGTTGGATGTGTTAAGGGTGTGGCTAGTGCTATAATTATGTGTGCACTGCGGAGTGAAGCAGCAGTCTCCGTAGAATTGTCTTTGTACCAGTCTGGGACCCTGTCCTTAGCTCAAGCTAATAAATTAAATTTACTTTCCTCCACAGCTAAGTTGTCCTGGTCTCTTTGGTAATGCATGAGTAATCAAGGTGAACCCGTAGATTCTAGGTGTCCCCTGCACCGCTGGCTTTGACCCTCCAGTCAGGAGGGGTCTCTAAAAGCCGGTTCTACAATTGGCGCCCAAATGTAGGGCGTGTTCGGTGGTCATCATCGAGCCTGGTGGTCGTGAGGGGTCCGTGATCAAATTCCAACGGAGGCATGCCACTACATTGGCTGAAAATTGTCCTTGTGGGCCCGAGGTCTCTGATTGAGTGATTCCTCCCTCCTAGGGGCTATCCGACTGCGGCCCCGACTGACGCCCCAGTTCCGGTTCCTAATTTTTGTAGATCGAGACCTTTGTGACACTTGCCGTGCGAGGGAAGATTAACGGTCAGGTAAGAGTGGGAGTGACCCACTTCTTTGGTGAATTGTATTTGGTTTTGGGTATTGTTCGACTTTTGCAAAAGCCGAAGCCAAAGGGTAAGTACAGTCATATGCTGTAACTGTTCGATTGTACCCTTTGATGTTTGGAACCAGGATACGCGTCTAGAGATGCCTGGATTTAGTAAATTTCGGAAATGGTGTTGTTGTGCACAGGACTCCGCATTGGAGGAATCTTGTCCGATTCCTCCCTTGGGGACCCCTAATCACGAAGTCTATGTTAAACATGGTATTGGCCCGATTGTGTTTTCCTCACTCTGGCACAAGTATACAAAGGGTAATGCTGAGTTACAATGGCCAATGCATGGTAGTTTTGAATGTCCTGTATTAGACAATCTGGAGGAGAAATTGTTTCAAAGAAAAGTTAGACCTACGATGTTTGATTCCTTTTGGGTTTGGCGCAAGGACTCCAAGCAGAAGGAAATCAAACTCAAAAAGGGCGAAGCTAAAACAATGCGTATGAGTGTGATTCAGAAGGCCCAGAATCATGATGATCAGAAAATAGAAGAGGGTATAGTGATACATGATAGATTACATCGAATGCAAACAGACGGATGTTACGTTACTAAGAAGGTCCCCGAAAAGGCCCGGGACAAGGAGGATGACCCTCTCATGTCCTCCATGTTGGACACCCCTCCACCTTATGCTCCCACCATGTACCCGGCCCTTGATCCCCCACAATTGGCCCTCGCTGCCCCTCCAGTTGTTGCCCCTGTCCATGCCCTGGTTCGTCTGATTCCTCAGCCACTCGTTCCCAATGCCCCGACTGTTCAGGCCACTGTACCGGTGCAGGTCCACCCGTCCCCTTCCCTTGTTGCTCCTTCCACTGGTCCCATGCCTGTCCAACCCAATGTGCCTTTAACTCCCGTCACAACTAATCCGTTTCTTGTTGACAGTCATCCGACACCTTCCCCCAGTGCAGGGCTATTAGCACATGCTTGGTCAGTGGTCCGTGATTATATCCCTTATGTAACTCCGCATAGACCACCCAGTCCCAGACGACGTACTTTGTGCAGACAAATAGGTAATACACAGGAACAACTCGCTATGAGTCAACAGGCTCGTATGTGGATGGGAAATGGCACTATGTACACCACTCAGGATATATGGATGACCATGGATCAGTGGACGCGCATCCAACAGATTGACACTTTTTGTGGAATGTGTGACATACTTACCCAAATATGGGTAGATTTGGTAGAATCAGGTCCACCCCCAGATCTGTCTGACCTTCGCAATAAGGTTGCGAAGGGGGACATTCAGGGACTCGCACTATTCTGCGATCTGATCACGTTAGTAGCCTTTAGGGACTCTTTATCTGATGCCACGCTGAATAAGGGTTTTCCAATGAGGTAGGTACAGCCTGTTTGGAGGGACCGCGTTGCTGGCGTGGGTGACCAACCTGACATACCGGCGGGTTTTAGGCAAATGTGGGTCCATGTCCCTTGGAAAAGGTCTGATGTCCTCCAGCTTGAAAGGCAACTGCCTGACCTGCGTAAAAATCCAGCGGGTTATTACAAGGAATTGACTCAGACCCTCCAGTCTTGCGTGATGACTTTGGCAGATATCGATATGTTAATGGGACAGGTAGTACCGACTGAAGTATGGTCTAAAATACGTCATAGTGATCAGGCCGAATTTGGCCACACTTGGCAACAACTTGGGGAGGCCGACAGAGCTCGAACTGGCGGTGAGAAACCTGATCCCATGATCTTGGCCCTTCCGGCCCAGATACTTACGGCCATGAAAAAGATGTTGACACCTCACCGTATTAATTGGGATAAATTAGCTGCTTGCAGGCAAAAGAAAGTTGAAAGTGTCTCAGACTTTTTCACACGATTTGAAAGCACGTTCACCGACTATAGTGGACAGGATATGACTTCAGAGGGGGGACAGCGACTGTTTGTGGATATATTTGTGTCCAATTTGTTACCAGAACTTGAGACTAAGCTCAAAATGTCGGAAAGTGCCTGGCCCATTTCCACCCTTTCTGGCATTTTGACAATGACCCAGTATTATGAGAATAGGGAGAATGAAGAGCGAGACAAAACAGATAAGAAGACTAAAGAGCTAAAAACAAAGGTATTACTCCAGCAGGCATACCCGACCCAGACCCAAAACAGGGGTGCCCCGAAGTTTCAACGAGTTGCTCAGAAACCTGCCCCTGTGACTCCTCGCCCACTGCTGGGGTCCAATCAGTGTGCTTATTGTCGCCAGGATGGTCATTGGCGCGATGAGTGTCCCTTGTTGGTCCGGAACCACTCTGCTCCTGCTGACCGCTTCACAGGGCAACGGCCCCAGAGAGGACGAGGACGAGGCGGACTTAGAACACAGTCACAGGGCAGTGGCCCCCTCATGCACGAGAATAGATTTGATGCAGCCAATTATGAAGATCACAATTATTTTACTGAGGATTATGAGCCCGAAGAAGGGACGTGGTTTCTGTCCCACTAGGATTGCCAAGGACAAGGAAATGGACCCGTGCCTATTCCTGTTGACCAGAAGGGACCGTATGTTCACGTTACAACACTGGGTTCTACGGAACCATTCTTGGTCGACACGGGTGCAACCAAAAGTTCTATTGCTAGGTCTAAAGTCCCTGGGGCCCCCTTGTCTGGCGCAAATAACGTTTCTGTGGGGTTTTCTGGTACACCAGTGTTTAGCCCTGTCTCACAACCACTGGAACTAATGATAGGACCCTACACGGTTGATTCCCCTTTGGTTTTGACTTCCACATGTTCGTGAAGCAGACAAGGGGGGCAATATTGTGGTGATGAATAGAACTCAGTATAGTCAAGAAATTCACAGGCAATTAAGTGACTCTAATTGTTATGTAAAAATTCCTAATAATCCTATGAAGGATGTAACTAGACGCATTTCATAGAGGTTGTATTTTTGGAAGGAGGAGGGACTAATTGATGAGGCTGAATATAAATATTTGAATGTGATCCATCCTACCTCCCCCTTTATCTATACACTACCTGAAATACACATATCCAAAATGGATCCCCCGGGCAGACCTATAGTGTCTAGCATAGGGAGTGCCACTGAACATTTATCAGAATTTGTAGATGGTTTCTTAAAACCTTTAGTAGTTAATCTATCTTCCTACATCCGTGATACAATGGATGTGCTAAATAAATTTCAGGATTTTAAATGGGACGAAGGTATGATCTTGGTGACCTTAGATGTTGTCGAATTATACACTTGTATCAATAACAAGAAAGGAGAACAGGCACTGAGTCATTTATTAAGTAGCCGGAGTGCCAGCTTACGAGAACATTCCAGAATGCTGATAGAAATGAGTAATTTCATTCTGAATAATAATTATTTCTTATTTGAGGATGAAAGGTATCATCAGGTGAGAGGCACGGCAATGGGCTCTAGGTTTGCTCCCTCTTATGCCAACCTTTTCATGGGTTGGTTTGAGAGGGAGCACGCCTGGGGCAGGGAGGCTGCAAGTTGGATGGACTTTATTGTATTCTGGGCTCGTTTCATAGACGACATTTTGATGATTTGGAGAGGTTCCTCTACTTCATTGCTTGAATATTTTGAGTACCTGAATCAGAATGATTTTAATGTTAGATTTACTATCAATTTAATTACTCACAAAATAGAATTTTTAGATGTAGAGTTAGCTGTCCAGGATGATATCATTATCAGTAAATTATTTAGGAAAAAGACAGCCACCAATTCGATTTTGCGTGCTGACAGCTTCCATCCTTCAGCCGTGATTACTGGTATTCCGTTTGGTGAGATGATTCGAGCACGCAGGAATTGCAGCTTAGACAATGATTTTGACACAGAACTAGATAATCTCTATAACAGACTTTGTAAGAGATGGTATAAAACTGACACTCTGGATAAAGCTAAGGAAAGGGTATCAAACATAAAAAGAGAATCCACCTTAGTACAAAAGATGAAAAAAGACTCTATGTGACCAGTAGCTTTTGTCACTACTTATTGTATCCAAAGAGATAATATCATTAAAGCTTTGGGTAGAAATTGGAATTTATTGAAAGGTGTACCCGGCTTAGTAGAGATCATAGGTGATAGACCATCGGTAACTTTTAAGAGATGCTCCACAATTAAAGAAAAGGTATCGACTAATTATGTTCGATCCACCAGTTCATTTAAATTGGATTGGTTACTACAACCCCCTAAGGGTTTTTATGTGTGTGGATCTTGTAACGTGTGTTCATTAGGTATCAATAAGATCAAAGAATTTTCATACAATAGTACGAAACTTTATTGCATTAATGAATTTATTAATTGCAATAGTATGGGGGTCATTTATGCAATCATATGTGGTTGCAAAAGAGTTTACATTGGAAGTACTAAGAGGACTCTAAAAATGAGAATTCAGGAACACAGACGAGCAGTGATCAATCGAGATATTAGATCTCCGCTATATGCCCATATGGAGGCTCAACATGTCACATCTATGGAATTCAGATTTAATGGGATTCAAAAGATGAATCCCAACATCAGAGGGGGTGATTGGGAATTAAGAATCAGACAGGCAGAAGCCAGATGGATTAGCAAATGTAGGACTGTGACTGATGGTTTAAACACTGATTCGGAATTACATTATTTTTTGACATGAGGTGGATGTACCCTTTGTTTATGCTAGCACGTATTGAGCCGTGTTGTTATTGGGTGGTTTGGCTGCCGTGGCTCTATTGATTTTTTGTGATGAATGATAGTGAGGCCTAGAGGCCAATTTCCCTGAACGAAGCTTTTTGGAATCAAGGTAGATTACTTCCTACTTCTGGGGAAGTGTGTGTATTTAAATAGAAACTTAGTATTGGGATTGCCAGAGGAACTTTACATTACCGATATTTTACAGCATAGATCTTATTGCTATTTAGTTGGTATATGTTTCCGTTTATTTTTTCATAGCAGGTATGGTGATAGTGGAGGGCTTTTTAAGTCTTGTACTTGAATGCAGTAGGTGTTTACACATTTTTTATATATGGATCGGAATATTTGGAGAATTTATGACATTGGCCAGCTGTCTGAATAGACAGCGTTTATCGCATAGTCGGGTAATTTTCAGCGATGAATTGGTGCTTTTGTAATCATTTGCAAATCCTATATTGAGTTCAGTACTCAATGACGAATAGGGTCAGTTTATATAATAACATTTAATTACTTTTGCATGCTTAATGAGTTCAGAATTTAATGATGAATGGGCGTAAGTACGTTTCTTTATTATTTGTTGATAAACTTGATGACGTGGGATTAAATACATGTGTGGATGGTACTGTTGTGCGAGGGTATCATTCCTGACGGTTGTTGTAACGCCAAGTTCGGCGTTGCACAGGAAAAGGAATATGGTGTTATGCATGGGTAACCAGGAAGTACGTAATTATTTGGGATTTGAACAAAGATGCGCATGACCTGCGTGGGAAAAAGGACGTGAACAGGAAGCGGTCAGTTTTTAGATTTGTGGTTGGTATATATTGGACACGGTGGAGTGACTAGAATAACTCGATCGCGATAGGCTCGAAAGGATTCATACGTAATCAGACATGCGCAGTAGTCACGCAAGACAGCGGACGTGACACGAAACATCTTGGTTCAGTGACTTTAGATTTTTTTGATTGTTAAGTGTGCATTTATATGTAAGTCGATTTGTGATTGGTAATAGGAGGACTTAATTGTGTTACGTACGAATGGTCTAGAGACTAAGGGGTAATTTGAACTACCTTATCGCGATTGGTCGGAAAGGGTTATACACGGAATAGACATGCGCAGTAGTCGCGCATGGTAGCGGACCTGAAAGGAAGCATTCTCCGTTTGGGATTTTAGAATGGTTTTGATTGGTGAGTCTGCATTTGTATGGAAGCTGAAACATGATTGGTGGAAAGAGGATTCAAATGTGCAATGTCGGAACGCTTGAATTTATTGCGGAATCACCGTGCTTGAAGTAGGAAGTTTACCGGAATTCTTGTTCATAATGGTAAGGAGGGGGGTGTTGGCTGTTGACTTAGACTCTATAGATGCAGATTTTGGTTTTATATGGTATTGAGTTTCTGAACGGGATGCTTTTGCCTTGTTTTTCACTTGATTAGATACGCAAATTACTGAGACTGACATAAGCACCCGTGAATCGTTAAATATATCTTTGTGATGCGGAACTTATTGCATTGAAATAGGTGAGCATTTGATCTTATATTTTATATTTGACCTGCCCTTGGAATAGTATTGATTGGAGATGGTTATAATTATGTACATTATATGCTCTTTGTTTAGTTGTGTTTTGCATTGTGATTTATTTAGATTCTGCATGTTGGATGTAAGCAAAGGCGATACTCATATGAAGATACTTCCAATTGATCATGATTTAGATTTTCAATAAAGTCACTGATATTAAGGTGAGCCAGGAATTTATATAATATAAATCTCATTTATAAGACATGCTTACACAGGTTTATGGTTAGCGGAAGAATTTGAATAAATATGATGAACATCAACTATTACATGTGATTGAACTCTTTCCTTGAAGGTTGGCTCCTTTTAGAATATAGGGTTGTGTGGGACTACGAATAGTTCAGCGAATACATGAATAGGAAGAATACATGAAAGAGATTGATGATTTCCTCTGCTGCTACAAAATATGTATACAGAATTGTTCTTTTTGCCATGTTTATGAATTTAGCGACACACATTGGTATAATTAGACTGTTCAATAGGCAGTATTCATGATGTGTTATGATATACTGGAATGAAGTGTAAAGGTTGTACCTGACACCATCACTATTGTTTATTAATATTGAATGTATATTTTCAAAATTCTGTTTTGTATATTTTTACTGAATATTTGATTATATGTTACTTATTTTACAGTCCTGATGATGTCCCGGGTGGGGACGAAACGATTGGTCAACTTTTCTGAAATGATGAAATAATCGATTAAATAATCGAATAAAAGACAAAGAATCACATTTTATTCTACTGGAAGAGTTTTCTTTTTGGACAGTATTAATGAATACTTAATATTTTTTAGAGTGTAATTGTTGATTATTTATACGCTCCTTCTTGTAGTAACGTGTATCCGAAAATTTGTTGGGTTTAGATCTATTGAAAAGATTAAATGCCACCATATACTGTTCTCCTGATGGTGTTTACATCACTATGGGCCCCCCTACCACACACCCAGTATATTTAGCCTCCTCAGATCCCCTTCCCCAGGAACTTCAAAATTTCCCTCCCACCCTTTGGGCCCAAGATGAAACTGATGTAGGCCTTTTGTCCATACCCCCCTTTTCTGTTACCCTAAAGGAAAATGCTCACCTTCCCCGACTTCCCCAAAATAAAATACCCAAAGAAGGAGAGAGGGCATTACTCCAGATCATTTCTGAACTTGTTGACAAGGGCGTGGCTGAAGAGACAAGAGGCACTGTGTGTAACAGCCCAATTTTGCCTGTCCTCAAACGCACCGACTCTTCCAAGCCCCCTGTTTATCATTTTGTCATTGATTTACGCAAAATAAATAAAATAGTAGTTCCCCAGTTTCCTGTGGTACCAGATATCACTGCCTTACGCACTACGATCCCCTCGTCATCATGTTTCTTTTCTGTCATTGATTTGAAGAATGCCTTCTTTAGTATACCCGTTGATGAACAGAGTAGGGATCTTTTTGGATTCTCATTGGCAGGTCGTAGTATCCGGTTCTGTAGAGCTCCACAGGGATATACAGAGAGCCCTTCCATTTATAGTCAGGCCCTCAAGGGCCAACTTGATTCCCTGTCCCTACCTCAAGGTACCTCATTACTCCAGTACGTTGATGATTTGCTCATAGCAGCAGACACCGAGGCATTATGTAAAGAAGCTACGATGAAATTGCTCCTGCATTTGGCACAGTTCAATCACAAAGTTTCCCTCTCCAAGCACCAATATTGTCGACATGAGGTTACCTACTTAGGTCATCTCCTGTCGAAGGAGGGACGCCGCCTCACCCTTGAACGAATACAGACTATCAGTAAAATGCCCCCACCAAAAACGCAGAAAGAGGTCCGTGCTTTCATTGGTATCACCTCCTACTGCCGCCAATGGATACCCAATTTTTCTCTACTCATTAAACCTTTGTTGGCCCTCACACTTAAAGATGTTCCTCACCCGCTTCCTTGGACAAATGAGTGCCAGCGTGCATTTGAAGAACTGAAAACCGCCTTGTGTTCGGCCCCGGTGCTAGGCACCCCTAGTTATCAGAAACCCTTCACTCTTTTCATACATGAGCGTGATGGTTGCGCATTGTCAGTATTAGCACAGCGTTTCGGTGACAGACAACGCCCCTGTGCATATTTTTCTGCAGTTCTAGATCCCGTGGCATACGCGTTTCCCAGTTGCTTGGGAGCAGCAGCCGCAGCTGCCGTATCCATTCGCCGATCTGCTGGTCTGGTTCTTGATACTGCGCTTACAGTTATGGTTCCTCACGCAGTTGATACTTTACACCTTACTCGTGCACGTTTGTCTGGATATGAGTTGACTCTCTTAGCCAGTCATATCACCATCCGCCGCTGCACTACACTGAATCCAGCCACATTGTTACCCTTTGTTGATGGTAACACTAGTTCTGATCCGCATGATTGTGTCCTCTGGACGTAGGAAGAGACTAAAAGCCGTGTAGACTTGACTGACACACCCCTCACTGATCCTGATGGTACCCTGTATGCGGATGGTTCTTGTTTCAAACTTCCTGATGGTAGCACAACTGCTGCCTATGCTATCACCACGTTACAGACAGTGGTGGAGAGTGAGAGGATACCTTACCAATCAGCACAGGCCGCTGAGTTAGTGGTGCTGATAAGAGCGTGTGAATTGAGTACGGGGATGGCCGTCAACATCTACACTGACAGCCAGTATGCTTTCGGAGTGGCCCATAATTTTGGGCGACGGTGGGCTGCGAGGGGATTTTTAACTTCTCACGGTACTAAGATACAACATGGTCAACTGGTCAGCAGACTGTTAGAAGCATTGACCCTTCCTTCCAAGATAGCTGTGATTAAATGTAGCACCCACAAGAAAGTAACAGATGACATAGGAAGAAGTAATGCATTTGCTGATCAGACTGCAAAGGAAACTGCAAAAAATGTCTCTACCCGTATGTATGTAGCTGGCCCCTCAAATTGGGTACCGAAGGGAGGGATGCATGAGGACACTCTTGAAAATGTGAAGGAAATACAGTCGAAGGCAACTAGATAGGAAAAGACTCTCTGGGAAGAGCAAGCAGGCCTGTTAGATGAGAATGGCAGTTGGACGGATCTGTCTGAACAACAGCAGTGGTTGTTACCCGATGCCTATGTTTTGCCAGTGGTCACGATGGCTCATGGCCCAGCTCATATTATGCAAAAGGTATTTGCAAATTGCTAGCTCCGGTATGGCAAAACAAGCACATCCCAAAATATGCTGAGAGGCTAGTCAGGAATTGCATGATTTGTTTGATGCATAACCCAGGTAAGGGCACACCAACACCTGCTGGGAATTTTGCGCCCCCCATCTTGCCCCTTCGAGGTGCTCCAAATAGATTATATTCAGATGGAAAGATGCAACAACCTCCGATATGTCCTGGTGGTTGTGTGTGCCTTTAGTAAGTGGATTGAGGCATACCCCCTTAAGGACAACACTGCTATCAGCACTGCTAAGATCCTGTTGAAGGAATTCTTTACCAGATTCGGAATGCCCAGAATTATCTGGAGCGACAACGGATGTCACTTTACAGGAGAAATAATGAAGAAAGTGTGTGTAGGGATGGGGATCAAACAGAAGTTCCATGCCGCCAATCACCCCCAGTCAGCGGGTCTGGTTGAACGCCACAATGGGACATTGAAATTGAAATTGGCTAAAATACAGGCTGACACAGGACTGTCTTGGCCGGACGCCCTGCCCCTTTCCCTTTTATTCACTAGAGCCACGGCACCATCCCGAACCGGACTATCTCCTTATGAAATAGTGTTTGGTCGACCAGCTAGTGTTTGGGGAGTGCCCCGCCCAAAGAAATATTCTGATATTGAATACCCATTGTTGATTGATTACTTACATGAATTGACCACTAACCTGCGTCTTATTCATCGTCAGGTACAGGACATACTGCCACCCAAACCCGAGGGCCTTGGGCATACCATCCAGCCAGGTGTCTGCATCCGCAACTTCCAGAGGACCAAGAACCTGGAGCCGAGGTGGAAAGCGCCCCAGCAAGTGTTGTTGGCTACCAGGTCTGCAGTGAAAGTGGCAGGAAGAAAGAATTGGGTACACGCGACGCACTGCAAACGAGTGCCTCTGCCACTGCCATACGACCAGTGGGTCAAGAAGGGCCTGGGAGACGATGAATGTGAACAAGTCCCACGCTTTGTACCCTTCAATGACGCTAACGTTGCCTGGGCTTCATCTGAGCGAGAGGACGACGACATCCTGAAAGCTGCTGTTCCTCCGCGTTGGAGGCTGTGGGACACTCAACAGCCGGAGCCTTTGTTTCCTGATCAAACAACGCCCAGATCCACCAGGTATAACCTTCGACCCAGAAAAAGGACTGAAGAGACAAAGGTCTCTGCCCTCTACCTCACCTGGCCTGACGTTCGCTGCAGGGCTGTGATATTTGCCGACGGATATATCCGACCGGTACCAGTGCAACGGACCAGCGTGTGTCAATAGGACTGCTGGAATCACTGTCCGGTGAAGCAACCAAAAATCACAGGCAGCAACTAGGGAAGACCGGGTGAGGTATGACGGTGACAAAAATAAACGCTGAAAGCTTAAAGGACAGGAAAATGAAGAAGAGAAAGTGCATAAAGATAATACATGGCCGGTACACGATCTGTCTACTTGTACTCTTAATTATTTTACTTGTACTGGCCTGCCTCGGGTGGATAACACACGCTGCCCTTGCAGCACCTGAGTCTCCTACCTCTACAGAATCGCCTCATCAGCATGTGTCATTGCCCCCCCACGTGCAAACAAGAAGGGCAGAATTTTATAACAATACTTTCATTCAGATGTTACACCAGCACCAGCTTGTGGTAAATACAACAAACTGTTGGGTATGTGGGTTGCTGCCCCATACTGCGGGCACAGGGATGCCCCTGATTCCCGCTCCCTTTACTCGAGCCGGTTCAGCCTACGGATGGTTTACGGTATTCTTTGACGCCTTCTATTCAGGTAAACCATCTACGCGATCCCCAGGGAAAAATAGTAGCAAGCAAGCATTCACCCACATTTTGGCTACAGAGTGGCCAAAAATGAATAGGACTTCACCCGAAAAGGATGAATATGAGAACAACCACGGGTCTTGCTATCCGCTGAGCCTCACCGGCAGTGGAGGGAGACGACGGCTGCAGCCCCTCAGGGACCTCCCTGTCTACCCACATTCTGGACGATACTGCATCGAGAGCAGTGGAACAGTATGGGTGGGAGATGGTGACTGCGCCTACACGCTCCAGCTTCATGGCTCGACTCGCACAGCTCTGGTGGCATCGCTCAATACCTATTTTGTGTGCGGGAGCAAGGCCTACACCTGGCTGCCCAAGTCATGGGCGGGCACCTGTTATATCGCTTGGTTGCTTCCCCCAACATACACAGCCGATGCAACACACAACATCCAGAAGAGAGGTGTAATTGACGCTGAAGACAGAGCTGGCCAAGAATTTGGAGACTTTGCTAAAGGGTTCCTCCCCTTTTGGGCCCCGGTGGTCAATAGTCGCAATATTCGACACCTTACAAGAGTGGTAGAGGCCACCATCAACGTGACTGCCGGTGCTCTCAGTAACATCACTGCTGAACTTCAAGCGGAGCACCTCATGACTTTGCAAAACCGGATGGTTCTTGACATAATACTAGCGGACCGTGGAGAGTCTGTAAATTGATCAGAACCAGCTGCTGTGTATATATACCTGATAATGCACCGACAGTTTATCAAGCAATCCAGAAGCTCCATAAGATTGTTTCCGACATCCATCAGGATGAGGGTTCATGGTCCCTAACCGGTTGGTTTTGGGGCCTAGTCTCTCAGTGGGGATGGAAGATATTGATTTTCGTTGCCATCATTGCAGCCGCATTCTTTTCTTGCTGCCTCTGTGTTCAGTGTATGCCCGCGCTATGTGGCCTCTGTGCCACCTCTTTAACACCCAAGCCAGTAAATTCACACCACCAGAATGCCATGATGATGCTTGAGAAGGAGGTCCAGAATATGATGGACATTGACCTAGGTGATGACTGAAAGTTGCCTCTTCATGGCAAAAGGAGGGACTGTTGAACTATGCTTAAAATGGCCACTGAGACTCCATTTCATGTTGCCATGCTCTCGGCAACCTGGTGAAGGATTGCTTTCTATGTCCCTGTTAGAACTTGCTTAACCCTCCTCGCTCCTTGCGGTTGAGCCGATTCCAGAAGCTGCTTGTGTACCTCGCCCCCCCAGTTGTGCCAGAGTCTTAGTCACATCCTGTCCACTGTTGGTAACTCAGCCTCTTACACCATCAGCTGTGCTCCGTGACCACGCCATCTGGGCGCTGAAGCAAGAGGCTGTGTACATTGTGCAATCAGAGACCGACGCTCTCTGGTCACGATTACGCCACCTGAGACTGATGAGGAACTTGTTGGATGTGTAAAGGGTGTGGCTAGTGCTATAATCCTTCTTGTTTGCAGCCTGTCAATTATTCCTCCCTTATCCAGAGATCAGCTCAGGATAATATTAGGTTCTATAAAATCGGGTGCTGCATCAGACCCCTGTCCTCCCCATATCTTACACCAGGCTACCGACAAGGTTACACCTACTCTTACGGCTCTGATTAACCAAGTACTAGCTTCCGGTCCCTATCCAAGTACGTGGAAAAACGGCGAGTGTAAAACCCCTTCTGAAGAAGTCCTCGCTTGACCCCGCGGAATTCGCTAGTTACCGTCCTATTTCCGGCCTTCCTCTAGTGGCTAAAATTGCCGAAAAGGCCATTAACCAGAGTCTGATGGAGTATCTTGATAAGAATGATATACTGGATAGGTCCCAGCACGGCTTCCGACCTAGACACTCCACAGAATCGGCTCTTATAACCACAGCTGAGGGTATTCGAGCTGCAGTGGACGGAGGGGGGCGAGCGGTGCTTGTCCTCCTGGACCTGTCCGCTGCGTTCAATACCGCTAACCATGAGGTATTGCTCCAGCGTTTAAAGGGGGTTGGGATTGTGGACCGTGCTTTGGCTCTTTTGGCGTCCTTTCTGGACAATCGTACACAAAGCCTACCATGGGCCGGGCTACATTCGGCCAATTTTTCCCTACCATGCGAAGTTCCACAAGGGTCGGCTCTATCTCAGACCCTTTTTAACATCTATGTCAGACCATTGGCTAGTTTGGTCAGACGACATGGATTCAGGCTGGTATCCTATGCGGATGATTCACAGTTAGTAATATCATCTGTGGATCACCCTGACCAAACAGCGGCCAAGTTTCATGCTTGCCTTATTGACATGATGGACTGGATGCGCCTGAGCTTTCTAAAAATTAACACTGTAAAGACTGAAGTGATGGAGTTTGGGAAAGGTCCCTCAATCTGGAATTCCCTCTGGTGACCGTCGGAGGCTGGGCAATGCCCCCTCCCGGTCACTAAGGTAAGGAACCTGGGTGTGATTTTCGACGACAAACTAGATATGTCCGCCCAGGTCAACAGCTTAACGTCATCATGCTTCTTTCTCTTAAAGACCCTGCGGAAAATCTTCCCATATATTCCTCTGGCGCTCCAGAAGACTGTGATGGCCGCTTTATTCATGTCCAGACTGGACTACTGCAATGCCATGTTTTTGGAGATGGATAAGTTTCAGGTGGGAAAAATCCAGTCCTTGCAGAATGCTGCAGTTCAGGTCATTCTGAACCTGCCTAGAGGTTGCCCCACCTCTGAAGGGAGGAAATCCTTGCACTGGATTCCGGTCCAACAGAGGATCGAGTTCAAGGCTCTCTGTTTGGTTCACCGGGCCCGTTTTGGGGGTGGCGCTAATGATGGAAGGGACAGATTTAGACCCTATGTTCCGCCTCGCGCTCTGCGGTCTGCTAACCTAGGCTTTATCTGTACTTCTAGATTTAAATTTGCGAGATGGGGTGGTCGCTCTTTTGGCAGGTGTGCAGCAAGACTATGGAACCACCTGCCTTTGGAGTTGCGACTGCAACCCAATTATGCCCTTTTCAGAAAAATGCTGAAACATCGCCTATTTCAGGTTTAATCATTTCTGCTCTCCTGCCGACCATACACACCATAGCGCCAAGACACCTTCGGTATTCGAGCGCTCTACAAGCTTTTTTATACTTTTTTTTTTTATACTTATAATTATGTGTGCACTGCGAAGTGAAGCAGCAGTCTCCATAGAAATGTCTTTGTACCATTCAGGGACCCTGTCCTTAGCTCGAGCTAATAAATTACATTTACTTTCCTCCACAGCTAAGTTGTCCTGGTCTCTTTGGTAATGCATGAGTAATCAAGGTGAACCCGTAGATTCTAGGTGTCCCATGTACCGCTGGCTTTGACCCTCCAGTCGGGCGGGGTCTCTAAAAGCCGGTTCTACAATACCCACTCACTCAGAGATCGCCATAGAGATCTGGAACCTGCTGCACAACAACGCCCCGGACCTACTTTTCCTCATGGAAACCTGGCACAACCCTGCATCGGCACCTCACATTGCCAAAGCCTTCTGCCCCACTACAATATTGCCAGGCAAGACAGACTTCTGAAGCCTGGACACAGAATCACCACCATTCACAAGAAAGCCATCAGCTGTACCACCTCCACGGACATGTCATCCTCCAACATGGAACACCTGTCGTTCAAGCGCCATGTCAGCCAATATCACCCTAAGGAGCACTCTCATTTACAGACCAATATGATAGTGCACAAAATTCACCAACACCATCACAGACTTTGTCACACCACTTGCTCATCACACTAGCAATTACATCCTACTCAGAAACCTGAAATTTCATCTGGAAGACCGCACTGACCCCAGCTCATAAGCACTCATCGAAGACCTTGGAAGCCTGGTCATCACCCGAGTAATGGGACATACCCAAGTCGTTGAACAGGTCCTGGACCCTGTTTTTACCACGCTCAACAACATTGGAGTTGATAAGCCCACATCAGTCTCCTGGACATACCACGCCCTCGTCAAATTAGCATCCCCCCTTCGGTCCAATGCACATGCACCACGCCAGACTAACCTGCTGAAACTGGAAAGGCCTCACTGACAAGGACTGGACCACTGCTCTCAACATCCACCAACCCGAAAATGGCAACAGACTCCCAAAAGCCTTCAAGAATTTCAACAATTGGATGACCTCTTGCACCAAATTCTTGAACTGCTCCAGCACTGCAAAAAACACAAGATCTATAACCCAGGTCAGTTGGTACATGTAGGAACTCATTTGGATGAAACACCACTGCAAATATTTGGAGTGCAAGTGGAGAATGAGCCAGGACAATACACAGTGACATAACAAAACTTTAGGGTGCCCTCCTGGAAAGTCCATGCAGGGGGCCCCCCATGCTTCAGACCCAGTCCAAAGCTTTCTGGCCAGGGTTCTGCCAGTGCCATAGGGGGCCCCGGAGTTTGGGGGCCCTCCACACCACAGGGGCTGCTGGGTCGTTTGTTACACTACTGACATATAGATAGGAGCGCATTCAAATCAGCCCTTTGACGTTACCAAATTATCCTGACCACCAAATGTGGCGCTCTGGTGGACCACATTGATGCCACCAGAAGCAAAAAAATATTTTCCATTGTGAAGGATTACACCTCACCAGCAGCCGCCTCCAACTCGATCACCCACTTGCAAGACCTCTGCAACAATCTCTCTCAATTCTTCAACAACAAAACACCACCGTTTACAGCAACTTCAACCCACAACCTGACCCAACAGACATTGCCAAACACCTCCCAATCTTAGCCAAAGAACCAATGCTAACCACATGGCCAATCACCCCAGAAGAAACCACCGCCACTATGAAGCACATCTCCTCTTGGTATCCAGGAGGCCCCTGTTCACACCATGCATTCTCCAGCGGACGGAACCCCATCAGTGACATGCTTACACCCATTCTGAATGCTTCCACTTATTCCCCGACCTTCTCAGATGCTTGGAAACATGCAACTGGCCTCCCAATGCTAAAGAAACCCTCAGTGGACCCTTTAACGCTCACCAAGTACAGACCAGTCTGCCTACTAACATTCCCAGCCAAGGACAAAATCATCAACAGACACCTCAGTGAATAACTCAATGACCACCAACTCCTCAATTTTACTCTGTTTGCTTTCAGACCCAACCAACACACAGAAACTACCCTCATTACTGGCATGGATGATATCCATATGACTCTGGATTGAGGAGACATGGTAGCCCTCATCCTCTTGGACCTCTGCACAGCATTTGACATGATCTCCTACCTCTTCTCATCCAACGCCAGCACAGCCTTGAAATCCAAGGGCACGTACTCTAATGGTTCTGCTCGGTCCTGACGGGAAGAACCCAGTTAGTCAACCTGGCACGATACACCTTGAATGCCTGCAACCTCATGTTTGTTGTACACCGATGACTAATCTCTTTCCATTAACAGAGATGGGACAGAGGCCCATATAGAAGCGTAGAGAACTTGGACGTTCTTTTAATGAAGTTAGTTACATGAGACATAAACAAAGTCCATCTTCAGGAAATTTTCTTACTTTCTCTTCAACTAATCTTCCTTCATACATGTGAACTAGATCCTGAACATTTTGTACGAGTTTCCCAAACTTAGGGAGTGATGAAAACCTCTGTTTCACACTTCTCTTTCTACTATGAAGAAATCTAGGACTATATGGTTTTCACAGCATGTCTAGAGATAGATGTTTCCAAAAAGAGCACAGTTTATATTCCTGCCCTTCCATAGCTTGATCCCATAGGTAAACAGTATTTTTCAATGAGTGAATGCCGAGGGCTGCTTGTTGTGTAGACTGTAATGTGCAGTGAATATTACTGTGTTTGATAATGGAGAAAATGCGTTCCAATGTCAAAATGGCCTATCTTAAAACCAATTTAATACCATTGTTACAAGAAACGTGGAAGTGAAACAGGAAACAATCTTTGCAACACAGTCATTACAACGCACTACCTTTACAATGCAGTCATTACAACGCAACAGCCTTTACATTGCATGCTATAACAACGCAGCCATTACAAAGCATGTCACTACAAAGCATGTCATTACAACGCATGTCACTACAACGCATGCCATTACAACGCATTATAAGGTAAGTAATGGGGAATAGTAATTTTTAACCCTACACTATCCAACACTTACCCTACTGTTGCACTCACTGGAGTGGGAATAGTAATTTTTACCCCTGCACTATCCAACACTTACCCTACTGTTGCACTCACTGGAGTGGGAATAGTAATTTTTACCCCTACACTATCCAACACTTACTCTACTGTTGCCCTAAAAGTAATATGCGTTGTAATGGTATGCGTTGTAATGGAATGGATTGTAAATGTAATTTCTAAAAATGCGTTGTGATGGCATGCGTTGTAAAATCATGCGTTGTAATGGATGTTGCGATGTAAAAACTGCGTTGTAAAGGCATGCGTTGTAAATGTTTGCGTTGTAACGTCATACGTTCAGTGAAACAGCAGTGGTTTCTTGAATTTTATTTCCACGTTCTGTAAAACACTAGATAGATTATTTACTGAAGCTATTCTAGAACCATGAAGTTTCAGCAACATTTCATCATTCGGTGAACGAAACACCAAAACTATGCAAAGAACAACACAAACTAGTAAAATGGCGTTCAATGTTGAAACCTCAGAACTTTGAGAGGTCAAACAGATTTTTTTTGCTACATGTAGAAGATCCATTACATGCCCAAAATTCCTCCCTGGATGGATTTTGATCATTTTGCATTTCAGCAGGATGTTTTGCCCACTGCTAGTTGTGATTGTGGCATTGGCATTGGCACATGGCGTTGTAATGGATGTTGCGATGTAAAAACTGCGTTGTAAAGGCATGCGTTGTAAATGTTTGCGTTGTAACGTCATACGTTCAGTGAAACAGCAGTGGTTTCTTGAATTTTATTTCCACGTTCTGTAAAACACTAGATAGATTATTTACTGAAGCTATTCTAGAACCATGAAGTTTCAGCAACATTTCATCATTCGGTGAACGAAACACCAAAACTATGCAAAGAACAACACAAACTAGTAAAATGGCGTTCAATGTTGAAACCTCAGAACTTTGAGAGGTCAAACAGATTTTTTTTGCTACATGTAGAAGATCCATTACATGCCCAAAATTCCTCCCTGGATGGATTTTGATCATTTTGCATTTCAGCAGGATGTTTTGCCCACTGCTAGTTGTGATTGTGGCATTGGCACATGGCCAAACAATGGTGATTTCAGGCAAATCATGAAATTTCCCTGTGCTAGAGCTTGTAAATATGTCTAATGTAATCCAAATATGTGTAGTATGTGCCTATTAAACGTTCACATCCCCTCTGCCCATCACTTCTTATTTTCTGCACTCCAGGCTCAGTCGGAGACCACATACCACACTGTGTTATGTACGGCATCGCATATTCATATGATCATGTTACAAAAACATTTGCCTTAAAATGTTTTAGGGGTCAGTTGTACCACCTCGACTTCCAAATATAAATGCATTTCACTGTAATATAGAGCTAGTTTAAACTCAAGCTGTCAGTACAGCTAACTGAGTTCAATGTTCACTGCTTACATCTGGTGGGACCTGCAAATTATAAGTTTGGATCCATGTCTAGGCCTTTGAAGGTCAATAAATAAGGTGCAATTATACTGAGTAATAGTAATTCCTCTTATTATCCCTGATTAGGTACAGAAGAAGAGTCCTATGAAGCAAACACATAGGACCCTCTACTCCCATGTAGCCCCAGGTATGGTCACCATCAGCATTATTAACTAATGGACTTAACGCGAGTGCCACACTAAATCTGAACTCAGGCACAAACAGTGCTGGCACAAATTTTACTTGGTTTTGATAGCATGCATTCCTTCAAGTATTGTCAGAAGGCCTTTGTGAGACAAAAACAGTGCGGAATGTTGGACACTGCAGTTTTTATGATCGTACGGGCCATTTCTATAGGTTATTTCTCATTCCATCTTAGACAATTTGGAATCGGTGGTAGAACCAAAGACAGATGTTCTGTGACCGTGGGGTTATTGTACTACTTTGGAAGGGTTTACCTCCTGTTCTTATGCAGCATCAGAACAGGGCCACTAGTATGAAATTGAGTAGCGATGTGGCCTCGATGAGAGGATCAGAGTCATTTCGGTTATGCCACAGGGCTAAAAGAGAGAACGAACAGAAGAAAGTGAGTGCTGTTCAGGGTGGTCAAAATAGGGTTGCATCCACTAAGAAAATAAAATCCAGTAAAACCAACTACAACCTACACAGTGTCACATCCCATAATTATTGTAAGCACATAAAATAACACAACTCTTATCCAAGATACTATAAAAAAAAAATTCTAAAACTGTCACATGGATGTCTTTCTATTTCAAGTTATGCTGGGTTTAAAAAAAGGCACATTTCAAGAGCTTTATTAATTGTTTTGGTAAGTTAATTGGTATTTATTAAATGCTCATACACCAGTGGGGTTTCATGGCACTAAGTGTGTGATAAGTGAGTCTTCCATTCTTAGTGCGTTTCAACCAAGAGTCTAGTCTTGAGGAACATGAGAAGGAAGTTAAGTGGAGAATAGAGAGAAGACATAAAGGATGGAAGTTCCACAGTGAAGGTGATAGAGCGTCAAACGTTTGCCCACCCAGGTGAGACTTGTTAGATATATGGATGGACCACAACAAAGGGGAAGATAAGCTCAACGCAAATATAAGGACAGGGTCTTTCTCAAATAAAGGCTGCAGCATTGTCGTGTGCGAACAGCGGACCATGAAAGAAATTTGAAAGTTATCCGATCTTTTGACCAATAGCGAATGCAACACAGCAAGAAGTGGTTTGGGCATGGCTGAAACGAAGGAACTAGTCATTAGAAGATCTGAAACAGTCGGAAGTCAACTATTGCTGCAAAGCGTCTTTTACCTTCAAAGGTATCAACTTCCTGAGTCAATGAAGGTGAACAGAGCAAGCCACCACTACAGAGTACATGTTGTCTTGTACTTAGAATACCATCAAACCCAAATCCTAAAGATATTAACCACAGGCCCATTTACCTTGGGCTGTATAAATCCCACAAAGAGGTCTGCCAATTTTCTCACCACACCTATCTCAGTTTTTTTACTTTAAGCCACTTTGGCAGTTTGTAAGAGCAAATTGTCCATGATATCTGATTATAGTTCCCTAGGGCCAAAAAATACATTTGTTGCCAAAAAGTCCATAGTATGTCTTCTATTAGGACGAATCCAAAAAAACAATTGATGGACAGAATGCAGAACAATGCAATAGATTCACTCCAGTACAGAGATCTGGGCAAAAATTCATCGTTTTTTTGCTCACCATGCCATTCCAGTTTGAACCCAGCCATATGCAGATCAGTCTTGACCCTGTGCCCAATGGGAACAGTCCAGCCCGAGCTGCCAGGCCAGGTCGTCCCTGGACTGGAAACAAGCATCCTAGGACCGGTTGCAGGGTTTCACCCCTCATGAGCCAGGATAGCTTGACTCCAGTGGCATGGAGAGCACGGGTCCCACGTCTGGGCATACCCGTCCCACTCGGGGTGACAAATGCAAAAAGAAGAATTCATGGACAGAATGCAGAACAATGTCATACATTCACCCCAGTACAGACATCTGGGCCTACATCCATCGTTTTTTGCTCACCATGCCATTCCAGTTTGAACCCAGCCATATGCAAATCAGTCTTGACCCTTTACCCAATGGGAACAGTTCAGCCCGAACTGCCAGGCCAGGTTCTCCCTGGACTGGAAACAAGCATCCTAGGACCGGCTTTCACCACTCATAAGCCAGGATAGCTTGACTCCAGTGACATGGAGAGTACAAGACCCACCTCTGGGCATCCGGCATACCTGTCCAACTCGTCAGGAAGCAGGGGCTTGTTCTTCATGTACAGAATACCTCTGTGCACTGTTTAAGTGTGAGTTACCACTAATTCTTTAATTGTAAGCTGTGAAAGTTGTAAGCATTATTGCAGATTGGACTACCACTGGTTAGAAGACTATCAGGCCTTGTCCCTAATCCACTTAAGCTGCACCCAATCTTCTATTTTACCCAAGGAGTCTTTTTGTCAATCCTATAGTACCAAAGAATTGTGACATGCAACCAAGGAGCGACAATTCCTCTGCATGTTCAGGAAGGATTATTTCAGTAAGAGTGCTGCAGGTCTACAAGGGAGATATTACAACAGGTTATAAAAAGAACCTTAGAAATTAAGCTTTGGGGCCTGTCAAGAAACTGCATTTTTTGGCACATGACGTACCACTAGAGTAGTACTACTCATATACTACAAATGCTATTCACTAACCTATGTGCAAAGACCTCCAACTCTCCTATATGTTCTATGCGTAAGTCTCCGCTGTGTGCGCGGAGATCATGCAAACTTAGGTATTGTGTCTGGGTTGCATTTACTTCCTCAGTCTAGACTGTCAAGGTCAGAAGTGGGAATACTATTTTAAGAAATTTTAATATTTGTTGGAGGGGGTGAGAACCTACTTCAAAAAATAATCACAATCCTTGTCTGGGTGGATCACTATAGTCTGGAGTCCTGGGTTCAAGGCAAGCAGGGCCTGTCTCCCTTCTTTAGACAGCACAGCAGTTCTTCTGAATCTTCTCAGGTCCAGGAGTGTTCCGATTTCAGGTTCTTCGGGTACACTTTTGATGCCCAGTGCCAGCATGTGGGTGGGACACCCATTTGTCTAACTCTAAAACTGCTTGTGATCAGTTCTTCCCTTTCCACTGGGTTGTCTCCAGCCTAGCTAGGGAATGAAAGGGCAGGCAGGCCCAGGTGTGAACGGCATCTGCCAGTGACAGGGTTAGCATCTTCTGAAGTTAGGAAGGACTCTGTATAGCCCCCGGGCTACCCATTGAAGTGCAATCAAGGAAGCAGCACAGCTCTTTCCCAGCCATCTGGTCAGGAAGACCCTCACTACTCAGGCCCGTTATCGAATGTCTGGCCCTATTGCACATTTGCCAGTAGGGGAGCCATAAACAATCCAACGGCAGCTAGACACTCACAGAAACACCCCAGACTTTAGGAATGGGGATGCCAACTTTCTAAAAGTGGCATTTCCAAAATAATAATTTAAAAATCTGACTTTACCATTAATAAGGATTTCAAATTAATATTAAAATGAGTGGAAGAAGTTTCTCTCTAGCTGTTCCCAAACTGAATTTAGCACTTATTGAATGAAATGAGGGAAATCCGTTTTCGCCTATGGGTGGCCTGTCTTCCCACAGTGAAAAACGACTTTGGTTTTTTTTCCCTACCACGACATCTAAAACGTGAAATATACATGTTCTACTAATAAAATACAATGGACCCTGCCCAATGAGCTGTTACGACCTACCTTAGAGGTGACGTATGAGTATTAAAAAGTAAAGTTTAGGCCTGGCAAAAGGTTTATTTTGCCAGGTTGAAATGTCAATTTTAAACTGCGCTTCAGGCTGCACTGAAAGGCCTGATACATGTTTTAAGGAGCTACTTTAGTGGGTGGCACAATGAGTCCTGCAGCTCACTAGTAGCACTTAATTTACAGGTCCTGAGTATCTGTAGTGTCATATTCTATTGATTTTTAAGTAAATTAAATGTGCCAATTATGTCTATACCAATTTTACAATGTATACAAAGGGGAGCACAAGCCCTTTACCTCAGGTTAGTGGAGATAAAGTGCACAGAGTACTATCACCAACAAAAAAGGGGTTTAGCAACACAAGGCAAAAAATTTGGAGTGACCCAGCAGAAAAGGCACATTTCCAAGATGACCCCCCGAGTCAAAAGATAGGGCAGACTTATCAATACCTTGATGACCTGCCCTGCTCTGCCTGCCCAACTAGCCTTCCAACCCTGACTCTGTATCTTGAGGCAGACCAGGTGTCTGGCAAGCGAGGACATCCAGGGCTGGTACCCCAGCACCCCCCAAGGGTGACACATTGTCTGGGCCATGCAGGGGTCTGCCTGGGGCAGGCCATCCGTATTCTTGTTCTCTGACAGCACAGGTAGCATCTCAAGGTCAGATGTGTGCTCTCAAGGGTCAGTCTTGGGGTGTTTTCTCTGCGCATGTAACCCATAATGCACATGTCCTCCCACTGTGGATTTCCTCCAGCCTGCTACCCCTTGCTCTCCATCTGGGCCTCATAATTCTCTGTTTGGGAGTAATGCCCCAGAATCTGAACTTTTGGGGCACCCTCAGTGGCCACCCCACCCAGCTCCTCTATCACATATTTATTTATTTTTATTTTATTTTAGAAGTTTTATATAGCGCTGGCTAGACCCAGAGGTATCAGAGCACTTTACATGAGTATGAAGATAGTAACAGAAGAGGACAATATTTAAACAGCATGGAATACCAACAAGTTAACAAAAGCTAAACGGCTTGAAAGTACACATATCGAATACACAGATAGATAGAGCAATAGCTATATACATATATGGCATGGTAATGAGGGAACGAATTCAGGTATACATTCAGGTATAATTCAAGTATACATATCAAATACACAGCTAGATAGAGCAATAGCTATATACATATATGGCATGGAAATGGGAGAACGAATTCAGGGCACAGAATAAGACCCACAATATTTATTGAGGAGGTATGTTTTGAGGTCTTTTTTAAAGCAGGCATAGGAAGGGTTGCCTCACAGGTCTTTAGGGAGGGAATTCCAGATTTTTGGGGCATTTCCGGAGAAGGTGCGGGATCAGTAGCGGCCAGTGCTGCCAGGCACTGAATTGGGGTTCGGGAGGGGCAGGGTTGGGGGTAGTACACTGCGGAATACTGCCACACAGAGGTAAGTACACAAACAAATAAAACTAATTTCGTTGCGCGCGCTGTATCACATTTGGTGATGCAGCGCGCGCAAAGAAATTCGTTTTATTTATTTGTTTGTGTTCTTACCTGTGTGCGGCCGTATTCTGCAGTTTACTACCCCCCACCCTGCCTCTCCCCCGCATCAGCGCCCGGCATCACTCCCACCACAGGCCACTACTGCGCGGGATTGTATGGATTTCTTTTTTGCAGAGTTTATTGGCGAGGTACTGCGGTGTATTTTGATGGAGGACTTTGTGTGTAATGCAAGCAGTTTTATAGGCGGATCTGCCTTCGATGCGGAGCCATTTGAGAGTTATGAGGGTTGGGTAGATGTGGTCGAAACGTTTGCAGTCGGTGATGAGCCTGGCTGCAAGGTTGAGCACAGATTTGAGTGGAGCTAGGTGGACCTTGGGGATTCCGGTGAGGATGGCGTTGCAGTAATCAGTTCGCAAGAGGACCAGTGACTGGACCACTAGTTTAAAGTCATCCGTTGGAATAAAGGGCCTAATTTTCTTGAGATGCCGGAGAGTGAAGAGGGCTCCTTTAGCCGGGTTTTTGATGTGAACATTGAGAGTTAGGCTATTATCGATGGAGATACCAAGAGATTTTACTGAGTTGGACAGGGAAAGTGGGCAGATGAGGGCATTAAGGTCAGAGATCCAGGTTTGAATGGGGAGAGGGTTGTTTTTAGGGGAGAAGAGAATGATTACTACAGATGGTAGTTCATTTTCCAGGATGCAGTGAATGGGCATCCGGAGCCTAACAATGACCTTCCTCTGGGCCTTTTTTCCCACACATCCCTTTTAGACCAGAGCCATAGGGCGTAAAGGGTCCTGCACATGTACCTGGGTTAACCTGTGTACTAGTTGTCAGATACTGCTCTGGGGAATCCTTTCTTTCCACCAATGTGGTGTAACTGGCACTGGCATCTCTTAGAGCAGTGGCAGTGACCCCGATTTCTGTGATCTGGTTGAAGTGGCAACTCCCACCCTTAGGGATCACAAGCTTTCCCTCTGGGCCCGCCTCTCAACTAAGGGACACTAGGGCATGCTCCTCCCTCTGTTTCTGGGAATTACCACGCCCTCTCAAGCCACATTGGCCACCTCTGAGGAGTGCCCATAGTTGGGTGACTTACTGGTACATATATGCCCCCCCCTACTTGTGCACTAACTGTAAACAGTCAAAGCACTTGTGCTGGAAAAAATGCGCCCCGGGTCTGCGCCCATCTAAACCTTCCGCCTAGTCTCTGAGGGGGCTTGGAAGTCCTTCCCCTCCACATTACTTTGGGGTCCTTTTTGGAAGGTGTCTGTTACACCCTGGAGCCCCACCTCAGTCTGCTGAGGGAGACTTGAACCAACCCACCATATTCCAGAAGTCAGCCTCCTTTCCACTCTCTATGGGTATAGTGAGTTTGGAGTAAATAAGGTGTAAATAAAGTGTTGACGAAACCCTGTAAACAACTACTGAGCATGTACTCTCTCAAAAATAGATTGTACAGGCCATCATAGTCACTCACTTTCCTAGTCTTCACGCAGCCTTCTAGTGCCTTCCTAGAGTAATCCATGAAATCAACCCAAGACTGGTTAGACAGTTTCTGACTGTCTCTAAACGTTAAACTGTACCTTTCTGGGGTAAGATTATATATACTTCATAATCAGGACTTCTTTCATTAGGGCCTACTTCAGCCAGTCCCTCTTGATTATGTTTGGGTATCCCTCTCTGAATATGACATATGTTTCCACAGACCAGTCCCCCAAACCTCCTTGGGGACTCTGTGCATCTCTAAGGTCACCTCATAGGCCTCTAATCATTTGTCAATATCATCCATCACCAAAAAACTAGGCCCCAATCTTTAGAGAGGTAGACCCATTGACCGTCCTTAGGCGCTAAATTGTCACTGCCATCATTATTAATGGACTCTGTGGTCTGTCTCGCCCTTAAGTCCGATTTTTTTTTAACTCATTTCATGAGCCACCAAGGGATTTGTCACCTCCAAGGCCAACCTTTTCTCCTACAGGTGCCTTTCAGCTTCTGCCCTTTTCTCCTCCAGGTCCCTGGCTGCGGGTCCGTCCTCCCTGGTCAGCTTTTCTCCTCCATGGCTAGAGTGGCCAATAGCAGCCTCAGATCACTTTTAGCTCTCCTGTCCTCCAGCTCTTCAAGGGTTAGGCTGTGGGAGGACACACTACTTCTGCAGCTGAGCTCAATCCTGTCACCCGCCTCTCCCCTCTGGCTCTTGGGCCATTGCTAGGATATTCTCTCCGTCCTCCTCCACTTCATCCTCGCCTTCTGTCTCATTATCATCCTCCTGCTCCTATTATATAGCCTGTAATAGATGGGCCTCTTGCCAGACTCTGAGTGCTATCTGGTATTCCAGATTCTTGGAGCCTTTGGCCAGCATCATCCCCTCTTCATACACTGCTTCCTAAGCTCTACCACAGTGAAGCCTTCAACATTGGCAAGATCTCCTTTCCTTCTCGTAAACTATCACAGGTACGAAATATGAGGCAGGGCCTGACTTTGGAAAAAGGAAAATATAATACCCACTCAAAAATGAGGAAAGTTTGAAAATCAAAAATTTATTTTGACGTCAGAATATTAAAAGGGGTTTTTGTTTTTTTCCACACAAATCATTGAGTGGCACTGAACAAACACTCCACTTTATACCTGGAAGAATTTACATAGGAACATAATTCAGTTGTGTGCAAAATTGTTTGCCCAGGAGAAACTGGAGCATGCGCTCACTGGAATAAAAAGTGCAACAAAGCCCAGGCAGCAAGAAAATGTCAAACAGCCTCCAAGTGGCTCTTCTTAGGCCACCCAGGCCACGTACTGATGTTTTGAACCTGTGCTCATGCCTTGCCAGATGGAGGCTTGTGGGTACAGGTCAAGGGGTAACTTGGAGGGGTCCCACAAAAGTGAACAGACGAAACGTGCATGTGGAGGGAGTCCAAACACTTGCACTTGTGGAGCTGGATTGTGGCCAGCTGTTTTATAGTCTCTGGGGAGCAGATAGGGGGCTTCCTGGTGCTCCATGTTTGCTTCTGTGAACTTCATGTGCACTTCTTGTACTGACTGGTCAGCATCAGAAAAGGCCAGAAGAGCTTCAGGCAGGAGGAAATGGGGGCTGGGGGGGTGGACAGGTCAACATTCAGAGCACTACAAGCGGGGTCCATGCAGGTTTGAATTAATGGATATCTTTACTTTCCTGGAGAGATGCTCTGGGAAATGTGCTCAATCCCTGGAAGTTGAGTAGCAGCCCACTGCAAATCAGTGCCGGGGACTGCATCGCAAATGTTCAAAACTACTACCAGTCAGGTTGTGGCAGATTTTCACCTCTTGAGATAGGAAGCAGATGAGGCATTTACTGGATGGGCTGTACTGTCCCATTATGAGAGTTTTGCCTGTCGGAATGGCAGATTACACAGTAATACTGCAGGTTTTCTCGTTCCCAGCTGCACAACAAAGTTACCATGCACCCCAATTTATAATCCTGTCTGGCCCCAAATTGGGATCGCCGTGGCTCTCAGTAAAACTGCTATAGTTTTAAAAATATGTAAATTTATAGTTCATGGTGAAGAAAGGCAAGTGATCCTACAACATGTTTCACATTTTAAGGTTTTTCCAGGTAATTCACATAACTTAGTACGTTTAGTAGTGGGGCTTATAAACTTCCCATAAGGGTATGTATATCAACCTTTATAATATTATTATATTGAGTTATAGGTCTGTTGAAGCACTGCAACATGCTTCACTGATTTAACTAAAGTTGTGGCTCTCTATGCCAATGGCTCCCAGAATTATGTAACTCTGTGCCCATAGGGTTTGCTGTAATAATTATGGATTTGCCACATTTGCCACATAATCCATCACCTGTACATAAGTTGTAAAATTCAATTAAAAAAAACAGTTTCAAGCTCTTACTGTATTCAGGTATAAACTTGTACTAACGAGATGGGGCGTTTGCCCTGACAGTAATAATGTGTGTTAAAATGAAGAAAAAATATCGAAAAAGATTGCCACAGAATGTGCTGTATTTACCGCATAATTTAATCAGCCCTGCTGCATAATTTGCTCCTCCTTTGGACCTTCAGTCGTTCATATGTACTCGCGATCTTATTTTACTATCCAGCGATTTAATGGTGAATTATTGCTAAAGTTCGAAAGACAGACCTGAAATAAACCTCTCTTTGAAGAGACTTTATATTCTCTCAGATGAGGCATCCCAACGCTTTCCACCCAGTAATTTCCTTTGTAGAGGGTCTCACTGGTACCTCTCAGCAACGTAAATAAAATACAGAGCGCGCTGAAAACAAGTTGACACCTACTGAATTAAAAAAAAGACTGACTGACATGCAAGCGATAAAGCTATCAATTAGATCCTTAAAACAAATGAAAGACACAGCGAGCCCTCAAAGCACACAGGCGGCTCATTAATTAGCATTAGATGTAATTAATAATGAACCGCGTTTAATAGTAAATACCGGCCTGCGATAGTCCTGTGACAGAACCCCCGACACTTCCGGGAGCTCGCGGCGGCATCATGATGGCGCCTGGGAGTTTACCGCGTTTTTTTTGTGCTCAGGCCTGACAAATGGGCTATTAATTATCTAATGTTGTCTGACAAGAGCAGCTTGATAAAGATGTATGTTTTTGAATCACTGCATGAAAACCAACGGAGGAGAACCCCAGCGGGCCCTCACTGTCCCCAAACCGGGCTCTGCGCCACAGTGAGGCAGCAGGACAAAGGCCCCTCTCCCGCCACTGCCTCGCGACATAAAATATGGCCGGGCACCTGGGGCCTTCTCTCACGTAACCACGTCTGCAATATCTGATTAGGAAAAGGAGGGAGTGGGACTTTACTAAATTGAGGTTAAGGCATAATCAATATCATATATGGAGTGTCTGGCCTGCTCTGCATAAACACGGGCACTTCATATCATTAAGGCGTCTGTGTAAGGCAGAGGAAACATATGGGCAGGACGTCGCCGGCCCCCGCTCTGTTCTTTTTTTTTTTATTTAGAAGTTTATCTTCCACCCTGTTTGACAGCTGCTCCTAAGTGGTTTCCCAGTGCCAAATTATTTTTATGATTGTTTGACGTTTTATTCTCCCATTTCAGTTAATGAGATAGGATCCCTCAATGAACATAACTCAGCCCTGTCAGAACTAAAAAGCATGCTGTGGGCAAGATAGCCTGCTGGAAAAGAAGGCTAAAAGCAGTACATCATAAAAACTCCTGGCGTCCAAAGCCCCATCCAACAATCAAATCACGGCTCTCCATTCCTCTTTCAGGTTCTTTACAGCCTTGCTTGGTGACTGCTAAATTCTCAGTAGCCTATTTGTGATGCACAAAATCACCCCGCTCAATTAATTCTATGTAAATCTATCTGTTAGTGTGCAAGGCTAAAATGACCAGAGCTTGTAATGAAGAAATATCACCTCAAAGACAATGAATGCCGTAAATCAGAAGGCATGCTCTTATCCAAGGTTCAATATGCAAAGAGGATTTGGCGGGATGCTTTCTAGGTAGAATTCATAATGGAAAACATTTGCTTGGCGCCTGATTTACAGCACAAAAGGAATGATATAATGCTTCCGTTGGCGTCCTCACAGGATTTAGACACCGGGTTCTTAGCGCCACTTAAAAGACCACCATCTTGATTTCGACTTGACATTCCAAGAAGAGCATCGCTGAAGGATCCGTATGATCTGTCCGTAGACACTTAGCAAGATTCTTCTTTAAGCCCTTATGTGTTGCGGGTCCAGACTCCCAAAAAGCTGAGCCTAATTACCAGCATTTTCACTCTTGTGCGTTGAACCGCGATATCAAAGTTGCACTCATGATGATAGGGGAGCAGCAGGGGAAGTCTTATGCTGAACCTATATGACATGCAATAATTAGTTGTTTTGCTCCCCCTGGCAATTAAACAAGAGCAGGGTAGGAAATACAGAAAAAAACCTAAGATTAGATTCTCAAAAGATTTCTACATGTGGGTTAGTTGCTACTCTGATTGACAAAGCCCTGATTGATGAAGTCAAGACCCGAGCAAATTCAGTACGAAGATGCTGCCAGGATTTATAAAAATAATACACTGAAAAGTCCATACAACACCTCCATACTTGTAGATGGTGAAGGGAGAGTCTAAGAAAAAATAATTTAATGGAAGTTACATTTCACAATAACCCTATCTAAGTGGATTTTTCACACAACAGACAGCCTATAGACATAGGGATAGAACTATGCAAAGAAAACTGTGATAATCATAGGAACCTGTGATAATCATAGGCTCATATGAGATCTGCTTTGAGGTTTTGTGTTTTAAGTTGAAGTTAGAGATCACCGCATGACATACAAATATACCTACATCTATGGAGATTTTTCTGATTTTCTTAAAAATAGGTCCTTGGTATGAAAGGTCTGCAATAGTAACTGGGGTGAGCTCATTTTTTTCTGTCCGCGATGTGCAGAAGCAGGTCATCAGGATTTACCGCTCTCTATAGAAAGAATTTGAAGCAGAAATAAAGTGAAGCTAAAGGAGGTGTCAGGTGGCACAGGATCACAGACTGCTGGGAAATTTCTGAGCAGTACTCTGAGTAGCAGACAATTCAGGATTAGGGTAGAACCATGGCCTCTCCTTGGCAACCCATCATCCAAACAGAATGTTCCTAACACAAAAGACCGGTTCCTTTTACTTGCAAGATTACCAAGTAGAAGCGCTAAGCCAACCAACTATTTATTCAGTTTTCATAAGCTGCCTTTCAGCCAATCAGAATATGTCCATGCCACTCCAGTAATACTACTAGCACATTGAACCAGCTTCTAGATGATGCATTTTGTTATGCTGCTATGTAAGATTGAATTCTGTGTGACAATTTTAGTTAGCAAATGTGCCTAGGGTTTCAGTTTACAAGTCCAGTATTTATATTGCTTGTTTTGCATTTTGAATTAACTGCCTAAATTCTATTCTGCACAGCTAGCTAACTCCAGCCGAAACTTTGAACATCTAGTTAGCTTCAACCGGAAACCTTATGTTCCATCTCAAGATTGAAAACTGCGTTTTTACACTGTCTAGATAACGATTATTGCACATTGCTCTGACTATCCTGACACAAGGAATCAATGTTTTTATGATATGTTCATCGAGCTCTTTCTTAATCATGAAACTTGCTGGATCATGTTTTATTATGTCAAAATTGTTAAGGTTTTTATTAACTAAACAATAAATGTCTTACTTACTTACAGTAATACTAAACAATCAATCAGAATAGATGAGGGCATTCTGTGTCTCCCCGGGCCAGTTTACAGGCTGCCGGAATGGGATGGTGTTTGGTACTCCAGCCCAAAATACACTCCTTCATTCTAATCTGTGAGTAGTGGGGTTTTTGTGGTTTCTCCAACCAAAATCAAGGTTGTATTCGGCTGAACCCTCTGATCCGTGGATTATTTCATCCACTCCTACTGGTAACTATTCTTTTAATGTCTAAGAATGATAACAATATGCATGGAATTTGTCAGACGTTGCCATTTGGATGACCGTTACTACATTTTATTTTGTCTAAGAAGTATGTTCAACTTAGCGTGTGCAACCAAACCAGTACATGCAGGTGTTTTTCATGGTCAGAGTTTCATTCTTAACATGTTATAGCCAATCAATACTTTGTGTGAACAGAGAAACACTACATTTGTGAAAGCAGAAAAGAATGAGCCTATCGGTGGTTTTTGTTTTCTCTCAAGTTGGGGACCACGCATAGTGATAGACTGTAGCCCCTTCGCCTGCCGCCACCCGCCAGATACAGCATCCTATCGACTGTGGTCCTATTTACATTAATCCTCAGTGTCAGTTGCATAACCCAGCTAACTTAGATGCAAAGCTTGCCCTTTCCCTTTAATCTTTTTGATGTGGGGACTCCACAGTGACCTGGCTATTTATATTGGCTTGTGGCAACTTGAAGGGGGCGGCCTACGCTCTCCTGCTCTCTTTTGCAAGTGAGTGTTGGGAGTGCAGCTCACTTTCATTGTTGCTCCCCATTCCTGCTCCAGCTTTCACCAATTGTCACTTACTAGGTATTGGCAAGGTAATGGTAGTTATAATTCCCTTATTAGATAGTGTGCCCATAAACCTGGCAGATGGTGGTAGGGAGTGTAGGTTAAAGCTGACACTCTCCCTGATGTACTCTTTCTATAATCTTCACAGCAGCGTATCGCAGACGCTGTCACTTGAAATTTATCAGCAAAGACAGTGAAAATGAAATGGACAGAGATATATAACCCATTAAATGACTGTCTTTTGATGCTTTATACAGCTGGGCACCCATAGGCTAGTCACAGATTAATGTTTGCCATTGGTGTTTGCTGATTCACCAGTTTAACACTTTTAGGGCCTAATTAAGAGTCTGCGGACCACCAGACTCATGGTGGGTGAGGAAAGAAAGGGGGCCCAACAGGGCCTCTTTGCGCCTAAATCCATGTGGATGTACACGGGGGGGGCAATATGTGCCCCCCTGTGTGCCTGAATCCCCAGTTCCAGCACGGCATGGACTTCACAGTCCATGCCATGCTGGAACTTCCTTTGAGAGTCCCATTGCGGTGCCAGTTTTATAGGCACCACCGTGGGAACCTCCAAGGGCCGATTACGAGCTTAGCGGTGTGGCCAATTACGAGCTTCGTGGTGCGGCGGTGGGACCGCTCCGCCGCCGCACCACCAAAGTATTGAGAACTGCACGCCGTAGTATGATGTTTTTAGACACTGGTGGGAGGTTTCTTTGGTGTTCCCGCGGTGGTGCCTATAAAACAGGCACCTCAACAGGAATGTCACAGGAAGTTCGAGCACGGGATGAACTGTGAAGTCCATGCCATGTTGGAACTGGGGGTGCATGCACACAGGGGGGCACATGTTGGGTCCCCTGTGTGCATCTCCATGGAGTGAGGCACACACTGCCACTGTTTTCACAGAGGAAAGATCTCTATGAAGTCAGTGGCGGTGAGGAAAGTCGTAATACGTTGGCAGGAATGCGGTGCCCTGTCAAGCATATTATTGCCTCAAGCCTGCTGCGCCACCATCAGGGAACTGTGGTTTCCTGGTGGAGCCGACGGTCTCAAGGCGGCACGACCGCCAAGGTCGTAATGTGGCAGTCGGAAGACCGCCACCGCTGCGACACCACAAGTCTGGCAGTCCGTGGACCGCCAGACTTGTAATTAGGCCCTTAGTGCATTGTTTAATTTTATATGCCCTTTTAAAAACAAAATGTATCCCCATATTTACAGCAAATCGTTGCTTAGAAAAATAAAAAGGGAACCAATAGGGAACCTGGAATTAGCTACTATAGAAGACAAAATATCTCCGAATCTCATAACGCAATCCAAAACAGCATTTTGTCATTTTATCCAGTTTCTTCACGGAAAACACAATTGTTTAAAACATTGAATTCAAACCCCATTTCAAAGAAAAACAAAATTGCAGAAATACATTTACTGAAATTAGAGCAACAAGGAGAATGATAAGATCAACAATAGGGTTAAGGAAAGATTAGGATCAGGGTTAGCTTGAGGGTTAAATTTAGGGGCATCGTTAAGATTGGGGTTTAAAGTTAGGGGCCTCTTTAAAATTAGGAAGGAATGAGGATAAAGATTAATCTCTAGGTTTGTCTTGGGGTATGCTCTAACTCGAAAATTATGGGACAGGGTCAGGGTAACAATTTGGACAGGGATTTTGCCAGGCTAAGATTTAGTATGAAAAATGTGGTAGAGGATACTATTAGAATTTTAGCTATGGGAGAAGGATTGGTTTGGAGATTGAGTTAATCATAGGATTATGGAAAAATATGTTTATAAACCAAATATAAAAAATTGTATTATTGCAAAAGAAGTTGGAGTTTGAACGAAAATCCTTACAATTTTCCACTCCATACATTTCAACCAAATTGTTTTCTCTAAAACGTCTTTTTCAATGAAAGGCGCCGAAAACCAGACTTTTTCCTATTGAAATGAGTTTTCATGAAAAATGTCCAATGAAATACATTTGCACTGAAATGTACCTAGACATGACTCCTCAAAATAGCTATAATTACAAGCACTTAAGGTTCCTGAAATACCTATCTAGGATCACATAATGAGCATGTCATCACATTCCTTGTCTCTTGAATCAACAAATCAAACCGATTCTCTGCTTTGAAAATGGCATTTATTTCACAATTACAACCTTCTTCGCTATACACATCCTCGATTAAAGAAATAGAAATTAAAACTCCTACAGATCATGTCACTGTGAAGAACTAAATACAAGTGCTTCATGCAATTTGTGATGTGGACCTTGCAGATGGTGACAGCCAGCCATAAAGGCAGCCTGTCTGGTGACTGAAAAGTGGTGTTTTGGAGGTTTTCATTGAACCAAAACTTTTGTCCACGATTTTCCAACAATCGCAAAATCATTGACAAACAGAATCTCAGGTGAAAACGGTTTGGTGTTGCAATCGAGCTAAGAGGCACTTGGCAAAGCTAGAATATATAATTCAATAGCACGACCATCTACAAAACACTTACCATGTGCTTTAGGGTACCAACATGATCACATCTGCTCATAGATAAACCACAAAAATTGGTTCACATGCAGATATACAAACATTTTGCACTACTAATATTAATTCAAACAATGCCCGTCAATCACCTCCACATTGGTGCATATTGAAAATTCATCCAAATTCCATTCCATTTGTATGCGCACCTGCAGAAAAAGCCACAAACAGGAGAACTGCTATTCAACAGACACCTCACTATTGTGGGCTGAAGCGCCATAACCAGGATATAGTGAAATGCCTAGGACAGGAATTAGCTGCCACCACATGCAATTCAACATGCACTGTTCACTTCAGCCTCTTACGGAGAAATGCATCTTCAAAAAGAGACTTGGCCACCAACTGGATACCACATTCAATGCCCACACACACACGCATACATTTTTTAAACTGAAAAGAATGATTGTAAAACAATGCTCACAAAACCCACTATACTGGCACATTCTTCAATCATTTCCACATCCCTTCCTTTCCAACATGTGTTGATGTGCAAAAAACAAATGCAAGACACCAGTTGTGAGTCACATCTCGCATGTTGGTGAGCAGTCACATAACATTGAGTTCCTAGAGCGCACATATTTTCACACAATAAAAAAGTTCTCCAAAAAAGCGCAAACACAAAACCAATGTATGCTGCTTACTGCTTGAACCCTTACATACATCCAGGGCATAGAAAGGTGTGTGGTGCAGTAATTTCAAAAATGATATGAGATGTATGCTGCAGGCAAACCGAAAAGTGAAACACAGAATATTAAGGGGCCACCACCAGCCACAAACTTCAATGTGCACATCACAATAATGCCCACACAACTATGGATCACATCACACTATGTTCTAACACAAATGGTCAACATACTGAACCCTGACTGCAAGGTGCTACGTCTTAAAGTAACTGCATCAATCCACCTCGGATATGGCCGCCCCCAGCACCATTGACAGTATAAAGTGCAATACCCAGGGAAGATGGGAGCTACTGCTACAAGGAGCTCTGCAATATCCAGCCCCATACAGAAAAATACATGTTCAATGAAGACATAATGACCTTGAGCCAACTGAAGGTCCAAGATAGCATATCTGAACCCAATCCATAATTCACTACAGCTTTCACTCACAACACTGCTAGTCCCGCAAACACTTATTAGTGACCGCCTAAACAAAAGGCATGCTGCACGCACAATAAATACCCATGAAGCCGTTCCACACCATCCCCAGGACAAAGGATCTCCAACTTCAGCACATCTCCCTACACATCTGGTGTATTGCCTCTACAACTGAAACCTGCACATCATGCAACACACTGGGTGCTCCACACATGAAAGAGCAGCAGACTAGAAGTCCAAGATGGGTCTGCATCTGAACATACCTGTGGCATGGTCATATAAGTGATCTGAGAAACACAAACACCTCCAGAACATCCAGCACTGACAGTCATACCAACAGAAGTCCTGATATCCTTGGCTCCTATTCCCCAAGCAATGCCTTCCAAAGCCTACATACACATTGCAAGCAACACCCCTCCATGCTGAAGAGTAATTGGGATATACCAGTAGGCTGCATATGCCACACAGGATGCCACTAATGGTTCCAGCTCCACAAGGAACAAGCATAAAGTGACTCCCATCATGAAGGCTTTGACAACCAAACAGGACAGGTGAAAAAAATCACTCTCGGCTACAAAGACAACATGTTCATCCTTGCACAGGAGTTGTTGCTACTTATGAAGTGATTGCACCATTCAGGCAAAAGCAAATATCTCTCCAGAGAGTCACATGGGGTGCCATACACAAGCAATTTTGAACTCAGGCAAAATGGATTCAGATAGTGGCACAGTGTAAGAGTAATTGACACAAAAGCCTTGTCTGCTTTAAGGACCCAGAGGTAAATCTAAATTCCTGGGTCTCATTGTGTCCCACCATAAACGTATATCTGAAAATTGACCCAAGCTGAATATAGTAATTGTCCTGGATGTTTAATAGATTTGTACTCACCATATTACCCATGTCAAACTTGTCCTACTCATCTCATGTCAAGGCACATCATCATACCTTTCCATTTTGTATATCTGCAGGGTCTCCACATACCCAAGCTGCCAATCAACCTCAACATTGCCACATAGGATAACTGTCCTACCAGCTGCATGTCCAGGGGAAGGAATGACATAGAGCTCCATGACATTAACATGTGCAATGTCCCATCTGTGACCCTTGCTAAGTAAGTTGGGAATGTATTACTTGTCTATGTTGACATGTATGAGGTGGAGCAGGGCAATAGAGCCAAAGTAGGTACCTTTCAATCCCAGGTAACATTCTAAAGGTGTTTTAGGGACCACCTGGGAATGGATAGAACACAGGTGCTATTCATTCTTCTGAAGGGGGAAATGGGCCTAATAACTTTTGTTATGGTGTGCTCTCTGAAATATCCTTCTAGCGCTATAATATGTATTACTACCGCCAAACTAAGCATTATTCAGTTATGCCTTGCACAAATGACTGATTTAGTCAGCCCTGCAAAATTCGGAAACGTGAAGATTTCATGGAGTTTCACCACCTATAAAAGAAAATATTTTTATTTTATACATCTTTGTACTAACATGTGCAAGTTGTGCAGTACAATATTGCCTTTCAGTCATATTCAAATCTCTGCATTTAATTTGTAAAACGAAACACAGTTGCATAATGTGGTACCAGAGATCTTTATAATACATGGGAACCTGCAATCCCTGTACAAAAAGCTGTCTCTAATTTTCTTATTACAGTTGAGTTGTGATGTCTCTAGGCACCTGTAATAATGAAATGAGGCAGTTGCTTAACTGCAATGAATAGCCAGACCCAGCAGCCAAGGTGAAAGGCAGACCATAGAGGATAATTACAGCTGCAATTTATACAACGAAAATCAGATATGGCCTTTCATTCTTAACTGTTTTTCTAAACAAACAGTGGAAAGAAGATATCTAGGGCAACATGATTGCTCTAATATACCGTTACCGTAAAGAGAATGTTTCTATCTATTTCAACTCATTTCATAGAAGTTACTTGTAGTATATCATCAGGCGATGATTGGCATCAGTTATAACACGACGGGGGTGTGCAATTTCACAAACTTTTTCCATAAACCATCGTAAAATTCAGATTTTAAATCAAAATATAGCGTGTGGGTATCTTACATATCATTTTTGATATGCGCATGCACTTGACTTAAAAGACATCTTACAGCATACAGACAAGAGGCTGGTTTGAGCAGAACATTTCTCTTAGAGAGATGTTTTCTGTGTGAATGTGGATCCCACAGGCAAACAATTCTTTTTTGTTTTTAAAGATGTTTATTATGTTTTCTACAAAACAAAACATGAGAATCCATATTGCAACGTAACGATCTCATTAACACACTTTATACATAGGCTGTTATTACCATATGATCATCGGTCAGTGAACAGGCATAACCAGTGAAATCTTATTTACGTTCCCCGTTCCTCCTCCCGCCAACCCATAGCTCAATCCAGAACCATCATGTCAGTGCGCAAGAATGTGGTGCCTTATCGGAGTTTTCCACTTTCTACTCGTGTACCTGAAGCAGGTGTTGGTCAGTCGCCTGCATCTCTCCCCCAGGAACAATCGTGCCCTCCCCTTTGGTTGCCAGGTAAGTCTTATACAGGTCCCAAAAGTTTTTCGGTCTATTCCGTGGTGGCAGCAGTTCGCTAAAGTTTTCCGTTTGAGTACTACAATATAACATGTCTCTTGACCACTGAACCAAAGTGGGAGGTGGACCTCGTAACCAGCAGATCGCTACGTGTCTTTTGGCCAATAACAAACCCATATCAACCAGTCGCCATACCCCCGTGGGTGTCTGCCTAAAGGAGCCTAGCAGCGCAAGAGCAGGTTCAGGGGTCAGCGGCAGCTCAGCCACTCGTACCAGTTCCCCAAAAACGAATTTCCAAAAGTCAGAGATTCCTGGGCAAGTCCAGGCTAGGTGAAAGAAAGCTGCTGTCCGTGCATTACACCGGGTGCAAGACGGTTCATCCCTCAATCCATACCTATGTAGGCGCTCCGGGGTATAGTAAACCCTGTTGTGAAATTTAAAATGGATCAGTCCATGCCTCCCATTCAGGGATATGCGTTTTGTGCTAGTGCAGCAATATGTCCACATAGCATCATCTAGGTCCCGCTGCAGGTCTCGCTGCCAGACCAATCCCACCTTAGTGTAGAGATGTTCCCTATCTGACATTGAGAGCTGGTAAATTTGAGAAACTATTCTAAGGGGTGACTTTGCTGTTATAACGTAGGACAAGGCCGGAAGTTCTGGGGGTTCAAGCATATCCTCTCCCAGGATGTTCAGTAATGCGTGGCGTGTTCTATGGAATTGGAATTGTGTAAGTGGAGTAGATGTCTCGACTTCAGTCCCCATGTCGTCCCAGCTTTTAGCCCCACCATCAACAAAAAGATCCCCAACTGTCTTCACCCCAAGAGTGTTTAGTGCAGTCGTAACCCCTTTATCCTTACACGGCAGTAGCCAGCGGCACCAGTCAAGTCGAGCAAAGGGAGAGTACAGGATAGCACCGGCCTGCAACTGCAGTAAATAGAGCCAAGCGTGTGTGGTCGTATTGATTGAGTCTAGGATCCCTGTCTGTCTGTCAGGGGGTGTGAACATCAGAGCCGGCAGTGACAGAGGGGCCGCGACCGCAGACTCTATGCGGAGGTGTGGAATGTCAAAGGGACCCTGGATCCAGTGGTATGCATGCGCTCCATGCGCGGCTCTGTAATATAAATCAAAGTCTGGGGCTCTCAGTCCTCCCATAGAATACGGCAGTGTGAGGACCTGCCACCTAACGCGTGCCTGTTTGCCAGCCCACACTAATTTTACCGTTAGAGATGTAAGGCGTCGGAAGAACACGCGGGGCAGAACCATGGGAATATTTATGAAAAGGAACAGAAAACGAGGCAGTATAACCATTTTCATAATGGAAACCAGCAAGGACAGTGGCAATTGAGTCCATTTGGCAACATTATCTTCTAATTTACTAATAGCAGCCCCGTAGTTTTCTCTGAGCACGACTTCTGAGTCAGTGTGCACCTTAATACCTAAATATTTCACCACTTCGGTGGACCACTGCAGCGGGTAATCTGGTTCAAATGCAACCGTGGCCGGCGTTAGAGGGAAAATAATAGATTTTGTCCAGTGAATCCGCCGACCAGATACAGTGCCGAAAAGCACCACTTCGCGGAGTACCTGGGAAAGGCTACTCTCCGGATTCCAAACATACAGTAATGTATCATCAGCGTAGGTAGATACTATTAACTCATAGCCCGGGAACCGGATGCCTTTGTGTCTATGATATTCTCTAAGCGCACAGGCCAGAGGTTCAGCCACCAGAGCATTTAAAATGGGGGACAGGGGGCAGCCCTGTCTGGTACCCCTGGAGATATGGATTGGTTCCATCACCAAGTTGCCTATTTTGACCCTGGCCGTAGGAGCGTTATACAGAACACTCACTAACTGCAGAAAAACCGTCCCTAAGCCCATTCTAGTGAGTACGTGTCTCAAGAAGGGCCATTCGACAGAGTCGAACGCCTTTTCCATATCTAGAAAGACAGCCACTGCTGGTATTTCTGGCCTGGTATGCTATAGACCGTGCGCAAATTATAAGTTAGGTTTCTGCCCGGTACAAACCCCGCCTGTTCCTGCAACACCAAGGTCGGCACCAGGGGGATCAATTGGTTTGCCAGTACTTTTGCAAATATTTTCATATCAACGTTCAGCAGGGAGAGTGGGCGGTATGATGCACATTCTTCCGGTGGTTTGCCAGATTTAAGAATTGCAACTATAATTGCTTCTCTCATGGAGGGTGGCATTGTGCCTGAGACGCACATATCATCAAAAAGCGCGGCCAGCTGCGGCACTAATAACTCGAGAAATGCCTTATAGAAGGTCACTGTCAGTCCATCACTCCCTGGCGCACTCCCGCTTTCATTTTTGTGAGGGCCAAAAGTATTTCCTGCTTCTCTATGGGTTGCATGAGGAACTCACGATGGGTGTTCGTCAGCCATGGCATTTTGATATGCCCGAGGTAATCTAGAATGCGTTCCTCCGAACTACCACTGAGAGAGGTATAGAGGTCTGAGTAGTATTGTCGGAACCGGTCCGCTACGTCTGACTCCTCTGTTAGGGTAACTCCGTTCACTGATGTGATCTCAGTCACAACGGTCTTTTGCCTTCTTTTTTTGAGTAGTCGGGCCAATACTGCCCCTGGGCGTTCCAACTCTAAGTAAATGCGTGCTGTGGCGTATTTGCCAAGGTGTTTGATCTCTGTATCTGCCGCCTCATGATACTCTTCTAGCGCGACTTTGATCTCTTGTGTGTTTTTTTCATCTGGTCTGGTCTGTTGGGCCTTTTCTAGGGTCGTAAGCTTCCGTTCTAGATCAGCGAAACACTTGCGGATCTACCGAAGAACTAATGAATGCTTGGAGATAGCCACCCCCTTATATATAGCTTGAACGCTTCCCACACAAACTGAAAGCTGTCTACCAAACCCATGTTAGTCTAAAAAAATATTTCGATTGCTTCGGCCATTTCTTCCTTAAAGACTGCATCAAGCAAGGAGTATGGTGGGAATCTCCAGGTGAAAGGTAGAATAGGTTTCCTAAGGGATTCTATCACTAATAGTAGCGGAGAGTGGTCGGAATATGTGCGGGTGAGTACCTTACACATACAAGTGCTTTCAGTTAACTGCCGGGCTGCAAACCAGTAGTCAATTCTAGTATGTAAATCATGATATGCTGAGTAATGCGTAAACCCCCTACTGGTTGGATACCGTTGTCACCATACGTCACTTAGGTCAAATCATACCAGAGCTCCTTCCATTGCTCTAGCTGCAGCAGTGATGCGCCTCTCTGGGCCTCCCGATCTGTCCAATGTCGGGTCTCTGACTAAGTTGAAATCCCCACCCCAGAGGAGCTGACCACCTGTGTGCAATCTTACCGTGTCAATCAACATTCTGTAAAAGTCAGGGTTATCATAATTCGGGCCATAGACATTGACCAGAATTAGGTTCAGACCTCTCCCCTTACACCGGGTAATAACAAACCTACCCTCTTTGTCCATTTCCAACGGCTCTAGTGTTATTGCAGCTCTAGGATTCACCCAGGTTAAAACCCCCGTGCATGTGTGGTAAAGCCTGCCGCAAGAATATTGCCATGAAGTCCTCTGTTACGTAACATAGGGCTGTCTAGAGGAAGATGCATCTCCTGCAGCAGTGCAATGTCAATGTTATGTCTTGCCATGTAGTTCAGAACTTTCCGAATTTTCCTGTGGTCATTAAGACCTCGAACATTTCAGGTGAGCGCGCTTATTGTGTCTAAGCCTGTGTCCCTGCAGGACCTACCAGTTTCTGGCATGGGATATATCTTCCCTCATTCGTCGGACCATACGGTGCTAAGTATATTGTGTGTGAGTTCTGTGTGTCATCACAAAGTGCAAAAGAAGCTGAGAAAAACATTGCGAGTCTCTATAGCCCCCTACCCCCTGCCACGCCAGGCTATACCCAACTGTGCCTGGACGACGATCTCCCTCAGACCCCTCCTCAACAATCGACATTTGCTGGGATGCAGAATCAAGTATACCGAACTCAGGGTCCCAACCCTCCCCCCCAATGAAAACTCAAACAGTGTGATTCGCTCGTGGGCAGATGTTGCTCGCTGAGCATGTGTATGTGCAGTAGCTAGCCCCTGCACAAGCTACACTCCACCGCCCATATCAGAAGTGCATCTGCAATTAAAACAAACCCTTCAGTGGTATCCTGGAACCCAATGAATCCCTGAAATCCTGACCCACACCCACTCCACTGAGTACTAGTAGTAGTGTGGAGAAGTGTGGCTCACTGGTTAGAGCAGGCAGACCCTGAAGCAGAGGTCAGACCCGGGACCAGGGTTCAATTCCCGACGCGGCAGGGTCTTGAGCTCAAATGTCCATGGACTCGATAATTCTCGCTTCGGTGCCTGACCTAATCATGGGTTCACACTCTGCAACTCTGGGCATTAAGCTTGCTTAATCTCCACAACGGCCCCCCGCGGCGGGATGCCTGGCTTTCACCTTGGGGATGCCCTGTAGGGGCTATCTCACAGGGAAAAGCCAGGACGGGTTCCCAAGGCAAGCGCGGAGATACCCCTTCGGGGGTCGATTCAGGCGCTATATAAGAAACATAATAATAATATGCTGGCTGTGTCAAGGTTCCAACACCCAATGTAAAACATACCCACAATAGAGTGACCACCTGAGTCTGGTCTGTGAAGATATGCGAATGACCATTCCTATTCACTCGGAGCCTGACCTGGTAGAGCATGGCGTAGTCTATGTGCTGGTCCCTCATCTGGCGTTTTAATGGCGCTAACTGTCCGCGCGCCTCCTGAACACAAGTTGTGAAGTCCGGATACAATTAAACATTGGACCCCTCGTACTGCAAGTATTGCTTGGCTCTAGCTGCTGACAGCGCCGCGTCCCTGTCTCGATAGTTCAGCAGTCTCGAGATTATAGGTCTCGGAGTGGCCCCAGGGGCAGGGCGAGGACCCAGAGAACGGTGCACTCTTTCTACCACAAACATAGTGGAAAACGTGTCACTGCCCCCACATGCAAACAATTACGCAAAATTGTGCAATTGGATATTTGGACAAATTAAAGCAAATATTGTATAAGTCAGAATTTCAAAATAATGTAAATATTGCTGGCATAATTATCATTTCATCCAGGTCTTTTTAAGACTTTGAAATCTGTTTAAAAAAACACAATCCAAAACCAAAAGTCCACTAAAGTTTACGTTTTATGGTGAGCTTTGCAAATCACCACTGACATAACCATGCTAACCATAACATGCAGATCCTTCGATGATCCAGATCTTCAAATTCTCTGAAGATAATACATTTGAAAAATAAAAAATCCAAATGATTTGTAAGTCCATCCAGGATTTGCAGATATCCGGAGGATTCGTGGATCCAAACAATAGGATTGGCTTCCTGCAATGGGAAGGTTTTGTTGCAGCAGCCATTACTGGATGCCAGGCATGGAAAGAGCAAACACTGCCCCAAGCAAAAAAATACAAGAACCTTGTGCCGCCGGTATGTCGCTATTTTCCATATTAAAAGTGGAAGAAGCTTGTAAAAAAGCCCCGCAATTCCTAGTTTTGTTCTTTGATCCACTGAGCTACATTGGGGTCTCTAGATCTATGAATTCACTGTGATTTTGTCAAGAAGTGGCGAAACGTGTGTTTTTTAATACAGAGAAGTGCAAACTACTGAGCTTCAGCCCACCAGTTTACTCTTACTTTATAGTGCATTATTTACGATACTTGACTGTAGAACATTCGGACTGACTACACTTTTACAACTGATTATAAATTTAAAATGACAATTTATCTGCTTCTAATCATCAAGTCAGTCCTTTATTTAAATGTAGTTATTTAATTAATATTTTTATTGAGTACTTCTATAGCGCATAGAGGGCCCAAGAGCATATGAGCAGTTTATAGAGCATAAATAAACATAAGGAATGACATGCATGATGAGCAAAACAAGTATATAAAACATCAAGGTACAATAGTGATCGTCACATGAGCAAGCTTGCTGATCAACATCTAATCTTGTAAATAAAATTCTTGTCATGATCTGGATACATATATCTAAAACTAGTCCGGGCTATATAAATAAAAGAGGACTGATCAGTAAATAACAGGGGAACATGAGTTTATTTATTTATTTGAAAAGTTTTATAAAGCGCAAACAAGACCCATACGGGTATCAGAGCGCTGATAAATGGCAAAAACAAAGGTAACAAACTCAATGGGACTGAAAGTGAGGTTACAACAGAGTGGGAAACACAGCCAGTTAAGCGTTGGGGGTATCAGAGGTGTCCTAGAGAACGAAAACAGATTAACATACCAGCATACAATAAAGCGTACTCGTGTATTACAATAGGAATCAAAATATTAACAAAACAAGAGCATGAGAGCCAGTTGATGCTGTTAAAGTTCATTCAAGAGTAGCCGTTTGACAAGTTTCTTCAAAGATATTGTGGAAGGATTGGATCTGATCTCTGGAGGCAGGGAGTTCCAGATTTTTGGAGCCAGACCGGAGAAAGTACGATTGTAAGATCTTTTCTTTTTGAATCTTGGTGGTTTCAAGAGTAGATTGGACGTACTTCTAAGGTTCGGGCCAGAGCCCGAGAGTTTAAGCTTATTTGCCAGGTAGATCGGAGTGTTATAATGTATCGCTTTATGGATCAGGCAAGCTATCTTGAATCGGATTCTGGCTTCAATAGATAGCCAATTTAGTTGCAAAAGGTCAGGGGAGATGTGGTCATGCTTTCTGGAGCCCGTGATAAGTCTTGCCGATGCGTTCAGGGTAGCTCGGAGTGGGGCCAAGCTAGCTTTGGGAAGTCCAGCAAGGGTCACCAGACCATATTCCAACCTAGAAGAAGATTTGTATACCAGCGGGATATAAGTACATGCACATTTCCGGGAGTACTTGCTTCAGTAAATAGAGTTGGTCTTTTACCAAGGGGGTACCTAGCTATGTAAATATTAAGCTCCAATTTCAGAAAGAGAGCAAGGATCTAGAGAATAAAATGTTATGATTGAGAAGCACATGTTTCAGCTCTATTTTGAAAAAGTTAAAGATGGTATAGTGTGATCCGAAGGTGGAATAGAGTCCCAAACATTGAGACCTCAACCAGAAGAGGACTGATTCAGGGTGTAGTGTTTGTTCAAGGCAGGAGTATCAAACAGACACGTATTCAGTGACATCTTTAGTCATAAAGGAATCAGATACCAATCATGCAGAGGAAAGACAGTGGTTGGCTCCAGGATTCAAGACAGTGGTATCACTCCAGGATTCACTACACTGCCAGCCCGGAAAGATATGTAGTATTTGCGTGATGGAGTGAGGGAACACTTGATTGACCACCAAGGAGAGTGAAAACTCAGCCAAAGGCACTGATCAAGAAACAAAAGAACAGGGGAATAGCCAGTCCCCAGACTCTTTCTTCAAACCAAAAAGACAGAGTCAAGAAAATCCCTGGGTTCAATTTTCAACCTACAAGTCCTAAGCGTTACCCAAAGATGTTGGACAGCAAAAAATCACCGTCATGGTGAAGATCTTCAGTAAAAAGAAGTCTCCTGCAGTGAGATTGAAATGCAATGCAACTACACTGTTGTAAACTCAACAGGATTAATGAAAATGATGAACAGGAGTGTGAAAGAAAAAATAATCATCTATCCAAAGCAGGACTGAGCGATTGAATTTGCCAGGGAGTGTGATGGTTGCCTGTACAGGATCTGTTATTTTCAGACAGTGCAAAAGTGTTAATAATTTGCTTGATGTTTGGTTTTGGTCTTAATCATCTTAAATTTGAAGTCTTGTATTTTTATCTTTATTTTGAAAGAATGTATGAAAAACACATGATGGTTAGTTCTGTAAAATTCTTTCTTGCAAATACACATTTCTTACAGCTTCCTCCCAGAAAGGATAAGCAGTGGTGTGCTCTTCAAAGGAATAGAATGTTTAAAAACACACAGACATAAAGTCTGAGTGGAAGTTTGAACCTGAATATTTTGAGTATCTGAATAAAACTAGGTCTTCCTGAACTGAATGCTGTTTGTTGTCCCTCCTGCAATAAGAGCCCTTCTGAGGTCTTAAACTTCTAGCCAGGTGGCCAGAGTTTTCAGAATGCAGGAGTCTGTATGCCAAGTAAGTGTGTCCAATGTTCATTTGCATAATTATGTGAAATAATGACTATGTGAAATGCAGACCTGATATCAGCTCTATGTTTTATTGTAAAGTGTGTCCCCATTCCATCTTGGATGCAAGGAGGCATTTGCTCTAATAAAATAGTGCAAAAAACACAACTGCTGCAATCAACAGCCTCTTGCATTCTGGTTGTCGGAGTTGTTCCCCCGTGCGTTAATTTTGCAACAAACCGTGACATAATTATGTGATGTGTAATTTTGCGAATTTCACATAATTTCTTTGATTAAATACTGGATCACCCTCCCCCACCTCTCCCCCATTCCGAAACAACACCTTTGCACCCACTACCCCGGTATACCAAGGGGGGGCGGGGGGGGGGCTCATCTCCATTACTGAAATACTGAAGCACGCCCACCTAACAGCAACCAACCCCAATGCCATAAAGCCTTTTCAACAAAGCTATGTTGTAATATGAGCATGCCTGCTGCATAACTTTGGTGAAAAATTGGAAAAACAGCAACCATATTTTTTTAAAAAAAGATCTTGAATGTTCTTGAATACATTTAAAATGCATCATGTTAAACCACAAACAATTGAAACAACTTTATTGTAATTGCTGCGCTCAAACAGGGACTCCATCACACTCACTGAGGATTTTGTTTTAATTTGGAAAAAAAACACCCTAGAGAAATGTTTGCAGCCAGGCAGGTGTTTTAAGGTATTCTTGTTTCTCTGCAAAAAGCACAATAATTGATGATGCCACACATTTAAAACTAATTGATTTATTACCCGCCTGTGAAAATAACGGTGAATTCAATGACTGTTTAGGCTTAAAGCAGATGATTTACAAGATAAAGGTTGACTCTGGGAAAAGGTAATCAGGTCCAGATACAATGGATGATAGGATAATTGAGAAAAAATAAAGGAAAATAAATTGCAGTGGGCTAATAAATTTACAGGCACTAATGTGGAGGACATCCGTTTTAACAGGTTATGGGCGAGAAGGCAGCCCTTTTTTTCTTTCGCAGCCAAAGATGTAGCGCTGACTCAAACCAGGATTAATGTTGCTCCACACATTTACTTGCCCATTCTTTACACCTCAGACAGCTCCTAGTACTCAGCACGTTTAGCTAACGTTGTTCACTTGCCACACATACTAATAAGGCATCCCCAAAAATGAGTCACTGACCACCATATTTGTTTCCCTTTAAAAAAGGTATTCTATCCTCTATAAAGGTTAAGGCTCTTTTCAGCTAGACAATCTGGCTTTGGACACACTGATTTAATGGAATCTGTCTCGTCATCCCGCAGTCTTATTCCCTGCAGAGAATCACAACGCGTTCGTTCCGCATACCATTACTCTGCAAGTTGGAACAACGACTTGCGGAGGGGGGCGCTGGATGTTGGAATAGTATAATTTACTATTCCAACTCCAGTCTGTGCGGACACTAGGGAAGGTGTTGGATTTTAAATCCAACACCTCCCCCCCCTCCGCAAGTCGTTGTTCCGACTTGCGGAATAATGGTATGCGGAATCACAACGCAATCGTTGTAACGACCGCGTTGTGATTCCCTGCGGGGACAAAGTTTCGCGGTAAACGTTGTTTACTATTTAATGAGTACTCCACGACTACAGGCAAGACTACCTCATCGTTCTGAGGACGGATGGTTAAATGTCAATAATCTGGATATTAGTAACACATGCTCTTAATAGTGGTTATAAAGGGAAGAAGTGAAGAATGAAGCTCTATATACAAATCAGCAATTGGTATCAGTATTGATACACACGTTGTGAATCAGTGCATCACACAAAAACAACAAGTTGGTGTGCAAGTGTGGAAAATGACTCAAAGGAACTGAGTGCCAGGCCCTGAATCAATCGCTCTGGGTTTTTTCTTTCCAGGTGCTACATTCTGCCACTTGGATGGCTTAATAGCCAGGTCACAGGAGGAATTGGGGCTTGTAAAATGTAGATGTATTTATGACTGTTCTCATCTACAACCCAGGTGAGCAGGCAGTGTCCCTCAGGTCCTCGAAGTGCTGCAACCATGCTGCCTCTCCAACCTCTCTCCATGTGCAATCACAGCCTGGTAATTCAGGTTCAGGTTTTCCTTCAGTTCTGTCATAGCTATCTAAGATGGATGCTCCATCACTACTGGTTGCAGCAGTCCTCCAAAGGCAGGATGAACTCCACGGTTCCTGTAGGTCATTTACAGTTCCTGTCCTAGATACTTCTTGTTCCTCTACTACATACTTACCTATAATGTACACTTTCACAGCACTGGATATACCCATTTTCCCAGGTCAAGATGGGCTTCACTTTTTCTGGAGGTACTTTCTGGTTTCTGTTTTTTATAAATCTTGTTTCTCCAGTATTTATGCCACATGGATTCAGTGAGAGTGCATCGCAATGCAGTTGGAGTATTTTTCAGCAGGTTCTTTGCTCCTTTGTCAATTCTACTTTTGTCCATTGATTATGTTCCTTCAGTTTTCTCAGCCTTAGGTTACACTTTGGGAATGATGTCGGGTGACCTTATGGGGAGCATGGAGTGGACCACGAACTACTGCATCTTTTCCCTATGTTCCCAAATAGAATTTTCTTTTCTTAATGGCGGGACCAATTTGTTTTTGAGGAACGAGTTGCTCAAAAAATGCAGATTTCTGTTTAGGTAATGCAATCACATGGATGTTTAGCTGCCATTCTTTGCAGGGCACCATCCTTCTGTTGGTAGCCAATTGCAAGGGCACCCCAATAGAAGCCTGCCTAGTTTATAATCTCTAAACAATCTATTCTGCGCACCCCTGCGACTAGGGATTTTGTGACATAACCTATTAGTACATATCTACCAACACAAAATTGAAGTCAGCGTGCAATTTGACATTACATTTTTTTGCGACCAGTCATATCGTTCATCTGGCCTCTTGTCTCATGCACTGATTGGTCATAGCGGTTACAAATCTATGGGCTTGTTGCAGTAGGTTATTATAATTTCTCTAAGTACATCCCCGATAGGAGCAAACTTTCTGTATAACACTGTAATTTCCTCAACTGACTGATATGTTAGCTTTATATATTTTATTGTTCTGTAAACTGATATAAATTACACCTCCATAACTCTCTGTTTTGCATAGTGATTTCCTATGAAATGTGTTAAGTGTTTCAATACTTTGTCCAAACACCCCCTGACTCCTGGTAGTTTGCTAACAAATGTGGCCCCATGGATGCCTGCCTTCACAATGTTCAATAAGCAATGTCCCCTGCACCTTTTCAATTGCATTTAAGCTTGCCAGGGAAATGGCCAGGTGAACAATGGTAAATAACTCAGTGCACCTAATTTGCTAATAGAAACTATTATAATTTCTACACTTTGTGCTGCTATGGAGAAATCAACAAACAAGTCATTCTCAACAATGCAGCTCATTCAATGCTTAACGTACAAGGGTTTGGATAAGGACCATTGAACAACGGAACTGCGCACCTCTGAGCGGTTAAGCTATTCACAACAGTTTTTGTATCACAACAGTTGACAATAACTGCCTGTTCCTTTCAAATACATCACCTGACATTGACATTTTCATCTTGGATAAACAGTATCTGATTGGTGTCCCTGAGAGGCTGAGTTTCCATGGTATTTACTGGTGAACAGAGCAGTAAGGCTACAGGATCCTCATAAGTGATACAGGGAAGGTCTAGGAATTACTACAGAGTCATCTGGCAGAATGGTTCAAAACACTATCCAAGAGGTCACTATTGATAAGCAAACCTTGCACATGGACTTCTCAATCTGACTATTGCTGAGGATGATAATTTTTCATGACCTCTAACTCTTTCAAGCCGTTCAGCGTCACTATACTATCATACAGGATATCAACCTGCATTAGTACTGACTCCAGAATACCAATTACCACTATTTCACGAAGGTAAGTATAATAGTGTTGAGTATATTTACTAATCGTAACTCCTTAAATACCTTGTAGATACACAACTATCTTCAAGGTAAGTGGATGTCAAGGTAATTATATATTTATACAACTACAGATCTAATCAATCAATCATGGTATTTGTAAAGCGCGCTACTCACCCGTGAGGGTCTCAAGGTGCTGAGAGGGGGAGGGGGGTTTCGCTACTGCTCGAAGAGCCAGGTCTTGAGGAGTCTTCTGAAAGTGAGTAGGTCTTCGGTCTGCCGCAGGTGGATAGGTAGGGTGTTCCAGGTCTTGGCGGCGAGGTAGGAGAAGGATCTGCCGCCGGAGGTTGTTCGTTGGATGCGGGGGACGGCGGCGAGTGCGAGGCTGGCGGAGTGGAGCTGGCGGGTGGGGGTGTGGAAGCTGAGTCTGCTGTTCAGGTAGGCTGGTCCGGTGTTGTGGAGTGCTTTGCGTGCGTGGGTGAGGAGTTTGAAGGTGATCCTCTTGTCGACGGGGAGCCAGTGTAGGTTTGTCAGGTGGGGGGTGATGTGGCTGCGGCGGGGGACGTTGACGATCAGTCGGGCGGAGGCATTTTGGATGCGCTGTAGTCGTCGTATTATCTAATATTCTTAACTCTAAATCTACTGGACTTGAGGACACATACATATCTTCAAAACAATTATATGACAAGATAAGTATACCCCTAACAATAGTGATAAATAGCATATTACAGTCTATGCATCTGCATATATCGTTTATGCCATTGCATTTTTCATGTATATTTATTTTAACAAAAGGTATTTAACCAAAAACAAGATTCAAGGGGTTAACTTTGCACAGTAATGTATGTATAATCATACTGAAGAGGCCTGGTGACTATTAGGAGAGTTGATTCCCTGTGAAAAGTATTTGTTACATGTAATCTGTGAGGCAGTAAATAGTGTTCTCATGTCAAATTTGCTGTACTGTGGTAATAAACTAGAATCTGACCTTTGCATTAAAATAACAAATTTGTGAATATTTATTTATTAGTAAGCTTGCACAATATACTCTGTTGTTTGTTTCTTTGTGTGTGTGTATGCTTGTGTGTGTTTGTGTATATACATATATATGTTTCACTCTGTTTTCGGCAAGTTCCCCTCAGGCTACCAATCCGCTGGTGGTGCTCCGATACAGCGCTTCGCCACGCGCTGTTTTAAAGTATAGGTACGACGGCTCCTTCTCATAAAAGGATTCCATGGCTCTCTGGTGCAGGTAAATTGATTCATTCAACCTGCTTTGGCAAAGACATTAACGCCAACGCGTTTTGGTGCTCGCACACACCTTGGTCACGACTTGAACTGGTGAATTTCAGTTTTTTGTCATTTTTAGTTTTAAATGGCATGTTTTAAATGACATTTTCACCTAACTATAATGTTACTTTAACCTTTGTTTTTTCTGTGAATTTGTAGGTTACTTTACAACATAAAGTAATATGTTATTACCATACGTTAAGCCAGCCAACACTCCGCCGCACACGGTCTTTGGCTATGCGCAGCAGGGGGTTGCCCGTGGCCAACCCCATGCAAGCTTCCAACCCCAGGATACGCTTGTCCTTTGGTCGTGTGCGGCATAGGGCTGGCCACATGGCATGGCTTGCATCCCAAAAGGGGTGTCCCAAAACGTGTTTTACCCATTCCTTTTCCATATGCAATTTAGACAAAGATACAGCCCAGACACCTCAATGGATTTACACCAAATTTGGCAGAAAGCTAGATCTTGGTCCAGAAAGTATGCTGTTTGTGATTTTTTCAATCTGTTCAGTAATTTCTGTACAATTAAAGCTAAAAAACGTTGTATAGATCATGCCGCTGACCCGACAAATCTCAAGCTGAGATCTGATTGGTGGCCACCACGTCATCAAAGATGTGGCACCTGCAATCTTAGGTCCCAGGACTCATTCCCGAATCCTACAAAAAATGGAAAAAGTAGATGTATTGGCAATGTAGGGATACTCTGGCACCTGAGCCTTGTGGGTGGGTGTTTTTTTTTAATTGCCACAAATTTGCAGTGGATCTCCACCCTCTCCATGCACTGCTAATTACCCCATATATTACATCACCCATGACATCATTGATAGCATGACATTAGAAATTACATAATTGATTACAAAACTGTGCACAGTGGGGGTGCAAGTTATGGTTACTTTATGACACGAGTTATAGATACTTGATTTAACTTTAACTGGTGAATTTCAGTGGCTTTGTTTGTGAACTGACATTTTCACCTTACAATCGTGTTACTTTAACACTTTTTGTTTATTGAATATATACACACACAATTTATTGCAACTGGTACATACCCATGCTGCAGGGCGCAGTATTTACCAAGTGCTGTGAAACCTGGTAAAACCTTCAGCATGTATCAGAGTTTTAACCTAGGAACCTTCTGCAGGTTTCACCTAATAAAATTTGCTAAGAGTAAATTACCGTAAATATTAGTATTCTAAACCCTGCGGAAACAGCCTACTTGGAATCAGAGCCTTTGTTGTTTGCTAGTCTCAAGCACTAGATGACAGGTTTAAATCAGACAGAAATGGAAAAGCTTGAAGCTAGAGTGAGGAAACTGGGAAGTGAATGAGAAACATAGATATAAAACACCTCCCAAGGGGCAGAGTATACATTTCCAAGTACATTTTCCAAGAAGGTTTAATAGGATGAACTGTAATATAGCTCCAGTGTAAATATTGCTTTTAATATGCATCTTTAGTGGGTGTTTGAGTCACAATGTAGGAAAAAAATGTTAATGAAACTGATTCACTGCAAAAGAATGCTGGATGGTGTGCTTTGAAATGGCATTTGGCCATGCCTGCTAGAACACGGGCAGATTCTATATGTTCTTTGGGGATTAGCATTTTGAACTGAAATTAAGTAGAAAATGTCTACTCACGGTACATTAGGAATCCTGCTTGAAATTCATCATTGCAATAGTGTTCCCTTAGAGGCCCTGCTGCAGTTTTGCCAGGGGTCAGTGGTCAACAAGCTGTGTCCTTTCACATCTGGATAAAAGTGGCACATACCGAATGTAGTTTAATGAAACCTTGCTTGAATCAGCCACTATCCCACTCCCAGTATCTCCATATTTGTAACTTCCATTTAACCACCCTTAGCTACTGATAAACTCTTGGTTTATTTTCCTCATTGTCCTTTCTCCTTTCTTCATCCAAAATCTCCTCTCCCTCCTACTCTCTCTTTAGTTTTACTACAGCCTTCAATAACACCATCTAACTTCATTGTTGTCATTGTTCTTGACCTTACTGTGACTTTTGTACCACTCTATCTCTTCACCACTCTTTACACATCAATCTCCTCCTTCTAATATACCTATTTGCATACCCACAACACCTGTTTTGCTTTTTTCAAGTCTATTAAATGCGACTATGTTTGAAAGATATAAAATCAGCAACATACCTTTTTCTGGAGAAAGGGAGGGAGGAAGGAAACCTCCATGAGGCAGAGGTTCGGGTGCAGAAATAAGCGATTATAAGTGTTGAGAGCACCATTACCACTCACTACTTTAAAACAGGTAAAAGGGAAAAAGAAGGTGGAAATGTTGGAACAGCTTCCAGATGTTTGGCTTGCATTCTGGGGTCCATTCTGTATTTACCTGGTTTCCATTCTTTCATTGGCAATGAAACATAGAGCCCCATAAACATACGTTATTGGCTAAAATTGAACTGATTTATTTATTTTTATAAATGTGCTTGCCTTAGGACTTTGACCGGCCCTTGAAAATTTCTTGAGAGGTTCTACCAGAGCAAGCTTGGCGCTCACAAAGGACACTAAGTAAACTTATAAGTACAAGATGTTAGATATGGGGGAATTGATGAGCATTCTGCTTACAGTTTTCAGTCCTGTTTTATCTATTAGCATGGATGTGAATTGATCTAGATGTCATGCCTTCCATTTATGAGTTTAGTTAGATGTCACACCTTCTGTGTATACATTTAGAGTGGTGTCTCACCTTCTGTGCATGAATTTAATTAGGTGTCATGTGTCGCATGTATGAATTTAGTTTGGTGTCATGCCTTCCTTGTATGAATTTAGTTAAGTTTCACTCCTTCCATGTAATAGTTTAGCTTCACGCCTTCTCTACAATTCAGTTAGGTGTCACACCGTTCAGGTAAGAATTTCATTCGGCGTCATGCCTTCCTTGTATAATTTTAGTTAGTTGTCAAGTCCTCTGTGTGTGAATTCAATTACATGCCACAATTTTCAGGTATCAATTTAGTTGGCAGTCTTGCCTTCCTTGTATGAATTTATTTGTCAAACCTTCCATGTGTGAATTTAGTTAAGGCGCCACGCCTTCCATTACCTGCATCTAGGTAGATACATTCGTACTGGACTTCATGGATGAGTTCTGTTCCTCTAGGTATTTACTGATCTCTAGATATGAGGAGATTACTCCCATCCCTAATTAGGATGATGCACTTTGTGTTACCAAGATTGACTATTCTAATTAAGTTATGTCCTATAGGCAGCTTTTATGTCCCATCATCTTATTTTACCTGTTTCTACCATGGACTCTAGAATTAAAAGGACACTTTTGTAGTGCATCTTAAGTTCCCACCCTGTTGGCCTCTGCATGTTATTGATGTTCTTCATGTTGTGAAAATGTCAACACTAGGCATGTGTTTTTTTTTATTCCACTGAAATATCATTCACCAGAGGGTGTGCATCTTGATGCTCTCCAACGGATGGTTCACACTCCTCCCTAACCTTTCTGTCTTTGATAGTGCTTGCTGAATACTTCTTGTGTGGACGCCCCGGGACTTTGCAGCAGTCCCATTCTATCAGTTCTTCATTTGACTCCTAGCACTAATCAGATTTATTAGTGACTTTTTCTCTGCTCAGGGTGGTTTTTCTTCCTTCTCTGGTTCAATGGGTCAAAGTTGTAACCCATGACGTGGGCCTGCTCTGAATTGGGTTCATACGTATAATATTATTTTTAAAGATGGAATGATGCAACAAGTACTTTGGTCTCATTGTAAAGATTTAAATAGTCTGATTGAAGTCAAGGGTACATACCCACAGGCTGTTATTTTGGATATATAATGCAGCTATCCTTCATCAAAAAACTAGGGGTGGTTCTAACTGGAGTAATTCTCTGTAGTGTAATTGCTCATAATTACTGAAAAAGACTCGCAATTATACGTAATTGTATGAGAAGCGTAACCCAGTATTTTTTTTAACACAATTTTTATTGAGTACTGCGGATGGTATACATGCATACATAATCATGATTAGACATTTTGTGTACATTTTCCTATAACAAGATAGCATTAGTCACATATATATCCTGTGTCTTCATTATCTATAACTATGATCCACTAAATATTAAGGGGTCTATTATAATGGCGGGCGGATCGCCACGGCCCGTATGGCAGTGGCGATCTGTCCGCCATTATCCACCGCCAGCATGCAATTTACCCCCGCCTGATTATGTTGGCGGGGGTACCGTGGCGGACGGGAAGACCGTCTGCCGCTTTTCCGCCCGGTCGATGAGTCGACCGGGCGGAAAAGGTTTGAATATGGTGGCGGTGTCTGTAAGACACCGCCATCCATATTACTATGCATGCGGGGATCAGCCTGCCGCCATGGAAAGGCATGCGGATTTCGCAGTTGGGGGCCTGTTGCGGGCCACCAGGATGTTAGGGGGGTGGGGGGCACATGGGGGGTACCTATGGTACCCTCCTGCATTTGCATGCACAACGTGGCAGGCACCGTGCGGTGCCTGTCACGTTGTGCATGCAAATGCACAGTGTGCAGCCACAGCATTGTGGCGGGCGGTGCTGTGTGCACCGCCCACCACAATAATGTGGATGGGGGATGCAACTGTGGCGGTGGCATCCTAATTGCCGGTGAGGGACCGCCACACCACTGGCGGCCGGTCCCAGCACCGCAAGGGTGTCCTCCCGCCATCCTAATAGGCCCCTAAGTGTGAAAGCATTATAAAGATATAAATGTACATACTTTATAAGTGCATATAGTGTAGAATTATGAATATGGTCGAAAATAGCAGTACCCATTAACCCCCACCCAATAAAACCCACCCCAAACAATACCCAAACTAAACAGTAACAACTGTTGCCGCTACATAGACAATACACCCTACCAGATGCTTCGTATCAGGTGACTCTCAGGTCTGAAACTACTGGGGAAAGGGAAGTGGGGGCACGGTGGAAGAGGGGGAGATAAAAGGTGAGAGGGAGAGGGGGAAGGAGGAAAGGGAAGGGGAAAGCATAATCCAGTATTTAGCGCTATTTTCTCAGTGCCAAATGCATCCTTGCATCCAAAATGAGCCAAAAACACTAGTTGCTACATGACATGAACAGCAATAGCCAGCAGCCGCTTGCCCTCTCTTAGTTCATTGTTCCTGTGCTCCGGCAGTAGGATTTGTGCCCCAAATTACTAAAGCTGGAGTAATTGCGTAATTTTTGTAATTTTGCATCACAAGAGTGATGCATAATTACTGAAATTACAACAGTATAATTAAAATTTCACCCAGGCCTATAAAAAAACAACGAGGTATCATTACTAGAGCTACTAAGTAATTGTGCATGTACAGACGTGGCTAAACATTGTTAATGAATTGGTCACTCTTAGGCTGTTGATCAATAATAAGGACAATCCAGCTAAACCCCTCAAACACCTTCAAATATCCAGCTAAATGCACAATCAACAAGTTCAGATTGCGGTGTGACCGCATACCTGAGGTGATTTCACAGCAGCTAGATCCATGCGCTGGTGGTGAACACTGTCTCATCTCTGCCATGGGCATCCTCCGAGGACCGCCCTTCCTTCACCACAGTAAACATAGACACATAATGTCGACAGAGACGGACATGTCTGAGGCCTGTCTGTGCAGTGCTGTGACTGGAATCTGACCTTTGTAATGGGATACAATGAGTAGCATCTGCTATATTCCTCATTCAAGTGATATCTCTACATTACTAATGGTAACTGGAGCCTTTTTTTTGGGGGGGGTGGGTTTATATAGTGCGAACTAGATTGAAGGTATCAAAGCGCTTTACATGAGCACCAGGTGCGTTAAAGACGGTCACATTCATTAGGTCTCGCCTGACCCAGCGCATGCGCTGGTCTGGCGAGACATTTTGTGAGGGCTCTAAAAAGTGCTACCAGGCCAGCCTAGAGCCACAGTGCATGTGCGCGGGCACGCGCATCGCGCTTTACCGCGACTACTTTCACTTTCGCGGCCACTTTGATGTTTGATCGCGATCAAACATCCGTGAGGCTTCAATAGATTGCAGCAGTTAAAACAAGCATTGGCATAGCCAATAGGTCTCGCTTTTGAGACCTTATAAGTGTTTAGTTATGCAACTGTTGCATGGCTAAACACTTATAAGGTCCCAAAGGCGAGACCTATTGGCTATGCCAATGCTTGTTTTTTGTTTTGTTTTTTTGTTAGGCAATGGGAGATTAAGTGTTTTGCCCAGAATCACAGGATGTTGAGCATCCCAGACAAGACTCAAACCCGGTTCACCAGCTACGAGGTCGACCAATCTAGTCGTTAGGCCACATTCGTACATAAAACTTCTCTCTATAGAGTCTTTAATTTGATGTGTTGCTTTTCTGATATAACTAGGATACGTTACATTTAATTTTAATAGTAAATTATAAATGTAAAGCCTTGCCAATTCATCTCCACAAGGTGTTTGTGGGCATGTTTAACCCACATTGTGAGGTTCAGACTGGCACTCACAGCATTGGCAAACCCTGACAAACCTAGATAAACACCATCTCTGTGAGCAACCTTGTGTTTCTGGTACTAGATCCCATAGTGTGTTTAGGGACTGCTGAGTGAGTGCATCAAAAAACAAAATGTGCCGGTGTCAAGATGCGCATGGAGCGAGAGAGAGAGAGAGAGAGTGTGTGTGCGTGTGTGCATTCGTGTGAGTGTGTGTGTGTGCATCATTGATGCAACCAACTTAGATTGCATTTTTTCAATTGTGACGATTTCCTTTATTGTGGTGCTGTTTTCGTTCAATTTGCAAATCCTTCAAAAGATCACATCAACATCATGCATTTGTAATCAAATAATTTAGAGGCAATTTTTTATATTGATGGAGCTTGAAAATGAAAAAACAGAGAAAGGTACTTTGAGTTCCTTGAGACTCCCATTTTAGGTGGACAGCAGTCAAAGTAAAACTGCTCAATCCACCAGCGACACCCTATTTTGCCCACTTAAATGTATCTATTACAGCACAGTATTTAAACATTGAAATATTACAATAAGCCCTGTCCTGCTGGAAAATTACGTTAGCCTTCACAATTTCAGGGAATAGTTACACCTTTTCAATCAAATCCCTGTTAAGGCAAGCCTGGAACATGAAACATCAATTCCTGGCACAAGTTTCACTTTCATCAGAGAAGTACAGCTTAGTCCATGAATGAACAGGGATCCCACAGTTGTAAAATCCAAAACACTCAGGAGGTAGGGTGACATACAAATATGCAAAACTGAAAAATCACAGCCTTGGCGGTCTGGGATCTCCCCACACCATCCCTAAAAATGCACAACAAATTGTAAAGCAACTCTGAACTGAAAGTAAGGAAACGTATTCATAAAGATTTTGCTGGAACTTAATCTAGTAGTACTTCTGATGTACTCCTGAACTCCAAGATTATGCCTGGCTTACTCCTAGAATTCAGGAGTAAACTAGAAATACTAAAAGAATAAGTCACACTCCTCATAGCAAAATCTCTGTGGACTGGGCCCATGGATGTTAGGTTCCAAATCTGTGCATGTTGAAATGGCTAAAATGGGAACAGCAATCATGCAATGCATTGAAAAACATGGCGGTCACATTCATAACTATAAGTAAGTTTAACAATGCGGATAAGCAGCAAATTCGTGCCCAGTGTAGGGAACTGGTGACTACTTGGAAGAAACCGTGAAGGTATGATCAGTCGAAGGCATGGAAAGCGAATTTATCAACAGACACCACCTAAGCAGACATTAGTACTTCACACTCCCTCTCCCAAGGAGCATTCCCACCCACCTTTGACCTTAAACTACAGTGTTCAAACATTGCAGGTAATAATGGCTGCCAATGAAAGTTTTGCGCTGTGCTTGGCTGCGCTCCCTCGATGAGCGCCAGCAGCAAGATAAATGAATGGCCGGTTTGCAGGAGTCCTGGCGGTTTAGGAGATATTGATTTTCGGCCCATTCTCTTTAAAAGTGAGATCTAAAAAGTTGACAGAGGGTCATTAATTTCATCATAAACTTGTCGGCTCATCCATAACCAATTCAGGCCCTGAGCGCGCTTGTCACTCCGGGTCTGCACTTTATTTGTTTGGTTTTCTGGGAAATTCCATATATTTCTCGACATGAGTGCTTTTTTTTAAAGCATCGTTTATGAACACTTTGATTGGAATTTTGTCACCAATCCAAATAGGTAAATTCAACCGCATTCCATAAAAAAAAGCGCTCCAAAAGGAGGGAAAACACAATAAAAGTAACTTCTCGCATCCACTGTTGGCTTTTAAAAAAAAAAAAATGACTAGCGCATAAATGCATCAATCCTAATATATGAATGTAAAAGCCTGTGACTAGCTACAAATTTCAATATGTGCCTGCTCTAATGAAACACTTAAGGAATAATTGGAAAGCCCTTTCCACAGGTTTATCACAAGTGAAACTACACTGGACAATTCATTTTTCGAAGCTCACAGGGCGCTTAGGGCTTCCTATTGCAGCTCTGTATTGGCCCCAAGAGACGACTCATAATGTATTTTACAGACTAAAACATTTATCAACAGCCCCACTGAGCTAACGTTATTAAGGGCACGTTTGCATGGCCTAATGTATTTTAAATAACAGTTAAGGTCCTGGGCTTTTCCTTGTGCTCTTTACTGAAATAAATAGCATGTGAAATTCAAGAGACGCAAATTCAATTATTTCTCCACGTTTGTTGTTTAAGCTGGAAATAACGTCGTATATTAAGACAAAATTAATGAAAGTTATATATTAAAATAAAATATTGGATCGGGCACCATCTAAATCTAAATTAGGGATTGCACAATGAAGGGCAGTCTTGCAAGCCAAGTAGACTGTAGAGTTATGTGGCCTACAACTAAGTATAACCCCTAAAGGAATATTGCCTGTCGTGGAGTAAAATGCATTTTTACTTTAGTGGCAAATTGACGTGTATACATATTAATATAATACACACTGCAAGGGCAGAGTGTGGAGTTCTACTCCAATTATAAGTTAATCTTTCATAGGCATGGCAATTGAATTCCTCAGCCATTGACAGTTTACCCCACCCCCGTCGGTCAATTTCACTCTCACGTCATGGGGCTCTCTGGCCAGCGTTCCATGAGTGGAGCTCTCGCGTTGAAAATGGCGGCCATGTTCACTTCATTAAAACGCAGGCATTGCTCGCGTGGTTTTTTAAATCTCTTTCATCACCGTCTAGCGGGTAATATCCGCACTTCCTGAATGTACCACTTCCATCCTGTTCAGGCGCGCAACACCCATTGGACTCACAGGGCTTCAGCCCCCCCCGTCGTGTGTGGCAGCCCGGGCTGAGACAGCTTCCCGGGCAAAAAAGCAGCCGCACCCGAGCACTTCACAGGTCTTTAAAAGACCATTTGCATGTTAATGAGGCCTTGCTGTTGTTTCACCCCTTCTAAGAGCCCCTGCAGCTCCACTCTGCCTATTGCTTAAAGTTCAGCCCCCCCCGAAATTTTTGCTCAGCCCCCCCCGAAATTTGGGTCTAGTTGCGCCTCTGATCCTGTTGTGTCTCAGAAAATGTAGCCATCATGAAACATACAATTTTGCGCTCTTAAACTTTGATGCTTTCTGTGGCGCGGCCCCAAACCTTTTTCACTTTTTTTTTTTTATTTTTCAAATGCCTCATCGCCTGTTTTCATAAGATTTGTATACATCACTAGTCGTTTTCTAAAAGTGATCATTTCCTGTGTGAGTCATGTGGGAACATTTACTCTATGCTGTTATGACTTTGACTGACTGAGGCATTAATGGTTAATAAGACGTGTTGCCTCCACTAATTGGCTTTGCACATTGCCTCGGGGCATAGCACCTAATCAAACCCAACAAAAGAGAAATACCCACATTATTAACCAAAAGCAGGGCAGCCTTCATAAGGATCCATTCATTAAGCGGTTAGTCACCGCCGATGCTGCTTTTCGCCTGAATTTACTGGCAGGAGCCATGACTCGAACCACACAGAAAATCCTCCCTTGAATTAAGTCTAACTTGGGGAAAAAAACTTTGGCGTCAGTAAATATACATCTGAAATGTTTTTGCCCGTCACATAATTAGAGTTTCCTTTAGTTAATTGAAGGGTTCTAGTGGTTGATATAGGCACAAAAAACACAGGGACATAAATAACATATGTATCAGTTGTGTGTTTTTTGTCCGATTTCTAGTTTGAAAGTCGAAGATAAGCATAAATGTCTGCAAACAGTTTTTCGCACCCTCCCATTGCTTACCATTTGATAGATTTCTTGTCACACTCATTTTACTACTTCTTATTTGTGTTCCAGCTTGTCAATCTGTGTTTGTTCCTCCCTCCCTTGGTTTTTCGAATGAGACCACCTCTATCTCAGCGCCCAGATGCCCTCAAGGGTGAGGAGCAGTGCTCTACAAAACATATTGATTGATTACTTTTGATTCATTGGAGCTACCCTTAGGTGATGGGTGAGGAGAGCATGCAAAAGAGACTGGTTTGGCTTGAGACAGGACTAGTTGTCCCCAAATGCTTGATTTACAAACACAATAATTGGGCTCTCGTCAGGAGGCCACTGCAGCTTGCACCACCCATTGCCCGTCAGCGCTGCCAATGGCAGTACCAACACAACTACTAACCCCCACATTCCTACAAGTGTGATGAATCAGCCTATTCCAGGCCCCCAAAGCCATAAGAATGGATTGGGCGGCAGGTATTAGTCATTTGTAATGTGTATTGAATTATTAAACAACAGTTGTTGTGCTCTTCTCTAAATTATACTAAGAGTTAAAATGTTTGTCCAGAATCCAAATATGGGCATTTGCTCAGCGATAAAAGCTAAAACACTGGCTCCAGGTTCCATGCCACAAGATCACACTTCTTCGCTATTCCATAAACCGAAATCATATTTAAAAAATGCACATGTTGGGAAGTCCATGTCAATAGCATAACAAGGACTATTCAGCAGATTATTCCATTTACCCTTTTGCAATAGTCCACATTTTACGCCTTCAGAAAAGAAGTCTACATATTTTCCGAAACAGGTTTTAAATAACTGTATTGCCTTAATTCTTGTCATATCTACAGGAAATGTTTGGGGCACACCTTTCTCAATGAAATTTTTATACATTTTGGATCTCCAATGCTTGACTTATTGTTCCACTTTCTGACCAATAAGTGACCTCCCGAGGGGTTGCATAGGGTTGTTGTCACAGAACAGAGAGCTCCTGGGTCATAGTTGAATGCCGGAGGGAGAGTTGTCTGTGTGGAACAGTTTGACTTATCAGGTGGTGGTGTCAGTTGCCTTTCTACTATGCATTAACTGAATATTGAATTGTTTCTGGATGACTTCCTACCACCCTTTAATTTGAGGATATATTTCTCTTCAGAAAATGACGAAGAGTTTCTGCAGAGTAGAGAAGTGTGAAAGGGGCAAAGGCATGAGGTCATTCAGCACAAGTGGAAACATACATGGAATATCAGTGACACAGGGGGGAAAAGAACAGTTGAAGGTAGGTATCAATATGTGAATTTTATACTTGATTGCAAATTCATGGTAATGATTTTGTCCAATGCAAAAACAACAATGCAGAACAATGTCATACATTCACCCCAGTACAGACATCTGTGCCTAAATCCATCATTTTTTTGCTCACCATGCCATTCCAGTTTGAACCGAGCCATATGCAAATCAGTCTTGACCCTGTGCCTCATGGGAACAGTCCAGCCCGAACTGCCAAGCCAGGTCCTCCCTGGACTGGAAACAAGCATCCTAGGACCGGTTTCGGGGTTTCACACCTCTTCAGCCAGGATAGCTTGATTCCAGTGGCATGGAGAGCACGGGACTCACGTCTGAGCATACCCGTCCCACTCGGGGTGACAAATGCAAAAACAACAATTAATGGACAGAATGCAGAACAATGTCATACATTCACCCCAGTACAGAGATCTGTGCCTAAATCCATCATTTTTTGGCTCACCATGCCATTCCAGTTTGAACCGAGCCATATGCAAATCAGTCTTGACCCTGTGCCTCATGGGAACAGTCCAGCCCGAACTGCCAAGCCAGGTCCTCCCTGGACTGGAAACAAGCATCCTAGGACTGGTTTCCGGGTTTCACACCTCTTCAGCCAGGATAGCTTGATTCCAGTGGCATGGAGAGCACGGGACTCACGTCTGAGCATACCCGTCCCACTCGGGGTGACAAATGCAAAAACAACAATTGATGGACAGAATGCAGAACAATGTCATACATTTACCCCAGTACAGAGATCTGGGCCTAAATCCATCGTTTTTTTGCTCACCATGCCATTCCAGTTTGAACGCAGCCATATGCAAATCAGTCTTGACCCTGTGCCTCATGGGAACAGTCCAGCCCGAACTGCCAAGCCAGGTCCTGCCTGGACTGGAAACAAGCATCCTGGGACCGGTTTCGGGGTTTCACCCCTCTTCAGCCAGGATAGCTTGATTCCAGTGGCGTGGAGAGCACGGGACTCACGTCTGAGCATACCTGTCCCACTCGGGGTGACAAATGCAAAAACAACAATTGATGGACAGAATGCAGAACAATGTCATACATTCACCCCAGTACAGAGATCTGGGCCTAAATCCATCGTTTTTTTGCTCACCATGCCATTCCAGTTTGAACGCAGCCATATGCAAATCAGTCTTGACCCTGTGCCTCATGGGAACAGTCCAGCCCGAACTGCCAAGCCAGGTCCTCCCTGGACTGAAAACAAGCATCCTAGGACTGGTTTCGGGGTTTCAGCCCTCTTCAGCCAGGATAGCTTGATTCCAATGGCATGGAGAGCACAGGACTCACGTCTGAGCATACCCGTCCTGCTCGGGGTGACAAATGCAAAAACAACAATTGATGGACAGAATGCAGAACAATGTCATACATTCACCCCAGTATAGGGTGACCAGAATTGTAAAGCCAAAAACCGGGACATTGCATGAAAATAGAAGTAGGACTACACATGTACTTCAAGCGAGCGCACAGAATGACAGCACTCACTCAGCACGGAATTACAGAACAGGTAGTTAGACCATACATAAAATGCAATTTTTAAACCCAGAAGCTTCTCTGTTAATTAACTTGCTTTCTAGAAACAACTGCTCGATGTAGAGATGAGGTGGTCTAGTAGCTGCGTGGGCGGAGCAGAGTGGGTGGAGTAAGGAAGGTACTGCCCGGACAGGAAGGGGCGGAGAAAGGGTATAGCCAGGCAGTTGAGCGTAGGGCTAAGCTGGTGTAAGGACGTGAAATAAAGTGTCCTGAATAGAACCCTTCGTGTCTGTCCTTATTGGTGCCCTTAGGACACGACAGCTGGCGACGAGGGTGGGATAGAGCTAGCTGCTCTCCCCAGAACACCAGCACACTAACGAGACCGGCGAAGGGCTGGTCACGAAGAAACCAGCGAAAGCGCCGCCACTCGCGTCACACCCGGAGCGTGTGAAAGCCCCACAACCGAAAGAGCAAGATCGCGAGACGCGCCCTGCATGAGGAAAGGGCCGGCACCAGGAACGGCAGGAAGGGAAGCGACGACGCTGACACTCGCGTCCCCCAGGCCAGATCGGAGCAGTGAGCGCGAAGACTTCAGCGAGCACAAAGACCCCCCCGCCCGCCTACCTGCTGCAGAACCGTGAGTGAAGCGGATGATGAGAGGGGCCGCCTGAGCAGCGCGCAGTCCTGAAATGAATGAAGTGAGAGCCCAGCACCACGTGTGATATCTACGCGCGTTATCCAGCCGGCGGCCATCTTGAAGTCAGGCGGATTTCCAGACGCCCCATGCAAATAGACCCGGGCGGCCATTTTGAAGTCAGGCAACGCTGAAATTTAAACAAGCACAAGCAAATACAAAAAAAAAAAAAAAAGGCGGGAAACGACCTGAAACAGACGCACAAGATCCCCGGACGATTCCCAAGGACTGTACTGCGCTGACACTGCGCGCATTTCACGGGCAACATGTTATCGAACCATGGGTCCCCAGCCCAGTCTCCAACTCGCCAGGATGCGAAGCCGATCATCATGGGACTATCGCACCTGCGCCCCCCGGAACCCCTAGCGCTCGTGGTTGGGAGCAGCATGGGCCCCCGCTGGGAAGAGTGGATTGAAGATTTCGAGGATTATATTAAGGGCTCAAAGGTGACAGGGGACGAGGATCAACTGATCGCACTTCGAAACCTCGTGGGCAAGGACGTCAGCAAGATGATAAAGGAACTTCCCGCCGCAGACACGGGAACGTATGCGAGAGTGCGTGCGGCCCTGGACAGAAAGTTCGTGCACAAGAAGAACGTAGACTACGAACGGTACGTGTTCCAAAGAGCGCGACAAGAAAAGGATGAGGTCATGGGCTCATACATCACAAGGTTGCGGCGACTGGCGCGCCACTGTGAATTCGACGAGTTCTCGACGGACGACGCCATACGCCTGCGGGTGATCGACGGCTGCCAGTCAGAGACGCTACGCAGAAAACTACTAAAAAAAAGTCACACATTGGATGAAATAGAAGAGATCACAAGGCTCCATGATCAGACTGAAGAACAAGCCAAGACCATGGAGGCAGGACGCGTGGATCGTAAGGAGGTGGTCTGTCAAGTGCGCACCGACCGCCCTCGCCGGGGGTCGAAAGAACGGGAACGACAAGCTCGGCCGCCATCGAGACATCACCGCCACCCTGGCCATCGGCGGCCTGACTCGGGGAAGAGAAGCCGGCGTCAGGACTATGGGAAGAAGGCGCCATTGAGAAGATGTTACCGCTGTGGATACGACTTCCCGCACATCGGGGCGTGCCCGGCCCTGGGACAGAAATGCCACAAGTGTGGTCGCAACAATCATTTTGAGACAATGTGCGGGGACTACCGCCGGGAGAAGGAAAAAGCCTCCACGAGGTCACCAAGAGGCGAGACGCGCCGACATCACGCGCGTGCGGTACGAGACCGCCGGAAGTCTTCCTCCAAGTCCTCCCAGTCCAGCAGGGAGTCGCGGTCCTCACGGTGGTCTAGAAGATCACCATCCAGAGACTCCGAATCACCTTCAAGCGAACATGAGTACTCCGTTGAATATGCCAACATGATCGCCGATCCAGACCAACTAAAAAAATACCCTAGGCTGGACATCAGCGTTGGCACGCATCCCACAAAGTTTGTGATGGACAGTGGGGCATCCCTCAACTACATCCCAGTGACAGAATACAAAAAGATGAACCCTCGGCCTCGGCTCAATCCCGCACATGTGCGTGTCTACACCTGGATGTCCAGGAAGCCGCTCCCTTGCCTTGGGAAGTTTTCAACGACACTGAGGCATCAAACAACATCTATTCTGGCCGTGATTCACGTCATCGAGGGACCGGAAGCAGACTGTCTCCTCAGTCTCCCAACTGCTGAACGGTTGAAGCTGGTGGAGATCCTGTACCGCGTCAACAGTGACAATGACACCATTCACAAATTCCCACGGCTGTTCTCCGGACTCGGAAAAATGAACAGGGGCCAGATCCGCCTCCACATAAATGACCAGGTCCGCCCGGTTGCCCAACACCCGCGGAAGGTACCGTTCCACCTCCAGCAAGCGGTGGAGGATGAGCTGCAGGATCTGCTGGACGCCGACATCATCGAACGGACAGAGGGCGCTACACCGTGGGTTTCTCCAGTCGTGATAGTACCGAAGAAAGGAACACCAGGGAAAGTACGACTCTGTGTGGACATGAGAATGCCCAACACCGCCATCGAGAGAGAGCGTCATCCAGGACCTCACTTAAGTGACATGATCGCCGCCCTCAATGGGGCGAGGGTGTTTTCTAAGTTGGACTTAAACAAAGGCTACCATCAGCTGGAACTACACGAGAGCTCCCGCTATATCACGACATTTGCAACACATCTGGGGTTGTTCAGATACAAGAGACTGAACTTTGGCATTTCATCAGCCGCGGAAATATTCCAAGAAGCCATCCGGCAAACTATACATCACATCCCGAATACGCTGAACTACAGCGATGACATTCTAGTCTACGGGGCAACACTCCAAATCCACGACACGGCCTTAGACAGGGTTTGCCATGCTCTCCTGGAAGCCAACCTCACACTCAACAGGGAGAAATGCGAGTTTCATCAGTCGCAACTGAAATTCTTTGGCCACATCTTTTCAGGAGCCGGAATGCAACCAGACCCTGACAAAGTGAGTACTCTGAACAGCACCAAGAATCCACTTGACGTCAGTGACGTGCGGTCCTTCCTCGGCATGGCGAGCTACTGTTCAAGATATATTAAGGACTATGCCACGATCAGTCACCCACTTCGCACTCTCACCAAACAGGGACAGGCCTTTGAGTGGACCCCCGAATGCGAGCAAGCCTTCCAGGACATAAAGAGAGCCGTGGGCACGGTGGAAAGCCTGGCATATTTCAGCCCGGATCGCAAGACCGAAATAACAGTGGACGCAAGCCCCGTCGGGCTGGGAGCCATCCTGGCTCAATATGACAAGGACACGGACCACCGCCACATTGTGGCGCACGCCAGCCGGAGCCTCTCCGACACGGAGAAGGCCTACTCCCAACCGGAAAAGGAGAGCCTTGCGGTGGTGTGGGCGTGTGAGCACTTTCACGTGTTCATCTACGGGAAGCATTTCACCATGGTAACAGACCACCAGGCGCTCGTCACCATCTATGGCAACCCCCGGTCCAAAATGCCACCCCGCATCGAGAGGTGGGGACTCCGCCTGCAGGAATACACGTTCACAATCGTGCACAAGCCAGGGAAGGCTGCCAACCCGGCCGACTACATGTCGCGCCACCCAGAAGACTCGCAGCGTCTCACACCGTCCATGGCAGACGAGTATATCCACTTTGTGGTGGACCAAGCGCGACCACCAGCGGTCCCCCTAGAGGCCATCCTGGACGCCACCCAGCAAGACACCATGCTACAACAGGTGATCCGAAGGGTCCAAACGAACAAGTGGCGGCACGAAGAGGCGGAGGACGAGAGGGGTGACAGCACAAAGCGTCAGGAGTGGCAAGCGTTCCGGAATGTGTGCGAAGAACTATCTGTCACGCCCGATTGCCTACTGTTGCGAGACAACCGAATTGTAATACCCCAGCAACTGAGACAGGGAGTCGTCAACCTGGCACACGAAAGCCATCGAGGAGTAGTCACGACGAAAAGAGCACTTCGTGAACGTGTCTGGTTCCCCTTCCTAGACAAAATGGTAGAGCACACTCTGAAAGACTGTCTGCAGTGCCAAGTGGTAAGGCAAGGAGACCCGCCAGCTCCACTTCAGATGACGCCCCTGCCACCAGGAGTATGGCAAGAACTGGCCATGGATTTCTACGGCCCCATGCCATCGGGCAAGTACGTGTTAGTTATAATAGATGAATACTCGCGGTTTCCTATCGCCCGGTTCGTCCCATCCACTAACGCGGCTGCCACGCTTACCATCCTGGATGAAGTCTTTGCAGCTTGGGGCATACCCACTGAGGTGAAAACAGACAATGGGCCCCCTTTCAATGGCCGGGAGTTCAGTGACTTCCTGACGCTCATGAACGTGCGACACCGAAGGATAACACCACTATGGCCGCAGGCCCACGGCACCGCGTAAAGATTTATGGCCACCCTCAAAAAGACATTCCAACAGGCTGCTCTAGATAAGAGAGACCCGCAAGCAGCCCTCAATGATGTACTCCGAGCATATCGGACGACACCGCATGCCACCACAGGCAAATGCCCGGCCACACTCATGCTGGGACGCCCAGTCCGGACACGGATACCCACCTGGGAGGGAGCACTACGACCCATTTCCCCCAGCCGCATCCATCGGGAAGTGGAAGCCACCGACAAAGCTCGCAAAGAAAGCATGAAGGCATACGCGGATGGCAGAAGACGTGCTCGGTCCCTCTCATTCCACGAGGGAGACTGCGTGGTCGTTAAGCAGGAGCAGTGCAAGAAGACGGATAGCAAGTTCAGAGCGGAACCTCTAACGGTCACCCGACAAAAAGGTACCATGCTGACAGCGGAGTCAGACAACAGGCGCGTAACAAGAAATGTGTCCCACTTTCAGAAGTGCAGCCCAGGTCTACAAGAGACACTTGAGTCGCGAGTGACACCGTCAGGAACTCGACAGGTCGAAGCACAGAGCGACGGTGACGGCCACCTGGGACAGATACCCGGCGCCGGCACCATTGCTGTGCCTGAAGGCCGCACACTTAGACCACGACAAACAATCCGCCAGCCCAAGCGGCTGATTGAAGAGATGTAACTCTTGGTGACTCATTTCTTGCTAACAAAGGGGGAGATGTAGAGATGAGGTGGTCTAGTAGCTGCGTGGGCGGAGCAGAGTGGGTGGAGTAAGGAAGGTACTGCCCGGACAGGAAGGGGCGGAGAAAGGGTATAGCCAGGCAGTTGAGCGTAGGGCTAAGCTGGTGTAAGGACGTGAAATAAAGTGTCCTGAATAGAACCCTTCGTGTCTGTCCTTATTGGTGCCCTTAGGACACGACACTCACTAACCCTGGTTTGTACAACATAAAAAACACCTCCCGCCGTTTTCAGCTGACCCTCTTCAAAAACCGGGACATGAGCTAAATTTGCTGAAATCTGCCCGGACAGCTGGTGAAAAACTCGGACCGTCCGGACAAATCCGGGACGCCTGGTCACCCTACCCCAGTACAGAGATCTGGGCCTAAATCCATCGTTTTTTTGCTCACCATGCCATTCCAGTTTGAACCCAGCCATATGCAAGTCAGTCTTGACCCTGTGCCTCATGGGAACAGTCCAGCCCGAACTGCCAAGCCAGGTCCTCCCTGGACTGGAAACAAGCATCCTAGGACCGGTTTCGGGGTTTCACCCCTCTTCAGCCAGGATAGCTTGATTCCAGTGGCATGGCGAGCAGACACTGTTCTCCCAACACTTTTTGGAGATATGAGTCGAAAGAGTACTGCTGAGATGGGGTAGGTCAGGTATTAAATAGACTTTATTATCTTTAAAGAGTTGCAAAAAGTCTCTTAGCAAAGGGACACCTCCTTGTTATGGTCTGTAGGGAGCCTTAGGAGATGGGTGATGTCAGGCTATAGTTTTTTTGTGTTGAATTCTTTCATGTCTTCTTGTGTTCTTCCCTCCCTTGAATTCTGGAGCTGACTTTTGGGTAAGGGTAGGGCTTTTCCTATTAGTGGTTCTAAGGGATCACTTGTTTGCCAAAACATGCAATTAAAGAACTTAAGCACTGCCGCTATTTGCAAATTATAAATCAACGACTAGATTGTCCATTTGATGAGAGATTCTTTCCAATGATCTTATCCATTATACTCGGCGACTTAAAATGGGGAAAGGAAAGCAAAATAAAATTAAATAAATCCACGGAGGTCCCTTCTTTACAAGCCTCCTCCTTCTCTCCCTCCCACTTTATGTGCTCGTTTCTGGATGAACCAGAGTTGTGTGTGACTGGGTGAGCTGATGCCAGGGAGACACCCTCCCGTGGGTTGTGTTGTGCCCGGGACTTGGGGAGGTGGAGCTACCCAACCTGCGCCCTCTCCTCTGTCGAGTATTCTAGGCTCTGTTGGCTAGATTCCACTGGGTCCGCTCTCTTTCCTGGCTCCTGCTGGAGGCGGATGCTCTCCTCCATCTTCAGTGGTTGTGGGCTTCCTCACTCTTACGTCATCTGGTACATCGTACACATTTTTTGAAATAGCGCGCATGCATAAGAAAAGTCCTTCCTGGTTCCTGGGGGGGCATGCTTATTAGTCCTCTCCATGTTATTAGTATCCCGAGTGATACTAGTCTTTTTTCTTCTTTCTTCCTTTCCAGGTGCCGATGGACTGGAGGCTGAGGAGTGAGTGATCAACAGAGAATCCCTTGCAGGTAAGTTTTTATTACAATATGTCAATGCAAGCTTTTGAGACCAGCACAAAGAGTGTGATGAGGGTAGCAGAAGAGAACACAAAGGGGATTTGTGGGGCAGTCGACTACAGGAAGGTCTGTCCCCTGGCTTTATTGTGGAAGTGGAGCAGTCCAGCGACTGCTCAGGGTTTGTGCTTCTTTTGGGCTACTTTTGTAGCCCAAGCAATATACAACTTTCCATTTTAAGGTGCCAGCCACCATTTTGTCTTACTCTTGGTGACACAGTGACTGGCACTTGTGCAGGAGCATTTTTCCTGCGTTTTGTCAGGGAGCTTTTTTGGAAGGTTGGATGTTTTCTATTTCTGCTAGGCGGTATTTTTTACTTAATGCAATACTGTGATGGCTATTTGTGATGTTGGTGATGACAAGGTGGCCAAGGCAGTGCGGCTATTGTCCGAGGCCAGACGCCTTGACCTGCTGGTAGACGGGGCCCAGCGTTGCAGCCGCCCGAAAATCTACCAATGGGGTCGCAGCCGCGGTGATAGCATGTGCATGGCCGTGCAGGCCCCAGAATCAGGAGGAGAGCAGGTAAGCGAACAGGGCCACTCCCGCACTTGGAGGGCGTCCCGACTAGGGAAGCAGGCAGGGGTCGATCAGGCGGTGTGCGAGGGCATTGTGTGGAGGTGGCCTCGTGAGAGCGGTTAGTCCGCTGGGCATGGGACGAGCATGCCAGGAGACATGAGGCCACATTAAGCTCTGGCCAGGCCTTGCGCATTGTGGACTGTGGGCGGGGTCACCATGGATGTACGCGCCGCCTCACATAGAATGAGGAAGAGAGCAGGCGCACGGAGAAGGATTATTTCTGTCTGGTCCTGCTCGCCTGAGGACACAGTGACGTGGAGGGAGATTGGAGAAGAGGATTAGGGAGCTACGCAGGAGTGATGAGGCTGGCCAGGATCAGATGCAGGTGGATTTCAGGGAGGTTTATGAAGAATTAATGCTGGAGAAGGCTGAACAGTACAGTGGGGACAGGTTGAGGATTTAGAACCACCCAGGATAGACGTCGCAACAGAGTTGATTGGGGAAATGATACATGGTTGGATCAGGCACCTATGGAAGTCGGGGAAACCTAGGGCAGGGGAGTTAAGGTGGTGGCAATTGTGGGTTCCCGGGGGCCCCACAGGAAAACCACAGGGGCGCGTTTGCAGCCAATGGGCCTGCCAACTCCCTCTGTGGCAGCGGCTAGCCTGGAATGGAGTGAGGGGGAGGAGCAGGGTTTTCATGAAGCAGGAGGGTCTAGATTGGGGAGCACAGCCAGTGACCTGGCGGTAAAGCCCCCAAGCATGGTATATGAGAGGGCAGTTAAGGTTGGGGCTTGGCAGGGGTCAGCAGTAGGTGGAGCAGTGGCAAGGGAGGCCAGAGTGCCTTCTATGTTAGGACAATCCCTGGGGTGGGGGGCTCAAGGGTCGGTAGGGTGGGTGCAGGCTTGGGAAGGATGATAGATTAGGAGCTTAAATGTGGGGAGTTTTTTTACCAGCACACCGAACCATGTTTCTATTTTGCAAGTCGGTGTGACAACCGGGGGGGCTGGACTCCGGAGAGCCACTTGCGGCTCAATGGTCCCTAGACGAAGAGATAGCACTGTCCGTATGACTAGCTGGAACCCATTGGGGATGTCAAGATCATGGCCACAAGAAGGTCTGGGCATCCCATCTGGGAAGGGGTGGGAGGGTCGAACAAAGTACAGAGTAGCCAAGACTGACCTGCTGGGACTACAATAAAAGACTCTGTACAAGGGAACTTTGTAACTTCCCACACCAGTGTTCAAAGTGCGCAGGTAGACACCCAGTGGTCACTTGCTTTGGGGTCACAAATTGCGAGTCGCAATTAAGGAATACCTCCCGATTCATTCCTATGGGCCTACAGGCCCATGGGAATGAATGGGAGATTGCATGCGCAATAGGTACTCGCAAATAGTACATGCAGTTTCAAGGGTGCAAGGGTGTCCAAAGGACACCCTGTTGCACCCCTAAAATTGCTTTGTGCACACATGTTGTGCACACACATGCCCCAAGGGCATGTGTGTGTGTAACCCACAACTTTGAAAAATGCACTTAATGGCAAGTTGCACCCCCTAGTAGCGAAATCGCTATTTTGAAGTGGTTCTTGCATTGCATTTAAAGAATCGCGAATTGCGATTCCTTAATTGCAATCGCAGTTTGAGAAATCGCAATTAATCGCGAATTCTCAAATTGCGAGTGCCTTGAACCTTGATGCATCGCAAATGCCCTTTTTTGCAGGCACAAACGGTCGATTTTTGCAAATCGCACCGTTTGCGCACGCAAAAATGGTTGATGCATGTGCCTGTTAGTTCTAGGTAAGGTAGGAAGTTGAATGGGTTCAAAGGTTAATAGAGGTAGAAAGGGAAGGGATTTCAGAGGCTCCAGTTACAGTTGATCAACCCTGGTGCAAGTATTTTATCTATGATTTAACTTTTTATGGGGGAGGGTTTTTTTAAGGGGCTGGGGTAGCTTATCATAAGTGATCTAATATGTATAGTGAAGTTATAGTTTTGTAAGGCAAAGGCCCAGGTTATGTTGTAATGTGCACCTGTTTCAATAAAGCGCCTTTTGTCACACAAACCTGGTGTCAGTGGTCTCTGCTGCTCCCCTCTTCCCCAATGGTGATTTAGGGGGCAGCCGACCACAGGGAGGTCTGGCCCCCGGGTTTTTTGGGGAAGTGGAACAGTCCAGTGACTGCTTGGGGATTTCTACTTCTTTTGAGCTACTTTTGTAGCCCAAGCTATATATAACCTGCCATTTTAAGGTGCCAGCCACCATTTTCTCTTGATGACACAGTGGCTGGTCCCTGTGCAGGAGCATTGTTGTCCCCATCCTCCCACCCCCTTAATGAAGGCCTTTGGGGAATGGTGGGGCTTCCGTCATAGTTCCCCTATTTGGAGTTTGGCTATTTTTCTCATTTACAAGTGCGCAAAGGAAGCTTTGTCATTAGGTTGTCTCTTGATTCCGGTGCATATGCAGTTGGCTGAGAAGTTGCCATGATTTACAGAAATGTATTGTGCTGTCAGTGGCAGCTCAGGCTCAAAGCGAACTGATAGGCAAGTATACGCCTGGACAACCTAAGAAGTTAAAGGTTAGGCAGGAAGTTGAATGTGCTCAAAGGCTAATAGAGGTAGAAAAAAGGGAAGGGATCTTAGATGTCCCAGTTACAGTTTATTAGGTCTGGTGCAAGTATTTTATTGATGATTTTTGCTGTTATGGGGGGATATTTTAGGGGTGGGGGAAGCTTATCATAGGTGAATAAATATGTATAATGAGGTTATAATTTTGTAAGGTAAAGGCCCAGGCAATTTTGTAATATGCACCTGCTACAATAAAGCTGCCTTTTTCACACAAACCTAGTGTCAGAGGTCTGTGCTGCTCCCCTCTTCCCCAATACCAGATAACCCCAATACATCAGTGTAAGTGTATTTGACCAACATAGGATAGAGCAGTGAGCAGAGGGAGTAGAAACATTGGCTCTGTGCGCACGAGAAATTAGGCCAAGCACATCACTGAAGGCATAGGGAGCATGGATGTCCACTCCTCTTCAAAATACAAGTGAATGAAAGGTTATAGAGGAGATGCTGCTAAAGATGCATTGAGCAAAAATTGCTGATGCACCCTATGGTGGTTGGGTTTCTAAAGGAAGCACAATGGAAGTGGGCAATTTGGTTTGTCACATATTTGGAAAGGGAAAAAAGATTTACTGGCTCTATAGGCCACAACAGAGGTCAAGAGAAGTATTGTGAGGGACAAGGGGATACTTGTTTTGATAGTTGCTTTGAGACTGGCATTTAAAGAAGTCAGATAGGTTGTGACAGTGGTATATGCTGTTTGCACGGTGTACTCCAGTATTAACTGGCCAATACTGTGGTGGAGCATTTGTCGAATGGTTATTCAGAGTGTTGCTTCCCCTCCATATTTTATACATAGTAGTCCAGAGCTTCCTAATCCATGGAAGGAACAGTCACAGTTACAGGTGAGCAAGAAAGAAAGCATTGTTAATGCTGTTAATGGCTGCTTTCGGGTTCAGAGGCTTAAGGGACTTTTATAGTCTCTCAGAAGGCAGTGGAGGCCCAAAGCAATGAAAATAAAGAGGTATGTGAAGAGGTGATAGGAAAGAGAACTCCATAAAGAGAACAAATAATTTGGGAATGGAGGGGCACATGTTGTACATCAAGATGCAAAGGAGCAAACTCTTGATCAGTTTGTTATCGTATTGAGAAATATTGCTGCAACATGTGACTTGTGGACAATGGAAAAACAATTAATAAGAGATCAACTAATGTTAAAGAGCTAAAACAAAAAATGCAAGTGATGAGCGAGACTATGGCATAACAGCAAGCGACAACCACTGTGAGATGTACAGAGGAATAAAAAGGCTTGATGAAGGAATCTGTACTATGTGAAAAACTGGCATGGAATGTTTTGTGGGTAGTAAAGAAGAATATTCACACTAAAAGTAGAAGTAGAAGTGGTGACAAAGTAAAGAAACAGAGATGAAGTGGATACCAGGAAGTGTGAAAGAGTTCAGCAAATATGTTGAGAAAAGAATTGCCAGTGTAAATTTCATATTAGCTTTTACAGAAAACTAAACCATATCATGAGCTCCTCTAGTTAATGTAGATGTCTTGGCTATTACATCCTTATGGAATTACCTGCAGTTAATGACAATTTTTTAAGAGGCAACAGTATTGTGATGTTGGCACAATTGCAATACTCTTGTGACTGAATCGTTGAAACTCAGCATGTGTGGCTTATTTACGGCATAATTCTAAATCCATTATTGACGTTGATATTTCAACATGCATACAATGAACTTGTAGAAACCATAAAATGGTTCAACTTAACATTTTGTATTAAAATCACGAGGGGGTTAATGAAGGAGTTGTAGGATATGTCATCTGGTGAGGAAAGACCCACACATAGCTAATAGCAGAGAGTAGCAGAGTGTGTATGGCTGAAGCTCAGGAATTAGACAGATGTGTAAGCATGACACATTTTACAAAGATGTGGAGTGAAAGGGAATTGTGTGGAAGGCAATGTGAAGTACTTAAATACTGATCTTGTGAGGTAGATTCTCTTCAAGAAAAGGTAAAAAAAAAGATAATATGATATGAACCATGGTGTAGCAGGAATTTATTGGAATTTGGGTTCCTTGTAATTACGCCGTCATTTGTTTGTGGAATAAGGAAGTTAGTATCACCACAAGAGGTAAAAAACACAGACAAACTCCAATAGCCATAAACACTTCATATGCCTTTAGGAATCATGAAATATTTAAATAAAAAAGTTTAATATCTTCTTTTATAAAAGTTTACCTTAATTGTGGTGTGGAGGTTGGCAATGACTTTCATGAGCTTTGGGAGAAAAACAGATAGATGTGGAGGGAGTAGAAAGTTGAATTGATCCTAGACAACTGGGTATCATTTACAGTCAAGCTCTCTATTGGGAAAGGATGTGTCAGGAATGAGACCTGCAATTTTAGTTTGGTGCCACGAGCATGATTTGAGGATGGTTATAAAACAGAATGTATTGTTAATGTAGAATCCACACTTCTAATGTGATAGAAAATGTACCTTTGAATCCAAGTCGATTACAAAAATGTTTTAAGCATATGCTTATTTCGGAGCAACTAATAATCTCCAATTGTTCCAGCAACATAAAAATATTCCAAGAGCTGTTTCAAGGTTCACTAAAGTCAATACAAACTTACTTCATGCATGTCAAGAAACAGCACATGTGCTAATTATTTATAGACTAAACTCTTAGTTTTAGCAGTTACTTGCTAACAAGGTTCTACATGAGTCAAAGCTCGAACAAGTGCTATTGTGGTGGAAATATGATGTGAGGTACGTGTGTAGAAGTGTGAAACAGTCTTAAAGTGTGAAGTATGATTGTTAAAAAATATGCACATAAAAGTTGTGAACTGTGTTATAACTGTGTGACATTATATAAGAAAGGTATCATTTGTTTTAGAAGAAGGGGAAAAAGAAATTCTGGAGGACTTGTTGAAAAAGGCATTATGGAACCAGTGGAATCCAGGAATAATGAATTCAACATTGTGATAACCGTACAGTGGAGCAACAGTTGGGGCCTTCTTACAAGTTTGGTGGTCTGTCGACCACCGTACCGCGAAGAGCTCAGCGGTCCGAGCGCTGTTTTATGAGTTGGGCAGATTGCCTTTGTGAAGACCCCAGCTGAACCACCGAGACCGCCAACCGCCGGGTTTTTGGTTGGGGAAAGGCATCTGCAATAGGGTGGTACAATGGAGCTGCACTGCCATCCGTATTCCGAGTTACCTTTTCCATGAGCTGACCGCAGCGGTCTGACTGCCTGCTTCAGGGTGGCAGAAACAAAGGATTTCTGATGGGTACTCACCCCGTTCTTGTTCTTCCAGGTATGGTATGATGTGGATCCTTTTCTTCCGTTCCCCCCTTTACAGCAGGCTGTTCACCCCAAGGATTACAACCCTGTTTGCGACGATCTACAGGTGAGTCCATTTCGTACCCTATACCCATTGCCAGGATTGGCCACATATGGGCCGAGCTCCGGAAATGGGTAGATGGTATATTTCCCCATATATCATGCATATGTGTGCATCCGACACATATGCAGTGGAATGCACACACAGGCATCAATATATTTTGAAAAAGTACCACCACCGCTGCAAGATCTCCGCATCCACATCGCTGGCACCATGGTCAACTCGTAATACTGCAGTCTGTAGACCGGTAGCGCTGTGGGCTAGCGGCAGACGCGGTTCTTGGGTGGTCGGACTGCCAAACTCATAATCAGGTCTTTGGTCTTTTGTTTACAATTAAGACGTATGAAAAAATTCATTTTGTTGGACAGTTCCATTTACCTTACCATATTAGAGGGTTTATACCATTCCCTCTCATACATTTTCTTACACAGTTCGCCTGAATTGTTCCTCATTGCATGCCATCATATTGTTAATCATTTGCCCATTCTACATTTTATTGCTGGTAAGTATCCCAAAGCCATAAAGATTTCAACTAAGCAATGATCAAAAATAAATACAAGTTTAATTACAATCATTTATTGATATTATTAAATGACTAAAATAATTCAAATGGCATTGATACATTGTTATTTTGTACCATTTGAAAAAGGCCGGTAACAGGAGAACCTTCTCCCTGAGATTAATTACAATAAGAGTAACAAAAGAACAAAAAATAAAGGTGTGCACTTGGAAATCCCCCCCCCCCCCGTTTTAGTTCCAAGATTATTTTAAAGAGGAAATTAAATAGATTTATTTCAAAAGAGTTTTTTTAAGGTACTGTTTTCTAATAAAAATAAAAACTCTGATTAATTTAAAAAAAATGTACATCTTGAAATAATAAAAGTAAGTACAAAAGGCATACTTTCAAAGAGACGGGAGCATATTATGGATACAGTTAGGTAAAAAATTATAATATGAACTAAATTTGAATAATAATTTAAATAATATAAGATCATTACAAATAAATGGGGTCAGAATTGAAGTTAGCTGACAATAGAGCATGAGAAAATTATTTAGTAACTTAAAATTATTAAGAAAATAAAATAGTAAGACAGTGTTAGGCAGAAGTCATGAGAAAATAGCAAACATGAGGAGGGGCACAAAAGAGAAAATGGTTAAAATAAACATTCAATATACAAGGTGATGGCAGATTGGGAAAACAATGCTACATTGGGAGGAGAGAAATAGTCAGGCAAGGAAGCTGCACTTATCCTTAATGGGATCTTGCTGATGCTGGCTGGAGCAAAATGTTCCCAAAGCTATATTTAAAATCTGCTTATCAAATTAGTCATTACCTAGACTCCAGATTCAAATGCTGTTACTGCTTTCATTACAATAGGTAGTGCATTTCACTTTGCTCACTTTTCCTCCTATCTAGTCACGACAGCTTCCATTTATCAAAAAATGATGGCAAGCTTATTCAATGAAGCCAGGGGCATTAATGCAGGATGAAGTATGTTTCTTTGGGAAAACTGAAGAACAGAATCAAGCCAAAGAGGTTGCATTGAGTATGTTGCTGAATGCAGGTCTAACATAGCAGGAATGCCAATTTTATAGTGATGGAATGTGACTATGCAGGTGACTGCATTTTATTCAGAAGAGATTGACCCCAAAGTCTGATTTGGTAGAGTTCATTAAAGGGACAGGTTGCTTAGAAATAAGGATCAATGATGTTTCTTTATGGGTCTAGACAAATATTACTTCAAATTTGTAGGCGATTTCAGGATAATGCAAGATCTTCTATTTTAGACAGGAAAAATATTTACAGTTATTCTACACAAGAAGAACATTATTAGCTTGATACCAGTTACACGTGTTTCAATTCCTGTGATGCATATCAGTTCCATATTTTAAACCCTTGTCCAAGTGCTTGCCTATCTAGATCCAACTTTGCAATTATATCCTACTATGACACCTACCCTAGACCCACCATTTTACCACTCAACCCCAGCCTAATCAAATTAAATCAAATCAACAGGATTTGTAAAGTGCAGCAGTGTCACCCTTAGGGGTATCTGGACTCTGTGTCTCCATCAAGGAGCCAGGTCTTAAGTCTCTTTCTGAAGTCTTCCAACAAGGGGGCTGTAGGTAGCTGGAAGGGAAGGTCATTCCAGGTCTTGGCAGTGATTTAGGAGAAGGAGCAGCCACTGCTGTGGGTGAGACAGAGGTGGGGGTTGTGTGCGAGAGCTAGTGAAGAGGAGCGCATGTGTCTGGAAGGTTGGTGGAAGTTCAGTCGGTGGTTGATGTAGGCAGGTCATAGGCAGCGCCATGAGACCTTTGGTGATTTGCGCGCTATACAAAAATCTTTGACATTGACATTGACAGGTCCTAGGCGTGGAGGGCTTTGCAGGCTTGCATGAGGATCTTGAACTAGCATCTCCTCTGGATGGGGAGCCAGTAGAGGTCTCTCAGGTGGGGGGTGATGTGGGTACATTTGTGGAGGTTCAGGATGAGTCTGGCTGTAGCATTCTGTATAGTCTGGAGTTTTCTGAGGAGCCAGTGGAGATGCCGGAGTAGAAGGCGTTGCCATAGTCGAGGCGGCTGTTGACGAGGGCCTGCATGACAGTCTTTCTGGTGTTGATTGGGATCCATCTGAAGATTCTGTGGAGCATGCAGAGTGTGTGGAAGCAGGGAGAGGCAACTGCGTTGACTTGTCATTTCATGTCAGTTGACTGTCGAGGATGATGCCTAGGTTGCATGCATGGTCGGTCCATGTCGGAGTTGAGTTGAATGCAGTTGTCTCTCATCCATTTGGCTATGTTGGTCATGGCGTTGCAGAAGTTGGTTTTGGCATTGGAGGGGTCCTCGGTAAGTGAGTGGATCATTTGAGTGTCATCTGCATAGGAGATTATGTTGAGTCTGTGGCATCTTATGACATCTGCCAGGGGGGTCATGTAGATGCTGACAGGGTGGGGCTGAGGGATGGTCCTTGTGGTACGCTGCATATGATGTCTTTGGGTGCAGAGGTGAAGGCAGTCGGATGCTCTGTGTGCATCCTGTAAGGAAGGAGGCGATCCACTTAGGGGGCGTCTTGCTGTATGCCTATGTTGCAGAATCTGTTGATGAGGGTGTTGTGGGAGACAGTGTTGAACACCGCTAAGAGGTCGAAGAGGGTCAGGGCCACAGTTTACCCAAGGTAGAGGAGTGTTCTAATGTCATCTGTGGCAGCAATCAGTGCATTCTCAGTGCTGTGGTTGGCACGGAATCCTGATTGTGACTTGTCCAGAAGGTGGTTTTGTTCCTGGAATTCAGTGAGCTGCTGGTTGATGGCTTTCCCAAGTACTTTGGCTGGGTAGGGGAGCAGGGAGACTGGCCGGTAATTTTTTAGATCGCTGGGGTCTGAGGAGGCTTTCCTTTGGAGAGGTGTGACGTCTGCATGTTTCCACCTGTCCACGAAGGTTGCTGTGGAGATAGAGGTGTTGAGGATGCTAGTGAGTTGCGTGCTGATTGGGTTAGTTGCAAAGTTTTAGAGGAGGTGGGAGCAGGGGTCGCTGGGTGCCCCAGAGTGGATGGAAGATATGATTCCTGAGGTGGTCAGGGCAGTGAGCGGAGACCAGGTGGTAATGGTTTGGCTGATGAGAGCTGGTTGGTAGACATCATTGGGCTTGATGGTGGCAAGTTGGAGGTTGAAGTTGTTGTAGATGTTGGTGATCTTGCTGTGGAAGTAGTCAGAGAGGGTGTCGCAGAGTTCTTGGGAGGGGTGGATGGTGTTCTCTATGACTGTCAGGTTGGAGAATTCTTTGACTATTTTGAAGAGTTCCTTTATGTGCCTGGCTGCGGAGTCGATGCAGTTGGTGATGGCTGCATTCTTGGCTTCTTTGATGTGCCGATGATAGTTGCTATAGGGCTGCTCTGTCTGCGGGGTTCTTGGTGGCGCACCATCGTTTCTCAAGTTGGTGGTAGTTGCGCTTGGTGGTTCTGAGTTCTGGGGTGTACCAGCTGGCCTGTTTGGACGACTTGTTGGAATTTGTAGGTATCAGAGGGATAACTTTGTTGGCGTTGTCGGTGATCCAGGCGGTGAAGTTCTCGTTGGCCTGGTCGAGGTCTGTTGAGGCTTTGGGTTGAGAGGTGGTGAGGGCCTGAGACCACTGAGGTTCGGTGACCTTGCTCCAGCTGCAAATGGGTGGGGGGTCTGGTGCCTGGTGATGGTGTGCTGGGCGCCGGTGATGGTGATGCTGAAATGTACGATGGTGTGGTCAGTCCAGGTGAGTTCTGTGGTGTGGCTGAATTTAATTCTGTCGCTGGAGGTTAAAATTGGGTCACGTGTGTGTCTGGCTATGAGCGTGGGTTCATTGGGTGTGGCCGATGTTGATCAGACTAAGTGTCTTAGCATAATTCTTCACTGGTACTCAGTACTTGAGACACATCCTCAGGACCACATCTTACTCTATTGGCATCCGTCCTCAAAATGAAAAGCTTATGCTATAATCTATGTATAAACAACAACCTACCCACCCAGCAGAGACGTTCCAGATGTCTGGCGGAACAAAGCTTACCAAAAGCAAGGCTGTTTTTGGTGCCTGCCTTCTTTTCTGAAGTTACATTTCACATCAAACTACTAACAACCCCTCACAACTTAAATGCCAACACAAACCAACAACCCACACACATCTGTTCAAAGCACATCTATTCAACGCAGAAGTCCCCAACACCCCACAATCAAGCTCTCCTACTTTCCGGCCTGTACACTCTACACATTTGAATCAAGATACACACTGCCATCTTCCACCTTTGTGCTCACAAGTACTGCACCCTTCCACTTTCTGGACTTGTCCTAAAGATCTCATTGGTATCTCTTTGTGAAAAGAAAGGTGACCCTTCTTGGTCTTCACTATTCTACAGAAAAATCAGCCCTTTCATACCAAAAAGACAATTAATCAATGAGGACATTGCTAGCTGAAAGGATTTTCATTTTGTGATTGACAGCATTCTGACTTTTGGTATTTAGTATGATCTGGTCTAATGGCTAAATTGCTGGTCCTGGAGCCCAGAGGCCCAGTTGTGTAATTTTGGCTTCGGTACTTGACCCAGCATGTTAAGAGATCGCCCTGTGCCTCCTATTGTGAAAACAACTTGATGTGATGTCAAGTGAATCTTGCTAAAACGAAAACAAATGTATAAAGAGCTCCAGTGCTGCTCTTTGGGTTGTACATTCGGAAATGTTTCATCATGGGCATCAATTAGGGGCAGGAAGGGTTCAAAACAGCTACTTGCCCTTGACCCCTTGCATATTCCATGAGGCCCCTAGTATCAGGGGTTCTGGGGGCTGTGGCGGTGACACCTCTTCCATTTATCATGATTCCCATAACAACTCAGCAACAACCAGGAAGATGTTTGGAGCTAAAGCTGGGATAAAGAAGCAACACTGCCATGGCACAGGGCTCTCAAGTTTCCCATGTCCCTGCATGAGTAACTGATCCCAGGGGCGTAGTGAACCTCAGCTTTAGCAGCTACGGTGGAGGTGGGGTTCTCCGTGGGCCTCTTCTGTCTGCACTGCAGACAAAAGCTCATAATTAATGCTGTAAAGGAATAAACCATCAATAGAAGAGCAAGATGGGGCAGGAAAGAACGAAAGATGGGTAAATGGAACAGGAGAATGTGAAAGAAGGAATGCTGAATAGAAGGAAGGGTGATGAGTGGGTGGATGAATGAGAAGGTGAAAGGATGAGTGAATGGATAGGTGGATAGACTGGGGAAAGGATGGCAGAGTAAAGGGATGAAAGGATGAGTGAGTAAATGAATGGATAGGTGGTTGAACAGGTGAAAGGATGGCACAGTAAAGGAGTGGATGGTAAGATGGATGGATAGGTGGATGTACAGGAGAAAGGATTGCAAAGTAAAAGTATGGATGTATGAGTGGATGAAAGGATGAGTCAATGGATGGCAGAGTAGATGGATTAGTGAAGGGATAGCAGAGTGGATAGGTGGATGATGGATGGATGGCTAGATGGATGGATGAATGGATGGATGGATGGATGCATGCATGGATGGGAGCATAAGGTGGAAGGATGGATGGCAGAGTGGATAGATGCATGGCAGAGTGGATGGGTAGATGCATGGCAGAGTCAATGGATGAATGTGTGGCAGAGTGGATGGATGGATGCATGGCAGAGTAGCTGGGTGGACAGATAGATGGCAGGATGGATGCATGCATGGATGGATCGATAGATGGCAGAGTGGATGGATAAATGTATGGCAGAGTGGGTGGATGATGGATGGAAGAGTAGATGGATGGAAGGATGGATGGCAGAGTGGATTGAAGAATGGATGGCAGAGTGGATGGATGGATGATGGAGGGCAGAGTGGATGGATGAAAGAATGGATGGCAGGGTGGATGGATGGAGGCATGGCAGAGTAGTAGGGTGGAAAGATACATGGCAGGATGGATGGATGGGTAGATGGATGCATGCATGAATGGAGAGATTGATGGCAGAGTGGATAGATAAATGCATGGCAGTGTAGATGGATGGATAGCAGAGTGGGTGGATGGATGGATGATGGATGGCAGAGTGGATGGATGGCAAAATGGATGGATGAAAGAATGAATGGCAGAGTGGAAGGATGGAATATAAAAAGACTGAATGATGGATGAAAGAATAAATGGATGACAGAATGTAATGTGAAATTGTGGATGGAAGGGTGAAAAGATGTAGCGGGTGAATCGAAGGGTGAAAGGATGAATGGATAGATGCCTGGATGGAAGAGGCAAGAGAGCTCTTGTAGGGAGTGTAGGGCTCACTTGCTTCATTTGCTTGGTACAACCAGAGCTTTAATTCAAAGTGGGGGGTATCTTAATTTTTTGGGCTACTCCCTTGGCTGATCAAGTCCCGTTTCTTTTTTTACTTTGCACTCTGGGACATGTCGCCCTGTTTATTTCACCATAAAATCAAAGTAAAAAAACATGCACTGGCTGAGCTACTGGCGCATGGACCTGGGAAACCCGAGTGCTCTGCAAGTCGTTGATGGTCGAAGGATGCAAGGTGTCATTTCTACCACCAGAGGAATTTTTGTGAATCGAAGTCCCTGTGTTTTACATTGCACTTCAAGTGCACCGTGATTGCTTCACATAGAAGTAAATAAAGCGTGAATACCATCACGCCAGATAGCATTCCAGTCAACCAGTGCAGCAGATGGTAAATCTGCAACAGTAAGCGACATATCGAGTTGAAAGCTGAATCATTTCAGTCAAACCAATAGCTCCAAAGAGCTAAACAAGAGCTACAATGGTCCCCAGTTACATGTGTGAGTGAGTGGCTCATCAAGTCCAGCCTGTATCTTTGCATTATGGGCCTTGTAGTCATGTGCATGGCAAGATAAAAAAGCGACTAAAAATACCAGAATGCAAAGAGAAAACCTGGACTGGATACACTACTCATGTTAAGACCTGATGCACTTTACACGTCTGCCAAGAAGAGACTATAGGTCTCAATAAAAAAAAAATCAAATGGGTTGGTAACCACAGCCTTAAGAAAGACATTCAAGAAAGCATAAATTATCTTTTTGCTAATCTTTTATTTTTGTTTTACTGCAAAAAGGTTGCAACTTTGTTCCAGGTATATTATTGTAAGTCCCCATCCTCAAGCACACAATTTCCCAATATTGGGCTTCCCCTTTAAAAACCATTTAAAAAGAAATGAAATTCCAATGGGTTCAGGTTAAATAAACCAAGAATCCAATTCCCAAAATGCACTGACAAGGTAAATAAAAGTGTAAACCTGGACATTAGCTCTCCTCAGACACGAAGATGTGGTAACCCTAGTGCCTTTAATGTTAAAACAGTACAGTTTCAGGAAATGTTTTGGAAAGTTCTCAGCTCAGTGAAGTATTACTTACTAGGGAACAATTTTTTAGCATGGGGTGGTGTCTATTACTCAAAGAGATTCTATTATTGTGCGAGCCCCAGTACATTATTTGTCAAACCTTCCAAATTGATTTCAAACTGCCCCCAAATGGCTTATTTTGTAGGATAAACTGATTACCTCAGATTGCCTTCTCTGGAAAAATCTTGGGGGTTGCATTATGTCAGTCCTGAAGCTCTGTGTGCAGTCTGTTAGCAGAGGCCTACATTTAAATATGAGAAATCAACAGAGATTTCCATTTCACAGATGTTGTGCCATAAGACAGACATTTCAGAGTTTGAGCCCCTAAAGAGAAAAGTTTCCAAATAAACATCTGCATTTAAATTAAAATACGACCACAATGGAGCCCAGGAGGTGTGATGTGGAATCCTCATATGAATCAAGTCATTTCCTGAATGAATCCATCAATTGAAGCCTGTTTTTAATGGTTGTGCTGTAAGGTTCAAGAATAATATACAGGAGCATTATACTCATGACGTTTCGGCCTATGGCTTACTCGAAGCGGGTCAGGGCGCCAACGACTGAAGGTTTGTGAGATACTATCGCTCTCGCTGTCTTTTTCCTTCAACCACTGAAGGGTGATCTACTCTTGACAAATGGGTAACTACAGGGTGACACACCCTTCCCTGGGTTAAGTGGAAATAGCATAACCTAGAGCAAATAACCAGTAATGAATATCTAATCCTTTGGGAATTGGCGTCCAAACTCCGCGGATACCAGCCACGCATATTGTGAAAATGCAGGTCAGATAGGCTTTACACATAGGCATCTCTTAATCCAAATAGCCAGAGATGCGTAGAGGTCCTGATGAATGCTGGAGACCCACTGGACGTTTCACAGACAGCTGAAACATGTAGACCAGTCCAGGTGGAAGGGTATTGTGGCCTCCATCCATCACGGATAATAAAGTGTGTGGTTACCCCAATCCCTCATTGTTTATCCCAGTCAAGGTAACCAGTTACAAATGATTGAGTTGGTTTACTGAAGACTGGTTTAACTTCATTGTTTTATCACTGGCATTGGGAGACTTCGCCTCCTTTGCAAAACACTGAAAACCCCTTGCTCCCACTGAGCCCACTTAAACTCATATAAGCTTCAATGTGGGAATGCCCAATGACGAAGCATGCCACATGTATGTTGCTGAGGGTCTTGTGTCCCAAATGGATGTTCTCAGATATGATAAGTCCTGTTCTTCTTTTTTTGCATACTGCGGCGTAGCTTGACCTTTGGCTGCGCGTAGCGGTCCCTGCGGTTGTCGAATGTAAGAGCGGGGGGAGTGATGACGATTCCTGTGCTTGCCCCCCCCCCCCCGCGAATGGCCGCATGTAAAAGCTAAGCCACTGTTTGTGTGTGCAGTATGATAGGGAGGACGGCAGCAGAGGAGGCCTTTTTGACTACTCTCCCCCCAACCCCTTGTGAGATAGAGTAATATTAAAGCAAGCCATCTGGCAGTTTATCTGTGTTTGCTGTAGGTACAAATTCAATGAGTAATTCAGATTTAATCTCAGAGTAACAATACGTAATTGCCGGAACTGCCTGCACTTTTACCAGGCTTTTCAGTGGATCTAAGGGGCATTTTATCAAGCACGGCATTAAAATTATCGCCGCTTTAGCGGCAGAAAACTGCTGCTAAAGCGGCAATAATGAGCTTGATAAAATGCCTTTGAGAATTCCAATAGAAGTCCATGTTGACACCAGAACATGGGCTTCTATTGGAATTCACAAGGGCATATTATCAAGCCCATTACCGCCGCTTTAGCTGCAGTTTTCTGCCGCTAAAGCGGCAATACTTTTAGCGCCGTCCTTGATAATATGCCCCTAAGTTTGGTAGGAGCCACATAAATAATAGGCGATTATGGGTTTTTCAGTGATACCTATAAAGTGCATGCATATATTGGTAATGGGTAATTCAAGTGCACACCTTCTTTCTAATTCATTAATTGTAAAACCGAAACTAATTTAGACTTTGGCAGAGAGGGTACTCTGTGGCAAGGGTAACGGAGTATCCTCTCTGCCAAAGCAAAGTTTGCCTGCCTCCAGTGACAGCCCGTGTAGGGCGTTTTACTGAGGCGGTGACGTGGCGCAGAGGAGGGGCAGGGTGGGGGGTTGCAAAATGCAGCAAACGGCCGATTTCAGGTAAGTTCCGAAAAAAATTAATAAAACGAATTTTGTTGCGTGGGCTGCATCGCATTTGGCGATTCAGCGCGCGCATCGAAATTCGTTTTATTAATTGTTTTCGTAACTTACCTGAAATCGGCCGTTTGCCGCATTTTGCAACCCCCCACCCTGCCCCTCCTCTGCGCCACGCCACCGCCCCGGTAAAACGCCCTACACGGGCCGTCACTGCCTGCCTCATTTAGAGTCGAGCGGCGTGTAGATGGAGTCCCTGCCAGGTGAAACCCAGCAGTAAGGGACAGTGCAAAGTATCAAATTACCTGGGTCATTGATTTTTTATTTTATTTTGAAATTTTGTTTTTGAAGATAAAAAGAAGTTGAAAGTTTGATGTAGGGCTCCGTCACATTGGCGGATCCATCTGTTAAACTTTCAAACCAGTTTACAGGAACCGCCATGACAGCGCGCTGGACTGTTCCCATGGGGAGCAGGGTCAAGGCTGATTTGCATATCGCTGGGTCTAAGCTGGGGTGGCATGGTGAGCAAGAGAATGATGGATTCAGCCTAGATCTTTTCCCTGTGGGTGAATGTTTGATTTGTTCCACATTCTGTCCATCATTTGTGTGTCTTTTGCTTAATTTCTTTGAGTGGCATGTACGTAGCTCGTGAAAACCTGTTGGCGAACCTGTTACCTGAAAGTTCTTGAAAATATGTGCTATTAAATTCCTAAACAACAGTGCAAAGGCTGGCTTGCACAGCTCATGTTATTATAGTATTTATTCTACAATGTGAGTCCATACTGACATAAAATATCAAATCCACATATGAAAATTGAGTGGTTTCTCATAGTTTAGTAGTGGTTATCCTAGCCAACATGTGTTTTGTCAATGGGACGTTCTTCCTATGACTTCTTCAGGGCACCATTTTATCACAGGCACTCAAACTGAGAAATGCTGTGACCATCTCTTCATCCATACATATAATCTCTAACATCACAAATGTGAGCCTTATGTAAACATGGTAATCTTCTCAGGCATGCTCAATGTGTACATCATTGTGTGTGGCGATACTGGGGTTGTATAAAGTGCACCCAGGATTGTGTCAGCTTGCCAGCAGGAGTTTATATGACATTACAAAGGATGCTTGGCCAGCCACATAACCTTTTGGTTTTTGATTTTTGCACAAGTTGTTCCTCGTGCCTTTTGTATACAATGCCAATATGGAACTATTTCTGATTATCTTTTACAATGAGAACCATGGAAACAAAAAGCTCACCACTGCAGAGGCTCAGGGTATGGATTACTTCTAGCTTCAATACCACATAAACTTTTAAAACACACTCACCACCCAGGAAACTTCCTCCTTCTCATCTCAAGATTTCCAATCTGCCCTCTGAGGTTCCAGTCCATTGCAAATGTGGACTTTCAGAGGGACTAAGGGTCATATTATCAAGCCAGGCGATAACATTATCGCCGCTTTAGCGGCAGAAAACTGCCGCTAAAACGGCGATAATGGGCTTGATAATATGCTCTATGGAATTCCAATTAAAGCTCAGGTTAGATGTCCTTCACATCTAACATGGACTTCAATTGGAATTCCATAGAGCATATTATCAAGCCCATTATCGCCGTTTTAGCGGCAGTTTTCTGCCGCTAAAGCGGCGATAATTTTATCGCCTGGCTTGATAATATGCCCACAGGTCTGTTACTCTGAATTCATGCTAAATTATGCCTGTTTTTGGAAGCCTGGGTCATTGTGTTTTTTTCTTAACACGAGCTCAACGAAAAGTAATTTTCAGGCGTCCAGAATAGTATTCAATGGTACTATATCAATGGATGCATATGTTGATGAAACTGCATCCGCGTCACCATTACATCGGTCTAGGTAACTATAAAAGGTAAAATTGAGAAAAGCTAATGTACTTTAACAACAAATAAATCATAATTATATACAGAGGTGGCCATTTCTGGAGACCACCTGCATTTTGATTTAGGGTCGCAATAATAATAATTCGTATTTGTAAAGCACGAACATATCACCCCTCCAGGGTTTCAAGGCGCAGGGGCCGCTGAGCTGCATGCGGGAATCGAACCACAGGCCCGCACTCCGGAGTCCGCTGCTCTGTCCACTGCGCCACACCTCTCTTTCCGGTAGGCATTCTGCTTGTTTGTTTGAACTGTAGCAGACGGCTTTTATCAGTTCAGGTTGCTTTGACACCCACACCATTGAGAGTTCCCATTTGTTTTTCTTTGTGGAACCAGAACTGCGTTGGGTAGGCCTGCTCTTCTCCTTGATGAGACTGTGCCAACTGTCCAGCAGTGAACCCTTTTGTATGACTGGCATTTCACACACAGGGCACAATTAGTATGATGCACAATTTATGGCAATCCAAGGAGTTCTAGCCACAAACTGGGAAATGGCGGCTCCTCCGCTAAGGCAGTAGTTATAGGAAAACTAAAAAGATTATAACCAGCGTTATTATCATTTTAGTTTTGTGTTTCCTGGTGTGGGCGGGGCTGGACTGCCAGGGCAGGGGCCAGGAGGAGCAGTGGTTGCTCCACTCTAAAGTGCGCATAACTGTTTGGCCGGCCCTCTCAGGCCAACCATAACAGCCATGCGCACTTTGCATGTTCTGCACCCAGGCTGCATCACAGCCAGGGTGCGGAACATGCCCAAGCCCCCATTCCCCATCTGAGCGCCAAACCACAGCGCTTACACCAATCACAACGCTGTTTTGCAGTGTTGTGATTGACTAGGGGAGTCAGGAGCCTAGGTGCTTCCTGATTCCTGCTTCCCAGGAGCGAGAGGCGGTGAGCGGGCTGAGAGGCGGCAGCCGGCCAGGTGGCCGCCTGAAGGTAAGTGCTTGGGTTTTTCTTTTTCATTATTTTAACTTATACACCCCACCTCTCTCCTCCCCCCGCCCTGCCACCCCTGGTAAATAGAAGCCACCAATGAAACTGGGCGTGTGCAGCATGCTTTAAAGACAGGCATCAGTGGAGCACATCTATACATTGCTCTTTAGCAAGTCTTCCACTGAGACTTAGGCAATGTAGAAGTTGTTGCCTTTTACTTGTTCATATGCAGCTAGCTGTTGCTCATTTTATACTCATTTTATAATATGATTAGTCAAGTTACACCAGACTCAGCCCAAAACGTTTGTAACACTTTTCAGAATCTTTAAAATTGCCACTTTGTAACCCAGCTCTTCCTTAGCCTCACTTATTAATATTCTCATTAAACCTTAGGCATTGTCCCCTGTGGGGCTGTGATCTCTTTGTGCATCAACACCACCATTACATGCCCAAGCACACACATTTAAAAGCGTAGTCCAACTTTGTAGGTAGCTGTATAAGCGAGGACACTGCCAAGCAAGAAGTATATTTTTATTGAGCGAGTTAAGCCTTGGGGCCTCGTACAACTAAAATGTCCTTCATATATCCACTTAGGTGTGCACCACGCGCACCATAGATGTGCAATAATTTTTATTCACTTTAAACCCGCATCACATGCACCTAAAATATCTCGAATGTGTGAGGGTGCAATAGTTACAAAAAAAAAAAATGATACGCTGTAAACGTGCCCAACCTCCATCTAATTTCTATATGTACACTGTGAGACCGGCCTCGTGGCGTGGGCCCTCCCGACCAGCAAAGTACACTACAACCACGCCGAACCTCGTGGACACGGCCTTCCGGCTCCCGTGGACCAACATCCCAAGGGCCGACCAGATCCCCAACACGCATGCCTGGCCGAGGGAGAGCGAATCCCCCCCAACCCCGACCAGACCGAGAGGCGCCGACCCTGTCACACCTCTGGTCTCTTCCCCGAGGGAGATTTCGATCGACCACGAGGCCCCCGGTGAGCGGGCGCCTCGCCTGCTGGGTGTCTGGAGTCCCTCCCGGACCCACCTGAACAGATCAAGGGGCCGAGCGACAGGAAACGCCGACACACCGCCCCCAGGCACCAGACCCCTCTCCGCGAGGACTCCGGACTTCAAAGAGGAGGGGGAGTATAACAAGGGGTGCTGAAGGGACGAGAGGCAGAGAAGACCTGGACTGACGAGAGCCTGCGGACTTGGTCGCGGCTCGATCGCACCCCGAACAGAAGAACGCTACCCGAACTCTGAACCATCTGAGCCCTGCTGACGCTGTCGCGGCTCCCCGAACTCTGAACCATCTGAGCCCTGCTGACGCTGTCGCGGCTCCCCGAACTCTGAACCATCTGAGCCCTGCTGACGCTGTCGCGGCTCCCCGAACTCTGAACCATCTGAGCCCTGCTGACGCCGTCGCGGCTCCCTGAACTAAGACCCTCCGGTGCCTGCTGAGTGACTCGCGGCCCGCTCCTCCAAGAGAATCGGCAAAGATCGCCGAGAGAAGCAACATCCCCTCAGCTCGAGGATTGAGAGCTGGGCGCCGGATACCTCGCAGAGACACTGATTGAAAGACTGTCCCGCTACCCCTTACCCCGCATTACAAGATCGCTGCCGCTTGTGGCATTCATTCTGCACCTGCCTGCCGGATCATAAAGATCCCTGATAACCATCGATAAAAGTATATTCTCTTACAACGACTTACTGTGTGGTGTCTCTCTATCCGAAGAAGAGAGTAAGTGCAGTGTGTGCGATCCTAGGTACGAGACCCTTCCAGGAAGGGCCTCCCTGCTCTTGCTCGGCCTAGTTTTGGGAAGGGTGGGCCTCAGGGTGGTTAGGAACACATTCCGCAGCCTCCCCGGGGGACGCCTTCCAACATTTGGTGGCAGGCGACGGGATCCGAGCCAACACCTAGAGATCGTACAGTAGACGGCGTACGCACTACCAAGAAGAATGGAAGGAGAAACTTCCCTAGGTGCCGCAGGCACCAACCCGGGCACGACATTCCAAAAGGACCAGTTAGAATATTATACGCACCGAGAACTGAAACAATTTTGCAAAGACTTTGGAATCGCTACCACCGGACTAAGCACGAAAGAGGACTTCCAGGGGGCATTAAAAACATGGGTCGAGGCGGAAACTCCCCAGACACAAACGGAAGGAGAGCCTCCCAACGAACCACGAAGCAACCTGGGGAGGAACGGCGCCCCCAAGAGGGGCCTATCCCCAGAGGAACTAGCGGACCGAGAAAGAGATCGCCACCACGAACTAGAACTAGCAAAATTGAAAATCGAAGGAGAGCTAAAACTGGCTGAGAAAAAACTGGCGGTGGAACAGTTACGCCTACAAGGAGAACTAGAGGAAAAGAAGCGACAGAGAGAGCACGACGAAAAAAAACTCCAACTAGAGCACGAACGTAGCCTAAAAGAAATCGAGCTCAAGGCTAGGAAGGAGGGGGCCCAACCCTCGGGAACACAACCCATCTCCTCCACTGTGGAACCAAAGGTCCACATCCCCAAGGATGTGGTAAAGGAATACTATAAGAACGACGATATTCAGCAATGGTTCAAGGCCTACGAAGTCACCATGACCTCCCACCGAGTCCCGCAGAAAGACTGGGGGGCTGGGCTGTGGGGCCGGTTCCTGAGCGAGGGAAGAGATACCCTGCTGGACCTGCCCTCCACCGTAATGAACTCCTATAGTCACATGAAAGAGGCTCTAGTAGCCAGATATGGGCTCACCCCTGAAATGTACCGGCAACGGTTTCGAGACTGTAAAAAGATACCCGGTACCACCTGGGTGGAGTATGTGAACTTCTACAGCCGGGCCTTGGACGGGTGGATCAAGGGCAGCAAGGTCTCCACCTTTGAGGAGCTGTTCGACCTAATCGCATGGGAACACTTGTCCGCTAATTGCTTCGTAGAGCTACGCCAGCACCTCCTGGACAGCAAGCTCACAGACCCTCGAAAACTGGCCGTCGAGGCTGACCGATGGGTGAACACCCGGGCCTCCCGGGGCCCCGTGGGAGACTACGGTCGCCACAGTCAAGGACCCCCCCGCCAGAGGGGCGGAGGGAATCAAGGCCGGCAACGGGAGCTCCCGGGGGGACCCCCGCTCACCCCACCCAGAGGACCATCTCCGCCCTTTCCGGCTCCACCTCCGGCCAGCACCGGGCTACCAGGGAGGCCAGGGCCCCGAGTGAGGATCACCTGTTCTCGCTGCCAACAAACCGGACACTATGCCAGCGACCCTCAGTGTCCCCTGTACCAGCGGTCCACCACAACATCCCCGCCGGCTCGACAGATGGCATCCGTAGCCCTGGGGGAAGAGATCGAAGACCACGAGGAATGGGAACCAGCCGCCATGGCATTGGTCTCTCTAGGGGACCGGGAGATGGTCCCCGGAACATCCTTGCCCGCCAATACGAAGAAGTACCGACAGCAGGTGTCGGTCAACGGTCACCGCATCGAGGGCCTCCGGGACACAGGGGCGAGTGTCACAGCGGTTCATTGTCACCTGATCTCCGAAGATCAGATCCTGCCGGACGCCTTTTGCCCCGTTATATCCTCAGACAATTCCGAGAGCCTCTGCCGGATGGCCCTAGTCCCCTTCGAATGGGGGGGAGTCACCGGCAAGTTGAAGGTGGCGGTCCGAACCTCCCAGCCCGTGGACTGCCTCCTGGGCAACGACCTCGAGAACTCCCCGTGAGGACAAGTGGAACGGAGAGCCCATCTCGAGATGATGGGCCTACCCGAATGGGTATGCGCCACCACGCGCTCAATGACTCTCAGGGCACCTCCCTCCGAGGGGGAAGAGGCCCGGCCGCTGGACACCGCCACCACCCCCGAGATCCAGAATACACCACCAGAGGCCAACGACCCCCCTCTGGACGAGCCGACCGCTCCCGACGAAGGGTCAGTGCCTTCCGACCCCGAAACCCTGACCCACCTCGAGGGCTTGCCAGAACTGGCCCAGTGGCCCTGCGAAGGGGGCCCCTCCCGTGAAGAGTTCTGCCAAGAACAATCCACCTGCCCGTCCCTCATCGGACCACGACAACAGGCCGAGGCCCAAGCAGCAGGCGACCAGACTGGCACCCACTGGATATACTGGGAGGACGGCCTCCTGTACAGCGAACAGAAGTCGGCCGAGTTGGGATCGGCCCGGGTACTGGTGGTACCCCTACGCTTCCGAAGTCTCCTCCTGGGCCTGGCCCATGATGTACCTTTGGCCGGACACTTAGGCCAAGATAAGACCTACCAACGACTCGTCACCCACTTCTATTGGCCCAAGATGCGAGCAAATGTGGAGGCCCACTGCAAGTCCTGCCCCACGTGCCAGGCCAGCAGAAAAAGGGTGGGGGCAAGCGCAAGGCTCCGCTACAGCCCTTCCCCGTCGTCAGTACCCCTTTTGAGCGGGTAGGAATAGACATTGTGGGACCGCTGGACCCCAAGACCGCCCAGGGCCACCGGTTCATCCTCGTCCTAGTGGATCATGCCACCCGTTACCCCGAAGCCATCCCTCTCCGCACCGTGACGGCCCCGTGGTAGGCCAGGCCTTGATGGGGATCTTCTCCCGCATGGGGTTTCCCCGCGAAGTCGTGAGTGACCGGGGCACGAACTTTATCTCCCGATATATGAAGTCCCTCTGGCAGCAGTGCGGAGTATCGTACAAATTCACCACCCCGTACCACCCCCAAGGAAACGGACTAGTCGAGCGCTTTAACAAAACGCTGAAAGGAATGATCATGGGCCTCGAGGAACCCCTACGCCGGAGGTGGGACGTCCTCCTCCCCTGTCTCCTGTTCGCATACCGGGAGGTTCCCCAAAAAACCCTGGGATTCAGCCCATTCGAACTACTGTATGTGCACCCCGTCCGAGGACCCCTGAGCCTGGTCAAGGAGGGGTGGGAAACAACCCTCCGGGGGACCCCCATCTTGGCGCTCCGCAACCAGACACAAAAGTTCAGAGAACTCGCAGAAGCAAACCTCGAGGCCAGTCAGGAAGAAATGAAGCGCTGGTATGACCAGAATGCCACGCTGGTCGAGTTCCAGCCGGGCCAACAAGTCTGGGTCATGGCCCCGGTGAGACCCTGCGCTCTCCAAGATAAATGGACTGGGCCCTTCAAGGTGGTCGAGAGGAAGAGCCAAGTCACATATCTCATCGATATGCAGTCCCCGCGGAACCCCCTCCGGGTTCTCCACGTGAACCGCCTCAAGCCCCACTTTGTACGGACCGAATTAAGTTTACTCCTGGCCACCGACGATGGGGCCGAAGAAGACACTGAGCCCCTTCCAGACCCCCTGGGGGCGAAAGAAACCGATGGATCCGTGGAGGGAGTGAGACTGTCAACCGCCCTCACAGCCCAACAGACCGACGACTGCCGCCGGCTACTAGGGCAGTTTGCGGATCTCTTCTCCCTGACCCCCGGGGTCACCAACTGGTGTGTCCACGACGTGAACACCGGAGACAGCCCGCCAGTGAGACATCGGGCCTACCGGGTCCCTGATCGGGTCCGAACCTGCATCCAGACCGAGGTGGCAAAGATGTTAGACCTCAGGGTGATCGAACCCTCTGCCAGCCCCTGGGCCAGCCCGGTAGTCCTGGTTCCGAAAGCGACGACCCCGGGTGTTGCCCCCGAGCTGAGGTTTTGCGTGGACTACCGAGGCCTCAATGCGGTCACCCGAGCGGACGCTCACCCTATCCCCCGTGCCGACGAACTCATTGACCGCCTTGGGGCCGCTCGCTACCTCAGCACCTTCGACCTGACCAGTGGGTACTGGCAGATTGCCCTCACCGAGGGAGCCAAGGAGCGCTCCGCCTTCTCCACCCCAGATGGACACTACCGCTTTAGGGTGATGCCGTTCGGAAAGAAGAATGCCCCGGCCACCTTCCAGCGGCTGGTGAACAGGGTCCTGTCCGGACTGGAGGGGTTCAGCGCAGCATACCTCGACGACATAGCGGTCTTCAGCTCCCAATGGGCCGAGCACCTCCAGCACCTCCATCAAGTCCTGCTGGTTCTGCGCCGGGCCGGCCTCACCATCAAAGCTAGCAAATGTCAAATTGGGCACGGCTCCGTAACCTATCTGGGGCACCAGGTGGGGAGTGGGCAGGTCGCCCCCCTCCAGCCGAAGATTGACGCCATCTTGTCCTGGGAACCCCCTGCAACCCAAACGGAAGTCCGAGCCTTCCTGGGCCTCACCGGCTACTACCGAAGGTTTATTAAGAACTATGGCAGCATCGCCGGCCCTCTCACAGAACTAACCTCCAAAAAACACCCCAAGAAGGTACACTGGACTCCCTCCTGCCAGAAGGCGTTCAACACCCTAAAGGACGCAATGTGCGCGGCGCCAGTACTCAAGGCACCCGACTACGCCCGGGAGTTTGTAGTCCAGACGGACGCCTCGGAACACGGCATCGGGGCAGTCCTCTCTCAGTTCGACGACAAAGGCATAGATCGACCCATAGCCTTCATCAGCCGAAGGTTACTTCCCCGGGAACAGCGGTGGAGCACAATTGAACGAGAGACATTCGCAGTGGTCTGGGCCCTCAAAAAGCTACGGCCCTACCTGTTCGGAACACACTTCCGAGTGCAAACAGATCATCGACCCCTGCGGTGGTTGATGCAGATGCGAGGTGAAAACCCCAAGCTGCTACGCTGGTCCATCTCTCTCCAGGGGATGGATTTCACTGTGGAACATCGCCCCGGGACTGACCACGCCAACGCGGACGGCCTGTCCCGATTCTTCCGCTTCAGCGAGGAGAACTCCCAAGTGGATGGGTAGTTCTCCCCGCCTTTCAGCTGGGGGGGGCATGTGTGAGACCGGCCTCGTGGCGTGGGCCCTCCCGACCAGCAAAGTACACTACAACCACGCCGAACCTCGTGGACACGGCCTTCCGGCTCCCGTGGACCAACATCCCAAGGGCCGACCAGATCCCCAACACGCATGCCTGGCCGAGGGAGAGCGAAACCTCCCCAACCCCGACCAGACCGAGAGGCGCCGACCCTGTCACACCTCTGGTCTCTTCCCCGAGGGAGGTTTCGATCGACCACGAGGCCCCCGGTGAGCGGGCGCCTCGCCTGCTGGGTGTCTGGAGTCCCTCCCGGACCCACCTGAACAGATCAAGGGGCCGAGCGACAGGAAACGCCGACACACCGCCCCCAGGCACCAGACCCCTCTCCGCGAGGACTCCGGACTTCAAAGAGGAGGGGGAGTATAACAAGGGGTGCTGAAGGGACGAGAGGCAGAGAAGACCTGGACTGACGAGAGCCTGCGGACTTGGTCGCGGCTCGATCGCACCCCGAACAGAAGAACGCTACCCGAACTCTGAACCATCTGAGCCCTGCTGACGCTGTCGCGGCTCCCCGAACTCTGAACCATCTGAGCCCTGCTGACGCTGTCGCGGCTCCCCGAACTCTGAACCATCTGAGCCCTGCTGACGCCGTCGCGGCTCAATGAACTAAGACCCTCCGGTGCCTGCTGAGTGACTCGCGGCCCGCTCCTCCAAGAGAATCGGCAAAGATCGCCGAGAGAAGCAACATCCCCTCAGCTCGAGGATTGAGAGCTGGGCGCCGGATACCTCGCAGAGACACTGATTGAAAGACTGTCCCGCTACCCCTTACCCCTCATCACAAGATCGCTGCCGCTTGTGGCATTCATTCTGCACCTGCCTGCCGGATCATAAAGATCCCTGATAACCATCGATAAAAGTATATTCTCTTACAACGACTTACTGTGTGGTGTCCCTCTATCCGAAGAAGAGAGTAAGTGCAGCGTGTGCGATCCTAGGTACGAGACCCTTCAAGGAAGGGCCTCCCTGCTCTTGCTCGGCCTAGTTTTGGGAAGGGTGGGCCTCAGGGTGGTCAGGAACACATTCCGCAGCCTCCCCGGGGGACGCCTTCCAACATACACTCTAGTGAGCACACACACATGCGGTAGATGTTACATATTTTAACTTTTTTTCCATGCACTACAAATCTGCCTCGCTATCTAGCAACGATGGTCTATTTGCAGTCCATGATGTTATGTCTGCATGCTTTGGGTCTGCTGGCGGGCAGAGAATAGTGGCCAGTCAAGGGAACTCTATACATGCTCCTTTAACACATGTGAAAGATATCTTGACAGACCGGCCCTGCTGAATTTGTATGTGCTGAACTGAAAAGTTGTACTGTATTTAATAAAATAAAACATTCCAACCATGCTGTGTTTGAAACTTTGACTAAACATAACGTTTCTCAGATTAGAGTTGCTAAACGATAGGAAATATATTTTAAAGTTTTAATGATTCATTCAGATACTTAAATAAATTACAGAATTTAGACTATTCTAGGCGTACAAAGTTGATTAAATGTGATGTTTCAAAGAGACAATATTTGGGAATTGTTCATGTTTGATAGTGCTCGTTGCACTTTTATATATCACGTTATCACGTGCCGCTGTGATTTCCTAGGAACTAAGGGGCATATTATCAAGACAGGCGATTAAATTATCGGCGCTTTAGAAAACTGCCGCTAAAACGGCGATAATGGGCTTGATAATATGCTCTATGGAATTCCAATTGAAGCCCATGTTAGATGTCCTTCACATCTAACCTGAGCTTATCGCCTGTCTTGATAATATGCCCCCAATTTAAGTATACGTTAATATATTTGAAGGACTGTTGAATAGGCCTGGGCGGTGAGCTCCACTCCTTTTGTGGAGTTTGCAGAGTTTTCTGCGCTCCGCGGAGCTCATGGAGTGCAGAAAACTCTGCTCTGCGTACTGCAGCGGAGTTTTTTCCCCCGCTTGCGCTTGCTAACGTTAAGTTGGTGAGCGTGATCTGCCACTTTGATAGAATTTCTACCCAAGTGGCAGGAAGATCAGGTCAAACGAGAGTTAGCACTTCCCTCAGCCACTTGCGGAATTCCGCGGAGTTTTTTGTTACTTCACCGAGTTCCGTGTAGCAAAATTCCGCGAACTACGCCGTGATTCTTTCTTAGCAACCTAATGGAAAAAAACTAAAATGTTTTTTGAGTAAGGCATTGAAAAAAATAAATGAAAGAAAGCCTAAGCATGTAATCCTATCAAAGAGGGATATTTGTTTTGACATCTGTTTCATATCTTCACTTATTCCATCATATTTACAGAGCTGCATTTTGTGGTGCAGAAGTTTAATGTAATAGTGCAGGCGACTCAGCCATTGTCTTGTGCATGTTGTTTAGCAGGTGTTTAAACAATACAACAAATGTGAGAGGAGCAATGTTTTACCAACATTAAATCTCATTTAAACTTTGCAACCCTTGTAGAATATCCCACCGTGTGACCAGCACAGCCTGTGATGTCGATAGCGGTGGTCTCCAACGTAAGGTTTACCATGTCTTCCCCTCTCACCCACTGTGGCCTTCTTCTGGTTCCCTTGCCACCCCCTGGGAGAAAATATGCAGTTCATGGCTTTGTGTGCCAGATTACAAGGTGATCTCTTCCACCTCACAACCAATCCAACATACACCCAGCAAAAGTCCCCATCTTGGGGCTTCAAACTCATATTTATTGTCAGGGATCAAGTGTTTGCCTGCTTCTCACCAACCTATTCTATGGCCGATGTACAGTTATTGCTCATGCTTGAGGCAGCAAAGACAGAAACATGACTAAATTCAAGTAAAGATAATATTTATATAAATTAAAAATAAAATAAAATGGAAAGAGACCACCTGGAAGTGTGTCCTGCTTGGTATTATAGTGTATGCTTCAAGTATCCAGTACAACTTGTGCTCTGGAAGATCCAACAATGTGGGAGCGGAAAACCAGTAACAGAGTACTGAACACCTTTCCTGAAATGAAGAAAAGGGTAAAATAAAGTATGAAAAAACTGGTTGCAAAAAGTGGTAACAAATTGCCCACCACCGTTTTGCCACCAGTCTGCACTAATAGTTCGAATTGCAAAAATGTCCCTTCTTCGGGTTTGCAGAGTGAGCGGCCTAATGAATATTAATTAGGCAGGTCGCTATTTGTGGACGTCTATGATTGGCTACAAATGTAGGCATGGTGGCCAGCAACAGGCCGTTATCCCTGTGTTTGTGTTCCTAAATGGGAAACATTTTTTTAAAGTAGCCTGTGTTCCTTAGAAGACAGCTATGCTTTATGAAAATCCCATTCAGGAACAACTCTGGGGGAGCTGCGCCTCCTTGACGCGGGCATTACAAGGAGAAAAGATTGCATTTCTCCTAGTTTTTCCACTCTTTGAATGTGTGCTGCATTCTACAGGAAGGGACTCCTTCCTGAACAAAAACTATGCAAACCCCCATGTAAACAGCCTGCACTATGGTTCATGGGTATCTGCGTTGGTGCACTGCAGCCAAAGGTGCACCAGCACACGGAGGGAGCAGAACTGCACCACCACTTAGCAGAGATGGTGGTGTTCTGCACTCTCCTGTTCATGCAACGCAGTGCAACTTTACATTCTTCTCTGCGTTGCGTGATTTTTTAGTAAATCTAGGTCTCAGGTAAAGGTAATGTTTAGAGTTAGGATGAAGGAAAGGGAAATAACCATTACAACGCAGTCATTACAACGCACTACCTTTACAAAGCGGTCATTACAACGCAACATCCTTTACATCGCATGCCATTACAATGCAGCCATTACAACGCATGTCACTACAACACATGCCATTACAACCCATGCCACTACAACACATGCCATTACAATACATTATAAGGTAAGTAATGGGGAAAAGTAATTTCTACCCCTACACTATCCAACACTTACCCTACTGTTGCACTCACTGGAGTGGGATTAGTAATTTTTACCCCTACACTATCCAACACGTACCCTACTGTTGCACTCACTGGAGTGGGATTAGTAATTTTTACCCCTACACTATCCAACACTTACCCTACTGTTGCACTCACTGGAGTGGGACTAGTAATTTTTACCCCCACACTATCCAACACTTACACTACTGTTGCTATAAAAGTATTATGCGTTGTAATGGTATGCCTTGTAGTGGAATGCGTTGTAAGTGTAGTTTCTAAAAAGGCGTTGTTGAGGTTGTCGTCATGTGATACTTCGGTAATGTCATCCTTTGATTGGTCAATTTGTAAGTAATTGATGCTAGTCAGGAACGTGATTTTTGGCATAAAAGACAATGCTCCGCCCTATGAATTTGAGCAGTCTCCTGAGAACATACACCGTGTTGTACTTCTAGGATCTCTGTTACTGGCTGCAGCTAATAAATTTGATCTTTGACGTCACCAAGAAGAATCCCGTGTCTCTGTACTCTAAGACAGGTGAACCCGAAGACTTCGGGCGTGTCCCCTGCGCCGCTGGGTTTAAATCTCGGTTCTTCAGTTGGCGCCCAACTCGGGGCGACTTCAGCGGTACCGGTCCAAGCCTGAAGATCGTGAGGAGCTTCGTGTGAAAATTCTGGAGGGAGGCCTACCACTTCATCTACCCCTGTATGTCGTTGTGGTCCGAAAGTCTTTGCTGCGAAGTTCCCCGCTTTCCGACGGCTGCGAAGGACTGCTGCCCTGACTGTCGCCCTGTCTTGGAGCCCTTTGATGATTTGTAAAGTGAGACGATAGACGGGTCTTCTGGCGACGTCATCGATATTTCAGTTAAGTATGCGTGGAGCGTCTCCCAGTCCTTAGTTTGTTTTGGTATCCTTCGGGATCGCTTTGATTTGGTACCTGCAGGCCCCAAAGCCGAGGGACTTGTGTATTCACGAGGCTATCGTTTTGATATTCCCTTGAAGTTCGAAGCTAGACTAGTGAGCGAAGATGCCTGGTCTTAGCAGACTTGGAAAGATATTTTGTTGTGGTTGTAATAGGGATTCCCAATTGGAGGACTCGTGTCCGGTGCCTCCGATTGGAACTCAGGCCTATGAGCTCTATTTAAAACATGACGTGGGCCCAATTACGTATAACGATGTATGGATTAGGTATACTAGGAAGGATGGTGTCCTAAAATGGCCCCAATATGGTAGTTATGACACGGAGATTTTAGATAATTTAGAAGTTAGACTCTTCAAAAAGAAAGCCTGGCCGGCAATGTTTGACTCTTTCCGCCTTTGGCGAAAGGAAGCCAAACAGAAGGAAATTAAGTTAGCGAAACGAAGTAAGCGTGAACGAGGTATGTCGATGGTGCAAGCTGCTATACAGTTTAGGGATAATGAGGAAGAACAAGAAAGCGAACAGATGCTTAGGCAACGTAAATTAGCGGTAGACAAATGTTATCCAGCTTTCCCGCCTCAACAGCAAGAAAAAACGAAAGATCTTGTGAAAGATCCTTTAATGTCGCATCTACTAAGTTCGCCACCCCCTTATGTTCAGAGCGCTACCGCACCTCCGCAACTTGTAGTTGCGCAACCCCCGGTTGCTTTGCCTTCAGTGATTCCTCAACAGCCAGCTTTTCTTCCACTGGCTACTACTGCTTTGGCGCAGCCTCCTCAAGGGCCGCCGTCTTTGCCACCTCCTTTGTCTGCTACTCCTATACCTGTGTTGTCTGTTCCTTCTGTTACTGTTCCGATTTCGGTTCCTTCTCATTCCGCTTTGTCTCCTGTTCTTTTGTCACCTTCCCCTTCTGCTCGACGGAGAATGACTGATGCGGTTGCTAGTCTCTTTTCTCCTCTGATGGGTTCATTGGGTATGTCTCCAGTTGTAGAGCGTAAGCAATTGCGTAGTCAATTGCCTGGTCCTGATGAACGGACAGTGCTGGATCACTTGGCGCGTAAATGGGTTACATATCCTTCGTACTATGATCTTGAGGGTGTTATGGATGTTTTCCATCAATGGGAAGCACCGAAACAAAGATATGTATTTGATATGATGTGTTCTTTCCTTCGTGAACAATGGGAAGATAGTGCGGTGGGACAGACTCCGCCTGAGTTGTTCCGTGTGCAGTCCGAGTTTGCGAAAGGAACTATAGTAGGTTTTGATGTCGGAAAAGCAGTCGCGACATTGTTGTCGTTTAGGAGTGAGTCTCCTTCTAGGTCACTATTTCAGCCTGATTCTTCAGTTAGGAGAAAGGCGCGTCAATATCCAATGCGTGAGGACCCTCCCGTTTGGAGACCTGGTGATTTGCAAGCTAATCCACCTGTTCTGCCACATTTCCAGCGCGTTTGGGTACATGTTCCATGGAAGCGTGCCGAAGTCCTAGCTCTAAAGCAGACGCTGCCTGATCCACGTAAAAATCCTGCGGGGTTTTATAAGGAGCTATCTCACACTGCGAGTTCATGTATTATGAATTTGGCTGATGTAGATATGTTATTTGGGAATGTTGTTCCACAGCCTATATGGGGTAAGATTCGTCATATGGATCATGCGCAGGAATTGGGTGATACATGGAATAATCTTAGAACTGCGGATGAAAGACAGGTAGGTGGTGCTAAACCCGAGGCTGTGATTGTTGACCACCCTGGCAGAATTATTGATTATATGAAAACCTTGATGCCTGCTATGCGTGTCAATTGGGACAAGTTGTCTGCATGCAAGCAGAAGAAAGACGAAACTAAGTCCGACTTTTTCACCAGATTTGAAGAGACATTTGTAGACCACAGTGGTCAAGACATGAGTACAGAAGGTGGTCAACGGTTGTTCGTTGACAAGTTTGTGCATAATTTGTTTACTGAGTTGTGTAATAGGTTGAAGGATTCAGAGAGTGCTTGGGCTGTTTCTTCATCAGCACAGATATTGGCTACTGCCCAGTACTATGAGAATAGAAATAAAGATGAGATAGAGAAAGCGGATAAAAAGACCAAAGAATTGAAGACTAAGGTTCTTTTGCAGCAAGCATATGCGCCTCGCAATACCCAGCGTGATTATCAGCAACCCCAACAGTATCAGAGAAACTCGCAGAGGTTCGAGTCTTCTCAACAGCGTTTTTCTGTAGGCCCTAATCAGTGTGCGTATTGCAAAGAAGAGGGTCACTTCAAGAATAGTTGTCCGATTCTGCTACAACGCACGAATGGTGCTTCTGGTGTGAGAGGTCGAGGTGTTCAACAAGCTCCGCGAAGTAGAAGACGTGGTATGTCTCAGATTGGGCGTTCCTTGCCTCCACAGAATTCGATGAATTGTTTTGATCAGCAGAATAGTGCGTCTGGTAGGACGGCTCAGTATTATGCGGATGATTATTGCGTTGAAGGTGAGAATATGGAAGGTAATGATTGCTAGGACAGCCACAGACAAAGAGAGGGAGTTGTTTCAGTTCCAGTAGATCAGAGCGGGCCTTATGTTAAAGTGATTGCATCAGGTGTGTCAGAGCCTTTTCTGTTGGATACTGGTGCTGCAAAGAGTTCTATCATGCACTCTAAACTCCCTGGCGCACCTTTGTCTGGCCTAACAAATGTTTCAGTAGGTTTTTCTGGCGCCCCGGTTAGTAATCCGATTTCTAGTCCTTTGTCTCTTTCTGTTGGACCTTGTGAATTCAAAGCACCCCTCATTCTGACGACAGGTTGTGGTGAAAACTTGTTGGTGTTGGACTTGTTGAAGAGATTGTATGCAACGCTTTATTGTTCTCCTTCAGGAGTACAGCTTACATTGGGAAAGAGAGTGATCTCCCCGATGTATTTGTCTAAAGATCGATTTCCAGCTGAGTTGTCTTCTCTCCCTGATTCTCTTTGGGCTACTGGTCCTAATGATGTGGGTCTTTTGGAGAGTCCGCCATATGTTGTGACGTTGAAGGCAAATGCTAGATTGCCACGCATTCCACAGTATCGCATCTCAAGTGATGGTGAAAGAGCACTTTTGGCGATCATCTATGATCTGATTGAGAAGGGTGTGATTGAGGAAACGAGAGGTAATGTGTGCAATAGTCCGGTTTTGCCCGTTCTGAAAAGAACCGATTCTTCACAGCCTCCTGTATATAGGTTTGTGATCGATCTTCGCGAGGTGAATAAGATCGTTGTTCCGCAATTTCCTGTTGTGCCTGATATCACCGCTTTGCTGACTTTGATTCCGGCTACAGCCACGTGGTTTTCGGTGATCGATTTGAAGAATGCCTTCTTCAGCATCCCGATTGCTGTGGAGAGTAGAGATATCTTTGGCTTCTCTTTAGGAGGCCGAAGTTTCTAGTTTAAACGCGCTCCTCAAGGCTATTGTGAGAATCTATCGATCTATAGTCAAGCTTTGAAGACGCAACTTGATTTGTTGGTTTTACCTGATGGTGCTGCTCTTATTCAGTATGTTGACGATCTGTTAGTTGCTGCTGACAATGAAGAGATTTGTAGAGAGGCTAATCTGTCGTTGTTACGTCACTTGTCTGATTTCCATCATAAGGTATCGCTTTCAAAGTTGCAATATTGTTGACAAGAAGTTACCTACTTAGGTCACCTCTTATCGAAGGAGGGAAGAAGATTGACCCCAGAAAGAATTCAAGCGATTGCGAAAATGAGTGTGCCTACGACACAGAGAGAAGTGCGTGCGTTTCTGGGTATTACATCATACTGTCGACAGTGGATTCCTAATTTTTCGTTGCTTGCGAAGCCTTTGATAGCTCTTACTGTTAAGGATACTCCGAATCCTATTGCTTGGACTGACGCATGTCAGAAGAGTTTTTCAGAATTGCGTGATGCGCTGTGTTCGGCTCCTGTGTTGGGTACTCCCGATTACAGTAAGCCTTTCACATTGTATGTCCACGAGAGAGAGGGATCTGCATTGTCAGTTTTGACTCAACAGTTTGGCGATAAGCAACGTCCATGTGCTTATTTCTCGTCGACTTTGGATCCGGTAGCTAGAGCGTTGCCGAGTTGTTTGAGAGCTACAGCGGCAGCGGCTGTTTCAATCCGACAGTCTGCCGGTTTGGTGATGGACAATACACTGACTGTGATAGTTCCACAGGCAGTGGATACCTTGTTGAACCGTACCAAGACACAGCACTTAACTAGTGCTCGGTTGTCAGGTTACGAATTGACCTTGCTAGCAAGTCATGTGCATATAAAGAGATGCAACACGTTGAATCCAGCCACGTTGTTGCCAATTTCAACTGAGACAGATGATACCAAACAGCATGATTGTTTCCTTAGGACTGAGGAAGAAACGAAAGGAAGGATAGACCTTAGGGACACTCCTCTTGCAGAATGTGATGGTACTTTATGGGTTAATGGTTCGTGTTTCAAGCTTCCGAATGGTGATACGACTGCGGCATATGCGGTTACGACTTTGCACACGGTTGTTGAAGCTGCACGTATCCCACATAACTCAGCGCAAGCGGCAGAGTTGATTGCATTGACAAGAGCGTGTGTGTTGTCGAAAGGGAAAAGAGTGACTGTATACACTGACAGCCAGTATGCGTTCGGTGTTGCTTATAGCTTTGGACGATTGGGAAGAGAACGTGGGTTTCTGAATTCGCATGGGACCAAGATCCAACATGGTCAACTGGTGAATAAACTTCTTGAATCTCTTACTTTGCCGTTGCAAGTTGCAATCATGAAATGCAGTGCGCATAAGAAAGTCACGGATGATGTTGGTCGTGGTAATGCGTTTGCAGATGAAGTCGCGAAAGAGACTGCGAGAGATGTGATGAGTCAAATGTATGTTGCAGGTCCAGCGAGATGGGTTCCAGATAGAAGTATGTGTGAAGATACGATTGAGAGTGTGAAATCCATCCAAGCTGAAGCTACAGAGAAAGAGTTGAATGAATGGAGAGAGAACAAGGGTGAATTGGACTCGAATGGTAGTTGGGTTGAGTTGTCAGAGAATCAGCGATGATTATTGCCTGATGCGTATGTACTTCCAGTGGTTACGATGGCACATGGAATGGCTCATATCAGTATGAAAGGGATTTGTAAGTTGTTGGATCCAGTATGGCAAAATGCTGGAATTCCTAAGTGTGCAGAGAATTTGGTCAAGAACTGTATGGTTTGTTTAATGTACAATCCTGGTAAGGGAACTCCAACTCCAGCTGGTCATTTTGCTCCTCCAACGTATCCGTTTGAGGCTTTGCAGCTAGATTTCATCCACATGGAGAGGTGCAACAACCTGAAATATGTCTTAGTGGTTGTTTGCTCTTTTTCTAGATGGGTGGAAGCCTACCCTTTGAAGGACAATACTGCCTTGTCCACAGCTAAAGCCCTTATTAAGGAATTTTTACCCAGGTATGGTTTGCCGAGAATGGTCTGGAGTGACAATGGGAGTGAATTTGTGGGTCAAGTGATGAAGAGAGTGTGTGATGGATTAGGAATCCGGCAGAAGTTCCACGCTGCAAATCATCCCCAATCAGCTGGTCTAGTTGAGTGCTACAATGGCACGTTAAAATTGAAATTGGCCAAAATTCAAGCGAGCTCTGGTCTACAATGGCCTGATGCTTTGCCGTTAGCCCTTCTGTCCACAAGAATGACTGTACATTCGCGAATGGGTCTGAGTCCTTATGAGGTTGTGTTTGGTCGCCCGGCAAATATTTGGGGAGTGCCACGGCCGACAAAATTTAGTGAGATAGAGCACCCTGTATTGCTTGACTACCTGTACGAATTGACGGCTAAATTGCGCGTTCTGCATCAACAGGTTCATGATACCTTGCCACAGGCTTCTAAAGATCCAGGGCACGCCATTGAACCTGGCGCGTGGGTGCTCATGAAGAATTTTCAGCGCACCACTAACGAGCAGCCCCGCTGGACAGGACCTTACCTGGTGTTGTTATCTACCCGTTCTGCAGTACGAGTGCACGGTAAAAAGAACTGGATTCACGGCGTACATTGTAAGAGGGCCCCTTTGCCTCTGCCGTACGACCGGTGGGTCCAAAAAGGACTTCCTGATTCTGAGACTGAGACCGTGCCTCGTTTTCTGCCTTTCAGCGATGCCCGTTTGATTGGAACAAACACTGAGCAAGAAAGTGACGATCTTCTTCAAGAAGCTGTGCCTCCCTTGAACCGTTTGAACACTGTTGAACCTGAGCTACTTTTCCAAGAACAGACATTGACTGGCAAAAGGCGTTATAATTTGCGACCGAGAGTCGTGGGACAAATTAAAAATTAAGTTCTTTCTTTGCTATTTTTAAGGTTAGCTCTCCTCCGAGAAACTATTTTGATTTTTGTTTTTTTCGAACCACCATCCGGGTTCAGCGGTAGGGTCGCGGTGCCAAGTCCTTGGAGTGCAAGCCGAAGACATTAGGTCGACGGTTCTGGTTGGTCTAAGGGCGTTCCCTGGACCGACCGGTGCATTCTTTAGCACGGAACACCCATGCGCCGCGAGCAGCACGATTAGAGGATGGAGTTTTTCAAGATGGAGAGACCTGCTAAAAGAATGAGCTTCAAGAGAAAAATGTGTATAGTAATGAGCAGAAAACGTTTTTTAATATTATGTCTGTTTATACTGTTTAGCTTAATGATGTTTTTAATTGGATATGTGATATTCTCTTTTCAAGTGACATTCATGCCCACCACGCAACCTATGCCTCCTCCTACTGTTTCTTCGCATTCTTTTCACCCTCTGCCCGAACATGAGTCCATTAGGAGAATGGAATTCGCTAACAATTCCTTTGTTCAGCTTCTGCACCAACACCAGCTAGTAATGAACACAACTAATTGTTGGGTGTGTGGCCTTATGCCCCATACTACCGATAAAGGTATTTCTTACCTGGTCCTGCAATTTAGCTACAATGGTTCTGTGTGGGCATACAGAACAATGTTCATTTATGCCCGTGAAGTTAACCCCCTACGTTCTGTGAAGGATAATCGAAGAATAGTGCTCTGGTCAAGGGAATAGTCGACATGATTAGAGGAATAGTTTCCTATGAGGCTATCCCGAGAGATGAGTCGCTAGCATATATTGGATGGAACGTTACTGGATATGGAGTTAGTCTGAGTGGGAACCAGCGAGCGAAAAGATCCTCTCCGATTTGGATAGTACCACATCAGGGTCATTACTGTCTGCAAGGTAATGGCAAGAATCCGAGAGCTCAGTTAGGGAAGAGTGTTTGCACTGAGACGTATGTTTTTGCGTCCCAGACTTCCCCACCGTTTCTATCAGCTAAGGGTACCTACTTCATTTGCCATGACAGAGCGTATACATGGTTGCCCCCCGATTTCTCGGGCACATGTTTTGTCTCGTTCCTGTTGCCTCCTACCTTTACAGCTGCGGCAGATTACCACAAAATGAGAGTTGTTAGAGGTGTCTTCAGGAAGGAAGATACCGCAGAACAAGAAGTGGGAGATTTCCTGAAGGGTTTTCTGCCGTTTTGGGGACCTATGGTTAACAGCAGGAACATATGACAATTGACGAGAGTGGTTGAGTCCACCATAGTCGAAACTGCCGGTGCCCTTGGTAACTTGACTGCTGAGCTCCAGTCGGATCGCCTTATGACTCTTCAGAACAGAGTGTCGTTAGATGTCATACTTGCAGATAGAGGAGGGGTATGTAAATTGATTCAATCGAGCTGCTGTGTTTTCATTCCAGACAACGCTCCGACGGTTTTCCAAGCCATTTCCAAGCTGCATAAGATTTCCGAGTCTGTACATATGGACGAAGGAGATTGGTCGTTAATGGGATGGTTCTGGGGATTGTTATCCACCTGGGGATGGAAGATTCTGATGGTCATTGGGATGATATTAGCTATCCTTTTCCTGTTCTGTCTTTGTGTACAGTGTGCTCCTGCTATATGTGGCCTTTGTGCTACTTCGTGATCGAGGAGACCTGTCCAGAGAGAGTTACTAAGTACTAGGATGATGCTACAGCAACATCTTAATGATCTGATGAATATAGACCTGGATTCAGATTGACATGAGTTTAGGTTATTGCCTATGTAAGGGCAAAAGGAGGGTCTGAGGTTCCGTGAATCCTGAACCCGTTCGAATAAGATTGTCGTATCGTGACGATTTTGATATCAGTGCACCGCAAATGACGAGTGCGGTATGCATGAGTATTTTCATCATGTCACACCGATGGATTCACGGTGTATTTAACAATCTAGTCTGAACCTTTGGGTTTCATTCTGTGCATAGCAGCCATTTTGTGGTTGCCCTCACATAGGCTGATGACTACAGCATGACCGTGGCCAAACGAGTCTCTAGGGACACATACACCTTAGCGTAAATTTGTGCTGACTTCTGTTTGACCTGAGTGAACTGACCCTGCTGCCCGAGGCTAAACTGTTGAGCCTCCTCCTCATCAAGCAGCTGGTCAGATAGAGATCAGAGAGCAGGACATTGCTGATTTTATGGCACACGCACACACCCCTCTATCTTGCTTCTCATCTGTTTCTGTTCTTTCTTTATGGCCTAATTATTGACTTGGGTCGAGGTCTTTTATGGTGGGCCCGTGCGGCCTGTTCGAGTAAGAATGCTGGATTTTGCCTTGTCATTTTTGGTGGGCTGGACAACTGAAAGTGGGCTTGTCGTCATGTGATACTTCGGTAATGTCATCCTTTGATTGGTCAATTTGTAAGTAATTGATGCTAGTCAGGAACGTGATTTTTGGCATAAAAGACGATGCTCCGCCCTATGAATTTGAGCAGTCTCCTGAGAACATACACCGTGTTGTACTTCTAGGATCTCTGTTACTGGCTGCAGCTAATAAATTTGATCTTTGGCGTCACCAAGAAGAATCCCATGTCTCTGTACTCTAAGACAGGTGAACCCGGAGACTTCGGGCGTGTCCCCTGCGCCGCTGGGTTTAAATCCCGGTTCTTCATTGTGATGGCATGCGTTGTAAAATCATGCGTTGTAATGGATGTTGCGATGTACAAACCGCGTTGTAAAGGCATGCGTTGTAAAGGTTTGCGTTGTAACATGTCCTATTCAGAAAGGAGACGGAAAAGTATATAAATAGTTAAGTGTCAGTGATCAGTATGCCATAAGGGTAAGGAATAGTAGGAAAGGTAGGGTCAAGGGTGGAGAGTAGAGTCTCCTCAAGAATTCAAACAAATATTTAAAAATGAAATCTGAGATTTCCCTCAGATTTCCAGAACACTCTGCCAAATTATAGATAAATTATGTAAACACAATGACCCCCATGATTAATCACCCATATTTAGTGTCAACGTAATTAATTGTTCTGAAAAAAGCTCACATGGCACCTATAGGGAGTATAAGGGTTTTGAATGGATCTGCCTATTACAGCAGTCACCAAGCGTGAACCTTAAGAGATGCACTGCCAAAAGGATGGGTTCAAATGTTGCATTTTCCTCGTAGGTGGCAGGTATACAATCTAGTGAGAAATACAACAAAGTATTTTCACTGCAGGACAATCAAGCTTATTGAGAGGGACTTACCAATTGTGGTTCATTGTAATGAATGTAACGATGCAGTCAATTTTTAAAAACATATTTTATTGACATTTTAGAGACAAGAACGAAGAGGCAATGAGACAGGTGGCAATACATGGCATACAATGAGCATAACATAGGTGGCGATAGCACAGTCACACAGGAGAAGACAGAAAACACACCCAGGGTTCTGTACCTCACACACAGCACTGCATGTCTGTAAGCACCACAGAAGCACTCTGTGCCATCATTACCACTGGACTCCTTAGGAGCCAAAAGAACAATCCCAACTTTACCACCACCAAACCCTGTCCAGTCAACACCCAACAGGAGCTATACAAATATGGTCAGACTCGATCCACAGCTTTTAGACCCAGGGAGTGGGGGAGTAAACTATGGTGCAAGAGGTAGACCATTCAGAGTGGTACGCAGTAGCTATACCGGGGTCAGAGGTGAGCCAGGAATGTGTGTAATGTCGGAGTACTGTAACAAACCAGTTAGGGTGTATGTACGCTCTCATGGTCATTGGCATCTTCCTGCTTAAGGTTGTCCAGTAGTACCTTCCAGGCTCTGGCCATCTCCACCGGGACCCTCCCCCACTTGGCGTCCGGCTTAAGTGTCATGCTCTCATATTCTGTCCATCTTTTCCAGTCGTCACTGCATTTCACTAATGTCGGGTCTATAGTATTCTTCCAGTTAAGAGTTATCAACAGTTTAGCCAATATTAAGGCTAGATCTATGAATTTAGTAGTCACCTTGCACTTGCAGGACTAAGGAACATTCCAAAAATGCACGTCGAGGGGGATTGTACAATATTGTGGTTCCTGATGTAATTAAGGAATGTCGTCACTGCAGTCCAGAATTCAGTGATATGGGGGCAGTCCCAGACCTTGTGCAATAGTTCAGCACCCACAGCAGGTAATGCAGCAACTGCAAGAGGTCTGTAAAAACTAAAGAGACTAGTAAATTAGGGTGGATAGGACCTTTTTAAGATCTTTAAGGACCATGGTGAGTTCTATGGAGGTCATTCAGGGAGCACACAATGTCCTTGCAGAACAAAAACAGTGCTAAATGAGCTCAAAATGGACAACTAGTAACTCAGTATATTACCAAAAGCCATATCTCTATTTGAGCAAAGCCACAGGGGGTCAGTAAGGAGGCAGAACATACAGAGACTTTGGGCAGAAGTCATGCTGTCCATTAGACAAGAGAAGTCTTTTTGGGAATTAGTCTGCACATTTGATGTCTTTAAAGCTCTGTTCTTGGTTTTGTTTTGCCATTTCCACCATGGCAGATCTTTAGTGTTACAAGGCTTAGGGGTTATTTACTGCAGAGTAGAACAATCTCTTGTTAGGGTGATCAAGGCCCCATCTCTGCCAGCACCAGTTCACCCTGCCTGCAATATCACAACTTACCTGCTGTGTCAGCAGGGAGTTTTGACACAAAGTCCTATCCTCAAAACAAAATAAACGCATTCAAAGAAAAATCCTTGCTGTCCATTGGTAATTAACGGCTCATCTGGCCATGGTATTGCTTCTCAGAAACACACCTCTGTTCCAGGCAGGAAAAGTGAACATTGGAAGGCTCAACTCAAAAAGAGTTGGCTTTCCTACATTTATATGGTGGTGGCCCTGTGATTGGTGGTCAACAGGTTGAAGGTTTTTTATCAGTGGAGCTAGCTGATGCTCCATAGTGGGAAACCAGACGATTCTTCCACGTCTAACTGAGGTGCAAAATCGCCAGTTTGGCGGAGCAAGTGGACCACTAGTTTCTGGCAATTCTCTCACTCCGACGAACCCTCAATGGCCTATTCAGTCTCAGGTGTTACAGATGAAGGATTCTGCCCATGGTTACTGCTGTAATAGATCTGGTAGCTATGTTAGATTCCAAGATGTGCTTCTCGCTGCAAATTCGGTCAAACTCGAGTAATCATTGGCGATAATTCAACAAGCCAATACAGCACTGGTTGTTTATATTTATGGAAAACTGTAAAGCTATGTTTGAAGGATTGCCAATCAAACTAATATATTAGTTGCAAAAAATACAGAACGGGATAGTGCGACAACTATCTATGCACCTTCTACGGTTAGATCAAATCTCAGAGCCATGCATATCACTACAACTGTCTCTAGTAAGAGCAGATATCAATTTCAATTTCAGTTATTGGTATAATCTTGATGAACATTCATCGGAGCCACAGGTAGGCATTGCTAGGGTGAGAGAGCAGCTTTGACGACTGTTTGACTACAAGCGCTCCTCCCTTCCCATGGAATAGCTCATGAGGCTATAGTTTGGCTACAAAAGTATTGACTAACGAGATTATACCAATTGAGTATTGTATAATTGCATGTTTTTAATATGCACACAAGACTGCAACATTGATTAGGCAGACCACATTGCTGTTTCGTTTGAAGAGTGGTGCAGGGATCATCTGTTTTGGTCCTGAAGAGAAGCCAAGGGGATAACTTTGAAACATGTAGACCAGAGAGGGAGTAGCTCATTATGGTATACATCCTACACTCCCCATTTTTACTAATACCAGCTATAGGGAGTATTACATTTTAGTTTCCACACAGCTATGTATTGTTTAATCCCACTACATTCACTCTGACCCTTCCACTCTCACATCACACATTGTATCACCTCACTAATAAGTGCTCCCACGTCTTCGTCAGTCGCAGCACGCCCCATCCCGCAGCGGGGCGGGAAAGAACCTGATGATGAAGCATGCCACCAAGGGACCTTTTGGTGGGTTAGGGTTATTTTAACAATGGTGTTTTCCTATACATATTTAGGGAGACAAACAGTTTTCTATAAACACACTATAGAACTGGTCTAGGAAGGATGCTATTATTCTACAAGTAGAGTGTGGACTTTCTTTGTTTTTTCATAATTTACAGAGGAGGGTGAGTCCACAACTTACTGAACCTCTTCACTCCCTTTCTTGTTTTTGTTTGCTATCTTGTACCACCAGAGCCATGGGTGATGTGGTGGCCATGGACTCCGGGTTAAGGCACTGTCCCTCCCAACCCCCCCCCCCCCCCTCCCCCCCACAAGGAGTATGGCTAATCCAACGTGGATCAGACTAACTCCATTTGGACCCATCTGTTGACACTCTGAAATAGGGGCTAGGAAGGAAACATTGCTCTCTCGCCAGAGGTTTATGTTCATCTGTTAGGTTGGGATCCTGAAGTTATAATGTGCAATCATGGTGGCTTCTTTATTCTTGCTTCATTAGATAAATGAAGACTTTGTGCTCCTCTTCAGGTACACTAGGGTGGCAATGCAAGCAAGATGTAAATTACTGCTGTGTGCAGAAGAACAGAAAATCTTTCACTGAACCAAAACCCATTTCCTTTCAGACTTTGGTAGGATCAAACACAAAGCTCTTCTCTCGACCTCCATGGCCTTTTATCCCAACAAACATGCTACCTGTAACTAGATATATGTTCTTTTGGGATGTATAGCCCCTTCTCATTGGCTGAGCAATGTCATTGGAGGCGTTGCAGTAAACAGGAGAGGGGGCCTCAGTTTCTTTGTACAGCAAGGATCACCAAATGGAGTTCTTTTCAGTATTGCTACCCAACACGTTGCGTCTCTACCATTGAATGCTGAGGGTCACCATATTGAGGATGTCCGTGTAACACCTGGAGACTATACGTGTGACTTACTTTAACAGTCCTATCTCAGCTCCTCCAGCTGTACCCTTCTTTAGCCACATTAATTTACACTATTAGCTCCTCCCCCATCCCTTTGAATCATACAGGAACGTTGACAGGAGGTTAACAGACAGTGACATTAACCCTTGCATCAGCTTCTTGATAATTCTGCAGCATTGGAAAACCCCTTCTCATACCATTTCCAAATTAAGCAGATCTACCTTCATTTCTCTATTCATGCTTGGCAACTAGAGCACGTGTCCCCTACAGATGTTCTTCATGGACAAGTTATACATTCTCATTTTGCCCCATACCCCCACATTGGGAAGGCCTTTCACTCATAAAGTGGCTTGGCGTGTGAATTTGGAATTCTAAAAAGTACATTTGAGTATTTTTGTGCACGACAAACAAACTCAGCCTTACTTCATCTTAATTAGGCTGCTTGTGCTGTCACCCTGTGCGGGTTCTGTTGATCTTAGGACACAGCCTATCTCATGGGGTGCCGAACTCCATGAAGAAATAAAACAGAGATGGGTGAAAGGAAGCATTTCATTATCACGCTAGGGGAACCCGCACATGCCTGGCGGGATATGGTCGCAGGAGATTCACTGGATGACAGAGGACTGAGCCTGATTATAGAGTTTTTGAGATTATCAACCTTGCAGAACCTTCAGAAAAGTGCTTAGAGAAAGGTGACCTCAGATAGCCCTGCCTATGTCCTTCTGGAAGTATAATTATTACAGAGGGAGCCCTGCAGGGGTGTCACTTAAGTTTCCTGGCTGGTGTCAGCTGTTGAAAACGCCATGATTTTTTAAGTGTTGCCTCATGAATGATTTGTATGGAGACGTAAACTGATTACATGGAGGATGCCATCAGTACGGCAAATTTTCACTTGCTAGACTTCCTAGCCACACTTCTTAGGAGGGGTCCCTTTTGACGTTGATCCTGAGGCTCCCCTAGGGGAGGTGTTGCACAATGGCCACTCAGGTGGCAGTCTGCAAAGCCTATGGGCTGCCTGCCAGTCATACAAAAGGGCCTGCTGAATTCATAGGTGCTGATCCACCCACGACAAAACCCCAATGTCCCATGGTGCTAGAGTAACAACCTAAACTGCTCTCTAAGGCATGCATGGAGCTTCAATTAAAATTATAGCATGGGCACTTGTTGTGCTGATAAAGAGAACCTTCTTATAAATGGATATGAGGGTATCCTTCTCATGCAGTCAAGGGTGCTTTGGAATTGCTCAATCTCATGTGCTTCTGATTAGTGTCTCCATAGTTACCCAAGCAATCTCAACCCTTCAATATTTAACCCAATGAGCTCCGAAGAAGGTCATGTGATGCTCTCTCTGTGGTTCTCTGAATCTTGTTCAAGTATTGATGCGTGTCCCCTGTTTTGTGATATCCCCAGGCTACACTGGTTCAAAGATGTCCTGCTTGAAAAAAGCCTAGGGTTCATTGATGTGGCCTTGAAGTATGGGCGGGACTGATCTTTTTAGTGCAGCTCAGAGGCAGATTTGCTTGTGATCGATCCTCTTCTGTGATGGCACATATGACCTAAAATCGAACCAATGGAATGTGCTCAGAGAAATTACATTTGAGTCAGATAAATTCAAGCACTTCCGTCCACCACTATTTTGCTTCTCTGCTTGGGCAACACGGCGGCATTGTTTTTCACAAGACATCTTAAAGAAAGATTATTTCTAACATTAACATGCAACAAAGTTAACGAATTTTAAACAAGGGAAAAAATCTGTAATTTTAGGTCAACATTTTTGAGAAGAGATCAGTAGAGTAACATACTTTAAGTTTAAAGCAGCTAGACAAAGTTCTGAAAAGTAGAGTCACCATAAAGAGGTTTTATTCAAAGATGCTCCTACCATCTAACCTCTGGCAGGCACCGCCACATCTGACATTTCCTATAGTAGGGAACCCTCACGCCATACAAGTGTAAAGACAGAATATAACACATCTCCATTTCTATTGGAAATAGAAAAAGTCAATATGTACATAGACAACAAAACGGGTAGATAGATATACGATAGCTCAAATTTGGCAGAAATTAGGGGAGGAAGAGAAACAAAGCTGAAACTGAACCGTCCTCTGCGATCTCTTTTTCATTTCTTTCTTTATATCTCCATGCACCATCTCCACGCTGGCTTTAATTTCTTCTGTTTCTCCCTTGCACACCTGGGAGAAGTGCCCTGCGTTCTTGCATTTATAGCACCTAGTTTTCACAGCTACAGGTGCCATATGTCTTGTACTGCAACACCCGTAGCTCCAGTGTTCACCACGCATCTTAGCTCTTCCATTCACTTTATTCTCATGGCTGGACAGACCGTGTACAACATTCACACCTTCCAAACTTTTGTTGTGATCATCCCTTCCTGTTCCATCTCTCATGATCAGTTCCTTCAAACAACGATACGTATTCTTCATGCGTCTAGCTATATTAATTGATTTGACCAAAGCAGGATCTGGCCAACTGAGCAGCTTCTCCTACATTTTTAAGTTGCCACATACTGGTCAATGGATTTACTAGATAACTTAACAAGAAAAAAATCATGTCTCTCCACCACCATACTCAGATTTTTGGTGGAAAATTCTCCTCCAGCCTTCCAAAAATGTCCTCATGTTTGTCCACATCAGAAGCACTTTCATTTTCTCTGTTCTTTCAATAGGATTTAAAAATTCTACTGCTCTCTACCCTCGGGCTGTGTTTTAATATAGCTTGTTTTCTCTTTAGGGCTTTTGGGTGCCACCCCACAGCCTCCTAATAGATCTTAATAGTATCACCCCAGTCCTCCCTCACCGTTGACTTTACACAAGTACTTTGTGAAAACACAGAAGCTGCTACCATTTGCATTGGCATTCTTAAACACTTATACATCGTGTTTTGCATGCATGGGTTCGAATCCCATCCTCGTCGCCACTTGTGAAAAGTAGAGCCACATGCAAGTAATTTTTTTTTAAAATATATATTTATTTGCATTTTTTCTCAAACAAACAGATTACAGTAAATATAAATGAGGGGAAAAAGGAGGGGGAGGAGATGAGGGGAAAGGGGAGACAGGTAATTAATCATGTATGGATGGACTAATAGGCAGGTACCCAGCACAGGTGCAGAAATGGGTCAGCAGTCATTTCCGGTGTATTCATGGACAGTGGTGTACATTAAGTCCATGTAGCCAGTGTCAGACCCCAGATTGCATATTCGGTGTACCAACCGACATGGGGACTACAGTTAATATCCATACAAATCAATGAAAATGGTTCGTCCGATCTCAACTTTACACATCCAACCACAGGCAAGTGATGATTTTTAAAATGTATTAGGCGGTGATGCTCCCAATGTCCAACCCCTGGAAGGCACAGCAACATCTGCTGTTTCCTACATAAAAAAATATGGCTCCCAGTTTTCCGTTTTTACTGATTTTTACAAATACAGGCAGAAAACAATGTGTTTCCTATGTGTATTTATTTTTTAAATTGGAAAAATACAGAAAACTGGGCTTCTTGCGAGGGACTATACGTGCTGTGTTCCATTCACTTAAAGTCAACAGCTAAGCAGATAGCATAAAGAGTTCAAAACAGGGTGAGATTTTTTTTAAATAGAGGCATATGTTAACATATTTGTAGTATAATGCTAATATTTACCTGTTTGTGCAATGCTTTGTTATATTTGGCTGCTTAATTTGCTAAAATATGACAGGCATGAGTGCATGTTTATTTGTTAAATAAATGTGAAAATATACCATTTTATGACTTCATTTATTCTCAAAATAAATATGGATAGCTACCAATAGGATGGCCAAAAAATAAATATGGATAAATACAGACAGAAATGTTAAAAAACATAAATACCATAAAACCGGGAGCCCAAATTATAAAATATTCACTACATACAAGATTTGAGGCACAGAATACAATACAAACCAAAGTTAATTCGATAAGCAGGGCAGCGCCCCATTCAGCTATACCAAATTTGAACGGTTGCATATTACATTTCCTGATATTTCTTGATATTGTATACCTAAAACTTCACAATCACACTTGCCCCACAAACCTACTAAACATTGGACTTTATTTTGTTTACACAGTGCTTACGTGTTATTTCAGGGAGCACTAATAAAGATTTAAAGAAGTGGCAGAACATATATCGGCAGTGGAGTGACTTCCACAAACAAGGGTGGTCAAGAATTTAAATCAGCAAAGCGAGTTTTACCCAGTTCTCTTCTTTGCTGGTAATCTAAAGCAAGACCAGTGAAACACGTGTCAGAAGACTTCCAGCACTGGCTGAGTAAGTACACAACTGCTGAAACTATTCAAGTCTGAGCAAAATGAATTGATTGAACAGCACCTACTATGAAGCCTTGAGGGGCCTGTTGAGACATGTTTAGTGAGCACACCACCCCTCTGAAATACTTACATGCAGTTTTTGTTGCCAGCTAGTATTATTTATGTACACCGCTTTTACATTGATTGGCATTGCACAACAGTTTTCAACTTCCAATAAAAAAAAGTGCAACCAACAGACAAGCAGGGTGCCTTCGTTGTTCTCCACGCTGACAGACTAGACAAATGAATCCAGCACAGAGACCTCTCTGTGCTGTGCCATCTCATGTGCAGTGAAGGGTCTGCTGATGAAACGTCAGGATACATTTCACTCCTGGGTTCTCCTGACTGGTAACTCTTCAGATAGGATGGTTTATGGCAGCAGAACCTCCTGAAAAGAATATGTCTGAATAAAATATGCGACCCTCAGAGTATTCATTTTCAGACCATAAAAAGGTTTTATCTTTGTGATGTCAAACTTAGATATTGATCTACTGCATTCTCTGTTCAGATAGCACAGAGATCTTTTTTTTTACTTTTTGTTTTTTATTAAAAACACGTCTCCTGTAAATGTACAGATAATAAACCTTGAGCTTAAACTAAAATTACGAAAGGTATGTACATTGTAGTATTAGATCGTGTACGTGGTAGAAGGTATGGAATAATGATAAGGAAACCTGCAGGTTGTAGCACAGCATATGCCATAAGGGCTTGTAGAGGTAGAACTCTATGATCAGCTGTTACACGTGTAAATGTGAAAGGTAAAGAACTCTAGGTGGCCATGTAAGGGCAAACCAAGGGGAGCATTTTATAATGTATAATTCGCTGTATATAGCGGCCTGCTTTTCTTTTTTTTTAATGTAAGGAAAGCACATGTCAATGATCCATTCATTCTTATTGGGGTGAATTTGGATCCTCAGCCTCTTTCCCATAATGAATTCTTTTTTATAGGAATTACTGCTGAGGGTTCATGATTAAATCCATTTGATCATCATGCCTCATGATAGTCAGTGTTGGCGAGACTGTTACCAGGACCCCCAAAACTTACAAGATGACTCTCCAAATCTGATTTACCCTTATGCATTAAAAAAACATATATATCAGGAGACTGACACAGAAATATGTGCAGAACATCTGACATTATCTGACAAAGAATCAATTTGCGGCCTTCGCCTCCAAGGATGGTAAGATAGCACAGCGAGCTGTGCGTTATCTTAAGGTCAGAGGCTAAAACCATGGAAGTGTATGGTCAGTATTTTAAAATGTGTGGATGAGCACACCTATTAGAAAAACACTGTGCGTGAAGATAGAACTGACGTTTTATATGTTTCGTGTGCTGCGCCCTCGGGTGTCTGCCTAACACGTTGCATGAACTAAATTGGGGCCTACCTATTGTGTGTAGTTCGGTCAAGGCACGCACAACTAAGAGAAATATATAAGCAATATAACAATATGTTCAATTGATTAATAAACAATCAACCATTGATATGTGGAATGTTTCAAAATTCCTTTATCTTATTAAAAAAACACAATATTTCAATATGCAATATCACCAAAACATGTTGCTTCCACAAAAATACAAATAATGACATTCCATGAATTCTCAAGTTTACACATCATAACATTCCATAAGTCTTCGTGTGGAGTTTCAACAATTAAGCCCAATGCATTTCGGGACTTGAAGTCCCTTCTTCAGGGAAAAATCTAAAATAAAATGAAACAATTACATGACGTTTACGACAGCATTAGAGTGGTTGGTACAACCCACAATTATGACATAATCACTAAAACCAGTACCATTAATTTGGGTAACAGTGGCAGTGGTTCTCGCAGCGCTACAAGTGGGGGCAAGTTCTAATTGAAAAGGTGCTGTGATGTTAAGACACTACATTTTCAGTAGTGCTTACATCACAGAAAGATGTCCTAAAAAACTCCTTCTATGGAGCCCACTGGGTATTGCATATGCCAACGAACATGGATCACGACCCTGTAATGAAGCATGCCGCCTAAATCAGTGAAGGTCTACCCTGATAAGGAGACTCTCAGGAACTGTAATAAAATAAATGCAAAAAAGTAAAGGTTTATGGGAATAATTTCTGATCTTGAGGGGTTTGTTTATCCGGAGATATTGGCATCCTTTGTTCAGGCAGAAAGGGAACCCCTGCAGATTGTTGCAGAAGAGACCCATACCTGAGGAGATCATGTTTAGCAGGGCAAAACAGTCAAAGGATTTGAAAGTCGCCAACAGAACAAGCAGAATGATGAGACAGAGGTCACAGATGCGAATGATCTGCAACACATAGTCAACTTCCTGTGTTCAAGTCTCTGTGTGGGACAGAGGCTCGAAGCATGATTTGTAGACCAGGAGATGGGTATTGTACTTGAGACTCTACAGAAACTGGGTGGGAGTATCCTTTTGAAAAATCTTATCCAGGGTTGGTAGGTGTGTGATAAGATGGTAGTTGAAGGGATTTTCAGGGCTAGTCTTCAGTAGTATGAGAATATGCTCTATCTTTAGGTTATTTGAGAAGACGCCTTGGAAGAGTGAGTGCTGATGACATTGAGTAAGGACCAAAGTACAACACCAGTTACGGGTTACTCTATGACACTGGGATAAAGTTGTTTTCCTATTATGCAGCCTTTACAATTGAGGAGTTGTGTCATGTCTTCAGGGGAGGTTGCTATCTCATGGGCGTGTTGGGTAGATGCAGCCAATACGGTGATAGTTGGCGCTTTTGTATCATCCATGTATTTTATGATTTTGTCAATATTTTTCCCTAAAGAAGCTGTTGTCAATGGTGCGCAGTTTGGTGGAGAATAGGAAATCATATTATTATTTGGGTGGGCCACTGCCCACCTAAAAGAATAATTGCAACTCTTGTCAGGGTAAACTCTAAAAGCCACTAAATTAACCTGACCTCAACACCCTGGTAGCTATGGCACAGAGCAGACAAGCTGAACTTACGGCAATGTGTAAAGTATCTGAGCAGTACCAAAACAGTAATAAAGTCAAAAGACCAAGCAATAAAAACCCTTAACCAATATAGACAAATACAATGAACAAAATTGCACTAAAATAATGAAAATCCAATAAGGGGAACCAATGATATGAACTTTTAAAGTTTTAAGTAGAAATACAAAAAGTAAAGCTCTGATGATAGTCAATGGTCGTGGCAGACCAGTGAAAGTCTGACAGTCAAACAGATTGAATATATTCTAAGTCTCACTGAATTGGCGGGAAACGTTTTCAAAAGCTTCCAAAGGTTCTTCTGGTCTCCAAACAACTACAGGAGTACGTTTCTAAAGCCCCCAAGACCTCAGGCGATGCACTTAGAGACTCACAGGGTGTTGTGCAGAGGCCAATAGTAGGGATCAAGTTCAGGTTCGGTTGCCACTGATCAGTCAGGTACTGCGAGTAAAAGGACTCTTGCAGGGACCTTGTTGAACCACTGTAGCCCCACAGGAGGTCAGCCAACTGATCCTTGGAGTCCATTCCATTGTCCTGGGTTCAAGGTAAACAAGAACAGTGCTTTAGAGCTCTTTTCATGTGGCAGACACCAGGTGCAGTCCTCTTCAGTTCCAGCGCAGGTCCAGAGAGTGTGTTTTGTCCAGGTGCCCTTGAGGTGCCATATATATGCCCGGCACCAGTGGGTAGGCCGACTCCTAGGTACTCCCTAACCAATTGTGTTAACCTTCCCTGGGGCAACCCTACCAACTGTTTCAGTAGTTCCTGTTTGCTTTACTGTAAACAGGTCCAAAATGTCATGTGTCTGGTCATTTTCAAGATGATCAAAGTCTTCTGAGATTTGTGGGTATGTAGGGGAGTGCACTATGGTACTCACTAGTGTCTTCCCACATCTAACACTAAAATCCAATTTGAATCAGGCAGCATACAATCAACAATCCCAGAGAAAGAAATCTAGTAGGACAAAGGGTGCCTCAGCAATCATGCCCGGGGTACGCAAGAATTGTTCTGACATCCTTTTCTGTCTCTTTTAAGTCCACCAAAGCGTTACATGTGGCTCAGCAGACCTGTCAGACAGGATATGACAATGTGGTGCCAGCCGAATGATCACAACGCCCACTTCATATTAGATTGAGCTCAGAGGAGTCATCGTTGCCCATCCAGGTTGACCTATTGTGTGCACCTGTGAGAAATTTCACACCTCCTTTTCCCGAGTTAAGCACAGGCAGAAAGTTGCTGGAGAGGTAATGCAATTTACCCTGTGAAACCTCACGCAGGGAAAAGATAACTTTTTAAGAGTTACTTTTCCTTAATATCCATTGAAAATATGACTTTTCCATTGTATTGGATTTTCTTAATACGCATTAAAAATAGTTGTTTAATTATTTTTCTGCCTATTCCTATTCCCAAGATAAAGTATTAGTATATTATTCTGCACTCCAATTTTCTACACAGGACAACTAGGCCTCCCAGAATGAAAATAGCCTGTAGGGCCCTGTCACTGTAGGGACATAGTAATATTAATTTTCCATCTGACTCACTTTTTAAATACCGTGCACCCCACTTTGTGGACTCCTAGACCTACATAGAGGTAACTTAATTTTATTTTAAAGTCATTACTTGTTATAATGAGATATTTTGATAGGATGCACTGTAGGTTTCACACTGCAGCTGTCAGGCTACACAGGGTAGTCATGTAGCCACGTTTGAACTGCCACTGTAGTGGATGGCACAATAAATGCTACAGTCCACAAGTGGCATTTAACTTCCGGGCCCTAGGTGCACTTTCACAAACATAAACTAAGGACTTACAGGTGAGTTAAATGTGCCAATTAGTCAAGAGGCCAATTTAACCGTGTCTAAAAGGAGAGCACAGCCACTATACACATGGATAGCAGAGTAAACTGCACAGTTATAAAAACAGCACAAATAGGGTCCATCAAAAGGTGAGACAACTGGAGGGACCAAGCAGAAAAGACAGGTTTTGTAGATGGAGTATTAGAGAAGCGACTTCAGAGTAAGATTGGCACAGCTCTTGATGATCTTGATGGTCTTGAAAAAGGCTTAACATCTGTTCAAGCAGCACTGAAGACCTTTTGAATGTTTCCCAAAGGTTTCCCGAAAACATGCAATGGACTTTTACACCGCCCACTTATTACCATTGGTTGGCTTTATTGTCACTCACATTTGCTTCATCCATATTTAAAGGCTTGCTTTCCTCTTCTTGTGTTTGTCCCATCCGTGAAGCTCAGCCTCTTCACCATCCTTTTGAGTAGCTTACTTGTACCCTTCCATTGTTCACTTTTTGGACCTGCTTTTTAACTTAGCTCTCCACAAGAGTGCACTTGTTTTCCAGGTCTCTCCCTTCTGTTCTTCTCCCCTTACCAAATGTTCAGCACCCGTGCTCCTTGTTACTCTTTCCCTGGCAAGCTGCATGCTCTCTTGTATTCTTCACCCTGCCAAGATCCCCGTGTTGCTCTTTTCCTTGCGTGCTTCTCCCCCACCGCGTCATTGTGACTTTTAATTTTCTATTTTTTTGCATTTGGCTGATGCTGCACAGCGCTGGCAAAAAATGCCTTTTGCAGATACTGTACAGCATTGCCAACACTGGCACAGCCAGGCCTTTAAGTGGGATGAAAAAACTGGAGGGTCTCTCAAAGCGGCGTGGCCAATGTAATTAAGGGCGTGGCTTAAAAAAATTAAACAAAAAAATCTGTGCTTAGCATAGTGTGCCGCCCGACTTGTATTTTGCTGTTTGTCGTTGCACCTAGATGTAATACAACAAGTAACATCATACCTACAACAAGTCAGGACTAGTAGCTTTGTCAATGGTTGTTACTTGCATTAGATAAATAAGCAGCAACTATGGCTTGTTGTATATAATATTGAAAAAGCTTCCACTTAAAGCCCTGGTGACACCACGACAATGTTGTTGCTGCTGAGTTTTAAAAAGAGAAGGGAAATCCAGAGAGAAAATGTCTCTCTTTAAAGGATTTCCTTTCCCCTACATCGCTCACCTGCCATGACGTCATGCCGTAACTTCTCCACTAGTGAGAAGAGAGCAGTGTGAGCAGCGCACATGATGTGCCTGCTGTCACTGCAGTCCGGGAAAAAATGGACTGCAGTGACAGAAGGCACAAAACACAGCCCAAAAGAGACCCGTTTCGAGGCCCCCTTTAAAAAACTGCTGGTGCTCAGATCCGGTGAGACCCGGCCCACTTAAAGCCCTGAGCACAGCCAATAGATCTCAAAGGCAAGGTCTATTGGCTTTACTGAGCCATGTTTGTTCCTGCCTCCTGCTGGGTCACTTGCTGTCTGAGAACCTCTGAGTCTTCTTCACCATCACTTCCTCAAAATAGACCCTGATCTTTTGCTACAAGGTACTGGTAGTAGTGATAGTAGTATGAAGGCTGTGTTGAAGGGTGCAATGCAAACAAAGGGAAAAATAATATGTCCCTTGCTTGCATTTACACCCCTGTACACCATCAATCATGGAATTCCTGAATGTTGCTGTACATTATTTCACTTGTAAATTTTATTTAGAGATAGAAAAAGAAAGTGCATACAGAGGCATATCATGCCCATGTTAAAGTGGTATCTCAGGATATTTAGGGGGATATTTACAATAAATTGTCGGAGTGCAGTGTTACTCCAAAATTGGTAATGCCATGCTCCGACATTTTTTTAAATGAAGGGGTGTGCAGTATTTACAAAAATACAACGCACCCCTGCGTTTTCCCTAGTTCTAACGCTAAAAAAGCTGCCTAGCACCAGCGCGGCCATCTTTGTGCCATGTTGAAATGGTGCCTGCGCTGCAGGGTCGTTTTTTTACATGCAGAAAGGGACACCTTCCTGCACATAAATACATTTTAAAGGCGGATTGCTGTTTCTATGTGTTCCGCAGAATGCAGCACACATAGAAAGAGCAAAATACGAGGAGAAATTAATAATTTCTCCTCGTATCGCCATCCTAAAACCAGGTTTTACCTGGTGTTAGCTTGTGGGGCTGCCCCATCATTGTAAATTTCCGGCAGCATCAAAAAGAAATGGGTTTTGTGGCGGAACGGCCACTGCAACACCCATTGAGCGCCCCTTTCATTCTAAGTGAAGCGTGAAAAGCGGCCTTATTTACAAGGCAGTGGTAAGCTACGTTAAGTGGCTTAACACCGATTTGTAAATAAGGAGAAGGGTATATCACCACCGGAACATCACTGGTGATATCCCCTTGCAAATATCTCCCTTAATATTCATGATTTTGTGGAATGCACGTATCTCAGGGATGCCTTGGAGTTGGACTTGGGAGAGATGGATCCAAGGTGTGCCGCTGTAACCTCCTGGTGGAGCCGGTGTTTATGTTAACAAAGTCACACTCGAGCTGCC